>NC_057354.1:43014220-44454220 GCF_016509475.1 Prionailurus bengalensis | reverse complement strand
CAAACGGCGGTCCCATCACCTAGACTGGCTGCAGCCAACAGACTTCTGATTGATTCTCTTTGGGCCCCAATAATGCTGTTTGTTCACAAATGAATTTCTAGATGGGAGCAGACAGAACAAGCCTTGGAGGGAATCTGGAATTAAACCCTCTTCTTCCTCTTCGCATCTGGGGAGTCTGGCTATTTCATCTGGGTGCACTATGGAGGTTTGCGTTTTGCCTGACAAGGCTAGAGAAAGGGGTGCCATGTAGAGAGTCTCTGGTCACATCTATGCCTCAGACAGCTCCTGAACCAGGAGGGACACATGCATTCACATAACATGTCAGCCCACTGCCAGGCCCCAGCAGCAAAGACAAAAGCCTCTCCTGGTTCCCACCAAAATGGATGAGGAAGCTGCTTAATTTTAATCATTCTGACTCTTAGATGTAAAAAAATAAACCTCACTTTATTTTCCTTTTAAACCTATATCCCCCCCCCTTCCTCCCACTGCAGTAAATTAGACTAATTCCTGAGTGGCTTTAATTAATCATATTATCACCATCAACAGTAATCGAGTTTCTGGAACTTTTCACAGACTCACATCGTTCATTGTGTAATCATCATACTGGGGTGAACTTCTGTTTTTTGCATGTCCGCCCACAGATAAGAAGTGGCATTTTCTCCTACATTCGCATACCAATCGATCAGCCAAATCCATAGCACTTATTCACGTGTGGTGAATCACAGAGATTGTTGACATGTTTACCAAGATGCTGACACGCTGAACAGTGCTTCCCAGCCCCAGCAGGGAACAGGCACATGGCAGACGTCTGCATACATGTTGGAAGGGCTGCCTGTGGCAGAGAACATCATCTACTGAATGCATGGCAGACATTTCAAATGTCAGTTGAGGGACTCCATTTCATCCAAAGATGTCCTTCCTTCAATTTCTACTTCAGCATGTCAACTCTCACTGCTTATTTCTGTGTTCCACGTTTAACAGGACACCTGCCCCGCCAGTGACCATGTCGCCAGACAAATGGGGATTGTTGTCAATCTTGAAAATTGTCAGAAAGGAGATGAAATAATACTTCAACTTGCTAGACCTCTCAAAACATTTCTTCTGGGAACCTCTGCCTAGTATATGAATGGCTGTGAGTCTAACCTGTGCAGAAACGGCAAGAAGGGGGTGGAATCAGAGCCCCAAGGGACAAAAAAAGAAAACGAAAGTAAGCACCAATCCCTTTTGTCAGAGTTGCTTACTTCCTCCACCAAAAAGAGGAGCCCACTCCTGTTATTAGGCATTACTGGTTACATAAGAACAGAAGCTTGGAGCACACAGCAGAGAGCACTCCCCAAGCTGCACTAATCTCCTCCCTCCTTCTCAAATCCCGAAAGCACTTCCTGCCACAGGACTATTGCACCTGCCCTTCAGTTTCCTTAGTCATTGGCAATCTATGTTCTCCACTCTGTTCTTGGCTCCAAGAGGCCTTCCTGGACTTAGCCATCACTCTCCAGCCTCTCTTCCTACCTTATTTTTCTCCTCAGCTCTTACTCTCATCAGCCAGGAAATGCATTTATTTATTTGGCTTTTATTTATTCACCTCCCTGAACCAGAATGTAAGCTTCATGGAGACTGGAATATAGTTTTGCTCACTGCTATGTCCCCAACACCTATAATAATGCCTGGTATAGTTGGTTCTCAATAGACATTTGTTAAAAGGATTAACTGGATGGATAACTGCATGGATGGATGGATGGATGGATGGATGGATGGATGGATGGATGGATATTAAAAGGTAAGACAGTAATGCAGGACATTCCTGTTGGTAATAGTGGCACTGATGTTAATAATAGCCATATCATAATAGCTAACATCTATGTATGACACTGAGTTAAGCACTTTTACACTTTTCCTCCCCTCAACCTACTGTCTGGGTCACCCAGGTACCTTACCTATTTTAATCTTCGCCTGGCTCATTATTTCAAAGAGTCAGAAATCATTCCCCAATGCTCTATGATTTAAGAGTTGCTGCCAAGGAAAACCTCTCACACTTCACTCTGGATGTCAAAGGAAAAACTGGCTTAAAACAGGAACTTACTCTTCATGGCCAAGGTTTGGTGGATGGAATCATTTCATCAGTTTACCTGTTAGCACCATAATCCCCCCATTTAGCCCACTGCTGCTGGCATATGGTATTCCTAATCATTCCACAGCCCAAGGAATACATTTCTGGAATATTCCATCCCACCTCACTTTTATTAAATACCCTATGACCAGTCCTTCTGCTCGTTGACTGTCAGAGACTAAATCAGCCCAGGCGCCCACATCCCAGAGGGAAAGTAAAAGAAGAAAAACAAGCCCACAGAAAGTCATCATTCCAGGCTGAGTCTTCCCCTCTGGTCCATACAAGCACTGCAGCCAGAGGGAGCTTTCCAAAATGCAAATCCAAATGTACATTTTCCAAATGTAAATCCACCTTGATTAAAGTACTACAGCAGCTTCTCACTGTTCTTGGATTCCAGTTTGCCTCCTTAATATAATACACAAGGACCTGCACTGCAAGGTCATTCCCAGTGTCTTCAGCCATGCTGTTTCTTCCACCCTGAAGCCTTGTCAGAGTTCCTCTTACGTGCCCTGTTCCTTTGGACCACAGGACCTCTGCACAACTTCCCTCAACCCTCACCTGGTCAAAATTCTTCCTGTAGATTCTAGCCCCAGTGCCACTTTCTTCTCTGTGAAATATCTTCTAACCCCCAGACCTACTGTGTGATCTCCTGATACTGAAGCTAGAGAGCTCTGAGTTCTCTGCGGACAAGAACTGGGCTATTTTTTTTTCCTCACTATTTACTCCCTGGTACTAAGCAAGGCTGCTGGCAGAAGGCAATGTGATATGTGAAAATGAATTAATGAATGGATGGATCAATGCATGAATGTATATACATACTACCTAGTCAATGTTTATATCACAGGGTTATTGTTAACACTCCTATAAGAATACTTACAAAGTAAATACTTTATAAAAAGTATAAAATATGATATTCTGCCTCCATCCCAAATCTGTATCTGAAGCTGAAAGGAAAAAAACACATCAGATTACAGAGTGTATGTGTGTGTGTGTGTGTGTTGTTGTTGTTGTTGTTGTTGTTTTGCTGGTGCTGCTATTGTCATCGGGGGGCACAGCAGCCTGAAGGGAGGAGAGGAGGCCTTTATATACATTTAACTATTTTTGACACTGCCACACTGCGGAAGTAGTGGCCAGCTTAATTCTGCTGAGGTAGGTGTGTGCAGGTGAGCTCACACCCATGGCCCCTCACTTCTACCAGCATAAAACACAGCACCCTAAAGTGCCTGACATTCAGGAGGCCCTATGTCTATGAGGCTGACTACAGAACGAATCCCGCAGCACAGGCCACACGATCAAGTCAGGAATTCTCTGTTCTGTGGAACACCTCTCCAGGACTCACGATTCATCTGCTTGTTTCTGAAATCCTCTCAGTGAGCCAGCGATTTTCCAGTTCCGGTAATTCCGCCCCACCTGCGCACAGCCCTCGTAATCTGGGGCCATGAAGGAACAGCCTAATGTAATTGCCCTGATTTTTTAAGTCCCCAATTACACAGACAGATCATTATTGTATTTATCATTTACATGTTCATCACAGATAGGTATCATTCACATATGTATGTGTCATGCATCATTATCATACACACACACACACATACACATTTTTAAGAACAGAAATCTACTTCTTTTCATTAAAAAAGTTATTGATCCCTCATCCCCAAGACCTAGCTCTTTAATTCTGGTAACCACAGAGTAAGAAAATCGGACAGATGAGGGAAATAACCATTGCAAAATGAAAAAAGCTGAAGCTTCAAAACCCGTGCGCCACATTAGCAGACCCTCAAGAGACGGTCTGCCTGGTCACAAGCATTAATCTTGGGGAGAAAGTAGAGAAGGGGGTGTAAACCTTTTTAAACAATGGTCTAAAAGACTATCTTCAACAAATCAACAGTATAAAGTGTATCTTCCACAAAATAACTCATTTAGCCCCAAATACAAACCCGAATTCTGACATTAGTTCACATGTTCAATTAGTTCCTTCATTTACTTAATCAACGCTGCCAATCACACTGATTAGGTCTCACCAGACCACACCTCCCTACTTTTATCAATATCAATTAGCTGACTTTCATTTTCCATGCAGGGATCATTTACAGCCACAGGCTTAGGGATTTAAAACAGGAGTTTTGCTTTGGCCACAGAGAGTTTCCAGGCCTTACTTATTTCTCCCTCCCTAAAAGCAGTGACCCAGAAAACTTTTTTTTAAACTCTATATAGGCCAAGATGTACTCCACTGTACATCCATGGCACCATGCACACCTGGCAAAGTCCAAGGGATGAAAAACGACTTATCCCAATAGCAACCACAACTAATAGCTATACCTGACCCCTCCCAGGACAGCATTCTCTGCCCAAAACCTCTGCCCACACAGAGCTGTAGTGAGAAGCTCCAAAAGAAACGGTCCTTTAGACCAAGTTGTCACAGACCTTTTCTGTAAAGGGACAGACAGTAAGTATTTCAGGCCTGTGGACCAGTGGTCTCTGCTGCAGCCACTCAGCTCTGTCACTGTGCCATGAAAGCAGCCACAAAGGACACGTAAATGAACAGGCATGGCTGGGTTCCAATAGGATTGTATTTACAAAACTGCGGGTGAGCGGATTTGGCCCGAGGGCCACGGCACACTGTCCCTGCATTAGACTAGGCTTCCTTATAATGAGGGGCTTTTGTGAACAACTCTATGGACAAAGAAAGGCTGGGTGGTCAGGGTAGACTGTGAACATGAGATTAGGGACAAACCGAGTAGGGCTCAAAATCCACAGAAGGGCATAGCGCTGGAAGCCTTCTTATATTTCTTTCAACGGGGAACAATTTACATGCAATGAAATGCACCCATTTTAAGTGTACTTCCAATGTATTTGGAAAAATGTTCACATCATCTAACCCTTGGCCCCAGAAAGAAACAGAAAATTCCCCGATCACCTTATAAAGTTCCCTTGCTGAACCACAGACCTGCTATGCATCACCACAGCTCAGTTTAACCTGATCTAGAACTTCACCAACATGGAATCAGGCAGAAAGGACTCTGAGGTATGGCTTCTCTCCACTGAGTATACTAGAAACCTAGCTACACTACTGTTCCATGCTATCAGCATCCAGCCCTCCTGACTGCTGTATTGTAAACCACTGTAAGAATATGCCACGACAGGGACACACTGCCCCAGGCCCCTAAACCCAAAGTCATTTTGAATCAGAGAATAAATACTTCTGGAAGTGCCGAGACCAGAAACGCCATACTCCACCATGATCCTCACCACGCTCAAATTTCCATGTGGATTAAACTTAACCCCCCACGCCACCCCACACACCAAATTCCCACCTTGGCTCAGTGTAAAATAGAAAAGATATACACACCCCAACTAATAAATAATCTTGCTTCACCAGAATCCCAAGTAGGCAGCCCTGGCAAATTCTCTAGAAATCATGAATGTGTCTCTCCCAAGCCTTTCAAGCTGCCATGTGACGGACTGGCCCATGGCATTTCCTCTGCTAACACTGGACTGTAAAGCTGGACTGCATAATTAACACCCACGGTTATTTTTCAATGCCTGCACCTGGCACTCTTAATTTAATTATCTCTCCGTTTCTACAATCCACTGCACACTGGTGACTGCTCCACCTGGCCATCCTTGCCCTGAATCTCCACTTGCCTGCAGGACTTTTCATCCAGAAATAATTAGGAACACAGGGTCCTCTGTCTCATGGCCAATTCAGCCTTGAATGCTACTGGACCAGGAGGAAAGTTTTATCTCAAATAAATAGAGTCAGCTTGTAGCAGCGGTTAAAGGCACAGGACCGACATCCAAGCATTTCTGCCATGCTGGGAGTTACCAAAAAAAAAAAAATTTTATTTTTAAAGTGGCAATGACCTTTCATAAAACCTGGAACACTCTGGTTCTGGGAATAATCTTTTCCCTTGGCTTGCTCATGGCGGAGAGTGAAAGAATAAATTGGGAACAGCCTCCCAGGAAGGCTAGAATGACAGCCTGCCCACAATTATCCATGTTAAGGACACACAGAACGGGGAGCAAGCAATCCAGAGATGAATCCCGTGCCTCATTTCATAGGACTGCTTCAATTTACCCTTCCACCTATCCATTCTATACTGTTACTGACCAGAACAGCCAGCAAGTAGCAACCTTGAACACAGATAGTCTTCCACTCTTTCTTCCACTTTTTGGTTTCTTGCTGAAAATGGCACCTAGCACCTAAAACATTCCCACACTGGCAGTTTCATCAATAATAAGTAAAGTTACACATAAAATACTGTATTTTATATATTTATAAAATTACACATAAAATAATATTATAGGAACTACAAATCAGGGTACTCAGTGTATTTCAAGACATGTCCTTCTACACACTTTCCCTCACCTTCATAGATTTTCTCCCAAATGCCTGCCCTTACACACACATGCACACACACACACGTACGTACACACACTTCTCATATTGGGTTAGAACAAGCCAACTTCAATAATCAGTTTTAAACAGGGAAGCCAGGTTGTCCTCAGCATCTCTCTTGTTTCAATCTCTTTTAAGATATTCAAGAGAAGCTTCTAGAAAGGGCTTCTAGAAAGGAATTCTGGAGATCTTGCTTTATTTAAAAAGCCCCTCCCCACTCACGTGGCAAATTCTAGTTCACCTTTGCCAAACGCAGACAAAATTTCTCAGGAAACGTTGACATGCTTTCCTCAGCTTCTCTGATTCTCAAGGGTGTTCAAAGTTGCTGCAGAATCCCACCCCCACTGATGCCTCAGTAGCGCCCCCTCTCTTCACCAAGGCCAAACCCAGGGGAGCGAGGGCCCGGCAGCCTGGCCTCCTGGTCTGACAGATGGCTTCATTTCCATGCCACCCCACAGAGCTGGCCGCAGCACACTTCCCATGATTTACAGCATCTGCCGTGGAGTCTGATATGGTGCTTCCTCCCATCAAATAATGTAAGCAATGTGCAGAACAAATGCACTAACTTGGTGAACTCTGTAACCTTGCTGGGCCCACTGTCTTCTACGGCCAGAAGCTCAGACAGTGAGGTTTTCTCCTGGGACCCTGCCTTCTCCATCTCCATTTCAGACAACTTCCCTCTGTGGATAAACAGTGCTGATCTGGGGGTGGGCAGGGGGACGTACCAGGAGTGCCAGTCCATTTTCTTTCTCCTCAGAATAAAAGAAAGAAAAGCCACCAACTACAAGCTATGCACCACAGCAATGACAGGCTGTTCTTAGCCTCAGAACACAGCTTGATTCTCTTTCAGGAGCCTGGTGAGCCCTTCCACCCAGAAGGAAGAGAGAGAAACACTGCTGTCCAGATGGGAAAAGCCAGGACTTGGGTGTCCAAAAATCTGGGTCCTAGTTTAGGTTCTCCTAGAAGCAGACTCTGAGACAAGGATTTGGGCACCAGTGACTAATCTGTGAGGTGGAGAAGAGCCAGCAGGGGAGTGGGGAAGTGATACTTGGAAGGGAAGGTTGCCAGTCGGCAAGCCAGTTATCACTGTGGTAACGGGCTTTTTAATCCCACTAGGGAAACTCTGAAGAAAATGCGTAGATCAGGTACTTCAGTGTTATCTCCTCCTCCAAGGGGGTGAGGGATGTGGGGGTATACACCAGCTCCCAACTGTCATAGGCTCTGGGCTGCCCCAGGAAGTATGCATTCCTCTGACTTTTGGTCTACCACAACGATAGGCAAAACACACTAAGGTGGCCAGAGAAAGCCATCAGGCAAAGTCATCACCAAGTGCCCTGATGGGTATGCGTGAAGAACATGGGCAGGGCCATGACAACCTCTGAATTCCTGTGTCCTGTCACTGATCAGGGCTGGCACTTGAGATACATCCCTTAACTTCTCTAGCGCCTAAGCAACTCCTCTAGAAAATGATGCCATTGTACCTACCCCCATGCTTATGGTGAGAATTAAGTCAGATGATTCTGTAAATAACTGTGCAATTTAGAAAGCCCTATGAAATCACTAATTCTCCCAAGCCTACAGGGAGGGCTGGGAGCTCACCATGTGCCCAGAGCTCCAGGAGAGATAAAAGCAGAGCACAGGCTTTGTTTCTCTGTGCCTTACATGGAGCACCTATAGGGAACTTGACCCCCTGGTCAGGATCCTGCTTGTCGAAATGCATAGGGGAGCAGGCACTCTGCCTCAAACTCGCAGGAGTGTGAATC
The DNA here is from genome assembly GCF_016509475.1 of Prionailurus bengalensis. Classification (NCBI taxonomy): domain Eukaryota; kingdom Metazoa; phylum Chordata; class Mammalia; order Carnivora; family Felidae; genus Prionailurus; species Prionailurus bengalensis. The sequence goes on along the minus strand of NC_057354.1, from coordinate 44,445,951 downwards.
CAACCTGCTACACGAGCCTCTCAACTCAGGGGAAACATCTCATTTCAACAAGGTGAGGATTACTCATGCAAGACCAGAAAGAAAAGGCAATTTGAGCAGGGGGAGGGGCACACCCAGGTGACATCTGTGCAACATCCTGGGGTCAGGGGAGCAAAGAAACCAGGGGACTTCTGAAGCATGATCGGGGCTCCCTGCTTTCCCCTCTGACCATGAGATAAATAATCACTCCACACTTCTCCAACCTGAAGCCCCTTCTCAAGCAAAGACATTGTGGCATCAAACTATTCCTCACACTACCTTAAAAAATGACGGTGTGAGAGCTGTTAGTAGCCAGGTGACAAGTACATGGATAAACAAATCCTTACAACCTAATCCAAGTATCCAGCCCATTCGAGAAAAACTCAAAACAGAAGCTCGGAGATGTGTATAGATACACATCCCTCCTCCCCACTCTACCCTCCCACCACTTCTAAATGTTTCACACAGTCTTGGCCTCAAATCAGGTCATCCCTCAGCAGACACCTTCAAACCCAGAAGCCCACCTACTTCCGAAAAATTATACAAAACAGCAGCTAAAGTTCTGCCTCCGCCCAGTTTTCCTCTTTACCAGATTCCTCTAGGCATGGTCTTCGTAGCCTAGGACCCAGGCAGTAGTGGTCTACTGAGTGGGCTTGAAATGGCCCTCAAATTCCATGGAAAATCTAAATCAGAATTTCAAGCTGCTGTAACCAGATTCTCCAAGTAGGCAGTGTTCCTCAAGAATTAAGAACCACTTGGGGCACCTGGGTGGCGCAGTCGGTTAAGCGTCCGACTTCAGCCAGGTCACGATCTCGCGGTCCGTGAGTTCAAGCCCTGCGTCAGGCTCTGGGCTGATGGCTCAGAGCCTGGAGCCTGTTTCCGATTCTGTGTCTCCCTCTCTCTCTGCCCCTCCCCTGTTCATGCTCTGTCTCTCTCTGTCCCAAAAATAAATGTTGAAAAAAAAAAAAAGAATTAAGAACCACTATCCTAGACAAACTGACACCTGGAAAGCCATGGAGCCGGATCACGCTCTACACTATTAAGTACTCAGGTACATAAGGACTGTTCTGATCTCAATACACTGATAAACAGGGTGGCTTCTCTAATGTCCCACCAGATATCCCTGTACAGAGGAACGAAGGACAGGTATGTGGGTGACTGGGCTCTTGTAGAAAGTGGTTTAAGGCAGGCATGGAATCCATTCCGAGTTCTTATTATCCAAGTACCTATCTTTAAAATTCAAGCACATTTTACATGAACAGAGTAATATACCATTGTCTGTTTTGGCCTAAGAAATGGTTCTTCTTGCTCAAAACTTGCAGTAAATCTGATGCCTCAGGAGGCAGTCTGAGTTTATTGGCTTCATATACTCAATGAAAGATAGGCAGATAACCTTGGAGACAGGGGTAGGAGAAGTTTTTATGGCATCAGTGGTGAACTTCAAAGGGTCCCCCAAGATGTCTCCAGCACTCAGGGAAGATGCAAGAGAGAGATCCACTGGGGTTCTGAGCAGTTAAGTGACCCATGCAAGGCTGGCAGAGGTCTAGCCCATAGCCTCTGCCTGGGCCCTTGGCTTTTGCCCCTGTTCTCCCTGGTTTTCCTTTTGGAGGATAGAGGTCACATGGACCCATACTCTTATTATTTCAATAAGGGAACAAGGTCCAGAAATTTACAATGATTTTCCAAAGCCATGTGGTAAGCTGAAGATGAAGTTCATGACCATGAGTCTCTACTAGAGCTTTTCTCACAGAGGCCTAGCCTCTTCTCTGAGAAAGTCTTCTTTTTCTTTTTCTCCTTCTTTTTTTGTTTTGTTTTGTGTATGTGGGTTTTTTTTTTTGTTTTTTGTTGTTGTTGTTTTTTACTTCTATTCCTCTATGATGTTCTGAACTTTTGATGCCATAAACCAATATGGTGCACTGCTCTTCCCAGACTACCAGTCCCCCATCCAATTTCCCAGCGAGGGTTCAAGAACAGCTCTGTCCATCCCAGGGCCCTGCCTTTGCAGAGGAGGTAACAATGTGGCTGATGCTGGCCAGGACAGATCAGGGATTCCCATAAGAGGTCTCTGCTTCTGACTTGATTTCCTTTGGGGTATGCTAAGGGAGAAATTAGCTTGTATAAGTCAGATCCTCTCTCAGGAACTAAACACCAGCAGCAAACAAAAACCAGACCAAAAAGCATCCGTTTGAAAAGACAAAGTGGGGCAAAGGCAGGGAGCCAACCCATAGGCCCCTGACCAGAGCTAACTGCCAGGATCTCCCTTCAGTGAAAAGGGACAAAAAAAAATCACAAAGCTAAAGGATTTATTTCTTTCCTTTTTGGTAACTAAGTCAGGCATGTTCCCTCTCGATGTAATTCATTTCCCTTGTGGTCCCAACCAGCCCCAGGCCACCACAGGAAATGGGGAGCAGAAGAACTTTCCATAGACAGGTCCAAATATTTGCCTCCTGATGCCACCTGATTAAATCTGTGGCCACCACAGAGAAGAGCGGAAATTCACTGGTGGTTCCCCATGTCCTTTGCTCGATGGTGCTGAGCACGTGAAGTGAAAAAGGCTTACATTCACTAATGTTTTCCTATTTCACCATGGAGACTCTTCTTTCCTGGTCTCAGTAACAGGGGACCACTGGGGGTCAGACGAGGGGACCCCAATTTTCTCACCATGGTAGGACTTCACCGCTAGTGAACAGACAGGAAGCTCCTCCCAGGCGGAGCTGTCTGTCCATTGGTTGATCTGTTTCTTTTTTTGTTTCGCCATTTTCATAATAAGCATACAAGGGAGAGAATTGGGTCTGCTGCCAGACAGTGCTAATGAGGCCAAGTTCATGGCCTTTCTTCCCACAGGATCCTTTGCTCTTGTTGCTGTTTGGCTTTGTTTTCAATGTGCTCTTTGGCCTCCCAGAGCCTCCCTCACTCTCATCAGGGGGGCCGCCATGGCTGGGTGAGACTGCGACATGACACTGAACAGGGTATCACTACATCACTAAAAAGCATGCTACCCAAAGGCTCTCCCATGTGAGGAGGTGTGGGGGGATGTTTTCAGGGTTCCCACCCCACATTTTGGGGACAGCTGGGATTATTCCTCATGGAAGGCACTGAGTGGCATTCGCCCCTTTTAAGGAACTAACTGGAGAATCCTGTCCCTCCCTGCTTCTGCTGGTGGCCAGGGCAGAGTGAGCCTACTCCAAGATCTGGCTCAGAGTCCAGCCTATAATGCCCTTTGTCCCTCAAAGCTCTCAAAGCCTATTCCACGTGGTCTGGTGATTGAAAGGCAGCCTTGCAGACACTGTAGGTACCCTCCCCATACCTCCTCAGTCTCTACCATTTCAGTCCCTGTCAGCTCCACCTGTACCTACCAGCACCAGCATCTCTCTGTCCAAATGTGTGATGGACAGAGTGATGTGCCAGGAATAAAGACACCCCCTTCCCAGCATCCCTCAACCACAAGTAATGGGAGCCAGGGTATATGTACCCCTGCTCCCTCCTCCTAGGGGTGCAAAAATGCTCCCAGCAGGCTCTCCACTGCTTTCCAGAATCCCCAGAAGGGCACATTACCGCCAGGGCTTCTTTTCTTCCCTGAGTCACCACCCAAACAGATGACCTACACTTAAGTCTTTTGTTCAGGGTCTGCTTCCAGGGAGACCCCCCACCAAGACAGACTGTGGGTTACGCTGGAAAAGACCTCGGAGAAGAGGGAAGAAACTCCAGGTTCTAATGACTTGATATCTCTGAGCCTCAGTTTTGTCATCTGCAATAAGAGTCACAATGTTGTCTGGGTGACTCCAGGATGTGATAAAGGTCAGAACCACCATGGTGATCTGCCAGGCTCCTGACAATATGTGCTAACCAGACTGAAGAGTTGGGGTTTCTTTTTCTGTGCACCCAGAGCCAGGGTGAGATCCTCACTCTGCTTCCCACAATGAAATATTACGCAGCCATCAAAAAGAATGAAATTTTGCCATTTGCTATGCCATGATGGAGCTAGGGTGCATTCTGTTAAGTAAGTCAGTCAGACAAAGACAAATACCATGTGATTTCACTCATGTGGAATTTAAGAAACCAAACAGATGAACGTATCGGTGAGAAGGGGCAAGAGAAGAGAGGGAAACAAACCACAAGAGACCCTTAGTGATAGAAAACAAACTGAGGGCTGATGGAGGGCGGTGGGTGGGACATGGGTTAGACGGGTGATGGGTCTTAAAGGAAGGCACTTATAACACTGGGTGTTATAAGTAAGTGATAAATCACTGAATTCTGTGCCTGAAACCAGTTTTGCAGTGTATGTTAGTTAACTAATTAGAATTTAAATAAAATTTTTGAAAAAGAGAATGATCCTCATATGGCAACCATCATAATAATTTACTCAAGCAAAAATCATAAACTAGTACCCAGACTAGTGGCTAAATACTTGGTAGGAAGGGTATTTACATTATCTTGGAGTATATCCCAACAGGATACTTATTAATGTCAAATAAAGTGGTAATGTTACAGTGGAGGGAAGTGGGTTGACTGACCCCACCCTAACCAGTTGGTGATGGCTGAGTAATATTTCATTGTGTGTGTGTATACATATGTGCATTTATCATTCCATGGACATTTGGGCTCTCTCCATAGTTTGACCTTTGTTGATAGTGATGCTGTGAACACTGGGGTGCATTTACTCCTTTGAATCTGTAGTTTTATATTCCTTTGGGTAAACAGTAGTGCAATTACCAGCAGTGCATCTAGCAGTGCAATTGCTAGGTCATAAGGCAGTTCTATTTTTTTTTAAACATTTATTTATTTTTGAGAGAGAAAGAGACAGAGCATGAGCAGGGGTAGGGGCAGAGAGAGAGAGAGAGAGAGAGACAGAATCTGAAGCAGGATCTAGGCTCTGAGCTGTCAGCACAGAGCCCAAGGTGGGGCTCGAACTCACAAACCGTGAGATCACGACCTGAGCTGAAGTTGGACGCTTAACCAACTGAGCCACCCAGGCACCCCAGGGCAGTTCTATTTTTAACTTTTTGAGGAACCTCCACACTGTTCTCCAGAGTGGCTGCACCATTTGCAGTTGTCATATGGGGATTTTTCTAGTTCCATCATTTCTCTGACTCAAGGGAAGAGTTATTTCCATATCATTCATTCATTTGTTCATTCATTCATTCAAATGTGGACTCACAGATTCTTATTTAAGTCTATAGATTATATATAATCTGCTCCTGTCATTATTTATTTTGATGTTCAAATTGTCCCAGATTTGGCCAGTAAGAGCTCCTTCAAGCTGGCCACTGTGTCCTTTCAATATGTCAGGACTGAGAAATTCTCCTGGATGCTGAGAAACTATGGGCCTCATTTTTGTTCCAGAACAGATTTAACTTTTGTTAAATGCTTTTCTTTCAATACAGCATCATTTGGCTACACTGTTGGTCACTGGAGCCAATGGTCATCACAGCTGTTTGCCCCCAGGGAGAAAGGTGAAGCAGATGGGCTGGGGCTGCACAGGAGATGCAGTGGTGCCCACTGAGTGGGAAGGAGGGTCACTGACAGGACCTCAATTGAATGCAGTGGCCCACTGCTGGGGCTGCTAGCGAAGAGCGTGGACAGAGGGCACAAACCAGCCCAGAAGCCAGAGCCAAACTGGAGAGTGCTGCTAGCAGAGACACCAGCCAAAGGCATGTGCCAAGAAGGACCATGATGCGGAGCCAACATAAAGGGGAGGGACAGGCAAGTACGGGTGCCAGGTTCCCAGAGAAGTCTGTGGACCTTCCCTTTCTGCTTTTAACTTTGTCTGCCCCATTTTCTCTCGGGCTCTACCCTGCCTGTTAAAGTGTCAGCCTTCACTGTCACCACTTATTTGACTATCCTCAGTAGAGAAACCAGCCAAGGTGGCTCCCGGTTTGAAAGGAACCCAACATTCCTCTAATAACAAAGTTTTTGTCCCACTTTCTGCCACCAATGTGTTACCTAAATTTTTACACACATACACAAACACACACACACACACACACACACACACACACACCCTTGTTCTTTACTGAAAAATTAATGCTTCCATAACCATCTTTTCTGCCATTTACTGCAATGGTGCATATTTTACCTTTCCTCCTCTATGGTACTATAGGTTGTGGTAATAAATGACGCTTCTCCCAAAGCTCATAGCATGGAACATGGAGCCCATTACTCAGCACACATCCAGCAATGGATGCTGGCTGCCCATTACTAAGGAACATTCCAAAACAGAACCAGTTTTCTCAGACAAAAACTGCCCAAACACCAATGCCAAATGGTACTGGGGACAGGACTACCTGAGATCTTCTAGGCATTGGGATGTTTCAGGCACCTTCCATCAGACTCCCTCCCAAAACTGCCCAACAAGACAAATCAGCTAGTTCTCCTTCCTCTCTTCTTCCCCCTTCCCAAAGTGTGGCTCAGCACATGGTAAAAGAGAAGGCAGGCAGACCACCAGGTTCTGAGAACTGGGGCATCTAATTAGACAACTGTCTACTCCATCCTTTTCCTAGGCAAAACAAAACAAAACAAAACAAAACAAAACAAAACAAAACAAAACTTTGCATTCTCACAGAGTTTTCTGCAATTCATCCCTGGCTGATGAAATGGGATTTTAAAAAGAAATTAAAAATGCAGGGCTTCCTGTTTAGTCCTTTGCTTTTATCCCAAGCCTGCTTGTTAATAATGAAGGGAGGCTCTGCTTCACCTCAGTGAAAATTTCAAGCCTCAATTATCTCAATTTCTTTGTAAAATGACGATACGCTCCTTTCTCAGCTTCCAGATTTAATAATTTGGGAAGTCCTCTTTGGGGAACCAGTCTGGTCCTTGTTACCACTATCCAGTGGAATTATCTGGAGCAGGCACTGCCCAGGCAACTTCATTTCCTTCCCACCAGCTCTGTGCTGCCCAGCATGGCAGCCATTAGCCACATGTGGCCATTTGAAAGAAAATTAAATAGAAATTAAATAAAATTCAAAATGTAGCTCATTAGTTGCCCTAGCCACATGTCAAGGTCTCAACAGACACAAATGGCAAGTGACTTCCTTACTGAACAGTACACAGAACATTCTGGCACAGGGAGTTCTATTAGAGGGCATGACTAGCCAATGGACCTACCTATTTCAAAGGAGAGTGAGCCTGGGCTCAGAGCAGGTGCAAGGGATATACATCTGAGGGGTGGAGAGGCAGGGAATGGAAGGCATCTGAGCTTTCTCTTTCTTCTCCTAACCTTTTACCTTCCGAATACTTTCCACTCTTCATTTCTCCGTAAGCTGAAACATTCCCCTCAATATGGAGGCTGTTAGTCCCTATATTTTCCTTAATTTTTAATAAAGTTAATTTTGACCATACCAAACGTCTCTCTGTGACCAAAGACTCCCGCTCAGTATTATAACTCAGGGTTTCATGAAGAGGAAGGCATAGTTTGGGGGCCCCTCCAGGGATGGAGAGTCAGTTTAGTACAACGATGTTTTCTGTAGGACAGAAAGAAGTCTTAGGACTCTGGTCATCAAGGTGGGTGGGGAGGCTATAGGGAAAGGGAGACTGGAACCCACAATCACGGTCAAAAATCCATTAAAAGGAAGGAACTACAAGAAAAGTCAAGTCTCCAGAGCTTACCTCTCAGTATGAAAGTAATTCACTTTGGAGATCATTATCAGCTTAAATGTATGCCACGAGCATGCAGTATTTAAAAGTCACTCTTTAACATAGTCACAGTAACTTTTACTTCTAGATGCCTGGGATGACTTTCAGGAACAACTAGCTGGAGATGAACTCACTAAAGGCATGACTATTCATGAGGGCCCCATGATGACGTTTTGCCTTTAAAGAAGTTAACCTTCCACACAGAAAATCAGGACCCTTAGCAATGAAAGGGAAAACAGGACCCCCACACCCCTGTGCACACACACACAAAATCACCCTGTCAACCTGAAGCTTGAAAAAGTAAGAGCAGATCACGGGGTGAGCTCATCACGAGGGTTGGGCAGGTAAAAAAAAAGATGGATTTCCTGTTTGAAGGAGAGCCTTGCCAAACCTGGAAGGGGTTCGCAAAGAGAGAGTTATTTTTAAGACTCGCAAAGTTTGACTTGGCTTAAATATAGTCCTTGCCCAGAGGCAGGGAGCAACACCAGATAATAAATAATACCTGGACCCACACGTCAGGGAAAAGTCAGAAAGAAAAAAAAAAAAAAACGATCTTCATTTTCACAGGGCAGTGTTCTGGACAACACAGCAGGCAACCCCTGGTGCTGGATGTGTCCTTTACGGATCCTCCAGGAGGAGCTGGGGGAGGGGCTCTAGCACTACCTCCCATAGACAAGGATTACTAACACTAGTCTTCTCCTTCTTATGTACAGCGTGAACAGAGGCAGCATTATAAAATCATTACTGCTCTTATTGACTTCTATCACTGAAGGATTAACCCTGTGCTCTTCTATATGGCAACTTCAAAAGAAATAATGCCCAGTGCCCTGTTCCAGGTAGATCACTCCCCCAAATCTTCCTGAAGTTCCTCCCATATAGAAACCCCACTAGAGTCCATGGAGAGAAATGAGAATGGGAAAACACCCTACAGGGGAACCCCCCTCCTCAGCCAGTTTCTGCAGGACCCAGCTGGGGTCCTCTACACCTGTGGATCCCGAACCAGGAGCACTAATCAGGCTCACCTGGAGGGCTCTGAAGCCCCAAATTCCCAGGCCCGCCCCTAGAGTGCCTGATTCAGTCGGTCTAGGAGGAGTGGGAGAATGTATAGTTCTCACCGGCTCCCAGGGGTAACTGATGCTGGTGGTCCAGGAACTGCTCTTTGAGACATGCTCCCTTCCTAAATGATTCCTGCCATTCCTGGAAGGAGAGCCAAGCTGAAGGGGTCAGTAGGGGAATATCCTTCTCCTCCTTGTTCATCACTGGTGTCAAATGCAAGGCTGCTCAGAAAAGCAATGTGTCAGCACACCGTGTGGCTGCACGGAGGAGCCCTGTGGTTGGCGTCCTTCTCAGCAGACAGTGAACACCAGCCCCGAGAAGCCTTCTCTGTGGTCTACAGGGGAGCTGCCCCACACAGCCCTGGGTAGTCTGCAAGCTGGACTTTATCTTGCTACTTCCTTTTTCTCATTTCTCCTACTGCTTCTTCCCTGTGCCTACTCCCCTGTAGCCCCAGACCTCACAGGTCTTCAGTCCTGCAGATGACCACACCATCTACAGAAAACCTGGGACCTGGGCGGCACCCTGACCGTGCTGAGGCAATGTGTGGTTTCAAAGTCAGCTGGACACCAGGCCAGGCTACAGGACACCAGGCCAGTGCAGAACTCCCATCATCCTGTTCCCCATTAGGTTTTGGACCCAGCTTCTCTGGAGCCCATGTCCCTCATGGCCAGGGGCAAGGTCATTATTGCACCCGCAGCTCCCACTGAAGACCCAGCTGGGCCCTCACTAAAGACCGGAAACCTTCTGACATCAGCCCATCTGCCTGACCACATCTGTTTCCTCCCTGGACACTCCTTGCTTGGGAGAAAATGGCATCTTTGCAACTGGGCCCAACGGCCCCTCTCAAGTTGCAAACTGCCCCTCGAGATGTTTTCATTCTCCAGGAACTATTTTTCCTGGCATCCATGTAACATACAAAGAAAAAAAATCCTTTGCTTTTTTAAAACATCCAATACAAAATAAGCGATTGTTAAGGCTCCAAACAGTCTGTTGTAATTCCCTCGCATGCTCTAAAAACAATAAGCCCCATGAGGGTGTGTGTTCTTTGGCCATGGCTGCTCCCCAGGGGTTGGTTTGACTGTACTTTGTTCCTTCCATGGATTCTATCATGCCATATAGCACCCCGAGTGGACATCCCCCACCAGACACACATGCTGGGCTCTAGGGCTCTCCCTTTCAGCACTGACGGAGCCCTGGAAGGCTGATAGTTATTTTAAAATGGGCACTTTTGTCTTCCTTTATGTTGCAATTAAGGCCAGTAGCCAATTCTGGATGACAGACCTAAAGAGATGGGCAAATCTTTGTTAAAGGCTGTCCAAGACAACCAGGTCTGAGGCAGATTCAATGTCTCAGGGGAATTGTTCGGTAAATAACCCAATTGTTCTTTGACGGAGATGTGCGGAAACTCCACAGTTTTGGCCAAAGGAAGGAAAGCAAAGGGGAGTGCGTTTGCAAAGGACCCAGGGCTCTTTGGAAGGCCACTGCTGCCCTACTGACACACCACCACTGGCTGAAATAAAAACAGCAATGGACTCACATATGTTGGTTTGAGTCCTCCATTTACTCTGGCTTACCCATATGGTTAGGGGTCTATAGGTCACTGCACTTCTACAAACACCAGCCATCTTCTCTGGGGAATGTACATAATATTCATTCTGCTGCACAGAAAGTCACAGGGACTCCATGAAAGGAATGAGGCTGAGAACTCCACCTGATTAAGAACCCGCTATGGGTCAGTCTCTTTGATGTGCTTTGCCTGCATGACAGGTATCCCTCACTTTTCGAAAGTTCACCTTAACCACCTCACGTTTACAAAAGACCAACATTAGATGTTGTTTTCACTAACTGAAAGAAATCCAAAGAGGATTTTTCACTTTATGAAAAAAGGTGAAAAGTGAAAATAGCATTTAGCATTTGTATAGGGGCAATGAGCACCTTGAGCAGTGATAACAGCATCACCCAGCACCTCCCCAGGGAACTACACTCAGCGTCTCAGCATCAAGCCACCATAGTTTTGAACTGTGTCTGTGAGATCTGTGCTTTATCTCGATTTGTTTTGTGAATCTGTTAGCAAGATGTGTCCTAAGGTATCAGAAAAGCTGAAGAGAGGTTATTTCTTGGGTCTGGGAATGCTCAAATATTTTTTTCTGTACAAATAAATGGTAATTGCTTCTTCACTTTATGCCATTTTGGCTTACAAGAGGTTTCACAGGACTGCTCTACTTTCGGATGGGAAGCAAAACCCATATTTTATTTATGTCATACAAGAAGCCTTTATTTTAGGTATCATCGTTCCCACTTGTCACATAAAAGCATCAAGCTCAGGGGCGCCTGCGTGGCTCAGTCAGTTAAGCGTTTGACTTTGACTCCAATCATAATTTTACAGTTCGTGAGTTGAAGCCCCACATCAGGCTATCTGCTGTCAGTGCATAGCCCACTTCGAATCCTCTGTCCCCCCTCCTCTGCCCCTCCCCTGCTCACGCTCTCTCAATAAATATATAAAACATAAAAAAAGAAAAGAAAAAAAAACTTTCTAAAAAAGCATCAAGCTCAGATCAAGAAATGCCTCCATGGTCACACACTCAACAAACGGATGTACTAGACAGAACCTAAAGTCAAGTGATTCTAGTCTCCAAATCCTTTCCTTAAAACACTGAGATAATACACATAAAAATGCCCTGAAAATTCTGAAGCCACATCAAAGGTAAGATGATGTGATCATCCACTAACTAGAAATGCTTATTAAAATGACATCTCCAGGGACACCTGGGTGGCTCAGTTGGTTAAGCATCTGACTCTTGATCTTAGCTCAGGTCATGATCTTAAGGTTCATGAGATCGAGCCCCACATCAGGTCTGTGCTGACAGTATGCAGCTTGCTTGGGATATTCTCTCTCTCTCTCTCTCTCTCTCTCTCTCTCTCTCTCTCTCTCTCTCCTTTTCTCTCAAAATAAAAAAGAAACAAATAAACTTAAATAAAATAAAATAAAATAAAATAAAATAAAATAAAATAAAATAAAAAGATATCTCACGTACCAGCATTGTTAGGGAATGTATGATCTCTGACAGGCAGGATTTTCCAGGTACCTTAACTTTACCCCTAATTAAGAACTGAGCTCTTTTTTTAATGCAAAAAATTTTCATGTAAAATTTCCAAAAGTAATTACATTCTTTTTTGGTGTCTTAAATACACATGGATCAGAATTTTAAGATTTCTAAAAATAATCTAGGACATTAATGAATATCAGGCATGAAAATGAGATACAATTGGGCAATGTTCTCAGAGTCTGTGATGTGGGTAAAGCAGCCCCAAATGGCCAGACTTGTTAGTTTTCCAAACCTACTTTCTTCCAGAATACCTTATTAGGAAAATGTTTAAATATGCAGAAATATTGAAAGAATATGCCCACCACCTAGATTCTAATATAACACTGTAAGACACTTGTTTTATCACACCCATTTCCATCTATCCATTCTTCTATCTACCTATCCATCTGTCCTTTCAAAAATGCATTTAAAATACACTGCAGATATCAGCACACTTCTCTCTGAATAACTTCAGCATGTGTATCGTATCATTATTTGTTTATGGTAATTTTTCGGTTGAGATACATTTACAGACAATGAAATGCACAAACCCTAAGTGAACATTCACTGAGTTTTGTCAAATGAATACACCTGTGTAACAAAACCCTTCCAAGATGCAGACCATGACTACTGCCTCAGAAAGTTCTCGAGCGCCCTGTCCTACTCAATTTCACTTGTATTTCTGGGGAGCCTACTTTCTATAGGTCTTCCTTTTCTTCCCCGTGCTGTCAAATGTCACTTTACAAATGTCAGAGGTTCTGTTTCTAATCTGTGACCTCATTTTACCTGCAATTATCTGGGTGGGATTGTGAGCGAAATTCTAAAGCCATTTCAGGAAAGTGCATGGGGCTTAGGGTTGTCTTTTCCTTGAGGCTGAGAGGCATTCCCCTCGCCCTGCCCTGCAAGGATTTGGGAGTATCTGGCATTGCCAGCAGCCTGATTTCCACATAAATAGAGTGTTAGTGGGCTGTTATAAAGCTTCAGCAGCTATCTCTCCATCTATAAGATGCAGTGCTGATCTGTAAAAGAACAGAATTACTACAGGAGTAAAAATTTCTATGTGCTAGTATTTCACCAGGATTCTGAGGGACTGACTTTAAGAGGAAAATACAGGCATGCCTATGTTTATAGAAGCATTATTTACAATAGGCAAGATATGGAAGCAGCCCAAGTATCCATCGATTGATGAATAGATAAAGATGTGATATCTATATACAATGGAATACTATTCGGCCATAAAAAGGAATGAAATCTTGCTACTTGCAAAGACATGGACGGAGCTAGAGAGTGTAATGCTAAGCGAAATAAGTCAGAGAAAGATAAATACTGTAGATTTCACTGCTATGTGGAATTTAAGAAACCAAATCAATGAGCACAGGGAGAAAAAGAGAGAGAGAGAGAGAGAGAGAGAGAGAGAGAGAGAGAGAGAAACCAAGAAACAGACTCTTAACTCTAGAGAACAAACTGATGGTTACTAGAGGAGAGGGGGATGGGTGGTGGGTGAAACAGGGGATGGGGATTAAGGAGTGAACCTGTCGTGAGGAGCACTGGGTGATGTATGGAAGTGTTGAATTGCTACATTATACACCTGAAATTAATAGTGTATGTTAACTAACTAGAATTAAAATAAAAAATTTTTAAATAAATTAAAAATAAAAACACCAATTTTTTTTAAAGGAGGATACTGGCTCATTCACCTCTTTGGAGTTGTGGTGTTGTGATATTCACACGTTGTGATGTTGAGATATTCACATGTTCTGATACGGACAGTCACATGTTGAGATGTCAAGGCACTTGCATGTTGAGATGGGAGAATCATATTCACAGGTTGAGATATTCATATGTTAAGATGTAGATACATTCACAAGTTCATATGTCAAAATATCACATGTTGATATGCATGTTGAGACGTTGAGACGTTGCATGTTGAGATGGGAGAATCAGATTCACAGGTTGAGATATTCATATGTTAAGATGTGGATACATTCACAAGTTCATATGTCAAAATATCACATGTTGATATGCATGTTGAGACGTTGAGGTACCATTCACACGTTCAGTTTTGTGTCATTTGCATGTCGAAATGCTGAGACATTCACATGTTGAAACATTAAAACATTCACAGGTTCAGATGTTGTGACATTTGTATACTGAGATGCGGAGACATTCCCATGTTGAGATGTTGAGACATCTGCGCAATGAGGTGTTAAAATCTTTACAAGTTCCAATATTAAGGCATTCACAGGTTGACATATTAAAACATTTGTGGATTCAGATGCTGAGCTTCTCACAAACTGGTAAGGAGAGACATTCACATGTTGAGATGCTGAAACATTGACAGGTTGAGATGTTACCTTCTCATTCATATGTCTGACTTCAAACATAAGATGAGTTTAGCTGGGCCTAAGATATGGATACTTAGCGATATCTGATAAACTCTTCTTCTACATCCCTTTGCCCATAGCAAACAGTGTTGGCACCACTTGGAGGTCTCCATGGATGATTTGCATCCAATGGGCCTATGGCATCCTGCGTCTCTCTGCCTGAGGACATTCTCTGGCCCCAAGGGGGTGCTCGACTTCTATACGGGCAGACAAGAAATGCCAGGGAGTTTACAGCCCAGAAGTGACCCTCAACTATCACAGGATGAGATTTAGGAGGTAAATATTCCAGTTTCCTCACCTTTCAGTGGCTTAATACTATCTCCCAGGGGGTCCTGACTGCAACTGAGTCCAGTTGTTTTAGTGGTAATGTCTCCTATTGGTGTTTCTTGAGATCACCTCCCAAACAATATACTTGCACCCAAATCTGTGTTTCTGACTTTGATGGGAACCCAAACTAAGTGATCTCCAAAGCACCAGTCCTATCTCCAAATAGTCGGAAAGCAGAAGGTCAGTACATTCACACCTACTACAGAAGACATACCCTCTTCCATAGGTTTCCACGTTACTGGCTACTCACTAAGTTTGCTAAAACAGGTGGAGGTCAGGACCTGCTCCTTGAGGACTAAAGGACACCAGATAAGAGAAATCTGTGGAAGTACCTCATAGTCTCCCACCACGTGGCAATCTGGAAGGGTCCCTCCTCTCCCTCCAAATCCAGATGCCCATGTGAGTCAGTGGCACAGGGGTTGACTATTCTCTTTGAGGGGGATGCTCCCAGAATGGTTCCCTCAATGAGTAGAGAAGGTTCTGGAGCCCCGTACAGGCTGTTCAACACAAATTTCTCCTTGAATCACTGGGTAGGCATAAACGAAGGATGCTTGCGGAGACAAAAGAATCTTAGAACATGGGCAATATTAAAGAATAAGAATTTTTTTCCATGGAAAAACAATGCATCATGAAAGATACAAATGGTACAACCACTGTGAAAAACTGGCAGTTCCTCAGTTAGTTGACCATAGAGGCATTCAAACAAAACACTGGACACTAATGTTCAAAGAAGCACTATTTACAATAGGTATAAGGGGAAAACACCCAAATGTCACGTCCATCAACAGGTGAACAGATACACACAACGTGACACATCCACATGATGGAATATTATTCAGTTCAGCCACAGAGAGGAGTGAAGTATTGATACATGATATGTACAGTTGACCCTTGAACAATGTGAGGGTTAGGGGTACTGACCCTGAGCAGTTGAAAACCTTTGTATAACTTTTGACTTCCCCCAAACTTAACAAGTAATAGCCTTCTGTTGACCAATAACATAAACAGTTGATTGACATACATTTTGTATGTTATAGGCATTATATACCATATTCTTACAATAAAGTCATCTAGAGAAAAACACAGCAGTAAGAAAATCATAAGTAAAAGAAAACATATTTACAGTATTAGACTGTAAAAAATATCCACATATAAGTGGACCTACATAGTTCAAACCCATGTTCTTTAATGCATATATGAAATAAATATATATATATACACACCTTGTAAACATTATGCTAAGTGAAATAGGCCGGACACAAAAGACCACATATTATGTAATTCCATTTATATGAACTATCCAGAATAGGCAGATCCACAGATACAGAGCACAGACTAGGGTCTGCCAGGGGCTAGGGGCAGAGGGGAGTAGGGAGTGGCTGCTAATGGATACAGGGCATCCTTTAGGGTGACGAAAATATTCTGGAACTAGAAAGAGGTGACGGTTGTACCACATGGCAAATAAAATAAATGCCACTAAACTGTACAATTTAAAAAGGCGAAAATAGTAAATTTTAAGTGTATTTTACCACAATTTTTAAACAGGAAGACAGAAGTTTGTGAACATGGACACCTTTGGATTTCTGAAATGCTATCAAGACACTTTTATGAGCTCAAATGCACCTTAAGAGATAAGTTGCCCTGTAATTCGATTTTAAAACTCAAGAAAGATGCAGAGTAGTTGATGACTTGGTTAAGGTTGCAAAGGGAATTAGGAGTCGTTTCATCTGATGGAGGTTCTACTTCTCTTTTTCCCAAAATCACAACAAAGTTTACATGGTGGTGGTCTCTAACAATCCATCAATGTGGTCCACAGCCCAAGTGTGGTAGACAGGGGGATGTGCCCAGGCGTTGGGGGCAGGTGGGAGGAATGTGCCCAGGTGTTGGAGGCAGGTGGGATGTGCCCAGGTGTGGTGGGCAGTGGGATGTGCCCAGATGTGGTGGGGGACAAGGGGATAGGTGGGATGTGCCCAGGTGTGGTGGGCAATGGGATGCATGTGGCCAACACCAGATTTCAGGTGAGATCTACCCCCACGTGACCACCCCTTGAGGTTGTACCCCCACCTCCTCCTTCTTACATCACCTGCCTCATCCTGAAGGCATTCAAGGTCATGGCCCCTAGTCTGGATTATTGGCAGCAAAAAATGAAATGGAACTGTTACTACTGGAACTTCAGGCACTGCAGATAATAAGCAAAATGATGATACGGTTGGAGCACAAGGAAGGAAAGAAAGAGCAACTCCTTGCTGAGCAGGAGGGAAAATGTACCTTGCTTGGACCTATAGTGCTGGTAACTGAGAAGCAACAAATGACAAGGGATGATTAAACAGGGCAGGAATGGGGATGCCTGGTTGGTTCGGTCAGTATAGCACATGACTCCTGATCTCAGGGTCCTGAGTTGTACCCCCACCTTGGGTGTGGAGCCCACTTAAAAACAAACAAACAAACGAACAAACAAAAAGGGCAGGAGTGGGTACAGCTATTAAAGCTGAACGTAAAAATAATGTGCATGGCCATCTGGAAAATCAAGGCAGGCCACACCCGTGTCCAGGCCAGCAGCCCCTGGTGGGCTCACTGGAATGTCGTGAGGCTTTGCTGGTTGTCTGAAGAGTGAAGTGCACTTTCCCAGCTGGGGTCTCTCACCAGAAAGAGGGCTTCTAAATAGCAGGAGGCATTTACAAGATAACATCAGGATATGTATACATCTCTGGCCCCAGGCTGGTAAAGGACTTTCTAAACAAGAAAAAAAAAAGATGATGCATTTGACCACCTTTAAGCATAAAACTTCC
Source organism: Prionailurus bengalensis (assembly GCF_016509475.1). Lineage (NCBI taxonomy): Eukaryota > Metazoa > Chordata > Mammalia > Carnivora > Felidae > Prionailurus > Prionailurus bengalensis. The sequence continues at coordinate 44,428,659 of NC_057354.1, read as the reverse complement.
GCGTATGCACAACCACTGTCAAACAGAAGAACAAGCCATAAACAAAACCTAACACTAACAAAGAATTGATACCCAGAACTTGTGAAGCTCTCTTATAGTTACTAAGGGAAAAAAAAAAAAAGGCAAGGTTTATGACTAAGCAATTCACAGAAGAAACCATACAAGTGCCCAATAAACTTGTGAATGGAAGCTGAACTTGATCAGTGCATTTGTGCCCTGGGGCTGCTGTAACAAATTACCAGACACTGGGGGCCTTTCACAGCTCTGGGGACCAGAAGGCCAGAGCAAGGTATCAGCAGGGCCACAGTGCTCTGGAGACTCTCAGGGAGAATCTGTTTCTTGCCTTTCTCAGCTTCTGGTACCTGCTGGCATTCTCCAACTCCTGGCCTCATTGCTCTAGTCTCTGCCTCTACCTTTGCCATCACCTCCTGCTCTGTGTACGTCTGACCTCCCTTCGCCTCTCTTACACAGATACCTGTGATGGCATTTAGGGCCCGCTCTAATAATCCAAGGTAATCCCCCCATCTCAAGATCCTTAACTTAAATCATATTTACAAAAAACTTTTACCGCATAAGGAATAGTCACAGTTTCCAGGGGGTTAGGACCTGGTATCTTTGGAAGGCACCATTCATCTTACTGAAGTCAGAAACCAGGGAAATGCAAATTAAAGCCACACTGAGACGTATCATCAGATTGGCATTTATTAAAAAGTCTGACAATACCAAGTGTTTATAACAATGTAGAGCAATAGGGACTCACATCTCCTGCTATTGAGAGTGTAAATCTATCAGTACGACCAAGCTGGAGAACAGTTTGGCAGAGTCCCCTTTTGAAAAACTAAGGATGCATGTATCCTAGATCCAGACATTCCATTCCACAACTAGAGAAATGCATCTCAGCAGAAGATACCCACAAGAGTGTTCAATGTGGCACAGTCATGCTGAAAACCTGGAAACAATCCAAATGTCCATCAACAGGTGGATAGCTAACTAAACCATGGTGTAGTCAGGCAATATACTATGCAGCTTTGAAAAGAAGCGAATGGAGTCTCATACATTGACATGGGTAAATCTGATCCATATAAGGTCAAGGGCGAAAAGCACATTGCAGGACTCACACAATGAGAAATGATTCACACCGAGTTAAAAAAAAAAAAACATGCCACTGATACTTGATGTTGGTTATGGATATGTACATTTGTGGTGGAAGCCTAAAGATATATACGGGAACCACAAACACCCAATTCTAGACACAGGTTGCCCCTGGGAGGCAGGAAATGCAATGCAAATGTGATCAATGAGATGTCCAAAGGAGATTTCAAAATGTATTTACAATAGTTTCTTTCTCGGTTGGGTGATGGGTATATGGAGCTTCATTATATTATTCTCTATATGTTTTCATGTCTGAAATAGTCACTTTTTTTTCAATTTAAAAGGTGATCTATACTGCAGGCAGGAATGGTGACAGATGATTCATCTCAGCAGGAGGGCCTGGTGGGAGGGAGAGTGGCTTTGGTCACAAGGGTTCTTAACCAAGGTATCTATGGGTAGAATTGGAGGGCGGGGGGGGGGGGGGACCTGTAAACCACAATGAGGAAATATATATTTTTTACCAACTTCTAACTGAAAGGCAGCATTTCCTTCTAATATGAATGTAGGTAGAAAGCAAGCCACATGGTATTATAGCAATTTCTTTGACTTTATCACCCATAGCTGTCAGGTATTTTACAGCCCATTACAGTGTGGCAGATACCTCAGGATAGCATTTATGCTCATCAGCAATTCAAAATGACAGTGGTTATTAGACCCACCACCAGATCTTGCTATTGAATGCGAGAGTAAAGAAGCACATGGATTTTTACTCCATCGCCAAACTATTTATTCGCTATACTGATAACTGTATTTCAGTGTAGTTGAAATACTTTCTGTTGCCCTTTTGTATTTTATCCAATGTATTTAAAACAACATCCTTCCCCAGACTGCTGGGGGGATTCTGCAGCCCTGGAGGAGGAGAGGGACTAGGGGTTCCTATGGAGTTGGGTCAGTGGCTATGGAAGGTCCCTGGGGGTCCCCACAGCTCCAGGCTGGAGACGGCAGAGAGAGGAATCAGATCTCAATTTAAGGAAGAGAGGCAAGTTGCACTCGTTTATCTTAGCAGATGTAAAACACAGAGCCCAGCAGATAAGCTGAGCTATTTTCGAGCATGCCATCCTTCTTACCCCATCTTCTCTGCCTTGTTTTACTGGATTTTCATCAGGGGCTAACCTGTGAAGCGTTCTGAAACCCAGATCAAAATGTGACACAAGAACTAAGCTACTGGATAAAGGCTCGGAGGAGGCCTCCAAAAGAACAGAAACCCAAGTCAAGGCTGAGCCTGTACTCGGTGACTGGAACCACATGCAGCCTCCTGCCTACGGGCCAGAAGGATGCCCGGCAGGGGAGCAGAGGCGTGAGGAGCCAGCTGGTTTCCTGACTCAGCCCGGCCTGAGGTGTAGCCAGGCCTCGGGAAGTCCGAATGGAGGCAAAAGATGCCAAGATGGAAAAGAGAACGCAATGGCTTTTGGCAGGAAGCAGCCCTGTCTGAGGAGGGGGGCTGGGTCAATGTTTCTGCCCTCCAGGGAAGGCCCTGGGGAGCCAGTGGTGGAAGTGAGGCTGGTGAGAAACACACACACACACACACACACACACACACACACTCTCTTCATGAAGTCCATTCATCAAGCACTTGTGATGTGGCAGGCATGCTGTCAGATGTTTTTAAAAATCAACTTTACTGAAGTGTAATCTACTTGCAATAAATTGCAGCCACTTAAAGTGTACAATTCCATCACCCCCAAAGTTTCCTTGTGCCCTCTGTGGTGCATCTCTTCCACACCTGACCCCATGTAACCACTGATCTGCTTTCTAACTCTACAGATTTGTTTGTATTTTCTAGAATTTTATGCAACTGGAGTCATCTAGTACATATGCTTTCGCATCTGGATTCTTTCATTTTGTGTGATGTTTTTGAGATCCATTCATGTATTTTCAGGGTTCTTTCCTTTAAATGCTAAGTAGTATTCCATTACATGCATGAACCCCTATTTGTTTACCCATTTACCAGTTGATGGCTCTCTGAGTTTTTCCAGTTTGGGGCTGTTGGGAGTAAAACTGCTATGAACATTCAGGCGTGCATCTTTTTACAACCAGGTGTTTCATTTCTTTTCAGTAAATAGCTAAGTGCGCAATAGCTGGGTCATATGCAGAGTGTATGCTTAACTTATATGAAACTCCAAACTGTTTTCCAAAGTGGCTGCACCATTTTATATTTCCATTAAGCATGTATTAGAGTTCCAGTTACTCCATATCGTTGGCAACACTCAGCATTGTCAGCTTTTAAATTTGAGCTATTCTGGTGAGCGTGCACTGGTATCTCATTGTAGTTTTACACTTTCCATCACCCTGATGACTAATGATGCTGAGCATCCTTTCAAGAGCTTATGGAGTCATATATTTTTATTACTCTGGTTAGGGTGATAAAGGACTCTGTTCAAGGAAGGCTCTTGCTCTTGTCTCTTGCTTCTGTTTTAAGTTTTTAATGATGCAAACCCCATATGGACAAAGAGCCTGTATCAATAGTCTTTCTATCTCTAGGACAGTACCTGACACATGGTAGGTACTCAATACAGGTCTGTTAAAAAATGAGCAAACAGGGGCATCTGGGTGGCTCAGCTGGTTGAATGTCTGACTTGGGCACAGGCCATGATCTCACACATCATGGGTTCGACCCCATGTCAGGCTCTGTGCTGACAGCTCAGAGCCTGGAGCCTGCTTAAGATTCTCTGTCTCTCTCTCTCTGCCCCTCCACTGTTTGTGCTCTCTCTCTCTCCCAAAATTAATTAAAAAAAAAAACATTAAAAAAAGGAATTAAATGAGGGGGGCACCTGAGTGGCTCAGTCAGTTAAGCATCTGACCCTTGAGTTTGGCTCAGGTCATGATCTCATGGCATGTGAGTTCGAGCCCCGTGTCAGGCTCTGTGCTGACAGCACAGGGCCTGTTTGGGATTCTCTCTCGCTGTCTGCCCCTCCCCTACTCATTCTCATTCTCTCTCTCCCTCTCTCTCTCTCTCTCTCTCAAAATAAATAAACTTTAAAAAATACATGAGGAGATGGATGTGAAGGCTCCCCACACACACCCGCTCACAAGAGCCTTTCAATAAGTGTGAGCTTCCTTCTTCCTGTGTAACACTCAGGGTAACTGCCGCCCTTGGTGCCAGCCAAGATCTTCTACAGTAGCTAGTACTGTGTCTTCCCACTGCTGGGGCTAAAGGCGGGACTTTGTCCACAGAACTGCCCCCTGGAAGTCTAGGCACCCCCAATGTCCCTGGGGGTGTTCAATGAGTGACTGATACAAGGATAAAAGCTAAGGCCCCTTGACTCAAGCAGGGTCAATTATGGGTATGGTTTTGGCTACAGAACTAACCCTCTCCTACACTGGGTCAGGTCAAGGCTAAACCTGCCTTAGAAGACATCCTTTCTGGCCCCTTCCCCTGCCATGTCCTGCTTCTCTCCCTCTTTCATGGATTTCTCCTGAGAACTCTCCCTCAGTAAAATACCTGCTCATGGACCCCCATGTCAGGATCTACTCCTAGGAACCACACTGAGGGACTCATGGGGCACCGTTTTCTTCCCTTCCATTAATGACACAAAGCATAAGATTGTTTTGAAGCCAAACACCCTGGTCAATGGAGTATAAACAGTCACAGAAGAATTTTTCCATGAATTCTGTGCTGTCTCAAACCCACGGAGTCTCTGGAGGTTATGGCATGCAGCCTGTCCTAAACCAATCACCTGGGGCAACCAGGCACCCTAGCAATCGAACAAGAAGCATTTTTGGAAGCCTTGGGATGGTACAAAAGAGAGCTTCCCAAAGCCAAACCTCTACTCAGAGTGTCAGTGGCATAAAAGACACTGACAAGTACCCCAGAGAAAGGAATTCTGGGGAGGCTGTGAGTGACAAACAGGACTACCCCTGCTGATACACACACGAGTGATGAGAAGCTTAATTACTGAGGTTGCACCGCACACCCTGGAGAAGCTCTCCAAGTTGTTTGTCAAGCTGGGACATGAGGACAAGTAAGCAGGAGAAGCCAGAAAGGGTCCTAGTAGCCAGAGAGTCAGAGTTAGAGAGAGAGAGAGAGAGAGAGAGAGAGAGAGATCCTGTTTAGTCACACATCCGGACTCAGAGAACACACAGCAGCTGAACCCCATGGGTTGGGCCATGATGCAGAGATAAGATAGAGAGGGAAAATAAAGAATGGCTTTGACTTAAGAAATGTAGGCAGGAGAAGAAGTGATCCCCACACATCTAAAGGAGTTAGCTCACCCCTATTGGTGGACTTGGCAGAGCAGCAATTCGAGATGTCCACGTCACCAAGCCTGAGTTTCTGGGGAAGACTGATGAGGCATGAATGTGAGGAAAATTCTCTGCCTCCCTCGACAGACTCTATCGAGGCCAGCCCTGGACCTGAGTCCCTGAAGACCATCACACAGCCAGCTAAACATCAATGCATCCAAGGAGGGGTGTAGTCAATGACCAAGGGACCTAGAATATAGTTTATGGGGAATGCCAGTGGCACTGAAATGTGCAAAATCAATGGGAGGAAAGAAAGGGCAAGAAGCCCATTTGTACATACCACGAAAGGTCTTTATTAAACTGCCACTGGGGTTCCGAAAGAGGTGAATGGAAAACTCAGCTTGTGGTACTTCTCTTTCTTGGGGCTCCCTCAAGCTAATGAAAACTTAGCAGAGGATTGTACCCAAGACTGATGTACAACCCACAGAACCCAAGGAGAAGCTGTCCTTGAACAGTCCTTTCTTCTGACTTCTAACAAAGGATGAATGAAAAGAGCAGGTGTATCAATTATCTGTCTAAACTGGTCTCCTCAATCTAATCATTCATATTAAATTATAAAATGTCATTTCCTATGCTAATACAAATCACTTGGCAATGGCTTCCACGAGCTCTGGATTGAGAAGGGCTCTGTGATTGATTATTGATGTCTGGCAAGAGCAGTGGTAGATGCACCATGCGTGCCACAAATCTGTCCTTTTTTTTTGTTTGTTTAGAAAATTATAATGAGTTCAAATGCTAAACAGATAAATCAAATTATCTGCATATGAATTTTTAAAAACACCTTAACATTGCCTAAATACAATAGCACAAATAACAATGATAAAAAGAGGCAGGAAGAAAGGGAGGAAAATAAAAAGAGGACAGGGGAGTAGAAATTCAGATCAAAATAAGCCTATAAAAGAAACTTCCCAAAGTAACTTTGATATCTTCCTATCTTCCACCAAATTCTTTGTTTTAGAGAGGGGGGGGAGTGAGGGTGAGGGGGAGAGGGAGAGAGGGGGAGGGGGAGAGAGAGAGAGAGAGAAAGAGAGATAGCACAAGAATGCAAATGCAGGAGAGGGGCAGAGAGAGGCAGAGAAAGAGAAAGAGAGAGAGGGAGAATCGCAAGCAGGCTCCATGTTCAGCACAGAGCCCAATGCAGGGCTCAATCCCACAACCCTGGGCTCATGACCTGAGCTGAAATCAAGAGTCACATGCTCAACTCCCTGAGCCACCCAGGTGCCTCATTCCACCAATTTATTCTAACTAAATGCTCTTTTTACCAACTACAAAACAACATTATATTTAGGGTTACAAAAGAATTTCCCATTTTTCATATGTAAACACCCTAGCTATGAATTCATTCCTTATAAATAGCAGAGCTGGTAACTCTCAGTAATCTCTGGCTTCAGATAGAGCTACTATAGCCAAGAACATCTCTGCACCCTTTTCTCCAGAACTCCTGGAGACCCCCAATTGTGCCCAAATTCTCAAGGCAATTTCTTCATCCTGCTGAGTCCCTGGATGAACATATTACTTATAAGGATTAGTCCTGTGACATAAGTAAGGCAGTCATTCCAGCTCAAATCTTAGGGGTGTTTGCCTGACAGGGTGACAAATTGTACAGACAAAACACGAACCACAGCAAACTGAAGAATGACAAAACCAAAGAAGCCAGAGTGTCAGCAATGAAGCCTATACTGCAGTCATTCTATCTTAATTTGGGTTCCCCAGAAGCAGGATCTGAGACAAATATTCAAGGCTAATTAATGGGAGGTAAAGGGAACCCAGATAGTGAGAAAGTGGAACAGGAAGGGAGGGCAGCGAACAAAGGGTTAAATTATCAAGCCAGTGACTCTGTGGGCAACTGAAGGCCATCCTCTAGAGAACCTCTGGGAAACCATCCAAAGAATGTACCTGAGAGCCTTCCCACCTGATGGAGTGGTAGCTGGGGCATTTATACACCACCTCTCAGCAATTCTTGGCTGAGAACCATTCCCAAGGATATTCATCCCCTGGAAACTTCTGGCCAACTCTCTGGAGCAGAGTAGTCTTCCTGGGCTTTGGGGAACCTCCAAAAACCCACAGGCAAAGAGATGCGGATTCAAGCCATGAGAAGCTTGGGCAGTACACACAAGTATTAAAGCCTGAGGGACACAAGCTGGGCATCAACGGTGGTACACAACACAATCCCTTTAGCGTGCAAAAGGGAGCACATGAGCAGTGTGTCTAAAAGTTGGTCCAGAGGCAGAGAAATTGGGGACTAAAGCAGAGATTCTGCAAAATCTCTCTACGTGGAGACAGTGTAAGTGTGCTAGCTTGCTCCCGCGGTAATTTAGAAAAGAACATGGAGGAGTGACTTTGGAGAATGTTTCCTGACAGGAGGGTTTTATAATTCACCAAATATGTATTGCTCAGCGAAGTACCAGGCTAGCATACACAGATTAAGAGGGTAGACGGCTTGTCCTTAAATGGGTGTATTTTCTGGGCGCCTGCGTGGCTCAGTCAGTTGAGCATCCGACTTTGGCTCAGGTCATGATCTCACAGTTCGTAAGTTCCAGCCCTACATCGGGTTCTGTACAGACAGCTTGGAGCCTGGAACCTGCATCAGATTCTGCATCTCCCTCTCTCTCTGCCCCTCCCCCACTCATGCTCACTCACTCTATCAAAATAAATAAACATTAAAAATTTTAAGGGGTATATTTCCAGGAGGAAGTGAGAATGGGCAATGCAGACAGATGATGAAGCAAGCTGTGCTGGGTGTCACAAGGAAGGGAAACCTCAAGCATCTTCTTGAGGAAGAAATCGTCTCTGCTTAGGTGGGCATGCAGGACTTCTTTGAGCAGTGATATCTGAGGAGTGTGCCACACAGTAAAGAAGACTTTGATGAGGGCAGATGCAGAGGAAGGAGCTCACTCCAAGAGTAGAGAGTGAAATGACACCCAGCACTGAGGCATGGATAGGCTCCCAAAACACCAAGAGCCTGGTGCATACACACCGCACACCCTGGGAACAGGCTGGGGAACAGGAGGAGATTAAAGCAGCACAGGCTAGCTGGTCTCCCAGTAAGAGCCTGAGGACCCAGCAGAGGACTTGCTCTGTCGTTTGAGAAGCCAGAGGTACAGCATTACACCAGACTTGCTAAAGGACAAGTCTACTGGTATGTCAACATGGTCACAGGCATTGAGGGCCAGAACTGGAACAGCAAAGTACAGATGCATGCACCGCATGAGGGGAAGCCAGTGAGAGAGACAGAATATTCCGTACCTGTGCTATGCAACAGAACTCTCTGAGATGATGGAAATAATCCATTATCTGCACTCTCTCATGCAGTTACAGCTGACCCCCTACTACCTACTGATCGCTCATCCAGATTTGGCTATATACGCACATATAGGAGAATCTACCTGAGGTGCCAAAATGACACTGAACAGAACCTTACGATCAGCTGGGAATTCCCAACTCTCCTTGTAGAAAGCAAATCATCCTCAAGAGGCCCATGTGAAGTGTGAAACACCTTTGCCAGCCCATAAAGAATGTTTGGAGTGCCGCAGTTTGAAACTGAAACCCCACACAGGGAGCCCTTGGCTTCTAGCAGAGCCTGAACAGATGTCTTAGGGGGTGGGGAAGCAAGGTCAATTACCACTCCGTTGCAACCTGCCCAAGTAGTTGTCTGTCATCAATTGGCAGCCTAGCCACAGAACATAAGCCAAAGATGGCACAACCCTTGATAGAATCAAAGTGAAATGTCTGTATAGCACTGTGAGAGAGGTCTGGAGGCAGGGTGAGACTGGAAGGAAACCGAGCTCCATGCACTGAGTTGTCCAACCACTTTACAGCCATTATCTCCCTTCACCTCCACAACACCACCACGGAGTAGGTCTTACTGTGCCCACCTTGCAGACGATGAATGCAAGGCTGAGTTACAATTCATCTCACTGCTGCTAAGAAACAGGCTGGCATGGGATTCAGGCAGGAGTGATTCCTGAGCCCATGGTCTCCTATTAAACTGTACACATGCCCAACACAGTGTCTGATTTCTATAGTGTCACCCTTTCATATTCACATTGTAATCTTTGTTTTGTGGGAGAGATCTGGACTCTGTTCTAATTTATAAGTTAGTTACAAATATTAATATTTTTAAAACTCCAATCTACTTATTGGCTTGCTTTATTTTTTTTTCATTTACTAATGGATTCTGTTTTTTAGAGAAATTTAGGTTTTCAAAAAATTGAGTGGAAAGTACAATTCAGAGTTCCCATACATCCCCTCCCCACCCCAATTTCCTCTATTATTAACAGCTTGCATTAATGTGGTACCTTTGTAACAACTGATGAACCAGTACTGATACATTATAATTATCTAAAGTCCATAGTTTAGATAAGGGGTCATCCTTCATGTTGTACAGTTCTGTGGGTTCTGACAAATAATGTCATGCATACACCATTACATACACCATTACATATCATACGGAATTAGTTTCACCACCCTAAAAAATCTTACATACATGGTTAAATGCTGCACCTGTTTATCCATCCCTGCCTCTATCCCCTGGACCCCCAGGAAACCACTGATCTTTTCACTTTCTAAGTTTGCCTTTTCCAGAATGTCATATACTTGGAATCATACAGTAGGCTACCCTTTCAAATTAGCTTCTTTCACTTAGCAATATGCTTTCAGCTTCCTCCGTGTCTTTTTGTGGCTTGACAGCTCATTTCTTATTACTGCTGAATAATGCTCCATTGCATGGATGTGCCACAGTTTGCTTATCCATAGACATATTGAAAGATATCTTGGTTGCCTCCAATTTGGCAATTCTCCATTTTGTCCTATTGATCTATTCACCTATTCTTTCACCACTATCACACTTAAAAAAAAAAACAATAATCACAAGCTTATTTATTATTTATTTATTTTCCACATATATTGTGCTGCTTTCTGGAGAATATCACACTCTCTTGAATACTACAGCTTTACAATAAAGGTGAAGTTGCCTGTCATCCCTCCAACCTTGTTCTTCTCTTTCAATGCTGAGTAGGCTATCCTGGGCCTTTTGCCTCTCCATGTAAATTTCAGAATCACTTGGCTGATATCCAAAAAATAACTTGCTGGGATTCTGCACTGAAGTTTATCAGGATCAAGGTGGGAAAAGCTGACATCTTACCATTATTGCATCTTCCTATCCATAAACAGGGAATAGTTCTTCACATACATGCATGTATTTAGTTCTTTGTTTCCTTTCAACAGAGTTTTCCAGATTTCCTCATATAGATCTTGTGCATGTTTTGTTAGATTTTATAGCTAAGTATTTCATCATTTTTGCTGTTAATGTAAATGCTATTTTTAATATGAAATTCCAATTATTCATTACTGGTATATACAGAAAAACACTTGATTTTTGTATCCTGCAACTCTGCTATAATCATTTACTAGTTCCATGAGGCTTTTTTAATCAGTTATTTAGGATTTTCTACATAGGCAATCAAGACATCAGTGAACAAAGACAGTTTTATTTCTTCCTTCTCAGTATGTATGCCTTTTATTTCCTTTTCTTATCTTATTGCATGGGCTACGACTTTCAGTGTGATGTTGAATAGAAATGGTGATAGGAGGCATCTTTGACTTATTTCTGATCTTAGGGGAAAGACATCTAGTTTCTAAGCATCACTTTACTGTTAAACCTTCTATGTGACATGGAGTAATGGGTCCACTACACATATTCTCTTGGCATTCACCCTTCCTTGTCTGAGGGCTTTATCTGGCCACAGAGCATGTTTAGCCCATTATCGGATAAGGCCAGGAGTGCTAGTGAGTTACTTCCTTCAACCAATGGTATATAGGAGTTAATTTAAATGCTCTGTGGTGGGTCCTCACAGCTTGAGGAGGTCAATCTTGTATGTACTCTCTGCAGGCTCCCAATGGTCCCCAGGAGGCGGAACCCCTATTGCCCCAAAAAGTCACTTACTTATTATTACCTCATTTGTTGGCTTCTATCCCTTGCCTATCTCACTTCCCACTTCTTTACCAGTGCTCCTTGGGTCATTTCCCAAATAAACTAGTTAAAAATCCTACTCTCAGAGTCTGATTTTTGGAAAACCCAACCCAACACCAAACCATGTACATATGTACATAACTTTTCATTCCATCTACAGGTGTAAAATTTAGGATTCAGAAAGCTTGTACACACTGTCAGATATGGGGGTGGTGATTCCACCTGAAACCTATCCAGGTATAACTTTTAACCATATTATTAAGCTTCAAAAATAGTAAGGTAGTAAAAAATTAAATTAAAAAAATTTAAAAGGCAAACAAAGTTTTAAAATGATGTAGCAATACTCTTTACTATGGCCTCAACAAGTTCACTGCTCTCTCTTTTGACCGCTGTCCTGTTTATTCACTGGAGGAGTAGGTGTCCACAGATATTCAGCTGCTTTCCCCAACCCAAAAACCAATGCTCAGAAGTAAAATCCACCATGATTCTTTCCAGGCTCAGAGACAAGGGCTTATTTCCATGCCTGTGACAAAACACAAATCCAAAACACTTCCACATCAGTATTGGCGATAGGTGAGGTCCAGGACCCAATGGCTTTGGTAAAACATGGCATGGGCAAATCCCCTTATGCTCTAACACTTTTTACCAAGCACAGAACACCTATAAAATCACAGCATAATCCCCTTCCCTTTTATGTGTGAGAAATCTACCACCAAGCATATAAGGTCCTCCATAATGTAAACTTATCCAACATTGCTTCCCAATGCTCGCAAAGCCTTCTGTTTGTTCCAGCCAGACCATGGTACAAACCCTAACTGGCTGATGATCCTCTGTACGTGGTCCAGCCTGACCTGCTGACCATTTCCAGAATAGGTCATACGCTTTTACCCTTCTTCACCTCCACAAATGCTAGTCCCATTTCTTAAGATGGCCTTTCTGCCTTTTCAAACTCCTACACATCCATTAAGACCCAAATCAAGTGTTACCTCTTCTGTGAAACTACATTCATCAGACAGAATTAGCATTTCCTTGAAAAATGCCAGAACAGATACAAAAATGAAAATAAAAATATCTTTTTTTCTGCCACAAGAAACCCATTCTTAACGTTCTATATGTTTCCATATTATAATTTGCTTTTTGCATCCAAACATTTACCATAAGTATATCCCTACCTCACTCAATATTCAACATCTGATTTTTAATGATTACCCAATAGTCTAACATATTGTTGTTCTATAATTGGATATGATCATAAATCTTATCATCTAATCAATCCAAAGGTTAACATGGCCAACTCAGCAGAAACTTATCATGATGGGTACCTAGGGCAGAGTACAGATGCCAGGGCTGTGTCCCAGGTTCCCACAGTGCCTAGTCAAGATATAAAGACCGAAGAATTAATGAATTTGCTTTGGCCAATGGCCCAGTCACTTTTGCCACTGCCAATATTTTATGTCTTAGATTTTAAGCTTCAGGAGGATAGAAAGCTAATCAGCTTAACTCATTGTATATTATATTATAGTATACTATAGTATAGTATAGTATAGTATAGTACTACATCGTTTGAAGTTTGGCAAAAGAAAACTAGACCCACAAATAGAAATTGGTACTTAACTGTTCTTGCAGGTACAAACCAAAGATGGGTCCCACCTTGAGTTTCCATATCACCCTAATGCAGACGAACATTCCAATGATAGTAATAATAGTAAATAATATTGTATAAAGCTTTAAAGTGTTTTGATGCTCACTATACTCCAAGATACTATTAGAGAAGTGAAAATGGAACCCCACAGAGCCTAATGAATTTATCCAGTGCAGCTGAAGGGGTGGAGCTGGGACTTACACCTTAGGACCCCAAGCCCAAACGCTGTGCTCATTTCCACCACATCATGTTACCTTCCCACAGGGAACGATGAGCCACCCCAGGACAGAGGATCCCTGATACATGTAAGATGGCATGCACAGGTCTATAGGATGCAGAATCAGGTTGAGTGGACAACCTTCCAGAGAAGATCATATCATACACTCTACAGAACATTCTGAATAGAAACACTGACTCCCTCTGCCCTAAGCCACAAGGTGTGAAGCGTGTTCTTGTTGGGCAGATTCCCCCAAGTTCTAGCATAGCTCCTAGCCAAAAATAGCTTTCCTGTAACTCCTGAAGGAAGACCTGATCCACAACAGGGATCTCTTGGAGATGTGGCCAGTGAATGGCAGCTAGATGGGTAAAGGGTCAGAAACACAGGGACAATGAGGAGAATGCCACAGCTCACATTAGAAGCCTCCAATCCTACACCCACCTTTCTTCGCAGGTATTACGTGGGAGCCACACCCTCTATGATCTCCAGTTTCCTGCTCTGTAGAACAAAGATATCTGCCACATGATGTAAAAAAGGCTACATACTATGGCTTTCTTATGGAATGGAAAACTGCTTCCATTTATCAGACTTCCACAAAGCTGCAAAATTCCAAAGCAGGGTTCCTGGGTGAATGGGAGTTATACCCAGTTACTGAGTGAAGGAGTATTTACTCCATAGTTAAGTCCCAGGTACTTTCTCATATGACACTATAACATTTACCTTTAGAATGTTTGAAGTGAACATAAGGCTCCCTGGGTCACTATGCGAGATGTTAGGGCAAAGCCTTTCTGGGAAAACAGCAGAGCCCTTCATAGCCTAGAATTCTTTCTAGAACAAACTCTAGGACCCAAACCTGTATGATCCTTGAGTGACCTTTGGAGCTTTCATAAAATACAGACTCTGGGACTCCACTCCTAGAAATTAGAATCTAGTGTCCCTGGGAGGGGCTCAAGAATCTGTATTCAAGGAAAAATTTCTCAAGTGATTCTCAGCAACCTCTATGAGAACTTTTCCATAAGCTAACTTAAAATTTTCAACATAAAATAATTTGTTGGTTTGCTATCCTGGTGTGTCTCAAGCTGGAAGATTTGAAAAATCCCCAAGCCAAAACCAACCACCCAGATCAATTACACTGGCCCCTTGGGGGGATCCAGGCATTAGTACCTTCAGAACTCTCCAGGTGACCAATAGTGCACTCATCCTACAAAACGGTGGAGAGATCCTCAACCCTGTAAGTTGGGGGTCCTAGACTAGAACTCTGGTCCTATCATTAACCTTGTGAAAAATCCCCTTACCCTCTGAAGCCTCAGGTTCCCCTCAAAAAAAAGGCCCATAAGACGTTCATTCAGTGGAAGTAAAAACCAATTATGGCTCGCAGTGACATCTCTCTCAATGAATCACATTGTACTACTACGTTTTTTATATTATCATTATTATTGCAAACATAAAATCTAGATGACAAGAGGAAGAAATCTGGACCTCATCATGTTATTTCTGGGTATTTATTAGAAATACACAAGTCTTGGGGAGCGTGGATAGCTCAGTTGGTTAAACATCCAACTCTTGGTTCCAGCTCGGCTCATGATCTCACGGTTCATGGGATCAAGCCCCACATCGGGCTCTGAGCTGATAGTGCAGAGCCTGCTTGGGATTCTCTGTCTCCCCCTCTCTCTGCCTCTCTATCTTCCCCCACTTGTGTTGTCTTTATTTGCAAATAAATAAACTCAAAAAAAAATTTTTAAATAAAAAAGAAATACACAAGTCTCAGTTGCCAAATGGTTCCCAGCCTCATTTGAGAGGACCTGGAAATACCTGGCCCCCAAGCCCTTTCCCCACCACACATGTTCCCTGCGAAGGCTGTGGGAGTGGTATAAGCAGGACAGTGGGGGAACAGGTGAGAATATCCATGCCCTGTATCACCATGCTAGCTGTATTTGTTTGCTAGGGCTGCCTCAACAACATACCATAAGTTGGGTGGCTTAACCAATAAAAATTCATTGTGTCACAGTCCTAGAGGCTAGAAATCAACCCTCCCAAACCTAAAGATCTGTGAGCATCCCCCCTGGGTCATGCATGCACACGCCTCAAGTCCCACTGATAGGGATAGGCTGCAAAACACATGCATGAGTGTGAGGTCCTGGTTAGAATGCCACTCCATCAAAATCCCTTGCTTTACAAGAAAGTCCTGTGGAGATTATACAAAATTCACTCTTTTTCCACCTGAAACTCCTTTGCCTGCCTCTACCCAATCTACTGGTGGCTAAAGGTGATTGATCAAACACTTAAAGTGTCACTAACTCAGAGTTGAAGCCAAGTGACCCAGCTTGTGTGTCGGGACCTGACAAGGGCCATCCCCAGCTCAGCTCTGCCCTCTCCCCCTCCCTGGGCTCCTGGCCCTAAGCCCTCGGAGCTTGGCAAACTTCACAGCCCTGAGTTAAGAACACAGTTCAACACAGCAGGTAGGTCAGGGTGGGGTCTCTCTGAAACCCTACGTGGCAGCCAAGTGAAATGTGAACTCTAATATTTGTTTAACAATTTCTGCTTCTTCCAACACTTCCATACCTTAGGTTGTCTTCCTAACCTGCTCCTATCACTTTTCCTTACAAAACAGGAAATACCAGAATTTTTGAACAGTTAAATAAGTGAACTGACACTGTTTCCTCCTACAAATTGTTATATGGACTCAGAAGATAGTTTATGAGTGAAGATTCTCATGGTACTCTTATCAAGTGTATTTATTAACAAGCTCCCTTCTGTGGGGCAAACACCAACACTAATGCTGTGCAGGTAAGGAAAGATAAACAAAAACACATACCTGGAGACAAAAAATAACCGCTTTCCATTAACACATAGCCCACGCAATAGAAGTGAGGAGTGAGCACCGTTTTCCAAACCAGAGCTATGGCCCAATGAACTCCCTATGGAAATACAACAGGGAGGGCATAACATGAAGCTCTGGAAACATTCAAATTAATTACAAACAGGGTCTGGTTTGTTGGAAGCTCTGTATCCAAGAATACCTTTCCACGACTCAGCAAGTTTATAGCTCTTTCGAAGCTTGGCAAGTGTCCCCATGCTGAGGAGAAGCTATCCCCTTCAAAATGTGGAAGGTCCCTGTGCAAATCAAAAATGACATCGTCATGGCAACTCACGGATGTTTCCACTCAAATCGGGCCTTCCAGAGCCGGCTGAAGAAAGGCAGTGAAGACCCCTTCGACAAGGCAAAACTGGGCATGTAACTCAGACTCAAAAATCGCCAAGGGGCTCACACCACAGTGCAGTCAGGCCCCTAAAAATAATTTTGATAATAAGAGCTGTCACCAAGTGAGTGTTTATTCCACAAACTGAAGTCAGATGCCTTGCAAGCTTTGCCTTGTATCATCTTCACAGCCCCATATCCTAAGTGCCATGACACTTCCATCTTATTAACGTAACCTGAACCCCTCCAGGTCAGCATCTTGCCCAAGGTCACATCTGTACATGACGGAGCCAGGTTTCCACGTTCTGTTCGGCTCCAAAGTCCAAGCTCTTGAATGACTCATGCTTTCAACAGTTAGCCAACCCCAAGCAGAAATTGAATAGCCAATGAGACCAAATTGCCAAGGCAGCCAGGATTGGCCTGATCCCCGAGGCCAAGACAGTGCAGGGTCCAGCCACAATTGTCACTTCTCGAGTGGCCTCTGTGCCAATGTGCAGACACAGCCTCAGGGAATTCCATAAGTCTGAGAAGCAGGGGGTTTGATGGCTCCTTCATAAAAGAATCCAAGGGCTACAGTGCTTATAAGAATGTCAAAGATATCTGATATTGACAAGCCAACAGGGCCTGAGGTTTGTCCTATTACATGACACACAAAACTGAGGTAGGAAAGCCCCAAATTAACATCTTGTCACTTTAAAGGCTCCACTAGCCAAAGTCTGTAGCAAAGACCATGTGTCAATAAAGATCTTGGGTTTTCCATGTTGGAACCTCTTAATCAAAAGCTTTGTTTCCTAGCTTCTATCAAAGATAAAAATTGTATATTCATTGTCTTCTTTATCAGGCTAAACAGTAGTAGCTGAAAATATGCCAAGACTTGACTTTAAAAATCCATATGAATGAAAGTAACGACGTCTGCAATTTCTTGATTTATTTTTTATCATCTTGAAATAGCCAAAGTGAGAGGTCAATTGCAAAAGATTTCCCAGTTCTTCATTCATCCCTTTCCATGCCTCTTGCAATCATATTTTTCAGCTCATTCCACCTTTTGATGGAGCTGTCCTTTAAATGTGGGTGGTCCTTCTGACTTGACAGCCAAGAGAATGTGGTAGAAATGTGTAGAAGCTGTGCCATTTCCCAGCATAGGTGTCAAGATACATGAGGCCATCATAGTCCAGCAGCCCCCAACCCCACCCTAGCTGACCACCAATGATCACAGACACATGAATCAATTCAGCTGAGATCATTTGAGCCTGATCCAGCATAACTATGCAGCTGGCCCACAGACTCATGAGTCATAGTAAATGCTTATTGTTTTAAACAACTGAGTTTTAGGGTGGCCTGTTACACAGCTATAGCTGACTGATACAACAGGGTTCCCCAAGTATGAATGGAGACTCCTTCCCAAGAATCTCATATGGCAGATAAGAGCTTGTTCTGAACAAGACCATTCTCCTAGTCCATCACCATATTTACTAAAACATGCTGCTCCACAAAGAGCTACCATTTCTGGACTTTTAACACATATAAGACACTAGAATAAACATGTTTTAGTGATTTTCTTATTTAATCCTCACTGCAATGTTATCTCTACAGCCACAACAAGGGCTGTGATTTAATAGTATCATTTTAATGATGAGGGAACAGATACTCAGACCAACTCGACTTAGGCCACACACTAAGTGGCAGATCCAAAAATGTGACCCCAAGGCCAACTTATCCCAAGTACGCATCCTTACAGAGTGAACTTAAGAAGTTCTATCTCTGTAATTAATTATGATGTGCTGGGATTAACAAGTTTGCACTGTGGCCACATATCAAGTTCACATATATTTTACAAATTGGAAGTTTCATGAGCAACCACCAAGTCCAGGACGGATGAGCACAGGCTAATCTAACTCTGTTCCCATGCCAACAGGGAGGAGAGGTTTTCTCCCTGTACAAAAGTCAAAATAAGAGTCAAACAAAGTGTCACTTTTTCTATAAAGATAGTACATATTTTAGGCTTTGCAAGCCATACAGTCTCAAATGTACCACTGTACCAAAAAAGCAACAACAGACAACAGTTGGTGTGGCTGTGGTCAATAAAATCTTCTTTACAAAAACAGGTAGTCTGCTGATCCATGGCCTAAGGGATAGAGCCAGGGGAGGGGAAATAGATTATAATGTTATTACCTTATAATGTTAGTACCTTCAGTCCCGAGAGTCAGGAAAAAAACAATAACAGCAAGTGTATTAAAAGTCTCTTACGTATAAATGATCTCTGAATCATGTCAGGTATGCCAGAAATGACTTATTGTTTCTTACTGAACATGCTAATCTTGGTTGACCTGCAGTATATGCCAGCTGCACTGTGTTACGAAAGACCCAGAGGCTGCATTTCAGGTCCACAAAAAAAAGAGCACTGTGATAGATGAGCCATGTCTGCCTTAGGCAAAGGAAGGGAGGAAAAATGCAGCAAGTCAGGTGTCCCACACGTTTGTCATGTACGCTGTTTCTTGTTTTCAATAAAAATTAATTGTTGATAATTCAGGCTGCTTTTCAGACACAGGTGTGAATAATCCTCTGAATGCCTTTACAACACAATGATCTGCTATCTTCAAACAAAGCAGCCCAAAAGGAAAAAGCTGGTCAATACAATGAAGCTAAAACAGACTGATCAAAATTGCCTAACCATTTGTTTCAAATACAAGTATCAAACCAAATGACTCTGTTTCAGTTATAACCATCAAATCAAATAAATAATTCCATTAACCCCCTTGCAATAATATTTACCTGAGCAGTCTTGACCTGGGCAGAGTCAAGCAGCCTCGCAGGCACGGATTCCTATCAATGAAGGTGCTAGCATGTTAGTCACCCCTCTCTATGTTCAGAGCCAGGATGCAGAGACACAGAACTTACAGTAGGCACTGAAACATGTGAACTGTATTAATTGGCAATTATCTTTGGCCGAGCACACAGAGTCCTACCTGTCAGCTAAGAGCAGCTGAAAATCTGTTCAGCTAATGTGCAAAAGACCAAGTAACAGTCCATGAAAATACATCTTTAGATACCACTCATTTTATTCTCATCCTCTTGATACCTCATCTTGAGAATTTGGGACTATGAGACTTAGGTTTATTTTACAATATTCTATTTAGACTTGGACTGCCCATGATGGTAGCCACTGGCCATACTGGCCACTGCAGACACTGTGCCTTTCATCCATATGAATTATTAAAGTCAAGTTCAAAAGATGTACAGCTACTGATCTCTAGCTTTATAAAGAAGACAATAAATATACAGTCTTTATCCTTAATAGAAAGAGGCTAGGAAATGAAGTGAGGAAATGAAGCAAACCCAAGTCACATGAGTCATCTTCAAAGTATCTAGGGGCTATCTCACTATATAGTCCAGCTTACAGAACATGTCTGTCACTGAAGAAGATTCTTTTGAACAGCACCGATTTAGACTACAGTAGCAGATTCTACTAAAAACTCTAACTCTACCTGAGTGCCGTGTTTCTGTCTGGAAGAGCACACTCAGCCCAAGAGCAGGGTAGTCTAACAGTGCCAACAGACACCCCTAGAAGCAGAGCTCAACAAATGACACTTGGGACTTGGTGGACAAAGACCCCACCTTCCTCGCTTCCTGGCTTGGGCAACTCTGAGACATTCTCCTCGAGACAGCAAGTCCCAGATGTCCACGGTGATCACCTGTTGTGAACACACCCCTCACTGGCTTGACTGGGTTGGTTTCTAGAAGAACGCAACCAAGACAACTCACTACAGTCATTCACACATCACAAGACAGTCACGTTTCCCTTGGCTTATAAGGATGGTGTTTGAAAACTAGCTGATTTCACTGGTGAAAAGGTGGTCATTTATGGAATCAATAAATGAGAGCTCTCAAAAGAAAATGTCTGTCACCTTACTTTATATCATTCTTTATTTATTTTTTAAATAATTTTTTAACATTTATTTATTTTTGAGACAGAGCATGAGTGGGGAAGGGGCAGAGAGAGAGAGGGAGACACAGAGTCCAAAGCAGGCTCCAGGCTCTGAGCTGTATAGCGTTCTTTATTGTTTTTATTTTTACTGTGTTGTTATTTCTCAGCTTCATCATTTGCTTAATTGCTAAACTCACCTTTGAGTCATTTTAGCTGTTTCCAAAAATCAAACCGCCCTCCAAAGACATTTGACCCCATTGAGGATAGAGAAGGCAGTATGTCCCTGGTTCTGAAAACTTTCCCACAGTCCAGCTTAAGGACCTTTGGGCTCATATCAAATCATTAAAATAAATCATCCAAGTCCCATGGAGATGATCAGTGCCCATTTGTATGCTTTGTTTCCTGTATGACTTTTTAAAATTTGATTTCTTCAGAGTCAAACCTGTCTGCTTGTCTACTTCTCTTTGGCTATTTGTTCTAACAGCTTTATTCAGATATAATTAACATATCATACAGTTAACCCATTTAAAGTGTGTGGTTCAACATGTTTTTGTATGTTCAAAGGGTTGTACAACTATCTCTCCTGTGCTCTTCCTTCTCCAAAACGGTAACAGGCAGTCAGCAATCTCACACACATTATTCCTGTTCAACGACTCAATGGCTATATCCAAAATCAAAGTCATGTTCACTGAAGGATCATTTACTACTGCTGGGCATATAGAAAAGAATAAGCAATAGTTATACTAGTGTGGCTTTCTTCCTTTCCATTAAAAAAAAAAATTTACCATGTTCAATTATTGATTTATCTATTTACACTGCAAAAAAAAAAATTTACCAAGACTGAACTCAGTAACATTTTGTTTGCTCAACAAAATGTAAATGCATACACAAAAATGTATTCTTTTTTAAAATTCCATTCCTCCCTAGTTCTCTGATTCTTATTGATGCCACAAACCACTTTGGTGAAATACTTCCCTCCTCTTCCCACACTGCTCTTTGCAGTAAGTCAAGTCTCCCACCTCCCCCTAGACACTTTGAATCTGTTTGGGACCATTTAAGCCCCTACCAGAATCTTCTCCCCAGACCCTAATTTTAGCCCCCTGGTTACAGAGGAAGAGTGCCTTAGGGCAGGTAAACACATCCAGAGGGAAGATATAAGGGTATCACTCTGTATAACCATCAAAAGATCCAACTAGAACTTTTGACATCACAGGTAAATGTCTTTCTAGGGACACCCACTGTCCCACTGTGCACTCACCCAGCCCCTAGACACACAAGCACACACACCCGCGTGCGCACACACACACACACACACACACACACACACAGCCTGAAGTTTAAAGGGTCTTACAAGGGTCTTAGAAAGAGTCTGTCCACTCTTTAAAGAATCAATCATCGCAATTAAGGGCCCTTTCTCTAAGTGTCACGTTTCTGCTTTCTGGCACGATGGTGCCTCAACAAAACATCCACCTAAGAGTTACAAAAACCCTGTCACTGGACCCCTTCAGCCTCCCAAAGAAAAACCTCACTTTCCCTGACACCAGGAAGTGGACAAAGGGCTATTTAGTGTCCTCCCTAGACTAAAGAATTCCAAATTCCAGAAAGGGTGGCTGGTGGCAGATGGCAGAAGCAGCAGTGGGAATCCATTAACAAGAAAAACTCTAGTCTTTGTTTCTTTTACAATATTCCATGTAGCACCATAATGTCCCCCTCGATACCTCCTCCCATTGTGGGTGCTCTGGTGAGACCCCAAATACCTCTCTGGAACCTCATGGTGGTTTTCTCCCTGTGGACCTGGGCCTCTTTAGTCATGTTCTGGGTTTCTATTTATTATTCCCCAACACTCAGGCCTGAAAGTAGCTCAAGAGAAAAAAAAAATGGAGAGAGATACATTTTTGTCATTCTTGGCATGTGTCAAAGTAATGTTGGAAAAAGAAATCTGGTCAATTTTTAGAGTTGCTGAGAAGCGCTGAGTGACTGCACTAAAGATATGTTTTGGTATAAAAGACAAAAAGAGTGTGCTCATATCGCCACCCTGGACTCCCACAGACGTTCACACCAGTGGAGCCCACAGAGGGCAGTGGCCTCTCCTGGTGCCTGGTGGGGGCTTCCTCCCCCATCAGCATCCCCCTATAAGTAATACTCCCCTAGGTAGCCAGAGTGATCTTTGGAAACATGAATTCATTAATGTCACTTCCATTCTTCCAACCTTTCGCTGAATCCCTCTCCTATTCAGAATAAAATCTGAACTTACTGTGGCCGGCAAGACCCCAGATGGTCTTGCCCTGTCCCAGGTTCCAATTCCTTGTCCCTGTTCCCTAATGCCCAGTCACAAAGTCCTTTTCTGTTCCTCAAGCATGCCATCTCTGTCCTGCCAAAGGGCCTCTGCAGTAGCTTGTCCCTTGGCCTGGAAAGTTTTTCCCATGGGAGGATACAGGACCAACTCCTTCCCTCAACAGGTTTCCATTCCCTCCACAGCCCTTGATATAAATAGGAACCCTACCACTGACCTTCATCACCACCTTAAGACCCTGTTTCCCTTCGTAACATTGATTACCATCTGACACTTTCCCGTGGCTCTCTGTGTATTCCTCTATCCTGTCATCTCCCCTATAGCAGAAGCTTCCTGAGAACCAGGGGTTTGTCCGTGGGACACTCACTGCATGGGAAACCCATGTTCAATAAATCCTCCATGAATGGGTGAATCAGCTGATCCTTCAACAAAGGATCTTTAACTTTTCTTTAGAAACAATTTCAAACTTACATAAAAATTGCACCAATACACTGAACTCCCATAAACCCTTCTCTTATTGTCAACATACTCTGTTCCACCTGCTTTATCATTCTATTTATCTAATTTCTGTCTATCCTATCCATCCATCCATCCATCCATCCATCCATGCACGCATCCTTATTTCTGAACTACTCCAAAGTAAGTTGCAAACATTATACCTCTACACCCTGAAACAATTCAGTGCTTATTTTTCAACAAAAGGACACTCTTTTACAAGATCATGGCATACTCATGAACTTCCGTAAGTTTACCATTGATATAATTCTTTTGTCTGGTCTACTGTCTGTATTCAAACATCATCAGTTGACCCAGTAATGTCCATCAGGAGCTGGTCAAGATCTGTGCTTAGCTGTCCCATCTTTCCAGTCTCCTCTACTCTGGGACAGCTCCTCAGCCTTCCTGTCATTCATGACACCAACATTTTTGAAGAACGATTCCTTGTTTAAATGGGGTGTTCCTTGTTTGGGGTTTTCTGGGGCTTCCTCACAATTAGATTTGGGTTGCGTGCTCCCAGAAAGAACACCATGGAGGCATAAGTCACCCTTCCTTCCAGGGCATCATTTCTGCAGGGCACCATGACCACCTGGTTTCATTGATGATGTTAACTTTGATCAAGGCGATTTCAGTCAGCACACTGTTGGATTTATCCATGGTCGTTACTATTGTTTCTCTTGCTACTTATAAGCAATTTATGGGGAGATAGCTTAAGAACAGACAAATATCCTCTTCCTCATCAAAACTATCCCTGGATTTTGCACCTACTGATAACTTTTACCTGATTCAATCCTTACTTAGATGATGATGCAAAATTATGATTTTCCCAACCCAACAACTTTGTAAATTTTACCAATCAGTACTCAATATTTGCATGCCTTCCCTCCTCCCGGATTTGTTTCTTTACTGGTTTATCTATGTAAGTATAGGATCATGGATTCATATTTTTTTATACTTCATTTCTGTCCTTATTTGTTTTGGTACTCAAACTGTCCCAGATTGGTCCCAGCAGATCCCCTTCAAGCTGGGTCCCATGTTAAAGGAGCTTATTTTTAAATATATTCATTAGACTCTGGCTGGTTGAAAGGTGCCTTTTTTCCCTAAAGTTTGACTTAAGGGAAACATAAGAATTCCTCCATACTGTAGCCATTTGGGGCTGCTGTAACAAAATACCATAGACTGGATAGCTTAAAGAACAAACATTTAGGGGTGCCTGGCTGGCTCTCAGTCGGTTAAGCATCTCACTTCAGCTCAGGTCATGATCTCACGGTTCGTGGATTCAAGCCCCACATCAGGCTCTGTGCTGATAGCACAGAGCCTGGAGTCTACTTCGGATTCTGTATCTCCCTCTATTCTCTCTCTGCCCCTCCCCTGCTCACACTCTGTGTCTCTCTGTCTCAAAAATGAATAAACATTAAAAAAAATTTTTTTAAATACAAATATTTATTTCTTGATAGAAACTAAATATTATTTAGTTCTTGAGGCTAAAGATCAAAGGTCAAAGTGCATCAAATTCAGTGTCTGTCTGGAGAGCTCTCTTCCTGGCCACCATCTCACTGTGAGGGAGGGCTCTGAGCTCTTCCTCCCATTATAAGGGCACTAAATCTATCATGGGGACTTCAACCCTATGACTTCATCTAAACCTGATTAGGGATTCAACATATTAACTTGGGGGAACATAAACATGCAGTCTGTTGCATCCCCCATGGAGGCTCTGGACAGCTGGGGGATATATAACTTCCCAGGCCACAGCTTTGTAAAGTCCTTGCCTACCTCCTCAAGAGCAGAGAAACCAGATCCATAGGGTCTGAGGATGTTCAGACCCAGAGCCTGATAGACTTTCCTCAGCCAGTCCTGCCCAAAGGAATCTCTGGATGAGAGATACTGGCACTTTGTTCCTGCAAACAGCTAAAAACAATTCCTCACTAAGGCCTAAGTGTATTTAAATATTTAAGTGTGTGACCTGGTTATCCCAAGAACCACACTATAATGAACATGTATAAGATAGTTATGATGTGTATTAAGGAGTCCTTTTCAATTAAAATCATGCTTAAAGACTCTAGATTATTAAAACACTGATTGCAACCAGCTCAACTGGTGTCCAGTAATGTGACTGGGCTCCAAGGTGGAATAAGCAAGATCCCACATATGTCAGATCATAGTGAGTCCACACATGCTGCCAAGGTCAAATTCATGACCTTGAAACAACACAGGTAAAAGGATAGCACTCACTGTGTATTAAGTAGACAGGCTGAGCCAAATAGCAAACTCAGGGCTCATGAACATGTTTTCAACAACACATTAATTGACCTCAGCCATTTAGCCCTGAACGGGAATTATTCCTGGAGTGGAAAATCTAGAAGAGGTCTTATTTGTTCCCCAAGCAATGATTCTACACCTCCCAGTGCTCTGTAAACTAAATAACAAATTCAATAACAGTACATTCAAAACAGCCTTCATAGCTATACAGTGGAATACAACAATCAAATACTTTAATGAATAAAGTAATATAACAGGCTTATCGTTGAGCACTGCCATATGGTTTACATGTGCCCAATGAATGAACTAAACTGGAGTTCAAGGATGTCTTATTGTGTGTCTCATATAGAATAATGACTGTTTCAATCTACTGATGAGAGGGTAAGGCACACCCATGGAATGACGTAGTGGCATAAATGTATTAAGTAAAAAAAGTCTGTATGAAGTCAGTACATTCAGATGAACAAAGATCATCCCGCTACCACACAAATATATTCTTATTTATTTTCCAACCAGTAAAAATTATTCTCCTTCCCGCTTTTCCTATGAGATACTGTATTATTTCTCTTCACCCTTTTGTAGCAAAACTTCTCAAAAAAGGTGCCTATATGATCTGCCTCCAATTCTTGCCCTCCCTTCTTCTTTGAACCCATTCCAATCAGAGTATCATCCCCACCAGCACTGAGCCTGCTCTTGTGCATGTCATCAATGACCCTGGAGTCACCAGATGTGTTGGCAGCATTCACTTCCCTTACTCACTCCCTTCTCTCTGGGTGCTGGGCTTCTAAGACTGACCACATCTTCTACCCACCCCAACCCCCATGGCTGGCTGCTCCCCTCAGTGTCCTTTGCTGGCTCCCAGTGGGGCCCCTCTCTGTCCATGCTCACTCCGTGGGGGATCTCTTGAAACTCATGGTTGTAAATATAAGCTTCTACATGCTGCTGAATCCCCAGTTCAGATCTCCAGCCTTGACCTATCAAGTAAACTTCAGATGCACACTTCAGACCCCTACTCATTGATTCTACTTGGATGCCAGGGGTGCCTGAGTGGCTCATTCAGTTGAGTGTCTGACTTCGGCTCAGATCATGATCTCACAGTTCGTGAGTTCGAGCCTCGTGTCAGGCTCTGACAACTCAGAGCCTAGAGCTTGCTTTGGATTCTGTGTCTCCCTCTGTCTCTGCCTCTAACCTACTTACTTTCTCTCTCTCTCAAAAATAAACATTAAAAAAAAAAACTTTAATTCTACTTGGATGCCTAGCATGCACCTCCAAATCAAATCTCCAAAACAGAACCCCTTATCATCTCCCCAACAAAGACTGCTGCACCACCTGCTTCACCCACTCTTGCCATTACTCAGCTCAAGAATCCTGGATTCTTATATTTCCATCTCATCCACATCTATTGCTTCAGGAAATCCTGTTGTTGTCTTTAAACTGTAGCCAGGATCTGATGCCACCTCATACCACCCGCCTTGTTCCCACCCTCTTCTGAGCCACAGCTATTTTAATAGTCCCCTAAGGCTTCACTTTCCACCCTTGCCCCCTATATTGTATTACCAACCCAACATTCTAGTTGGTCCTTTAAAAACATAAGCCTGGTCCCATCACTTCTCAGAGCAAGAAATGGCTCCCCAACCAGAGTAGAAGGCAAAGACCTCCATTGGCCTCCAAGGCCCTAAGTGATCAGACTCTGCCGACCCCTCTGACCTCCCTCCGGCTCCTCTCCTCCTCCCCCACTCTGCTCCAGCCACACTGACTCTGCATCACCCCGTGCACACGTCTAGCTTGCTTCCACCTCAGGGTCTTCGCGTTTGCTGTCCCTCTGCAATGCTCATCCTCAGATAGCTCCAAGGCTCCCACCTGCAGCTTCCTCAGAGACTGAAATATCATCTTCTCAAAGACTTCTACCTTGATTTAAATTTGCAACCCACCCTACACTCTCCCCACTCCTGGTCCCTCATTACCTTGTTCATTTCTTTCACACCACCTATCACTTTCTACCAAACTTGACATTTATTTGTGTTTGTTTGCTGTTTGTCTTTACCATCCCCTCCCCCAGCCTGGATGGGAGCTCCATGAGGATGGGAATTTTGGCTTTCTTGTTCCATGTCTTCATGTCCCAGAACACATAGTGGTTGACACATAGTGGATGCCCAATAAATACACACTGAATGAACATGTCCCTACAGAATCTTGTAGAAAAGTGGACAGAATAAGAAATACACGTTTAAACAATTAAAGTACGGTGAGCCAAGAATGCAGCCTGAGCCTGGGGAGCAGACACATGCTCATCAGTAGCATCCCAATGATATGATGATGAAAAAGATAAGTGGGATAAATAGTTATCGAGGCAGAACAGCAGTCCTGAGGCAAGCTCCACCTGGGGGCAAGGCGTGGAGGACTCCACTGGTGTGTGAGGCAGTAGTAAACGGAGACTCTGAGCAGCATATGGGTATAGCACACACACTGATGCTTCTCTTACTCATTCTGCAGAAGTCTGTGCAGGCAACAAATCCTGTGATTGCACATCCAGGTCACCTCAGAGGTTCCAATCTCAGAGGTTCTGTCCACTGGCATCTCTACCTGGAGGACTCTTGCATGGTGAATATGAAAGAAGGTCTTTCTCTTGGTGGCCAGTGTGCCTTGGCTTTCAGCAACAAAGCAACTGTAGCTCTCTGCTGCTGCCCATCCCTCTCCAGCCCAGCCATGAAATGGAAAGGCACAGGGAGTCAACAACGACCTCCTCAAAAGCTGGAAAAACTCAAGATATCTCCCTTAATCTTAATCACCTTAATAACTTAGGTGGCCTTTAGGTATCCAGAAGTCCTAAGTAGGAAGGCCTTTGGAAAGTCTCTTCCCATTGTGTAAGTCATAACAGAACAAAACGCTCCAATATTGGGTATAGTTAAATATTAAGAGGATATTTTAAAAATAAAAGTAAAGAAATAGAGAAACGTTAATCAAAATACATGAAGGGAACAGTAAACCGTCATAAAATGGTCAGGCCACATCCCTCTCCCAGGGCAAAGCCTGGTTGTAATGAATCTCTAAACAGTACCTAATTATTGGCAGGATTTATTTTTCCTGGCTTTCCAAAGTATCCATTTCTGTAAAACAAAGGAAACAAGCGTTGTTCTGTATTAAAAAAAAAAAAAAAAAAAAAAAAACGGAAAACTGAATGTGCTGGAAATTCTCTCTCTGTCCCTCCTGACCCACAACCCACAGGCCCCCCATTCTTGCTCTGGGCCCTAAACTGCCAGACCTGGCTCTCTGGGCCTTTGGCTTCTTGGTAGATTTGGCCAATGGCAGGAGATTAAAGATCTAGAGACCAGGACACTTATTTCCCACTTCTCCTCTTCTGACCCACAGCCTATCAAGACCCCCCTCCATAGCTCACAGCTCACAGTGTTGGGGTGTCCGTGCCCTCCATGTTCTCTTAGGCACAGAGGTGTTGACAGCTCTTCATTATGTCTACTCTCTGGAAGCTTTATCATCTCTTCATGTTTCCCCATCCTGCCCACTTGTTGGTAAAAATCTATTCCTCTTGAAACTACCTCTCATCACCCCCTTTGGAGCATACCAGGTGCTGTCTCCCAGACCCCGGCTGAAGGGAAGATTCATGTTCCAAGGGGAAGACCACTTCTTGAGGGAAATACGTCCCTATAGTTCTGGAAGCCATGCCTTGTCTCCCACGCAGCAGTAAGGAAGGTGCAGGGCTTGTGGACTGGCGGCCAATTCTGCAAGCAGGCAGGGTCTGTTCACCCAAGTCAGTGCTCAGACCTGAGGTCTGGGTTCCTTCTGTCTTTCTGAGGTAATGCCACTTTGACCTAAAGGCCACCTAAGTTATTTCAGGAATGCAAGAGAATGATGAGCAGGAGTAAGAATGAGAAGATGTCATCTCATAAAAAAAAAAAACAAGTCCCACCTTCCATTCACCTCCATGAGCTGTCACAACAGAGAAAGGCTGTACTTCTTGGAATGTCAGCTACCTGGATGAAGATTGAAAAGTGAACACACCGGGAGGATTAAGTCACTGAACAAAAGTCTGAGACATTCCCCAGGACAGCATGTGTCACAATATTAATGCAATATCAGATTGTGTTAAAGTCTTCAGGAAAAATAAGATAATTGACTTTTTTTCCCATTTCCAGCTGCATAATTGGCATTCTATAGACACAGCCTAAAGGCATCTCATTAAGAGCCAACAATTTGATTTTCTCTGATTACATGGATGGGTAAAGACATCAAACCATCATGGTGTGGAGTCAGGAAAGGGTGATGAGCAGTGCAGCCACCACCACAGAGCCTCGTGACCTCGAGGACTGGCAAACTCAGGGGGTTGTGGGATTGTAACACTTCTTGGTGTGAATCAGAGAGAACCATTTTCTTAAAAGCAGAACTTCCTACTTATCAATGAGAGTAGTGAAAACTCCCCCTAGTAAATGTCAATGGGTTTACAACTGATAATATGTTTCCAGCCCAATCTTGCTGCAGCTACGATCAGTACACAAGAAAAACATCAAAACTAAAAATGGTTTCAAACTGATCTGAGTGCAGTTTTAATACCAAGGAAAGCGGCATTCTGGCTAATTTCCCCTCCTCTAATGAGGAGAAAGGGCAGTCCTGTCTGCCCTCTGACATCCATTTGTAACTTATCCATTATAGCAGACAACCAGGAGATTTCCAATGACTGAAATAAGTGGAATTACTTAGTGACTGAGGAAAAGCATTTTTCATTCTGAAGTGTTCCAAGGCCAGATCATCACAGCTACCAAATATCAAAACCAATGTTTTCTGAGCTCTTACCCTGCACCAGGCATTGTACTAGGAACTTTCTGTGCCTGATCTCACCCACCTCTCACCAACCTTGCGAGGCAGGTATTCTTCTTGTCTATGACATACTAGAAAGCAAACATTCTGAATTCAGTAGACTTGCCTGAAATGCTATTGATGGTGTTAATAACAGTAACATCAATTAAATGGTCTGCAGAGCAATAAAAAAATTGCTTCAAACTGAGCAGGGAAAAGGAGCAATCTTCCAGCTAAAGCCAAATCTTCTGCCATCTTGGCAAATGAAGCACATACTGTTAGTTTCTCGTGCAGGCAAGCGTGATTTCCAGCATCTCTCTGGCAGAAGGTTCCAGAAAAGGTGTACGTGGTAGCAAAAGGCCCTCTTAGGACTCAACTTCCATATTAACCTCCTATGAACCCACTGGATATGGGGAGGATTCTCAGTGAAGAAGCGGACCAGAGAGGGCATTCCAAAGGACAGGCTGCAGCCGCAGCTGGCCCCATGGTCACATCAATGTGCAGGTCTAGTTCTATTGACTCCACAGGGCCTGATCCCATTGCTTTTTGAGGTGTACTGACCTAAATGTAAAAGATGTGATCAACTTTGCCAGAAACAACAGCTCTAGATGACACCTGCTGGTCTCAGAAGTCTAGAGCATTTTCAGGCGGGGACACGCAAAAGCTTTATGTCATAGACCTGCTTACGCTCTGACCATCAGTTAGCCCATTGACAGTCAAACTCTGCTCCAGGTCATTCTGTTTACAATACTCTTCTCAAACTTTTAAAAGCTTAAAGAATAAAGAAGATTGTATTTCTACTCAAAGAAAAATGCTGTTCACCCATAATAAGTTCCTTTATGTCCCCACGTCCCCAGGTTTTGTGTCTGTCATTTCATCAGCTCTAGGTGATAATGTGAATTAATTCAGACAAGCTCAGAGGAGGGCTTAGCTTGGGCTTGCTGACTTCCACCAGCTTATGGCTGTTGGGTCCAGGTCTGGCAGAGGGATGACATCTCCTGTGTGTACCAAGCAGACACAAAAGAGTGCTGGATTTTTAAGACCAATGCTCCGAAATCATAAGAAAATTGTGACAGTCTAACTGGATTTCACAGAAGAGGTAAGTGCAGGCTAGAAAGAAACCCCAGGTCTTTGAAAGTCTGAAATACCCTGCAGGAAAGAACAAGGCGAGGGGAGTCTGGGAAGTCATTAGCGAACATGTCAGCTTGAATGGGCTCTCATGGCCAAAATTAGGACAATTTGAGCATAAAAAAAAAAAAGATGATGATGAATTGTAAAACAAAGGGGGAGGATAAAAAAGAATCCATAGTGATACTAAATGGGGCAGAAAGTCTCTTTTTTTAGAGAGAATGCCACCTAATATAATGTGGAAGTGATTGAGGACCGCCTGGGTGGCTTAGTCAGTTAAGCGTCTGACTTCAGCTGGGGTCATGATCTCGCGGTTCGTGGGTTTGAGCCCCACATCAGGCTCTGTGCTGACATCTCAGAGCCTGGAGCCTGCTTCAGATTCTCTGTCTCCCTCTCTCTATGCTCCTCCGCTGCTCACACTATGTCTCTCTCCCTCTCTCAAAAATAAATTAAAAAAAATTTTTTAAAGAAGTGATTGAATAGGAAAATCATCATTTTGCATATTGATCTAGATGAGGATGATCTATGGATGGTTGAAGCCACAGGGCAAAAGCAGGATAGTCATACAGACGCAAAGCAGCAGTCTGGTGGATACACCATGACCAACTGGTCAAACTGAATTATGGACCATACTGGCATCACATGCCTCCCAATGCCATACTGAGAAGGACACCACATTCCTTATGCACAATTCTTGCCAGTAGTGTTCAACCGGCATCTGCACAGGGAGGGACAACGAAACAAAACCAGAAGCGTGGGGCACTCAAGTTAACAGGTCTGGATTTGTCAAAATGTCAACGGCAGGAAAGGAAAACAAAAAAAGCAAGAAAATGTTCTGAAACAAGGCAGATTAAAGGTATTCAACCAAACACCATGTGTGAACCTCATCTATATTCCAGATTTTTTTTAAATGAAAATATAAAACACTTTTGGGGACAACTGGGAGAAATATCAATATGGACACATATATGCAATTGTTGATATTATCTTGGGAGCCAGAAAATGGAACTGTATTTATTTAACATTAGAAGGGAACCATAGAGCAACCACTGTCCTTTGACATACACCTTTAGGGATTTTAAACACTTTTAAATGTAGCACATGTCTTAGAGACCCAAGGAATAAGACTGTCTTAACCCTTACGATGATCTGTCTTGATTCCTGGATATCTGAAAGCCTGGAAATAGAAGCGGCTTTTATTTTTCCAACACTGAAGTCCTTTAGCATGAGATTCTTCAAATTTCTTTTTCTGCCCTTCACACGTTTCCAGTATATTCACCAATTCAGTCTTTCCTTCGCCCTTTGCTTCTTTGGTTCCAAGCCCAGTGATCAGTGCATACCAGTGACTTGGTAAATGTATGTTCAATAAATCACAAGTAACTTTGAATTCTTCTGATACTCACATCTCAGTTCAATCAAAACTTCATTCAGGGGTGCCTGGGTGGCGCAGTCGGTTAAGCGTCCGACTTCAGCCAGGTCACGATCTCGCGGTCCGTGAGTTCGAGCCCCGCGTCGGGCTCTGGGCTGATGGCTCAGAGCCTGGAGGCTGTTTCCGATTCTGTGTCCCCCGCTCTCTCTGCCCCTCCCCCGTTCATGCTCTGTCTCTCTCTGTCCCAAAAATAAATAAAAAACGTTGAAAAAAAAAATTTTAAACTTCATTCATATTGTTTCCAAAGTTTCCAACATGACTGTTCCATTTCTTCAGCAGTATTGTGTTTATGGAGGGGAATATAGTGCCTGTATTCTTAGGAGATTAGTCCCAAGTATTTAGAGGCAAAGGTTTGTGATGTCTGTCTACAACTTACTTTCAAGTGATCTTGCCAAAAAACACAAATAAGTTTTATACACACACACACACACACACACACATACACACACACACGTGTGTGTACATAAATAACAGCATGTCCAATGTAATATATTTGGTCTTTGTCCCTGGTTCCTAGCAAAAAGCTCCTAAAACTCTTGGAATTTCCCAAGGGAAAAGAATAGCTTTTGTCACTTTTAAGAAGCCTCTTTTGGGGACATGTGGGTGGCTCAGTTGGTTGAGCTTCTCACTTCAGCTCAAGTCATAATCTCATGGTTCATGGGTTCAAGCCCCATATCAGGCTCTGCACTGACAGTGTGGAACCTGCTTCAGATTCTCTGTCTCCCTCTCTCTCTGCCCCTCCCCTGCTTGATTTGGCTCCCTAAGCCAAAATCAAAAGTCAGACACTTAACCAACTGAGCCACCCAGGCACCCTTCTATCAAAACTCTTAAACAACAACAGTCAATGAACTCTCAGATTGGTGAATGCAGTAATGTGCCAGGAGGGTGTTGTACCCCAGTTCCATGGGGACGGAAGATCCTGAACACAAGACACATCTGGCTGTGGCCCTACATACCTCTCCATCTGGCTGTATCTTGACTTCAGCTCAGGTCATGATCTCATGGTTCTTGAGTCCAAGCCCCTCATCAGACTCCACATTGACAGTGAGGTGCTTGCTTAGGATTCTCTTTTCCTCTCTCCCTCTCCCCTTCCTCTCTCAAAATAAATAAACTTTTAAAAAAGATTTTAAAAAAATGGGTTGGTGATATAGGAAAATACACACAGGAAACACACACATGCCTGAGTATGCACACATAGGGACAGAAAGAACACACAAATGTGATACCCCCTCCATATGATATTGACACAGAGCCATAAGTGCACAGTGTCAGTAAGATCAGCTCACTCGAGGCAGAATAGCCACAGCATGAACCAAACAAGGGACAACATCCCTCCCAGAGAAATGAGCAGATGTCCAAACCCAAGAGCTCCAGAACAGCGATTCAGCAACAATCTCTTAAATGAGGTGGAAATAATCTTTTAAGTTCCACTCGGGCATCCCCTCATGTTAATTTCATAGCACGACCTTTACAGTGTTAGTAAATCAGCATATTTTGATTGAAACAAAAAAACACACACATGCACTGCCTCTGCAAACGACAAGCCTGACTAGTCTGTGCCCCACAGAAAACAAAGCCAGGGAACGGCTGCAGCAGAGAACAGAGGCATCAGTGCTCCTCCGGCCCTGCTTTCATTCACACACACTTGGTTCCAGGTGCAGCCTTGACAAGCCAGCACATTTAAGCAAATGTAATTATAGGTGAGCGAGCTGGGTGGACCTGGCTTTTCCAGTCCATGCCTCCAGCTGCCCAGGCACAAGGCAGGCCCAGGAGGACTCCCCCTGGGAGTTTACAGGAGGGAGCTCTAGGAATCCCCCCTACCCCATCCCCCAGCTTGGGAGGAACCGCTGTCTTTTTTTGGCAAGCCCTGTGCGCCACCTCCTTAGGTGTGAGTGGCACACGGCCCCACCATCAGGCACAGGCCAGCTGGTATCTGTCCATATACCAGTATGGACAGATGTACCAGTTGCTGAAATATCAAAATACTCTGTACCACCTGGAAAAGCACACCCCGTGTCTCCCACTCTTGACTTCACGTCTGGTACTAACAGCAGCTACGCTCAAGAAATGGGCCCGAGGGAGCTAACTTGCTTTTCTGGAAAAGGTATGAGCATCAATACCAGTGGTGAGGAAACAGCATTTTCTCCCCAGGCAGAGGCACCAGTATGTTCCCCTGCTCAGGCCTTGCTCCAGGAAACTCTCGTGCTCACCATTTACTCCCTTCTTCCCAGTGTCCACCATCACCTACCTGCACAAAGGATGCAAGTAAATGTCTTGGTTTAAGATTCCAGAGAACAGCACTTGGAAAAAAAGGTAATCAGTATAAGTATGATGAATGTGAACTTAAGATGCAGGAAAAAGGCAGCCAGTAAAGCTTGTTGTCACCAACCAGGTACCTACTGTGGGCATCTCAGCTAGGGGTGACGCACCAGCTGCCATCTGTCACTGGGTGAGAGCTGTTCCCAGGGGTCACCTACTCCTTGACCTTCCAGCCTTCCACTCAGCAGGGCAAAATGAACTCTGACACCAGGGAAAGCCTTTCGGCAAAGGAATGCAGAAGACAGGAAGAAAAAGAGCCAGGAACAGGGCACAGGCAACATATGCTTCCTGAAAGATCCAGAACCAGCTGCCACTGCACCAGCTAGGGTGCTTGAGGACACCCACACGTAAAAGGCTTTGCGCTCCACAGAAGAGAGGTGTCCCATAACACAAGGCATGATCATTCACCCAGAAAAGCAATTCTATTTCCCTGACAAGAAGGGGAGAGCTCGTGGAGAACAAAAGGAACCCCCAAAGGAGCATGTCCCTGTCACAGCAACTCTGCAAAGAAAGGCAGTCCCCCGTGGTGGCTCTTTCTTGTCTTCTTGCTACAGAGAGGTGCTCAAGGCAAGTCTGAGGTGTGGCTGGGGATGCAAATCTGTTTTATCATTTGGGGGTCACAACAGCGAGGGGCAGCAGCCCATAGGCCTTGCATGGCTGCTCTGCCCTGATGGGCTATTTTCCCTTTAGCCTCTTTCCTATAAACACAGCAGGTCATAGGGGAGTCAGCATGGGAAGCAGAGTAGAAATGAAAGCATCACTTGGTGATGGAGGAGAAACAGAAAGAATATGATCCTGATACCCGTGAAGGAGGGCAGCCATGCTCACTCACTCGGAAAATCAAGGAAACTCCGTGTTTAAAAATTCTGCTAAGAGCAGCGGGAGCACCTAAAGTCTCCTCAGCAAAGACCTTGAGGTCATTCCCACTGTCTCCTCTGCAAGGCCCATCTCAGGTCAGGTGATCTCCCCACCACATCCCTCTCCCACCCTCCAAGCCAACCTGGCCTCGACCCTCCTCTGTTCCTGCCCAGAGGAATCAGAGTGACTTAGCTTCCGGCTGATTTATGGCTCCCACTGGTATAACTTAATCCCAGAGTTTTTGAACCACTAGACGTTTTCAAGATTGGATTTTTTTTTTATTTGACTGATTTATGAACCATAGCTCAGATTGAACAGGGAAACCCTGTCTTGGCAAATGGACCACCATATTTGCTTGTGTGAGGCACAAACACTGATGTTTTATAGCCCGCCGCCCCCGAGGTGGCTGCAGGCCAACTCCCTTCCTTGGCTGTTTTTGTAAACCCGGAGGACCTGCTTACCTCCTCTGGTTGTATCCGAGGCTTCATGTCATCCCTCTTCCGCTTGCTCTCCCTACCTCTCTTTCTCTCTCTCTCTCTCTCTCTCTCTCTCTCTCTCTCTCTCTCTCTCCAGCTACACAGAAAGTCTGTGGAAGTTGGACCTGGGCCCCATCTTTGCAAACGCCCTTTCCGCAAGCATTTCCGAGTATTTATGTGCATGAGTGACCAAAGAACTGTGAATGCTGATTATGGCATTAGAACTCTCAGAGTTCTAGCAGAGTAGTGACCCTCCTAGTAGCAGAGCCACTGGATCCCTACATATCATCAGAATCACCAGCATGTGTGTTCTTGGTAAAATCTCAAGCATGGTACACCATCCTACATACGAGCCATGACAGGAGGAGAGAGAGGCCTCAGCCTTGCAAGGTAAAGGTTCTGCCTCCCACCATTCAACCTACTTAGGGTGGAACCATGACCCCACCTCTTTCCAGAACATTCCATTTCATTCCTATTTGATGCCTGATGGAAAATTCCTCAATGAACACTTCCTGTTTTACACCTGAGTGGGAATCTCTGATGCCCAGCCCTGATGATGGGTCCTAAAAGTGTCATGCTCTGGAAAACCTGTACTAGGGACACAGCCAGGATACTTCCCAGAGACTCCTTTCTATTCCTCATTTAAAACATTCCTAGTCCAGTAGAAAAGAGGGAAAAACAGGTCTACCTGGCACAGAGGAAACTGACCTATCATGCGTGAAAGTGCTAGAAACAGATATGGGTCTGAGGGTGAAGGTGTGACACAGAGGACCTTTTCTTTTCAGGAAGCCAAAAACAAAACACATGACCTCCTTGAGCTGAGACAGAATGTGGGTGCCCCAGAAGCAAGTTACTTGATTGCCAGCACACTATCCCCATGGCCCATAAAATCAAAGCAAATTTCTCCTTTAGTACATTTTATGCACAGCCTTCAACCAAACACCAAAGCACAACATTTGTGTTTTTAGACAATAGGGTGACACTATAATTCTGTGCACTGCACACACCACGTGTAAATCACACATCTGACACATCAGACCTCCTGCCTGCATCCAGACATACCAGCCGGCCACGGTCTGGTAAATGCCAAGGTGTATTATTATAAGCCTTAGTTGACTCTTGTTCTGGAAGACGGTGAGGAAAGGCAGCATGCCGGCGTGGCTGTCCACACAGCCAAGAACCTTCCGCCGCAGCTCCCTGCAACCTACAGAGGAGGAACATCCTCCCTCTTGAGGGACAACACACAAGAATCCAGAACACCAGTAAAGATGGTTTAGAACAGGACCAGGAGACAACTGTTCCTTTACTCCTACCTTCCTCGGGAAATACTGCCTCTGAAAGGACCCTGTCTGCAACCCTTTTGACCCTGCAATCAAAGCAGAGACAACCTTGGGGCCAAAGAATCTTCAAGTCAAATGTTTTTTTTCATCAATCAACACTGCCCCGCTCTACAAACGTGAGCTGGATAAATGACCAGACTGACTGGACTGTGAGATGTACCAGAAAATGCTCACAGAAGAATCTCCTTCCTGCACCCCCATATTTGAAATTCTACGGTTCATCCCACGTGCCCAGCATGGCTCCGTCCCTCTGCCCACCTTTTAAAATGTATCATCTCCTGGTGAGGGGTGGGGGGCAGACTGCACAAGTTTCTCAAGCCCCAGGGGGGTTAAACTAGTCATCAAGGCAGTTCCCTGCTACCAGCCTCAAAAGGGTGGAATACGAGGTTCAAGCACAAGACTCAAGCACAAAGTTCAAGCACAAGACGTCACAGGAATCCTCAGGACCTACTCTGAAAACAGAAGCTGCTATGTGTCCACGTGGAATTAGCAGCCATAATAGATTTAATGCCTCAGATTCTTAGTTAAATCTCAAAATCTGACTTTCCAGATCAACTAAGAAAAGAAAGGCCTCAGAGAGGCAAGTTTGGGCACCAGAGTTGAATGTGGCCCAGAACAGGGCTGGATTCCAGACTGGCTCAGGTTGCTGAGCCCATGCAGTATGACACAGGTGCAGAGCCCAGGGCATACCCCCTATTCTTCCTTGGTTGGTTCTGACTTTGTTCCACCATAGAGTGGAGAAGCAGCACCTGGAACACCCTGTTCCATGTTGTCTCTTCCCAGAGCACAGAGCAGGAATTAGGAAGCAAAGAGAAAGGGAGAAATAAGTGAAGACACCAGAGTTGGTGAAATCTCCTTGTGTTGGTCCTGACACTACAGTCATATAAAGTACTGGGGATACCTAGCAGGAGACTAACCGTGTGCAAGAGAGGTGGCCAGGAAACCCACATGGCCAGGCTGTGCCAACTCGTGGAGACGCTGGGCAGTCACCACTGAGCACCAAAACCCACCCTGCTGTAGTATACATGCCACTGGCCATGGGAGCCCAAGACACTGAGCCACCACGTGAGCATGTGGCAAGTCCCTACTTCACTCAAGTGCTGAAATAAAACCTGTCACGACCCCACAGTCCTCCCCATCCCACATGTCAATGTGAAATCTAGACAAAGAGGTGTGCACAAAGCAAAATAAAAAGCATCAGGGGGGAAACAGTTTACCAAGTAGCAAAATAAGGGGTAAATAGCAAAACAGGGTATGAAATGTACCCCGTTTTTTTAACTAAAGTATAATTAGCACCATGTTATATTAGTTTCAGATATACAATATAATAATTTAACAATTCCATATATTTCTCAGTGCTCATCAAGATAACTGTATTTCTGATCCCCTTTATTGATTTCACCCACATCCCCTCTGGCAACCACCCAAACTGAGTTTGTTCTCTGTATTTAGGAGTCTTTTCTTGGGGTGCCTGGTTGGCTCAATCGGTTAAGCATCTGACTTCAGCTTAGGTCACAATCTCCCAGGTCATGAGTTTGAGCCCCACATCGGGCTCTGTGCTCACAACTCAGAGCCTGGAGCCTGCTTCAGATTCTGTGTCTCCCTCTCTCTGTCTGTCTGTCTGTCTGTCTCTCTCTCTCTCAAACCTAAACATAGAGACTCTTAAATATGGAGAACACAGGGCTACTGGAGGGGTTGTGGGAGGGGGGATGGGCTAAATGGGTAAGGGGCATTAAAGAACCTACTTCTGAAATCATTGTTGCACTGTATGCTAACTAATTTGGATGTAAATTTAAAAAATAAAAGTAAAAGTAAAAAAACTAAAAAATAAACATTAAAAAATGGTCCGTTTCTTGGTTTGGTTCTTTTTTCTTTACTTCTTCATTTGTTTTCTTAAATGTTACATGAGTGAAATTGTATGGTATTCGCCTTTCTCTGACATATTTCACTTAGCATTACACCCTCTAGATCCAGCCACGTTGTTGCAAATCACAGGATTTCATCCTTTTTTATGGCTGAGCAATATTCCATTCTATCTATATTCATTATATATGTACATTGTACATCTCTCTCTCCCTCTCCCTCTCTCCCTCTCTCCCTCCCTCCATATATCACCTCTTTTTTATTCATTCATCTCTTCATCTTTAGAGGGATACTTGGGTTGCTTCCACATTTTGGCAAGTGTAAATAATGTTGCAATAAACATAAGGGTACGTGTATCTTTTTGAATCAGTGTTTTCATTTTCTTTGGGTAAATACCGAGTAGTAAAATTACTGGATCACATGGTAATTCTGTTTTAAATTTTTTGAGGAGCCTCCACAGTTTCCCTACAGTGCCTGCACCAGTTTGCATTCCCACCAACAGTGCACCAGGTTCCCTTATCCCCACATCCTCACCAACACTTGTTATTTCTTGTGTTTTTCCACTCTTATGTCCAGCCCACTGAGGATTTTTATGAACATTACATTAAATTCTTTATTGGGCATATTGTTTATCTCCATTTCATTTAGTTCTATTTCTCAGTTTTTTTCTTGTTCTTTCTTTCGGAGCATATTCCTCTGTCTCCCCATTTTGCTTGACTTTCTGTGTTTGTTTCTATGGATTAGGTGGACCAGCTACTTCTAAACTTCAAGGAATGGTCTTGTGTGTGGTCAAGCCCTACGTAGACTGTGTGTGCCTGGGGACTTCTGCTTGCTGGCCGGTGTTTGGCTGGCATGGGCTAGAGGTTCTTGGGCTTTCCATGAATAAGGCTCCATGTCTCTGTCTCTCTTGCTCTTCTCTTCTGCTGTTCTCTGTTATTTGTTGTGCAGACTCTGTTTACTTGGCCCTCAGCTCTTCAGAAGGAATTTTTCTACAGAGAAGTATAATTTGGTGTGTTCCATGAAGGGAGTGAATTCAGGGTCCTCCCATACTACCATCTTGGACTAGAACCTATTTCTTTTGTTTTTGATTTTAGCTCTTCTGACAGGTGTGAAGTGATAGCTCACTGTGATTCTGATTTGCACTTCCCTGATGTGTAATGATGTTGAGCATCTTTCCATGTGTCTGTTGGCTATCTGTATACGTTCTTTGGAAAAATGTCTACTGAGGTCCTCTGCCCATTTTTTAATTGGATTATTTGTGGGTTTTCTTTTTTGGTGTCAGATTCTTTATATATTTTGGATATTAACCATTTATGTTTTAATAATCTATATATGTGCACCTGTGAGTAAATGAACAGAAGTCATGAGGAATCCTGCCCTCCCAACCACCCTGTTCACAATGGCTATCTTCCTGGAACACAAATGGAAGAGGCCAGGTGTGGGAAAAGGAGGACTTTAACTTTTTCTCTATGTAGTTCAGCATATACAATTTGGATTGTCTAGGCTAATAAGTATGTGTTCTTAAATGACTTATAATTTTAAAAACTCAAAAATATCAGGGGGGTGCCCTGGCGGGACTTTTCATTTCAATTCAGGTTCATGATCTCATAGTTCCTGGGTTCAAGCCCCTTGTTGTACTCTGTGCGGACAGTATGGAGCCTGCTCAGGATTCTGTCTCTGTCTCTCTCTCTTACCCGCCCCGATCTCAAAAAAGTAAATAAACTTTAAAAAAGTCAAAAATATCAATATAAAAACTATATACTTAAGCTGTCCTAAGCTTCCATATTACTGGAGCTTTGGGTGGATTCAGGGAATGTCTTTCCCTATTTATGTCCACACATTGGACAGCCTGCTGGCATCACAGATACATTTCTTAGAAGCAAGAATGAAGTCCTTCACTATGGGGAAAACAGAGCCCTGTGCCTTACAGTGTCTTACGCTCCTAGAGAACTCTTCCAATAACTCTGACCTGGGCGACATCCATGGACACTTAAAAATAAACTCATCACTGACATAAATTAACCAAATACCATTTTGGTCCACATGGCAGTTTCACATCCAATTTTCCTTCCAGCTACCCCTGAATTTATTGTTCTTATATTATAGGCTCCCTTCCATTTGTGATTCTAGCATTTGGAACATGAATTAGAATGAGAGCAGGAAATGGGTGCACAATTACTCATCGCTCACAACAGATGAAATAAAGAGAATTTGCTGGGAAAAGTCCCCATGTAACAAACAGAGCACAGGCAGCCATGTTCTCACATGGGCCAAGGATTATATCAGGCAACTGCAGCCGTGTTTCTTTTGTGTGATCCTTTCGAGAGATGTATTCTAATGAGCGTGGGAAGCAAGTGCTGCAAAATGAATTCTCTGCTGACCACAGTGGACAGAAGGGGTTGTGTGTCACTGCTAATGTACAACAGGCTGTCCTGGTTTCATTGGCCCCATTCCCATTGTCCTCCTGGGTGGACATA
Source organism: Prionailurus bengalensis (assembly GCF_016509475.1). Taxonomy (NCBI): domain Eukaryota; kingdom Metazoa; phylum Chordata; class Mammalia; order Carnivora; family Felidae; genus Prionailurus; species Prionailurus bengalensis. The sequence goes on along the minus strand of NC_057354.1, from coordinate 44,386,565 downwards.
ATCTAGTCATTTCCCTTGGAGATATCTGTCATCTCAAACACTGCCTCCTCCTGGAAGCCCTTCCTTACCAGCACCCTCCCGTCCATCTGACCCTCTTCTGGGCCCCAACCGGGTCCAAAGTGCACACCTTTAGTGGGGTGTTCATCACTCCAGCTGGATTTCTCTCCCCTACCTTCAGATTGGTATTCCTAAGGGCTGACACTGTGTCCTTTCTATCTCCCAAGTCTCCCTGCCACCAAGAGAGTGCCAGGACCAGCAGGAAAGCTCAGGGAGGCTGGGTCCTTATTGTCACCTCATCCTTATTTCCTGTGCGCAGTCCCAGGGTGATTCACCACATGGAGACAAACTACCATTGGACCCCAATGTCCCAAAGCTGCAAGTCTGGGGTTCTCTTCCAGCCCTGGTCCCTTGAATATTTAGGTTCATGCCCCAAATCTATATGGACTCAAGTCCACATGCACAGGGGAGCAATTGAAAGCAAGTCTCAAATGGTCCCTTCCTTCAGGAAGGAAGGAAAGTAACAGAGAGGAAAAAAAGTGTGTCAGAGACACCCCAAGAAAGCAAATAAACACAACCTAGAATGAGCTCAAAAAAAGCATTTTCCCAGATTTAAAAGCACCGGGCTATCCTAGGAGCTTGTCTTTGACCTTTCCCCAGAAAGGCTGCACATGGCTAAAGAAACAGGTAGTACAAGAAGCGGGGGGCATGTTGATACACAACATCTGGAAAGTATGACTCCCGAGCAAGGTTACGTAACAAAGCTGAACACAGCATCACGCTCTGTTTATACTCTCGCCGCCCAAAGAATTGCAACACAGACAATGGCTGTCTCTGGGCCAGGCCCCAGACAAGGAAGAACAGTGCCGGGAGCAGTGAGGCTCCTCCTCAGGTAGCCACAGGTCAGTCGTGGAGCAGCCCAGCCTTCCAGAGAGCTGGCTTGCACTAGAGAGGGAAGGGCCAGTTTTCATGAAATTCCTGCCCTGACCTCTTACTCCTCATTTCTGAAGCTCTCATGGGGACCCTTATTGATTTTTATTTTATACACAATGTTTAACAGAAGAAGACAGAATTAATATTTACTAAACATACATTGGCCTGGAACTTGTCAAACTCTACTATGCACATGAATCCTCTGGGAATGTTTGAAATTCACATTTATATTCAGTGGGTCCAGGTGGACCTGAGCTTCTGGGTGACCAATGAGCTCCCAGACATGCCCATGCTTCTCCATTCTTGGACCACACACTGATTAGCGAGAGTTTAGAATACAGTGAAAGATGTTAGAAGGGGCACTATGAAAGCAAGGGTCCATCCATTCAAAAAACTTCATTGTCAGTGATTGGATGTCAGGTGTCCAGGTAAGGTAGCTGGATGTAGAACCAGCTCCCCCAGGAGGAAGCAAGGCCGGGTCCATCTCCAGGGGCTGCCTCTGACGTTGAACCTGGCTCCACTTCAGGCGCTCGGGACCTGCTGGACTCCCCCACTGTGCAGGATCAGCACTTGGGTAGGTTGGATGCTGTAGCAGAGACAGTGATGCTCTGGCCTAGTATGACGGCCTGGAATCATTCCCAGGAGCATGTGGTGCATGGGACACATGTGGGAGCCCAGCTCTCCTGGGAGAAGGAGACATCCCTTGTCTTTATATCCCCCAGTGGATGATTCTACATCTACTTGTGTATGGCTGAGAAATGAACAATAAAGGGCTATCTCACACTAACCCACCTACATGGAGAAGAATCAGAAAGAAGGTTCCACACTCCTTCAGTAGGCCACTGTCATGACACTCAGGACCCGGCACTCTTCCAGAAAGCTGAAGGCTCTGACTACCTAAAGCTGGCTCACTGCTTTTTCTCCCAAATAGGAGAGAAAGGGGGAGCTTTGGCCTGGTGGTTCTCAACTCAATTTGCTGCTAAACACCTGGGGAGACTGTTAGCAGGTAGCTGCTAAGTCAGTCATCTGGGTGGGACGTGGCTCTGCATTTCCAGCCACTTCTCTGGAGGTGCTGAAGCTGCTGCACTGGTCCCTCACATTTGGAGAACCAAAGGCGGGAGAATGTGCTAGCCACCAGTTAGGCCCTTCATTTACATTAATATACAATGCCATCTGGTCAGGCACAGCCCTCCGCCTGACAGGAAGAAGTCAACCATCATCGAGATTAGAAAATCCCATCAAGTTCTGCAGCTAGAATATGGGTTCAGATTTTAAGTCTGGTCAGCATGACACCAAAGCTCACGTTCTTTCCTCAACAAAGTGACGGCCTAAATTTACCACAATAAAGTCCAATCCCCACTAGGAGCATTGTATCTTAGAGGCAAGAATGTACAGAGTTTACTTTAGAAAGATATCAATCAAATACTTACCACCTTTTCAAGTGGTCTGGAATTTGAAAGGATGTTTCCCTTAGTTCATTCAAGCAAATTGAACACTTGTTGACTTTCTAGATGTGCAAGGCTGTGCTATCAGCAGCAGCCGTTCAGGTGGAAGGATTTCTCAATGATATAGATAAATGAGATGCTTAGATCATAACACAGGATCCTTAATAAGGAACAAAGCCCCCACTGCAACCCAGTTTGGTTTCTCTCTTTCCCACATTCCAGATAACACAGCTGATTTCAGACATGAATCTTAAAAAAACAGCTCAATAAAAGTTCACAAAGTGCATCACTTATCAAACCTATCCTGATAAACCCTCAGCTAATGAGGCAAATGGACAGAGGACTGGGTGTGAGTTGGGTCTCCAACATCTGCTTTTAGAATATACCACAGATGTCACCTCCCACCAGCGAGAGTCTGGGGACTGCAAATAAAAGCATCTTTAGTCTCTGGCCATTTGAAAATGAAGCCGCTCTCAGTCTAAGCAGGAGCTGTCTGCTTGCAAGGGCCATCTGAGCAAAACGTAATAGCCACAGAGTCAAAGAAACTAGACATCAAGGGGCTTTAGGTAACATCAAGTTGGGCCAACACACCTCGAAAGAGACCTTCTCCTTTCAGAGCATTCCGTTATTTGTCCAGTAGAAAATTTCACAGCATGGGAGTAAAATATGCTTAACAGGATACATCCTCAATGTAATTGATGGCGAAGCTAGAAGGGAAACAGGACCGACCGACTGCTCATGCACCTGCACCCCTTCTGTTTCCCAAGTCCCTTGTTATACTCCTGTTAGATCAAGTAAACCAAAGAGAGATGATATATCACTTTTAAATATTTTTTTAATGTTTATTTATTTTTTGAAGGAAAGAGACAGAGCATGAGTGGGGAAGGAGCAGAGAGAGAGGGAGACACAGAATCTGAAGCAGGCTCAGGCTCCGAGCTGTCAGAGCGCTATGTGGGGCCCAAACTCACGAGTTGTGAGATCATGACCTGAGCTGAAGTTAGATACTTAACCGACTGAGCCACCAGACGCCCTAATGATATTTCACTTTTAAAACTTCTTTGTCTTTTCAATAGAATCAGGCACAGGAAAAATGCAAATATTCCCGTGCTGTGTTAAGTAAGCCAGCATCTGCTTGGTCACTACAGATGTATGACTAGTTTAGAGGTTTCCGGGGCACTAAAGATGCACCTCTAAAATTTTAACTGGTTGCCCAGCGTGAGACATTTCAGAGGGTCACTACCCGATTTTGAAAATAGTTGGAATTGTAGAACTTGAATAAAAAGCATGATTTGCAACATAATTCACATTCACCAGCATGGGCATTTCCCCAAATGGGGAAACTTGTTTCCCCAATCCTAGATCCCAAGCAAGTTAACAAGAATTACCAGAATGGGATTCCATTACCCAGTTGGTTTGGGAAACATGAGCTTAAACAAATTCAAACAAGTTTTTCTACAGTTCTCTGAAGCTTTGATGGGAATGTGTATTTGGTCTCTCCAAGAATATGCCGCCATGTTTCCTCAACTTAGGGGATCATGGAAGCTCATGCCCTTAGTTTTGTTTCCCAAACAGGCCAGACTATTGTGAAATGGGACACGATTTCAGTATGTGCCATGCAAGGGTTAACTGTGTTTTCTTTAAGTTAGATCAATGGATCCTAGAGCAGGAGAATGGACAACTAAAGCCAATTCCTCATCAACAGCCCTGACCTCTACTGCAGCCAGCAGTTTCTCCTTCCAGCTCTGGACCGCCGTGATGCTGGGGTCTCATGTGCTACAAAGACAGTCATGCTGTCCCTTCACTCATTCATCAAATATCCAACCAGAGCCTACACTATGCCAAGGCCTGTTCTAGGCCCAGGGGGCAGAGCAGAAGCTGCATGATCAAGGCCTGCCCCCAGGAGGTGTCTTGGGTGAATATTCTTGTGCAAAGTGCCTCACAAACAAGACTTTTGTTTTGTTTTGTTTTGTTTTGTTTTGTTTTGTTTTGTTTTACTGAGGTACTATCTTTTCTCATATCTGGAAGCTCTTCATCTACATCAGGACAAATTTTATGTCTCCTCACAATAAAATCATTCCATTTTAGCGGTAGGAGGAACTTTAAAGATCATCCAGTCTACTCCGTGTGTTTCATAGACAAAGAATCAGGAGCTCAAAGGAGAGTGACAAGTGACTGAGCATTTATTGTCCACGTGATATACCACAAAGAGTAGGTGCAATTACAAATATTATCTCATTTACTCTTTGTAACAACACAGTGATATAATTCATATCCCCATCTTGAGATAAGGAACTGAAATTCCCATCTATAATGAACGGAAAAATGGACCAAAATCTAGTTTATAGTTACCAGTTGCTGTACTAAACCATCTTGTAAATCTTTCTCCACATTTTGTTCCAGAACCCCGTGGCCTTCCCCAAACCACCCCAACCAAAATCCTCACCAAGACAGAGAACAGTCAGAGCTTGAAGAAGGCTCAGGAGGCCTCCAGTCCTTGGAAGACCCAGATCTCTCTCTCTCTCTCTCTCTCTCTCTCTCTCTCTCTCACACACACACACACACACACACACACACACATACACACACACACCAAAAAAGCTCAGTGAATGGTCAAGGAGAAATGCCTCTGCTGGCACAAATGCTACACGTGTTGCATGAGATCCTTTTTAACCCCACTAGTCAAACATAGACGTGCTGGGGCAAACAGCCAAGCAAGGCCAATGATGGAGGTCCAAGCAAGAGCAGCAGTGCCACCAAGTAAGGGCTTGGCACCCACTCTCAGCACATTGTGTAACTTTTGACAAATCCCTTACCCTCCCTGTGGTTCAGGTGCCTCCATCAGATACTCTGGCTACCCAGAATTCTGAAAATGAGTTCAAAGAGGTGAGAAACTGGAAGAAGACTCCATAAAAGGCTTTCAGAATTATACCGGAAAAGCAACCACCTTTCATATCTTCTCATGAAAAAGGCAATGTTCAGAACTTCCTAAGAAAAAAGGGGTGTAATGACAAGACTGAGTAACAGAATGCCAAGGAAACTAACCTTGGCGGGGGGAGGGATGCGCGCACGCGCGCACACACACACACACACACACACCCATATTTAGATCATGGCTGGGAAAAGGTGACATCCACGAGCCACTAACCCCATGGGCTGGTAACCCAGCAACATGACAGCCCACAGCAGTCTCAAACCACCACACATACACACCCCACCCCCGGAGGGAGAGCTGCTCTCATCCCACACAGGTCTTCTGTGAACAAATATTCCAAGAAGCCAAAACAGGAAGAGTTAAATTTAGAAACACAACCGTCATGTTGCATTCAAGAAGGAAAAAGCAAAGTAACTCAACAGGTCGTAAAATTCAGATGGGGCGCAAATATCCTGGTCTGAGTTTTCAGGGTGTGGAGGGTTTAAGATGTCAAGGCTTCGAGGATGCCTAAGACTAGGCTTTTCAGCACTCTGGCCTCTCCTTCAGCTTTTGTTTGGTGGATTAGCATTCTCTAAGAAGCATTTCCACCATCCACCCCATAAAATCATTTGCCACTGGCCTTTAGCTAAGGGATTTTCATATTCATGGTCTCTTGAGAAAAACTATATGGGAGAAAACGTGGAAGCTGATGGTCAACCTCTATGTCCCTGCCTGGCTGACAGCCCACCTTACCATGGGACATGGGGGTCAACCAGACCATTCAGGGGAGCCAGATGATGGAGAAGACAAGGCAGAAAGCTCTTATGGCTTTAAAGGGATTTCTGTCTATTGTCTTTGTCACAGGCCAGCATAAGTGGCTACCTCTGGTCCTCCTCACACTGTCCTTAAAGATGAAGACACTAAAAAACCTGAACTCTGCAGAATTTGAGAACAGAATAACTAAAGCTGCTACTAATTGAGCCCCAACTCAGTTCCAGGCATGAGGTTACAGTCAAGGCACATGCTATTAATTAAATAATTACCCTAACAACAGCTAACAATTACCATGCACTAATTATACGATAGGGCATCCTTACAACCATCTTATGAGCAAGGAGGTGAATCCAGGGCACGTGGGGCTGAAGCTCAAACAATTTGGTGGACCTCTTCATGGAAAATCAGACCAAATTATGAATAAAAATAAGATAGAAGGTCTTAGAAGGGCTCTTGCAAGTGAGGAGCCCTGAGGCTCCCACTTCCTGGGAAATCTGTTCTGGCGGTGAGGCAGTTATCAGCATGATCTGCTTTGAAAGATGAGGAAACTGAGAAGTTACACAAATTGCCTCAGAGGATCTCCACAGCCAGTCACTGAGCCAGGTGGCCTAAAGGCCATTATGCCATTTCTGGAGAAGGGAAAAGAAGGTCTTTATTGTCTGAGAAACTTGACCATCTTTTGCTAAATTTGTAAAACTTGATTCATGTTTTCAAAGCCCTAATTTTTAAAGAGAAATGAAGACAGAAATATTGGTCTCTTTTTAGGTTAACTGGTTTTAAAACCTGCTCTACAGTGACACTATAGTCACATGAAATGAAAAAAAAAAAAAAAAGAAGTCAACCCCCAGGACAGAAGTGGTCCTGTACCCCAGGACCCTCTGACCTGGAGATAAAGTCACCCAGGCCCGCTTGATGCATTTGTGAAATTCGGGCCAGCTCTGAGGTTGTTTTAACACACATCCTGTCCTATTTGTCCAGGTGACTGACAATAGAGACAAGAACCAAGATCAGGGATGCCCCTCCAATCACACACAGGTCTTTTTTCTTCCTTGAAACATGGCGGGGGCTAGGGGTGGTAACCTCCTTTTGCTGCAAACACTCATGCTAGTCTTTAAAAATGGTCATTTCCTTTCCTGGAGCTCATAGGAGAGAGAGCCCTCCCACATTTCCTTCAACCTATGATCTCCTTTCCCAAAGAGAGACAGCTGTGGGTGCACTGAGAAAGACCACTGCCCGAGGTCAGAAGACATGGGCTCGTTCTCTGGTTCTACTACCTGTTAAAATATGACAGCCTGGATGGGTCATTTAACTGCTGGCTCTAAGTTTCCTTGCCTGAAAACTCAGGGTGATGAGAATATTAATTAACCACAGCAAGGAACTGAAAACCAGTCACATATGTATTCCTAGGGAATGGCAACACAGCCTTAACAATGGAAAAAAAGACAGTAGTTAAAATGAATGATTGATCAGCACATGCATACACACAGATCTCAAAAATACAGGAGAGGGAAAAACACTGCAGAATATCATTATAGCCAAATAACACTCATGTGAATTTGAAATCACAAGAAAAAACAATGTTATTGTTTGCGCACACAAATACATGAAGTGGAAACACTAACCACAGGCCAACCATGCCCAAAATAAGGATGATGATTGCTTCTGAAGGTAGAAGACCTGAGAAAGCATATAAACAAGAATGTTGACTTGATCTGCAATGTTATATTCTTATAAAAAGAAAAAGAGTAGAAGCAAATAAAAATATCAACACTCATTAATTCAAAAAGTAAATACACTGAAGTCTGTTATATTTTCCCTTACAGTTTTCTGTATTAATCTTTTGTTATTTTGAAGTAAATTGTTGGGAAAAAAAACATTCATTCATTCATTCAATCAATCATTCGTTCAACAAAGATTTAACATCAACAAATATTTGAGATGCAACTACCATGTTCTTGGTATTATGTAGACCCTGGGGATACAATAGTGAGCAAAACAGCCCCAGTGCCTGTCCACACAGGGTTTAGCTCCTGCAGGCAAAGACTATTACTTGTGGAAATCATGTGTCAACTTGACATTCATGCCTGACATTCGATGTAGAGGGGAGTGAGGTGCTGGGAAGGAACACTTGGGTGTGGTTGGGTTTTAACTCCAACTCGGCAGCCATCCCTGGGTGCTCAAGGAACACGTGACTCACGAGCATGTCCAAATTAAGAAAACTTGCAGGCAGAGCACTTAGTCCAGCCCTGACTCCAAGTAGACACTTGACCTCGTCTCTGGAAAGAACCTATGGATTTAAATTCTAGCTGAGGAATTAATGGGTTTACATCTGAAAATGGGTTTGCGTTAGGTGAGTTTGCCTCTGAAATAATCATACTGTTATCTAATAGCTGAGCATGGATGGCAAAAGGTCCAATTCTTCATATGTTGTTCAAACACAGTGACACAAGACAGTTTTAAGAGTTGGTCCAGAAGGTAACCAGGATGGTGATGAGGTCTCCAAACCATGTCATATGAAGAGGGGATGGGGAGAAGGAAGCTAAAAAAAAAAAACTGAAGATATGGAAGTCTGAACAAGGAAGACCTTAATATTTGACCTTAAAGGGAAGCCATGGGGAAAAGGAATTGGATTTCTTTTATAGAAGTCAGAATGACTAGGGCTGCCTGGGTGGCTCAGTCAGTTAAGCATCTGACTCTTAATTTCAGCTTCGGTCATGATCTCACGGTCTGTGAGTTCAAGCCCCACATTAGGCTCTGCACTGGTAGTGTGGAGCCTGCTTTGGATTCTCTCTGCCCCTTCCTCCTGCGCTCTCTCTCTCTCTCTCTCAAAATAAATACATAAACATTTAAAAATTCTTTAAAAAATAATAAAAGAAGTCAGAATGACGAAAAGGAAGATCACTGGTTCAGCCCAAGGAAGACAATTTTAATAATTCCAGTTGCCCCAGGGAATAAAAGGCCTCTTATAAGGAGGTGGGGGAGAAGGTCCCTACCACTGAGGATATCCAAGGACACAAAAAAAGACCACTTTCAGGAGATGCCGTAAAGAGAACCTGGGCATTATACCAGGTGCTGGGCCACATGGTTTTTTAGAGTCTCTGAGTGTCCAGAGCTTAGGACTCTCACTTATGGTGTTCTGAGAAGATAAGACAGCCACACAGGTGTGCTGCTCCTGCATGACCCAGTAATCATATGCAAATCCTGCAGTAGTACCTTCTGGTTTTGTAACACCTTTGCAGATTTTTCAAAGTTCTCTCATGTGCATTTTCACATTTCTCCGAAGAAGAAATGGTGGAGCCATTCCCAGGCCAAAGGAGGCGAAGTGCGGAGGAAAAGTGAGAGGAAAGAGCCCTGACTGGCCACCCAGAGACCAGCCCTCATGGGACCAAAACACTGGAGGAAACCCTGGGTTCTCCCTGCCACACCCCCCTGACCCGCTACCTCCCTAGGAAGAGGTCATGACAATGAAGCATTAAGGTGTGCCGAGTGAGCCACAGAAGCCCAGAGCTTCCCACTGCTGCTGCCCCTGCTGCTTGTAGCCAGACCTAAAGCAGGCCCTCAATCCCCAACCTGCTGAGGTTGAAGCGGCTGGAAACCTCATACCGCCTCCAGGCCGCCAAGCTGGCAGCAAGCTGGAGACTCCTGAGAATCCGAGAAGCATGCCCACTCTTGTCTCTTCTCCCCAGATACCGATCTCCCGGGGAGCAAGAAGTGAGTCACCACACTGGATGAAAGATGTGAGTGAACACTGGAGATCCTCTACTCCCCCAGGACCTCTTTGGCAATGCAGCCATGAGTGTATGAGTGTACCAGTCACCATGGCTGCATAACAAACCAGCCCAAACTGGCAGCCCCAAACAGCAACAATCACTTATTGTTTTTGTCTATATGGTTCTGGGGGTGACTGGGCTCAGTTAGGCAGTTCTCACTCAGGATGCCATTTGGTTGCAGTCTGATGGTGGCCGGGACTGGACTCATGCAGAGAGTGTCTTCACTCACATGTCTGGGTGTTGATGCTGGCTATCAGCAATCAGACAGGACCCTGGCTGGGGCTGTTAGCAGAAGCACTTATAAGGGTCTCCATGAGGCCCATGCTTCCTCTCAGCACAGTGGCCCAGTTCCAAGAGCAACTATCCCAAGGGAGAAAGCTGAGTGGAAGCTGTATTGCCTTTTACGACCCAGTTCTGGAAGCCACACAACTTCTACCATAGTCTATCTGTTAAAAGTGAGTCATGAAGGCAGCCAGACTTAGAGGAGGAGAATGAGAGCCTATGCCCTACCCAGATAAATACCAAAACACTTGTGGTAATGTTTTAAAACACTGTAAGGTACAATCCTTCCTCCTGGGCTAAAAACTACATCCCATAGCCTTCAAGGGATCTGAAAACGTCCAATTACAGGTGGGAATTACCTCCCAATGTGCCAGGCTTTGGGCTGAAGAATATCATTCAGTTGGATGTGTTTTTTTCTGGAAGCCTTTGTAAGTCCCACATTTGGGGGTGGGAGGTTCTGGAAACATGAAAGCATGTAGGACCTAAATACCAGGGCTACATAGTTCCCTACTTTAAAGATGTCGAGTCACTTTGAAAGATGATTTGGTGTGACATATAAACTCCATTTAACACAAGATAGAGCCCCTGAGGGATTAAAAAATTACCTGAGGATATGGATACCTTTTCTTTTGAGTCTGGAGCCAGAAAACCCAGTGTATTCCCCTAAAACAATACACGTGCTAGAGACTAAAGTATGGGCCACATGTTTGTAGTGACACCACGTTTCCCAATTTCTATTCAGGGTTTCAACTGAGTCTTGTCCAAAAATAATATAAAAGCAGGGAGGGGGACAAACCATAAAAGACTCTTAAATATAGAGAACAAACTGAGGGTTGCTGGAGGGATTTGAGGTGGGGGGGGATGGGCTAACTGGGCAAGGGGCATGAAGGTGGGCATTTGTTGGGATGAGCACTGGGTGTTAATATATAGGAGATGAATCACTGGATTCTACTCCTGAAATCATCATTGCACTATATGTTAACTTGTAAATTTTTAAAAATTAATAAATGAAAAAACGAAAGAAAAAATAAACTGAGTCTTTTCTGTGGGTTTACAGAAGTTCCAGGCCCCAGGCCCTAGCAACACTGGTAGAAATAACTCTTTTACTTTAATTGACTTCAAAATAAAAAGATCTGCCTGGTGGGCAAAAGCTCTGTTTTCTTGCAGAAGGAGCTCAGGCAGGATTTTCTTGGTGTTCCTCTTTTTTCGATTTTGACATGTTCTGAACTTCCCTGGGGTCCCCGGAAGTCTAACACGTGCACGGAGGCAATCGAAGATGAATGAGGAAGGGAATGCGTGTTTCCTGGTTTTCGTGAGAGCCTTCTGCCCTTGGACCCTGGCCTGGAAAGCATTCTCGGTTCATCCAGCCTAAGCCTGCTGCTTGCAGCACCAGGGCTTGGCGAGCAGTTGGCACTTGTACAAACACATTATGACACAGTGAAAACCAATGGGGTGAGTCTGAGTGCCAGTTCCTAACAAGACAAACCCGTGCACGCAGAGGAAGTGCAAAGTGCCATCACGCGCCCTTCCTGGTTCAGGAGGAGCTTTCTAACTTGCTTGACAACATGAAACTGCTTAGTTGGAAAGAAGCAGTCAGTGTTTGGCAATCATAGCCGGCGCCCCACTCACCTTCCCTCTTCTTAGCACTTGGGTGCACAGAGGCCCAACTTTCAGCTGCCGGCACCTGCACCCCTTCAACCAGGTACTGTCTCTAGTCATGGATGCCGCTCTGTCTGAATGAGGGGCAGGCTGGGAATGCTAGTGCATTCCCTGGGAGTGGCCCTCAACTGATGACTGCTGGGAACTGGTGTATACATAACCTGGCTCCCTCACCCCTGGGGGGGGGGGAGGGGTCAAAGGTATCTTCTATACCCTGTTGTCCCCAATGGTAACTGGCTGACATGTCAGACATCCTCCCTCTCTCTCTTCCCTACTCCCTACTGGTGTTTCCTGGGATCACCTCCCAGATAAATTCCATGGACCCAAACCCTTGTCTCAGCGTGTGCTTCTAAGAGAACCAGAACTGACTCAAGGTACTTGATGGCTACAACATGAAATTAATGATCACCAAGGGTATTCTTCATTGTATAAGTTGCTTGTGTACCTCAACTACCTACTCCAAATCAACTTGTGTGTCAGGAACTGCAGACAAGCAGACACGGAACACAAACAAATGAAGACCTGTGCCAACAAAAGGTTCTGCTAGGAGAGAACTTGTTCAGGAAAATGAGGATCTCCTCCATTCCAAAGACATGACTCACACACACACACACACACACACACACACACACACAGTTCCCACTTTAATGCAAAGCTAGTCCTCTTCCCCAACTAGGCATCTAGTTCCCAGTGAGATGCTTGGAGAGAGAATGTCCTTTTCTCTCTGATGCTGTTTGTGATGAGGAGCATGCCCAGCTCCAGCAGGAAAGAATGCCACATGGGCCTCCATGAAGCAGCTTCCACAGCAGAATGCACATGGCTGTTTACTCAATGAATCAGACTGTTTTTCTCCACCTTCACAGCTCTGCTTCTCCCACTTCTTTTTGTAACTGAATAACTGAATGTCCAGTACTGCATCCAGAGAGCTTATAAGGCCTTAAGGATGAGGGAGATCACCCCTTCCAACCCCTCCCCCTTCCCTTCCTACAATCAGAGCACTTCTGGCTCCAGTCCATGGTTCTGCTCTGGTTGGGGGGGGGGGGAGGGGAGTGAGAGGTGGCATTAGGGATGACTGGCCCTTGTCTATAACTAACCCCTGGTCAATCAAAGCTCTTACCAATTTGCCAGACATCACAAAGGTCTCTTTGAAAGTGGATCCAATTTCTTTTTTTTCATAATTGTTATTTTTTAAATTTTTTCTTTGATAGAGAGTGTGTGTGCATGAGTAGTGGAGAGGGGCAGAAGGCAGGAGAGAGAGAATCTTAAGCAGTCTCCATGCTCAGCATGGAGCCCGACACAGAGCTTGATCCCACAACCCTGGGATCAGGACCAGAGCTGAAATCAAGAGTTGTCCAGGATGCTCACTTGACTGAGCCACCCAGGTGCCCCTAAATAAGTTTCTAAAAGAAGTGGCCAAAATCTGTAAGGCATTTCCTAGAGAGAAATATACCCAACATATTAAGATTTACATGGAAAGTTTGTCATGTGTATGTGTAATCTACATATATACATGTTTACCAACATGTGTATATGTGTGTGTGCTTGCATATAGTAAAGGATGTATCTAAACACAAAAACATGAATGAATCTCAAAAACAGTGTGCTTTAACAAGGAAGTCTTACATCAAAGAGTACATATTTTATGATTCCTGGATATAAATTTCTAGAATAAGCATCAACTAATCTATGGTGACAGAAATCAAAAGAGTGGTTATGTGAAGGGTGGGCTGAGGGTTTCTAGAGAAGGGGCATGAAGGAACTTCCTGGGATGATGTATGCCCTAGATGTTGATAGAGATTGGGAGCACTACTGTATGCATATGTCAGAACTCACTGATGGGACACTTAAGACGCATGCACTTCATTGTGTATAAACATTACCCAAAAAGAAGGATAAACAAACAATAAACTCTAGTTAATGATATGCATGCTAAACTATGGGAGAGGGAGTGTATTTATTTCTGCAAATTGTTTTGAAATCCACTAAATTAAACAGGAGAGGGGTGCCTGGGTGGCCCAGTCAGCTGAGCATCTGACTCTTAATTTCAGCTCAGGTCATAATCTCATGGCTGTCGGGTTCAAGCCCCATGTCGGCTTTGTGCCGAAGGTGAGGATCCTGCTTGGGATTCTCTCTCCCCCCCCCCCTCTCTGCCCCTCACTTGCACGCACCCACACATGCTTTCCCTCTCTCTCAAAATAAATAAAAAAACATTTGAAACAGGGCAGATTGATGGATGGATACAGGGCTGGCTAGATGAACAAATCTGTGAGAAAGCCAGTAGAGTCAAATGTGAATTACAGAACCTAGGTCCTGAGTCTAAGTTCACTGTAAAATCCCTTCAATTTTTCTGTATGTTTGCAAATTTTTATAATAAAACGCTGGAGTGAAAACAAAAGTACCTGAAAGTAGAATTCTTGAGCCTGGATGGGGGAGAGGGGATACAAATTCATAAATAAACAGCACATGAAATTGTGGCATTGAAAAGACAATAATTCTAGATTTACAATGAGTAGATTTACTACTGAGAGTCTGTGTACCCTCAGCAACCACCAAGCGCCATTCATCCTGGGCCCCAGGCAAGGGAACACCTTTTTGTGAACCACAAACACAAATGATTCCTGCAAAGGGGCCAATGTTCTGCATGAAACTAGCATCAATGGATAAAAACACTGGACAGAGGATGGGTACAGCTTTGTTGATTTTCCTTCCTTTAAATTCAGCATTAAACTATAATTTAACTTAATAAATTGGTCTAGTACTTGTGGTTAAAATGGCACAGGTAGGGGAGGAACTGTTTCTGGAATATGGAAGGATCATTGTCCATGGAACACAGGTCACCTCTTTTCAAATGACCTGACAAAGTTACGTCCGAAGGGCAGACGTGCAGGGTGAACATGGGCAAAATCGAGCACAGAACAATCCCAGCTTCTTTCCCACCTTCTCACTGCCCTTCACTGCCTCTTCTTTTATCCGTCAATATCCATTCTGGACAGCCAACCTCGCACACTCCATCTACTAAGACCAAAATTCCCATTACCGGTGATTTTTCTATGGATTTTCTCAGGACATTTCAACAAGAATTCAGGTAAGTGTAATTCCCATTTCCCAAGAAAGACCCACTGGGGGGGCTGAGGTTGATGCTGACACGTGTTCATGTGCCAACATATAAGGTTTGACAATTAAGCACATTTTTACTTTTGGGGCACCTGGGTGGCTCAGTTGGTTGAACGTCCAACTTCAGCTCAGGTCATGATTTCACAGCCCATGAGTTTGAGCCCCACAATCCAGTTCGGTGCTGACAGCTCAGAGCCTGGAGCCTGCTTTGAATTCTGTGTCTCCATTTCTCTCTGCCCCTCCCCACTTGTTCTCTCTCTCTCTCTCTCTCTCTCTCTCTCTCTCTCACACACACACACACACACACACACAAACACACACACACACACACACACACACACGGATAAATGTTAAAAAAAATGTTTTTAAAGAATATTTTTACTTTCCACCTACATATTACAAGCATGTTTCAGAGATGTTGTGGGTTCAATTCCAGACCACTGGGATAAAGCAAATGTCTCAGTAAAGTGAGTCACATGAATGTTTTGGTTTCCCAGTGCGTACAAAAGCTAGGTTTACACTCTGTTGCAGTCTATTAAGTGTGCAATAGCATTGTGCCAAAAAAAAATGTGTGAAACTTAATTAAAAATACTTAAAATGCTAACCATCATCTGAGCTTTCAGTGAGCTGTAATCACCCGTCACCACAATAAATATAATAAGAATTCCAAAAGTTTGAAATAGTGTGAGAATTACCAAAATGTGACTGACAGACACAAAGTGAGTGAATGTCATTGGGAAAATGGTGCCTATAGATTTGCCCATCCTAGGATTGCCATAAACTTCCAATTTGTAAAAAGAAAATGCAGTATCTGTGAAGTAAGATAAACCAAAGTGCAGTAAAATCAGGTGTACCTGTGTAATATTAGTATGTCAGATCTGTTTACTTTCCTCCTATAGAAATCTCCATACCCTAATCAACACCCTAATCAATAACCACAATCTCTTGTGCATAACTAATTGAGGCCCTGCTTATGAAACCCCTTAGCACACAGTGGGTGCTCAAAATATGGGCATCCATTCACACATTGAACATCTGTTGTGTGCTACTCTACAATCTTTATTCCATTGATTCTTCATGGCAACCCTTTAGATTTGTACCATGAATTATCCCACTTCTCAGGGGAAGAAACCAAGGCTTTGAGAGTTTAAATGACTGGTCCATGATCCTACAGCCCATAGGTATCAAAACAGGACTCCTCTCCAGGTCTGTGGAACCCTGGTCCACATCCCTACCTCTGCCCAGAAGTACTTTATAAAACATGGCTACCCCTTATCTCTTTTTTCTCTCAATAGTCCAAGGCAGGGTGGGAACTCTGAGTGCCTATTTAGTGACTGAGGTAATAGACGCTTAAGTGAGTCCAGCCTGACTACACAGACCCCAGTCCTATGCTCCTTCTAGAGTGGCCTGTCCCCAGTACTCTGCATCCTGTTTCTTCCCTTTCTCGGCCAAGCACCCCTAATCCCTACAGCATGGACACTGGGTGAGCTCTGAGGCTCCGTGCAGGCTCAGGGCTAGGGAGCCAGGCTGGGCTTTGTGCAGAAAGGCCTTGGCAGGGATGGACAAGCCACTGGGCTGGGCTCATGTCTATTTTGTTCTGAGTCCGCTTCTAAAAAAAGCTTCTAATCTTTAATTCAGGGATTTTATTGTTCTATTATAGAAATTTCAGCCAAACTAATGGCTTAAACTATATCAGGAACCTCAGAAGCGCCAATATGAAAATCCAGACATGTACTTATTTAACCTTACTCTCCAAGGTGGAATGTGAACTTTGTCATGGGCATAGATAGGGCCTAACCCAGTAAATTCAGACTGGGGGTGGCCATCAGCCCACAGGACATGGGGAGCCCCCACGTAGGAGGAAGCAATAGGCTGGCTGCCTGATGCCCAAGTATGCAGTCTGTGGAAGGCACACTCAGTGCACTAACTCAGATATGCCCTCCCCATAGCCCTCAGCCACACTGCCTGACTACTCCACATAGCCTGTTTTTAAAAGTCTGAGGCCCAGAGGAGCTGCCATGAGCCTCTGAGGAGAGACACCCTGACTGGGCCTCATCCTACCCTAAAGCTCCCAGAGTCTACCCCAGGCCTGAGCATGTCCCAGTGAGGTCAGGATCAGAGTGCCCACTGAGATCATGATGGGAGAGACAAGTGCTCAGCAACCCCCCAAGGTCTAAAACACAAGAGGAAATCCCCTGAAAAGCAAGGCAGGAACACTCCCCCTTGACCCTGATAGACACACATTTTAAAATACAGCTAGGTGAAACTCCATCCTGGTGTTTCTCAGGGGAAGAAGTCTTAGAAACAAAACCCAAGGACTGTCCCCCCATGATGGAGTCTGTGTGGCTCACAAGGAATGCCAGTTCTCTTCCTCTGGACCAGCTTTCCAGAGCTGGCTGGTGCATGGAGGCAAGTGGCCTCAGGCCACGGTCTCAGCCCTGACTGCACCCTGGCATCACTGGGGAGCTCTCAAGCCATTGAAGCCTGGTTTCCAGCCAGAGACTTGAGTCGTCTTGGTGTGGAGTGGGGCCTGGATTGAAAATCTCCCCAGGGGACTCCAGGGAACTAAGCCAGGGCTCCTCGCACTCAAGTGCACCTAACAAGCCCCAGGAGTACTTGTGAAGACCCAGATGGCAGGGCCCACTTCCCAGAGGCTCTGGCGCAACAGGCCTCAGGTGGGGCCCGGGAACAAGCATTTCTGACAAGCTCCCAGGGCTGCTGCCCGTCTGCTTCGCTTTGAGAACCATTAAGTTATCTGAAAGCACCTGTATGAGAACAGGGTAGTGTCCTCCTGCTGACCTCGATTTGCAGGTATGATTTCAGGCAGACTCCACACACAAACAAGGTGAGGGGACATGGCCCAGCCCTGTGGCCAGAGGCAGGAAAAGTCGAGACGTGCAAGGACTAGTCCTTACTCTACTACCAACCAGAGGTGGATGCTGGACATGCCACCCTTCGTACCCCCTTTCATGCCCCTAGACCTCAGTCCTGGCTTCAACTGTACAATGAGGCTATCTGTGGCACAAGATCATTTTGGAATGTGTAATTCAAGAAAAAAGTCCACAGATCACCTGGGGTGTGCTGCGGCACCACCAAGGAATAGGTAGCAGGCAAGAATGAACTCCCATAGAGCTGGAGATGGGGCCAGGGCCACATTTGCTCCCTGGCCTCAAGGAAGAAGTGGATGCCACTGTCACTATCAAGAGGCCACATGGGTGCAGCCAAGGGGTACACCGGGGCCAGGAGGTGACTAACCCTTGAGCTGACCCCAAGGCAGGTAGGTGTTCCTGGCCACCCCATTCCAATGCCCATGGTCTCTACACACAGGTGAGCTCACTTCTCACTGCTCTGGGGGTACCTGCAAGGTAAGCCCTGGGGATACCACACTCCCCAGCAACCAGCCCCTCATGGATACTTCATCCTCTGACCCAAAAGGGAAGCAATTCCAGGTGTAAGGAAGATTGCATTAGTCCACACCAGTGGTTTTCAAGCATTTTTATGGGAGTGAACATTACCTCTTCTACTTTAAACAGATCCCTACAATACGGACAGACAACATTAAAGGTTCTTGACTGTGTATCTATGTGTGGGAGAGAAAGCAGTAAAGTAAAACTCACAGACCCCTGCAGCCCAGGGCAGGGCTGCACTATCTAAAACACTAGTTTTAATATGGCACAGGCACCATCTGGGGGAAGGGTCAGGGAGAGGGGGGATTTTTTCTTGTCTTAACCTCCCCTCCAGGCCACATCAGGTGCCAGTCCCAGGGCCTAGAGCAGGGTGTAGCAGCAAATATTCCTATGAAAGACCACAGAGTAAATACTTTAGGCTTTGTAGGACCTATGGTCTGTGTTGCAACTACTCAGCTCTGCCTTCATATAGCAAAGGCAGCCACAGACAACACATAGATGGATGTGTATGTCTGTGTTCTAATAAAACTTTATTTACAAAAACAGTCAACAGACTAGATTTGACCAAGGGCCATGGTTTGCTAAGCCCTAGCTTGAGGAAAAATGTTTGGAATCAAGAATCCCTAAGCTTCTTTCCACATTTATGACTATGAATTCTCAATTCTTTAACTCAACTTGCCTTGCTATCAGTCTAATTTATCTACAAACAATACAGTCATTCCTCACTTTCAAATATTTTTTGTTCCAAGATCCAAACATGTTCCAATAAGCTAGTGAATGTAAAACTGCTTTGAAGGTCTAAAGTCCTGTGCAAACAGGCAGGCCCCCAAAAGCATCTAAGAGCAGAGCTTATCATCCTTCACCTGTGTTTTGGGAAGATTCTAGGTACCACTGACTGGATTAGTCTGCCCAGGCTGCTTTTAAAGAACAAGGCTGTTAAGAATGTCTCAAGAAATAAGTCCTAAAAGGATCATGTAGCTAGAAGAAATGAATAGTGTCTGGCCCTTTCCTCCCAGAGCTGGAGACTTCTAAGCCCTTCATTAGTGTGAAGTAGAAAATCCTGTACTCCTTATCTTATCCTATGTATCTATACAGTGGCCTATGAGGCCAGAACATGGCATTAGTCAGAAGTCTCCTAGTTAATCTCTGGACATGTCTCCTTCGCACAGCTCTAAGAATGTTGCACTGTGGCCAAACTATACTCAATAAGCTATCCATCCTTAAAACAGTCTTCATGATCCCACCATGTCCTAATGTGCCTCAGAGTGGCAAAGTCCTTATAAATGACTGCCATCACTCTGCCTTCCATTGTATTTCTGGTAACAAAGACAATGTGGCCACAATTTAATGAACATGTACTGACTGAGGTTCCAGCTGTTCACATAGCTCACTTCACTGCATGATTACAACTCTGTAAAGTGGGTGTCTTGCATTTTGCAAATGGTGGAAATGAGGTTCAACGAATTTAAGAAACTCACCTGGCATCTCACAGGCTGAAAGTGATGGATTTGAGATTTAGGGTTTACTCTGGAACTTAAACTCTTACATTATTGCCAATGATTCATGTATTAAATGTTCATCATTTTTCCTAGGGTTCTTGTATTTACAAAGAAGAAATGCAATTTGCAATTAGGCACAACTGGGACCATTCCTACCTGAATTGTGACCCTCCCAAGGTGAAGAGAGAGTTGAATTATGTCACCTTGAGCAAGTGAGAATCATGAAGGTTAAACCAAGAGCTAAGTTCACCTCAGAAGATGTCAGTCTGGGTTAGGATTTTGCTGTAGAGGGAGAATACTGCTCTTGTAAACAGATAAAAAGAAACAAGTTCGGGGGTTGGGCGGGGGGAATAATGTAGCAGAGACTAGCTAGCTGTTCACCAGGTCTGCTGTCTCTTATTCAAGGGCATTCTGCTAGTATACAAATCCCAGCCTCCCTTGAAGTGAGAAGTTGTCCTGGACTGAGCCTTGACCAATGGAATGTGAGCAGGAGTGAGGATCTCACACTCAGCTATGCACAAACCTCCATGCTTTTGCCTCTTAAAGCAAAGAAGCACAACCACCTTGGAAACCAAGTGTGAGGATGAGAAAGCTTCGAAATGGAAGGCTTCAGAGTCCATGGACCACCTCTTGAAACAGGGCCCCCAAAGACCAGAACCTTCCACAAGAAAGAAAGAAACTCCTTTTGTGTTAAACTCCCAAAGCTAGACTTCTTGTTACAGCAGCTACTATTACCCTGTCTAACTAATCCAGTAAAGAATCTGACACAAATTAAAGAGCAGATCACAATAAGTGTCTAACTTGTGGCACTTAAGAATGTCAACAGCTATTTTTTGAATCATTATGAAAATTACAAATGCATAGGGAAGCTGGTGAAAGTTCAGTAAGCAAGTATAATAAAGTATAGATTTTAAGACTTTAAAAAAAAAACCCTTAGCTCTTTCCTGGGTTCAATCCCAGGGATAAAACACTGGGACAACTGAAGTTTGTCATTTTTAGTACTGTGGATGTATTTGGTTAAATAAAACATATTATTAAAGTAAATTTCACCTGTTTCTGTTTACCTTTTTAATGTAGCCACTAGAAAATTTAAACCTCCATCTGTAGCTTGCATTCTAATTCCACAGGACAGTGCTACTCTAAATCATGCAAATGTCAGGCTTTCCACCTGATCACCAGTATGTTTGCAGTATCTATGTATGACAGTTGGGGGAGGGGCTCTCCTCTGCTTCTGACAAGTGCATTCACCCACTCACCCACTCTGGATATTTTTTTCTTCATTAAGAGATAAGAGATGTAGCCTTTTCACGCTTCATAGATTAGTCATGCCCAACCCTGTGTCCTGTGGTTTCAGAACAACTGGCCTTTTTTTTTTTAATTTTTATTTAAATTCCAGTTAGTGAACATACAGTGTGTAATACTACTTTCAGGTGTACAATATAGTGATTCAACACTTCTATACAACACCTGGGGCCCATCATGACAAGTGCCCTCCTTGATCCCCATCCCCTACTTCACCCATCCCCCACCCACCTGCTTAGACCAACTGGCCTTGATGTTATGGTTTAAAGTCAAAACACAGTAGGACCCTGGGGCACCTGGGTGGCTCAGTCAGGTAAGCATTCAACTTTGGCTCAGGTCATGATCTCACGACTCAGGAGTTCAAGCCCCATGTCAGGCTCTGTGCTGACAGCTCAGAGCTTCAAGCCTGTTTCCCTCCCCTGCTCACACTGTCTCTCTCTCAAAAATAAACATTAAAAAAAATTTTAAAGGAAACAGTAGGACCCCAACACTTAACTTTGTCTGTGACCTGCAGCCTGAACTAGTCTGTGTTGCCTGCCAATCTGGGGCCATACTCACCCCTTGTATTTATCCCATATTGCTTCTCTTTTATGGACCTCTGACTTCCCTCCTCTATTACAATTCACATTTGGCTCTCAGATCATGCAGTTTCTGGCCATTTCAGTAGACCCCTGATTCAGTAAACCCTCCTGGCATGCCCCATAGATACCTACAACACAGGCCTGGGGTGTCTTTCCCATCTTCAGGGACCTTAGACCCAATTAAGCCAGTCAGAGAGAGGGAGATGAGCCCTTTATCAAAAGAACATCCGGTGATCTCAGAACGAAGCCCATGCCAACGGCTATCATTTTAAATAGCTTCTTTCTTCCAAAGTTTATTTGAAGGAGGCACTCAGGAAAAGCTTATTTCCTTAAAACATCAAAGAACTAAAAACCAAAAGATGACAGATTCTTCTAGAGACAGACTGCAAAGTGTATAAATAAAAATCTGCAAAGTGCACAAATAAAGATGACAAAGAGTTCATTTCTGCCACAGTTGTCCACCACTCTCAATATTACATTTAGCTAACTTAATTTTCCATGGATAAAATTTATTCAAAGTTAAATTTCACTTAATAGGTCATCTGAGTAAACAGTTTCAAGTGTTATTTGCCAAAAAACAATATGTTTCCAGGCTCTAGATGAAATCGGCAGTGTCAGTGTTTAAGAAAACAACTTTAAAAATTCACAGAGGACTGGAATAATTGCAGAAAAATTGGAGCCAGAGCTTAGTCGTTTTCATGCAGTTCTGAAGGTAAAAACAAAATTACCAATTTCCACCAAAATCATGTCTTGGAGTAGCGGGGGGGGGGGGGGGAAGATAATGCCATTTAAAAATAAATTCCAGGGGCGCCTGGGTGGCTCAGTCGGTTAAGCGGCTGACTTCGGCTCAGGTCATGATCTCGCGGTCCGTGAGTTCGAGCCCCGCGTCGGGCTCTGTGCTGCCAGCTCAGAGCCTGGAGCCTGTTTCGGATTCTGTGTCTCCCTCTCTCTGACCCTCCCCCGTTCATGCTCTGTCTCTCTCTGTCTCAAAAATAAATAAACGTTAAAAAAAATTTTTTTTAATAAAATAAAATAAAAAAATAAATTCCAAAATATTGCAAAAAAATGTATCTTTAAAGTGGCAGCTGTCATATGAAGACTGTGCCATCTCTGTGCTGTCACACCAACCAAAGAGAGCGCTGACACTGTAACGGGCACCCTGCATCCTGGTCTTTCCCTGGGCAGTGTTCTGGGTACAGGGTTTCCAGAGGAAGGAAGAAGGAGAGGGACAGGGAGAGAGGGCAGGAGAGGGGTAGAGGAGAAGAAGAAAGGGGAATGAGGGCCAAAGGAGGAGGTATGACAAGCAATTCTGCAAATGCAAAGAAGTTATTCAGGGCAGTGGAGCAGGGCAGCTTGGGGTGGAAGTTTTCATGAATCTCTCGTCTTGAAATTTCATGCAACTATTGGATCTGTACAATGGAAGAGATAGAAAGGATAAACTAGTTGCAGATCTATTTCAAAGATAAGGAAACTGACATCTGAGAAAGCAAACCAGCCCCATATCCTGAACAGAGAATATACGGTCATTCCATCTCCAAACTCTGAACCTACTTACTCTAATGGCCCCTGAGGCCAAGGGTTCCAAGAACACAGCCTGAGAAGCCCAGTGACATCACAAATTCTGCTAGATGTACTTTATGACAAGAGCCAAATTCATTCCTGCCTGTGACCCTGGCACCATTACTCACTTGGCCATGGCAAATGCTGGCACCCCAAATACTCAGGTCCCTGAGTAAATAAGTGCCCCTCTGAGCACAGAGGGAACCCAAGTGCATCATCTTTGGAAGTACATTCTCGCTCTGCTGACATCATAACAAAGAGGAAGGAAAGCTGGTCCAGAAACACAGGGCTCACTTCCTAGCCCTACATTTAAGGCTTTTGAGAGCAGGGTGCCTGGGTGGCTCAGCAGGTTAAGCGGCTGACTTTGACTCAGGTCATGATCTCATGGTTTTTGAGTCCAAGCCCCACGTCGGGCTCTGTGCTAACAGCTCAGATTCTGCTTTGGATTCTGTGTTTCCCTCTCTCTCTGTCCCTCCCCTGCTCGTGTTCTCTCTCTCAAAAAAAATAAATAAACATTAAAAAAAAATTTTAAGACTCTTGAGAGCAGACACTAAGCATTCAACCAGTACATGCACTATTCTCTGCATACAGGGCTACTTTGACCTCTTAAGGAAACCAGGGCAACTGGGCCTTGGCTCACTCTAGCTCAGTCCTCCCCTCCCATAGTGAGTTAGAGACAGAGAAGATGAAAACTACTAAATTTTCCAAACCAGGATCTTATGAGTGCTTTAGCTCTCAACATTTTTGCATGAAATACCTGTTCCATCAAGACTGAGAAGCAGACCTCCAACAGCATTCTGGAAAGAGCACCAAGGCTACCAGGGGGCATGTGTGTCCATGGTCATGGTTTGGCCACGTTCTTGTAGAAACAGAGCATTCCTCAGAGGCGCTGTGCTCATTACCGTGGCAGGATCTTTCAAGCTTGTCTGTATTAGAAGATGGTGCTAGGACATCTCAGCCCCACTGGCTGACTGCTCAGACTTGGGCCACCTGAGGCAACGGCCTGTTGACAGAACCAGATGGACCGTATATGCCCATTCCTGTGAGGAGTGGCTGGAGAAGGTAGTTCCATGACCCACTTATAATGGAGGGATGGTTGCCCCCAGCAGAGAGTGAGAAATACACGAGTGAGGTCCCACTACAGAACTACCACCACACACAGGGCACTGAGCTGTTCTTATTACTTCATTACCAATTCTCACAGCAGTCATGAAAGGTCAGAATGATTATCTCAATTTCTCAGAGAAGCAGACAGATGCTTAGAAAGCCTATTTCTCCCAAAGCCCAGAGCTTCTAAGCTGGGATTCAAATGCAGGTTGAGTAGGACTCCAAAACCCAGGAAGAGATGGAGCTCTCAAATCTACATGTCCACTTTATCTCCTTGAGGTGCTTCCAATTAAGCCTGGAAGACGAGGAGATGTTCAAAAACAAATGGAAGTTCTAGATCTGCCTGTCCAATAGAACTTCCTGTGGTGATGGAAATATGTTATGATCTGTGCTCTCCAATACGGTAGCCACAAGCCACACTCAGCTATTAGATATTTGACATGTAGCTAGTGCAGCTGAGAATCTGAATTTTTAATGTATTTAATTTGAATTTAAGTCACCACTGAGTGTCCATATTGGACAGCACAGTTAGAGACATTTTGTAGCAGAGATATTCAGCAAACAGAATGGTCACAGCAGGCTTGGTGAAGAACAGAGGCTCCAGGCAGGCCCTTGATGTATCAGGACTTAAAAAGATCCCTCCTTGTTTCAGGAATGACCACTTTCCCTGTAGAATTTGGCTCAGAGTCAAGGGCTCTGGAAATCAAGCCCAGTTCCCATAGCACACAAATGAAGAAATCGAGAATATTCCTTTTGGGTCTTTATTCTTTCTGGACTGCCTCTAAGCAGCATTATGAGCTCTTGTTCAGTCCTCCTGCTGCCCTCTAGAAGCCCTTCCTTCTCTCTCCCCCTATGCCCTCCTTGCCAACACCAGCAGGTGCTGGGCTTGTGCTCTTTTTAAAAACGTGGACGTGTTTTCTACCTGGAACTGAGTCATTTCCTCTCTTGCAATGCCTTTTAATGTGTTTATTCTTCTACACATGCCACTCTGAGAAAGACACTTCTTGACACAGTGAGCATACTCTCTGCCACTCACAGAGACAACACCACCTCCCTCAACACACATCCCTCAACAGGGAACAGAAGCCCTCCATCACCACTGGCCCAGAGCATGTTGGCTGAACCCAACCTGGAGCCAGTCACTGTATTATGTGACTCCATTCTTTCCCATACCAAAGGTGACGACTGGCCTCCATAATGCTGTATTTCCTGTCTTCTGACATCCCAATCACCATCAGCCTCTTAGCTCCAGAAAGATGCTGAAAAACGCTTGGCTACAATGCCAGATCAGTAACCAGGGTTCTTGGCACATCTCTCTACAAACGGCTCTACAAAGGCTCTGTCTGCTGTGTGTGGCACTCGAACCCATCACATCCATTTTCACTTCTAGCTCACATAGCAACTATGTGCTTCACTAACCTTCAAGAGTGTTCCTTCAGAGCATTTAATAATAGCCATGGTGACCCTTGAATTTTCCAGCTTGAGGAATATAGATTATGTAGTGCTGAGGGCTATTGTGGGGGTTTTTTTGGGGGGGAGAGGGGGTGGCTGGTAATCTATTTTTAATTCCTTCCTGCTCTGCTTGGAAAGTGACTGTTAAAATTCTCAGTATGGTGGTGAAGGACACCCCTACCCACCTTCCCAAAAAAGAGCAGGCACACAACTTCACAGAACACCTTCTGTTCTCAAAGGTCTAAGGTTCTTTGGGCTGCACTGAAGACTGTTTATATCTTTCCAGCATGACACTAAAAATAAGACTGGTTTTTGGATGTGGGATCAACATTTGGTTGAGCTCCTGAACCCTCAGAGGGGGCACACATGGGGCCCATGTCCCCATCAAGCAAAGAAAAGAGGTCCCAGAGAGTTGAGAAGTCCAAGTCAGGATTGGCAAAGTAGAGCTGCAGGCCTAATACATCCCCATGCCTGTTTTGTACAGTCTGCGAGCTAAGAATGGTTTTTAAATGTGTGAAGGGTTATAAAAGAGTATTTTAAAAAGCAAAAACTTTAGACACGGTATATGGCCTACAAAGACTGAAATATTTACTGTCTGGCCATTTGTCAGACAAGTTTGCTCACCCCTGGTCAGAACTAGCAAGGACCTCAACCACCTAGGGGGTGCTTGCCATTTCCTGAGATTCGGTGAGCTGAGTTCTGACAATTCCAAGTCCCCCTCACTCACGTTGTGTTTGTTTTCCTTTTACGTTCAGTAACACTGGAAATAGAATGTTCCATATCTTTCTGAGGAAAAACACAACAGGTATCAAATATAATAGCTTAGAAATGAATATTCACTTCTTCCAAAAAGACCAACAACATAGGTAGGGATCTGGTTCAATCCCAGTGTCTTTATTGTGACACAAAGAAGGCTCCTGCTTAAAAACCAGCCAGAGAGAATTCCAGGGATCAAAGCAATGATGACCACAGAACATCCTCACTCATCCTATTCCAGACTTAGTTTCCCACTTGAGAGCACCAGCGTCCACCTTTGATATCAGCATCACTGATGTTGACTTACCTTGTCGCCCATGCCCTAGAAAAAGAATACAGAGGTAGAATCACAGCTGAATGGTCCCGGGATCTCACCTTTCAGTTTCTTAGATGCCTGCTCTAAATGTCCCTAAGAACGTCTGGATTCGAACTCAAAGGGAAAAAAGCATGGCATCCAGCCCTTCCTCAGACACAACCAGAAAAAATGGCAGCCACTGCCCACAGCAAAGCTGTTACTATTACCTGGTTCAGTGCAGTTCTTGCTGCTCCGGAGTCCTGCATCTTCTGAAGTCAGGGTATCGTTCACCTGCATTAACTTCCTCCCCACCGTCCATTGTCTGTCTTCCCCTAGGAGGTCCATGAAGTCGAGGTCTGGAGAGAAAAAGGTTACCACACATCATTAACAGTCGGGTTTTAGCCTTTACCAATGCTGTATGTCCAGTGTCTTGATCAGCCATCATTTGCTCACTGATGAACCTATACACCCCATCCTGGCCCTTATTGTACTTCATCCATGCTGCCTCTAACTGCCTGAGGGCTTCCTCTAGCGGCTGGATCCTGCTGGGCCCAAGAGAGGCAGCCCTCAGCCACTAACCAGTAGGGAGTGTATAACTAACTACCTCACCGCTCCAATGGGATGACTATTAGGTATGTATTCTTTCTCCACTGGGAGAAACTCTGCTGATAAAGCACAATTTATTAACTGCTGTCCTTCCTTGCCTTAATTCCTCACTCCCAGTAACATGCTGATAATGTTTAACAACCAACTCTCCAGGGAAAGAAAGGTCCTGTTTTATAGCCATTGGCCAATTTCCGTAGTGTAAATATTCTCATCGTGGCCAATTTCAACACGACCAACATGACCTCACTGAACACAGATTTGAAAAGAGATGGGTACAATTCAGTTCTTAAGTCAGCATGACTGTCTCTATCCCACCAGCATCTACTTCCGTACCAGTATTTCCTTGAGCCACTTCTCAAATAAAGCTACTGCAACTGAACACATGCCCAGGATCTGCTTCTGGAGGGTTGTCCAAGATAGGGCACCATGTCGATGTCCCCAGGATCTAGGCCAGTGAATACACAGATGAAAGCACAGATGTGAAAACAGTGAACCACTGAATGTGTGATGGGATGAGCAGGCTAATAGTGCTGAGGTCTCCAGCCAACATGACTGTAGGGGCCAACATGCCAGGAGAAAGGATGGATGATGAAGGGCACATCAGAGAGGAGAATGGAGCACGTTTTGTTAAAGACTTGTTGAGCTTGAAGTGTCTGTGGAACATGGAAAGGGAGGTAAGCTGCCTGTATGCATGTGGGTGGGGATACCTCAGGGCAAAGAGCTAAGCAACAGAGAGCATCTAGAGAGTCATAAGCAAACAGGGAAGAGTATGAGACATGATGTCTGGGGCCTTCTGGAAGGGGGAGGGAAGAGAAGAGGAGATGAGAGGAGAGGAGAGGAGAGGAGAGGAGAGGAGAGGAGAGGAGAGGAGAGAGAGAAGAGAAGAGAAGAGAAGAGAAGAGAAGAGAAGAGAAGAGAAGAGAAGAAGAAGTTGTGGAGAACTCAACATTGCTTCAGAGTGCAAGGAAAGTAAAAGAATTCAGCAATGAATCATGAAAGGAAAGAGGAAGGGGAATGGTATAAAGCAAGGTCAGCAGAAAGGGAATTTCAAGAGTGGCCAATGGCCTTGACCACTATGGACAATTCAAGCAAGACAAAGGCAAAGACACAACAGAGCTGGACATCAGAGAGCCACTGGAAGGTGGAAACAGCAAGCAAAGATGGTCTTTCTGGTGGCTTAGCACTAAAGAAAGATGTGGCATGAGGCAATGGCCACCTCTTAAGTGTCCAGAGTTGCTGTGGTCAGAAAATGGATCTAAGTACAAGATAAGGATCATGGGTCAAGTGGTGTTCATGAAAGGCCACAGGGTACATCCCACCCAGCCACATCAGTATGGTGTTCTGAAATGATCAATGAAGAGCTAGGTCATCATACCCATTCCTCTATTTCCATGGTGATTTTAGTTTCTCAAATGATTTCACCTTCATTGCTGAATTTGAACCTCACAACACCACTTAGGAAAGAAAGAGGGAGCAGGGATATTGTCCACTTTGTCCATTGTTGCCTCTCTAACACCCAGTCACTCCTGGTTCTGAGGAGATGCTCGGTATATGTGTTGAAATAACCATTACCACTTTGAATACGGATAAAGTAAGACTCATGGAAGTTTCTGGAAATCGCAATGCTTGTAGGCATCTCACCTAAGCCACAGAACACACATAATACCAACAGCTCATGCACTGGGATCTTCCTCAAATGGAATCTGCTCTCAAATTTAAAATTATCAAGATATCTCATTATGACTTATGCATATTAGTCAGAACAGCCACTAGGCATATTCACATAAAAAATGTACAATGTGGAGCCAAACGAGAATAAACAATAAGTTTAGATTCTGAAATGCAAAAGCGTACATGGAGGCCACATATATTAGTTTAGTCAAAACTGAGAGAGCAATACCAAAGATAATTCAAGGTGAAAGCAAGACATTTGTGTACTCTGGTTAATCTCAACAGTTAATTCTTAGGATTAAGAATGGTGAGATGCAGAGAAAAATATTTTCAAAAACTCATAAAGAAACAACAAGGTCAGTGGTCTGAAAATCCAACAATCAACCTGAAATGTGAATATAGCACCATATTGTCACAAATGATCTAAAAGTGTGGAGAAAGACATCCCATTTGTCTCAGGCTGGGTTTCCACGCAAGCAGCCCAAGACAAGGATTTGAACGCTCGTGTTTTCTCTGGGGGATGGAGATGATCCCAGGAAGCACCTGGGGGGAACAGGGACATGGGACAGGTGAGAGGAGCCAGCCAACAAAGGGTACGCTTCAAGCCAATTGCCAAAATGAGTAAACTAAAGCTTGGCTCCCCTGGAAAGCTCTGGGGGTCAGGGCAGACAGGTATCTAAGACACTCAAGGGGTGAGGAAGTTTAGGTATGTATCCACTCATTCCTGATCTGCCATTGGTTGAAGGCTATTTCCAGGGGACATGAATTCCCTGGCACTTCTAACCTGCCACATGGGTGTCCAAGGTGGGCTCTAGTGTCCAGAAGAAGACCTTAGACAATGAGAGGGAGATGCTGAAAGTTAAGCAGTGCCAGTGTGCACTGAAGAGGTAAGAACAAAGAGATATGGGCAGGGCAACAATGGCATCTTCCAGTCTGCATGAGATCCAAAGATAGAGTGGTGCTAGGGACCAACAGATTGGCCATTCTGCTGTTTCATAATCTGGGTCAAAGAAAAGTATTTTGTGGTACTACAATCCTAATGTTTAGGAAAACTCCAAAGATTTGCAAAGAAGCAAGTGTCCCTTCCAATGACTTCCAAAGTTATTTCTTAGGCCAAGTTTCCATGGTTCTGTAATTCTGAAAGAAAAGCTGATACCAATTAAGAGATATAAAAATAAAGCCAGCTATTGTAGCAGAAAATTAGAGGATTTTTTTTTTTTTTACATAATGATTCAATATCTTCAGGCATTAGAGACTATTAAGGCAGCACCTCTGGATTCCAAAACCTACAAATTTTTATCTCAACAAAAATATATTTGACCACTAACCACTGATCGACCAATGCAGACACCAGAGTCTGAGAAAATCAGAGAGATGAAAGTAAGCACTGCATTCACTCACTCCCCATGGAGAACCAAGTGTGACAATATTATACCCCATTCCATTTGTCCTCATGAAATCCTGGTGAGGTAGGAAAGGGCAGTTGGTGCTGGGGTCAACTTGCCTTGGGAGTAAATATGTCAGGGTAGAAGAGATTTTCCTAAAATCAGAACCAATCCATAGCCATCCACATCAACTACAATTTAATTGTTATTATGGCTTCCACTTATTGAGAGTCTATTATGCACAAAGAACTTTCTATTCCATCCATGTTTCATCTTACTTAACAAGTCTTATTTTTAACTATTAGCTTGATTTGCAAATAAGGAAGCCAAAGCACAAAAAGGTTGAAAGACTCTCCCAGGGTCACAAGCAAGGAGGAGTCGAATGGGGATCTGAACCCAGGCCTAGTGACCCAATGGCCACATTCTTGGTAGATCCCTGGAGAGGATGAAATCCATCTGGTATTCAGCTACGGCAAGGTAGATCAACGATGCAGCCTGCACCTTATAAGAGGTTAGGGGTGAAAATAGTCTCACTAAACCGCCTTCCAGGAAGGTTGTTTCCTCAGAAACAATTAGGAACAGCAATGGGGCACACACAGCATGAAACGATCACAAACTGAAAATAGTTCCAAAAACCCTAGTGAACACATGATGCTCTGCCCAGTGTGTTTTTCTTACAGACTAAGCCAGTCCCATCGGTCATGACATGGAGGGCTATATTCTCGGATTTAGGAGGAGGGACAGAGGGTGGGCCACGGGGAGGGCACAGGGCATTGGGAGCAGCACCCACAGTTGGTTTCTCACTGCTCTCCCTTCACTCATCTCCGGCTTCCTTAGACTTCGCTGCTAGGGCAGAGGCTGCTCCACAAAGCTACACTTCAGCAATGTCAACAAAAACACTTGGCGCCTGTCCACCGCATTCTTGGCTCCTCATCTGCCAGGGCCTGGAAGTTGCATGTTGGCCTAATTAGTCAGGGGGTGGAGGGCGGGGGGCGTGTGAGGAGGGAGGCAGATGGCTCACATGTCATATGTCACCAGCAGAGGCAGCATGTATGACTGCAGGCTCTGAGAAGGGGGGACAGGAGGGGGCCATGGAGATAGCGTGGGGTGCCTGCTGAAAGGAGAAGAAGTTCTCAATCCAAGGCTCAAGCCACATGCACTAAGGAAGGAAAGAAGTGGAGGCTGGGTGCCAAGTTTCCATTACAGAGCTGTGTGCTCACCCTCTCCTGCTCTCACCAACCCCCCTCTGTCTTTCTCTGTCTTCCCCCACCCCTTCTTCTTCCTGGGACTGGGGCTGGGAGAACCCAAGGTTTTCTGACACCAAGAATGGGTTTCCTTGGGTGCCCCAGATCCCGGCCTTCACTCTAAGATTAACACACTTTCTCTTGTGTGTCCCCTTGTCCCACAGGGTTTCCACCCTTCCCAAATACCGGCCCCAGGGTACTCAGAGGGGTGTGGCTGTCTGCTCTCTGAGACACAGGGACAAGCAGCAGATGGGCATGTCTGCTGCAACAGCATCATGACCATCCTGCATGCCCCTTGCCTATGCACCAAGCCACTCCATGCTCTCACAGGGCATTTCCGCTGTCTTACTGCTGTTGCTGATGGGGCTAAGTGGCCAAGCCGGAATCAAGCCCAGATCTGACTCCAAAGCCCAGGTATGAGCATTCCACCTTTCCCAGAGCTCCAGGAGCCCAGGGGACTTGGCCTCCAGGGGTCAGCACATTCACTTTGAGAGGCCATGTTAAGTCTCCCCTCCCCCAAAACTGGAATACTGCATTTCTTCTTGAAACTGGGATGGAGGGAGCCACCACTCTGAAACACCCAGAGGATCAGGGCAATAGCCCCTCATTTGCAGATGGGGAAACAGAATCTCAGAATGCTTAATGCAACAATGAAGAAATAATATACAGAAAACTCACTTAAGAGAACAAGAGACGGAGCCGATGACCACAGGGACTGACTCTGGCTCTCTAGGCTGGCTCAGCGCTCCTCACCAAGGCTATAAATACCCCACCCTGAAGTTTACACAGCTGTCTCCACTCTCTGCGCCCTGGGTCTTCACCTCAGGGTCGGAGGTCAGGTTTGCATAAGCCCGCAGCCAGCAGACCGCCTTCTGCAGACTTGGTGAACAGGGGTGCATCTGCCCACCCCCAGCAGCACCCTCCACCCCTAGAGTCTCTCGAGAGTGAGCCTGGTGCTTCTCACCCTCTGTGAGTAAAGAGGCAGCAAGGGAGGCTCTGACTTTCTGCACGTGGATTTTCACATGGATTTTCCAGCTGAAAGAGAGTGTGTCTCTGCACTGTTCTTGGTCCTTGGAAAGGAACACACACTGTGGAGAGGTTGCGAGCTCTCCAAAACCACCAGGAGAGGAAGAAGCCAGAGGCTGAATGAGCTGTACACTGGGTCTTCTCCATTGCCTCAAAGCTTCCAGAAAAGACAGAGAAGGGCAGATCCAGAGACCTCGCTGCTGCGGGGAGGCCACACATTCTGCTTAAATGTCTCCTCTCTAGCTGCTCACACGTGCTGTCCAGTGGGTGGGGGACTCTTAGAACCCAGTGGGCTGAGTCAAGTTCTCCCCTCTCCTGCGCTCCATCTACATACGGCATTCACAGACTGCTGCTTTCACACTGAATTTGAACCTTCTAGCACTGAGGCACACCTCTTCAAGAGGAAAGTTGAAAGTTGAAGGCTTTTGGTCCCTCCAAAAGACCTCCCTTCCACTCCAAGATCAAAGGTAACCCTGAACCACCTGCCCCACTGAGGCAGGCACTTCTGCTGATGCCCAGTCTCCTGATGGTCTCCCCTCCTTCACAGAGTGGTTGCTTAGCTGCAGCATGGGCACCGCCTGGGGGGCTAGCTGGAAACACAGATCTCAGGCCGAGGAGAGCTAGAAGCTTTCATGGGGCACACTGGAGCCTGAGCCACTGCTCCCATGTCCCGGAGGCAGTCCTCCCAGCACAACACACACAAGGGGGCTGCAGGGCACAGAGAGCTGGTCTCTGCCCAGCCCTGCTAGACCGAGGCGTGCAGGAAAGCAAGAACCTTGGGTGGCAAAAAGAAGGCAGGGAGCGCACAGCTTGGTGGCGCTTCGGGCCATGCCATGGTGCTCAATCGTGTCCTGCATCAGAATGACTGGTCTCACTGCCCACCCACAGGAGGGAAAAAGGAGGGCCTAGCTATCTCTCTACTCCCCTACAAAGTCTCCGCTACTGCTGCACCTTGCCTTCCCTGACATCAACCCCTACACAGCCAGCCCCAGCCCACTCACTCCCCCCAGGCTCACAGAAGCTGGCTGAGCCCCTGCAAGAGTGGCCTTGGGGCAAGGGACTGCCTAAGGCCCTCAACCCAAAGGCATGAGCCAAGCATCCAAACTGGCCCCAAATACAGACTCTGCCGTGGCAAAAGAAGGCAAGTCTGGTTGTGAGACTCTGAGCCTCTCACAGCTTCCAGAAGGAAGCCCTTCCTCCAGGCAGCCTTCCCTGACCTTCCAGGACCTCTTCCACCACAAGCTCCCAGAGAAGGAGCTTCTCCTCCTTTAGAGCATGTGTCAAAGACAGAATCATAACCTGTCTTTATTGCTCCTTCCCACCCCCAACCCGTATGCAAGCTCCAGGAATACCCAGCCTGTTTGTGTGTCTTCACTGTGTCTGCCTGGCCTAGAACTCAGAGGATGCTGGACAGCCACCGTGTCCTAGTGTTTCACTCAAGCCACCATATGGGTGGGCCTAGAGTATTCAGCAAATCCCCAGGAAAGATCCCCGGGTGATTCTATATCATCCCTCAGGGGACATGCCCCTCGACTACGGGGTCATGTTTAAATGACAGGCTGGGAATCTTAGTGGCAAATCTGAACCAGAATTCAGGTTTTCCAGGTTCATGGACAAAACTGTTTGCGTTACAGCCTTGCCACTCAAAATGGTCCTGGCACCAGCCACATCAGCATCACCTGGGAGCTTGCTAGAAATGCATGATGCAGGGCCCACCTCAGACCCACAATGCATGAGATGCTGCATTTAAACAGGTGGCTTGGGCCCCTGGGTAGCTCAGTCGGTTAAGCATCTGACTTCAGCTCAGGTCATGATCTCACAGTTTGTGGGTTTGAGCCCCACGTCAGGCTCTGCGCTGACAGCTCAGAGCCTGGAGCCTGCTTCGGATTCTGTATCTCCTTCTCTCTCTGCCCCCGACCTGCTTGTGCGTTCTCTCTTGCTCGCTCGCTCTCTCTCTCTCAAATAAACATTTTAAAAATTAAATAAATAAAATAAACAGGTGGCTCACATGCACCATCTCCTCCTATTTTGTTCGCAAATGTTGTCGTATGCCTGTGCGACAGTACAGTTCCCACCTCTGAAGTCTGAGGTGCAGGGACCCCTCAACATCCTCAGAGACCGGAAAGGCCTCTCACAGAACACCTCATGAGCCCTGGCCAGAGATGGTGCTTTGGCCCCCACAGTGCTGTCCATCCAGCCTGAGACACTTGCTCCCATGACTGCCTCCCCAGATCCATTTTCCGATTCCTCTGAAAGGCTTGAAAGACCTGGCCCTGGGCGCCTGGTTTCAGAGCTTTCTCTTTTCAAAACATCTCCATCTTCTTTCACTGCCATACTAAATAAAGCAAGCGGGTTTATTCCAAGGACCCCAGGGCTTGTGGTCATAGGAATTCACTATCTAGGGCATTTGGTGACTTGGGATCCTAGCTCCAGCTCTGTAACTAGCTCCGGGCTGCTGGAGAAGCTGAGTCACTTTATCTGAGTTGCTGCATCTGAGAATTCAAAGGCATGAATGATCCGACCTCTAAAGTCCCTTGAGCTTGGATATTTTTTTAAGATTTTATTTTTTAAGCAATCTCTACACCCAATGTGGGGCTTGAACTCACAACCCCGAGATCAAGAGCCACACAATTCCACTGAGTATGGAGCCAGCCAGGCACCCCAAGTTGAGATCTTTTTAAATCTAGGGTAGAGTCATCTGACCAAAGATCAACAGAGTCCCATGGCACATCTATCTCCATCCTTCAAAGTCAAGCACTCCAGGAAGATGGGCCACATGACTTACTGAGGAGTGGGAAGAAAATATTAGAACCTCCACATCTTTATCACATGACAGTCCCCAAACTTCCCTGGCCTTTATCCTCACCATGTTTATGGGTGCACTGCCAAACAGAGGGCTCTTTTCTCTGCACGAATGTCTTTCATCCTGCCACAAACACAGAGCCTCCCAATGGCTTCTATGAACCAAACTAATAAAGCTATGAGAGCACCAGGAAATTGTATGGGAATTAAGATGGCTTCGGGGCATAAAGGGTTCAAGTATAGGCTGCAAGGGATGAAAGCTGGCCACTGATAGTGGAGAGAGAGAGAGTCTGTACACAGTCTCCAAATACCCTGACAACCTGGGCCAGATGATGGCTAGACGTTGGCCCAATCAAACAAACAAAAGCTTCAAATGTCCAATGCTTTAGATGGTAATGCAGTGTCTACCATGTTGGGAGGTGCACTGGTTTGGGTTCTCCAAATGCTGAATCTGAGACAAAGACTTGGGTGCAAGTAGTTTACTCTGAAGGTGATCCCAGGTAGGAGGAATGAGGGAGAGTGGAACGCAAGACAAGGAAAGGGACACGAGATACATAAGGACTCACTATGGAAGTTGCTTCTATTGACAACTAGGGCACAAACCCCCTGGAAGCTCAGAGATGTATCCAGGATGCCTACCTGAATGAAGAGGGCCATGGTTCCTATAGCCCACTAGCTGAGGGTTGCTCAGGAGCATGAACCCCCCAAATTCTGGGCTGCACTTTTGAGTGTACCAAACCAGCTCCTACCTACCGGGAAAGACCCTGGGCTATGCTTGAGGACCACTGCAACTTTTAAAAGTCTGAACTCACACCAAACTGCCCACCACGGCTGCAGCCAGAATCCCAGAAGAGCTGAGGGGTGTCACAGGGGACATCAAATGATGTCAGCTACCAAAGGTAACCTTGGCCTCATCTTGGAAAGAATGCCTCTTAAAGCAACTAGGAAGATAGAGCCACAGATGTGTATATTTTCCAATAAAGTTTTCCTTTTCTTCTCTCTTCTCTCACCAGGGAACCTGACGCCAGAACTAAAATATCCTCTTGATGTTTCACAATGAGGAGGACAGGGCCAAAGAGAGGACAGGCAGTGCAGTTTTCATTTAAGCACAAAGCCACTTGGTTCTTCTCACTTTTTCCTACTCTTTGGCCCACCACTTGCCACTTTCCAAGCTGGAAACTGAAGCCAGCCATCAGAGAGAAACAAGGTTGAGTGGAAAGAAAGATAGGATCCATTCCCTCTCAGGTTTCAGTCCCAAGTCCAAGATCCAGCACCAGGAAAGGGAAGATGGGAAGAAAGTACGTGAATGGTCAGACCAGGATAAGTTGACACATATAGGACCTTTCAGGCCACCACCTGCTACCTGAGCAATGGGCAGGGCTGCTTCTCCCCTTCCAGCCAGAAAGCAACATGTCCCTTGCCCCAGTGAAACCTGCCAAGGGTACTTCTATGGATTTGGTATTTACCTAAATGAGGCTTTGTTTATTTTCTAGAGTCCTGACAAAAGCAGGCTTTCAATAACTTCCCGTTGAGAAGAATCGCTGAAAACAACAACCAAGATTCAGTAATTAGGATCGGTCATGTGACTCTTCATCATGCTCTGTGCAGTTTGCTCTATGCATGCCTGTCTATGCCCTTCCCTCCAGCCCATGCTCTCTCTCCCAAAGCCACCATTAGGCCCTTCCATCCCAAATGCTGAAAGAGACCCTGTCCATCACAGCTACGAGCAGCAGTCAAGGTCAATAAGCCCTTTGACAGGGCGCCAGAAAGAAATCAAGAAAAGAAAGGGCCTCTTCCATTGCTTCTGAAAGTGAAGGAAGTAGGAAACAAGAGGCAGGAGGGCAACAGGAGGGCAACAAAAGGACACACATACACGCACAGATTGAGAAGCAGCGATGGAATGAGGGACTCTGGGAACTGCAGGATGAGCCTGCCCATCACTCCTGGAATCACGTATGAGTCACTCCCTGGCAGAAGGATGAGTGGGCACTGAAATGGAGAAAAGTCACAGACACAGTGGATGGGGTTAGTACATGTCTCTTATGGTAGATGTCATGGACATTGTGGTTCTTTTCTCAAGACCCCTCCACTCTTCCCCACTGTGTAGCAGCATCAAGTTTTGGAGAAGGCGTAGCTTGACCCCACCTCATCTCCAGGGCTGGGCCCATAGCCAAAAGAGATTGGTTCGGGAGTAGCAAGTGGCCCTATTCAGGTCAGTGAGATGTGAGGGAAGGTTTGCCAGCAGCTTCTGGGAAGGAAGGAGTCTCCCTCTCCACAGAGAGAAGCTGATGTCGTATTTCTCTCTCCTTCTGAGTAAAGAATTCCTGGAACCTCTGCAGCCATTTTGCCACCATGGGAGAAGCTGGCCTTGGGATGAAGCTCACATAAGGAAGGGAGGAAAAGAGAGGGGGAAAAAGTGAGTCCCTACAACATCACTGGTCCACTGTCAGGCCCACCTACAGAAACCTACAGACACACCGTCTGAAAAATGCCCTATGTGTTAGGTGTTTTGAATTTTTTGTATCTGACAGCATGAAGTGTCATGACTGATGTATCAGATTAATCCTTTCGTTAAGAAGATAATGAGTGCTGCCATGAGAAACATCAAACTTTGGTCTAAACCTCAGCTGTACAACTTTCTAACCTACATGACCTTACCACTGCACGAACTTCTTGCTGGACGCTGGCCCTACACATAAGTGAATGTCCATACATTAGCCCACCTAGACACAAAGCTTCCTAATAAAAGCAGTGAAAGCTCATCACAAAGTCCCTCCTCCCTTCTCAGGGATCCATTATCCGTCAGGTGAAACCACCATAGAGAAAATGGTAGCATCTGTCATTCCCTTGTCGCCCATCATGAGAATCTAACAGTCAGCAGTGTGGTCTCTCAGCTCAAAACAGCAGTAGACAGGAGGCTGGATAAAAGGATGAGGAGCCCCTGGAACAAATTCCCATTGCTCCAGAAGGATTCCTTGCCTCAGAAAAGTTCAGTGAAGCCATGAAAGGTGCTATGAATGGTGTCATCTAATTTCTGAGGAGCCAGCAGCATGTGATGAGAGCCTCATGAGGGGTTGGGGGCTTCTGAAGTGCTGTAGAAAGCCTTTCCCTGCCATCGCCTGCTTGCAGGGCCACTCTGATTTGGTGCTCAATCAGGAACACACCACATCTGTGACTCGAGCTCATCCCATTCCCTCCGATGACAGGCGTGAGCTGCTGCTACCGCCAGATGACAAACAGGAAGTCACTGAGTAAGGGGAATGTGTCCATCCATGCCAGAGGTGGCCACCCCATGGGAGGGCAGAGCTCCAATAATCATGTCCTATACAGCGATGTTGCCCCTAAGCCTTCAAAGGGCCACAGGGGACAGTGCTCTTGCAGCTTCAATCTTTTATGAGAAGCAATAAACCAGAAAATTCTCATCTGCAGAGGCAAACATAAGGGCTCTTTCTACAGATGCATGCACAGGATGCTCCAGGTGTGAGCCGAGAAATTTTTTTCTCTCTGGCTCTTTTTGTCTTTGGTTCAGGTTTACTGAACTCTACGATAACTAGTGTTATTGTTACTGCTACGTTTCTAAATGCAATACCGCTGTTCCTTCAGCAGCAGAATGGACCCTCTGTGGCCACTACGTGCTGGACACCATACAAAGGTATACGCGCATTTGTATTCATAATATGTGCAACCCTGAGCATGCCTACCTCAAGCCTGGCATTGCCTGGGGCATTTTGTAGCATCTCAAGGTCCAACTTAATCTTATAAGAGCTTTGTAAAGTGGGTATTGTTATCCCCACTTCCAAAACAAGAAACCAATAGCTCAGAATCTAGGCCAACAATCTGCCAAAGGTCCCAGGCTACGTGTCTAGTTCCTGCCTTGGACTAGACTATAGGCAGCATGTAGTCCAAGGTCAGCATTAGGACTGTCTTGGTAGAATGAAGGTGATCTGCTTAGGTATGCAGGATTTTCAGCAGCAGAGCCTGGCTTGGAACCCCTCACCTTCGAGTTCCCACTCCAGGAATCTTACCTTGACCTGCCCTAATCTCAGGACATCTAGATTCTTGCCTCAGTTTCACTAAGATGCTCTTCGACATTATATTCCCCTCCATGTTTCCATCTGAGACATGGGAGGAATACGGCTGGGGCTTCCTTTTTCTTAAAGGAACATATGATGGGAGAATCGTGAACAGATTTTACCATAGCAAAAATAAAAATGTTGTAAAATAGCAAAAAGTTAATGGCAGAGTCTAGATGGTGGGTATCTGAGTGTTCTTTCCATGTTACTATGTGGTTGAATATTTTCACAGAAAATGTCAGAAGGGAAATAATTATGAAGAAGGTCTCAGAGGTACATGAGTATCAATACCATCCCTCTTATCATATCTGGGAGTGAGGAAAAGGAAGATAATAGCAATGTGGCCAAGATCTGTGTGTTGTTCAAGGAAACCCTCCAGACTGGGCAGGGCAGTCACCACTGTGATCACAACAGCTTAGCTGGTTCCAAAACATCATGGGGTGCTGCCACCCAGCACTGCTCTGCCCCCCAAACTATAGCCACTATACCCAAAAGGCTTCAGGGCCCACACTGTCACCACCAGACGGGCATGGCACCAACACAGTGGCCAAGTGCACTGCAAACACCTGTCATGGAGAAGACAGCGTCGTGGCAGTCCAGCAGGTGGAAGCTGTCCATTCTAGAGCCAACACTCCTAAGCGCCAGAGCCTTCACTCCTGAGACACCCGGGCATTGGAGGCAGGACATCCCAGCATGTCACTGCCTGGCTAGCTGCATGCTTGCTTCATTTCCTCTTCTGTAACCACAGTCTGACTTATCTTCTCATCAGAGGGCTTCAGAGGCCTTCCCTCAGTAGCAAAGCCATATCAGCAAAGTGTCCTCTCCTGGGAGATCCATGAAATAACTTAGCTCAGAGGCAGGTTATCTTTGAGCAGCTCCATTTTCAATCCCTCCTCTGGATATCACGGTTACCAGAAAACGCACCTGAGTCTAATTTAATCGCGATGCGCTATCCCTGCACTAATATTAAAATGGAAATCTTCTGGTGACATGGCACGTTTTTCTGGTGCATTACTGCCAGGGAGAGATAGGGCCTTGACATGCTTTGCTTTAGTGTCCTGGAAAACCACTCTGATTCTGTGGACACTGGCCTTTGTCGAATTTTCTGTCTCTTGTGCTTTATCCTCCTGTGCAAGCTCTGTGTCTGCTTATTCTTCTCTGGGGATTTCTGGAAAGCTCGCACTTAGTAGAAAAGCTATAGGAAAGTGTTCACTCTTATATCTTCCTTGCTATTACTGTTTCTATTACTATTTCTCTGTGACCACAATTATTTCAAAAGAAGCCCAGGAATGAAAGAAGTTTGCTTTTGCCTTGTTCCCTGGAGAAATGTCAAAACTGGTTTTACATAAAGCCCTTGCTTCCCCATGCCCTTGCCCAAATGCTGAAATGGTGCAGCAACATCCATCCAGAGACAGGAGACGACAGGGATGGGAACAGATGGGACAGGGGTGCCAGCCTCCTGCAACTGGGCCTCCACAAGGTTGTGAACACTTGCATTGGCCGTTTATGTGAAAACAGGTCCACAGAGAAGTAAAGGAGTTTAGGGATAGCATTCCAAACAGGGACCTATGCAAGAGCAAGTGCTGAAGAACACAGAAGATGACAAGGGTTCAGAGCCTCTAACAGCCTTCCAGGGGTTGGCTGAAGGAGCAAAGGGGAAAGACCACCTCACAGGGGAAAGACAAGCCACTCCCACGGGCTTTTTTTTTTAATGCACTCAGATGCTTCCCTGCTCTTGCAGGAGTCAGGTATCTCCACAAAGCTGTACTACTTGGGAGTCTGCATTTCCCTATAGCACCCAGTAAAAGGCAGCCAAGTCGCCTCTGTTGGGTGGAGCAGGATCCAGCAGCTCTAGAGGCGACAAACATGGAGCACAATGAGAAAGCCCAAAGTGGGGGTACAGGCTCATCACTGAGCAAATGATGGATGGTTAAGGCACTGGACATCCAGCTTTTGGTGAATAACAACTACAGAAGAGATTAGAGTAAAAAGACACTTGCTGAGATCATCTTCAGCCCTCCTTGTAGATGAGCCTGGGCCACGGTCTGTGTTCTGACATTGAGCTTTTGGGGAAATACAGACACTTCCATGGTCTCTGGCTGGGCCATAAGGAGGTGAGGAATCCAGGCACTGGCTCCCATTAAGCCCTATTGCCAACCAGGGATTTACTGCCTGTTCTCTGGGCAGCGGTAGCCCCGGAGTCAAGTTTTCAAGAGGAGGATTGATTGAGAAAACCGTTGTTCAGGCTCAGACTGGAAATTTTTTTATAACAGCCCTGTCCACACTTAGAGCTGGCTCTGGTGGCTCATGGGGACAGGAGAAATTGACGGCCTCAGCTCTCAGGCTCACCTTATTTGACTCTGTGCCTCCTTCCAGGATTTCTCTTCAAAAACCTATTTTTGCAAATGGTTTTTAAAAGAGACCCAAATGAACTTTCTTTCAAGTTGGGTTTTCGCCATGGTACCAGATGAGTCATCAGAAGTCCAAACCTGGGGATCATTGTATGGCAGAATATAATTTTGGAACCAGGAAGGTCCTTCGAGAATGTGCAGCACAGTGCGGTCCAAAAGAAATATACCATGAGCCACATAGGCAGTTGTGCCTTTTCTCCCAGACATGTTAAAAAAGTAAAATGCAACAGATGAAATTAATGTTCATATATTTTACTTAACCTGATATATCAAAAACATTATAGTTTCACCATATAATAACTATAAAAATGATTTTACCACCTTTTTTGAGACACACCTTAACCTACCATAAAACCCACCCATTCGAAGTGTACAATTAAGTGGTTTCTAGTTTCCAGTTGTGCGACCATCACCACGATGTAGTTT
The DNA here is from genome assembly GCF_016509475.1 of Prionailurus bengalensis. Lineage (NCBI taxonomy): Eukaryota > Metazoa > Chordata > Mammalia > Carnivora > Felidae > Prionailurus > Prionailurus bengalensis. Next base: position 44,344,077 of record NC_057354.1, on the reverse strand, counting down.
AGAATATTTTAAGCACCCTGAAAAGACATCCTCCACCCGTTAGCAGTCACTCTCCATCACCCCCATGCTTAACTCTAGACAATAATTATATACTTTCTGCCTCTGAAGACCTGCCTATTTGGGACATCTCATCTAAATGAAATTATACAGTAGGGGGTCTTTGGTGACTGCCTCCTTTGACTTCACATAATGTGTTCGAGGCACACTGTGCATCAGGCCTTCCTTGCTTTTAACTGCTGAATAATATTCCATTGTGTGGATAAAAGTTATTAGTGAACTATTTCACATTCAGGTTTTGTACTAAAAGCCTTCAAAGGCCATTGTGCATTTTACACACACGGCATGTCTCTAACAGATGAGCCACATTTCAAGTGCTCAGTGTCCTCTACAAGGACAGATCTAGACTCTGCTTTGCTTGGGGCGGCGGGGTGGGGGGGATACTGTGGCTGGGTGCCCAGACGTTGTCCCACTGGGCCCACGCCATAGTTGAAAACAGAATGATGGCCAGCCAGGTTTGGAGTGTTGTTCAGAGAGAAAAGTGGCTGGCCTGCCATGTTTCCATCTCTGCCCTCTCTATGGGGCCCAAAGCGTCAGTGAAGATGAAGCACGGTGCCACTGGGTGGGCCTGGGAACACCTGGGTTTGAGATGCCTAGAGCTCAAACCTACCTTCTCCCTAAAGAAAGCACCTCTCCACCCTGCAGATGAGCTGACTCCCAAAAATGAGAGCGGTACAAGGCAACAAAGGTTACACTCACAGGTCACTGTGAGTAAGACACTCAACTTCCCTGAGACCCCTTGATGGAGGGATAGTGCACACATCCTTGACTTTATGGGGTGCTCGGGAGAGGAGATGGAGACACACCTGAGGAGGACAGGTCTGTTGGGTTAACAAGAGTCAATGAACTTCTATCTCTTATAAATAATGTTGTCCTGTGGATCCCCACCCAGGAAATTGAAGACATTTACTACTTATGAGCGAGGGCAGGTGCATGTTTCTATGTGGCACAGGTACAGGAATTAAAACAATAACAGCACATGCTTCTTGTACCAGAGAGTCTTCGAAGTGGTTCACATACAGCAGCTTCAATTCTTACAACTGTGTGTGGGAGGTAGCAGCAGCAGCATTGTTATTACTATTATTACTCACATTTAAAGATGAAGAAAGGTTGGCACACAGAGGTTAAGTAACTTACTCAAGGTCACAAAGCTAGGAACCAGAACAGCAGGCATCTGAACCCAGGCAGTCTGCCTCTGGAATCTAGGCTCTCTGACCACCACATGCCCTCGAGAGGCCTCGGACATCCAAGGATCCCAGGGCCCTCCCCATGGAGCCTTTTCCTCCTAGATGGACCCGCTCAGACCTCCCAGCCCGTGCAGCAGCACCATCTCTGGGTTCGCACCTTCCAGCTCCGGAGGACATCTGTAGCCACCCTTGCTTAGGTTACCCATGCTCTGTAGACGCATGAGTCAGGAACAACAACAAAAAAAATTCCTCCTTCTTCTTATGAGCTACTATTACTTGTCATCATGCCTGCTGTATGAGCCACCAAGGTCTAGATTTATTAAACTGGGAGGCGAGCTGCTGAGTTTGTTGCTAAGGAGTGACAGACCACAACACATGGATTCACTGCTTTTGTCCCCAAAACCAGTCCCCACCCCCGGCTTGTTGAAATCCCAGTACAAGCCAGCAAGCAGCCCATTGAGTATGAGAAAGGCAGCTTCCCCACCGGGGAACTCTCCCCACCATATACTGATGAAGTTGGGATCCTATCACCTGCTTAGGAACCCCTGGAGGTGTGTGGGGTAGCCACACAAAGGCAGCCAGGCTCTGGTTCCAGCTGGGAACAGGGAAATACCAGGCTCATAGGCACTGTCACCCTATAGAAGGAGCGCACTGTGATGGCAACAGCCAGAGTTACAGCCTAGCTGGAGGGCAGCACCGATAACGTTTCGTTCAGACAGTGTTACAAAAGGTCCCTGATGTCACAGAAAAAGACTTCCAGCTTCTCTTGAAAAACTGGGAGACCTGGCAAAATAGGCCTGAGTTCCTGCCATGTGGATAGCCCCGAGAGCACCTACTCCCCTTTGGACGAGGAAAGCTCCCTGGCCCTCACCACAGTCCCCACCCTCCCTACTCTCTCACCAGGCCTTCTATAGACATAGAGCATGCACACAAGATCTGGCCACGCACAGAGGATGGTGAGGCCCCTGGTTTACCAAGCAGCATGTTCTCACCCATTATCCACATTCACACCCCACTTGGAGCTATGGTCAGCCTCCATCCCTCCTTTCCTGTGATACCTTCCCTCTCTGCCCTCAAGCCCCATTTCTTCACTCTCCCACTTTGAGGCTACTCTTGCTCACATTTAATTCTGGAATGTCAGATCTTGTGTTTTTCTCACATATGAATGCCTCATTTCTCCATCCATTCCAGAAGCTCTTTGAGGAAAGGAACATTCCATACCCTTCTCTTGGTTTCTTTGCTGCCAAACTGGGTTGAGCCCATGGTAGGTAGACAACAAGGGTGATGTGACATAAGGAGGAGACCCTGGGGTGATGAAGGACAGAGAGGCACGACTCCATGCAGCTACTCAGAAGACCATGAAGGATGTATAGATGTGGCTCCTACAAGTAAAGATGCTGATGACCCCAAATCAACAACCGTGAAACAATGAGGGAAGTGGATGCCAGACACCATGGCTGAAGGGTCTGGGAAGTCTAGAGGATTCCAACTTGACTGCTCAGAAGAGCTCAGGCCCTGTGGGTAACAGTGAGACTGTGTGAGGGTGACGGCTTGGCAAGCATTCATTAGTATGTGCGCCACATTCGCTGTCATCAGACCCTAAGGTATGAAATTATTTCAAACTTCTCCCATAGTGAAAATGCTTTAGACGCCAACAGTGGCAGGTCATTTACATTCAACATGTTGGTCACTGATTGAGATTTCTAGGACATAACCAGGGCCCTGGGACATCCAGAGGATGTGAAGTTGCAGGTCTATCCCTGCTTCCACCGTTCCTATAGGAAAAGACACGAGTCCACAGACCGCCAGAAAAATACAAGGATGCCTTCTGTAAATGATACCATTCTGTCCATTGCCTGGGGGCATATTAAGACCAGCACTATTGCCTAATCCCGTGGGAAGACCAAGCATCCAGGAATTGCTCCAGATGTTTCCACATGACCTTGCTTCACTCCATGAGGCAAAGTACCCATTGCATAATTCTATAAATCTAAATGCACATACAGCTCCTACCACAAGATTGTGAAATCAATTACCACTTCTTCATTGTATCTCTTCAGAATTTAACACAGAGCTATCAACATAATCCTAATATATGCTGACCCTTCCCCCATATTAGAGGCTCTACTGGAGGATCCAAAGAAGTTTATCATGGATGCTCCATTGAAAAAAAAAAACTGTCCAACAGAGAATGTGAAATTGTCCTCTTCCTGGTACACATGATCCAGTGAGACAAAACCACACACAAAAGAAGGTAGCACAGTGACTCAAGGGAAACTGTGGGGTGGGGGTGGGGGTCTTGAAAATGAACTCTGTTCTCATTTTAAGCTGGTTTTTCTTAAGCTAAAATAAGACATCTAGAAGGGGGAAAAGAACAGTTTTTGCATATCCGCCTATTGGAAACGATGAAACTGAACCACTCTGTCAGCTAGCTGATTTCACCAGATGACAGCAATGATTAAAATCAGCCGTCTGGGTTAATTAGCGCCTATTACCGCAAATACATCGTTATCCTGTCACCACCACGGCTTCTTCTTTTCTTCCTCCAAGCTCTGGTGGCAGAGATTTTGCTACCTGCTACTCCAAGGGCCCCCCAGAGCTAAGGGTATTGTCAGGGCAAAGGTCATTTGAGTACACCCTGCCTTGGATCTGCCCTTCCACTGTTGAAAGACTGTTTGGCTCCATTTCAAAGCTAGTTATTTTGGCCCCAACACTCTGTGGTCTTCAATTCATGGTTGTCTGGGATAACACTCGCTCTGGCTGACACAGCCCACTGTGTCAAGAGGAACAATGCTTGCCCGAGATGGTTGTAAAAGATAACAAGGAATTTATTAGGAGCTACACACAGCACTCTGTGTTGTCTTTGATGGACTCAACCACCACCATAAATTTCAAATCCGCACTGCTGGGCTCTGCAACCACTAAGAACGCAGCCTGGCCACAGAGATAGGCAACTTGGGGCCCATCCATCCCATGACATTAGGCATACAGAATATAAAGAATCTGGGGGATTTTCTAGAGTGACAGAAGTGGGATTAACTTCACTTATAGCCCAGCATGTGGGAACATTACCCAACAGATGTCAGCTAGAGCAGGCACTGGACAAGCCCTGCTCCAGGCCCCAAAGGTCCCCCTGTGAGTTTCCGGGTGCAGGGTCCGCTCACAACTTCCCCACTGAAGGACTGTACCTGCCAGCTTCCGCCTGAGGGTTTTCCTGAGAAGTGTGGGAGACTTAATTCTGGCAGAGGGAAGGGTGTGTGTAAGCAGCCCTCCACCACTAGGGGAGTGGATACGGGGAATAAACACCCCAGTTTCCTGTCTCTGAGGCATGTCCCACGCAGCCTCCCAGAGATCCAGGGTTGACCCCAGCTGCCCATAGCAGTATTCTGCTTAAGAAGGCCTCTTGTGTTGGCACTTCTCCCATTCTGTCTCACTTGCCTCACACCCTCTCTTGGAAGAAGTTCTGGATCACCTCCTTGTGCCCACGTCCTGGTGTGAGGGTCTGCTTTTTGGGAAATCCAAATCAAGACAGGATTTAAATTCATAATTATTTTTCTTCCTGTCTGTGACTATTCCACAGGGAACACGTTAGCTCTCAGAATCCCAAATATAGAAACAGTGAGCATGCTAGAAGGTGGGAGGAACACATCTGGCCCTCAGTAGTGAGTGGCCAAACTGGTCTAAAAGCTCCAGACGTCCCTAAAATCTAACTTGTATGACCTTTCATTTAAGGGGTGAAAAAGATTTTCCATTCTGAGCATCATTTAGCATCTTTATGGGCAGTAGCACAGAATAAGGCAGGGAGAAAAAGTGGGTTATCAATTAGTGATGTCTGTACTGGGACCAGGATAGGTGAGTGATGGTGAGTATGCCAGGCATTTACAATCATTTCTATACAGAAAATGATAAGGACTCTGGAATCAGACAAACTCAAAATTCAACCCTAATACTTAACAGATGTTAAGTCTTGGGCATCTTAATTTTCCTACTCAGACCTCTGGTTCCTCAACTATATAAATGCAGATAAATGGTTCCTATCCTATAAGGCTATTATAAGGATTAAGTATGATGATATGGAAAAGCTCCTGGCACACTCCTAGCTCAGTAAGTGTTTGGTTCCCTTCACCACTAGGAGCCAGAGAGCTGTTTTATAAAAGAAAGTGCTTTGGATTTCTTACGCAAATACATTATTTGCCAAAATTATTTAATGTATTTCATGGCAAAGAATCTCAAAAGGATTTTTTTTTTTAATTTAACGCTCTAAGATTATGAACCTCCCCTTCTAGCCACACCTCTCTTCCGGTTGAAGCAGTTTTTCAGGGGAATTTAACGCTCCAGGCAGAAACATTTGATTCTAAATAAACTATAGCACACTTTTTGGAGTATGGAGCCATAATTCCCAGGTGAATTAAAAACACTGAAGAAAGAAGATGCTGAGAAAGGAAACTCGCCTGGATGAAACATGCTTTGAATAATTAACCAGTGACTATGCAAGTTTAGACTGTGTCCATTAGTTAATTGTTTTTAGAAAAGGGACCATCCCATCTGGCATGCCAAGATGCAGACCGTATCCCAATCTCAGGAACCTGATGCTCTGACAGCATATGTATCCCGGCGATCAAGACAGCAGGAACTTGTGCAAGGAGGAAGTCACTTTAAAACCTTGTGAAAATGGTGTAAGTGGTGGTTTGGAAAGTATGCTGGAGAGTTAGCTGCCAAAAACCAAAAATGAGAGCAATTTAAGGCACTTTCAGTTGCCAGCAAACATGCCAGAGCCTAGCACGGTGCCCAGCACAGGTGGATGCAGAGCACATAGCTGTCAAATGACTTAATGAACGCTGACCCCTGCACGTTTCCCCCTGCACACTCGGCCTGCCCTCAAAGTAACATCTGAGAACTATGAATAGGAAAGGTGGCTTTTCGGATCAGAAAAGGGACAAAAGACAAAGATTGAGGGATTAGCGGGGCTCTCCCCCGAGGAATAACCTCTGAGCATGCCGAGAACAGGAGTCCTCGTTTTGCCCAGTTACAAGAGAATTTTATCTCAGGTGCCACCACTCAGTTGAAAAATAGCGGTGCCCCAACAAAACGGTTCATGCTTCTGTAACCGCAATATGCTAAACTATGAAGAACCGTTCAAAGTGCAAACTTCCCTGTTTGCTCTCCTGTCCGTGACCGCTATGTAAATATCATGCACACCATGATCACTGACCAACACGTCAATGTTTCTAAGAGTCTGTCACGACCAGGTGCTGCATCGGTGATTCGTCCACCAAGAGACAGCAAATTGTGTGATTGTGACTGCCCCCCTTGCCTCCCAGTGACAAACCTGTGTGACATTCTGTAAGATGGACGACTGAAAGAAGGAACCAGCCAACAAATGAAAATGAGGCATAGAAATGAGAAGTGGTAGCGCTGAAAGGGAAACGTGGCCAGAGCATAAATGTCCTTCTAGAAGGAACAGCCTACTGCAGGGATGCTCAGCACTAGTGTGGCCCAGAGACTCAAGATGTGCGGCCAGACACTTGTACCCCAATATTTATAGCAGCACTCTCAACAATAGCCAAATTATGGAAAGAGCCTAAATGTCCATCAACTGATGAATGGATAAAGAAATTGTGGTTTATATACACAATGGAGTACTACGTGGCAATGAGAAAGAATGAAATATGGCCCTTTGTAGCAATGTGGATGGAACTGGAGAGTGTTATGCTAAGTGAAATAAGCCATACAGAGAAGGACAGATACCATATGTTTTCACTCTTATGTGGATCCTGAGAAACTTAACAAAAACCCATGGGGGAGTGGAAGGAAAAAAAAAAAAAAAAGAGGTTAGAGTGGGAGAGAGCCAAAGCATAAGAGTCTTAAAAACTGAGAAAAGGGGCGCATGGGTGGCTCAGTCGGTTAAGCGTCCGACTTCAGCTCAGGTCACGATCTCGCGGTCTGTGAGTTCGAGCCCCGCATTGGGCTCTGGGCTGATGGCTCAGAGCCTGGAGCCTGTTTCACATTCTGTGTCTCCCTCTCTCTGACCCTCCCCCGTTCATGCGCTGTCTCTCTCTGTCTCAAAAATAAATAAACGTTAAAAAAAAATTTAAAAAAAAACTGAGAACTGAGGGTTGATGGGAGGTGGGAGGGAGGGGAGGGTGGGTGATGGGTATTGAGGAGGGCACCTTTTGGGATGAGCACCGGGTGTTGTATGGAAACCAATTTGACAATAAATTTCACATACTGAAGAAAAAAAAAAAAGATGTGCGGCCAGAAGAACTCGGTGCAAACAAACTTATCAGCACAAATGAAGAAAGTGCTTGTGACCAAAAGACAAAGAGGTCTCTAAGAAGTGATGCTGGCAAAAACTTTCACGTTGAAGGAGCTCTTAGAGATACTTTGCGATGGTGAAAATTCAAAAGATCCCATGTTGTCCCTCTTAATCCCCTTCGTCCATTGTCCAGTTATAAAATATGTGTCAGGGAGATGAAAAGTACAGCACAGGGAATAGAGTCGATAATACTGTAATAACACTGTATGGGGACAGATGGTGATGACATTCATCATGGCGAGCAGTGAGTGAGGCACCAACGATCATTATGCTGTGCTCCTGAAACTAACGTAACATTGTGCATCAACTGTACTTCAGTTTAAAAACAAAAGATAAAATGTTGAGGGGCATCTGGGTGGCTCATTCAGTTAAGCATCTGACTCTTGATTTCAGCTAAGGCCATGATACCAGGGATCATGGGATCAAGCCCCACATTGGGCTCTGCACTGGGTGTGGAGCCTGCTTGGGATTCTCTCTGCTTTCTCTCTGCCCCTCCCCGACTCTTGTGCACATGCACATGTGCAAGTGTGCTTGCTCTCACTCACTCTCTCTAAAAAAAAAAAAAAAAAAAAAAAAATAGAATGTTGGAAGCTGATCCAAACTTAGAAAGTAGAAGGGTAACTTTCCAAGATCTAGAAAAGATGTTCAGTGATGCATCATAACCACTATTTAAACTACAATTGGTAAGGGTTTTTTTTTTTTACACAAGAAAATAAAGCACATTAATTATTGATATTTCTAAAAATGAACTGTGTACTAAATGCTAGTTCTATTATTTTTCACTTCACTGTACATGTATAACTGATAGTAAGACACATTTTAATGACATACCCAAAACTTCAAAGTTCACAAAACCATCATAATTTTTTTATTGAGTATTAAGATTGCTTTGCACAGCTTCTGCTTGCATGGTCATTTTTACCATTCTGCACAACCACAGCAGATTCAAAGGATGTCAGGCACACAGAATTCTCTCTAAAAGCAGAAGCCCATAAAGAAGACACATAGCAAAGTTTTGCCTAGAGGTTGGTCCTAATCCCTGGGGCTCCAATAAACAGGCAAGATGCCAGCAATGTGGTCAGTTTTCTCCAAGTCCTTTTGTTTTTATATTTCTGGAACTGTGCTGTGCTCCGGAAGAAAGATGGAGTGACAAACAAGACACAAAATCATCCAGTGTAGCTATAGAGCTTTGCCATTTATCAAATACTTCTTCAGAGAATGGGTTTCTCCACTGAATGTTCTCAACTATTCAAGGTACGTGAGGCATTTATCACCCCTATTTACAAAGGAGAAGACTGAGCCTCGGAGAAAATAAAGCACTAATCCCAAACCACACAATTAGGAATTAGAACCCTAGAACAGTGCTGAACAGCAGACATTAAATGTCTACCAAACACAAGCCACATATGTGACAGATTTTCTACTATTCACATGAAGAATGTAAAAAACAGTGAATTTTAATAATTCATTTTAATGAACTCAATAAAGCAAAAGCATTTCAACACATAATCTATATAAAATCATTAATGAGATGTCCACATTCCTCTGAATGAGGTCTTCCCAATGTGGTGGGTGCTTCATATTTACAGTCCATTCCAAGTCTACATTCAAAGGCTTGACTAGTTGCATGTGGCCCATGGCTACAGTGTTGGATGGGATTAGGAACTGCCTTCTGCCTCCAGGAATGAAAGTTTCTAGCTGTGGGCCTCATATTTTCATCCATAAAATCGTTACCTTGGCAGTTACACCTTTCCCTGTGAAGAATGTACTGAGAAGGTTGTAGATCTCTGTAAAGAGATGAAGACGTTTCAATAATTAGACTTAATTTTTTTTTTAGTTTTAGGGTTTTTTTTTGTTTTTTTGCTTTTGTTTTTTTAGTCAGAAGACTATTAAGCCAAGCAACTGAGGAAGGAACCCTGGTAAAAGTGGGTAGGAGGCTGGGCATGCCAATGTACAAGGAATGGTTTCTGTATCTGAGTTATAAGATTGCCTGATCAGGGAAAGCTCCACAGACAGAGATGGTACCTGAGTGGGGTCATCCCTGGTTTTGCTTTCTAAGTGGTATATATTACTCTGTTTATATGTGACCAATGTAAAGACATGGAATTAATTTTTGTGTATTGATCCTATATCCAGCAATCTGAAAGAACTTTCTCATTAATCCTAATAACCTATAATAATCTTTTATTTATCAGAAAGTCACAATCTTTGTAAATGAATTTATTTTCTACACTGCAATGCCTCTACCACTTTCAATCTGTTTTTTGACTTATTACAATGAGCTACAAACTCTGATAAAATGTTGATCACAAAAGATAAAGCGAACTCCTGCTTATTGCTGACTTTAAAGAAAAGGCTTTTAGTGCTTCTTAATTAATGATCATATATTTATTTTCAGGTTTTGATACTCTTTACACCTGCCTGTTACTTCAGGTTTGAAGAATTTGAGAGAGAAACAGAGATGGAGGTAGACAGTAGGCGTGGATTTTTAAATATTTTCCTCCACCTGTTGAGATGATCACTTTTTATCTTTTTAAATCTGTCCATGAGGAAAATTACATTAATGCATCTAAATAGATGAATAAACATACTGATTAAAGAATATTAAAATTTGTTTTAATATTACAGATCTCTTCAGGTTTTCAATTTCTTCAGTCATGTTGTTACGTTATATTTTTCTTGAAGAGTATCAATTTCATCTGCGTTTCCTACTACACTGAGAATCATTCTTTTCCATTTCTGCCATAGCTGTACCTATCCTCCTTTTCATGCCTACTAATATCCATTTATGCTGGCCAGACCTGTCATTGAGTCTGTATTTTATTGTTCTTTATAAATAACCAAAGTCTGATTTGGGTAATTCTATTGATTATAACTCGGTTTCCCATTTCATTCATTATTCTTATTTTTTATTTCTCTCCTTCTGACTTATTTGGGTATATTTATTGTTCTTTCCTCCTACCTCTTAAACTAAACAGTTAACTCATTTAATTCTTTTAAGTAAGCTTCACAGCCAATGCAGAGGCCAACATGGGTCTTGCACTCAAGAGTCAGATACAACCGACTGAGCCATCCAGGCACCCCACTCATTTAATTTTAATATTCCTTTATTTTGACACAATATAATAAACTGCAATGTATTATGATATAACATACTATATATTTAACAAGGTTGTGTCTCTCTGTGAGCAAAGATTTTAATCTGTGTGATATCAATTCTGTGATCTGTTTTGAGACTTCTGTTATGGCCTGATATAAGATGAATTTTTATATATGTTCCACTTTGTACATATTGAAAATAATGTGTATTACTTATTGTTGACAGTAATATCCTACACATGTCCATCAGATCAAACCTTTGTTCAAATCCTCTGTATCCTTAATGATTTTATCTGATATGTGGGTTACTAACAAAATTGTATTCATATCTCTCAATATGATTATGTTTGTCCTTTTGTTCAGCTTCTTCCTGAAAAAACATCAGTTTTGCTTTATGTAATTTTGAGACTATGTTATTAAGTTCTTAGAAGTTTAGAATTGTCCTATCTTCACAGTCAACTGTATCATTTACCATTAAATACTGTCTCTTTATCCCAAATCATAAGCTATGCCTTTAAATCTACTTTATTGGGTAATGGTACCAATCTTATCCAACCCAATGATATCTTCTGGTATTTGCCTTCATAATTTCCCAATCTTTTGATTTCAACCATCTGTGCCTTTATGTTGTAGATGTGTTGCCTGTAAACAGCATATAGATGAAATTCTTTTAACCCAATCTGGCAATCTGTCATGAATTTGGTCCATCTTCATTTATTATTATTCATACGTTTGCATTTATGTCTACCATCTGATTTTGTATCTTGTATTTATTCTTCTTCTCTCCTTTTGTTGTTCTTTTTTCCCTTCTTTGAACTGACTGGGTTTTTTTTTTAATATGAAATTTATTGCCAAATTGGTTTCCATACAACACCCTCATTCCAGAAGGTGCCCCCCTCAATACCCATCACCCACCCTCCCCTCCCTCCCACCTCCCATCAACCCTCGAACTGACTGGGTTTTATACACCATTTTTCTCTTCTATTGGTTTGGAAATCATATATCCTACTTAGTATTTTGGTAGTTATCTATAACTTTTAACGTACATATTTAACTTCATAAAATTAAGTTGTAATCAATATATCCACTCTCTTCAGCAAAAATACAAAAAGTTAAAATGCTTTACTGATTTTTTTACTGACCTGCCCAAACAGGTCATATACTTACACAGTCAATATTGCTTTATACTATCTAAAATATATCCAAACTTTATATATAGATATAGATACAGATATAGATATAGATATAGATATAGATGAATGTATATTGAATATATGCATGGGTGTATATACCCATATGTCTCCATATAGACATTATCCATATTATGTGCATCATATATGTGTACACATATCCACATATATTTATATTTTTATATATGTATATTTATATACTTTTTTTAGGAACACAATCATATGAAAATCTTTAGGGTTTAATTCTACTTAACGGTAGCAGAGAAAACTGTGATGCTTCTTCTAGGAATCCCAGGGTGATTACTAGCGCGGGACTCATTATTATGTTAATTTTTTGGCATGGGTTCCAGGACCATAAAATAGTATAAAGAAGATTCCCAAGCACACTTGGGCACCATCCATTGTAAGATATCTTTGGAGAAGACTTGTCCCAGCCCCAACCAGAACCCAGGTCAAAAGAGACCAACTTCCTAGCTTTTTCTTTTGTGGGGGGACAGACTTATTATATGGTCCCCCTTTTATTGATCAAAGGGCTCTTCTTTCATGCCAGGGTCTCAGATCGCTTCCCCAATCCATTTACATCCCTTGCTTTGTCTACTGGCCCTATGTAGTGATTGAAGACACATTCTTTGTTTACTGAAACTGACAAATGCCACCAGAGAAGATGATGCAATCAGAGCCAGCATGCTTCTTGAGTATTCAGCTTTCTGTTTATTTACAGCTCCAGTGATATCTCTTACTTTCTAGTAAGTGCAGCTCCACTATGATATTATCCAGCCATTTCCTTTTGCTCTGGATCAAGAGGATTTTCAGGTTATCTTGTCTCTGGACATCTCTGGATATCACACAGCAGTCATAATGACCTTTTGAAAAGGCTTATCTGGTCATGTCATTCCCTTCCTGCTTAAAGCCCTTCAAAGACTCCCCTTTGCTCTGAAGATAGACACCTAATTTTTCCCCGCTTTATTGAGATATAACTGACTTATAACATTGTAGAAGCTTAAAGGTAATGACTTAAGACTAGTATATATGGCAAAATGCTTCCCACAATAACATTAGTTAATACCTCCACGAATTCACATAATTACTTTTTATGTACATGTGTGGTAAGAACATATAAGATCTACTCTCACAGCAACTTCCAAGAATATAATACAGGATTGCAAACTATAGTCACTGTGCTGTACATCAGATCCCCAAAGCTTACTTGTAACTGGAAGTCTGTATCTTCCATTTCCTCCTCCCCCAAAGCCACTGTTGACCAACATTCTACTCTCCGTTTGTAGGAGTTACAGCTTTTTTTAGATTCCACACATAAGTGAGATCATACAGTATTCGTCTTCCTCTTATTTCCCTTAGCAATAAAGCATTCCAGGTCCATCCATGTAGACACCTGAATTCATATGGCAACTTAGCATCAGCCTGCCGCAGCCTCCTCCCACCCCCAGCCCATCCCACATCACTCTGCCCTCACTCACTTCACAGCAGCATGTGGGTCTTTCCCAGTCTCACTAATGTGCCAAGCCTCCAACCACCTCCAGGACGTGGGGAACACTACGTTCCTCTCCTGATAAAACTCACGCCCTCCACATTGCCTTCATGTATTTAGTGCCTGTTCATTCCTCAAGGTTCTCGGTGATCACTTCCTCCAAGGAGGCTTGTCTTGCCCTGAAGACTAATTCAGGGTTTCCCATTACAGGCTCTTACAGCACTTTCCTCCAGCAGCTTATAATCATACGCTTAGTAGTGTGAGCATCTAATTGACATCTGTCTTCTCTGCAGACTGAGAAGCCTTAGACCCCTAATGGCTGCACTGGGGTCCAGCTCATGGTATCTACTCACAAGGCTCCAAAGGGACACTGACTGAATTAAGATTAACACAGAAGCTGCAGCAACAGCTCAGTGATGAAGGAATGAGGCCCGGGTTATGGCGCAACAATGGAAATGAAAGAAAATGTCCAAATAAGAGAGATACGGAGAAGAAAGAACTGACAGTATTTGGTAAATGGACAGGAGAATAAGTTCAAAAAACAGCTATATTTCACTGGAAGGAATTTGATTACTTGCATTTGAAATATACTGACAGTTATTTGTAAAAATATTCAGGTGGAAATGTCCAGGCACAGGTGGCAATGCTGGTGTGGTGCTCTGGAGCAGAATGAAGATCATGACCATCTAAACCAAGGAGAGAGCGGATTCTCCAGATGAGGCTGCAGTGTCCGGCGGGTGCTGGGCAGGAGGTAGTGGCTGGAAAAGAGGAGTACAGCACCTAGAGTGGCATCCTAGGAACAAAGGGAAAGAAGGTAGAAGGGGGACCAGGGAAAGACACAGTGAATAACCCCAGTGATAGAAAACAGGGACTGTAGGGGGTCAAGCAAGGAAGGAACAGGTTTCCAACAGGACAGGTGGGTCAGAGCTACCAAAGGGTGATGAAGAAATATTTTCACTGGGGCGCCTGGGAGGCTCAGTCGGTTAAGCACCTGACTTCGGCTCAGGTCATGATCTCACAGTTTGTGGTTTCGAGCCCCGCATCAGGTCTGTGCTGACAGCTCAGGACCTGGAGCCTGCTTTGGATTCTGTGTCTCCCTCTCTCTCTGCTCCTCCCCTGTTCACACTCTGTCTCTCTCCCTCTCTCAAAAATAAATAAACATTAAAAAATTTTTTTTAAAAAGAAATATTTTCACAATAAACCAGAAGAGGTTAAGTTAAATCCCACCATAAATTCCCTAGTCCTTCCATTTTTCATAACATCTACGTATCTTTTCATGATAAACTTCAGAAAGGCAAATAAGACAGAAACATCTAGAATTTTAGAGCCTTCAGAGATGTGAAAAATATTCAATTACATTACATTAAAAGTTTTCAGAGATTGGGGCGCCTGGGTGGCTCAGTCGGTTGAGCGACCGACTTCAGCTCAGGTCATGATCTCGCGGTCTGTGAGTTCGAGCCCCGCGTCGGGCTCTGTGCTGACAGCTCAGAGCCTGGAGCTGTTTCGGATTCTGTGTCTCCCTCTCTTTCTGCCCCTTCCCCGCTCATGTTCTGTCTCTCTATCTCTCAAAAATGTATAAACGTTAAAAAAATTTTTTTTTAAGTTTTCAGAGATTAAAAGTTAATGCATGAAGAGATCCCCAAGTATTTTTTCAGGAACTATGTTCTAGTATTATCTAGATGTTTCTGCCAAGGGTCCTCTTCCCCTACCTCCTATCCCCCACCCTGCAACAGCTGTGCTTTGGAATATTCTATGTTGTTTGAGCCAATTCATTTCTGGTTCACAGATTCACTGTTCCCATGTTACTCATATACCCAAAGTCCTATAAATCATATACATAATGCCTATAAATCATACTTTCTACTCATTAATATAAGTCTGAGGAAACTACATACGGTAAGGTCAGTAATTCTCTTCCAAAATTACTCTTGAAGTTATTTAGAAAGTAAGAGCTTAGCTAAGCTTTAGTACCATGAAAACAAACATAACACATTCAAAAATGAAAAAACAAGACACTTTATCATTGCTACTTATACATTAAAATTTTGGAGAAAGAAAGGTGCTAAGAAGAGTACAGGGAAAAACCTGTGCTTCAACAGAAAACCAAGAACACACCTTTCTAGGTTGTCTCTTACTTTTCATGGCCCTTGAGCTATTTTACAATTCTGTAATTTGACAGTGATACACAGTAACTATTGTCTATACATGCAAATTGACTTCTCTCCCCTACTGAGGAAGAAACCAATGTTGCCTCTATTTGCATATTCATTTCAATATTCCTGATCTATAAATGTGTCTGCTCTGGTTCTCCTTTGAAATGTTTATCACATCTTACCAGTTTCCTCATCAATAAGTTAAATAAAACCTTTAGTATATGTTCATTTTATATCTGTCTGGGAGCTGAGGTTTACCATTGCTGAAAATTATTTAACAGTGACAGAACTTGCCCTGTGAATTTAGAGAGAAAACTAAAAACTGACCTGTCCTTTCAGAACATGGAAATGTGTCGAAAATGTCAGCTGTGATCCCAGACACCTGCATTACAGTTCTGGGAAATGAATGAAGAATTGCTCATTCCCACAACCCAGACCTCTATTGTCCAAACCCCAATCTATATGGGACATCTCAAACATGATACCAGCCAAACTGACCTCATCCCACACCCGTCTGTTGACTCAATGGATAAGGAACGAATGAATCAATCAATCAATGGATGAATGAATGAAGGTGAAACACCTACAAGAACTGGGGCTTTTATTTACTCCCTTAGGGGCCCATCACTCCTCCCTCCCAGTGTAAATTAATCTTCGTCTTGGCTCTGGGTCTCCAATACACCCATTCACAATCCTGCGGCCAACTCCTCTCCTCCCCCTTTTCCAGGAAATCCTCTGGGTTATTATTCTCAAAACCTACAACTCACTATTGAGATGAAAGTCTACACTGGGGAATCCGATAACATCGAGGCACAGAGAGATACGCTTAAGCCAACCAGT
Source organism: Prionailurus bengalensis (assembly GCF_016509475.1). Lineage (NCBI taxonomy): Eukaryota > Metazoa > Chordata > Mammalia > Carnivora > Felidae > Prionailurus > Prionailurus bengalensis. Next base: position 44,327,746 of record NC_057354.1, on the reverse strand, counting down.
TTTTCCAAAGCACCAGTCTGGGGACCCTGAAGGTATAACTGGGTCAATCAGAGGGAGCCTTTCAGCCCTGGCTGCCTGATGGGATCAAGTTCACTTATTATTCAGCATTTCTACAGCCCTGAACATTCATTTTCTCAGCACCCTTTTGCCAGAGGGACAAAGGGCAGCCATTCTGCAGTAAAATGACCCCCATTGTCTGGGGATGTTGTTCTTCACAATTGCCCTGAATGGGAGCTAAGTGTGCCAAAAGCTCTGAATTTGGAGCCACCACAAGTCTGGAAGGAGCATCTTGGCCAAGAAGAGACAGAGCTCAACATGCCACCATGTCTCCACAAATGCCACCAACACAGACTAATGGAAGTGCTAGTTTTAAATATTCACTCATCAATGAGGGTCCCAGGAAACCCCCTAGGTATGCTCAGTAAACCTACCTAGAAGCACATTTTCATTTTTTTGGAATCTGGACCTGACATGTTCGCCTCCACCCCAGTGAGAACAAGAGATATTTTCCTGACCAACAACCCCACCTCCAGAATGGAGAAATGGAGTAGCCTAGAAAGGAGCCAGACCATCCTGAGAAAGTGGGGTCAGCACAGAGGTGGGAGGGACCCACAGCACAGAGCTGTGGGTCTGCTGAGACCTGAAAGAGCTTCTAAGCCCCACTTAGCATCTGCACAGATCCTGGTGTCCCAGAGTACATGGATGAGGCAAGAATGTATGGCTGGGCAAAAACACCAATAAAAAAAAAACATCTTTCACCAATCTCAAACAGGAGTACCTCCCCAAACATGTGGAGCCCTCCAAACCCTCTCTGATTCTCAAAGCCACATCTCTAAAGCCTGGCTATGCCTGCTTACGTGGTCTTGGATCCAGCTGTTTGCTTTTCTAAAACCTACTACAATGTCCTGGGCAGGGCCACACAGAGATGTCCAACTGGCATAATCCACAGTGGCAGGTGTAGAGGGAGCTTGTTCCCAGGGACAGGGCTGGGAGAGGTGGTGGCCCTGAGATAGTCAGGGACCTCGGGAACAAGCCCCATGCACCCGGGGCACTCCCTGCTTGCTGTTATCACTTTTCTTGCAAAGCAGAGCACAGACCAACGAGCAAGCCCAGACGGGTTCAAACTGATCCGAGACAGGATGGCCCTTTACCAACTTTTCCCCTCACTTTAATGCCAAAAGAACAAACAAACAAAAAAACACAAAACCCAACCACCCAGAGGTGAAGGTTTAACATGCAAATGAAATGTACAATGTATGTCAACTGTGCCTGAGTGCCCACCTTCCTGGGACTCCCTGCCCCTACATGCTTAGACATCACTCCTTTCCCACTTCAGCGCCTTTGAAACTCCCAGACTATTGTTCGGAGAGCCAGTCTGACACCGTTGTCATGACTGTGTCTCCCTTCAGCTGCAGCTGTAGCCCAAACAGAGCCTTGCCTGTGCCTTCACATTCAGGGTCCAGCCTCATTTCTACTCTCACTGGGCCCAAGGACCTGAGTCCACTAACAGCTCATCACCATCCAGGCACACGGGCAGTGTGGTACTTACTTGCTGGTGCCCATGCAGGTCCCCTGTACCTCACAGGCATCATCCCAGCTGCTATAAGCTCTGGCTGCTAATGGCTTTCACCTGCCCCCTTCTCCAAGGCAGCTGCCTTGCCCGGCAGGTCAACACCCCCACCCCAACCCTGTGCCAGGGGCAGCCAGTGGCCAGTGAATGACTGACTCTGCCCCAGACAGGATCAACTGTGGGATGTAGCTGTGCTCTGGGGCTTCCTGTGGGATCAGCTGACCCTAGGAGAGACTACATCCCAGCTTAGCCTTCACACCCAGTCTATCCTGCTTTATACGGCTTCCATCCCTCAATAACTCACTTGCCCAGGAACCTAGCTCTGCCCACCAGAGACAGTGGACACCCTGAAGAAGGAGGTCTGGGACTCCATATTCAGTTATTCCTTCCCCAACAAGGATGAGTTACGGCAGGCAGCACCGATGTTGGCTTCTCTGGTCTCACCGGGCCTGACTGCACACCTGCAGGCACATAGTTCAGCCCATCCTGAACAGTGTTACTGCCCCCAGAGCTCCCAGCAACTCAGAATGGGGAAAGCACTGGAAACAGGCTGCTTTCACAATGCAAACTCACATCTCAGAGCCAGCCCTCATCTCTCGGTAGGATGATGTGGTACTGACGATCTGCATGCTTTTTCAGAATAACAGAACGCTTGCATCTACTCCAATTAAGGCTATGATGGCTAATGGACATGCCACCAGCCTCTGCTTTAGCTGCAATTATATAAACTCAGGTGGCAGCACCAGTTACAGCAGGGTGACCGAAAGCCCCCAAAAGTAGTTAGTCATATGGCTCTTCAATGATTTTCAGGGGAAATTGAACAGATTAATGCTTTATTAATATGGCTTTATGAGTCAACTAAGCTTCTAAGACATTGAACGAATGGAAGAAAATAGTAACAGGAGGTACTAACACCACCATTTTCACACCTTGCTAAAGGGACTGTCTCTATTTGTCCTCAGAGGGCAGAGAGAAGATGGAGATGAGATGGCCCCAAATCATTCTTCTCCCACACCAGGGCCCATGGTACCCTATGCTCTCCAAAGAGCAGGCCACAGAATGGAGAGGGACAGCTGCCTAGCCCTGGGCTTGCAGTGGTCAAGGAGAGAGGGCTGCACCTGGCCAGAGGTCAGGGAGGAGCCAGTGATGACAACATACAACCCTACCAGGCCGACTTGGTCACTTGTCTTTGCTTAGTATGTTCGCTCCCAGCCAAGCCAGCACCGCTCCCCAGGACAGTCCTTTGTGTCTAGGGCCACTGGACTAGTGCCACAGCTGCCTGCAAGCCCCCTGGGTTGTGTCCAGTCACCTTCCACACACATGCCTTCACCACACCAGCTCCCAGGAGGCACAGCCACCACGACAGAGGTTCTGGAGGTTCCCTGGCTGGCAGCAGGAGTCTCAGGTCTGGCCGAGAGCTGGGTCTCTGCAGAGGTCCATGGGCACAGGACCCCACATGTCAAAACAGTCACCCAAGGTACAGTCTCCACTCTACTTCCCCAAACAGGTACCCTGAGGGGGGCAAGGGACAGGAGCCAGATAGGTGCCAGATCCTTGGCCCTTCACTCCAAGCCTTGGCGTCCGGGGCCAGACCCCAGCTGGGGAAGGAGCTGGCAGTACAATCCCCAGCACAGGAGGCACTGGCTAGAAAGACAATGCACTGTATAGAAACTATACCGCCTTGTTATTTTTATGTGTGCGTCTCTGGGTTGTTTCTGCTGGTTGGCTTGCTCACCATGGGCTTGGCATATCACAAACTCGCAAGGAAAGCACGAGAGCAAGAGCGGGACTGTCTAATACAGGCCTGGCCTCAGGCACAGCAACTGTGGAAGGACTTGCTCTTACTATTTTTTTGTCTTAAATAAGCTTTTCTCTGAAGAGCTCCAGTTACGGTGATCACACTTTCTCCAGTATAATTAACACTTTTCTCCACGCTGTGTTTCCCCTGACTGCATTACTACCTTAGGAGCTGGGCCTCCTACAGGCAAGGGATGTGTGTGCGTGAAAATATGGGGGAGGAGGGTCAGTGATAAGACTACAACTCCTCTTTGGAGGTGTTCTGAGAGGAGAGAAGAAGAAAAGTCTACGAAGAAGAGGGGCAGGAAGGAGGAGGAGATGCAGCGAGGCGTCAACAATGGTAATAAAATTACTGTTGCTTCAACTCAGAGAGGGCAAGACATGTGCCTGTCTGGCCACCTCTTGCCTGCTGCAGGGACCCAACGCCAAGCAGGGGTGAGGCTACCACGGTACAACTTCTCCATCCCAAAGGTTTGGACTCTCTTGGCTATGGCTTGCCCAAGAAACCTTTCAATCCAACCAAATGTGACCATGAAATTCAAACTCAATTACCTATTTTGCTTTAAAATCCAGGTTATACTTCACATAGATACATCCACTGTGGAAAACTATTCATTAGGATCTGGAAGAGCCGAACGTAGGCACATTCCCAAGACCCAGTGACTCCACACTAGGGTACAGACCTAACCCAAATGTGCACACATGATCATGGAAAGGCATGTATGAGAATGCTCTGAACAGCAGGATTCATAACAGACAAACACTAAGAATTACTCAAATATCCAATAATTTCACAATAAAATATGAAACGGCAACAATAGTGAGGAATCTACAACTAGTTAAAATGATATAGATGGGGGGGTGGGGCACCTGGGTGGCTGAGTGGGTTGAACATCCGACTCTTGATTTCGGTTCAGATCATGATCCCAGCGTCATGGGACCAAGCCCCGCGTGGGGCTCCACACTCAGCATGAAGCCTACTGAAGATTCTCTCTCTCTTTCTCTCTGCCCCTTCCCTGCTCACATTCTCTCCCTCTATTTAAAATTTAAAAAAATTTAAATTATGTAGATGGATCTCACATGCATATATTCAGCAAAAGAGTATGTACACAGGTTACACTGAAGTAACACACAACAACAGGCAAAACTAATCCATGCTGTCAGAAGTTGGGATAGTGGTCAATCTTGGAGACGGTAACTAGAAAGGACCACAAAGGGGCTTCAGGGGTGCAGGCCCTGCTCTGCTCTTGATCTGACAGGCGCTGTTTGTTTGTGAAAATTCATCGAGCTATGAACTGTGATACACTTGTGACAGATCCACTTTTCTCTGTATGTGTGTGTATGTACGTACACGTATACATTAAACTTCCAAATGAGTTTTTTAGAAGTAACAACATGAATCCTATCTCTCTGCACTGAAACCATCCCGGTCATTTCCTATTTGGGTTGAAAATAGAAAAGGCAGCAGGAAAACGTCAGAGGGGCTCAGGCTCTGGAAGTCAATCAATACAAGCAAGATGCAGGCTCCCACTTACTTCAGAAGGCGGGGGGTGGGGGGTGGGGGTGGGGAGGGAGGAGTGTCTGCGTGGCTCAGTTGGTTAAGTGTCCCACTCTTGATTTCAGCTCAGGTCATGATCTCACAATTCATGAGTTCAAGCCCTATGTCAGGCTCTATGCCGATAGCAAAGAACCTGCTTGGGATTCGCTCTCCCTCCCTCCCATCCTCCCTCCCTCCCTCTCTCTCCCTCTCACAATAAACATTTAGGGGGTGGGAGAGAGGGGAAAGTAGGTGGTAGACGCTGAGGAGGGCACTTGTCCGGATGAGCACTGGGTGTTGTATGGAAACCAATTTGACAATAAATTATATTAAAAACATAAAGTAAAATAAAGTCATGAAAAAAATTAATAAAAGAAAAAAAGATGGCAAGATGAGGCTGTGAGAGAACGTTGGGGGTGGTATTTAGTGAGAAGGGGACAAAATCAGAGTCCCGTGGGAGAGCTGTGTGACTCCCATCTCTCCACTCTACCAATTTTCCTCTCACCGGGGGCTAATCACAATCTGACTGAATCCGGCCACACATGGATGCTCAGGACGTCAACATCTCATTCAAACTACAATGCATGTGTACTGACACGACACGGGACCAGAGAGGTCAGGGTACCAAACAAGGAGGATGTGTGCAGGACCGAATCTGCGCCCTGAACTCCAGCCTGGCCCCACTGGTTTTCAGATGCCTCGCAGAGCCTGGAGCCAAGCTAAGCTTGTGCAGACACGAGCAGATACTGAATCCCAGAGAGCACAGGTTCCCATGACTTTAAAGGGACCCCATGCCAGGCCTCCCCATAAGGTAGTTTCTCACGAACTCCTTTCCAGGATGACCCGCAGACAGCAAAGTAGGCGAAGGCAGAAGGGCAAACAGTGCTGCTGGGTAACCAACTAAATCCTGAAACTCCGCCCACCGCCAAACCCTAACCCACGATGCCAGGCTGGCGACAGAGGGCACTTCAGGTCCCAGCACCACACCGTGTCCTCCCACTGCAGAACGAACTCTGTGTTGGGAAGAAAGGAAAACAAATGAGCAGCCGCAGCTCCTGAAGCCGGGAGGGTCTCTAAACTCACAATGTAAAGGATCCTCCTGAAAGGGGAGCACAATGTGATCCCAACCAAACGTGTTTATGAGGATGGAGTTCATCAAATGGTCATTGTATGGCCCTGACTCCTCATTACCATCATTTATAGGCCAAGCACTATAAAACAGAACTAATCTTATTTTTTTTTTTTAAGTTAATTGCAGGATTTAGAAGTGTCTGAAGTCTGGGCAGTTCCCTGGGGAACGGCAGCTTGGGGAAGAAGAGGGGAAACTCTACCAGCTCAACTGTTAAAAAAGAAAAAACGTTTATAAACCCAAAGACAGTGAGCTATAAATGTCCACCATCCCCAAGGGACCCTCTCTCCCTCCTTTTCCACACACACATCCCTGTCTGTCTATGGGTCTTCTGTCACATCTGCTGGCCTTCCAATATGGCCCTTGGTGCTCATTTTGAGGGTTTTTTTCTCATCTACAAACATTGTAGGGGTGGAGCAAAGAAGCACGCAATGAAACACAGGCCCGCCTTCTGCCTCTCTAGGGAGTGATGTAGACCCCAAGCATCTGCGGGCATGAGCTGCTTGCTTCCCTCGAGTTATTCTGTCCTCCTAACCCACATAGCTCCTTATCAGCACCTACCCCCACCCTCAAAGTCACAACACTCTCCCAAGTCACAGCAGACACTGGGTTTCCTAAGCCCTGTCATAAGGAAACTGGGGACTTTTTTCTGTAGCACTCATTTCACACCAGCCACAACACTGCTCCTAGACATCCACGCTGGTCTGGAGCCTGGATCAGCCCCAAAATAACCTGTGCTCTGTAGCAGGTGAACAGGCCATAAACAGAGGCAAAAGGCCTGGAGGGTATTTCAGAAAGCAATGCTTTCTCCTAGATCTACATACGGATATTCATTCATTCATTCATTCATTCAACAGTTAGTTAGTAAGCTCCCCTCTGCACAGCAAATTCACTCTGTACTGCAGGGACATGGAGAACACCTGAGATCCAGAGCGGACCCATACAGATTTCAATGTAAAAAGGTAAATAACTGATGTGATCCCAGGCACAGGAGCTGTGTATAAGAATGTTCAACTCCAGCACTCTCTGTGATGTGAAAAACAATGAAAACAACTCAAATGTCCAACACAGTGGGAAGAGCTAAAAAGCAAAATCATCTCTGATACATCCATGCGAATGACACAGTGAGGAAAACAAGCACATGGGTATTTCAAATGGAGAGGACATAGTACAGGGTAACACAGGCTGTATAGGTAACAACACAGTTAGCGGCTTCAAAGGGCTGGTGAGGCAACCCAGAGATTAGCAAAGGCAGGCAGTTGTCAGCATCCCTAGGATGGGAAGGGCAATGGGAAAGGGGGGTGTTACTAGAGCTCGGGAGCCAGGCCATGAAAAGGAGGGGCTTCCAGCATGAATGCAGCCACAGAGAGGCTGCCTGAAGCAGGGGGGAGGGGAAGAGAAGAGGAAGAAAGAGAAGGGGAAGGAGACGCCTTCTTTCTCTCCCCATCCTGTACTCCCTGTTGGCCAAACTGCCCGGAAGTCAGAGGGCAACGCAGCTGGGGAAAGTAACTCCCTGTGATAAAAGAAGGGCAGGGAAGGGGTAAGAAGTGCATCTGGGGGACACCTAGGTAGCTCAGTCAGTTAAGCGTCTGACTTTGACTCAGATCATGATCTCGCAGTTTTTGAGTTCGAGCTCCCGTGTTGGGCTCTGTGCTAACAGTTCAGAGACTGGAGCCTGCTTCAGATACCTGTCTCCCTCTCTCTCTGACCCTCCCCTGCTTGCCCTCTCTGTCTCTCAAAAATAAATAAAAGCTAAAAAAAATTTTTTTGAAAAAAAAATAAAAGGAAGGGCATCTGAAGGTACATAGGATATCCTGGAATACCATTGTGGCATTGAAAAGAATGAGGTGGATCAATCTCCAATATATTGTTGAATAAGAATAAGCAAGATAAGCCACACCAGTGGCTCCTGGACAGAGCTGTAAACATTGGGGATAGAGGCAGAATGCTCAAAGAGGACATTAGCATTATCTGTGATGTCTTAAATTTTCTCAAGAAGGAAGTAACCCATGGATTACTTGGGTAATAACAATGAATATAAAAAGGTGAATGCATGAGCCATGTTTGGTGTGTGCTGCATCTCAATCCTGCCAGCCAGAGCTGGTGTCCGCTTCCTCCCACAACTCTTTTTAGGGCACCTCACATGTGAAGGTAAGCCTGGGGTAGGAAGGGGAATGGATGCCAACCTATAAGTAAAGGGCATCCTCCTTCCTACCCCAAAAGCGTCTGCATTTCCCTCTCAACATCCTCAGACTCTCAACAGAGCAACCCCAGCTTCTAGAAGGGACCCACAGAAGGGTCCCTATCTTGGCATTTCAAATAAAGCTCATCAGGTCTGTTGGAAGGACAGTCACTCAAGGAGCATACTTTGGAGTATGTTCACACACACAGGGCAAAACCAAAGCACCTGTCTCCTGCCATGGCTTATAGATGCTTCTCAACCTTCTCTCACATGCAATAAGAGAACAAAGTTTCCTGGCTGCCATTCCTCAAAGATTCTGATTCAGGAGGCAGGGGTGGGGCCCATGACAGTACATGTCTAGCAAGCTCACAGGAGGTGGCAGGCAATACTGATAACCAATCCAAGGATCTTGCTTTGATCACTACTGGCTTCTACTACAAGCAAAAATTTATGACATGCAGAAGAAATCCATCGAGCGGTACAATTTCAATGGCTCTGTGAAACCAACAGAAAATCACATTTATAAGAGTAATTCTATGAAATAAAAATGAATAATGATTCAGGGCATGCTCAGAAGCAAAACGATATTGCTCTGGCTGTAAATTAGCCTTAGAAGGAAGTGTATTTCTCACATATTCCAGGCTACCAATTTAAAATTCATGATAAAATGTGAGAGTTTTAGTGTTTTCCAATGTAAATACAATGTAGCGCAAATACTCATAGTTTACAGAGAGGAAACTGAGAACAAACATGAACATGCAGGTTAGTTACAGAAGTGGAATTAGAACCCTGGGCTCCAGACTCACTGTCCAGTACTCCTGTTAGGGACAAGATGAGCTGAGTTTCATATCCATGAATGTCTTAATGGCAGAAACTATAAAGATACCGGATGGGATCGTGAAATTTTACTCTCCTTCATGGCGGAACAATACAGATCAGCCCTGCAAAATATCAACATAAAATATTTCATTCCTGATGTCTCCTAAAATAAACCCTCATTCTGCACAGACAGTCAGAAGGTTCATCGGAAGACAGTGATCCCAAGCAAGCATTCCTCTTATCTCCCCTTCCTCCTACTTTCCTCCCTACCCTACTTCCCAACAGACTCAGAAGACACTGATAAAGCAAACACTGGAATGAAAGGGCTTTCAAGAGATACTATGGCACCCAGAAACCCCCAGGAGCATCCTTTCCCAGGCAGGACAAGATCTGCCCATTTATGGTGTCTTGGCTCGAGACTGAAAGATGATGTTCTTGCCATCTTAGGCAAAACAACTGTCCAGATCTGCCTCAGAGTGGACATCCTTCTCCTCCCAGGCTCGGAGCTGTTGTTTGTAATTCAGTTAATACTGCTGACTTGTATAACCAAAGGGAGTGTGGAGAGATCCCCTCCCCCACTCCTGGGTGTTCCACTGCTATTGTAAAACTGAGTCAATGGTTAACATTTTTTTTCCTCTTTTCCTTTTTATTTTGTTACCAGAAGAGCAATCAGCATGTAGGAAAACCAAAACAACTGTCAAGAAAAGAAGAGAGGAAAGAAAAAATATCTACTTAAGAAAGGGAAGGTCATCACAGGATATATTTTAAGGAAATGATTTTGCCTGATTCTCATAACTGTCTTGATGTGTTTTCCAAGCTGGTATTTCTTTGCCATCACTGTCGCATTAACACTCTGTTTGCCTCCAGTTGTTATAGAGGTTCTGGGGATTTCTGAGGAACAATTTCACATAGAAGTGCAATCTGAGGTTGATGAGATAAAGTGGGGACACTTGATACCAGGCAGAGACTGCCTCAGGATATGCCTTTAAAAATTTAAAACCTATTCAGTATACTCTAAGTTAGGGAACCTAGTGGACAGAGCTCTATACAGAAACATGTGGAAGCCTCATTACTCCACAGACATTGTCAAAAGCTCTACCGGACCTACTGGATTACTACAAACACAATAATGACTAGAGAGTACAGTGACAGACCGAGTAACAGACTCATGCATTAGGGTGTTTAATTAGTAGTAACCAAATATTTTAAATAACCCATAATATTTTAGATAACCAACAATAAATAAATATACATATACACATATATATGTATATATATTTATATATACATACACCTACACACATTAGGTATGCTTGGGTGACTCAGTTGGTTGAATATCCGACTCTTCATTTCAGCTCAGGTCATGACCTCAGGGTTGTGGGATCGAGCCCCACACTGGACTCCATGCTAAGCATGGAGCCTGCTTAAGATTCTCCCTTTCTATCTCTCTCTCTCTCCCCCCCCCCGATCCCTCTCCCCCATTTGCACTCTCAATCTCTAAAATATACATGTATATTCTATACATTTAAATATATAGAATACATATATACACATATATATATATTCTATACATTTAATGGAATAGCCTATATAGTCAGTGGAATGCCAATCAGCCTGTGAAATGGTAATTATTGAAAAAACTGAGTTATCATTATTTCAAATATGTTAAGTAACAAAAATGTAACACGGAACATCATAAGTCAAAAATGTAGGAGTGCCTGGGTGGCTCAGTTGGCTAAGCATCTGACTCTTGATTTCAGCTTAGGTCATGATCTCTCAGTTCATGGATCCCAGTCCCGTGTGGTGCTCTGTGCTGACAGCCACAGCCTGCTTGGAATTCTCTCTCTCAGTCTCTTTCTGCCCCTCCCCCACTCGCACACACACTCTCTTGCTCTCAAAATAAATAAAACATTAAAAAATAAGTCAAAAATATAATAAACAACACTGTATTTACTTTATGACCACCATCTATCTTATTTTATGAGAGGATCACATGAGAGTGTGTGAGGAGTATTCGCTAACTCTAAAAAAAATTATGCATGTAACTAAACACTCGAAAAAACATGAAAAATTAATATTTGATCTTTGGGGATGGCATAATTTTAACTCGGTTTCTTCTTTTTATTTTTGTTATTACTTATAGAGTTGGCAGTATTCCATCAAGGACACATCTGAGACTCCATTCAGTTGGTACAGTGTCATCTGGGCAAAAAGGAATAATTTAACAAATATTTATTGAATTTTTCCTGCAAACCAGGCTCTGGGCATAAGGTGGAGAACACAACAGACGAAGCTCCTGCTCCAGGGAGCTGACATTCTCCTCAGGAGGGTAGCGGCAGCATAGTGAGAAAATAAATGTACGGTCTATCAAACGATGACATAGTAACTGCCCAGGTAAACATCTGTGTGATGGATCACTCCAGGACTTCCAGTTTCTGCTTCTTGGTGTCAGACCACAAAGTCTGATGCGTGAAGTGTATTAGTTTTCTAATGCTGCAGCAATAGAGTCCCACCATCCTAGTGGCTTTAAAACAGACCAAAATCTTATAGTTCTAGAAGTGAGAACTCCAATAGGGAGGGGTGTCAGTGGGCTAAATTCAAAGTGTCAGCAGGGCTGTGTTCCTTCTGGAGACTCCACAGGAGAATCCCATTCCTGGCCTTTCCCAGCTCCTAGAAACTGCCCATGTTCCTTGGCTCATTGGCCCCTTTCGTCTTCAAAGCCAGTAAGTGTACCACCCCCATCTCTGCTTCTGTCCCCACTGTCCCTGACTCTGTCCCTCCTGCCTCCTTCTTTCACTTACTAGGACTCCTGTGATTACAAAGAGCCCACCTGGATTATCCAGGATACTCTCAAAGTCATCTGATTAACAAACTTAATTCCCCCATGTCATATAGTACCATGGATTCCCAGGATCCTGGGATTAGGAGATGGGCATCTTTGACAGGGAGGGGGACGTTATTCTGCCTACCACACTGGGATAGCTTCTGTTGAACTCCCTGACAGGAAATGTTCCTCAAAGATGCTTAGCACAGTGGAAACTACCACTGTCTACCTATGTGGCACTGAGCAAGTCACTTTAACCCAAAGAGGATAATAACATCTAATCCATCGTTCTGTGGGATAACTGAGATAAAATACATGAAAGAGGTGTGAACATGGAAAACACACTGATAAGCTGCTTAATATTAGATAGATGTAGCTGTTCTTGAATCCCTCTATCCATGAATTAAATTTCTTCTTCTTTGTAACAAACTAAAAATTTCAAGCTGAAATCTGAACAGGCATTCTGGGATACTAGGATAATCAGTCAATAGTATGTGATTTACTCTTTCCTATATGCCCACTGAAAGAAATACAGAAACACATAAAAAAGATGCTGAGTATGGATGAGCCCCTGAAACATAATAATGGAGTGTGACAGGTGGGCAGCTGGAGAACACACTGATCCCCAGGTGTGAAACCCTATCTCAGAACCATGCTGCTGAAAGGAGCTGCTTTCAAGGGTTTCCCTACCCTATGAATGTCTCTCTATATCCATCCACACAGAAACCCCAGTTCCTGGAAATATAACTCAACCAGGGAAAGAGTGGGTAGATGGGGGAATACTGCCTTCTGCAAAATAACAAAAAAGAGAAGAGACAGAACCATGGACATATACAAATGAGGGTGTTGGATTTTAATGCACTGTCTCTAGATGGAAGAACTATCAATTGAGTGAAATTATATAAATAAAGCTCCATCTAAATATTCAAACTACCAGGAGATCTCCTCTCAAGCAAGCTGAGTCATCCTTAAAAAGTCAACATAAACAAAGAGAATCTGGCCAAGACCATGAACAAACAACAACCAGATCTTCAGCTGAAGATATGCTAACAGTAACCTAACACAATGTGACAAGGCGAATGCTTGGGAGAGACAGGAAAGTCCACTGACAGGCACACACAGGGCCTGGATCTTCTCCTTCAAAGGTGGGTAACAAAAAAAAAAACCTGAAAATTCTCTGCAACATAAAAAAAAAATACTACATTCTAAAAATAATTTATCAAAGGAAGTAGAAGTAAATTTCAGAGAGAATCTATTTTTTAATATCAAGGGCATGTAAAGAAATATGGGCTATATGACAGAAAATTAAAAATGAACAGAAAAGCTAATATTACAATAGAAGCTAGCTAATATGGAGATGCACGAGATATGAAATGGTTAAAAAGTCAGAAATGCACAAACAAAACCTAAGTGGAATAAAAGACAGTCGAGCAGACCCAAAGTGCTAAAAATAAAACCATTCAGGAGAAAGAAAAAAAAAATCAAGACTCTTGCAGAATGAAAAAAAAGACTCTTGTGGAATGAAGAGGAAATGACCAAAAGAGGGAAATGATGAAATGAGAAGATGACAGACATGAAAGACAGACAAATGGCTATCCAATTACGAACAGTTCATGTTCCAAGAAAAATGACCAAAACAAATGAAAAACCACACTCAAAGGTCATATTCTCTAGACAAACAAATAAAATTAGAATTTGGTATTTAAAAATATACACCTGGGAGCGCCCGGGTGGCTCAGTCAGTTAAGCATCTGACTTTGGCTCAGGTCATGATCTCACAGCTTGTGGGTTTAAGCTCTGCATCAGGCTCTGGGCTGACAGCTCAGAGCCTGGAGCCTGTTTTGGATTCTGTGTCTCCATCTCCATCTCTCTCTGTCCTCCTTCACTTGTGTGCCTGCGCTCGCTCACTCTCTCTCTCTCTCCCTCTCTCTCTCTCAAAACTAAACATTAAAAATAATAAAAATTTAAAAATAATAAAAATATACACCTAAAAATCATCCTGACAACTTGGAAATTAAAAATCACTCTCCTAAATAACTGCAGGAAAAAAAAACTACAATGACAAGACTATTTAAAAAGTACAATAATGACTACTTGACACTTTGGAACTTACAAGGCGAGTCTAAAGCTTCCCTCAAAGGCAAATGCACCATTAGCAAGAAGGAATAAAAATATACAAAGCAATTAATTCAAGATATTAGAATACAAAGGAATTAAGAGAAGACTGTCAAGGAACTATTAAAGCCATAACTGATTCAGAAAACAGGGGGGAAAGGAAAATTGATAAAGATACACATGATATGGATCTTCCAAAAATAATAAACCAAATACAGTCAGATTTGATCAAGGAAAAGAGAAACACATACGTTAGTAATCAGAAAATGTTACATAATCACAATTACAAAACAAGTTAAAATTTTAAAATGCAATGCAGAATTTGGTTCAGTTTAAAAATAATGAAATAGAGAAAAGAAAACAAATTCTAAGAAAACAAATTACCTACATGGAAAGTAGCAGTGGCAGAAATTGAAAAGTGTCTCCAAAATTACTTTTAAGATTTGCTACAGTCCAGGTAAAGGCCAGGCAGTACTATATAAATGTCCTTTCAAATTTTAAACTTAACAGACCATCCCCATGCTTCATAAAATTCTCTAGAACATAGAAGAACATGGAAATCATCAATTTGTTTTGTAAAGTTAGTGTAATGCTAGCACCAAAACCTGGCAAAGAAGTTATAGGTCAATGTCTATCAAGAATACAAAAAGCAGGGGGGCGCCTGGGTGGCTCAGTCGGTTAAGTGTCCGACTTCAGCTCAGGTCACGATCTCGCGATCCCGCGGTCCGTGAGTTCGAGCCCCGCGTTGGGCTCTGGGCTGATGGCTCAGAGCCTGGAGCCTGCTTCCAGTTCTGTGTCTCCCTCTCTCTCTGCCCCTCCCCCGCTCATGCTCTGTCTCTCTCTGTCTCAAAAATAAATAAATGTTAAAAAAAAATTTTTTTTAAATAAAAAAAAAAAGAATACAAAAGCAGGGGCGCTGGGGTGGCTCAGTCAGTTAAGCATCTGACTCTTGATTTGATTTCTGCTTAGGTCATGATCTTGCAGTTATGAGATGGAGCCCTTCATTGGCCTCTGTGCTGACAGGGCAGAGCCTACTTGGGATTCTCTCTCTCTTTCTCTCTGCCCCTTCCCCATTCATGCACAAACACATCTCTTTCCCTCTCTCAAAATAAATAAATGTTAAAAAAAAGAATACAAAAACAAAAATTCTATAAAGAGTATAGAAAAATCAGATCCAATATCCTATTAAAAAAGAAAAAAGAAAAATTGTCGTGGCTATCTGGGGTTTGCCTCAGGAGCAGCTTCATGTGGATATTTATTTACATCACATTATACTAAATGCTTCAATAAATGTTGATAAGGCATCTAACCACATACAACATCCATGGCTGATTTAAGAAAAAGAAACTTATTTGAAAATGAGAGAGATGAGGAAACATCCACAACATAATGAAAAGCAACTAACATAACCAAGAGCCAACAGTAAATAACTACCCAACTACAGCATGAACCTAAAAATTCCCTCTACGGGGTGCCGAGGTGGATCAGTCGTTTAAGCATCTGACCCTTGATTTCAGCTCCAGTCATGACATTCCCATTCCAAGAGAGACCCAGCACCCATCCCCCCCCACCCGCCGCACCGCCCCCCTGCTATGTCAGGACAGCACAGAGCCTGCTTGGGATTCTCTCTCTCTCTCTCTCTCTCTCTCTCTCTCTGCCCCTCCCCTGCTTATATGCTCACTTGCTCTCAAAATAAGTAAGCATAAAAATAATTGCTAGTTTATAAATACATACATACATACATACATACATACATACATAAAATTCCCTCTAGGGGTGCCTAGCTGGCTCAATTGGTGGAGCATGCAACTCTTGATCTTATGGTCATGAGTTCGAGCCCCATGATGGGTATAGAGATTATAAATAAATAAACTTTAAAAAAAAATCCTTCCAAGTGTACCTGTTGTGATGAGCACCAGGTGATGTATGGAAGTGTGGAATCACTGTATTTTACACCTAAAACTAATAACGCTATATGTTAACTGGAATTAAAAACTTAACCAAAAAAGAAAAAATAAATAAACCTACTTTGTTGAGGGCTTTATCATAAAGAAACAAAATTAAATTAAAATTCCCTTTAACAGAAAAATATTGGAAAATATAAGGTATTATTTTGGTTATTAATTGTAATTAATAAACCAATGGTCATTAATAAATCAATTTGTGTTTATTAATACTTATGTAGTTTAAAACTTAAGAATGAAAAATAAAGAACAGAATTAATTACAAAGAGTAAATATTTTAAGAGAATATATAAAGAATGAAACAACAGCCACAATAAATAATAACAGAATAACTTTCACAAAGAAATGTAAGAAAGAGGGAAATAATTATGAATCTGGGCAGATTTGTTTTAAAGTCTTGATCAAATGAAGCACATTCTGAATGAAAATAATCAATGTTGTAAAATGCCATTTTTCCACAAATTATTTATAGATCTGTCAAAACCCAGAGGCATTTGAGCAAAATTCAACAGAGATTTTAAAGTTCACCTGGTCTACTACAAAGCTGTCATCATCAAGACAGCATGGTATTGGCACCAAAACAGACACATAGACCAATGGAATAGAATAGAAACCCCAGAACTAGACCCACAAACGTATGGCCAACTCATCTTTGACAAAGCAGGAAAGAACATCCAATGGAAAAAAGACAGCCTCTTTAACAAATGGTGCTGGGAGAACTGGACAGCAACATGCAGAAGGTTGAAACTAGACCACTTTCTCACACCATTCACAAAAATAAACTCAAAATGGATAAAGGACCTAAATGTGAGACAGGAAACCATCAAAACCTTAGAGGAGAAAGCAGGAAAAGACCTCTCTGACCTCAGCCGTAGCAATCTCTTACTCGACACATCCCCAAAGGCAACGGAATTAAAAGCAAAAGTGAATTACTGGGACCTTATGAAGATAAAAAGCTTCTGCACAGCAAAGGAAACAACCAACAAAACTAAAAGGCAACCAACGGAATGGGAAAAGATATTTGCAAATGACATATCGGACAAAGGGCTAGTATCCAAAATCTATAAAGAGCTCACCAAACTCCACACCCAAAAAACAAATAACCCAGTGAAGAAATGGGCAGAAAACATGAATAGACACTTCTCTAAAGAAGACATCCGGATGGCCAACAGGCACATGAAAAGATGTTCAGCGTCGCTCCTTATCAGGGAAATACAAATCAAAACCACACTCAGGTATCACCTCACGCCAGTCAGAGTGGCCAAAATGAACAAATCAGGAGACTATAGATGCTGGAGAGGATGTGGAGAAACGGGAACCCTCTTGCACTGTTGGTGGGAATGCAAATTGGTGCAGCCGCTCTGGAAAGCAGTGTGGAGGTTCCTCAGAAAATTAAAAATAGACCTACCCTATGACCCAGCAATAGCACTGCTAGGAATTTATCCAAGGGATACAGGAGCACTGATGCATAGGGACACTTGTACCCCAATGTTCATAGCAGCACTCTCAACAATAGCCAAATTATGGAAAGAGCCTAAATGTCCATCAACTGATGAATGGATAAAGAAATTGTGGTTTATATACACAATGGAATATTACGTGGCAATGAGAAAAAATGAAATATGGCCTTTTGTAGCAACGTGGATGGAACTGGAGAGTGTGATGCTAAGTGAAATAAGCCATACAGAGAAAGACAGATACCATATGGTTTCACTCTTATGTGGATCCTGAGAAACTTCACAGGAACCCATGGGGGAGGGGAAGGAAAAAAAAAAAAGAGGTTAGAATGGGAGAGAGCCAAAGCATAAGAGACTGTTAAAAACTGAGAACAAACTGAGGGTTATGGGGGGTGGGAGGGAGGAGAGGGTGGGTGATGGGTATTGAGGACGGCACCTTTTGGGATGAGCACTGGGTGTTGTGTGGAAACCAATTTGTCAATAAATTTCAGAAAAAAAAAAAATAAAAATAAAAAAAAATAAAGTTCACCTGGAAGGATAAACAAGTGATAATAGCAAATGATTTTTTTCCCCAAAACAAGAGGAGAGGAGTCTTGCCCTATTGTTAATAAATATGCTAATGAACTACAGCAAGTAACTAATGAGTAAATAGAACAAAATACACATCACAAAAACTCTTCTGGTACATAAGAGAACAAGCATGGAAGAAAGGTCAGACCACAAATGTCTGGGTAAAGGAAAGATTATTCAATAAACAATTTAACTATTAAATCTGTTCATCAGTTTAAGTGAAATCTTCATCTTAGTTCTGATACCTTCCAAATGAAATAAAGTTAATTTTTTTAAAACTAAACCATAATATGAGGAAAAAGACATAAAGGATTATGTGGAATAAATACAGTAAAACCTTGGATTGGGAGTAACTTGTTCTGCGAGTGTTCTGAAAGACGAGCCAACATTTCTAATAAATTTTAACTTGCTAAAGGAGCGATGTCTTGCAATACGAGTAGTACGTGATGCCGAATGTCATATGATCACAACTGAGCCAATGGTTCTTGAAATTCGCTTTGACTTACAAGTGCTTTGAACTACAAGCATGTTTCCAGAACAAATTATGCTCACAAACCAAGGTTTTATGTACACACTTGAGATCCTGGATCGAAGAATAAAACAATGAAAAAAGACAAGAAAAAAAGAAATATAGTTTTAACTAGATAAAAATGAAAATCTTCTGTATGCCAAAAAAAAAAAAACTGACATAGGATTAAAAACGTATTTATGGAATATATAAAGAGTTTTACAAATCATTAAGAAAAATAGTTATCCCATTAGAAAAAAATGGAGAAGAGACATGAATAAGTTTTTCTCACAAGAAATAAAAAGTCAATAAACATTTTAAACATTCAGTTTCACCAATATGAAGAAAACACAAAATAAAGCAGTAAGATACCATCTCTCTGCAAACTGAATTTAAAATATGTAAAATAATCATAATATTCTATTCTGGCAGAGAACACTGAATTGAGTACTCTCAAACACTGCTGTTGGAATTTTTAATTTCTTCAAATTCCTGGAAAATTACATAGCAGGATGTTAGCCTTTACAATAGGCATGCACTTTGACACTGACATGGCACTTACGTCTAGGAAACCAGCTTAAAGGAATTGCCATCAATTATCAAGGACTTGAGTACAAGAACAATGATCACAGTGAGGATATAGAAAATACCTAAATATCCCAAATGGAGGTATGAAAAAGTAAACTGTAATATAACCATAGGATAAAATGTAATAGTTAAGGCCATGGGGTCTGGAATCAGACAGCCTGAATTCATATACAACTTAACCACATAGAAATTTTGGGCAAGTCATTTACACACTGTCTTATTTTTCTTTGCATGTAAAGTGAAGATCATAATGGTACCCACTCTATTGGATATCGTGCAGACTAAAGGATTCAATACAGGGAAAAGCACTTGAACAGTGCCTCAAGCATACAAAGTGTTCAATAAACGTCACTTGCTATAATACTAAGAAAATTTTTGTGATTTTTAATACTATGCTTATGCAGGCAGTGAAAATAATATCTTAAGTTTGATGCTATAGAGAAATGTTTATGATAAGTCAAAGAGCAGAATCTACCAATTCTACACATCTCTTCCAGGAAATGTAGGAAAGGGGAATAATGTTTCCTAATTCATTTCATGGGGCCAGCAAAACCAGACAAAGATAGTACAATAAACCTATGACCAACACTCTGGGTGATCACAGGTGTGAAAGTCCTCAATAAAACAGGACCAATTCAAATCCAGAAATATGAAAGAAAAAACACACCATGATCAAGTGGGGCTTCTCCAGGGTATATACATTTTTTGAAATCTGTAGTCAAAAAATCAATCCATGTAATTCACCATATTAACTGTCTAAAGAATAAAAAACATAGCATCATATCACCTGATGCAGAAAAGCACCTGATAAACTTCAATACCCATCTCTGATAAGAATTCTCAACAAACTGTAACTAGAAGGGAACTTCCTTAACTTGACAAAGGACATGAAAGCCCTACAGTAAACATCATACTTAAAGGACTGAAGGCTTTCCCCTTAAGATCAGGGACAAGGCAAGGATGTCCACTCAAACTCAACATTGTACTGAAAGTCTCGGCCAGTATGATAAAGTCAGAAAAAGAAATAAAAAATTAAAAAAAAAACCCACCCTGGGATCTGAACGTTTACAGCAGCTCTATTCATAATCACCAAAACTAAAAACAACCCAAATATCAACAGGTAAATGGATAAACAAGCTGTTGTACATCTGGTTTAATGGAACACTACTCAGCCATGAAAAGGAATGGACCTACCTACACATGCAACAGTGTAGATGAATCTGAGAGGCATTCTGCTGAGTGAAAGAAGTCAGTGTCAAAGTATTTCATCCTGTAGGATTCCATTTGTTTGACATTCTCAAAAAGACAAAACCAATGGTAACAGAGGTCAAACAATAGGGATGAAGAAGGGTATAACTGCAAAGGGTTGGTTTGACAAAGTTTTGGGGGACTGGTATTTTTGTTCTGCATCATGGCGATTTGAATGTATATTAATTTTTTTAATTCAAAAGCGGTATCCAAGATATTATATATAGTATTCAATCAATTTTGTAATATATGAGGGAGGAAATATACCACAATGTTGGAAAATACTGGAATTGACCTGTCTTCATGTCCAGATTTATCGAAAATAGGTGCAATAGGTTTTCTTTTTGCACTTAACCCAGCAAACATTTGTGATTTCAAATAACCACATTATGAAATCCTACTAAGAAGGTGATTATCATCGGGTTTTCAAAGCCTAGGGTGTTAAGGTCCTAGGAAACTTTGCTTTGTTTGGAAGTGGTGTTCAGATCACAGACTAGAATTGTAACACCAGGTATGAAAAAAGTTGAAATCTTGTAAACTCAAAAACCCCAACAGGAAAAAATTCATGGTTACTCATTTTTGAAACAACTAATCATTGCCATGGTTATATGAGGTGACTCCCCAGGTGGAAAGTAAACCAGCGATGTTAACTCTCTCCTGAAGCAAGTTAAGACTGTCCTAAGAGCCAGTATTTCCAAAAAAAAAAAAAAATCCCCCCCAAAATATTTTATTTGCTACAAGAAGTAGCCGCCCCCTCCCCCGACATTCCCTAATTTTCCCCATTTAGTGACTACACTAAATGCCAAATAATTCCCAACAAGATTCTAGCACTTCAGGAACATTTCAGATTTTGAAATAATTTCACTGAGTCCATCTACATTAAATTCATTTCTAGCCTTAATTTTCTGCTTTTTCCTTAAGTATTTACTAAGCAAAGAGTCAGAAAACCGGGCTCCTCCCCCAGCAGTAATTCTCAGATGTTAAGAGACAATAGCCCCCAAGATCTCTATCTCTAATACCCTAAGAAACAGATACTGGTGAAAATCTCATTGCAGAAAGCTTAGCCAAACTGCCTGAATGAACAAGCAACTTGAAAAAACTTTCCACAGAGAATTCATCCAGCAATGCTGTGCAAATGACAGGAAACATCATCCACCAGAGAAACAGGTCACCAGCCACATGCAGCCTTCACCCAGCACTTAGATATGGCTGCCATCCCTGATTAGGAGTGAACCTGACGACTGAGAAAGGTCTCCATGCCCCCAGTATCCTGAATGTTGACGGACTTCACACTCCTCTCCCCACCCCCACCTCACAAGCAGCTTTCGGTGCAGAGCGACACTGCTGGTGGTGGAATTTCCTTTAATTCTAGAAGCTACAATTTTTTTACCTTTATTTTTGGAGTAGGTGACAGAAGTTACTTACTTTGACTGTTGTTTCTGAATAAAAAGATACATAGGCCGTGTGTGGTTAGGACAGGGCAACACAAGTTATCCTCATGATGGTGAATCTGTGCAATATTCTGATTGTGGTGGTTACAGCAACCAACACAAGTGAGAAAGCTGTATAAAACATACACACACCTCTAACACACACTACACACACACAATACTATACACACATGAACAAATACTACACGCACATACATGCACATACACACTACAGGCACACACATGCTGAATTCACTACATACACTACACATACACACGTGTACACACGACACACACATACTGAATGCACACACACACACATACTGCACACATATGCTCTACACATACATATACACATACAAACACTACATACACTTAAACAGATACACATATACACATGCATGCACATGAGCACAAATGAAGCTCGGGAATCTGAATAAGGTTGGTGGCTTGTTATCAATGGTACTTCTCTGGTTATGGTATTATACTAGAGTTTTGCAAAATGTTACCATTCAAGGAAACTGGGGGAAATGTACTAGGCATCTCTCTGCATTATTCCTTACAACTGCATATGAATCCACAACTATCTCAATAAAAATCTCAGTTAAAGGAAAGGAGATGATGAAGACTATGCCTTCTTTCCCCCTACCCTGAGCATAAGCCCCATCAGGGGGCAACAACTCTTACCAGTTTCATGTATATGAGAGCTAAAGAGAGAAAGGAGGAAGGCAGGAAGGGAGGGAAGGAGGGCAGGAGGAAGGGAGCCTGAAATAAACTGCATTGCATCAAAATAAATTGTTCAGCTCCGTCATACTTATAACTGCCCCAGGACAACTCACTGAGTCTAGGAGAATGTTTCTGCTGAACAACACCCCCTAGCCCCCACTTCCTCTCCCACTGGATTCCTACTGGTTCTCCCTCCAGACAGGACATGGGGCAACCCCACTCTGAGAAACCCAACCACCCCCTGATAAAGATCCAGAACTGGAGACATGGAGCACTGCCCGGTGACATGGCCCAGTTGGATCACCTTACAGAGAAACAGTCAACAGACCCTCCTCTTTGCAGTTTCCAATCATCATTTCAGTGGCCTCTCTTAAATGAGTACACACAAAGGATCACTTAACTTTTAAAGAAAGCACATAATATGAAAAACAAAACGGAAAGACAACAGCAACCTGGAAAAAACCAAGTCCACATACAGAAAAGGAAATTCCAAAGACTACTTACTATTCACACACTTTAGGATATAAGCAATGATGCTGTATTGATGAAGCAGAACAGGATGTTACTAAAAATAACTCTCAGAGGAGGGAGAAAAAGAGCTCTTGGAACTAAAAATACGACAGCAGAAATGAAATCCTCAGTAGAACTAGAAGATGTGGTTCAGCAACCTATAGAAATTAGAGCAGGAGGATGAGGGAAAAATGGGAGAGAAGAGATCAGAAAATCAGAATATCAATCTTAGAAGTCAAACACCCCAGTAACAGACAATCCAGAGAGGGGAGAGAGCTTGGGTTGGAGGAATGCACACAAGTTCCCAGATCTGAAGGACATGAGCCTCCAGATGAAAAGAACCAGGTGAGTTCCCAGTACAATACATGAAAACAGAACCACCCCAGCCATTTAACTGATATGCCTGAACATTAGGAACAAAGAGCACCCATGCTTTTGGGGGAGACAGGAGGAAACAGGTAACATACAAAAGAACTAGAACAGCATCAGACTTCTCAGGGGTAACCCTTAAGAGCAATGCCTTCAAAACTGGGGAAACTGAGTTCCAACATAAATTCCCCCTCCAGCCAAACTATCTTCAAAGTGTGAGACTCGAATTAATGTATTTTCAAGCCTATTTTCAAATCTACGATGTCTCAAACCTTTGTTTTCTTGTTTCCACACCCTGTCTTAGGAGGCACCTGGAGTGTGTGATCCCCAGAAACGTGTACCACAGATGAAGGGATAAACCAAGCAGGGCAGGAAATGCATACAGGTTCCTTGCAACACAGGGAGAGCTGGGGGTTGGGGGGGGGGGGAAGTCATGGGCAGTATGAAGCTATAGGCAGATCTCAAGATGACAGCTGGGCAGCAGATTTAACAAGCAACCTATCCAGACTAGAACAAGCTGGAACAATCTGAGAAGGACTTCTGAAAAAAGAGAACTGGATAGAATATCTAATGGCAGTGTACATAGGCAAAGAAGGTGAGGGCAACCGGAGGAAAGTTTGGGCTTCAATTAGTGGTGAAGGCTTAGAAAACTAAGCAAATATTCATTCACATTTAGGACAGAAAAATTAAGCCCAGCGTGCTTCATAGCTCGGGTACAAAGAGCACTGACATGGCTGTGATAAATACTGACCACTGATCTATCCAGTGGTGTCTAGTCTTAGCTGCACACTAGAGCCATCTGCTTCCCTTAAAAAAAAAAAAATCCCAATACCCAAGCTATACCCAGGAACATTATGTCAGAATCTCTGCGGGGGGGGGGGGGGGGGGGGGGGAGGGTTAGACCCAGACATAAGTAAAGTTTAAAGTTCCCTCGTGATTACAAGGTGCAGAGAAGACGGAAACCCAGGAGCCAAGCAAAGATACAATTTTCACCCTCATGCATACTATTTCCCAGGTACTTATCTGTAGCAACTGCTTATGGTCTTGACTTTTGACAATCAGCTATACTCCACCCAGATGTCCTACCAGTAATCAAAGTCAAAATGTCCAAAAGTGAATGTTCCTTCTTAAAGATGGTGCTATTGACTCAGCAACGTTAACCTTCAGCACTCCCTTTCTCCTGGTCACCCATGCTTCCCATCACCCACTTTGTTCTTACATCAAAACCCTACCCAAGAAATGTGCTTGTTACTTCCTGTTCCCTGTGGGTTCAGAGCACACTGTTTGTCACTCAAGTGAAAATGACTTTTGCTGAGGTCAAACAATGCAGAAGCAGAGAGGGAGTCATGAAGAGAAAAACACAAAGTTGCAAATGTGAAATTCCTCTGAACTAGGTCAACAGAGAAGCAGACTTTAATTGTTCTCATTCTCCTAGAAATGAAGAGTGATGGACAAGGAATAATGGCTAGATTTCATGATTTAGATAAGCAATTTGTATTGGTTTGAATACCTCCAGAAATATCAAAGGCCTATTCCCCGTACCTTCCAATGTTTGAAGTCTAGAGTTCAAAGGGTCATGACTGCTCCTCCATCACTGAGGTGTCCAGGAAAAGTTGAGTTTGTTTGTTTGTTTGTTTTTAATGTTTATTTTTGGAGAGAGAGAGAGAGAGAGAGAGAGAGAGCGAGCATGTGAGCAAGGGAGGGAAAGAGAGAGAAGAGAGAATCCCAAGCAGGCTCTGTGCAGAGCCCAAAGTGGGACTCAAACCCACAAACCGTGAGATCATGACCTGAGCCTAAATCAAGAGGTGGATGCTTAACCACCTGAGCCCACCCAGTTCCCCTTGGGAAAGCTGAGCTTCTATCCAAGTGTCAAATGTCTATGCACTGCCATTCAAATTCACAATTCCCATATATACATCTCATTGAAAGTTAGGCAAGGTTGGGGAACCAGGGGTGCTGCTGATTAAGCATCTGACTTCAGCTCAGGTCATGATCTCACGGTTTATGGGTTCAAGTCCTGTGTCGGGCTCTGTGTTGACAGCTCAGAGCCTGGAGCCTGCTTCAGATTCTGTGTCTCCCTCCCTCTCTGTTCCTCCCCTGCCTGTGCTCTCTCTGTCTCTCAAAAATAAACAAAGAGTAAAAAAAAAAAAAAAAATTTTATTAGCCAAGGTTTCATTTGGGGTCTGTGCCTAAAACCTTATCACCTTGCAGTTCCCCACCATGTTTGGAGACCCAATTTATACCCTCACCTGCAGTAAATGGGAGAAGCTATCTCTCCTGCACCTGTGTTAATACTTGACATTATCCTGCATTTTCATTTTTGCCAACCTGATATTTAAAAATGTATTTCATCATTTTTAAAATGAGATTTCCCTGATTATTATTGAGGTTGAGGATTTTTATTGGTATCTACTGGTCATTTGCAACTGCTTTGTCAACTGCCTGTCAGTATCTTTTACCCAATTTTTATACATTTGTTTTTTGTTCCCCATTCATTACCAACGTAATTCCTTCGATTTTCTGGGTTCCAGCTTCTCCTTACTACCAACACCTCCTCACGCCATGCTGTCTCTCTCATTCGCCTCTCCTATAATTCTTGAAAATTAGCTGTTCGACGCCTCTCTTCCCACTAAAGTCTAAGCCACCATGAGGACAATATTCTGGGTATCCATCTCAGACACTGCTGTCACCCCAACAACTAGTAAAAAGCCTGCCAAATATTAACTGGATGAATGAATGGAGGTCCTTGGGTCTTCTACCAGTGGAGTCCAGGCAGAAACTCATTCAAGAGGTGCCACTGAAGACTGTTTCACAAGGGACCACTTACAAAGGTGGGAGTGGGAAAACTGGTAAGGGAGGTGAAGCCCCCAGGGATGAGAATGAGGACAGGACTGGTGCACCTGTAGCCACAGGAGAGAGTCTGGAAGATATCTTCCATGTCTTAGAACTCACAACTCCGTGATTAAAACTGCCTGGATGGCAACCACCACGTTTCACTAGAGAAAACCTTCTTCCACTGTATCCCTTAATACGTCAAATTCTCAAACCCTACAGGATAAAACCATGTTTCAAACTGTTGCAAAGACAAACAAAAGTCAGTGCCAAACAAACCCTCCAGAAACTGAGGGCAGGAAAAGAGCAGAAAAACTTGAATTACCTTCTGGAAGTACCACTCATTTGCTATGTGACTTCAAGGACATCTTATGAACTTTCTGTACCTCAGTCTCCCCAATACAAGAGTCACTGTACTATTATTCCCTCCAAAAACATATATTTAGCTCAAGGAAAAGTAATCTCCTTGAGGAAAAAGAGAGTTGCCAAAATCCTGTCCTATCAGCCAACTTCCACCAAGCCCTGGAATTCTCAGCAAATGGCTGGTTTTGCAATTCTTTTGGCTTTGCCAACCCTCCAGGGTATTAAAAAAATCTTCCCACAAGGATTCAAGGCTTGCAAGTAAAGGAAATCTTTGAGAAAAATCTGGGTTGATGAGCAGCTAAGAAAAGCCAGGAGAGACACATCTATATATGTTTAGGCATAAAATAGAAAAGGTTGAAAAGCGATGTGTTTCTAAAATACTGCTTCTATGAAAGCAACCTTCTGTTACTCCTTTACTCTCCCCAGTCGACTGAAAAAGGCAGTGTGATTCCCATTTTCTATTCGTGTCCTCCTCAGCTGGAGCTAGGCAATGCAGGGGCATGCAGCTTGGATACAAGTGGGCTTGGGATCAAATCCTGCCGCCTAATGAAGTGACACAAAGCAAGGTACTCACCTTGTGTGGCTCCATGTTAGCCCATGAAAAATGGGTAACAACACTGACTTTGATGGATGGGGGAGGGGGGGAAGAATTCTAAATCATGAGATTAAAACGCATGCCAGTAACTGAGCTCCTGACATGCAGTCGCTAGTTTTTATCACAGGTACTGTAGTTCAGAAATCAAAACAGCTTCTTTACTTAACAAGTGTCTTTTGAGCATCTACTAAGGGCAGTTGATGCAGATGACAAAGGTGAGCAAAGGTCAGAGGGTCCCTGACCTCCTGGAGTTTATTAGAATGTGGTGAAGAGGACAGGTTACTCAAATCACAACCAAACAAATACATAATTGCCAACTGTGATAAATGCTATGAAGAGAAAATAGCTCAAGGAGCAAAATGGGAGGACCTAGTCTGGTTGGGTAGATCTTAGGCCCGGAAGTGAAAGATGAACGAGCTGTGATTGGTAAGTGTGGAACTGGCATGTGTGACAGGTCTGGGGCCAGAAGAAATGTCACCCTTTTGAGGAGCATTAGAAAGACCAGTGTAGTGAAGCATGGAAGGGAGGGCAGGAAGGGAGGATATCCAGGCAGAAGAATCCAGCAAGGCGTCCCCGTAAACCACACAAGAGATCGAGAGGTCGTGGCCATTGTCCTCTGAGGAAGGGGAGGTCGCAAAGCTAAAGATAGGCTCTCAGCTTGGCAACTGAAATGTGCAGTTCAAGTACCCACACAGCCCTCTTTTCAGATACCACCTGTGGACCCCACACCTAACTTAAGATGGGCTGCCATGTTTTCATGATTGGAAGGTATTTCAAATATGTGTATATTTATCATTCACCATTTACCTCCTTGGGAAATGTCTCTGTCTCTAAGTTATTATCCCTGGTTTTCCAAAGCTAGCCACAATATACATGCCCACCTGCTCTCCTTACAATATAACCTGACACTCCTCCACTGAGTAAGTGGTGACATCTATGTCCCCCCTTTTTGAACTTAGGATGACAAATGCCAATGCTTTGGCCAAAAGAAAACAGTGGAAGTCATGCCACATGACTTCTGAGGCTAAGACATAAATGCTGTGTACGTCCACTTTATCCTCTTGGAACCCAGCTGCTGTGTTCTGAGGAAGTTCAAACTAAGGCACATGGAGAAGCCATATGGAGAGGCCATACATAGGTGTTCTGGGTAAATGCCCAGCTGAGAGTCCAGCCAACAGCTGGCCTCAACCCCAGACATGGGAGTGATGTTGCCTCCAGATGACTGCAGACCCAGCTGTCAAGTCACCCAGCCTTTCAATCTTTCCAGCTGAGCCCCAGACGTGGAGCAGAGATAAGCCATCCCAGAACACCCTGTCCAAACTCCTGACCCAAAGTATCCATGAGCAAAAACATAAAACAGTAGTTCTACACCACTACGTTTTGAGGAGATCCATTATTAGAAACAGTAACTGGGCCAGAATATATATGTAAACTTTGAGCTATATACATTACATTTTTTTTTCTTATTCATTACTCACCTACCTAGGAACTTTCTAGAGGGGATGTCTATCATCACTCCTGAGCTAGAACCTCTGGGCTTTATTTGTACCACTTCTGGAAAAAGATGACCAGGTTCCTCACTTCAGAGAAAAACTAAACATTTTCAGACCACTCAAAGCATACAAAAGTAATCCATTCTCACTGCAGAAACAAGAAAAAGAAAAGAAAACCTTCATTTAGCCAATCTGACACCTTACTTCAATTGGCTTTGAAAACAGATCAAAAATGCGATCTTTAAGATACAAAACAGATGAACACAAGGGAATGGAGGCAAAAATAATATAAAAACAGGGAGGGAGACAAAACAGAAGAGACTCTTAAATATGGAGAACAAATAGAGGGTTACCGGAGGGGTTGTGGTGGGAGGCGGGAGAGGGGATGGGCTAAATAGGTAAGGGGCATTAAGGAATCTACTCCTGAAATCATTAATCATTGTTGCGGTATAAGCTAACTAACTTGGATGTAAATTAAATAAATAAATTATTTTTTTAATTAAAAAAAAAATGTGATCTTTATCAGCAACCATAGAGCCCTAGCTAGGACTGAAGAGCCCTTGTTTCCCTTCCTGAAGAGGAAGCCCTTGCTTCTTCTACCGCTGAAAGCTCAAGCGTCTGTGAAGATGGTGTGCAGCTACTGAATGAGGCAATGCACATAAAGCGTACTGAGCTCAGTGCTTGGCACGTACAAGCCCATCCACCAGTTGTTACTCTTGCTCTGGTTATTGTGAGGATTCACATTTTTCTTGATTCCAGCAGTAACCCTTCCCCGGCTTGTATTTAATAATGCTTGCGTCCCATCTCAGCAGAAAGGAGTCAATACTGGAGTTTGGTTAGATGTCAGGAAAGGGAGCTCAGGTTCCACACCATCAGAAGTGTTACACAACACTATATAACACAACTGCCACACATCCTTATTTTGGTTTGGTAAAAGAACAGTCCTTTTTATAAAAAAAGAAAAATCGATATGTGTTAAGAAAACCGGCTTCTGAGAAGTTACATTTTAATCACGGTGTGGTTTTCAAGGTGAATTAAAAACTATATTCTCCTTGGATCATTAGGAAGGTACCCCCCATGTGATTATATAAATATTACAAAGCTGCACCCAGATGGTGGCATGAATACCAGGAAACAGAGGTGGGATCAAAGAGTCAGGCCACCTTGGGTTAGGTCCTCCCTCTACTCCTCAATTGCCGTGTGACCTTAAGTGAATCACTCAGCCTCTCGCAGACACAGGGTCTTTGAAACAAGGCCAAACTCCAAACTTTTTATCCATACTGAAAAGACACTTAAGTAGAGTTAGCACCCAAGTTTCCAGGGTAAGTCACTATTCTAAAGCTTAAGTATGCCAAAGGACAACCCCCCCGCCAAGCTAAATAACCACTTGCAGATTCACACACATTAATATCTTAAATATGATCTAAAAACACACACACACACACACACACACACACACACACACACACAACACCTGGGCCTGGCTGTGAATCAGCAAGGTATCACATAATGAAATCATGAGTATCTACTTGAAGAAAAGGTGATTCGAGACAGAATTACAACTGGCGTGCCATTTGGGGGCTGGATGGCATCCCCCTTCACACTGCTGGATTTTCACGGTGATCTTCAGTTGCTGAGGTGGGGGTCTTCTGAAAGCTTGCATTTATGGAAGGAGAGAGAAACAGAGAGAGATTATGGGAGGACAGAGATCAAGGGAAGAGACCAGGGAAAGGGCTGTGCTATGGAACAAAGTCGGAGTTGGTGGCACCTGAAAAGAAATGTCACTGCTAGGGAAACCATTTCAAAATGACATTCTAGTCACCAGGTTTCTAGTTTGCAGAATGTCTTCCACCCCCTTCCTCCTGAACACCCCGGCTTTCCCAGAGCCCCAGGCGGCCCCCAGCCATCGATGGACTTAACTATATGGGCCACATTGGCCATCCAGAAAAATGCCCCTTACATCCTGGAAGTGATGGGCACTCTAGAACTCCCAGAGCCCCAGCATGCAGGAAACATGGCCGGCATGTAATTGACTTAGAAGAGCCCTTACCAAAGATGGCATCAAGTACAGACTGGCTTTGCACTCACAAAAATCAGCAAGATTAAAAGGGGGTTAATGAAAACCCTCTTCGAGAGAATCAGTCAGTCACTGCTTTTGGCAGGTCCGACACTGCCCTTTAAGAGAAGTCCAGCTTCCCTCCCTGGCACACTCCCCTTCACCAGATAATCTGGGATTCAAGAGAAAAGGAGAGAGCTCTGGAGTCCTGACGGCTCCACTGAAGACTGGGACCGACTCCCTCATATTACCATATAAGATGAAGTCTG
Organism: Prionailurus bengalensis; assembly: GCF_016509475.1. Classification (NCBI taxonomy): domain Eukaryota; kingdom Metazoa; phylum Chordata; class Mammalia; order Carnivora; family Felidae; genus Prionailurus; species Prionailurus bengalensis. The sequence continues at coordinate 44,296,795 of NC_057354.1, read as the reverse complement.
TCAAGAGGTCTGCTAAGACTTGAACCAAGAGGGACCACCTGCTTTCCCCACGAAGCACGAGACCAGCCAATCTGGGGGACATCCCCTTTTTAACCGATGCCACCCTTCACCATCACTATCAAAGTGCTTTTGTGCTGCACTTCATAACGCCTTGTATTAGAGCTACATCTTTCTTAACACCAAGGCACATACTTGTAACGGCTTTTTCTTTTTCTCACAACCATTTTTACGGCTGTTTTCCCACGAACCATGCCACTTGAACTGCTGGGATATAAAACCGTTTTTACAACATTCTTTTTCTTCCAAGTCTTTCCCTCCGTTATTTAGACAGCTGCCCCCCAGGGTCCAAACTGTTTTCAGTGGACAACTGTTCTGAGCACATTTCTCCACAAGGTCTATTTCAGCTCAAGAAAGGCCAAGGACAAATAAGACAAAAGTTGTGGGGAAAGGGCAGACCCACTGCAGGGCACCATGAGAGCAGAATGCAGCGAGACGGGGCAGCACAATCTAAATCATTTCTTCCAGAGCTGCAAGTGCCCAGAAGGGATCAGTCTTCCCTGTGAGTGGTCAGTGAAAGAGAACAAGTCCATTCCTAAACCCTAGCCAGGCGGCCAACACTTTTCCTCCCCGGAGTTCCCCGCACCTGTTCTAGAAAAGCGGGTAGGGAGCTTTCTGCCTGGTCCAGACCGCCTGTTCCGTATGGGGAACACTGGGAAATTATGTGTTTCACCAATCAACCAGCCCCCTTCGTGCCCTCAACAAGCCGAAGGTGTACAGGTGGTTACCTGTACAGGTACCAAATCGTACCGGGACAACTTCATTGCTGGCCTTGGGGGACTTCTTTAGGGGAACAGCCCCCACCCCCTCCGCCACCAGTCCCTCCTGCCGGTGGGTAAGAAGGACAGAGAGCCAAGAGGCACAGGTAAGGGTCCCCAGGGCCAGCCAGGCGCCCCCGCGTGCCGGCCGCGACTCCACTGCGCGGTCCTGGCCTCTAGGGCCCCCTCCTCCCGAGCCCCTCCGAGGGGCAGGGGGAGTCCTCGTGCCCGGCACCCCTTCCTGCCGGCCAGCCTGCTCGCCCCGCGCCCGGCCCGGGAGCCCCGAGCTGCCGGAGCCGCAGCGCCCACTCGGGGCGAGCCGCGAGCACTCACCATTATGCTCTTGCATGCTCGACAGCGACCAGAGCAGCAGCGCCACCAAGGCCAGGAAGCAGAGCTGGCTCAGCAGAAGGTCCCTCCGGCGGCTCCGGCGACGCTCGCGGTCCTCGTCGTCGGGCGACGGCATCCTCGGGCGGCAAGGCAGCGGCCCCGGCGGGGGCCCCAGCTGGCGGCGGCCGCTCCTGTCGCGGGCGGCCGCGGCGGGGACGGCGGCGGGAGGCACCCCTGCGCGCTGCAGCCGCGCGTCCTCGCTGCGCTCCCGCCTGGCCGCCGCCGCCGCCTCCTCTTCCTCTTCCTTGCCGCTGCCGGGCTCGTCGTCTTCGTCCTCGTCGTCGCTGTCGCTCAGTCCCTCCTCGCCCTCCTCCTCCTCCTCCTCGCCGCTGGCCCGCGCCGCCGCCTCCCGGCGCTCGGGGTCCCTCTCCTCCTCGCGCGCCATGGCTCCCACGCTCGGCGTCCGCGCTCGGCCTCGGGCGGCGGCGCGGCGGGGGCGGCGGGGGCGGCCGGGAGGCGGGGGCGGCGGCGGCCGAGGAGGAGGAGCGGGGAAGGACCGGCGGGAGGAGGGCCCGCCGCTGGCCAACTCCGCGGGCTGGCGAGGCCACCCGGGCTGGCTCCGGCCTCGCCGGCTGCGGGAGCGCGTCGCGGGACCGCCCGCTCCCTCACTCCATGGTCCGCGCGCGGGGAGCGGGGAGCCGGGGCCGAGCGGGGCCGGAGCGCGCCGGGAGCACGGGCGGCGCAGCTCCCGCAGCCTGCGGCGGCGCGGCGGCTCAGGCTCGGAAGCGGGCGGGGGGCAGTGCCGGGGACGCAGCCCGCGCTGGCCGGCGCGGCGGAGAGGGGGCGCGTGGGGAGGAGACTGAGCTGGGGAGGGAGCCCCGTGCGCGATCCTTCGGCCGTGCGGTGCCAGGGGGAGGGAGGGGGCGGCGCAGAAGGCCCCCTCGTGGGGAGCACGCCGCCGGGAGGCGGGTCTCCGGGCAGAAGGAATCGCCCGAAACTTCGGAGAAACAGAGGGGGTCTCTTCAGCCCCCTCCCCACTGTCTGCCCGGAGCGGAGACGCCGCGAGTGCGCTCAAGCTGCGCGCGCCCAGCCGCTAGCCGCGCCTCCTCCCGCGGGCCTCCTGGGTTTCCCTCCGCCCCCTTGTGGGGATCCCCCGCGCGCCAGCCTCTGGACCTGGAACCGGACTCTCTGGAGGCACTTGGCTCACGAGGGTGTCCCGGCTCCCCGCGCTGGCTCAGCTCACACTTCACTCCCAATCGCGCTGGATCCAACCCAATGCTGTTGCTGAAGGGAGGAGGGGAGGGGGGAGGGGCGGCTGGCACTGTCCCTGAGTGAGGCAGCCTGAGGATCCCTAGCCAACCTCGGGAGGAAGACCCTGGCCTTCCGCGGGGAGCATCAGCCTGCCCCTACCCCCCATGAGGAGGAAGCTCTAGTTCCCCCATTTCCCTGCCCCCAGTTCTGCTCCCACCCTCACCTACTTAGGGTGGTATCTGTCCTGGAGTCTGGACCGGCCCACAGCCCTGCAAAAAGGTGCCCATTTAGAGAGAACACCTAGTGGTCTCAGAACCACCCACCCTTCCTGCGAGGGTTTCCAGGTGCCTCCCTAGGTCTGCGGGCAGGATGGCAGATAAATAGACCTGAGATACAGCCTTTGCGATGGGGCTGAAAACAAAAAAGGATCACCTGGACACCAGGGGTCTGTCTGGGTGACTGTCTCCATGGAATCTGGTCATGTTAAGGAACGTAGATGCAGACATCTAGGCAGGTGAGGAGGAAGGAAGTTTCTCCACTCCTCGGTCTGAGAGCACCCACAGAGTCCAAGTGTGTCACCAACCTTGGAGCCACGTGGGTGATCACCTAGCCCACAGTCTCTAAGATGAACCCAGACATCACATGGGGACAGCAGGCTCACAGCAAAAAACAAAGCAAGCCTTCAAAAGTGGCTGGCTTCCTTTCCACAGAGGGACCATTTCACTCAAGGAGACTGGAAGACTTTTCTTCTTCTTGGTCATGTCATTCACTCAGACCTGTTCTCAGCTCAACATATTCCCAGACACAGAGCACCTTCCCTATGATGCCGGTGTGGTTGTCCTTATGCTTTGGTTCCCAGGTACTGAGAAGGATTTAAAACTATGTAAGTTCATCCAGGCTGGAGTGTGTGTGGGGAATTCTCCAGTGGTGTTACCTCGCTCAAAACATTCAGAGACACAGGAATGGAACATTAGGAGCTGAGTACGTGCCTTCATTCAGCTAACTGGGGAAGATACTCAAATAGCTTTTTCTAGTGTAAATAGGAAAAATAAAAGTGAAAGAGAGAACTTGGAACTAATTGGGCTAGGGAATGAACACAACACCAGCTCAGGGGGAGATTGCCACAGGCACAAGGAATTGTGTAATCCGGTAAAGGGAGAGGTATCCGGGAGGGAGCAGGGAGGAGAAACCAGGAACTGGCAATTCCCTAGAAATTCTCCTAACACCTGCAGTGAGAGGAAGAAACAGGGCAGGGGAGAGAGACAGATCACTCCAGTGGCACATAGAAAGGACATTTTAGTTAATACTCATTTTGACAGATTTCAGAGTAAAGAGGGTATTGAAGTAAAAACAAAGATCCCCAAGCAGCCAGTCACCACCCATGATGAAAAATGGGGAATTCTCTTCCCCAGTCTGATAGCACCTTTGCCCTGGTGGATCCCTCACCCCCACTTCCCAGGCGATGGCTTCTCTGCAAGAAGGAGAGGAAAGCTTCCTTCTTGGGTCAAGGAAGTCCCTCTTCTTCAACAGGAACACTTTGGAGTTTGGGGGGGTGGGGAGGAGAGCAGACTGCTAAGTCCTGTGTCAGCACTGGGGGAGGAAGACAGACCCCAGTGGGCTCCTCTTCCAAGGAAAACAGTTATTTTTGTCCTATGTGTTGTCTCCTAGTCTTCAGAGGCACCCCCCTTCCAACTGAATTTTGTTAGGAGCAGCAACTAAAATAGCTAATGTGCTACTTACCTTTCACCATCAGGATCATCATCAATCCTCAGGTAGGTTTTGCCTTTAATTTCTTAATCTGTTTGTATTCGATCTCACATTTTTGTGCAGGGAGCCATAGGGAGAAAATTCCAGGCCCTGATATTCAGTCTAAGGATTAGCTTGCTTAGAAAGAGAGGCATCGACCAAGGATGTGCTGAGGCCTTCACTCTTCCAGGAGTGAGCCAGGTGCCTCCTCACCCAGGGCTGGGTGCTGGGAATCACCACACACAGCCCCTGTTTTTACCTCCTTATCAACATTCCAGTTTCAGTGCTGTGCAAAGAGTTTGGGCTGGATGCGGGGGCCCAGAAGTGATTCATCTGTCTCCCAGCTCTGCCTTTATAACAAAGAGTTAAAAGCCTCCCATGACCACATTCACTGATGCTCAGCCCAGGAGAGCTCTTAACATCAGCCAGGGAGCAGGGCCTTATCTGTGCCCAGACAGCCAGCAGCTTCTAGACCCTTCTGCCTTCTTTCTAGTTCTCCAGCCTTCCCCTCGCCCACAGCACCCACCCTGATAAAGCAGTTTCCACAACAGAACAAGGTTGTAGCTTGTAACACGAAACAGTGCCAGTGTGTCAGACAAACCACCAGTTGAGAGGAAGGAAAGGAAGAAATGAGAAAACCAGAAAAGCCACTTGCTGTGTGAGGTGCTCACCATGGCTGCACCATAACACAGGGAGATATGGCCCAAGAAAGAGGAAAGACCACTGGATGTTCACAGAAAACCTTTTTACGTGTTTTTTTTTTTTTTTAAGTAAGCTCTACACCCAATGAGGGGCTTGAACTCATGATCCTGAGGTCAAGAGTCATATGTTCTACCAAATGAGCCAGGCAGATGCCCCTCACGGAAAACCTTTAAACACAATAAGGCCAAATGTTGGCAGATGACGGAATGAAAGGAGGAAACTCTTCCATGGAATGTTTCTGGAATAGTCCTCAGGTATAGCACCCCCTCCATGTGTCTGGAGACAACCACCCAGGCTCCCTGTCACTGCCTAACCTTGGTAAACTACAGCATTGACCCGCTGCTCTTCACCTGTACACGTGTCACCCTGCATGCACGCAGCACCCAGATTTGGATGGAACCCCAACTTCATCCAGGAAAGCCTGACCACATGTTTCCCTCCCCATTCTTATTAGCTGTCTTTCTCAAAAAGCCAGTAAAACTCCTTTAGACTCTTCCTGTCAACATTTTGAAGAACACAAAATAATCACTCGTGTGTGTGTGAGTCCACACTTCACATCCTGAGGCATTTGAGAACACCTTGTCTGCAAGGTGGGGCTTATGCTATGTTAAGTGTTCAGTTTACGAGAGTTAAAAGAAACTGCTTATTTTATTATAGTTTCCAATTTTTTATTTTCCTTTTGCACAACTGTTTGGTAATTTTGACTTGCTACATGGGTATAACTGTAGATTTTGTTTTCCTAGTGGAACACTGTCATATTCACAGCTATTTATTTTTCAAAAAAATATTTAGTGGGGTGCCTGGGTGGCTTAGTTGATTGAATTCGAGATCCCAGCTCAGGTGTTGATCCCAGGGTCGTGACTTCAAGCCCTGCGTTGGTCTCCATGGTGGACATGGAGCCTATTTAATAAATAAATAGGGGCCCCTGGGTGGCTCAGTCGGTTAGGCATCCAACTTAAGCTCAGGTCATGATCTTGCGGTTCGTGGGTTCGAGCCCCGCATTGGGCTCTGTGCTGACAGCTCAGAGCCTGGAGCCTGCTTCAGACTCTGTGTCTCCCTCTCTCTGCCCTTTCCCTACTCATGCTCTATCTCTGTCTCTCAAATAAATAAACATTAAAAATTGTTTTAAATAAATAAATAAAAGTAAAAAAAATAAAAGTATTCAGGTATCATAATATACATACCATAAAATGCACACAGCTTAAGCATATACCCTACATGGGTTCCAGATCATGACTTAGAACATTTCCTGAACCCGCTCCCCCACCAAGGCTCCCTTGTGCCAATTCTCCCCTGCAGGCAATAACCCTCTGAAAATAATCCCTCATAGGTCATCATTGCCTGTCCTTGAACTTCAGGGAAACGGATGCTTGTTCCTGTGGAATCCATCTGCACCGGTGTATAGAACTCTATTTTTTTTTTCATGCTGCGTAGGTGTAGATTGTTTTTACCTGATGCTTCAGTTCCCTTCCAAGTTCAGTGTAAGCCAAGAATAACGAAACCACTGCCTCTGGATCAGAGACAAATGACCTCCCAGACTGGCTAGTTTTATAAGGAACTTCAGCTGAAATTCAAACAGTCACCGGCTGCTTCTCAAACCAGTTACACTACCCCAGGGTAACTGCAGGACGACAGGACAGGTCAACCGGTAAACTTCGGGGGTCAAGCCTTTAAAGACAGACCCAGAAGAATCCCTCAGATGCGCATAAGATTTGGACTCTGCTTTTAATGGAAAAATCACAAGCCATTTCTTATGCATTCTTTCCACCCTTCTTTTCTTCTAAATGAGAAGAAAGTAGAATAGGTACCATCAGGAGAGATTCCCACCCAGTCTGTGGCAGAGCCATGGAGCAGCCTTTCAATCAAATGCCCGTGGGCTTAAAAAGTACAAGACAGCTTGTGAGAAATGTCCATCCCTAGCCCCATCCAGGGGAATGGGATTCAGGAAGCCTGGAAATCTGCATCCTTCACAAGCTCCCAGGGATTCTCTTGGGTTAAGGTTTGAGATCTGCTGTTTGAGAGAATACAGCTTGGTGTGTATTTTTGGTGGATCCTGGAGGGCAAATCTAAAAATGAAAAATATATTACCTAGCCCCTTTTTGTCAATATTTTTAAGCAATTTGTTTTGAGTGTTTGGAAGAAAGAAAGATAGGGCACACAAACACACCTTATTCCTAAGGCTGTGTCTGTCTTCTGTTTCACACAAGTGCTATTAAAAATAAAAGAGACTCTGGGAGCCTGGGTGGCTCAGTAGGTTAAGTGTCCGACTTTGGCTCAGGTCATGATCTCACGGTTCGTGAGTTCGAGCCCCACGTTGGGCTCTGTGCTGACAGCTCAGAGCCTGGAGCCTACTTAGGATTCTGTGTCTCCCTCTCTCTCTACTTCTCACATTCTGTCTCTCTCTCTCTCTCTCTCTCTCTCTCAAAAAGAAACATTATAAAAATAAAATAAAAGAGACTCCTATAAAAAATAATCCAGAGCCATGGAGATAATAGAGGGGTCAAAATTTTGAATCCTCAGAAGACAAAAAATGAGAATTCATAATTTGAACAAATTTCTCATTCTATCATAATCATTCAGAAAGAAAACACTTAGGCCCCCCCTAATTTCATTCTGTGGATGTAAACTTGGAACACAGGATGCTGAGTATGGCAGGGAGGGCCCTGGGAGCTTATTTCTGTAAAGATATAAATACTAGGCTTAGTAATCCCATGGTTTTAATAAAGAAAAAAAAAAGATCTATAAGGGGCGTCTAAGTGGCTCAGTCAGTTAAACGTCCAGCTCTTGATTTCAGCTTGGGTCATGATCTCCCATTTCATGAGTTTGAGCCCCAAGTTGGGCTGACCTCAAGGAGCCTGCTCAGGATTCTCCCTCTCTCTCTGCTTGTCCCCTGCTCACGCTCTCTGTCTCTCTCAAAATAAATAAATAAGTAAATAGACTTAAAAAAAAGAAAATAGATCTATAAAATGTCTTATTATTTTTAAATTTTGGGACCCCATCCTGATAGATATATCTTAAGTAGCAAAAGCAAACTGTGTAAAGAATTGTGCAACATCATTTTTGTAAAGTTAAGCAAAATCATGTATGTCTCTGGACAGGCAAATAGATGTCAAAATATATATAGGTATAAATACATATGGATATAAAATTTATAGATCTCTCTATACTTATTTATAGATATATAAATATATGTAATAATAAACATATATAGATATATTTGTATTATATAAAATTACACTTATGGGGCACTTGGGTAGCTCAGTTGGTTAAGCGTCCAACTCTTGATCTCAGCTTAGATCTTGATCTGAGGGTGGTGAGTTCAAGCCCCACATTGGGCTCGGCACTGGATATGAAGCCTACTTAATTAAAAAAATCACTTATATAATATAAAATATATATATTTTAAATATGGCTAGCAACAGTTACTTCTGGAGGTGGAATTACAGGATTTTGGAAAGGGATTAGTGAATAAAGAGGGACTTCCACTTTTTATTTTATACTGTTTTATATTTTTGGAATTATTTTTCTGGCATCAGCATGTCCTACTTTTTTAGTTTAAAAAATAAAGAAAAAATTAAAAGAATCTGTTCATGTGTAAGTAGTTAAGACAGTTGACTTAAATGAGAGGAATTGGCATGATTTGACTTGGGCAGGACTGAGCAGAAGGCTAGGGCGGGGGGGCCCCAGGCCCGCCTCCCTACGGGAGCCACTTTGCCCAACATTTCCCAGCCGCCCTGTGCCCTGAGGCTTCTCAGGAGCCCTAAGATGGGGGAGGATGGGGGGGAGCCCACCCAGGTGCTCAGCCTTGGCTGGCTAGAGCAGGAAGCTGGACTTCTGATTCTGATTTGGCCAAAGATCTAAGGTGCAGGCGTTCTCTCCCTGTTCCTCAGTTTCCTCACTGATAACTAGAGAGATGCTGCCAGCCCTTCCTCGGAAGGTTGTTTGTAGCAATGCAGCATTTTGAAAATACAAAACAGCCAAAAGAAAGAGATGCCAAAGTCTGTCACTCTTCACATTTAATAACCGAGTGTTATCTCTAATGAGGGTAATCAAGGCAAACCCTGCTTCTCCAACACCTGGAATCTAACTGCAGACCAAAACCCACTTCAAGCCTGGCTCGCTGGACTGCCAAGTGTAAACATCCTAAGAGTTGTAAACACATGACTCTTCACCGAGTCTCTGTCAACAGAGAGACCCGAGGTCAGGCTCTAAGACCCTGGGATGATCCCGCGTTGTGTCCCTTTCCTTATCTCATTTCATCCCCCAGCCCACGGGCCTCCCCTTGGGGAGGTGACAATCCTTACTGCCGACCTTGAAAAGCGGTGGGGGCGCGCCCCCTGGTGGCAGTGGTAGACATTCTCCTGGGGGGATTCTGGACCTCCTGGAAGAAGGGGCTCCTTCCTACCCAACCTGCCCGTGACTGGTTCAGCCTATTCTCAGACCGAATCCGGTCTCTATCCTTTCTGCTCAGGCAACATCTGACACTGAGGTGACTGCTGAGTCACCTGTTGCTCTCTTTGTCCCCAGAGTTTGAGTCATTGGGGAGATTTCCTCAAATTTTGATTATGGCCGCACTGCCTTCCGGCACTTAAGTACTTAAGTATTTCACTTGTTTAATTTTAAATCCCTTCCTTGAAATGTTATGCCTGAAGTAGACAGGATTCATCTGTTCCATTTCCCTTCCAAGCATTTAGGTCTTTGCTGCCCAAAATGTCATCCATGGACCAACAACATGGCATCCTTGGAAGATGCTTGGAGATGCAGAAATCAGGGCCCACTGCACACTTGCTGAATCAGAATTTGCTTTTTAACACAATCCACAATAGATTCCTATGTAGATAATAGCATGGATTTGGTTGGTACTTCCTCTCGGACTTCGTAACTACCCATATTTATGGCTAACTACAAATTATAACACTTGAGATTATATATACCATTTTATTCTTTGCACTTGTAATGTCTCATTTGCTTTTCAACACTACTTAAATATGGAAAACCAACAAAACCAAATTCTGAATGTTTAGCATTTAAAGTAATCTACAAGCAATAGATTCGGAAGTCCCCAAGGAATAAGAATTTCAGCCACATCATTAAACAGTTAGATGTGAATAGTGAGTCCCTCCATTCCAGAAAATATTCAAAAGAAGAATTTCTGAGTTAAATCCCACACCTATCATAAACTATGTTAGTCCATAACACCACCAGAATTCATTGAAACACAAAACAGGGTATAAATTAAACTTTCAAAAAGCAGCATGAGAATTTGAGAATACAACTCTGGTTTGGTATAATATTTTTTATTTTCTTTCAAAACGTTTCCATCCATCATTTGCATTAGTCATAGTCTTGTTAGAACATTATGCCCAAAAATATCAAGGTTTTGAGTAAGATCATTAAAGGAATGGGAAAAAATAGCCCTTTGAGGTGTTCAAAAGTGAGTGCAACAAATTTTTTAACTTTTTATTTTGAGCTGATTTTTTTCCGATGGTTTGTTTTTAAATTAAGTTTTTAAATTTTAATTCCAGTATAGTTAACATACAGTGTTATAATAGTTTCAGGTACACAATCTAGTGATTCAACAATTCTACACATTACTCGATGCTCATCAGGATAAGTGCACTCCTTAATCACCATCACCTATTGCACCCATCCCCCATTACCTCCCCTGTGGTAACCATCAGTTTGTTCTCTAAATCTGTTTCATGGTTTGTCTCTTTCTCTTTTTTACCCCTTTGTTCATTTCTTTCGAACTAATTTTAAACTTACAGGAAGTTGCAAACATCATAAAAAGAGTTCCTGTAGACCCCTCATGAACTTCACCTAATGTTATCATCTTAGATATCTAATACACTATGATAATCAGATGTATAAAATTAACACTGGTACAATGTTATTAAGTCAACTACAGACCTTGATCAAATTTTATCACTTTTTCTTCTAATGTTCTTTTTTCTGTTCCAGTATCCTATTCATGATCCCACATGATATTTGGTAATTACTTCTTAGTTTCATCCAATCTATGACAATTTGTCAGTGTTTCCTTATCTTTCATGATTTTGACACTTGTGAAGAGTACTGATGGTTTATTTTGTAGAATGTTCCTCAATTTAAGTTTGCCTAGTGTTTTCTCATGATTTGCATGAGGTTATACATTTTTGGCAAGACATGATAATCTATCAAGGGGTTTATGTCTTGTTACTGGTGATGTGAACCTTGATCACTTGGAGTTAGATCTGGGGTAGGTGGAGATACTTTGAAACTATGAAAATTTTGTTTCACTTCAAATTTTCACTTACTAATTTTCACATCCACTGGTGGATCGTATCCACAGTAATTATTAGCATAGTGTTAAACCATTTTATCTAAAAGTTACTTACCATTTCTTCAAAGCCTTTAATAACTACTAAAGAAGACTTAAGTGTGTGAGAGTAAATGGGAATTTGAGAAGGGAGGTGAGCTGTGTTCAAACAATAAACAAGGAGAGCAGGAGAGAGGGAAACATAAGGGCCCCTCCATAGGTTATGTTTCCATCCTATCTCAGTATCCCAGGGAGCTACTTATGTAGTGCAGCACTCAACTTCAAGACCTCCTATATAAGATTTCACAACCTATCTATAGAAATGAATCTACCAGTCAAGGAATTGAGGTTTATAATACAGAGTTGTGTTCTTTAAAAGAACAAGTGTGCTTCATGGGGCACACGAGTGGCTCAGTTGGGCGTCCAACTTCAGCTCAGGTAATGATCTTGTGGTGCAGTCCGCGAGTTCCAGCCCTGCTTCGGGTCTGTGCTGACAGCTCAGAGCCTGGAGCCTGCTTCAGATTCTGTGTCTCCCTCTCTCTCTGCCTCTCCCTCCCTCTCAAAAATAAACAAACATTTTTTTTAATTTTAAAAGAATAAGTGTGCTTTAAAAACACAAGAAGGGAGGGCACCTGGGTGGCTCAATCAGTTAAGCATCCAACTCTTGATCTTGGCTCAGGTCATGATCTCCTTGTTGGTGAGTTCCAACCTGAATCTCAGGATTCTCCTTCTCTCTCTGACCCTCCCCTGTGCTCTCCTACACTCTCTCTCTCTCTCAAAATAAATAAGCTTTAAACAAACAAACAAACAAACACAAGAAGGGAGAAACCTAATAACTATCTATATGATCCCAGACCTAGTGTTAGTAAAGTACATAAATCAAGCTGAGTACTTATTTACAATCAAGTAGATTGTATTTTTTATTTTGTCATCAATATTTTATTAGTATTAACAAAGTATTTGATAATCACCATTTTGTCTTTGATTACTTTGAGTGGCTTTCATGAAGAAATCTTTGGTTAGACCTTTTGGATATTACGCTGTTTGTGTCCACCAACTTCAAAATGTCATGGTTCAAAGGTGTTCTGTTTTTTTGTTCTTAAAACATGCATTCTTCCCTCAGAGACCCTGAACTTATAACAAGGGTTCCTTTTTCTACACAGCAAATCACTTTTATTCCTTCCTAAGCAACAATCTCTGGTTCCAGAACTATAAATGAATTCAGCCCAAAGCCAGGACTCAAAGGAACCAGGAGCTATTTCTAGCTTTTCCACTTATATGAAGGATTAGGAGAATGTCACAACCCTCAAGTGCCTTAATTTCCTCATTTACAAAGTCCCCAGGTTCTCTCCTCTCTCCAAGATAAAAAGCTATCACATTGTCACTCATAGTGGTAAACAGTTATCAGGGACTTCCAAGTTTCTGGTAGGAGAAATTGCTCACTGTCATCTGTTAGATCAATTGAGAATAAGAAAGATGAAAGTTTTTATTTTACCTTAACTTATTCCTTTTCTGATGCTATTGCTTTACGTAGATCCAATTTATGACACGCACACACGTATATATGAAATGAATGACAGCAATAAACAATGATACATGGGATCAAGGGGTGGAGGAAAAGAATTAGGATTATTTTGTTATTATAAGGTATTTTCACCAACCATGTAGCATTGTTTGAAAATGAATTTGAATTAGTTATAAATGTATATTCCAACTCTAGAGCAACCAGGAGAAAAAAGTATAAGTGATATGCTAAGAAAGAAAATAAAATGGAGTCATCTAAAGTGATAAGTAAATAAAAACCACAAATGTCAGAAACAGAGTGGAGAACAAAAATAAGAAAAAAAAACAAGGGCAATGAGTAGAAAACAATAACAAATATGGTAACAAATATGGTATGCTGTATCAGAAATCGCTTTAAACATCAGTGGTCTAAATACACCAATTAAAAGACAAAGATTGTCTTGAGAAATCAAGACTCAACTATACGTTGCCTATAATAAACACAATTAAAATATGAAGATACATATAGTTTATAAATAAAGAGGTAGAGAAAGATATACCATGGCAACACTAATAAAAAGAAAATGGGAGTAGCTATATTAATTTCAGATAGATCAGACTTCAGAGCAAGGACAGGTATTAGGAATAAAGATGGACATTACATAATGATAAAGGGATCAATGCTCCAGGAAGACATAACAAGCCCTAATGTGTATGTGCCTAATAACAGAGTGTCACGATACATGAGGCAAAAACTGATAGAATTGCAAGGAGAAAGAGATGAGTTCATTATTATAGTTGGAGACTTTACCATCTTTCTCTCAGAAATGAACAGATCCAGCAGGCAGAAAATCAGTAAAGACATAGCTGAACTCAACAGCACCATCAATCAACTGGATATAATTGACATCCATTGATTACTTTATCCAACAATAGCAGGAAACACATTCTTCTCAAGTCCGCATGGAACATTCACCAAGATAGACCACATTCTAGGCCATAATGCACACCTTAATAAATTTAAAATAACAGAAATCATATAAAGTATACTTTTGGAATTAAACTAGAAATCAATAACAGAAAGCTGGAAAATCCCCAAATATTTGGAGATTAAACAGCACACTTCCAACCAACATATGGGTCAAGAAGAAATCTTAAAAATATTTAAAGTATTTTGAATGAAATGAGAGTGAAAAAAAAGCAGTAGAGAAAATCAACAAAATAAAACACTAATCCTTCAAAAATAGTAAAATCAATAAGCCTCTAGCAAGACTGATTTTTTAAGAAGGAGAAGACAAATTACAAACATCAAAAACGAAATAGGGACCATCACTACTAACCCCATTGATATTGAAAGAAGAATAAAGAAATATTATAAACAACTCTCTGCTCACACATTTAATAACCTAGGTAAAATGGACCAAATCCTTGAAATGTGCTAAAACTCACACAAGAAGAAATAGACAACTAGAATAGGCCTACATCTATCTATAAAATAAATTGAATCAGTAATTAATAACTTTCTAAAACAGAAATCACCAGACCTAGATGGGTTCACTGGTGAATTCTACCAAACATTTAAAGAAGAAATTATACCAGTTCTCTAAAATCTCTTCCAAAAGATAGAAAGAGAGAGAAAACTTTCTATCTCATTCTGAGTCCAGCATTGCTATGATAACAAAACCAGACAAAGATATTTCAAGAATAGAAAACTACAAACTAATATCTCTCATGAACATAGATGCAGAAATCCTCAAAAAGTATTAGTAAATCAAGCCCAAAAATGTGGAACAAGAATTATACACTGTGACCAAGTGGGATTTATTTCAAGTGTACCAGACTGGTTCAACATTCAAAAATCAATTAACATAATCCTTCACATCAACAAGCTAAGAAAAAAAAAGTATCACATGATCATCTCAATAGATGCAGAAAAAACATCAGACAAAATCCAACACCTGATCCTGATAAAAATTCTGTCATCGAGGAATAGATGAAACTGCCTCAACTTGATAAAGAATATCTAGCAAAAACCCTATAGCTAACATTATACTCGATGGTGAGAAACTAGAAGCTTTCCCACAGTGATCAGAAAAAAAGTAAGTCTGTCCCCTCTCACCATTGTCACCACCTTTTTTTTTTAAAGAGAGAGAGAGAGAGAGAGAGGGAGAGAGAGAGAATCTTAAGCAGGCCCCACAGTGAGCATGGATCTATCCCACAAAACTGGAGTCATGACCTGAGCTGAAACCAGAGTCAGACGCTCAGTCGACTGAGCCACCTGGGCACCCCTCACCACTTTCAACATCACAGACATCCTAGCTAATGCAAAAATGAAAAAACAAAACAAAAAGAAACAGATTGGGAAGAAATAAAACTGTGTTTATGTTTTTGTTTTTTTGCAGATGACACAATGGTCTATGTAGAAAATCTGAAGGAATAGACCAAAAAAATCTCCTGGAGCTAATAAGCAATTATAGCAAGGTTGCAGAATGCAAAATTAATACACAAAAGTTTTCTATATAGCAGGAATAAATAAGTGGAGCCTGAAATTAAAAACATGATACGCTTACAACACTCAAAACAATTATATACTTAGGCATAAATCTAACTGAATAGGTATAAGAATTATATGAGCAAAACTTAAAACTCTGATGAAAGAAATCAAAGAACTATATAAATAAGTATTTCACATTCATCAATAGGGAACTCAATATTGTCAAGATACAAGCTCTTCCCAGTTTGATCTCTAGAGTCAATGCAGTCCCAATAAAAAATTTTAGCAAGTTATGTTGTGGATGTTGAAAAATTAATTCTGAAGTTTACATGGAGAGGTAAAAGACCAGAATATGCAACACAGTTTTAGAAGAGAACAAACCATGAGGACTGAAGCCACCAGACGTCAAGACTTACTATAAAGTTATGATAATCCAGACAGTGAAGTACTTGCAAAAGAATAGACAAATGTATCAGTGGAAAAAAATAGAAAACTCAGAAATAGACCCACGTAAGTAGTCAGCTGATCTTTGACAAAAGAGCAAAGACAATAAAGTAAACTAAAGATAGTCTTTTCAGCAAATGGCACTGGCAACAACTGGATACCCACATGCAAAAAGAAGAGAGAAGAAAGAAAGAACAAAGAAAGAAAGAAAGAAAGAAAGAAAGAAAGAAAGAAAGAAGAGAAAGAGAGAAACACAGAGAGAAAGAGAGAGAGAAACAGAGAGGGAAAGAAAGAAAGAAAGAAAGAAAGAAAGAAAGAAAGAAAGAAAGAAAGAAAGAAAGAAAGGAAGAAAGAAAGAAAGAAAGAAAGAAAGAAAGAAGGAAGGAAGGAAGGAAGGAAGGAAGGAAGGAAGGAAGGAAGGAGGGGAGAGGAAGGAAGGAAGAAGAAAATGAAGGAAGGAACTTAGACACCAACCTCACACCCTTCACAAAAATTAGCTCAAAATTGATCCTTGACCTAAATATAAAAGGAAAAATTGTAAAATTCCTAAAAGATAAAATAAGGGAAAATCTAAGTGATCTTGGGCTTGGGTATGACTTTTTAGATACAATACCAAAGTCATTAGCTATGAAAAAAAATACTTTATAAGCTGGACTTCATTAAAATTAAAAACTTCTGCTCTGCCAAAGACAGTCAAGAGAATGAGAAAACAAACCACAGACTGCGAGAAAATATTTGCAAAAGACTCGTGATAAAGGACTGTGGTGCAAATTACACATAAACTCTTAAAACTCAACAAGAGGTCTGTAATCTCTTGCATGTCTTGTAGTCTGCCTGTGATTAGACAGTGGACCTGGGCCACAATCCACTTCTGACTGGTAACTCTCTTACTTTACTCACTGTTTTATTACCTTTTGAACATGCAGCTGGAGGATGTGCACAGAACTTGGCATGCTTGTGAGCTCCTCATCCACTCCTGACCTAGGCCATGTATGATCCATCACAAGTTGCAGGGGTCTTTCCTTTACCAAATTTCCATTCTGTAAATAGTTCTTTAGCAGATTCATATGTTAACTAGTAGAAGCTAAAAACCTCTTAGTAAACCATTCACCATTGCTATCAAATGTAAGAAGGACCTGTGATCTTACATGTCCAGATGCCTGATGCAAGATACGGAGATGGCACATTAAGTAATAGTATCGCCCTTTTTGAGTACAGCGTTTTGTAATTCAGGAAAATATTTTCAAAACCCACTTTTAAAAGGAAATTTGCACAGAGGATCCACAGCTTTGTCTACTACTGAGAATGATTGCAATCTAAAACAATTACTTTGAACTATTTTTGTTTAAAACCTAAGCTCTGGGGCGCCTGGGTGGCTCAGTCGGTTAAGCGTCCGACTTCGGCTCAGGTCATGATCTCACGGTCCATGAGTTTGAGCCCCCACGAGCTTCGGGCTCTGTGCTGACAGCTCGAAGCCTGGAGTCTGCTTCAGATTCTGTGTCTCCCTCTCTCTCTGCCCCTCCCCTGTTCATGCTCTGTCTCTCTCTGTCTCAAAAATAAATAAACGTTAAAAAAAATAAAAAATAAAACCTAAGCTCCTATTAACTCAAAACTATAAAAAATTTTCTTCTTAATGCACTTGGAATTCCATTATTTTGATTTTTTATTTACTCTTCAAATTATTCCTTTTCTTCATTCTCTCTCTCTTCTTAAATTACATTTGGATTGAAGATGTTTTATCTCAGGGTTTGGATTTTTTCTTCCTTGTGGAATCCTGAGGTGGTGAAGTTGAAGTTCCACTTTTAACTTGTCCTCATAAGATCTGAAGAAGTCCCACGTGAGACTTTTTCTTTTAGTTTATGTGGCATGAAATAAATAAAAATTAACATAGTTCATAAAGTTAATTTTATGTAATGCTATGGATGCTAGTATACCAAACACATTGTTACTGTTTTACCTTATTATTGTATTATTGTTATGGACTGAGTTGAGTTCCTCCAAATTCATATGTTGAAGCTCTACCCCCCAAGATGACTGTATTTGAAGATAGGATCTTTCAGAAGGTAATTATGGTTGAAATGAGGTCAAGAATGAGACCCTAACCCAATAGCACTGATGTCCTTATAAGAACAGCAAGAGTCACCGGGAGCATGTGTGCAGAGGAAAGACCACGTGAGGCACAGTGAGCACGTGTCCATCTGTGAGAAGAGAGGGCTCACGAGAAACTGACCATTCTAGCATTTTCATCTTGGACTTCCAGCCTCCAAAACTGTGAGACAATAAACCAGCTTCTGTTGTTTAAGCCACCCTGTCTTTAGTGTCTTGTTATGGCATCTCAAACAGACTAATACAATTATTATTCCAATTTTTATACACATCTGTTTGCTTGTAAAGGATGAGATGGTTGGTCATATTAAAGTTATTTAGCTAGTACCCTCCCTTTCAAAAATTTATAATAATTATCAATCTCTTTCCCTGTTAAATATCTGAAAATACTAATTACTTTTATACATAAATTTAATGACTCACAATTACCATTAATTAGTACAACACCATACTCTTATAATAATAAACATACACTTAAAACCTTAGCTAACTAACACAATTTCAAATTTTGGAGACTTTTCACTCTAAGTAACATCTAAAATGCTTGCCTATATTTGTAAATAAATATTCAAATATTAAAGATAAATCTAAAAGGCATGTGTCATTCCTATTACTGGCATTATTTCCAATTAGATTTGAGTTCCCTATGCAATCACATGATTATTGATCAAACAGAAGATAAGGCTGCAAAAAAGCGGGAAGTATTAGACTTCCAAAGATTGAGATCAGGCAAAGCCAAATAGCAGATTGCAGCCCAACAGTGAGGTCAAAGCTAAACTATGATGCGTCCTTATGCTTTATGCCAGCACTTCCTGCTAAACCCAGTTAAAAACAAAAATGCCCAAGTGAGCACTAGCCTTCCAGAGGCTCAGATCTTTGGGGGAATGCAATGTCATTTTTAGAATATCTTAAATTCATGATCTGAAAAGTTTTACAGTTTTGTTGGGGTATTTATAGTAAAAAACAGACAGCATTTGAAAATAAATTTTGTAGTGTTTATTTTTGAGAGACAGAACATGAGTGGGGGAGGTGTCGGGGTGCAGAGGATCTGAAGCGGGCTCTGAGCTGACAGCAGAGAGCCGGATGCAGAGCTCTAACCCACGAACTGTGAGATTATGACCAGAGCGAAGTCAGATTTTTAACTGACTGAGCCATCCAGGCACCGCCTTTTTAAAAATATATATTTTAAATATTTATTTATTTTTGAGAGACACAGACATAACATGAGTGGGGGAGATCATTTGAACGTTCTGTGTGGAACAAGCTGTCTAGATGAATTCCTTCATTCTCCAAGAGCTTATCCTCTGAAGTTTTCAGCCACAGTGTGCCTGTCCCTAAGTCCCATCAAAGCCATCTGAATGCCCTTAGCTACCTCAGAGGGGGGCTCATCACATCTGCGATTGAGTCAGATTCTAACATTGGGATTAGGTACAGTTTCATTGACATACCTTGGCTGGATCAGTCAGGAGAGCATGCAACTCTTGATCTCCCTGTCGTGGGCTCAAGCTCCACGTTGGACATAGAGATTACTAAAAAATAAATAGGTGAGGGGCGCTCGGGTGGCTCAGTCGGTTAAGCATCCAACTTTGGCTCAGATCATGATCTCACAGTCTGTGAATTCAAGCCCCGCATCGGGCTCTGTGCTGACAGCTCAGAGCCTGGAGCCTGCTTCAGATTCTGTGTCTCCCTCTCTCTCTGCCCTTCCCCTGCTCATGCTCTGTCTCTCTCTGTCTCAAAAATAAATAAAAATATTAAAAAATAAAAATAAAAAATAAATAGGTGATAGAGATGACAGATAGATAGATATCTAATAGATAGACAGCAGGTAGTTAATAGATAGATAGGTGAGAGAGAGACAGAGAGAGACAGAGAGAGAGATAAAGAAGTACCCTTTCTGGAAGAGCACAAGCAACTCTCTGGGAAGTATGTATTTTTGATAAGTTGTATTTTCTTTTTCATTTTGTTCAAAATATTTGTAAATTTCTCTTGAGACTTCTTCTTTGACCCATGTGTTATTAAGAACTTTCTAAAAATTTTTCAACTATTTTAGGATTTCCAGCCGTCTTTTTGTTATTAATTTCTAGTTTAATTCCATTGTGGTCTGAGAACATACTTTGTATGATTTCTACTCTTTAAATTTGTTAAGGTGTGATTTATGGCACAGAATGCAGTCAGTCTTAGGGAAAGAGCCATGAGAGCTTGAGAAGAATGTGTATTCTGCTGTTGTTGGATTGAGTATTCTATAAACGTCAAGTTGATTGATAGCGCTATTCAGATCAACTACATTCTTACTGGTTTCTGCTTGCTTTATCAATTACTGAAAAAGGGATGTTGAAGTCACCAACTATTATAGTGGATGTGTCTGTTGTTCCTTGAAGCTCTATTAGTTTTTGCCTCACATATTTTGATGCTGTGTTTTTGGTGGCTACACACTTAGAATTGTTACGTCTTCTTGGGGAATTCAGCTCTTTATCATTTTGTAATGCCCCCCTTTATCGCTGATAATTTTCCTTGTTCTGAAGTCAGTGTTCTGTGAAATTAATGCAGTTACCAGTTTTCTTTATATTAGCATTAACATGGTATATCTTTCTCTATCCCTTTACTTTCAACCAATCTGATTTCTGTACTTAAAGAGGGTTTATGGTAGACGGGTATATTTGAGGTTTTTTTTTTTAAGTTTATTTATTTATTTTGAGAGACACAGAGACAGCACAAGTGAGGGAGGAGCAGAGAGAGAGGGAGAGAAAGAGAATCCCAAGTAAGCTCCACACCGTCAGTGCAGAGCCCAACGTAGGGCTCAAACCCACAAAACCATGAGATTATGACCCGAGCCAAAACCAAGAGTCAGACGCTCAACTGACTGAGCCAGCCAGGAACGTTGAGTTTTGTTTTTTGATCCACTCTGACAACCATTGCCTTTTCATATGGGTTTTTAGATCATTCATATTGATTGATGATTAATATAGTTAGATTAATATCTACCATATTTGCAACAGTTTTCTGTTCATCATAACTGGTGTTTGTTTCTTGCTTCCTCTTTCCTGCTTTCTCTGGTTTAAATTAAACATTTTATTATTCCACTTTGTTTTATCTCTTACCATACAAATTACACTTCGTTAAAAACATTTAGGGGCACCTGGGTGGCTCAGTCGGTTAATTGTCTGACTTAGGCTCAGGTCATGATCTCATGGTTTGTGAGTTCAAGCCCCACGTTGGGCTCTGTGCTGACAGCTCAGAGCCTGGAGCCTGCTTCAGATACTGTGTCTCCCTCTCTCTCTGCCCCTCCCCCGCTCACGCTCTGTCTCTCTTTCTCAAAAATAAACACTTAAAAAAATGAAAAAAAATTTTAGTGGTTGCTTTACAGTTTGCAATATACATTTACAACTAATCTAAGTTAACCTTCAAATAACGCTGTATCAAGTTCACATGTAGTGTAGCTATCTTATAACAACAGTATTCCCAGATCCTCCCTCTCATCCCTTACAGGAATGCTGTCATTCCTCTCATGTATCCATATGTTATAATCACCCAATACATTATTATTATTGTTATTATTATTATTATTATTACTTTAAACAGATATCTTTTAGCTCAGTTAAGAATAAGAAAACAAGGGGCGCCTGGGTGGCGCAGTCGGTTAAGCGTCCGACTTCAGCCAGGTCACAATCTCGCGGCCCGTGAGTTCGAGCCCCGCGTCAGGCTCTGGGCTGATGGCTCGGAGCCTGGAGCCTGTTTCCGATTCTGTGTCTCCCTCTCTCTCTGCCCCCCCACCCCCGTTCATGCTCTGTCTCTCTCTGTCCCAAAAATAAATAAAAGTTGAAAAAAAAAAAAGAATAAGAAAACATTTTCTCAGGAAAAAGGAAGGAAGAAAGAAAGAAAGAAAGAAGAAAGAAAGAAAGAAAAAGAGAAAAATAGGGACTATATAAAACTAAAAAGCTTCTTACAGCAAAGGAAAACATCAACAAAATAAAAATGCAACCCAAAGAATGAGAGAAAATATTTGCAAATCATATATCTGATAAGGGATAAATGCCCACAATAAATAAAGAACTCATATAACTTAACAGAAAAAAATATGATTAAAAATGGGCAGAGGACCACCTCACACCTGTCAGAATGGCTAAAATTAACAACACAAGAAACAATAGGTGTTGGCAAGGATGTGGAGAAAGGGGAACCCTCTTGCACTGTTGGTGGGAATGCAAACTGGTACGGCCACTCCGGAGAATAGCTTGGAGGTTCCACAAGAAACTAAAAATAGAAATACCTTTCAATCCAGCGATTGCACTATTAGGTATTTACCCAAAGGATAAAAAAAATACAGATTTGAAGGGGTGTATTCACCCCAGCGTTTATAGCAGCACTACCAACAGTAGCCCAACTATGGAGAGAGCCCAAATGTCCATTGACTGATGAATGGATAAAGAAGATGTGGTGTATATATACAACAGAATATTACTCAGCTATCAGATAGAATGAACTCTTGCCATTTGCAATAATGCAGATAGAGCTAGAGTGTATTATGTTAAGCAAAATAAGTCAATCAGAGAAAGACAATATATGATTTCACCCCTATGTGGAATTTAAGAAACAAAACAGATAAACATATGGGAAGGGGTGGGGAGAGAAGAGAGGGAAACAAACCACAAGAGACTCTTATTGATAAAGAACAAACTATAGGTCAATGAAGGGAGGTGAATGGGAGATGGGCTAGATGGATGATAGATTCTAAGTAGGACACTTGTGATGAGCACTGGGTGTTGTATATAAGCGATGAATCACTGAACCCTACTTCTCAAACCAATATTGCACTGTAGGTTAACTAAAATTTTAATTAAAAAGAAAGAGGGCCTAGACAAGCTGACCTCTAAACACTCTTTTATTCTAACATTCTATAACCCCATAATAAAATGTGAGATTACTGATACATGAAAAAAAAATGAGCAGAGGATTTGAATAGACATTTTTCCAAAGAAGACCTACACATGACCAACAGGTACATGAAAATGTGCTCAACATCACTAATCATCAGAGAAATGCATATCAAAACAACAATGAGATATCACTCCACCCTTGTTAGAATGGCTATTACCCAAAAGAAAAGAAAAGAAATAAAAAGTGTTGGCGAGGATATGGAGAAAAGGGAGGATCTGTGCACTGTTGGTGGGAATATAAACTGGTGCACCACTATGGAAAAAGTATGGAAGGCACTCAAAATATTAAATATAAAACCAACATATGACCCAGTAATTCCACTTCCAGTATTTATCTGAAGGGAATGAAATTATTTTGAAAAGATATCCACACTGCCATGTTCACTGCAGCATCATTTACAACAGTCAAGACATGGAAACAATCTAACCGTCCATTGATAGATGAATGAATAAAGAAGATGTGCCATGAGTATATATTATTCAGTCATAAAAAAGGAAGGAAATTTTAGAAAAATGACATTTGAGAAAAATGGATGGACCTAGAAGGTAGTATGCTAAGTGAAATAAGTCAGACAAAAAAAGACAAAGACTATGTGATCTCATGTATATGTGGACTCTAAAAAAGATAATTGAACTGGGGCACGTGGGTGGCTCAGTTGGTTAAGTGTCTGACTTTGGCTTAGGTCATGATCTTGTGTTTCGTGAGTTCGAACCCCTCATTGTGCTCTCTGCTTTCAGCACAGACCCCGCCTCAGATCCTCTGTCCCCTCTTTCTCTGCCGCTCACCTGCTGGTTTCCCCCCTCCTTCAAAATAAATAAATAAACTTTAAAAAATAAAAAATAATTGAACTTATAGACATAGATCACCAATTGGTAGTTGCCAGAGGTTGGAAGTAAGGGTGGGTGAAAAGGGTGGAGATGGAGAAAAAAGAATAAGAAATATGATTTTTTTTTTTAATTTTACCTTGTTGGGACACCTGAGTGGCTCAGTTGGTTGAGTGTCTGACTCTTGATTTCAGCTCAGGTCATGATCTCAGGGTTGTGGGATGGACTCCATATAGGGCTCTGCACTGAGCGTGGAGTCTGCTTAAGATTCTCCCTCTCCCCTGCTCCCTCTCTCTCTCTCTCAAATTAAAAAAAATATATTACCTTCTTTTACTGCTTCTCTGATGGTCTTCCTTTCCTTATAAAAATCCAACTTTCTGACCTATATAACTTTCTTTCTCCATGAAGAACTTTTAATTTTTTTTTAAATATTTACTTATTTTGGGGAGACTGCAAGTGAGGGAGGGGCAGAAAGAGGATCCTAAGTGGGCTCTGTGCTGACAGGGTGACATCAGCGAGCCTGATGTGGGGTTCAAACTCACGAACCCTGAGATCATGATTTGAGCCAAAGTTGAACCAACCAACTGAACCAGCCAGTTGCCCCTCTCCACGAAGAACTTTTTTAACATTTCTTTCTGGACAGGTATGCTGGCAGTGAGTTCCCTCAGTTTTTGTTTTACCGAGAAATCTTTATTTCCCCTTCACTTTGGAAAGATAATTTTGCTGGATATAGAATTATATAGTTTTTTTCTTTCAACATTTTAAATATTTCACTCTACTCTCTGCTTGCTTACATGTCTTCTAATGAGAAGTCTTCTGTAATTCTTATGCTGGTTTTTCTATACACAAGACCCTTCTCATACCACCATCTATTTTCCAGACTTTATCATTGATTTTATGTAGTTTTAACATGAAATACCTAAGCATAGATTTTTTTTTTTTTGGTATTTATCTTAGTGTTCTCTGAGTTTCCTGCATCTCTGGTTTTGTCTGTCATTATTACTTCAAATATTTCCCCTTCTTTGTCTTTCTTCTTTTGGTATTCCAACTTTGTAGATGCCATACCTTTTGAAACTTTCCCCCACAGTTCTAGAATATTTTGTTCTGCCTTCTTTTTTTTAAACTTTCAATTTGGGAACTTTCTATTGGCATATCTTTAATGTCTCTGCTTCTTTCCTTGGCTGTGGTGAGTATACTGATGAGTCCATCAAAGACTTTCTTTGCTTTTGACTTGTAGGATTTCCTTTTGATTATTTGTTATAGTTTCCATCTCTCTGCTTACATTATCCATCTGTTCTTGTATGTTGTCTACTTTTTCCATTACAGCCCTTAACATATTAATCACAGTTATTTTTAATTCCCTGTCTAACCATTTTAAAATCTGTGTCATATCTGAGTCTGGTTCTAATGCTTCCTTTTCCTCTTCAGGCTGTGTTTTTTCTTGCCTTTTAGCGTGCCTTGTAATATTTTATTAAAAGCGAGGCATGATGTATTGAGTAATAAGAATTGAAGTAAGACCTTTAGTGTAAGGTTTTATGTTAATCTAAGAGTTGGGTTCTGTTTAATGTTTGTTGTAACTGTAGATGTCAGGGGCTTGAGATTTGTCTAATGTCTTTGTTTTTGTCTCTCTTGTTGCCTTTGGGCTCCTTAAATAAAGTCTGTGCCTTGAAGCTTTTTCAGCTATAATCCAGTGTTGTTATACTGGAGTCCTATTGATGTGGTGGTAAAGTGTTGGGGAGAGGAAGCATGCCGTAACTGCTTGATTAAATCTCAGGCTTTTAATAGGCCTATGTCCCTGGGCCCCCTCCTTCACAAGCGTTTCTTAGCTTCTCTTCCTCCCCTTAAATTCTGGCAAAATTCTTCCTGCTGGATTTCGAGAGTAAGCATTTGCTACGGAGGACTCTCTGGATGTAGCTCACAATGGTAACTTCTCTCTGCTCCTGCCACAGCCATGAGGGGACTTTCCTATAAGAACAGGATCACTTCCAAGCCATTTCCATGTTGGAGCTGAAATCAGAAGTTCTGTATCTATATTTTTGGAGTAATGGAAAAATCTAAACCACATAGGCTTCAATGATGAAGGAATTTCTTCGCTTGTGTAACTGGGAATTTCAGAGGTAGTTCAAGGTTTATGTTTGGTTAGATCTTATGGGTCAACAACACCAATAAGAACACAGATTCCTTTCATTTCTCTATTCTATCTCCTTAGTATCATCTATAATCTGCCAAAAATTTCCAAGTCTACATGCTTTCTCAGAGAGAAAAAATAACTTTTCCCAATACTGGAGAAAGGTCTTAGGTTTCTATTTTGATTGAACATTTCAGGTCACATGTTTATTGTATCAGTTAGCTATTGCCACAAAGTGCAGTGTAACAACTACAGAATCTTGGTGTCATTTAACAAGAAGTATTACTCATGTGTCTGACAGTTGTCTAGAAGATCTGTTAATGTCATCTGGGCTCTCTGACATGCTTACAGGCTGGGTGGGGTGTGCTGATTTAGTGTGGGGTGGACTGGGTGGCTCTACTTCAAGTTAGGGAGGTTCTACTCCACTGTCCTTCATTTTCCTAGGATCTGAGGCTAGGTAAGTCTGCTATTGTTATAGAAATGACAGGACTTCAAGAGAGGAAGTGAAAACAGAAAGCATCTTAAGGCCTCTGCTTGAAACTGGCCTAGTGTTAATTCCACCCACAATGCTACTGGTCAAAAGAAGGCCAACATCAGGGGACAGGAAAGTACTTTCTTCCCACCATGAAGTCATAATAAACATGTAAATAAAGATGGAAATTAAAGTTGAACACTCAAACTGTTGCTCTCACAAGTAAAGCAACCACTGCTTTCACAGGAATATGAATGCCTTGATTGATAAGAACCAGTTAAAACCCATCCTTGGAGCTACTGGTTGATTTGTACCCTATTAATTTGTTAGGGCTGCCATAACAAAGTACCTCAGAGAGGTGAGTTAAACAACAGAAATTTATTTTTTCTTTTTACTTTGGCCTGTAGATGGCCATCTTCTTCCTATGTCTTGACATGGTCTTCCTTCTGTGTATCTATGTCCTAATTTCCTCTTTTTATAAGGACTCTAGTCCTATTGGATTAAAGCCCACCCTAAGAAAAGTCACCAAAAATGTCCACTGCATGGAAGACACTGGAGGAGCAGTATTGTGGTTAGCTATGCCCAGACCACAGAATATACCACCTAGGAACATGGCTGGGTCAGCCCTTATCACAAGATGTGAGAGCAGTACACTTCTTCCACACCAGGGGCATGCTGTGTTCTGCTGTGATAGGAAGTCCAAACTCCTTACCTTCTGAGGGCTGCTGGAAGTCCCTCTCTAGTGCAAAGAATTATTTTGTCATATATTTATGTAAGAAGGTAGGAAAAGTCTACTCTGACTATTGGATCAAAATCAAAGAGTGGCAAATAACCTACTGAGAAATCTGGTGACCTCTCAACCATTTTCTTGAACAGGTCCCACTTCAAGCATGACTGGAGTTTTTTCTAGATGACAGCCTCACATTGGCATTTTTAAAAGAACAAAAGTTTGTAGGTGAGTGATTGATGCTTTTCTTGGCACACCTGAGCTTTTCTTTCCTGGTGAGTGAGCAGCAGTAATGCAATATTAAGTACAATCATGACTGTACTTAAGCTCAAGTTGAACAGGTCATGAAAAGTCATCGTTGTGAACACTTGTGACTGGACAGAGTGATATGCATGTGTAGCCTCTACTAGGAACCACCATTAGTCATTCCTGTGGAAAGAGCCCATGTCAGTGGACTCACAGTATTAGTTTGCTGGGACTGCTGTAACAAAGTACCCACAAAGTGGGTGGCTTAAACAACAGAAATTTCTTGTGTCACAGCTCTGGAGGTCAGAAGTCTTAAATTAAATTATTGGCAGGGTTGCTTCTTATGGCTTTGAAGAAGAATCTGTCTTTCTTGCCTAATGTCTTGTACTACTTTGCAGGCAATCTTTGGTGCCCTTTGGCTTGCAGATATATAACCCCAATTTCTGCCTCCATTTTTATATGTCTGTCATGCTCTGTGTATGTGTCTCTGTATCCAAATTTCACTTTTTTATAGGGACACTAGGCATATTGAATTAGGGCTCACCCAAATGACTTCAAATTAATTTAACTAGTTACATCTGAAATTACCTTATTTCCAAATTAGGTCACATTCTGAGGTACTGAGAATTAGAACTTCGACATATAAATTTGGGTTTGTATGGGTTGAGGGGGAACACAACTGAATCCATAACAATAAGCAAGGTACCCACTAACCACATGGATCTTATTTCTTATAACAAACATGAATCCCCAGCAGCTCCTGGGAGTGGGTTTTGACTGGTTCTTATCAATCAGGGTACTCATATTCCTGTGAATATATATAGTGGTAGCATCAAATCAATAATAATCAAGTAAAATAATTATCAGGAGGTAACAGAATGATGCCATCTGGGACCTCACTTTCCTTAGTTATGGTTTAATCTAGGAGTAAGTATTTAGAACAACTGAAAGAGTAGAATCCTTTAAATCATCTTCACTGAATATCATTTTTCTAAACTGAACTATGATTTTGAGATTATACATTGTGACCAAGTCTTGGTTGACTACAGTCCCTTGGGTCTTAACAGTGAAGTAGAAAAGCTGCCCACCCAAACAGAAAGCCAGCTTATTTAGTCTCCGAAGTGAGTTGATGGAGTATCCAGAAAGCCCTTTAGGTTAGAAATAATAGGAACTACATTGAGATGCCTAAACAAGTAAATATGGGGATGTTTATACAGACCCAGGATGTCTCCCAAATCCTACAAACAGGAGTGCTGTAGTCCCAGGAACAAAGGTCTCTAGGACAATCAAGAAATTATCACTTCCCAGTTCTCTGATTCTTCTATGTTCTTCTCTGCTCTACTTTCTCTCTCTTTACATTTTTCTCTTTGTCCTCCCCTACTCCTCCTTCTTTTCATTTTTCTCCTCTTGTCATCCTTCTCTTTTTCCCTTTCTCCTCTATTCTCCAAGCTCTCTCCACACTGCCTTCTTCTGGCTCTCCAATTCCTATGCAGACAGACAATCTTCTTGGTATGGTATACCTAAAAATGCTAAGAAAAATACAGAAACATCTTTTAAGATACCAAACTGAGTTTGGAAAGCAAGAATATCCCTTTGAGTGTAGCTATTCTATGTTGTCTGTTGAATACACACCTGTTAGAATGGCCATGGCCAAAAGGACAGGAAATAACAAGTGTTGGCAAGGGTGTGGAGAAATGTACCCCACCCCTGCCCAGGGTCTATGGGAGAGTCCTGCACCTCACAAACACACTTGGCCGGCCAGCCAATATCAGAACAAAATGAACGCTTTTTAACAAGAAGAAAGGAAGGGTGACTGCTACATGAGTAAACAGTGGTGTCTTCCATACACACAGAGCATTCAGCACCATCCAGAACACATTCCCATCCTTTACTTTTCAAATAAAAGTTACTTATCTGACATTATCAAATTCTGGAGGAGGTCTCTAGACCAAATGCTTATTTCAACCCACTGGTCTCAGACATCCATTCCCCCTGCCCATCCATGTCTCCTGGCTTCTAGATCCACCATGCATCTCTCTTTGGGTCTCTCAGATTTATTTCACTTAATCTTTACCCAAAACAAACAAACCTGGGAAATAAAAACTATTATAGATGTGGAACCGAGGTTCAGACAGATGGTAACTTGCCAAAGCCCCAAAGCTAGTGCATGGTGGTCCAGGAATCCAAAGCCAAATCTGCCTGACTTCAGAGCCCATGCATCTAATCACCAGGACAAACATGGTACCTATGGGTGGATTTTGTTCTAGCCCCTACACAGTGTCTCTTGAATAACAAGCACACACAAAAAATGTCTTGACTGAGTGACTCTTCAGAACAAAATACTTCCAGCTGTTGTAAAATTTTGAAATAGCTCTAATTAGTATAGGCATACCTCTGAGGTCTAGAATCAGGAAGTCTGCTGCCCGTTAATAGCACCTGCATATGTGATATGCCACGTGGAAGGAGCTGCCACTGGGAATAAGCCTTCTGGCTACCGCCTTCAAAAAGACCACAGTTGAAAAGAACAGTTGGAACATCTGAAAAGAACAATAGATCCTGCTTTCGTAGGGCACTTATGAACACAGACAAATGAAACTAAAAAATACATTTCCAAGGTGAGGCAGTGAAAAAAAATGTCGACTTTGCAAAAGCCTAGCGGACTTGGGTTTTGAAATGATTTCTGTCACAGCTACTCATAAAACATTTGAGAACATTTCTTAACCTCTCTGAGCTTTAGTTTTCTCATCCATCCGGTGCATAATGTTAATGTCTGCTTCATAAGACACAAAGGAAATAGTGCATGAAAATGATCTGCAACAATGGGAACTGACTGGATATATCTTTTCTTGCTTTGTATGTATGTACTGTGACTTGGGGGCTTACACCTTGTAATGGAAAGTCTATGACCTTCATTTAGATGGTTTGGATTCATATCATCCTCTGATCCTGAGAAAGTTATCCTTTCTGATCCTCTTTGTATATCAGTCTGCTTCCTTTTTCCATTTGACAAATTCTTATTGAGTATCTACTATGTTTTGGGCACTAGACTAGACCAGGGGAGTCACGACCAACACAATTCACAGCCTCCTTGTTGTGAACAAACACAGCTGGTGTTTGTTCTGGTGATTAGATGCATGGGCTCTGAAGTCAGGCAGATGCTGAATGAAGGACAAGAAACATTGTGTGTAGTGCAATGGCTGGCACATAATAGTTTGGTCTGCATTGCAAACCCAGTCCATGAAAGATGAAAGGATGCTAAATAGAGGTATAGGAGTCTGGGTTACTCTCCTACTGGTGTTGCAACAAATGACCACGTAGTGGCTAAATGACACAAATTTATTATCCTCCAGTTGTGTAGGTCAGAGGTCTGACCTGGATCTGGGCTAAAAGCAAGATGTCAATAGGGCTGCCTTCCTTCCTGGAGGCCCTAGGGGGAGTGATAAATACTGAACTGTGTTCCCCCAAATTCATATATTGAAGCCCTAACCCCTCCAGTGTGACTGTGTTTGGAGATAGGACTTTAAGAAGGTAATTAAAGCTAAATGAGATCATAAGGGTAGGGTCCTAATCCAATAGGATTGGTGGCCTAATAAGAAGGGGAAGGGAGAGATCTGTCACTTCATGCACACGTACCAAGGAAAGGCCAACTGAGGACACAATGAGAAGACACCACCTACAAGCCAGGAAGAGGACCTTCATAGGAACCTACCTGGCAGTCACCTTGATCTTGGAATTCCAGCCTCCAGAATTGTGAGAAATAGATTTCTGTTGTTTAAGCCACTGGGTCTATGGTATTTTGTTATGGCAGCCTCAGCAGACTAATATGGGGAGAATTCTTTTTTGTTTGTTTTGTCTTGCTTTGCTTTGCTTTTTTCCAGATTCTAAGGGCTGCTTGCATTCCTTGGCTCATGGCTCTCCTCCTCCTCCAGCTTCAAAGCCAGCAATGTTGCATCTCTCGAACCACAGCTGGAAAAGGTGCTGTACTTTTAAGGGTTTGTATGATTTGATTGTGCCCATCTGGATAATCCAGGATAATCTCCCCTTGCCAAGATCCTCAACCCTAATCACATCTGCCAAGTCCCTTTGGCCAAGTAAAGTAATATTCAGTTCCTGGGGACTAGGTCATGGACATCTGTGGGGCCATTACTCCTTCTACCCAAGGGTCAAGAGGGTCAGTTTGGTGTAAGGATTCTGGTAGAACATCCAAGAAGTGCACAGAAAGAGAGATTCATGCCTTGTATTTGCAATGTGTGTGTGTAACAGCTTCTCTCCCACCACAAATATACTCAACCAAAGAGAGGGAACAGAGGTGGTCTGGCCAGATGTTTTCCCCTCTAGACATGGTTGTGTAGTACATGGTCCCATAACACTTTGAGTTAGCAACTCTGGTTTGCTAGTTTCTCTTCTTTAGCATATACAGTAAAACCTTGGCTTGTGGACATAATTCATTTCAGAAACATGTTTATAATCCAAAGCACTTGCATATCAAAGCAAATTTCCCCTTAAGAAATAATGGAAACTCAGATGGTGTGTTGCACAACCCAAAAATATTCATATAAAAATGATTACAATGCTGTAATATAATATAAAATAATAAAAAAAATATAAAGAAAAATAAACCAAATTAACTTGCACTTACCTTTGAAAACCTTCGTGGCTGGTGTGAGGGAGACAAGAGAGGAGGGTTATGGTGTAGGACAACTTGCCCTATCACTAACGGAATCACTGCTTCCATTGGCTCAATGGAATCTTTTCTGCATGGGTGACATTGTATATACTTGCATGGATGTTGACTACAATACAGTATTAATAAACTCTTGTCATATACTGTATTTAATGTAACTGGCAATGAGGCAGCAGAGGAAAGGGTCTCTATCAGCAGGCAGCCTGACCTAGAATGAAGCAAAGCGTTCC
This sequence comes from Prionailurus bengalensis, assembly GCF_016509475.1. Lineage (NCBI taxonomy): Eukaryota > Metazoa > Chordata > Mammalia > Carnivora > Felidae > Prionailurus > Prionailurus bengalensis. The sequence continues at coordinate 44,264,860 of NC_057354.1, read as the reverse complement.
TAAGCTCACACTTGTATGGAAAAGCAAAGGACTGTCCATAGGTGCTTTGAAGTGACAAAAAAATACACTAGTGCCAGTCGTGGGCACCTTCTGACGTTCTGAAAAATCACTGATTTCTGCCAAACATCATGGCCTGAGACCGAGCATCCGAGCATGGGAGTTGATCACCCATAATCCCACAGCAAGATAGAGAGAGAGAACCATTGGCTCAGTTGTGACCATGTGATGTTTAGCATCACATGCCACCCATACTGCGAGACATTGCTGTTTTATCAAGTTAAAATTCATTATAAATGTTTGCTTATCTTGCAGAACACTTGCAGAACAAGTTACTTGCAATCCAAGGTTTACTGCACTTGATTCTGATATTGGCAAAAGGTTATAATACCATGATTTTCAGAAATCTACCTCTTCTTCTTTTAGCTCACTAACTAAAAAGCATTAGTTTTGTGTCTTAATGTCAAGGAATGTTCCAGGAGAAAGTGAACCCTAAGATTTTCTCCTGGTATTTTCCTGTGATCACCTGTCCCTCCACATTTTCCTCTACATTCCCCATTGAATCACCTGCCAAAGATACCTTCCAAATTTCTACCTTACTATTCAGAGCTCTACTTTTTAAACTTTAAACTTTTAAAACCACTTAAACTTTAAACAAGCAAACTAGCGAAACTCTTCCCAAGGGACATCTTCAAAAATCAAATACACTGTGTTAGTTTCCTAGGGCTGTGTAACAAAGTATCATAAACTGGGTCACTTAAAACAATAAAAATGTATTCTCTCACAGTTCTGGAGGCTAGAAGTCTTAAAATCAAGGTGTGAGCAGAGCCTTCCAGGCTCCAGTGAAGAATCCTTTCTTGCCTCTTCCAGTTTCTTTTCTTTTCTTTTTATTATAATCAGATTTTATTTTATTTTTTGTCGTGAACATGATCTTTATTCTTTTTTTTTTTAATTTTTTTTTCAACATTTATTTATTTTTGGGACAGAGAGAGACAGAGCATGAACGGGGGAGGGGCAGAGAGAGAGGGAGACACAGAATCGGAAACAGGCTCCAGGCTCCGAGCCATCAGCCCAGAGCCTGACGCGGGGCTCGAACTCACGGAGCGCGAGATCGTGACCTGGCTGAAGTCGGATGCTTAACCGACTGCGCCACCCAGGCGCCCCTATTCTTTTTTTTAAATATATTTTATTGTCAAATTTGTTTCCATACAACACCCAGTGCTCATCCCAACAAATGCCCTCCTCAATGCCCATCACCCACGTTCCCCTCTCCCCTATCCCCTATCTACCCTTGGTTTGTGCTCAGTCCCAAAGCTGGTTTCCCAAACCCTGGATAACACCATGCATCTGCATGCTGGTCTACTGTGTTCTAGAACAATTGCCTTGTGAGAGGCAGGCAGCAAACACACTTTAGCGAGTAAAGTGTTTATCTGAGGAGTTTTCATACTCGAAATCACTGGGAAGGAGTCTGTGTTGGATGGAATACATCACCTGGAAAGATAGGTCTGGAATGAAAATAAAAATGTCTTCCCTAAGGTCATGTGGTTGTTGGTGCCCAGGCTGAGCAGGGGGAGAGGGCATCCCATTAGGTAAACGTGACCCAGCCCCTTAAGGTTGGCAGCAGATGAGGAGGAAGGTGGGGAACATCCATCAGGTACCCCCTTGTCAAAAATCCAGAGACAGAAAAATTAAAACCACCAAATCAATAAACAGTATTTAGTAAGAGTTAATCATGCATGTAAGAACAGTTTGTGAACTGGGAGCTTTCAAATTTAAAACTGACAGGAAGCTCAGGGCATGATTTTATAGGACAGCTTATTAAGTGAAAATGAGGAAGTTGTTTAATGTTTGCATGATTGGTTATTATAATAGGAGTTTCCAGATGGCAGGGAATTGGTTAAAAGTGGTCATCTTATACCATTTTTAGGAAGATGACTTAAGTTCTGTTTTGTTTGTTTGTTTGTTTTTTATGTAGTCACCACACCCAGTATGGAACCCAATGCAGCGCCTGAACCCGTGACCCTGAGATCATGACCTGAGCTGAGATCAAGAGCCAGATGCTTGACTGAGCCACCCAGGCACCGCTTAAGTTTCTTTTAAAAAAAAAAATTAGTAATTTGGGGCACCTGGGTGGCTCAGTTTGTTAAGCATCTGACTTAGGCTCAGGTCATGAACTCAGGCTTTGTGAGTTCAAGCCCCACATTGGGTTCTGTGCTGGCAGCTCAGAGCCTGGAGCCTGCTTCAGATTCTGTGTCTCCCTCCCTCTCTGCCCCTCCCCTGTGTGCTCTCTCTCTCTCTCTCTCTCTCAATCTCTCTCTCTCTCAAAAATAAACAGATTTTAAAAAATAAAAATAATTAATAATTCATTTTATTTAAAAAATATGACAAAACTATTTCAACATTTATTAATGACATTTTTCCATTTTTTTCGTAATAGATCTTTGCAATCCAGTGTGTATTTTATGCCTACAGCACATCTCAATTTTTTTTTAATTGAAATATAGTTGACACACCATGTTACATTAGTTTCAGGGGCAATATAGTGTTTTGACAAGTCTGTAGACTAAAGTTTGTTTTATTTACTTTTACAAGCATTTACAAGAAAAGGCCAAAAAAAAAAAAAAAGAAAAAAAAAAGAAAAGGCCAAGTTAAGTTTCGCTTGTTTTGCCAAATAAATTAATTAAATTTCACTTATGGGGCTTAGATGGCTTTGTCTGCTCAAAGGATTCTAAAATCAAATCTCTATTCTGTATTTCACTTTAACACCCCTAAACCGTGAACCCACACTTGGGTGGGATGTCTCTAGGCATAGACAGACACTCATAGAATTGTAATTATAAGCAATGCTGCATTGTTCATGGCTCCCTTACTTTGTTTTTGTTTTTTTAATGTTTATTTATTTTTGAGAGACAGACAGCGCAAGCAGGAGAGGGGCAGAGAGAGAGGGAGATGCAGAATTTGAAGCAGGCTCCAGGCTCCAAGCTGTCAGCACAGAGCTCCATGCAGGGCTCGAACTCACAAACCGTGAGATCATGACCTGAGGCAAAGTCGGATGCTCAACCGGCTGAGCCACCTAGGCACCCCATGGGTCCTTTACCTCTGAAAGCTCATCTTATCAACCGTGGTCCAGTCAGAAGACAGAAACTCAACTGGTTCACTTCATGAGGAGAAATTAGTGTAGAGAATTGTTCACCAGGTATTGGAAAACAGAAAGTGCAAAAAGGGGTCATGGAGGTGTCGTGGAGGAACACTCATGGGAAGCAGCAAGCACCCTTAGCACTGGAGGCACACAGGGAAGAGGCTGGGATTACTAAAACATAAATGCTGACAGGAGAGATCCTATGCAGGTAAAGCTCATGCTGCTGAGGGGCCAGCAGCTGGCTGGTGTTCATGTCTCTGATCTTGGAAGAGAGTCCCTGTGGGGCTGAAGGAAGACCTCTGAGGAGGGGGCACTGACCAGCTGGTGCCCCTGTCTCTGAGGGACACATGAGAGAGCTCGTTTTGTGGGCATTGGGAAAACTGCCAACTAGACCTGGCTGCTATAGGAACAAACTGTTGATGGCACTGTGGGGAGCAGGGTGGGACAATGCTGACAGGAACAAGAAGCATCATAGAGAAGAGCAAGTCCTTTTCCCTCCACTCATGCCCCTAGTGATGAAGCCTAGCAGCTGACTGAGCAGGGATGGGTCTCAGTCCAGCCCACAGAGCAGAGCATAGAGGGGAGAGTTGGGACCTGGGACACAATAGCTCTGTGGCTGGCACAGTCCACCCCTTTGGCTACTCAGCATCCACGTACAGCTCTCTGTGCATTTCCCAAACACCAGCTAGACCACTCTAGGTGTCCACCTAAAAAGTTGAAACTACCCTTTGAACACCTCAGCTATTCCACCTCTCTCCCTAAGATGAGGGAGACCCAGGGTCTCCCAAGTCACTGGGTCCATCTCTAGGTAGTTTGAAACCAGGGATTTGACAGCCACAGAGCTTAAAGCGGCTTGAATGGGTGAACAGAATGCCTGCATTCACCAAGTGGCCTCGCTGATCTTGAGAGCCTTTCCATACAATTTCTAACTTTTTCTTGGTACTTGTCTTTCTGCATTTTATTTCATTCAGGGATCAACAGGGAAGCACCCTAATTTAATACCCATAAAACTGACCCCCAGCCCATGTCTCCTGGTGAATGAAAATGGTGGACTGAAATTTCAAAGGCTATGAATTCACCTCTCTTTTGACTGGTCTTTTTTTTTTAATGTTTATTTATTCATTTTGAGAGAGAGAGAGACAGACAGACAGAGGAGGTGAGAAAGAGAAAACGTGCACAAGCTGGGGAGGGTCAGAGAGAGAGTGAAAGAGAGAGAATCTCAAGCAGGCTCCACACTTGTCTTGGAGCCTGACATGGGGCTCAATCCCACAATCCTGGAATTATAACCTGAGTTGAAATCAAGAGTCAGATGCTCAACTGACTGAGCCATGTAAGCACCCTGGCAGTCTTTGATTTTTTTCCTAAGGTAGTCTGGGGCTCTTGTGACCCTAGAACTTCTAAGAGTTTCAAAACAATTCATAAAAGGACAACTATGAAAGGAGGTTACTCCCCAATGGCAAATAGTTTTTAAAATTATGTCTACATTTAATGCCTTAAAAATTCTAAAACATTGGCTGTTAAAGTGAGGCTGCAAACTGGCAACCTAAATGTTGCCATAGTCACTTCTGTTTGTGAGCACAATGTCTTGCTTTATTTTTAGAAATAAATCTGAATATCGTTGGACAAGACATGTGGCCTTTAGTTTGCCACAGTCACCCAAAGTCCCTAATGCCTCACTCTGGCCAATATACACTACTTGTCAGTTACCTGCACGCAGTTTTCAGCTTGCAATAGTTAAACGAATATTGAAGGTCAATTCTTTTTCAAGGCAGCATGCATGATCACCATAGACTCACTGAACCAAAGACATCTGGCCCACTCTCCTCCCTCCAAGCAGAGTTAATCTGTGATCATTGGCAAAGCTCAGGGCAAAGGGATCCTGTCCCCAGAAGTCCATATCAGAAACCCAGGCAGAGTTTTAAAGAGCATCTCAGTGGGTGCATCCCTTAGGCCAGTCGAGAGGACACATGAGGCTCATTTCTTGGTGTGGGTTTTGAACTCAGCTAAATAAAACATTATGTAAAGCCACAATTTAACAGACTCTGTACTCAGGGCTAAGCTCCCTTATTAACAATGCAAGATTTAATCTCCCCAGGGAATGCTTGTCTCTACCCCTCAGAGTAAACTGGAACCAATCTGGATAATCAACAGTAATTTTCTCTTTGGTCTTAAGCAGACTTCTTTTAGTTTACAATAGCCTCTTTCAGATTAATGCTTGGGTCTTTCAAATTCTGCCCCTCCTCCTTCTCTTCCCTAATATGGCACCTAGGTACAAGGATGTCCTTATCTTGTCATGGGGGAAAGCTGCAGTAGGAGGTCCTTGTGTTGCTCTTTGGAGTCCCCTTGCCTTGGGGTTGACAGTGTCCTCCACGGGATATCCCTTCTGAATCTGTCAAGGATTGATGAGTTTCTGTACTTACCATGCCCAGTCTGGGATCCCACTGGCACTATACATCCCCCTGAGGTTTGCCTGTGCAGACAAGGCAATGCTATGCATTCACTGAGCATGTCATTTACCTCCAGGGCATGCAGGAAGACTGCATTTCCCAGACTCCCTTGCAGCCAAGTCTGGCCATGTGACTAGTTCTAGCCAAAGGCATGTGGACAGAATGACCTATGCCGCTTCTGAGATTGGCATTCAGATACTGGGTCATTTTACTGTCACCACAGTGACCCCCATGGTAAGCTCATTGTCAGCAACTTCTTTCCACATCCTTCCACCAGGTGTGGAGCTAGTGAATAATGTCCTTGCCACAGGGAAGACAAAGAGTCTAGAAGCTGAATTCTGGCTCTCTTTCTGTCTAATCATGCCTTTGGATCTTTGCTATGTGGGTGCAGGAGCCCCCTGGGAAGCAGCCTCCTTCCATATTTCCAAAGGGCAATAAGGCGAATACCCTCAGTTTTCAGTGGTGCCCTCAACCCATTCAAGAATTCAACCCAGAGAGCAGGAATATTCACTTCTCACCACTTGCTTTCCCAAGCAGCAAGGCCACATGTTCACATTCAAAGGAAAGGCAGCTTCCACATGACCCCACCACTCCATCCTACCAGGTCTGCGCTGCGTTAAATTTAGGCTAACTTGGTCCACTCAGCTTGAACCAAATCTGAAGTCTTTCAGTTAACTCGGTGTGTTTTGGATGAATGGGTAGCCCTCTCATTCTCTGTTCTTCCGAGGTGTTGCGTGGGGTTGGAGGTGGGGGCTGAGGGAGGAGTGGGGGATCTGGTCCTGACACAGCTGTGGCTCCTCTGCCTTCCTTGGAGAGGCCCCTACTCTATCTGTTTCCTAAGCCCCCTGTTTGTACTGGAGGCTGGAATTGTAGTCCATGAACTCACAGTCCAGCTTCTGAGCCCCATCAGAGCCTGGTGTCCTCTCCCATTGATTATTCGGCCAACTCAGCCCTCTCTGGTGTGGAAATTGTTTGGAACTCACAGTCAGTAGGTCTTGTCCACCAGTCACTGGTGCCACCAACACAGCAACTCCCCTGTCAGTCTCCTAAGGATTCATTTCTGATGCTCCACACTCGGAAGCCCAGGGGTCTGCCTGGATCTTTACCCTGCCACGGGGGAACCAAAGATTCCTAGAAGTGCAAACTCAAATTCTCTTCTTCCCCTTTGCTTACTCAGAGGACCCAACACTCCAAACGGTAAACATAGCCAATGTGGCTCTGCTTCTAAATAGCCACTTGACCTAGGGCCAGGAAGAGGGTCAGGGTGTAGGTCTCACTATCTTCCCTGTCACCACCTCTTCTCCTTCCCATGATTCCCTGGGGGCTTCCACTTCTACTTCCTGTCAGCTAGGACATCCTTACATCAAAGCCTGCCTCCCAGAGGGGCAACTGCCCCTCCCCTTTCACCTGACTATTTTTGCCAAATGGCTGTTGGGTAAAAAAAGACAGGGATAGAGCTGAAACTCAGATTGGTTTCTTACTTTCAAAACATTATTCTCCCAGAAGCATACTGTTGACAATGAAGCTTGGACTGAAGACCTTGATTATTTTACCATGGAAAGAATGATTTATTCCCCTCAATATTTTTATTTTGATAAACACAGCGTTTCTCAGAACAAACACAAACACACTGACTGACTCCCTCAACCATAAAGTGCTACAGGAGAGCTATAAGTCTGCAGACAATTCGCGTGGTCTGCTACCAATAGCTGGCTGTCTTCACCTGCTCACACCTGCTCAAACACAGAGGCTCTGCTTACCATCAGATGCTTTGCCTCCCCTCAGGACATGGCCACAAAGCCCGGTGGCAGTCAGGCCAGTCACATCCCCAGTGTGATGGCTAATCCCGATGTTGGAGGACCAGTAACCAGGAGAGATAGCAGTAGAGTATATTTTGATGTGTGAGTCCATTTTCCAGGTGTTCCTAAAGCCCAGAGCTTCTGGTGGTTCGAAAGATCAGCATGCTGTCAACACAGCTGAAACAGCCTGATGTTCCCCTGCACCATTTTTCATTTTGTCACTCGATGGCACAGAAAAGGATTTGCTACCCCTCGGTAACCCTGAATTTCCAGTTTTCAGTTTTTTCCAGTTTTCCCAGGCTACACATTTAAAAAATGTATCTTTCACCAGAGTCAACCTGAGTACAATGCTCACCCTCCCTCTGTCCTACCTGCTGCGTGTGCCTGCGGAAGCTTCACGGCTGTCACTCTGCCCTGCACCACTGTGCCTCCTCACATGGCTCACTCACCTTGAGAGGCGTCCCTTATGCTGTTCCAGGTTCAGTCATCTGTTTCATTTCACACCGGCCACCTGTGCCCTGAGCCTGCCTTTTAATTATACATAAAAAAAAACCCACTATGTCAAAGATTCTGACCTGCAATCCCCTTCTCCTTAATAATAGATCTAAGGCTCATTACATTAAAGGTTGGAGCAAAAACAGTGTAGACTTTGGGAAGAAACAAACCTGAATTTAATTTTTTTTAATGTTTATTTATTTCTTGAGAAAGAGAGACAGACAGACAGACAAACAGAGTGTGAGTGGAGGAGGGCAGAGAGAGAGGGAGACACAGAATCTGAAGCAGGCTCGAGGCTCCGAGCTGTCAGCACAGACCCCAACGTGGGGCTTGAACCCACCAACTGTGAGATCATGACCTGAGTCAAAGTTGGACGTGTAACCGACTGAGCCACCCAGGTGTTCCTACACAAACCTGAGTTTAAATTCTGGCTTCGCTATTTACCAGCTGTGTTACTTTGGGCAAGTCACTTAACCTCTCTCTGTCCAAAGTTTCTCAGCTATATACAGCAGCAGTATGGTGAGCTATGCAGACCTCCACTCTTTCTGCCAGGGGGAAAGAAGCTCACTGAGATTGGAGCTATAGATTCCGTGTGGATAAGAGGGGACCCTGTGGCTGTTTGGATGCATGTACAATGTAAACCAGGCTCTGAAAAGAGTCGAATGATCCTTAGCCCAGTGATGCTGGGGATATTGGTAAGAAGAATGGAGCTCCTTTCTTTGTAAGAGACTAGACTTTGTTGGGTCTGGGTGAAAAAGAGTGCCCATCTTGGTGACTGAGCTTGCTTCCTAAGTAACCAGTGAGGAAATCTGCTGGAAGTATAAAACTGGTCACAAAGGTACCACCCTCCAGCCTGGCCCTGCCCACCTTCTCCCTTACAGAGTGGCCAGTGCTCAGGCACTGAGAAGCCACTTCTGTACATGATGGAACTTGAGTTTGCAAGTCATAGGAGGCCTTACATAGAGATGGGATTTCCCAAGGGAAAGAGATGGGACACAGGGCTGTAAGGCCTGACCAATGTGACTGCAGGGACAAGAGGAAAGTTGTCTGAGAGCCTCCTCTGAAGGCTCAGACTGTATGGCCCTTGTGCAGGGTGACCCCACTCTGGTCTCCTGTACTGCCCTGTTAGAGCATCTTCATAGTCCCCCATATAAGAAGGTCACACATGCACACAGCCTGACCCAGGGTGCATTTCTCTGAGGAAGACAGGCAAAAGAATAAGTACCGGAGAAAGAAACAGCAAAGATGGAGGTCTGCAGGCCATTGCCCTACTGCCTTAAGGGTAACTGGATGGAGTCACCAACTCAGGAAAATTGAGGTGCCTGTGGACCAGCAAAGTGTCTCCCATGGAGTGAATGGATAAAACTGAATTCATTGTTTTCTCCAATAAATTGGTAAGTGGCACCTTGGTGGGCAGAAACACAGGGCTCCTTCCACACCTGAGTTATAGGAACAAAAATATGAGGGTAGGAAGGAGTGGCAAGATTTATTTGATCACTGATCCAACCCAGGGTTCACTGGGGCTGGTCCATTTCTCAACCCATAATGAACTAATGGCTCTAAACAGTGACCACTGGTGGCTACCAGTATCACAAAAACAGAGGTGTCCGATAGCAAGCGTATCACCATGTGTGAAGTCGTCTTGCCAGAAACAATCAAGCTTGAGTCTAGTTGAGCCTCTAGATTCAACTGCCAATTTACAAGGAATACAGGAGACAAAGGAACACGTCAACTGATACCAGGAGGAGGCAGTCAGTGGAATCCACACTATACCAAATTCTACAGGGTGAACAACTAATTTCTTCAACAAATAAGTTGCAAGGAAAAAGTATGGAGGGCAAACTTGTAGAATAAGAGGCTTTAAATGCCTGTCAACAAGCATTTAGACCTTATTTCGATCCTAATTCAAACAAAAAAAATTGTTAAAAATTATGATTCATTAAATAAAGGGAAATTTGAACACTGACTACATATTTGAGGATATTAAGAAATTATTAGACATTTTTTAAGGTGTGATCATTGTACAGTTGTTATGTTTTTTAAATACGCTATATTTATTCAGGGGCACCTGGCTGGCTCAGTTGTTTAAGCATCTGACTCTTGATTTCAGCTCAGGTCATGATCTCATGATTTGTGAGATCAAGCCCCATGTTGGGCTCTGTGCTGACAGTGCAGAGCCTGCTTGGGACTCTGTCTCTCTGCCCCTCCCTTACTCTCTCACTCTCTCTCAAAATAAATAAATAACATTTTAAAAAGTTAATAAGTGGTATTTGTTCAGAGATATTGTGTAGTAAGGAATTTAACCTTGCCCTAAGAGAGATATGGATTTTGTCCTCAGCTTCTGAAAGGTAATCTTTCAACCCTGGGAATGTCCTGCCTAACAGGAGGGTCTTTGTTTAGGGTTGGGGCTGGCCACACCAACAGAGCTCACAACATGAATTATAAAGGGGCCTTGAGGCATGAAATATCAACTCAATCTCCCAAGGGGCTGGAGACTGAGTTCAGCCACATGAGCAGTTGACCAGGGACCCCAGTAAAGATTCTGGACTCCAAGGCTCAAATGAAGTTCCCTGGATGCCAGCACTCTGTGCATATTGTCACACGTCAATGCCAGGAAAATAAAGCTGTCTGTGACTCTATGGGGAAGATAATTGGAAGCTCCATGTTTGGAACTTTCCTGTGTCCTCATCTATGTAGTTCTACCATTGGCTAATTTTAATTCTTCGCCTGTAATAATCCAGTACCCTCTCTAATTGTGCAATGGGTATCCAAAGTGAGGGTGGTCTTGGGTATACTGCGTGTCTCTTCAAATGTCACAGATATATACTGTATTATTTATAAACAAGATGATATGATGCCTGGGGTATATGGGTAAGGATATAGAAGGAGCAGACTTATGCACAGATTAAAGGACCTTGTGTGTTCAATATCCCCTAGCATTAAAAGTTTAAAGAATTTAGCTAGTCTGTTCAGGAAAATCTCCCCAGTTCAGATAATAAAGATTTGCCTTCTCATCACCACCCCACTGCCAAATCTTGGATTTACAGGTGGAGAGGGATCCATGTAGGTGGCCTGAGACCAACCAAAGCCTAGTATACAGCAGTCATCAATCCTGATCAGCAGGTACTTGGGGACCAGCTGGTGGTTGAGGAAAAGTCCTCACTGGACATCCAAGGACAGTTAACAAAAGCCCTGATGCAGGTCATGGTGGTGCCTGTTGAGTGAAGTCAGGCATGTGTGGCATATTCACAGCTCTGAGAGCTTGAACGAAGCCCAGCGGGGTAACTGTGCTGGGTGCCAGAGTGCCTTGCTCTGACAAGCATCTGCACCCCACATTCTGGATAACCATCCATACTGTATGATAGCACTTGTCTCCTACCAGGTAAATTATAGAAGACCAGGTGCTCACTCTCTCTGGTAAATGATGTGTGGACCCAACCTCAGAAAAGCCAGTCCTAAGGTCCAGAGATGGGGGCTCAATGAGGCAGGGATTCCTTAAGAGGCCATTCTAGCAGGTGCAAGGGTAGGATAGTGTTCCATGTCATTCCAGTGCCAGTGGCAAGTCCAGATAAGAAAGCTCCAGCATCCCTAGTTCCAGGGTAGATGGCAGTGTCATACACTCCTGCATGGGTCCACATAGATGGCAAAGGTGGTGGTGTCAGCTCCAGCATTCAGGACCCACATCTCATCCTGTCCTGGCTGATCCTTTGATATGACCATGGCTAAGGGTCTAGCCTCCTAAGTTCTATTAACTTCTTTCCATTTTCTGATGATGGTTCCATTGTTTTTCTCTTAATTTTATCAGCTATTCAATATGCACTCAAAAAGTCTTCTGCTGCTTAATTTAACCGAGCTCAATTTCTGTTTGTAACCAAGACTCTGGACCAATCCCATGGTCCTTTGATCTCATATTTTACACATTCCTGGCTGTGTGGCCCCACTGAGTCCTGTCTGCTTCTTCTGGGGTCCGCTGACCATTGCACATCTCTGTCTCCTCCATCTTTCCTCACCACTCCTAGCCCAAGTGGGTCTTCCATAGTCTGGGTAGAATATCCTCTAGGCTGCAAATGTTTCAGGATGCTCCTTTGTAAGGGCATGCCCTTTTGAAATCACGTAAAGGAAACTTCTATCATTTAGAATTGTCAAAAAATACCGAAGTCGGAGAAGATGGTGGCGTAGGAGGACGCTGGGCTCACCGCGCGTTCTGCTGATCACTTAGATTCCACCTACACCTGCCTAAATAACCCAGAAAACCGCCAGAGGATTAGCAGAATGGAGTCGCCAGAGCCAAGCTCAGACGAGAGGCCCACGGAAGAGGGTAGGAAGGGCGAGAGGCGGTGCGCGCTCTACGGACTGGCGGGAGGGAGCCGGGGTGGAGGGGCAGCCTGCCAGCCAAGCAGAGCCCCCGAGTCTGGCTGGCAAAAGAGGAGGGGCCTGATGGACTGTGTTCCAACAGCAAGCGCGACTTAGCATCTGGGAGGTCATAAGTTAACAGCTCTGCTCAGAAAGCGGGAAGGCTGGAGGACAAAGGGAGGGAGAGCTGCTGAGCCCCTGGACGACAGAGCTCAGTTTGGTGGGGAACAGCGCCATCTCCCCCGCCCATCCCCCAGCCAAAATCCCAAAGGGAACCGGCTCCTGCCGGGGAAATTGCTCCCTCCACGCAAACACCCAACTCTGTGCTTCTGCGGAGCCAAACCTCCGGCAGTGGATCTGACTCCCTCCAGCTGCCACAGGGCCCCTCCTGAAGTGGATCACCTAAGGAGAAGCGAGCTAAGCCTGCCCCTCCTGCCCCCGTGCACCTTGCCTACCCACCCCAGCTAATACGCCAGATCCCCAGCATCACAAGCCTGGCAGTGTGCAAGTAGCCCAGATGGGCCACGCCACCCCACAGTGAATCCCGCCCCTAGGAGAGGGGAAGAGAAGGCACACATCAGTCTGACTGTGGCCCCAGCTGTGGGCTGGGGTCAGACATCAGGTCGGACTGCGGCCCCGCCCACCAACTCCAGTTATACACCACAGCACAGGGGAAGTGCCCTGCAGGTCCTCACCACACCAGGGACAATCCAAAATGACCAAGCGGAAGAATTCCCCTCAGAAGAATCTCCAGGAAATAACAACAGCTAATGAGCTGATCAAAAAGGATTTAAATAATATAACAGAAAGTGAATTTAGAATAATAGTCATAAAATTAATCGCTGGGCTTGAAAACAGTATACAGGACAGCAGAGAATCTCTTGCTACAGAGATCAAGGGACTAAGGAACAGTCACGAGGAGCTGAAAAACACTTTAAATGAAATGCAAAACAAAATGGAAACCACCACGGCTCGGATGGAAGAGGCAGAGGAGAGAATAGGTGAACTAGAAGATAAAGTTATGGAAAAAGAGGAAGCTGAGAAAAAGAGAGATAAAAAAATCCAGGAGTATGAGGGGAAAATTAGAGAACTAAGTGATACACTAAAAAGAAATAATATACGCATAATTGGTATCCCAGAGGAGGAAGAGGGAGGGAAAGGTGCTGAAGGGGTACTTGAAGAAATAATAGCTGAGAACTTCCCTGAACTGGGGAAGGAAAAAGGCGTTGAAATCCAAGAGGCACAGAGAACTCCCTTCAGACGTAACTTGAATCGATCTTCTGCACGACATATCATAGTGAAACTGGCAAAATACAAGGATAAAGAGAAAATTCTGAAAGCAGCAAGGGGTAAACGTGCCCTCACATGTAAAGGGAGACCTATAAGACTCGTGACTGATCTCTCTTTTGAAACTTGGCAGGCCAGAAAGAATTGGCACGAGATTTTCAGGGTGCTAGACAGAAAAAATATGCAGCCAAGAATCCTTTATCCAGCAAGTCTGTCATTTAGAATAGAAGGAGAGATTAAGGTCTTCCCAAACAAACAAAAACTGAAGGAATTTGTCACCACTAAACCAGCCCTACAAGAGATCCTAAGGGGGACCCTGTGAGACAAAGTCCCAGAGACATCACTACAAGCATAAAACATACAGACATCACAATGACTCTAAACCTGTATCTTTCTATAATAACACTGAATGTAAATGGATTAAATGCGCCAACCAAAAGACATAGGGTATCAGAATGGATAAAAAAACAAGACCCATCTATTTGCTGTCTGCAAGAGACTCATTTTAGACCTGAGGACACCTTTAGATTGAGAGTGAGGGGATGGAGAACTATTTACCATGCTACTGGAAGCCAAAAGAAAGCTGGAGTAGCCATACTTATATCAGACAAACTAGACTTTAAATTAAAGGCTGTAACAAGAGATGAAGAAGGACATTATATAATAGTTACAGGGTGTATCCATCAGGAAGAGCTAACAATTATAAATGTCTATGCACCGAATACCGGAGCCCCCTAAATATATAAAACAATTACTCATACACATAAGCAACCATATCGATAAGAATGTGGTAATTGCAGGGGACTTTAACACCCCACTTACAGAAATGGATAGATCATCTAGACACACGGTCAATAAAGAAACAAGGGCCCTGAATGAGACATTGGATCAGATGGACTTGACAGATATATTTAGAACTCTGCATCCCAAAGCAACAGAATATACTTTCTTCTCGAGTGCACATGGAACATTCTCCAAGATAGATCATATACTGGGTCACAAAACAGCCCTTCATAAGTTTACAAGAATTGAAATTATACCATGCATACTTTCAGACCACAATGCTATGAAGCTTGAAATCAACCACAGAAAAAAGTCTGGAAAACCTCCAAAAGCATGGAGGTTAAAGAACACCCTACTAACGAATGAGTGGGTCAACCAGGCAATTAGAGAAGAAATTTAAAAATATATGGAAACAAACGAAAATGAAAATACAACAATCCAAATGCTTTGGGACACAGCGAAGGCAGTCCTGAGAGGAAAATACATTGCCATCCAGGCCTATCTCAAGAAACAAGAAAAATCCCAAATACGAAATCTAACAGCACACCTAAAGGAAATAGAAGCAGAACAGCAAAGGCAGCCTAAACCCAGCAGAAGAAGAGAAATAATAAAGATCAGAGCAGAAATAAACAATATAGAATCTAAAAAAACTGTAGAGCAGATCAACGAAACCAAGAGTTGGTTTTTTGAAAAAATAAACAAAATTGACAAACCTCTAGCCAGGCTTCTCAAAAAGAAAAGGTAGAGGACCCAAATAGATAAAATCATGAATGAAAATGGAATTATTACAACCAATCCCTCAGAGATACAAACAATTATCAGGGAATACTATGAAAAATTATATGCCAACAAATTGGACAACCTGGAAGAAATGAACAAATTCCTGAACACCCACACTCTTCCAAAACTCAATCAGGAGGAAATAGAAAGCTTGAACAGACCCATAACCAGCGAAGAAATTGAATCGGTTATCAAAAATCTCCCAACAAATAAGAGTCCAGGACCAGATGGCTTCCCAGGGGAGTTCTACCAGACGTTTAAGGCAGAGATAATACCTATCCTTCTCAAGCTATTCCAAGAAATAGAAAGGGAAGGAAAGCTTCCAGACTCATTCTATGAAGCCAGTATTACTTTGATTCCTAAACCAGACAGAGACCCAGTAAAAAAAGAGAACTACAGGCCAATATCCCTGATGAATATGGATGCAAAAATTCTCAATAAGATACTAGCAAATCGAATTCAACAGCATATAAAAATAATTATTCACCATGATCAAGAGGGATTCATTCCTGGGATGCAGGGGTGGTTCAACATTTGCAAATCAATCAACGTGATACATCACATTAACAAAAAAAAAAGAGAAGAACCATATGATCCTGTCAATCGATGCAGAAAAGGCCTTTGACAAAATCCAGCACCCTTTCTTAATAAAAACCCTTGAGAGAGTCGGGATAGAAGGAACATACTTAAAGATCATAAAAGCCATTTATGAAAAGCCCACAGCTAACATCATCCTCAACGGGGAAAAACTGAGAGCTTTTTCCCTGAGACCAGGAACACGACAGGGATGCCCACTCTCACCGCTGTTGTTTAACATAGTGCTGGAAGTTCTAGCATCAGCAATCAGACAACAAAAGGAAATCAAAGGCATCAAAATTGGCAAAGATGAAGTCAAGCTTTCGCTTTTTGCAGATGACATGATTTATACATGGAAAATCCAATAGGCTCCACCAAAAGTCTGCTAGAACTGATACATGAATTCAGCAAAGTTGCAGGATACAAAATCAATGTACAGAAATCAGTTGCATTCTTATACACTAACAATGAAGCAACAGAAAGACAAATAAAGAAACTGATCCCATTCACAATTGCACCAAGAAGCATAAAATACCTAGGAATAAATCTAACCAAAGATGTAAAGGATCTGTATGCTGAAAACTATAGAAAGCTTATGAAGGAAATTGAAGATTTAAAGAAATGGAAAGACATTCCCTGCTCATGGATTGGAAAAATAAATATTGTCAAAATGTCAATACTACCCAAAGCTATCTACACATTCAATGCAATCCCAATCAAAATTGCACCAGCATTCTTCTCGAAACTAGAACAAGCCATCCTAAAATTCATATGGAACCACAAAAGGCCCCGAATAGCCAAAGGAATTTTGAAGAAGAAGACCAAAGCAGGATGCATCACAATCCCAGACTTTAGCCTCTACTACAAAGCTGTCATCATCAAGACAGCATGGTATTGGCACCAAAACAGACACATAGACCAATGGAATAGAATAGAAACCCCAGAACTAGATCCACAAACGTATGGCCAACTCATCTTTGACAAAGCAGGAAAGAACATCCAATGGAAAAAAGACAGCCTCTTTAACAAATGGTGCTGGGAGAACTGGACAGCAACATGCAGAAGGTTGAAACTAGACCACTTTCTCACACCATTCACAAAAATAAACTCAAAATGGATAAAGGACCTAAATGTGAGACAGGAAACCATCAAAACCTTAGAGAAGAAAGCAGGAAAAGACCTCTCTGACCTCAGCCGTAGCAATCTCTTACTCGACACATCCCCAAAGGCAAGGGAATTAAAAGCAAAAGTGAATTACTGGGACCTTATGAAGATAAAAAGCTTCTGCACAGCAAAGGAAACAACCAACAAAACTAAAAGGCAACCAACGGAATGGGAAAAGATATTCGCAAATGACATATCGGACAAAGGGCTAGTAACCAAAATCTATAAAGAGCTCACCAAACCCCACACCCGAAAAACAAATAACCCAGTGAAGACATGGGCAGAAAACATGAATAGACACTTCTCTAAAGAAGACATCCGGATTGCCAACAGGCACATGAAAAGATGCTCAACGTCGCTCCTTATCAGGGAAATACAAATCAAAACCACACTCAGATATCACCTCACGCCAGTCAGAGTGGCCAAAATGAACACATCAGGAGACTATAGATGCTGGAGAGGATGTGGAGGAACGGGAACCCTCTTGCACTGTTGGTGGGAATGCAAATTGGTGCAGCCGCTCTGGAAAGCAGTGTGGAGGCTCCTCAGAAAATTAAAAATAGACCTACCCTATGACCCAGCAATAGCACTGCTAGGAATTTATCCAAGGGATACAGGAGCGCTGATGCATAGGGCCACTTGTACCCCAATGTTCATAGCAGCACTCTCAACAATAGCCAAATTATGGAAAGAGCCTAAATGTCCATCAACTGATGAATGGATAAAGAAATTGTGGTTTATATACACAATGGAATATTACGTGGCAATGAGAAAAAATGAAATATGGCCTTTTGTAGCAACGTGGATGGAACTGGAGAGTGTGATGCTGAGTGAAATAAGCCATACAGAGAAAGACAGATACCATATGGTTTCACTCTTATGTGGATCCTGAGAAACTTATCAGGAAACCATGGGGGAGGGGAAGGAAAAAAAAAAAGAGGTTAGAATGGGGGAGAGCCAAAGCATAAGAGACTGTTAAAAACTGAGAACAAACTGAGGGTTGATGGGGAGTGGGAGGGAGGGGAGGGTGGGTGATGGGTATTGAGGAGGGCATCTTTTGGGATGAGCACTGGGTGTTGTATGGAAACCAATTGGTCAATAAATTTCATATATATATAAAAAAAAAGTACCCCCAAGAACATATTGAAGTAGATGCTTAAAGAGGGTAGAGGAAGAAGGAAGAAAAACTATCTGGAAGAAAATAGCTGGTCTATAGAATAACTTGTATGTGAATGTTCATAATAGCTTTATTCATGATGGTCCAAAATGGAAACAACACAAACATCCAATAACAGAAGAATGGATAAACAAACTGTAAGGGGTTCAAACAATGGAATACTCAGCCATGGAAACGGTAGGATTATTGATACACATGATGAGATGGATGAATCTTACAAACATAATGTTGAAAGAAAGAAAAATGATACAGGAAAGAACATAACATACAACAGGCTAAATGAAATGATATTAATATGAATCAGAAAATGGTTGTCTGTGGTCTTAGAGAAGTGGGAAGGATGCAAAGAAAAGTCTGTGTTGAGGAAAATGTTCATTATCATGACGGTAGGGGGGACAGGTGTGAGCTTTGCAGGTGTCTGTATTTTTCAAAACCCATGACTTGCAGGCTGTGGTGACTATAGATTGTACCTCATTGCCTTAAAAGGCAAAGGGGAAGGTGGCAGAGACCTGATCTGAATTTGGCATCTCACTGCATTGGCTTCTTGTCAAATGTGCCCACTTATTGTTAGATCGCACAATAAAACACACTTCCCAAGAACTTCCAAGTCTCCACGCGCAGGCAGAGTGTATCCCAGCAGCCCATGGGAACTTCTCCAACAGAGACACAGGGGCTGGCTGTAGGAGGTGAATGGACACTGGGTGTGCATGACAGTGGTGAACAAACCCTATGGGTGGTGGGTGGAGCACTGACAGGAGCATCTGCCGTGGTCAATCCCTCAAATATCACTGCCACCAATGCCCACTGTGAAGGCTGTGTGAGGATTCCAACCACTGATGAAGTGTCTGTCACATGGCAGGTAATCTGTAAGTGATGATCGCTTTCAAGAGTCTCGTTGCCTCTTTGCATGCTTCCACCAAAACACAAACACCATTTGGAGACAAGTGCCACTTACATATGCACACGCATGCACGTGTGCATACATGCATACACACACAATCTTTCACTTATCTGGAAGCCTGGTTTAAAACTAGCTCAGCCTAGTTAAGCCACCCTTGGTTACCTTCTTGCAAGCTCCAGTTTAAATTTTTTTTTTCAACGTTTATTTATTTTTGGGACAGAGAGAGACAGAGCATGAACAGGGGAGGGGCAGAGAGAGAGGGAGACACAGAATCGGAAACAGGCTCCAGGCTCTGAGCCATCAGCCCAGAGCCCGACGCGGGGCTCGAACTCACGGACCGCGAGATCGTGACCTAGCTGAAGTCGGACGCCTAACCGACTGCGCCACCCAGGCGCCCCTTGCAAGTTCCAGTTTAGACCTTGCTGGGGCATCCGTGCACATGCACCAACTGAGGGAATCCAGATGGCAGGACGCTCTGGGATTATTACTGTGAAAATTAATAAGGGGAAAGTTCACTAAAGTGGACCTGAGATGCTAGAGGGTGAGATTGGCAGGGGGAGCATCTTACTCTGTGTCAATTACAGGAAGAATTGCCCATTATAGAACCCTGAAAGGAGAATCTCAACAGGAAAGAATCATCAATTACAGGTCCAAACGGGGAAGGATGTACATTGTATCTCTTATAAAAAAATCAACCACCCCTGAACTCCTGCTCCTTTCCAGTGGACTTTTGTTCAAAACAACCCCTCCCAATCTCCTCCTCCTTCTCCATGAAGTAATATTCCTCTCTTTTGTTTGCTAGAGGTTCCTGTGGTTTCACTCTATCTTGCTTGTCCTGGATTGCAATCCTTTGCTATTCTTGAATAAACTCATCTGCTGGTAAAATACCTGGAAGTTTTATTTTTTAAAAAAAATTTCATGTTTATTTATTTTTGAGACAGAGAGAGACAGAGCACAAGTGGGGAGGGGCAGAGAGAGAGGAAGACACAGAATCTGAAATAGGCTCCAGGCTCTGAGCTGTCAGCACAGAGCCCAATGCAGGGCTTGAACCCACGAACCATGAGATCATGACCTGAACTGAAGTCAGACGGTTAACTGACTGAGCCACCCAGGGCCCCTGGAAGTTTTATTTTTAAGGTTAACATTACCATTAGTATTTAAATGGGCAAGCTTTATTTTCAGAAGGAAGTGGAAAGAGCCTGTTCTGTATTTCAAATCATGAGGGTTTCCCCATGCACCCTACAGAGGGGGAGTTTTGGTGTTTGCCCAATGAAAGCTTTTAGCCATTCTTGGCTTGGCCAACTGTTAGTGATCTATTAATACCGCAAAGTAGGATGAGGACAGAGAGTGGAGTCCTCTTGTTAGCACAACTGTTAAGAAAACAGGACTTTTTACTCTCTCTGGAAGAGACGAAAGTTTCAATGTGATCAGGAAGGGAAAGTACATTAGATAACCTCCCAACTTTTCCTACTATTTGAAATTTAAAAAAAAAAATTTTTTAACATTTATTCCTTTTTGCAAGAGCATGAGTGGGGGAGGGGCAGAGAGAAAGAGTGACACAGAATCCGAAACAGGCTCCAGGCTCTGAGCCATCAGCACAGAGTCCAGTGCAGGGCTCCAACACACAAACTACAAGATCATGACCTCAGCTGAAGTCTGATGCTTGACTGACTGAGCCACCCCAGGCACCCTTTTTACTGTTTTTAAGTGAATGCCCTTTGAAGGTACAGTTCACAAAGCCCTACAGATAAGCCTAAGGTTTGCTTTTTTCTGAAGGTGTTTTTGTGCTTCAAATCACCCACATTTATAAGAATCTCCCATATATATTTTTAAGTTTATGTATTTATTTCGAGGGGGGAAGGGAGAGAGAACGCCAAGCAGGTTCTGCATTATCAGTGCAGAGCCCAATGTTGGGCTCGAGCTCACAAATTGTGAGATCATGACCTGAGTCAAAACCAATAGTTGGACTCAACCGACTGAGCCACCCAGGTGCCCCAAGAATCTCATATTTTTGCGTGCCTTTCCTACAACCCCTCCTGTTGGGAACCCTGTTCCCAAGGCCCTGGTTTCGGGGCAGTAGACCCTTCCTCCTTACTGAGTCCTCCTCCTGAGTCAGTATATACACATAAGGGGGTGGGGCACGGCCCATAGGATGGGAAAATCCTGAATGCCAGGCTAAGGCATGAGTATACGGATCACTTTCCTGGCTAAAAGATGGATTCAATTTGTCCCCAAACCAGCCCACTGCCTCCCCTGTGGTCCAACATCCCTTGTGTGATTACGTGAAATGGCAACCTGGCAAAAAAAAAGCAGAGCTGTCCTGGTGGGGGGAGTGGGGGGTTGAGGGGGTGGTAACTGATACATAGAACAGAGTGGGGTGAGAGAAAGTAACAATGTAACAATATGCTGGCCTCTCTCCACCAGCTGAATGAGCTGTACCAGCAACCAGGATAATGTGGCAGGTCTAGTCTTCTACCTTCTTCCGGAGTTTGTTAAACACAGGGCAGGGCAGTCTGCACAAGGTCATCGGCATGCTGGCATGCTCACATCGACAGGAGACCATGGTCTCCGTGCCCTTAGCGAGCTTTGTCATCTTAAATAAACAACGCAAGAACAAAGTGGTGTTACTTTAGCATTCCTGAACATGCCTTTGTCTTGGGCTGAAAAGCTTGTACAAACGGTCTGAAGCAAACAGAATTGTTCCAGAAAAGCATCTCCCATTGGCGTTCTCACTGGAAAACTCCGCACGAGTTTTCCTAACAGTAGACACTTCTGTGCACCACGCAGATCTCCAGCGGGGCCATAGGAGGCCGGGCATCTGGCTGACTTGGGCACCTCATCATCCTTCTCTGTCCCCAGGCCAGGCCCAGTGCACCTCTCGAAAGAACTCAGTTCTCCACGTTGCAAGTTCTGCCTCTCCTTCCAAAGAAGATACCGGGCAGGCTGCAGTGAAAGAAAAAAGCGGGAAAGGGAGACTTTATTTTTTTCATAGTCCAAAAGGTGAAACATAGAATTCAAAGTGGGGAAAGAAATGATAAAAAGGAAACAATGGCAATGTGAGATGTTAACAATGAGAGGGAGGACAGGTGGTAAGAAGCCTGCTGGGACTTAGCTCTGATCTCTCTTCTGCACAAAGGTATTCCAAAATAAGAAGACTGTCGACAAATAAAACTAAAAGACAACAGGTCATCCCACCATGGTGATGAAAAGGTTTTGGAGTCTGGCATGCCTGGGTTTGAGCCCCTTTACCAATGTCCTGGACAGGTCAACTCGCCCCTCTGGGATCTGGGTGCACCGGGCACTCTCTGCATCGGGGTGCAGGGCAGAATTACCAAGGTCAAAGGCCTGGCACAGAGGAAGTGCTCAGAAAAAGCCAACTGGTACCATTACCAATAAGTAATAAACAGGGGCCACAAGGCCATGAGCCTCCAGAGGTCACACAGAGCGCCCACTTCTGATGCTGTCCTGTGGAGGCAGCCGAGCCCTTCCGCCCCCAAATTCCCTCCAGTCCTGGGAGAAGAGGCATCTAATGCCCTCACCCGTGCCGAGGAATTAGATTATTTTTTTTTTTTTGTCAAGTGCGGAACCATGACAAACAGATATGTAATCTACAACGAATTTAGTAAACTGTAAATCTTTTTTAAAGGAATCCTGTATATTGATAACTATAATTCCAAATCACATGCAAAATAAAGCTAAGTAAAACAATGTCTTAAGTAATATAGATCCCTACCTATATGTCTCTGTTTTCAAACGGCTATTATCAGGTTTTGCATAAGGAAATGCGGCTTTGCTTTTCCTTACCAAAAAAAAAAAAAAAAACCTTTTTGATTTTCTGGGTTATCAGAGTCAAGAATTAAAATCCTTCCTTAGTCCTTTTCTTTGAATGTGAATCCTCTTTGCCCCTAGACACACTAACTGTCCAATCAGAGAGCAATTTCACTTAAAAATTAAAACTATGAGCATAATAAATTATCTTACTATGCTATATAATGTATATAATAATGTGCACAATATGGAATAATACTAGCTTTAATTAACTCTCTCTTCCAAAGTAAGTGTCCTAATGCATGTCACTATGGCTCTTTTCCCCCGAAAGTCTTCTAGAATCTGTGAAATAAGGTGTAAAAAGCACTGAATCTTTCTGGATAACAAAGCAAGAAGAAAGTTTGAAGTTGCTAGCCAGAGTGGGGCTGGGAATAGAAGATGAGGTAAATATCTGGAAACTGGACTGGACCCCACATGGAGACAAACAGCCAGAGACCAGTGTAACAGAAGAGGAAAATTAGCCTTCCATTTAGGAGGGCATTTGTCTTTATGTTAGGATAGTGTTTGACTCAGGCTTAAATGGATAGAAATGTTTCTTTCCCTCTCTCTCTCTTTCTCTCCCTCTATCTCTCTCTCCAGTAAGTACAAACCTGACAATTCAATTCAGGGGCAGTCTGGCTGCTCTATAATGTCCTCAAGAACAAAGAATCTTTGTCTTCCTTAGCATGTGCTTCCCATTTTTTAATGGCCACAAAGTGGCTGCTGTATCTCCAGCCATTACATTCACCTTCTAGGGAGGAAGATTATGGAAGAGCAATGGTGGAAGTCTTGCCCTGCTAGACAGAATTGTGTCACACCCCTAGCTACAAGGGAATCTGAGGAAGTGATTACTTTTAGTTGAGCATGTAACCACGATAAATAAAATTGGGGTTCTGTAATTAACAAAAAAAGAGGGAGTGGCTACTAGGAACTAAGCAGGCCTGCCACAGGGTTGTCACTGCCTGGGCCCCCTAAGCTCCCCTGAACTCTCAGTAAAGTCTGCATAGAAAGACCTTGCATGACTGGTGGCATGGTGGTGACCAGATTGAGGGACTGAGCCCCATGGCTACATGGGTGCAGAGCAGATGAAGGAACAGCCATGAGACATGAGCTAACTTGGCTCAAAATTCTCTGGGAAGCAAGAGCACAGAGCAGTATGTGAAGAGGAAAACTCAGGGCCTCAGGGAGGAAATTAATAGGAAGCTGTGCCTGTTGATCATGACTTTGTCATTATTGTTGATAGTGATAAGTGATGATAGATATATTATACAGGTAGATGGCAAATTATATAGTTAGATGATAGCTGGATATAGATGATAGGTTGTTTATTAATAGATAGATAGATGATTGATAGATAGATGATTGATAGATAGTAGATAGGAAACATCTATTGAACACATACTACAATCTTAATACTGTTGTATGTGCTTTTTCTATTGTGTCCTAATTAATCCATCCAAGAAATAAAAGGCAAGGCAAATTATTTCAATTTCGCCAATGAATGCACAGAGGCTGAAAAAGGTTATTTTCTTAATTAATAACCTACAAGTTCTCAGCCCCGTTTGCACATGCACGGCCAATCTAGAATGTCCACCCATCTTGTCCTTATCCGGTGTTAGGCCTCTTTGTTGACCAGCCAGCAGGTGAGCCATGACAGGTTGTACCTTGACTTCTGACATCATGCTTGAATCCTCAAAGAGACCAAGTCCCCTTTTTTCCTTTGAATATTTAAACTCTGACGAATTCAACCTGAGTCCAGTGTGGTTTCCTTACATATATTATTCAGTATATCCTCACAAGTGCCCCCACTGAGATGGAAAGAAGCCTGGGCCTGAATGTTAAATGTGTAGGGTTCCAGCCATCTCTCCTTTCTCTGTGTGTGCGCGTGTGTGTCCCCAACACTCCAAAATATTATACAAGGACCCCAGAAAAACTTATTCTGGCTGATTGGAAATATTCTTAAAAAATGGGTCAGTTTTGGGGTGCCTGGGTGGCTCAGTCGGCTGAGCTTCTGACTTTGGCTCAGGCCATGATCTTGTGGTCTGTGAGTTTGAGCCCCATGTCAGGCTCTGTGCTGACAGTTCAGAGCCTGCAGCCTGCTTGGGATTCCATGTCTCCCACTCTCTCTGCCCCTCCCCCACTCATGCTCTGTCTCTCTCTGTCTCTCAAAAAATAAAGATGAAAAAAAGGGGGGAGTCAGTTTTTCCTGAAGGAGACCAAGGAGGAGAACCTGAAAAACACCCAGGAAAGCCACAGAGAGTGACATCACAGCCAAAATCGCCCAGTGGTCAAGGAGAGGAAGACGCCATCAAAGTCCACCACTGGGGTCTGATGGGGCGCTGCACGTGAATTACGGAATTATATGGTCAGTACCATTTACCAGCCAGCCAGTGTGTGCCACCCACCACCCCTCGCACCTGGGCTACGTCACAGGATGAGGTGGTGGAGTTTCTGTCCAGATCCACCTCATACTAGGTGGGTGCCTTTATGCCTCAGTTTCCATAACCATAAAATGAAAAGTTTATGGCTCTAGTTCGAAGAGTTTATGTTCCTCCTAGAGCTTCTGATGTCAGAACTCTATTGCTACTCCCTTGGCCCCAATAAATAAATATTTGTCCCAGGACAGTGATGTTGCTAGCAAACAGTAGTCACAGGTCTCCAAGAAGTTAGCAACTCTACTTTTAGGAGGACAATCCCTAGCCGAGGTGTCAAAAAGAAAGGACAAGTCACCAACCAATAATTCAGTCTGTGCTGTTCCAAACACATCATAAAATGAATTGTGAAGGATTTTATAGATTGGGGTTGATGGAATCTGCCTTATACACAGAAGAGTTCAAACACATCATGAAAAATAAAAAGGCCCTTGCCAAACTTATAAGTAAACATGTCTAAGTTCTGACATCATGTTTTCATGGTGCATTCTTCAATTTCACTGGCCATAGCGGCTTCATGTTGAAATCTGGACTTCACAACTTTCGTTTTGAATATTCCCAACATCACCAGAGGGGGTCAGCTTTCCACATGAACACTGAAGCAGTTAGTGGGTGATAGGAGGGCAGCAAGCACATTCATGGGGTTTCCCTTGCAGACTTCCTACCTCTCAACCATTGGTGTTTGCCTCCTGCTGCAGCTCCGGGGCCTACCAGGACAGAAATGCAAGTAAGACCTAAGACCTGGTGGGGTGGTGCTCATCAAGAAAGGCTGAATGCCTTTGCAGCAGGTGTTAGCGGGACCCAGTCTACACACCCTCCACGCTTAACCATTCTTGTATATATCAACCCAATGCCTTCCAGCTGCTGGCACTGTGCGTCCCCCAAACCAAAGGACTTCCCTGGTCCTGGAGGCTTCCCTGCTCGGGCCTGTGGAGACTGGAAGTTCCAGAGGGCACACTCTGGCAGAGGCCTTAAACCAATAGCAGATGGAGTGGGAGGCAAACGTGTGAGCTCACTTGCTCCTCAGGAAGGGTGACTCTGAAGCATCTTTGTCCCTCTCAGAGGTCCCCAAGGGGATGGAACGCCCAGTGCTCACTTAATACACATGCTGCTGGTTTTCTTCCATTCTCTATTTTCCTCCTCTCCTACCAGTGCTTCCTGGGAATGCCTCTCAAATAAACTACTGCCTTCCAGGAAGCTCAGCCTAAGAAAGCCATTCAATGTAATGCGACAGGCAGTCACATCTTTTAATGCACATGCATTCAGGCATAGACGTGTACATGTTTATATACAACCTTTTCACGTAGGATTTAAAGGGACCCAATTTTATTTATTACGATGAGATCTACAAACAAAACAAAACAAGTTTATCCTTAAGGAAACTGCAGCCTTACATTACATTTTAGTTTCTTTTTAAATAACTATTATTTCTTTCTCTTATTCCCAAAGTGATACATGCTTATTGCAGAAAATTTAGAAACATACCTCACCAAATAAGATAAAATTTACATCATCAATAATCTCACTGCCCAGGTTGTATGGTGATATTTTGGTGAGCATCTTTCTAATTATGAGGATTAATGTGTTTGTGTGTCTGTGTCTGTGTGTGTGTGTGTGTGTGTGCACGTGCTCACAAATAAAATCATGAATGTATACTTCTGGAATTAACTTTTTCCATTTAACAATGTCTTAAACATCTTGCCACATAAAAATTCTGCTACTACTATGTTTTAATGTTGGAATAACTTTCCATTGTACAGTCCTGATGTGGTTTATTTAATCGGTTGCTCTTCATTGGACACCCAGGCTGACATTTTATATTTAAAGCAGACACCAGTTCTGTTGGTCCTCTCAACAGTACTGTGGATAATGTGGGTCAAATGGGGACTGTTTGACAGATGGGCCAAAAGGAACCCTTCTCATAAGGGTTCCTTAATAAGATAAGATTAAGACATATGAAGCATTACAAGGACCATTAAGTATTACAGTCTGTGAAATAGAACATAAGTTGTATTAAAGATGCCAATTTATCCCCCACTCCACAGATATTTCTTTAATGAAGCCTCCTTCCACCCGCCTAGATCAATGGGCATCACACCATGTCTTCTAATCTTTGGTGTCACAATTGATTGAGCCAGGGTGGACACCTGACCCAAGAGGAGTGAGCCATTGGCTACCCAGACTTATGGTCTGTGGGCCCTGGTTCAAAAGGATGATCTGGATCAACCAAAGTCTTCTTGTCCCAAGAATTAGAATAAGAGATTCAGAGGTAAGTTCCTAATCAGTTGTAGGTGCCAATGGACATAGAGAGTTGAGGACAGGGGAGCCATCCAGGACCATTTGCACACCAAAGATATGAGAGAGTAAAGCTCAGAGGAAGAATATTGGGAAGGAAGGACTGGATAAAGATTACAGAGAGAAGCAAAGAAGGAGGGGACGAAGGAGGGAGAAAGAGTTGCAGAGGCAGTAGAGGCCAGCCCCATTCTCAGAACTGACCAGTTCACACCCATCCTGAAGCCTACGTATTCAGCCATTCCAATTCCTTTCTGTATTCATATGTAAATTTCCCACATACCACCTGTATTTTTTTACTAAACTCATCTGAGTGTCAGTCTGTTCTTTATAAATGAAATACTCATTTATTGAGTATTGGACCCAAGGCTACAGAAATGTAGAGATGGGGGAGTCAGTATGTGCTAGAATAGTTGGGGAAATAGTCATGGAGAAAGCAAGAAATGCTCAGGCCTTAAAAGATGTGTGATATTGGATGATGAATGAGCAGGAAGATAAGCAGTAATGATGGAACAAGCATGGCAGATCTGAGCAAAGGTCCTTGTGAGTTCCCACACTGGGTCCCTTTCTGAAGAAGAAGGGGTATTGACAGCTGAGGAGGAAGAGCCTCGATGAAGACCAAGAGAGACTTCTGTTTCATCATGGAACCCGTGAACCATAGAATGTGAAGTAGCCATAGAATGTGAAAAAACTAAATGCCTAGGGAAGAGCTCAACAGCACCTGACTGGGTGCTTTGACTGGGAGCTAAACCCTGGAGGATGCTGGTCCCTCTCAATGTGGGTAAGGAGTAGCTTAAAAAAGTGATTGGTGGGAAAAAGGAAAAGAGGTAATGCATTGCGTCTGAGCATTCCATTACAAGGAACTCTATTATGCAATAGTTTGCCCTTCTCCATTGCCTCAGTTTCCCCACCTATAGAATAAAGCTATTGTTATTTCTCTTCAACCATTTGCACATCCATTGGAGTCCCTCTACTAATTACATATCAACCCAGTTAAAACTTCATCCTGGTGCCAAGAAAAGACTTCTCAGGATTGCTATGGAATGCCAATCAAAGTGAGATCAAAGCACCACTTTGTCCTCCAGAACATTAGAAAGTCAAGGACTCAAACATAAATGAGTAGAAATAATGTTGCAATGGAAAATTTCCACTATGCAGCCAAAGAAGTCTCTAATGCTTCTGAACAGATATTGGTAGCAAGAAACATGATTTCTTCAAATCCCTTCAGTGTACCATTAAATATTTAGGAACATAAGGCATTACTCCTCCCAGGAAATTGAAAACATGTGCCTCCATTCACACTTGCCAATCAACTAAAAATTAGACTTGGGGCACCTGGGTGGCTCAGTAAGTTGAGCAACTGGCTCTTGCTTTTGCCTTGGGTTGTGATCTCCTGGTTCAGGGGATTGAGCCCCTCCCCCACCCCCTCCAGCTCTGTGCTGGTGGCATGGACCCTGCTTGGGATTCCCTCTCTCCCTCTCTCTCTGCCCCTCCCCTGCTTGTGCTCTCTCTCTCTCTCAAAAATAAAATAAATAAACATGAAAAAAATTTAGACTTGGTTTCCAGTCCCAGCTTCCCCACTGTGAACATAGGTCAATCATTCCCCTCTCAGAGTAGGGGTGGGATGAAGTAATGGTGAAGATGCCATCCAGGACTAACGCCACGTGTCGCCTAGTCAGCCCTGCGCACTGGTCTAGGGCCAGGCGCATCCCGAAAGGAGGGAATTTAAGTTGAAAGAAACCTACTTTTTATCCGGCAGCTTCCCTGAGAGGGCATGCACTCATCCGCCCACAGGGGGCAGCATTGGCGAGAACACGTAGCCGGCCCATCTCTCCTTCCCCTCTACTGCTCCTTTCCAGTGCAGCTCAACCCTCAGGCGGCTGATGCTGTATGTAATCCTTCCATTGTGTCCCATCCCAGCTGCTTCCTATGCAGTATGAGGCCCCACCTGATCCCACCCACACGGCTATCTCCCTCTTATTTATAAATGTCCATGCGGTCACCCTGCTCCTTAGATGCACGAAGCTTCTTTCTGCCTCTGGGACCTAGCACTTGATGCCCCAAGGTCTTCATAGGATCTCATATAGTCCTTCTTGTACAGTCGGCTCTGCTACAACACAACGTGTGTGATCCTAAAAACCACCGTGTGTGCAAAACCATGCCATTGGAACCACCAGGCTTATGGTGGATGTGGGGGTAGGAGCCCCCTAACTACAATATTCAAAAATGTCAGTGACACATTCAAAAGGACTGGAACTGAATAAAAATTTTAAGAGATTGGAACCCAATAAAAATGATTAAGAAATAGGTAAATGTGACAATAAATGTGTCACTTAACCTTGAAAAAGGCCTGAAGTTTGCTAGGGAAGTGGACAGCAGAGGGGCTGCAGCTTGTGGGTTATTGTGAATGGGATGAAGGAAGTTTTCCCAAACCAGATAGAAGTTGTACAGCTAGATGTAGACAGCATGGCTCCCAGTGCATGTGTTGAGCTGAGGAAGCTGGTGGATGTTTGGGGCCCATGTGGTTGCCTGTTGTGTATTCCTACCCCGCTCAGTTCAGCTGGGTGCGGTTTTCTGTACCCACCTGGCGTCTTTACAGACGACATTGTGCATCAGGGAATTCAAAATTCCTTTCCTGCTACAGCAATCAGATTGGGGACAAATTCAAATTTTCAAAGCAAGTGTGATTGCAGGAATGACTTGTCGTTCAGCACTCAGTTGCTACATCTTCAGACAGGCCTTCTTTCACAACCTAGTCAGAAGTGGCCTCCCCTCTACCACCTTGGGGCTCACCCAACCCTGTGGGACTTATTACCTACAAGTTTCACGTGTCCTGTATAAGTTACCACTATCTAAAATTATCTTGAATGGAGGGGCGCCTGGGCGGCTCAGTCGGTTAAGCATGAAACTTCAGCTCAGGTCATGATCTTGTGGTCTGTGGGTTCGAGCCCTGTGTCGAGCTCTGTGCTGACAGCATGGAGGCTGGAGCCTGCTTCGGATTCTGTGTCTCCCTCTCTCTTTGCTTCTCCCCTGCTCATGCTCTGTCTCTCTGCCTCAAAAATAAAGATAAACATTAAATAAATAAATAAATAAATAATAAATAAATAAATAAATAAATAAATAAAATTATCTTGAATGGGATATGTTCTGGATTTTCACAGTTCCTCCTCATTAACCTCTGAAACCCATGAGGGAGGATGATGTTATCCCCCACTGTCTAGCACCCTGCCTAGTGTCCAGCAGAGGGTAACTGTAAAAAATAAATATTTAAAAAATGAGTTTAGCTCCTTGCATTTGTCACCACATATGAGAACTCCTTAGGAAGGGATTCTGGTCAGCAGTGCCCCCCACGCCCACCCAGCCTTTCAATAAAGGTCAGCAAGAAATTCTGCATGTTTTTTTCTACCTTCACATTTACCCCAGTTACTATTACTGCATAACAGATTACCCCCAGCATAGAGAGTAAGACCATCCTTTTATTATGTTCTCCAACTCATGGGTCAGGAGTTTGAACAAAGTGCAGGGGTGGTATCTTGCTTCTGCTCTTCTGTATCTGGGGCCTCCACCAGGAAGACTTGAAGGCTGGAAGAGACTCACCAGCTGGGAACTAGAGTCACCTGAGGCCAGTTCCCTCGCAGGTTTGGGGCCTGGCCTGGGCTGCTGCATAATTTAGGACTGCCAACCAGAGTGCCTACCTGTGACACTGCATATGGCTGGGTTTCCTCACAGCATGGTGGCCTGGGGGTAGTTGATGTCTTACACGGTGCTCCAGGGCTCCAAGGAGTAGTATTCCAATGCACAAGGAGGACACCTGGACCATCTCTCCTGACCTAGCCTCAGAGGGTGTACAGAGCATTTCTGCCCTACTCTATCAGTCAAATTGCCACAAGCTGTGGTACAACTTCTAAAATGACACCCCAAAAATATTCTGCCCTGATCCACGGAACCAGTGACAATGATGAGGTGTCCCCCCGTGACTCTGTAATACTATATGGCACAGCTGACCATAAGATAGGGAGATTATCCAGGTAGCTGATCCAATCACATGGCCCCTTCAAAACTAGAAAGACTTCTCTGGCTGATGGAAAAAGAGGAAGTCACAAAGCATAAATGTGGAGGGAAGAACTTCCAAACCAAGTAAAGGAGTTTAAAGAAGGGGGTGAAGTGGGGTCAAGGAAAACAATCCAGAAAACAATAGAGAAGAAAAGAAAAATTGGACAAATAAAAACCATAAAATGCGACGGTAAATGGTATAGCCATCCAATGGAAAGTAATGCAAACAACTGGCCTGCAGCAACTCAACACAAAATGCAAGAATCTCAAAAACATAATGTTGAGGGGCAAAGCAAGTCCCGGAAGAATATGTACAGTGCAAATCAAATAGTAAAGTAAGCAAGCATGATACCTACATATGTAATAAAATTATAAATAAAAACAAACTAGCCATAAACACCAAATTCAAGGTAGTGATCACCCCTGGGTAGGGGTGGGAGGTAAGTAGGATAAGGGAGGGTCCACAGGAACGTCAAAGAAATCATTAATATTTCAATTCTTAAAGTTTATTTCTTTATTTTTGAGAAAGAGAGAGAGAGTACATGTGCACATGCATGTGTGAACACACACACACACACACACACACACACACACACAGGGGAGGGGTAGAGAAAGAGGGAGAGAGAGAGAATCCCAAGCAGGCACTGCCCTGTCAGCACGGAGCCCAACATGGGTCTCGAGGCACAAACTGTGAGATCATGGCCTGAGCCAAAATCAAGAGTCAGATACTCAACTGACTGAACCACCAGGTGCCCCATTAATATTTCAATTATATTATTTTTAAATATTCAATTCTTAAGCTGGGTAGCAAGTATAAGATCTTATGCTTGTGTCATTCCTATTATTACAAAAATTATTTTGCATTTATTTACTTTTTTAAAGTTAAGACAGACTGAACAAAAGGTGCTCCCAAGTCCCTCCTCTTAACTTGGTTGGGAGGTCTAATGTGTTTTTCCCAAGGACACTAGGGAGTGAATCATCCTCACAACCAGAACTCAGGTACCCAGATTCCCCGAATATTATGTGATGATGCCACAGTACTCCCTGGCAGGTTCTAAGTGTTTGCGATGTGTCTGTGCAAGATCGTGAAGCCAATTAAAATGGAAGTGTTTCAACTGGAGAGTATTTTTAATACCTAAAGCTTTATTACTTTTGAGTTAAAATAATTGGGATTCCCTAGTCATGTCTTCCAACACCTTCAAGTGGCAAAATTCTTCAAATAAATTTCAGCTGAACAATTTCGCTCCTTAAAATTAATGAGGGACCATGTGTGGTGTTGAGAAAGCAGAGGGTAGAATGGAAGCCTAGGTGTTTAATGGGGTGGGGAATGTTCTCTGAGTTCTACACACTGAGAGAGAGGAGAGCTCTAAGCACAACACACTGTCATGGAGATGCTGTCGGGGCCTCACAGAGTCAGCCTTCCAGGAGGATGGTGAGGACACGTTGGCACTAACATCTCACGTGACAGTGCCTCCACACCCACACTTGCCAGCTTTGCAGGATGTCTCATCTTCTCCCAGGATTATACACCTCTGAGAATGGGCCCCCATCATCCATCACCTGCTAGGGGTACAGAAATGAGACTGTAGAAGATACCATCAGCTGCTAGCACCCGCCCACATCCCCTCTGCACTCCCCATTCCCATGGACACCATGCACGAGATAGCAGGTGACCCTGCTCTCTCTGGCCCCCAGAGACTGACCAGCCCAAAAATGCTGCAGAAACAATGCTCCTGAGAACGGTGACCACACTAGATACTTTATCTCATGGATCATCTATTTAAACTTCCAACAACCCTGTGAGGCATGGTTATTCTCATGGTTTTCCCATTTGGAAAAACTGAGGCTCAGAAAGGTTAAGTACATTGCTTCAAGACACCCGGCCCAGAAGGGGCAATGCTAGAACTGTAACCCAGACCAGCTGAATCTGGAGGCCCAGCTCTTCAGGAGGCCAAAGAAAATATTCCAGATCTGAGTAGGTGAGTTTTTCTGTTTCCTTTTTTCCTTTCCTCCTCCCCACCCCCAATTCTGGCAATGTTCTAAGTGATTTTGTTTGTTTGTTCACCAAATATATATATATATATATATATATATATATATATATATATATATATATTGTGGTAAGAACACTTAACATGAAATCTATCCTCTTAAATTTTAAGCGTGCAATACATTACTGTTGACTATAGTTACAATGCTGTTCAGGAGATCTCTAGAGTCTGCTCATCTTCTGTAACTGAAACTTTATGCCTATTGATTAACAACTTCCCATCTCCCTCTTCCTCCATCTCCTGGTAACCACCATTCCAGTCCTTGACCTTATGAATTTGACTATTTTAGATAACTCCTATAAATGGAATCGTGCAGTATTTTTGTTTCTGTGACTGGCTTGTTTCACTTAGCAAGATGCTCTCAAGATCCATCCATGTTGTCGCATCTGCAGAATTTCCTTCCTTTTTTAAGGCCGAATGGTATCTCACTGTGTGTCTATGCCACCCTTTCTTTATCTGTGTATCTGTTTATGGACATGGACCTTGTTCCCATTGCTCAGCTATTGTGAATAGTGCTTTGATGAACATGGGAGGCTGACATTTTGTTTGAGATCCTGATTTCAATTCTTCTGGATAAATACTCAGAAGTGAGATTGCTGAATCATATGGTAGTACTATTTTTAATTTCTTGAGGAGACTCCATACTGGTTTCCACAGCCGATGCACCATTTTGCATCTCTACCAATGGTATGTAAGGGTTCCAGTTTTCCACATCTTCGCCAATATTTGTTGTCTTTTGTTGTTTTGATAATACCCATCAT
Source organism: Prionailurus bengalensis (assembly GCF_016509475.1). Lineage (NCBI taxonomy): Eukaryota > Metazoa > Chordata > Mammalia > Carnivora > Felidae > Prionailurus > Prionailurus bengalensis. The sequence continues at coordinate 44,230,566 of NC_057354.1, read as the reverse complement.
TACAAGTGGGAGATGATATCTCATTATGGTTCTAATTTGCATTTCCCTGATGATTAGCGATGCTAAGCATCTTTTCGTATACTTAGCCACTTGTCAGCTGGAGCATTGGTGGTTCAGTGGTAGAATTCTCACCTGACATATACTTGGCCATTTGTAGGTCCTATGAAGAAATGTCTATTCATCTTTTTTGTTCATATTTTTATTGGGTTATTAGGGGTTTTTTGTTGTTGTTATTGAGTTGTATGAGTTCTTTATGTATTTTGTATATTAACCGTTTATCATAAAGATGGTTTGCAAATATTTTCTCCCATTCCATAGGTTTTTTCCCCCACCATTGATTACTTCCTTTTCTGTGCAGAAGCTTTTAATTTGATATTTACTTCCGTTCTTGTTGCCTGTACCTTCGGTGTCATATCCATGAAGTCATTGCCAAGACCAGTATCATGAAGTTTTCCCACTATGTTTTCTTCTAGGAATTTTATAGTGTCAGGTCTTACAATTAAATATGTCATCAATTTTGAGTAGGTTTTTGTATATGGTATAATATAAGGGGCTTTTTCAAGTGGCTCACTGAAGTGACAACAGCACTGTGGACATTGCAGAGTTTGAAATAACTTCTCCCCTTTCTCCAACTGCTGCTGAGAATAATTTTGTATACTAACATTCTTCTGACTAAACCATACGAAACTTGGTCCAGTCTTTTATATAAGGACACTCTCTCCTCCTTGTGCTCATGTTTTGATTCCAGCTCTGCCACATACCACATACCCTCAAATGGACAAGACATACAACCTGCCTAAAGCTTAGTTTCCCCACCTGTACAATGGGGTTGGAGGTACCTATGCAACAGGCTATATTTGAGTGTGCAAATAATTAAATCAGGTGATGTAAATGATTAACAGTAAAGCACTATATGAATAATGGTGTATGGTAGTATTCCTTAAGAACCATTATGTAACATGAAATTTAAAAATAAAAGCTTTAGGGGAGCCTGGGTGGCTCAGTCGGTTGACCGTCCAACTTTGGCTCAGGTCATGATTACATGGTTCATGAGTTCAAGCCCTGCATCAGGCTCTGTGCTGACAGCTCAGAGCCTGGAACCTGCTTCATATTCTGTGTCTCCCTCTCTCTCTGCCTCTTCCCCATTCACACTCTGTCTCTCTCCCTCTCTCAAAAATAAATAAACATTAAAAACAAAATTTTAAAAAAATTACAAGCTTTTTAGTAAGATAGCCCAGGGAGATTGTGTGAGATCTTGGGAAGGAATCTTCCCTCTGAGCCTGCATTTTCAGCTTAAGTAACTTTTTGCCCCTATTGAGATGATGTATGGAAAAGCATGTGGCACAGTTGACATGCAGCCTGGGAAGAAAAAAGGTAGTTTTAGTAGCAGTAGGATTTATGGTCTCGGTGTGACTCTGTGGCTTTACACACAAATTTGATGACTGGAATTTAGAGGCATTATATAAACATAATTTCTGGCAGCCAGAAACTCAGAGTGACACTCCGGGGAAATGATAAAAGCCAACTTACTCCCGCCCATGTTCAGAGGCTGCAGTTCTGGGACCCTGAGCTCCCAACCTGAGTGGCCATGTCCATCCTGCCATCCAGCCTGATGGTCAGCACACTAACATCATCATCGCGAGTCTCAGTAAATGCTTTTAAATAAGTGCCATGGAGAAATAATAATTCCGTCCAGCTTGTCCATAACTCTGAATCCAGAGGCATAGCAACCTGGGTCCAGCTACCTGACCCAGACTGACCTCCACATCTGAACGTATATAGACACCTGCATCTTGCATATATATATTTCCATTAGCTCTGGACATTGCATGTTGTTCTATCCCTCCCCTTTAATGATGCTGCATCTCAGATGCGTTGTGAATAAATCTGGCTTTTTACATGGTCCAGGTGAATTACTTTAAAGGGCATCTACTGATAACATACACCTAATCTACCATGTTTTATAATGTGCGAGGAGACATGCAATCTCAAATTACTCATATGTAAATTTTAGTCTATCATACCGAGGTACAGAGAGTATGTGAAAATTATTTATGCACAACCCTGCAGGCTTTAACAACTGAGTCAGGTTAATACCCAGTACTGCATAGCCAGCATGCTGATCAACAGGCACCTGAATACGGGGGCAACAGTCTCTGACCACCACCTTGGCCTCTCCAGACTTTCACCTCCATCTCTTCAACTCAGGAAGTCCATCAGGTTCTGTCTCTCTCCAACCCCACTGACCAGTCCCCTCCTCTGTTTCACTGCCTTCACCCAGCAAGCTGGGTAATCGTGTGTTTCCTGTCTCTTTCTCACTATCCTTTCTGATATGCAATGAACCATTTTTCACATATTCTGTCCATTTTTGTTGTTGTTTTAGGTGGAAGGATAAATCTGGCCCCTGTTCTAAACATGAAAGTTGCTCTCATTGATTTGTGTCTAACTCCTGTATCTGTAGCCAACCTATGGTAGCAACTGACAAATGAGTGAAGTTCTATTATGAATGCCGGTTGATATTTTTGTTCACAGTAATGAGTAAGACAAAAGTAGTACAAAGCTGTATGCTGGAATGCTACTTTGTTTATCAATGATGTGAGCAACTTATTTCCTGAAATGAATAATAGGTTTCAACTATTGGGGAAAAAAATGTCTTTTTAAGCTTTGTGCTATTTATAATGTAGCAATTATAGATGTGGCATGCTTTTAAGTTTAATCTGCCTTACTAATATTTTCTCCATCACTTTTTATTTTTTTAATTTTTTTAAAGTTTACTTATTTATTTTGAGAGAGACAGAGAAAAAGAGCAAGCAAGCATGAGTGTGACAGAGGACAGAGAGAGAGGGAGAGAGAGAGAGAATCCCAAGCAGGCTCTGGGCTGTCAGCACAGAGATGGACATGGGGCTTAAACCCACAAATGGTGAAATCGTGACCTGAGCCAAAACCAAGAGTCAGAGGCTTAACTGACTCATCCACCCAGGCACCCCTTAAATCTTTAAAAACAGGGTTCACATCCAGCGCATAGCCCAATGAAGGGCGTGAACTCACCACCCTGAGATCAAGACCTGAGCTGAGATCAAGAGTCGCCATCCAGGCACCCCTTCATCACTTTTGAAAGCCTAGCCTATCAACAAAACAGCAAACCAAACACTGTTTTCCAGCATTTTCTCATTTCCATTGTATACAAATACCTGTAACAAATGATTTCAAGATACCAATGTGATGTCACTGAATGTGGAGTCAGGAAGAGATGCGCAGTAGCCACCACAAGATGGGTTTTTCCACTATGTGGATACAATAGACACAAATGGCCCCAACAGCATAGATTATAGTAAAATAATTAAGAAGTTATGAGTCATGAGTATTTGTTCCCTTTACTTTTAACATAGTATATTTCATCATAACTTTATATAATTTGAGTTTTAGTAACGGCTTGCAGAATTCCTGGTGATTTACCAAATGGCTCTTGTGAGCTAGCTAGGATGAGCCCAGCTTGCCCAGCACTGGATGTAGCCTGGGGATTCGGCTTCAGATATGAGTCATAGCACAGGCAGGCAGACGCACACTCATCCTTGGAGAAGATAATTCTTGTTCCTGCGTTTTGCAGGGAAGTATTCATTTGCTAAATGGAGAAAGTGGACAAAGGCAACTGGTTGAAGGGAGCAAGCAGGAGCTAATAGTCCCAACCTGAAGCTCTCCCTTGGTTCTGAGACGGTGTCAGGAGAGCTTCAGGACCAAACAAGGGCTCTGAGTTGGAATCTCAGTCTCTACTTACTTAGTGTGGCCTGGGGCATGTCATTTAACAATTGGTGCCTCAGGGGAGGCTGGGTTGCTCAGTGGGTTAAGCCTCTGACTTAGGCTCAGGTCGTGATCTCACAGTCCGTGGATTTGAGCCCCTCTTCGACCTCTGTGCTGACAGCTTGGAGCCTGGAACCTGCTTCAGATTCTGTGTCTTCCTCTCTCTCTCTGCCCCTCCCCCACTCATGCTCACTCTCTCTCTCTCTATCTCTCTCTCTCTCTCAAAAACAAATAAACATTAAAAAATTTTAAAAAATTAGTGCCTCAGATTCTCCAATAGAGTTGTGGCAATAAGTAATAGTGCTGATGCATGCCAAGTAATGAGAAAAGTTCCAGGCCTGTAGGCACCAGAAAAAGAAGTAGCCAGTGTTACTGTTATTTTTTTATAGCACTATCCCAGACAAAGCCCTTTTGTCAGCACTCTGGATTCATCCTGATCAATTCAGTGCTGGTGTTAACTTCTAAGAAACTTAGAACACAACTTGGGACACAAACGCCACCTCCTCTCTCTCTAGGAACACCCAAAAAACAAACCCATTTTTCTATCTCAACAGCACAGCTGTGCAGGCAGCAGGGTAGCAGAGTGGACCCATTCAGATGCATCACTTCTCAAGGCCATGTTCAGGGACATCACCGTGTGGGCAGCTTGAAATCAGCCATCATGGGAGTGTTTATACCATAGAAATTGACAAATACTACAAATCAGGGCTTTTTCGTCCAGAGAGCTGGTTGTTAAGCATTTATGAGCACACCACTGCTCCTTCTTACAGCCTTTCTGACCGAAGCAGTTTAATTTGTCTAATGGAAAGGATGCCTCGTACTTCACTTCGAGAAAATCAATCTCTCTCCAGCAAGACATTAAAGACAATAATGTAGCCTGTCCAATCCCATTACCAGATCATAGTTCTACCAAAGGAATGAGCAAAACTAGCCTGATTCAGACAGTTTCTCAGGGTGGTTTTGGAAAGAAGTACACAAATTCAAGATAACCTCATACCCAATACATTGCCATTAACATTGGCTTCTCTGGAACTTAGCAATTTACAGGAACTTGGAATCATGCAGAGCTCTACTTCCAGGGAGCTCATGATCAGAGGACATCATGAAGGCACCAGTGACAGCATTCTGGGCCCTTTCACAGACAGATGCTCCCCATTCGATGACAGTGAGGCCCAGAAAGGAGAGAGTCCTAGCAAGATCTCTAAGTTCATCTGAGGAGCATCCACAAAGCAGATGTAGAAGCCATCGTTAAGTATGCAATTCTCCCTTATGTTAAGCTAGAGTGGATTTCTAAGAGGCAGATCTAAGGCCAATGAATGAGTGTGGTTGATTGCATTATTGGCCCCAATTCTTTACCCCTCTATACATGTCTTTTGTTATATGTCTTTGCAATCTTTCCCACTAAAAGGGTACATTATTTCCCTGCCCCTCACCTTGACTTTAGGCTTGTCCATGTGACTTGCGTTTGCCAACAGAACAAGGTGAAAGTGAGCTTATGGCTTAGAAGGCCTCAGCTATCACCATAAGAAGAACACGTCTGACTAGACTGTTGGTTTAAGGAGCATGAGAAATGTGTAGAATAGTCCCCACCTCCAGTCATTGTAGCTTGATTCTGAGACATTCCCATTGTTCAAAAAGAAGAGCTTCCCAGTGAAGCCCAGTCTGGATCAGCCAGCCCCCAGTCAACCTCAGACATAAGGATGAGCCAAACTGGGGTCCTCAGGGCCACCCCGGCCCACGTCCAGGTTGCTATTGTGTGTCACCAAGATTCTATGGTTGTTGTTGTTTTGTTATGTGGCACTATTATCAGAATAGCTAAGTAAAACAAGCAGTAAGAAGAAAATCATCTTTCCCTCATTAATTACAAGAAAACAATTTTTTAGACATTTAAAAGAGCTTAAACCATGAAATCTTTTAAGGTTTAAGCTTTCATATTCATTTTGTAATCTCCAAAGCATACTCCAGTGCCTGGTACACAGTTGGTGAACAATAAACTTTTCCATATGCTTGTGTGTTAGGGAGATTGGCTACATAAGAGCCATCTTTGTAAAATGCTTCATTGGGTAGAGAGCTTTCTATCATTGAAGATAAAGCTACATCAGTTGTGTCTCATTTCTAGAATATAGTAAGAGGCATTTTTTATTAAGTGGTCAAATTAGTCAGGACTCGTTCACATGGAAATGACAAAAAAGGTGACTCATACTGACTTATTTTCTGGCTCGCAAAGTTAAAATGTCAAGGGGTAGATCAGGTTTGGACCACATTGTCAAGACTCAGACTGTCTGCCCCTGGCTCTGGATTGTTCTGTGTTGTGACCAAAGGCTGGCAAGCACCTAAATCTGTATTTCCTCCAGGAGCAGTGGTTTAGTATTGGCTTCAGTGCTCATGGTGACTTTATAGAACATAACCACCAACACAAATAACAAGAAGTGACTGTGGGTGGGTGTGTGTGTGCATACCCAATTTGGTTTTTGATTTCTTGCCTATGGAAGTTTGGAAACCACAAATTAGAAGGCACCAACAAGAGCAAAAAGTAATCAAAAAACTTACAGCAACACAATTAGGGAAGCCACAAAAAGCTCTATACACCAACTCAAAGACCCAGAACCAACAGGATCAGAACCTACACATTGTTGACCTCTTACTTGTGTGCAAGACACTCAGCTTGGCTCCCTAAGAGATGTGGAGGAGTGTATGCAAACATCTGTCCCTGAGGAGCTTACTGTTTAACAGGAAAGGTAAGGGGCCAGCACAGATACAGAGAAGGCTAGGAAGAGAGAGATCAGCACCACAGGAATTACATCAACCTCAAATTAAGTACTTCCAAGGGACAGAGAGAGGGAGAAGGAAACCACTTTGCTATTTCATTGTGTGAACCTAGACAAGTCAGGTTATATCTCTGGACTTCATTCATCCATTCATTCAACAACTATTTTTTTTATTTTTTAATTATTTTTTAAAAATATAATTTATTGTCAAATTGGTTTCCATACAACACCCAGTGCTCATCCCAACAAGTACCCTCCTCCATGACCATCACCCACTTTCCCCTCTCCCCCACCCCCCATCAGCCCTCAGTTGTTCTCAGTATTTAAGAGTCTTTTATGGTTTGCCTCCCTCCCTCTTTCTAACTTTTTTCCCCTTCCCCTCCCCCATGCTCTTCTGTTACATTTCTCAAGATCCACATATGAGTGAAAACATATCGTATCTGTCTTTCTCTGCCTGACTTATTTCACTTAGCATAATACCCTCCAGTTCCATCCACATTGCTACAAATGGCCAGATTTCATTATTTCTCATTGCCAGATAGTATTCCATTGTATACATAAATGACAGATTCTTTATACATTCATCAGTTGATAAACATTTGACTCTTTCCATAGTTTGGTTATTGTTGAAAGTGCTGCTATAAACATTGGGGTACAAGTGCCCCTATGCATCAGCACTCCTGTATCCCTTGGGTAAATTCCTAGCAATGCTATTGCTGGGTCATAGGGTAGTTCTATTTTTAATTTTTTGAGGAACCTCCACACTGTTTTCCAGAGTGGCTGCCCCAGTTTGCATTCCCACCAACAGTGCAAGAGGGTTTCCGTTTCTCCACAACCTCACCAGCATCTATAGTCTCCTGATTTGTTCATTTTAGCCACTCTGTGGTATCTCAGTGTGGTTTTGATTTGTATTTCTCTGATGATGAGTGACATTGAGCATCTTTCATGTGTCTGTTGGCCATGTGGATGTCTGCTTTGGAAAAGTGTCTATTCATGTCTTCTGCCCATTTCTTCACTGGATTATTTGTTTTTTGGATGTGGAGTTTGGTGAGTTCTTTATAGATTTTAGGCACTAACCCTTCATCCAATATGTTATTTGCAAATATCTTTTCCCATTCTATCAGTTGCCTTTTAGTTTTTTTGATTGTTTCCTTTGCAGTGCAGAAGCGTTTTATCTTGATCAGGCCCCAATAGTTCATTTTTGCTTTTAATTCCCTTGCCTTTGGAGATGTGTTAAGTAAGAAACTGCTGCAGCTGAGGTCAGAGAGGTTTTTTCCTGCTTTCTCCTCTAGGGTTTTGATGGTTTCCTGTCTCACATTCAGGTCCTTTATCCATTTTGAGTTTATTTTTGTGAATGGTGTAAGAAAGTGGTCTGATTTCATTCTTATGCATGTTGCTGTCCAGTTCTCCCAACACCATTTGTTAAAGAGACTGTCTTTTCTCCATTGGATACTCTTTCCTGCTTTGTCAAAGATTAGTTGGCCATACATTTGTGGGTCCAATTCTGGGGTCTCTATTCTATTCCTTTTTGAGTACCTGCTGTGTGTCACCCAGTCCATGTGCTTGGCACTGTGATTTAAAAATCTGGATTCATGATTAAAATTTGAATTAGAATTGCATGGCAAAATCTCCAAGGCTCAAGTCTAGGAGCCAAGTTTGCAGATGGTGACCTGAGGTCTGAGCTCTTCAGGGCTCAAGATGGCCACTTGGAACTGTCCAGTGGAGTGGTCTCAACTAGATGCCCACTCAAGGTCAACAATTAGCTCTCTGACAGGAAGCACCACAATCAATTGGATTCTTACTCTGAGAAGTTTGAAATATGCCCAGATCTGGTCTCTGGTTCCACTGAAGATACTGGATATACACAAAAGACTTAAGTGCCTTTTATTGGGAATAGATAGAGAGAGTGGGGAGTGGTGATTAAGCTATAAATCATTTTTGTGCTTCTGAAAAAGAGTGCTGTGCTCCTCCTGAAGAACACAACTCCCATGTGCCGCATGGGATAATTCAGAAATCAGTTTTGTGTCAATCCACCATTAATAAAGTGGTCATTGGATTCCATCACAGCAACTTCCCTTGGATACTGTTTTTTCAAAAGCCTTGTAGGCATATAGAGGATTCTGGTAGAAGGACCCTGGTATTTCTTGTGCTGTTAATTATCTCAGGTCTCAGAAACTTCAGCCTTCACTCAATGCATCAGGGAGCCAGTGGGTTAATGGGGAGGACACAGTACTAAAAAAGAAGCACTGGATTTCAGGGCCAAAGGTCCTTCCCCTGACTTTTGGGAAAAATCACTCTTGCTTTCTGCCTAAATACCACTCCTACCACCACTCTCTGGGCAAATGTGCATGTAAGAGAAATTGCTGGAAAAACGACAGTCTCCCAGGTGAACAGGAAAAGGAAAGGAGAATGATGTGAATATCACCCCTAGGGCACTGCATTCTCCTGAGACCTCTAACAAACCCACTCAGTCCTGTGAGGTTGTGGTGGTAAGTCATCTCCAAAGATGGCTCCCCAATGAACACCATACGTGGTATTCATACCCTTGTGCGGTCCCCATCCCTTAAATCTGGGCTGGCCCCATAACTCACTTTTTGACTAGTAGACTGTGGTGGAAGTGACACTATGCAGATTCTATGACTACGTTACAAAGAACCTCACAGCTTCCAACTGGGTTTCTTAGGATACACACTGTGGAGGAAGCCAGCCAAGATGGTAAAATTCTGACTACCCTGACACCACGGTGCTTGAGGAAGCCCAAGCCAGCTGTGTGGAGAGAGACAGAGATCCAGCCAGTCATCAGCTCCTCCAGGCATCTACCTGAAGCACCAGGCATGACAGTGAGGAAGCAGATCTCACCATGGGATGTTAAGGCATGCCTCCAAAATTACGTCAGCATCAGAGCTGGCTGCAAGGTTTAAATTTCCGGGAAAGCCTGGGACCTGGAGAGAGTGTAAGAGGGATGTCCAGCCCATAATAAGTCATTCCCCTACCTTCTGGGAAGCTCGGGGTACTGAGTATCAGCAACAGTTGGGCTGATGGGCTCTGTTGGGCTCTGTTGACAGTGCAGAGCTGCTTGGAATTCTTTCTCTCCATCTCTCTCTGCCCCTACCTTGCTTTCTCTGTCTCTCTTTCTCAAAATAAATAAATGCCCAAAAATCTTAAAATTCCTAGCAATGACCACCCCCCAGACCACTCAAATCACAAACTCTGAGGGTGGGGTCCAGGGGACCCCAGTGTGCAGCCTGATGTAGGAACCATGGACTGGGCCATGAGAAGACTTGTAGGAAATTCATACTTTCTGAGCCTGTAAGTCTACCATTCAGAGATGAACATTAAGGTTTATGTGTAAGGATGATCATTGCAGCAACATTTATACTAGTAAATATCTAGAAGCAACATAAGTGACCAATGGAAGGTTGGTTTAGTAAATTATGGTTTATCCTAATTCAAAATATTATGCAGTATGTCAGACATGTACTTAAAGAATATTTTAGGGAATGAGACAATTCTCTGGAGATATAATGGATAACCTTAACTTCGTAAACTATATACACACAATTATATAAGTTTAAGCATGTTAATAGGGACTACAGTACTATTTCTGGGTCTTAGAATTTTGTGGGATTTCCTTCATACCCTTCTTTGTACTTGTTGAGCTTTTTCAGGAACATGGTCATGTTGGTCAGTAGGGGGCGGGGTAGGGGAGAAAGGGTATTAAAAGATGTACAAGCAAGTAAAGAGGATAGAAAAAGGTTTCAACCTCCCCATAGCCAGGCCTCAGCAGACTGATGGGACATGCAGGATTGAGGCCATTCAGGGTAAAACAAGTTCAAGCAATGTAATGCTGGTCCTATGACTCCCTGAGTCACTAGTCTAATGCTTCACCATTTTGGTAAGGCAACTGCTCACCATCGCTCCTTCTGCTTTTCCTAGGGTTTCCAACTAACTGTGCGTCTCCTATTTGAATTGAACAAGAGTGGATATGATTGGGGTAACGAGTTGACATCAAGGACCAGTACCATTAGACAGACCTCTTCAGTCATTCTATTGACTGGCCGCTTTGGATCAGACTCTCATCCTTGCTCCAACTGCATGTGGCTAGAACAGTTAAGTCTTATATTCTTATTCTTGCATTGGAAAGCTTCTCATGGCAACGATCCATGGATTCATGTGAAAGTGATTTGCTAAGGAGACTTCCTGGAAAACCTAATAAGGGAATGGAAAAATGGGATCAGTGTGCAGCATTCAGCAAAGTTCCATGGGGGGATTTTGCCTCATTCCCACAGGGGAGTTTAGGAGATGCGTCAGGGTGGTTGGAATTGTGGGTGTGGGGAGAGCAAGATAAGAGCGCTAGAGAATCTTATACCTTCACACTCACTGTCATTGGTCAAGAACAGCCACTGCAGGAGTTAAATTTCCAGGCACTTGTGAGTTCCCATTTGCCCTTGACTTGGGGTAGAAGGGTCTACCAGGGAAGAGACACAGGTACTGGCTGCTGGGAGTGAAGCCCACCAGGATGAGAGGGGGTGTGAGGGCAGCACTACATCATATGCTCCCATGGGCCCAGCCTGCCCAACTGAACTTGAGGTGGTCACAAAGGCCACAGTGGAGCCTTCCACAGAATTGGCCTCAATCCTTTGCTAAAAGACTCTAGATGCTCTCTGAGTTTGTCTCATTATGTCAGGGCTGCTTTCTCCTGATGGTTGATGGAGGGGTATTCAGGACACCAGTGGTAGTTTGGAGGGGGAAATAATGACATAAGTCATCTCTCATGAGGTGGACAAGGGAGATCGTTATGCTCCAAGCAATTCTCCTGAAGTCTCACTCATTCTTCACCTAAAGATGTTCAAGTACCACACTTCATGCCTCCTCCTTAAATCCTCCTCCTCAACTTTTGTTTCTGTTGGAACAACATCATTCACCAACACCCAGGTGGGTGTTCAGTGAACCTTTTCTTCCATTTTCTGTTCCAAGCACAGATAATTATGCACGTCAAGTTAACATGCGGAGGTAAATATTGTAATTTAGCTTCAGGGATATTACACATAATGTGGTTTTTGTTTCCTCTGCCTCAGCAGTGACACAAAGAGCATTGTGTCTCCTCCTGGAGGGGCTTGGAATATTCTGGAGGACACATAAATAAGGTTTTTAATTTTAAAAATCACTTCTGAACCCTGTCGATAGCATCCCTCCTCTTTTGAATAGCAGCATTATTTGTGGCATCCGGTGGTGGGCAACTCAGCCTGTGAATCATGCACCAGCAAGACGTATGCTCCAATGGCATTAGGAAATGACAAGCAACCCCACAATCAAACACAGAACCTTTACTTGCAGATTAAACGGGAAGCTTTTTCCAGAGGCTCTTCAATCAACATGGCCAATGGTCATTACCAATTCACATTTATGCTCGAAAAATGCTAGGAATCATTTACGTGTGAATTCTCACCTGGCTCCAGGAGGTGAGAAAGGGGGTCACAACAAGCTGACTTCTCCCTAGGCTGGATGACAACATTCAGACTGAGAAAATGAATGGGGTTGCCTAATATAACCTGGCAACTGACTTGGACAGATAGAATTTGAACTGGGAGCTGTGCTTCACAAACACCTCCTGAATGATGATCTATATGAAGTACGGTTGAGGACAGATAGAGCTCCTGTACAGGCTCTAGAATGCAACATGGAAGTGTCCCCCACTATTACTCCTAAAGTAACCTCGAATAGAACCCTAAAACTCTGAATAATTTAAAAAATTGGCTTCCATTCCCTACAAACCTGCCAGGGAACTGGGGCAAGGGTAACTGAGCAGCCTGGGGCCATGAATGAATTTTATGATTAATAAATATTCATTCACGAGAACATGTGCTGACTGGCCAGGGGCTGTGTGTGCACATGGCTAATCCACCCTTGGGTGGCTGGAAATAGGAAACCAGGAGTGGACCCCTTCCTCTCTACATTGAAGATTAGCTTCTGGGTGGGGGGAGGTAGCAGTGAGAGGATCCCAGGTGGGGGTGTGGGTTCCAGTGTGTCCTTAGCATGGCCAGGCTGTGTTCCTTGGACAAATGACCTCTCATTCAATTTCCAAAGTCCTGCCCTTAGTCAGGAAGCTGAGTGTGCCTTTCTCTGGGAACTGACTCTATAAAGAGAATGCAATGTTTACACTGGAGTTTAAGGGACGCTCTGATTTGAAAAGAAAAATTAGTCGGGGCACCTGGGAGGAGAAAGGAACACATTATTTTCAAGTTAATTAAATATGTTTTATTTAGTACCTGCCAGGTGCAATGAGGGAAGGGAATATAAAGTTTAAGAAATCCCCACTTTCAGGGGGTTTGTGATCCCAGAGGGTAAAGAAGTTTGCAAGTGAGTTGATAGAAGGCTGCACAGGAGAGGGGGACTTAGACACAGCCTCCTGGTACAGAGCCTGGAGAAGGCAGTCCCCACTGTGGGACGGAACCCACATTTGAGCAAGACCGTCCAACAGGAAGAACAGATGCTTGTACAGCCTTTCCCATGTGCCCAGCACCCTTATAAGGACCTCACCTCTGCTCACCCATGAAATCTTCACATCAACACCATAAAGAGGGCGCTGCTGTTAATCTCACTTCACAGAGGATTAAAGTGAGGCAAAATACCCTCACATCCTGCCTGGAGGTGACTTCTCAGCTCTTTTTAGTCTCTTCATTTCTCTTCCTGTTACGGACTCAACCTCAGACTTGGGCTGCACACTGCAATTCAACTCAGCAAGTACTCCTCAGATTTCAAGTGTGTATCAGACAGGTCCAGCATGGGGTCGGGAAAGATAAAGGCTGGGCGCCCACTGTCAAGGAGTCTACAGTCCAGCAATGGAGATGAATCTGGGTATAGGCTTAGCTCTGAGTCAGGTGGAAAGTCCCATGTGCTGCGACTAGGGAAGGACAGCTGAATTATCAGGATAAATTCAAAATAATGAACAGAGGCTGTGCTTCATTTTCCCTATCATTTTTTTAAGAGAGAGAGAGAGAGACTGAGTGGGGAGAGTGGCAGAGGGAGGGGGAGGGAGGGAGGGAGGGAGAGAAAGAGAGAGAGAGAGAGAGAGAGAGAGAGAGAGAGAATCTTAAGCAGGTTCCATGCTCAGGGCAGAGACCAACACAGGGCTTGATTCCAAGACTCTGGGATCATGACCTGAAATAAAGAGTCGGATGCTCAACAAACTGAGCCACACAGGCACCCCCTTTTTTCCTATCTTTAAACAAATAATAATGACTTTGAAAGTAGGAGCTCATTGGAAGATACAGGGAGGATAAAGAAGAAAATTAAAATTATTCAGTCTCATCATCCAGAGAAAAACATTATTATATGTTGATATATTTCATTCCAATCTCTTTTATCTGCACATTGAGGCTTTTTAGGAAAAGAAAAACATTAGAATTATATCGTTTATATAATTTTGTGTCATTATATCATGGGCATTTTCCATTATCACTAAAAATTGTTTGAAAAAAACATAATTTTTAAAGGCTACCTAACATGCTTATGCATGGACATACCATAATTCATCCATCCATTTTACTGCTGCTCGATATTTACATTTTGCAAAGTTTTACTACTAAAAACAATGCTGTGATATCTACTGCTGTGCATTCTTTTTCTCAAATCTTGCATGGAGTCTGCTTTTTGTAAAAACATCCAACCAGTTGTAACAGAGTATAAAGTTTCTAATTATATCATATTCATTCTTGTGATTTTGACATTGCTGCTCTAAGAAAGCTTCTAGACCATGGAAACTCGCACCCCAGTCTCGCAGCTACTACTTGTGCCTGGGAGAAGCAGCCTTCTTGTCCCATACACCATCTTGTTTCGTCCATTGACCACGGGGCAGATGCAGGGCCATCTCTACAGTTCCACCCTAGCACCATCTTGCCATAGATTAGTCAAGTGGCCATCTGTAGCTCCCACAATCAGCAATCCAATTGAAAAATAAGTTTTCCTTTCCTATCAGTCCCCACCAAAGTCCTAGAAATGAGTCTCATTGGTCCACTTTGGTTCATGTATCATGTGTGGGACCTTGACCAATTATGAAGACCAAGGAGCTAGTCAGCCTGACCTATATCTTAAATTCTTTCTTTACTTCATGGTTGTGTCCTTTGTACTATTTACAAATAGGCAGATGTAACTCAAGGGCTTCTAGCTACACCACTTTTTTAAATGTTTATTTAGAAAGAGAGAAATACATGTTTATTTATTTATTTTGAGAGACAGAGAGAGAGAGAGAGAGAGAGCTGAGGAGGAGCAGAGAGAGGGAAAGAGAGAATCCCAAGCAAGCTCCACACTGTCAGCACTAGCCTGATGCTAGACTCGAACTCACAGACCATGAGATCATGACCTGAGCCGAAAATCAAGAGTCTTCCCCTTAATAAACTGAGCTACCCAGATGCCCCAGCTACACCACTTTTTAAATATTAAGTAATGGTAAAAAGGGTCAAGCTGGAGCAGATCCAACCACCAGTCTTTTGGGATAACCTTGCCAGCAGCTGAAATTCAATATGCCCCAAATCAAATCTACCTTCCTCACCAAAGCACATGATTCCTCCCATGTCCCTAGAAGCCATTACAATATGTGGCAGACCCCGTAGTTTAGCTCATCCAGATTCTTCTCACAACCTCCTCTCCTTTTCTTGCCTGTACAATGGAACCTATTAAAGCTAAAAACTTAATCTCCTAGGCTCTCTCACTGCTAGGAGGCTCATGCAAACATTTCTGGCCAATGACAGATAAGTAGGTGATAGCTGGAGCCAATGCAGCCATTTTGCAAATGTGACTCTAGTCTGCCACCCAATAAAGAGGGAATAGCATATAAATGACCCTTGGTCAATGATGATATCTCACTTTGCTGAACTGGTCTGGGCTGCCCACCTCTAGACTTCCTGTTACATGAAACAGACATGCCTCTACTTTTCAAATCCACCATTACTCATAGCCAAATTCTTAACAGATGTACCAGCTTTCTGGTCAGCTAAAGAGCCTCAGCATTTCTTCATCATTTGCCACAGTCTTACTCTCCATCGCTGATTGACTGCCATGCACTATTGATTTTACTCATCTGGGGAAAAAACTAGAAGCAATAGGAGGCCAGATTTCCAGTGAAATGTGCACAGTGAAAACTGTCTAGGCATGTCAGCTATGCATGGAGGAGTTCTCTGATAGGTGAAAAATGTCCTTGGTGGGAAGTTATAAGGCAACAAATATAGAACTCAGAAGGGTAATTAATTACATTACAGTTGCGAGAAAATCTTGAGGTCTCTTCCATCTCTGAAATGCTAAAATCATTCCATCATCCCATTAGAATCACCAGACAGCACTCCTGGTCACGTAAAACAGAGCAAAATACTGTTACTTAAAACGCAAACTGCCTTACAAAGAGAAGAGATCCCATTAGGGGAAGCTCTTTGTCTGCCCTGGACGTGGAAGCAGTTGGTTATGCTTGTTTAGGAGCAGGAGCTGAAGGTGGCTGGGTGACCCCACCTAACAGATGGGGAGGATTTGGAGAGAAAGGGGGGCGAGGGGTCAGTGAAGCTGCAGGAAAGGTGGGTCACTGAGGAGCCCTAGGTGGCTGAGTGTCTGGAAGGGGCTCTGGAGAAAAGACATTAGGGGGTGAAGGAGTGCAGTGTTTGTTGTGTCATCCATTAGGCCATCTCCCCTGGCTCTTTAGTAACATCTTACAATTCCGTGTGAAGATAACTTTTAAACTGAAGCAAGGACTGAGTTTCTCGGCTGGACACTCACAAGGAGGAACAATATTTCATGCAACACAACAATTACCCCAGACCAAGGAGGCCATCAGAGTGTGAGCACAGGCTGGAACTCAGACACTTTGCGGGGGGTGGGCATCTTGGGATGCAATAGGCCATGGATTGGGAGTTCAAGGCTATTTTACGTAAGTTTCAAGGGCAAGGTGGGTCCAGCTGACATAAAGTCTTCCTGGGATAGAGAGAGGACCATTTTCTTGAATAACATTCATCCCACAGAAGACATTATAGGTGAGCAGATAAACCATGTTGCAGACTACAAAATGTTTCTATTTACTGTCTTCTTTTCTTTATCAGATTCTCTGTAGCCAAAACAGTGAGCTGAAAGACACAACCAGATGGAAAATATAAGATAAATGTTGGGATCCTTACAGGATACATGCCATGAAGGAAATGACTGATATATATATATATATATATATATATATATATATATATGTGTGTGTGTGTGTGTACTTAGATTAAAATCTCAAAAATAATGCAAAGCAAACTTAACTAGATGTACCTCTGGGAAAGGGGGAGGATGATATGAAAAGGATCTTCACTATTTTTATTATTTATTCTGCTGAATTGTTTTGAATTTCAATTAGGATGCCCTACTCTATTATACTTGGAGGTTTTATTAATATGAAAAACACATCATAGAAAAACATATCATAAAAATAGGCTTTTATTTGCAAAGTAACAGATAATGAACTGCGTACTTTATATACTTTACCATTCATTCACTTATTCCATACATATTAATTGGGCACCTCCTATATGCCAGGCATTATTTTGGGCACTAAGAATACAGCCATGAACAAAACAGGCAAAACTTCCTGCCCTCGTGGCATTTTACACTCTCATGAGTAGATAGACAATACAAATAATTGATAATTATAATAATAACAATAGCCAACACTTATATATCACTATATGTATACTAACTCCACTGTGAGGTCAACATTACTAGAATCTCCATTTTACAGATGAGGAAATAGAGGCACAGATTAACCAATTTTCCCAAGGTTACCCAGCTACTATATAATGAAATCAAGCTGTGCGGACCCCTGGTCTGTCTCCAGGGTTCATGCTGTTAACCATTTTGCTCTGGGCTACAGTATGTCAGATAAATATGCCTCATAGACAAAAATAAAGCAGGGAAGGGGGAAGAAGTGTAGGTAATGAGGAGGATGGGGCCAGGGGCTGAACTGGACATTGGATGAAAGGCAAGTCCCTACTGACAAGGCGCCAGTGAAAGAGAGGGAGTGAGCCACGTGAATACTGGGGAAGCACGCTCCAGAAACAAGGAACAGTAGGAGCAAATATCCTGAGCCCAGCTGTGCCTGACATGCTCCAGGAACAGCAAAGAGTTTAGGGTGGTCAGGGTGGAGTTGGCCAGGGAAAGGAGACCAGAAGATGAAGTCAGGGAGCAATGGGGCCAGATCATGCAGGGCCTTGAGGCCATAGTTAAGGATTTTGGAGGTTGTGTGAGTGAGATGAGAGCAATCAGAGGGTTTTATGCAGGAAATGGGCATATTTAAAATGGATCATTCTGGCTACTGGGCAGAGATGGGAGGAGGGGGTGGGGACGAGAGCAAGGGTAGAAGCAACGAGATTAGTTATGAAGCTACTGAAACTTCCAGGTGAGTGAGAAAGGCAGCTCAGACCCCATTGGTAAGTGGACGTTTTGAGACATGACTGGATTCCCAACTTATTCTGTTGTCTATGAGAAAAGTGACCAAGGAACTCAGTATTGACTCCAAGGTTTGGGCATGAGCCAATGGAGGAATGCGGTTGCTATTTACTGAGTTAGGGAAGGCCACAGGAGGAGAACTTTGGGAGTAGGGGAGACCAGGAGGTTGATGTTGGATATATTCCCTTTGAGATGCCTATTCAGCCCTCAAGTGGAGATATGAAGCAGACATTTGGATGTAAAGTCACTTTCAGCGAGCAGTCCAGGGCTCAGGGGTCCATTTCAGGTATAGGAGTGCATGTGAGCAGATAACCTAAAGCTTCTCTCTGTTACCTCATGGGCTTCAGCTAGTCAGGGTTTCTGTCCCTGGATCTCAAGTAACAAAGTGTTACTGCAGCCAGCTTACAATTATCTATGAAGCCTACGGTTCATTTCTGAAGGCTATATTCAAGAGTCCAGGCCATCACTCCTTCCTCCAGGTTATCCCTAGGGCCCAAGTGGATATGGGTTCATCTGCCTTCTTTGTCCTACAGATGCACAGTGGAGACACTGCCAAGCATGGCAGTGGCCAGAAGGCTAGTTGGGAGCCACGCAGGGTCACATGTAGTGTTCACAAGAGAGGGGAGAGCACCAAAGTCTGACCACACCCTCACACCAAGATGCCACCTGCTGCCCCTGCCTGATGGACATAAATGACCATCCTGCTGTCCGTTCTCTGTTCCTGTGGGATGTAAGGTCTAGGCGTGAGGCCTCAGAAGCAACTCTTCACCACCCCAAACAAGTACCTAGACCCTCCAAGGAAATTTCCCCCAGAGTAGTTGTGTGATATTTGTCATTGACACCTGGGTAATTTTTTTTTGTCAGGACCACGTACATGTCTTCAAATAAACTAACATACTCCTCTAGCGGGAAAAATCAGTGCTGTGAAGAGTCAGCCAAGGAAAGACAGGTGCACTTTGCAGTTTATGAAGGTAAGATGCATCATCACCACATTCAGTATAAAACCTTAAACAGCACAGAGATGTGCTCATGTGACATGCTTACGTAGAAGACATAGGAGAGCTGGACACCCCAGCAGCAATACAGAACCCCAGCTGCTGTCCTTGCAAGGAGTGGGCCTATGAAAGTGCATGACAAGCCACTAGAAATAATTATGGTGAAGAATGTATCCAAATTCTTCTGTCTTGTTCAAATGGGAAAAGGCTTTAATCGGCGCCCTAACATCCAGCATCCTTCTGATGTTCCAAGGCTTGTAAATGATAAGAGTAACGTTTTAATACTAACAGTTATTAAAATATTAAAATCCATAAAATGATTAGTTCATACTGGGAATGGTGATGATCACTGAGTGCTTGCATGGGCCGGGCCCTGTCCCAGGTGAACCACCTTGTTCAGTCCTCAGGTACCCTGTGGCCACTTCTTACCTCCTTCCCTCCTGCCCCATCAGTACCTGACACAGGATCACTCCTTTCTCCTCCACAAAGCTTTTAGGATGGCACCCTCTCTTGGCTGCTTTTTCTAAGCTGTTTTAATTGGCTCCTCCTTCCCTTCGTAACTCACTGAACATTGGGGTCCCGCCCTCTCATCACTTCTGAGATGACCTATGGTAGTCCCAGGGCTTTACACACAGCGCATAACTGCCAACTAAGATCTTACCTCCATTCCAGAGCTCGCCCTGCTGGGGTGGCTATTAGGCACTTCATACCAAGCATATTCAACAGACCTTGTGATTTGTTTTCCTACACCTGCTCCTCCCCATTATTCTAGTATTCCTGTGATATGTCAATGGCACCTTCATCCTTCCAGAAGCAAGGCTAGAGGTCTGATAAGTGGTCATCCTTGACCAGTCACCTGTCTCTGTCACACACACACACACACACACACACACACACACTCCAGCAGCAAATCCAGCTGGATGCACCTTAATTTTACCATTTCTACCACTTCCACCCTTAGTATCCGGTCTAAGCCACCTTCACCACTCTGATCACTCTTGGGCTGTTGCAAGGGACATCTGTTTCTGCCCTTGTCCTCTCCCCTCACGTAGACATGTGTCTGTCTTCAACACAGCAGCCAGAGTGATCCTGCTAAAACATTTCAGAGCATGTCCTTCCTCTGCTCCAATCTCAGCCCCCAACGAGTTCCTACCTCCCTCAGAGTAGGATTCAAAGTCCCCCCTGTGCTGGCAAGGACCTGCCCCCTGGCCCAGCCTTGCTTGCACAACTGTATCTCCCACCTCTCTTTCCCCTGACCCAGGTTCCACCACATGGGCCTCTTTGCGATCTGCAGGATGCTTCCCTCTAGGGCTTGGCTTCCTGCAGCCTCGGCCTGGACCTCTGTCCACCTGGATGTCTGTGTGGCCCACAGGTCACTTCTTCGAACAGGCCTTCTCTTTTCTGATCATCCTTCAGAAACTGGACAACCACCCATCCCTCTCTGTCCTCCTTAACCCTTTTTTATTAGTGCATTATCACTCTTGACATATGATAGCACTATTCATTTACTTTTTACAGTCTATCTTCTCTCTAATCCCCAGAACATAAGTTCCTTGAGCTCAGGGGCCCTTATTTGTTCATTTCTCTGGAGTCAGTGTCAGGAGTGGTGCCTTATACATCCTTGTGCTCAGTAAATGTTTGTTGAATGACTCACAGTGGCTGAGGGAGAAAGTAAAGTGTCAGGAACGGGGCAGCGGAGCACTCTGCCCCAGATGCACAAAATTAAGAAGCTGCATCGTCAGGAGAGAATGTTAGAGCAGAAATAACACCAACCAGAGGTTCACCTCCTTTTTAATCATTACCGTGAACCAGCCATTGGTCTAGGTCTGAAATAATTGCCACTGAGTTTTAATATTATACATGTAAGCTTCAAATTAGCATATTTTCATTACTTCTCCTTTAATAAACATTGTTTTCTATATGGAAGTAATTTGGAGAATTCCCAGTGTCAGAGCTGGCCTCTGACACGTGCAGCCTCAGCCGTGTGCATTCGCTTTGAGAGTAAATTCATAACCACCGGGAATTCTTGGTGCTTGGGGCTCAGTTTGTGTCTTTGACTCCTGAGGTCCTGCAAGTGTCTGCATGTAGCCAGAAGACTCTAGTGAAACAAGGATAGCACAGTGACTGTGAAGATACAGAACGTGAGTCACTTCAATTCTGTGTGACCAGATGGGGCTTTTATTTGTGACTAAAGCTTACAACAGTGAAACTGAGTGCAGCATTTCGGACACGCTAGTTCCGTTTGATAAGTGGCAATGTTAGCTCGTCCGTGAACTAGTTCATCAAATTTGAACAATAACTTTAAAACTCAATCTTAAAACCTGAAGAACAAATTAAGGAATGAATGATTATTGTTGATTACAACATGGCTGATACTGGGAACTATTTTGTCATCTAGAGGAGGGAGTGTTAAAACAATCTTCCCTGGGTCAAATAGACACACTGCTGTTGGTAAGTAGCTAGTGTTATCATTATCAGCCTTTTACAGATGAGAAAACTGAGGCACAGAGGACTGAAGTAAACTTAAGTGGGCTTAAGTGGAGGAGCAAAGGTTCAAGGCCAGGCAGTCTGTGATCACTTTTCCTCAATGGTAATAAACTTCCATTTATACTTGCAGTTGATTGAAACTGGGACACTCGTGTTTTATTTATAGCTAAAAGTTACTCGTGCCAACTCACATATGCTTAAGTTAACTGAACTAAAATCAATTCTTAAATCTATGGCCAAGCGATTCCACTCTTAGTATGACCCCAAAAGAAAGTGTGTCTGTGCCCAGCAAAAGACATACATAAGAGCGTTCAAATCAGCTTTATCAATAGGAGAATGGATACTTTGGGGTATATTCATATAACAAAATACTACACAGCAATAAAAACGAATCAACTATGAACACACACAATGATATAGATGCATCTTATAGATATAATGTTGAGGGAAAGGAGCCAGGCACAAAAATTCATATATGGTATGATGTCATTTTGGTGGAGACAGAGGTGCAATAGTTACTAGTAGGGATGACTGACCAGGAGGGGAACTAGGGAGACTTCCGTGTAGCTAGGAGGGTTCTGAATCTTGATTTGAGTTCTGGTTACACAGGCAAATACACATGTGCTTGAATTGAATTGAGTTCCCCCCAAAATTCATACCTTGAAGCCCTACCCGTAATGTGAATGTGTTGGAGATAGGGCCTTTTTGAAGCAATTAGGATTAAATGGGGTCAGGCGAATGGGGCACTGATCCAATAAGATTAGCATTCCTATGAGATGCCAAATGCCTCACTCTCTCTCTCTGTCCATGTGAGGACACAGTGAGAAGGTGGCCATCTGCAACGCAAGGAGAGAGCCATACTAGACACTGACCTTGCTTGGCATCTTGATTTTGGACTTCTAGACTTCAGAACTGTGGGAAAATAAATTCTTGCTGTTTAAGCCACCAAGTCTGTGGTACTCTGTTATGGCAGCCCAAGGTGATGATAGAGAATACAACAGATGAAGTTTTATAGAGCTATACACTCTTTAAAAATTTTTTTTAATGTTTATTTATTTTTGAGAGAGAGACAGAGCATGAGTGGAGGAGGGACAGAGAGAGAGGGGGAGACACAGAATCCGAAGCAGGCTCCAGGCTCTGAGCTGTCAGCACAGAGCATGAAATGGGGCTCGAACTCACAAACCGTGAGATCATGACATGAGTAGAAGTCAGATACTCAACCAACTGAGCCCCCCAGGCACCCCTAGGGCTATACACTCTTAAATGAACTTTAGGTATATCATGTATGTTATATCTTAATGGAAAATATAAAGAATAATACAAAAGAATCCCTCCAGGCATCATCAGGGTGAATTGCCTGAACCAAGTAAACAGCCTTTAGTGCCTCTAGTTTCTAATGCCTCTCCTCTACCTAGACTGGGTGCCAGATAAGCAAACTCCCATGTAACATGGCACCCGCCAGCATGGATCTCTCTCCAACCACCCAGAAGTTTGCTGGTGCCTGCACAGGGATGGAATCCCATTGCTAAGGGCCAGCCCTCCCTTCGGTTTCCCTCAGGTGATGGAGGATGGATAAAGTGGCCAGGTTTGATGGGCAGGGCAAGAGATTGCCTCTGCACACCTGCCCTTGCCAGTCATGGCTGAGCAGCCAATGACACCTCCCCTGGTCCCCAGCCTGAATGAAGATGGGCATTGTCTGGAAAGGAAGTATATGCCAGCAGCTGATAAGAAGGGCCATTTTGGGGCAGGCCAGGGCTGCCAGTCACTGCACAACCCTGAAGGCAGAGCTGACAGCAGACACCAAGGCCTGACCAAATGCTTCGGAGCTGGGCAAATACAAGAGGGAACAGAATGCATCGTGCAAGGCAGAGTTAACACAAAGAACAAAATGATTAAAACAGGACATTTACAACACCCCATCTTTCCTGTTCTCCTCTCTGCAGAATCTTGGTATAATTCCTTTTTCTTGCCCCAACCTGACCACATAACACCATTTCTACTTAAAATTGCTTCCCAGAACTTCTTTAGCAATTATATTAAAATGTTATGTCTACTCTTTCTGCATACATTCTCACTTATTCTAAAAATATGAAATGATTCCCAACAGGGATATACATTTCTGACTGCAGACATAAATTTAGGCTTTGCTCAAATATCCCTGTATTTGGGTGTGCTCTGCACTAAATTTAAAGAACAAATTTACTTGTTCGTTTAGATCATCTTTATTAAGTGTTTGTAATACAGAAGGTTCCAAAACTACAAAAGTTATCTATAGTGAACGATCATTTATTTAATGATTCCCTGCTAGGTTTCTTTGTGTAGTTAGCAGTTTACTGATTATTTAGCTAATGGATTAAAACATTAGGCTGACAAAAGATAGAAAACAATGAATTCATACAGATTGGTATCAAGAAAGATGAAAGAAATACTGATAATGTAAACCAATGAGAAAATGAGATGCTCTTTTCAAAAGTTTGATTTATACGAATCCTCAGAACTCATTTTTGTGAAAAGTAAGGCACAACTAGGTACATAAAAGTAAGCCATCCCCATCCATCAAATGAAAAGTCCTTGATACTCTTACATTAAAGGGAAAAACAGCTCCATTTTATTATCTTAGCAATCACTGAATTTAGTTACATGACTTCATATTAATCATCATTGGGAGGCAATAGTATAAAACTATAAAAATCACATAAGTTAAAATAGGAAACTTAAAGAATTCTACTTTCTTTACTATCCCAACAATCAATATCAAATTCCTGTAATATAGCTCCAATTGATGCTGTGAAGGTCAGAGGCTGTGAGACTAAGTATCAATACTCAAAATCATCATTTCTATAAATTTTTTCTTAATAATGCTAGTGAGAGAAAGGAGAAGACATGTCTAGGGTGGAACGAGTTTGGTTAAACCACGTTAAAGTGGTCGTTTTATCACGGGACTTGTCAAAACCCTAATGTGCTGATGTGTGTGGGAAATTTCAAGATGGGAGTGTTTTGTGTGAGACCGTCTAAGCTGACTCTCCCCCACATTCTTCACAGAGCACCTTGGGGGCTAGCGGTCTATTAGAACACACTTTGAGGAACACTTTTGGATCTCAAGAGGTCTGGGGAGACAAGTTGCTGTAAAATGAATGCCCTTCCACCTTGGGCTAGCTCTGTCATGCCAGGCCACCATGTTTTGTGAATTGTAAGATAGAGTATAGAAGGCTGCCTCTTCTGGGACAGACTGGTTTCCAATTCAGAGGCTGTAAGGCATAAGGTGGGGTATGTCCATTGGTGTTTCCATGACACTACCCAGCTCTGACCTCTGTTCTTTGGGTATCACATCTGTGACCTAGATGTCTGCCTGGCTTATAGAGATGGGGTAGGACAAGAGACCCAGGATGCTCATAGCAGTGAGAAATGGAGGCAAGTGTAGAGAGAGGGAGAAGCAGCAGAGGAAGTGGACTGAGGGTAGTAGTTGGACAGGGATGGGGGCAACAGGGACCCCTGGAGGAAGAGTGCTCAGCAGATAGGCAGAGGTCAGGAGAATAAGAATGGCCATTATAGCTAGTGTCAGCTAGGGTTCTGCTGTGACAACAAAGCTTAAAATCTCAATGGTTTAGCATAACAACATTTTACTTCTCACTCACACCATAGTGTGATAAAAGTCAACAGCTCTCTTGAGCAGTTCCCCTCCATGGGGTGACTCAGGATACAGAATCCTTCACCCTATGGTGAGGGTCACTAAGGAGAGGGGACAGAGATGAAATAAATTGTGCAAGGTCAGCTTCAAACTGGAAGTAGTGTGGGGAAGATTCATAATCATGTGATCTAACTCCATGGCCCTGTATTCCTTTTGTTTTCTTTAAAAATACATTATATCTAAATGTCCGTCAACTGATAAATGGATAAAGAAGTTGTGGTTTATATACGCAATGGAATACTACTTGGCAATGAGAAAGAATGAAATACAGCCTTTTGTAGCAACGTGGATGGAACTGGAGAGTGTTATGCTAAGTGAAATAAGTCATACAGAGAAAGACAGATACCATATGTTTTCACTCTTATGTGGATCCTGAGAAACTTAACAGAAGACCATGGGGGAGGGGAAAGAGAGGGGAAAAGTTACAGAGAGGGAAGGAGGCAAACCATAAGAGACTCTTCAAAACTGAGAATAAAGTGAGGGTTGATGGGGGGTGGGAGGGAGGGGAAAGTGGGTGACGGGCATTGAGGAGGGTACCTTTTGGGATGAGCACTGGGTGTTGAAAATAAATTTCATATTTTAAAAAACAAAACAAAACGGCAGATTCTGGAAACGTAAAAAAGCTAAAATAAGAATCAATTATATGTTATCTGTATATTATACATAGATAATTCCAGTACAGTTAACATACAGTGTTATATTAGTTTCAGGTGTACAATATAGTGATTCAGCAATTCTATATTCAGTGCTCATCATGATAAGTGTACTCTTAATCCCCTTCACCTATTTCACGCATACCCCACCCACATCCCCTCTGGTTACCATCAGTTTGTTCTCAATGGTTAAGATTCTGTTTTTTGGTTTGGACCTTTTTCTTTGCTTATTTTGTTACTTAAATTCCACATATGAGTGAAATCAGATGATATTTGTCTTTCTCTGACTGATTTATTTCACTTAGCATTATACCTTCTAGATCCATCCATGTTTTTGCAAATGGCAAGATTCCATTCTTTTTTATGGGTGAGAAATACTCTATTGGAGATGTATATATATATATATATATATATATGTGTGTGTGTGTGTGTGTGTATGTATATATATATATATATATATATATATATATGGAGATGTATACTGGAGATGTGTATATATATATATATATATGTGCCATCTTCTCTATCCATTCATCTATCAATGGACACTTGAGCTACTTCCATATTTTGGCTATTGTAAATAATGCTGCAATAAACAAACTTAAGGGTACTTATATCTTTTGAGTTAGCGTTTTTGTATTCTTAGGGTAAATACCCATAGTGGAACTACTGGGATCACATGGTAATTCTATTCTTAATTTTTCGAGGATTCTTTGTTTTCCACAGTGGCTGCACAAGTCTGCGTTTCCACCAACAGTGGCTGAGGGTTCCTTTTCCTCCACATCTTCACCAGCATGTATTGTTTCCTGTGTTTTTGATTTTAGCATGGCCCATAATCTTAGCCAATCTGCCTTCTACTTTTCCCAGTATCCAGATATTGACCAGCACTTAACAGATGCTCAATAAAGTCTTATTGACTGAAATGTCAATGATTGGAGATAAGTGGTTTTCCATTAAATGTATTGATTTTGATGTTTTCCTCAAACATTTAGGATATAAATCCAAAATAATGTAGCCAGTCATAGCAGGCAATTCCATGGTAAACTTAAAAAAAAATTTTAATGTTTTATTTATTCTTGAGAGAGAGAGAGAGAGAAAGACAGAGCATGAGCAGGGGAGGGGCATAGTGAGAGAGGGACACAGAATCAGAGGCAGGTTCCAGGCTCTAAGCTGTCAGCTCAGAGCCCAACGCAGGGCTCAAACTCACAAGCCGTGAGATCATGACCCAAGCTGAAGTCGGATGCTTTACTGACTGAGCCACCCAGGCGCCCCTCCATGGGAAACTTAACTGTGTGGCCTCACATAAATAAGACTATAGGATTGTTAACTCTGTCTCTGACTCTTTTGGAGCCCATACCCACAAGCTTCAGAGCTCCACTTGCTCCTGGTCCAAACACTAACAAGCGCCTTACATCGTACAGATACTCCAGCATCTCTGCCAGTTAGTCCCTGGTGGCAAAGTTGGGGTCATCTCACCACAGGTGTGAAAAACTGCAAGCAACAAAACAGGGTAAAGAAAGACTCACGATTTTCCCATTCATTGTAAAGCAACCAAGTTCAGAAGTTAATAACTAAAAGGTTGAGAAAATTGACAAGGAGATAAAGGAATGTGGCTATTTCTTGACACCCAGAGCTCTTTAATCCTCTATTGAGCCACAATTGCCTAAGGACTGAGGAACTGATACAATCTGAGGCTCTGGCTCATATATTGAGTAGATTTCCCCCATCGCCATCAGCTGGGGAAAATCTGATCATTTCATAATTACTCTAGACCAAGGTGGGTGGGGAGCATGAGGGAGGCAGAAAACTACCCGTGGGAAAGAGCCTATTCAATTTTCTTGGGAACCCTCTGGTGCATTCTTATGCTAGCAAAAGATGTTCATTATTGCAAAAGAAGGCATTTTGCAACTTAAAAGGCAGTGTTCCCCAGAGCACAGGCACTGCAGTAATTTGACAGAGGTCTCACGCTGTCACCATTAGCATGACTGAGTGATTTTCCAATTTGCAGAGTGCCTTGGGAAGAAAGAAAAAACAAAACCCAACCCCAAGCACACCACTCAGAAATAATCACAAAGTAGACTGTCCCCATCTCTGCCTCCGTCTTAGATCTTAGGTGGTGTCCTGAGCCTGGCCCCTCAGATTCCTGGCAGTGCCACCAGGGAGGGCATAGTGTCCTGCAAAAGGGCCTCCTCTTCTGGCCTCTAGTGGTCGAGACAGATTAGTGCAGAAGCCCCACTGGGTATACTCCCAAGGGTTATCTGTTAGACTGCATTGATGGAAAGGCTCCTCACGGCAAATGTTCATTGCTGAATCCCCAGCGTGTGGCATGGTGCCTGGAGCAGAGTATGATCTCAATAAATATTTGTTGAATCAAATTTAAAAATCAAGTATTCGATACCCACACACAGGGTAATCTGTGTGTGAGAAAGATAACTGAAATTTGGGCCTCCAAGGTGTTTACAAACTAGCTGGGGAGATGAAGATAAACACGGGGCATCCATCATTTCACCAAACCACAGCAATCTGGTAGCACAGTCCAGGGCTGTGGATTTGGGTGATAAAACGGTCACTGACTTAGCCTTCATAACAAATCACTGAAACTAATTTCTACTTCCCCCTACTATGCCTAGAGGGCTGTGTCCGGCCTCCAGGAGACAACAGCTGCCTCCACTCTCCCATCATTTGTGATGCAGCCCTCAGGCCACTAGGTACCCAGCCCCACCCTGGCTGTGCTGAAACCTGTCTTCCTGTCCTCGGCCATTCCAGTGGTCATCCCGTATGTCCCCTAGCCTGTTTCAGAGCCCCTAACTGAGGGAACCGGTCTGTTACTTGACCAGGTATTTTGGCTCATTCCAGTTCCCCCTTCCTAAGAACATGGTTTGCATCCCATTTGTCTAGACTGGAAAACTAATCTGCATCACTCTTAAAATCTACCCTTCCCTCCTCGCCAGACTTCTAGGGCCCTGGGCTAAGCTTGAACATTTCAACACCTCTTTAGCAGGGGAATGCCCAACCCATGGCTACAAATCAAATAGTACTAAATGGTTTTTATTGAAAACCCTAAATCCACATGACTGGAGGTCAGCTCAACAGCTCATTGGTGCCTCCTCTATGGTGTCTCTGATCTTCTTCTGGTCCTAAGAGAATGGACACAGTCTCAGGGAATGTGACCTCATACAGCTTTTTTCAAAAGAGAAGAGGCTGGCAGACCTTTATATTCACATATTTCTCTTTTATTAGAAAAGAATAATATTTCGCAGGGCCCTCCAGAAGACTTCTTAACAGCCTGCTGTTCAGGATAATTTATATGCCTCCCACCACCACCCCACTGCCCCCACCAGCAAAGAGGCTAAGAGAATCTCCTCCCAAATAAATAAAATTGTGATTCTTTTAGCAAGGAATGTGGGTGAATACTTCCACATAAATAGTAGTGTCTGCCACAATCAACTGAGGTACGTAGATTATCTCATATAACAGGAAATTCATGAGTGGGCAGCTCCACAGCTGGTCCATTCACATCAAGGCTCCAGTGTGGCTTTTCTGATTCTCTCAGCTTTACCTTCTTGGATACCAGAGAGCTGACTTTGCATCCTCACATATATAGTCCAGTGTGGGCAGAGGGGTGTTTCCTCCTCTGTGCTACTCTTTGAATACAGACGAAAATCCTTCTCTCAAGCCCTTAGCTGACTGCTCTTCTGGTTCCATTGGCCAAGATTGGGTCAATGTCCATGTCTTAGTGAAAAGGTGTCTGGGAAAGTGAGTATCTGACCTTTTTCAGAGTAGATGGTAGGCCTCTGCTGGCAAGGAAAAAAGGCAGGAGATGACTGTTGGCTAGGCATATAGCAGTTATTAACCTACTATGAGAATTATAAATATTTAGAGCAAAGAGTTCTCCATGAAGGCTGTGCTAGTCACAGACAGGTTCATAGAAGAGCAAGTCTGTGGTTTTTCAACCCCTTAGAAAGGACACAAACCAGTCCTCTTGGTACATTATTAAACTCTGTGGGTGATGCACAAAGAAATTGTTCAATTCCAACCATTGCAAGCCATTGGCTCATATTCCTTGAGAACACCAGCTTTTTGCCTTTGCTCTCCACCTTGGCCTGTTTTCTTGCTGGAGGAGGCAGGCCCATGTCCTAGCTGGATGCCTATGATAGCAAATCATGAAACAATCCCCCCTTCAGATGGATTAAGAACCACAAGTACAGTGGATATGCATGGCTGAGCTTGGAAAGCAGATGAGTAAACCCAAGCAGTGGGTGGTTTTGACCTCAGCCCTGGAAGCTTTATTAAATTTATTTAATAATTTTAATTTGATGAGTAATTTTAATTTAATTTAATTTAATTTAATGATTTTATTAAATCATTGCTCAGGGGCGCCTGCGGGGCTCAGTCAGTTAAGTATCTGACTTTGGCTCAGGTCATCATTTCGCGATCCGTGAGTTCGAGCCCCGCATTGGGCTCTGTGCTGACAGCTTGGAGCCTGGAGCCTGCTTCAGATACTGTATCTCTCTCCCTCTCTACTCATACCCTGCTCACACTCTATCTCTCTTTTTCACAAAAATAAATAAACATTAAAAAAAAGAGAGAATCATTGCTCAGAGTCCCTGCCATGACATTAAGACTAGTCGTATCATCCTGACAATAAGGAATCACATCTTTGCAGATTGATATGGTGGGCTTCACTGGCAAAAAGCCACAGCTTTACCTAACACCTCTGTTTTTTATGTTTGGTTTCCTCTTGGGAGGCTCAGACTCTGAGACCCCTTAATGAGACATACAACTATCAACTCTGCAGCTTGACGAGGGCCAGCGATGATATAGAGGTGACTGGAGGAGTCTGCTGCATCACAGGGCAGTGTGTGGGACTGAAGGAACACGTTGACATCCACTGGAAACAGTGTGATAGACCTGCATGATTGTATTTAACTTCTTAATAATCCTGGGGGGAGTCAGTCTAAATTGTTCCTAATTTACAGAGGAAGAAATGACTCTTCCCAAGGGTTTGTAACTTGCCCAAAGTCATACCTTCTAGGACTTGGTAGAGCCTGGCTTTGAATCCAGGATTTCCAGACTTTAGCACCATGCTCTTCTTCCTCAGCTCATCTTATGGAAGTTTTCTGAGAATTGTTGCAAATCAGGTTTTCCTCAAATTTCTCTGTGAATCCCCGTGGGGGTTCCACATCCACCCAGGAGGCAAGCCAGCTACCCTAGGTGTCCTTTCCAAGAGTCAAGAAGTCAAATCAAATAATGATCTCTGCTCCCACAGGTCCAACTTTGTGGTCATAGAGGAACGAGCCATGCTTGACACAATAGCACTTTAAACAGTAGTATTAAAATGCAAACACTCCTGGAAATGGCATGGGGCACCTTGCTTTCCTACCAAGATGGAAAGACCATAAGGAGGGCTCCACTGTGACAGAAGGAGAGGAGTGGGGAAGTGTAAAAACATCACAGAATAATTAGGAAGTCTCAGAGTAGGGGCCCTAGATGGGGGCCTCATGAACCCATGTATGACTCTCCAACCTCACCAAATGGCTCTCCTTAGAAAGTGGCATGTGTGGACAGCATCAATGACCTCCTTAACTCTCTGGCTTCCATTTGGCTTTAGTCAATGCTAAATATGGTAACAGTCAGCTACCCGGGTGGCAAGTTGACCGCATTGGACCTTCCTATCATGGTGGGAGCAGTGTTTTGCCCTCATTGATATACACACATAGCTCAGACAGGGGTTTGCCTTCACTGCCAAATACCAGGAAGCAGAATGCAACTGCACGATCTAGGCTCTGGTGTCAGGCTTCTCTGCCAAAATTCTGGCACATTTACCCCAGTCCAGACCATAGAGATGGCTGTAGGGATCAATGGGGTTGCTCATGTGTGTGTTCATTACTATTTCCAAGGCATTTTCTACCATTTTTCAGGCACATGCCTGT
This sequence comes from Prionailurus bengalensis, assembly GCF_016509475.1. Lineage (NCBI taxonomy): Eukaryota > Metazoa > Chordata > Mammalia > Carnivora > Felidae > Prionailurus > Prionailurus bengalensis. The sequence goes on along the minus strand of NC_057354.1, from coordinate 44,198,781 downwards.
TGACTTCTCACAGATCTATACCATAGGTATTATTATCCCCATTTTATGGATGAGAACGTTGAGACTTTGGTGAAGAAATTGAGTTAAGAATTAATCACAACCTGTCTGTGATTAGCCTCCATGCAAGACAGTCTCTCCAGACTGCATACCTCATACATACCATGCAGGTACTCGGAAATATATTGCATCATTTAATGACATGCCCGCAGTATATAAATATGAACATGGGTCTGGACATAACTATATGTGTGAGTATGTTGTGTGTGTTTAAAGAACAGCCATTCCAGTTGACATCAGGCAACAAACAGGGCCTAGTGCTACCAAGTGAGTGTAAACAACTTTTGCAGAATGTAAATAATATTCAGACAAAGACACTGAGTGAACCAAGACAGAAACAAGACCTCTCCATAGTCTTATCTAAACCTCATTAAAGATAAGGACATGCTGCAACCAGAAAAATAACTAATAATTAACTCATGTTCCTTTTCCAGTGACAACTTCAGCCCCATTTTAATCCTTTTGCCTCCTACATAAAAATTACCAAGACACTCATCAATGGGGTTGTTCCTACATCCTAAAAACACCCTGCTTAGAAGCAGCCTCCACTTATGTAAACCATCTTTAGAATCACCCAACAAGCCCCTGGTCTCATGAACAGCCCCTCTCAATGTCCTCTTACGGCCATACCCCCAATTCCCCCAAGGTGGGCTTTCCCCTTCCCCTGATGTAGAAAGTTAAATGAACCTGACTTTGTTCTTCCAGGAGTGTTCCTGGAGTCTTTGGCTGGTGGGGCTTTGACAACACACACACACACACACACACACACACACACTTTTTTTTTTAATGTTTATTTTTGAGAGAGAGAGAGAGAGAGAGACATACAGAGTGCAAGCAGGGGAGGGGCAGAGACAGAGGGAGACACAGAATCTGAAGCAGGCTCCAGGCTCTAAGCTGTCAGCACAGAGATGATTCAGGGCTCAAACTCATGAACCGTGAGATCATGACCTCAGTCAAAGTCGGATGCTTAACCAACTGAGCCACTCAGGCGCCCCTTCCCACACTTTAAAGGGTTAAAAAGTGTATTCAAAGATGAAACTCATTGTACATCAATTTCACCCACCCCATGCAAATAATTCAGAAGATGGAGGGCTGGATCACTCTCCCAGATTCCAAGTTTCCTTGATCTTTCCCCTATCTATGCAGAACCTACTCCAGGATCTCTGAACTATGAAGCAAATGCTCAGGTTTCCTTGAGGAAAGCCCTAATTTCCCAGCGTCTGGCTCTAGCAGGAAACTCATACTGCTAAAACAGAGGTTACAGGGGCGCCTGGGTGGCACAGTCGGTTAAGTGTCCGACTTCAGCCAGGTCACGATCTCGCAGTCCGTGAGTTCGAGCCCCGCATCAGGCTCTGGGCTGATGGCTCAGAGCCTGGAGCCTGTTTCCGATTCTGTGTCTCCCTCTCTCTCTGCCCCTCCCCCGTTCATGCTCTGTCTCTCTCTGTCCCAAAAATAAAAAAATAAAAACGTTGAAAAAAAAAATTAAAAAAAAAAATAAAATAAAACAGAGGTTACAAACATCTGAGGAGGATCCAAGCTTTAAGAAGTCAAACCTGAAACCACAGAAGGAGATGCCAATTGCAGACGTTGAGGCAAGACAGGAAACCAGAATCCCTCCCATGCCAGAGAGGTGTCAGAGTCCTGGTTTGGGAGGGGGATTCTTGACCCAGCTCAGTCATTTTGGCCAGAGAGACCTTGGTCACTTCACTCATGAGGTTGTAAAATTAAAAGATTGGACAAGATACCTGATGTTCTAATCTGAGATCCTCAGAGCCCCCATACTGACCTGAACACCTGGACCCCTGAGAGGGGTCCATAACTCCACCTTAATCTGTTTTAAGTGTTCATGCTTCTACTTCAGACATCATTTGAATAAATACTGTGACAGATAAAAAAGCAGTTTGAAAATCTAGGTAAATCTTTGGTACCCACAATTTATGTCAAGAAAGGACAGAATACGATTATTAAACACAAGAGGGAAAGAAAATGTTCAGCCCATTCTTCAAAACTTTAAAGTCCAACATCTGATGACTACACCCAAAGAAGTGTTGGCTGAAGATCCTCTAGCTCACAGGGCACTTTAAGGAAAGTCTGATTAATGGGTGCATTATCATGTAGTAGAGGTATGCCACTTCCATTTTCACATTTAAATAGGAATGTTCAATGCCATCATCCAAAAGAGTTAAATGACATGGGGGTTTGAGATAGCACAGGATTATGGAGAGATAGAGAGAGCTATGTTTCTGCTTCCAGGCCTTCAACATGCACCAATAGTTACTGCTGCGTCAGGCCTGCCCTGTTAAGGCCCCAAACTGCAGGGGGCAGCAGTTAGGGCAATGGATCCAGAGCCTTGGGGATCCTGGTAGAGAAGGAAATTTGGGGGAGAGGCTGATGGACATCTGTAATGTAGATTACACGGAAGGGGGAAATGTGAGTTTGGGGTGGAGGGCTGGGTAATGAGCCAGGACCACTGGCTAGAGGATCTTGCCGAGTACAGAGAGCGAGTGAGGTACTTGCCAGCCACTCCTCTCTCTGCAGACAGCTAATTTGGAGGGGGATGTCATGGTGGGGGGAGAAACAACACATACATAAACTCTGTCTTCATTGACTTTATATTTTGGTTTTTCATATCTTTTAAAATCATGGAAGTAAGACATATATACACAGGAAAGTTCACAAATGACCAGTGTGTGGCTAAATGAACGCACATGGACTGAACACACAAATGGAACCAGCTCCCAGATCAAGAAATAGAGCATTGCCAGTTCTGCCCCCAAGCCTCCTTCCGCCCCTTCCAGACTCAGACCACTCCGTATCCTGCCTGCTAACACCATACATTAATGTTTCTTGTTTCCAAATTTTACATAACTGGACTCAACACAAAAATACGCACTCTTTTGTGTCTGGATTCTTATTCTGAACAATACATTGCTGTGATTCATTCACATTATTGCAAATAGTTGTATTTTGTTTATTCTCATTGCTGTCATAGGACACTGTGTACATATCGCACAAATCAGTCATCGATTTCTACTGATGATGAGCAGTTGTTATTTCCAGTTTGGGGCTCTTATGAATAACACTGCTAGGAACATTCTAGTACATGTCTCGTGATGCACAAATGTATGCATTCCTATTGGGTTTGTTCCGAGGAGTAGAATTTCTGGACCACATTATATATAAAAACTAAAAAGACCATGGACTCTCACACATTGCTGGTGCTACATTATTAGATGTAATTAAACAGTGTACCCAAGTGGTCATACAAAATGCACCTACACCAGCAGTGCATGAGAGCCAGTGGGCTTTTTAGTTTTTAACCTAGGAGTCACTGAAAAAGGAAAAGGAGGTAGAAGAGAGAAAGAAGGAAAAAGAGGGGGAGGAGGAAGAAAAGGGAGGGAGGAAGAGGAAGAGGAGGAGCAGAAGGATCAGGAAAAGGAGGAGGAGGCAGAGGAATAACTAATAGCAGAGACTCTATAAAAATGTAAAAACACTTCTCTTCCTTCTTCAGGTCACTGGAGGATGTGAGTGCTTTGGTCTTTCTCAAAGGCTATAAGGGAAAAGCACATGCAGTTTCTTGCTATAGGGGCCTGGCTTCTGGGATTGGGGGGATATTGATAGTTATTGAATTATCTGACTCTCCTAGGAACATGCCACTCCAGCAAGTGACAATGCCCCTGGAGCCCAAGGCAACATGCACTTCTGCCCTGAGGGATGCCAATGATTCCTCCTGAGGCATGGTTTAGGCAGAAGCACAAATGCACCAATGGTGTGGTTCACAGCCTAAGAAGGGTTGACTTTGATCAACCTCCAAGCCACTCCAAGCACCAATGGGAGCTGGGGTGACTGTGTCATGCATGCTCCAAAGACCAAAGAAGGAGGATGGAAGGGACCAGCAGAAGACAAGAGACCAACAGAAAATAAGGTTGTACTTTTGATTTCTACCCCCTGTAAACTGGTCATGAAATAGTTACCCCAAGTGGAGTCAGCAAATGGAACTGAATCAGCAGCCCAGGCTAACGATGACTTGGTAACTTGGCTGGGCCCAGAGTCTACAAAGCAGGAAAACCTTAGCAATTATTCCCATCAACAGGGCTCTGATGATGATGGAGATTCATAGCTAAGCCTTGGTAGCTGCTACCATACGTGGAGGCGGTGGAAGCCAGAGCCAAGGTAAAACATTTCAGTTTGCTGGGTGTGTATACATTCTGTTTCCTTCTCAGGATTAAACACGCTCTCTCCCCAAGCGCCTCTGCTGACAGCCTTCTGGGTGTAAATGGTATGAGATGTCTGTATTCAATGTCCGTTTCAAGTTGAAAGGAGAGTAAAAATAAGATCATATTTTTAGAAGCTGGGAGAGACAGACTGGACGGGTTCAGAGTGAAAGCAAATTCCAGAAACCAAGCTAACAGATGCTTCTCTTAAATGCAAATACTCTATCAAATCACATGTGCTGTTTGAGAACGGACGACAACTAAGGATGTTCAGTCCCATCTCGGTTCCTTTCTCTGTATTCCTGAGCAAATTCAGGAGAGACAGTGAGAATTTTTAAACAAATTAATTAATTCAATGAAAGATGGTCTTACATCTAGCTGGAATGGAGCCCTGCCTAGAGTCCAGGAGACAAACCAGATACATGCCTCTCAAGAAAATGGCTTTGGGGAGTGAGGCAAGAATTCATGTTTCAAAATACACATACCCTAAATGGCAGGAAGGAAGCATTGTGTTCAGTGGTGAGTATGATTATCCACCTTCTCATCCACATATTTGGCTTTCTGTTTCCAGATTAAACACTCTAACTGAAACATACTTACTGAATTCAGGGGGTGCCTGGGTGGCTCAGTCGGTTAAGCATCCGACTTGGGCTCAGGTCATGATCTCGCAGTTCGTGAGTTCGAGCCCTGCGTTGGGCTGTGTGCTGACAGCTCAGAGCCTGGAGCCTGCTTCAGATCCTGTGTCTCCTCTCTCTCTGCCCCTCCCCTGCTCTCTCTCTCTCTGTGTCTCTCTCTCAAAATAAATAAATAAACATTCGAAAAAAATGTTTAAAAAAAAGAAAAATACTTACTGAATTCCTAATATGAAAAGATGCAATACTGAAACATACAAAAATGCCAATTAATTGAAGAACCAAAGATAAGAGAGATCCCCCTCTCCAATGAACCTGGAGTCCAGCAGAGGAGACACATATGACCCAAGACAATGCCATGTAGCAAGGAGGAAGTCCCACGGACTTTGGAGCTTCCATCCTGTCTTGGTCTTAGCATCTGAGTACCTGGAAGAACTACTCCTCCATGCTATTACAAGAACTAAACAGACTCAGGTACATAAAGCCCCGAGTTGGTAGTTGGCATAGAGAAAACACAACAAACATCAGTCTTTCTGCTGAACTCTCTGTGGTCTACTGGCACCACCAGGAGTCCCACCTAAGATTGGCAGCCACATTTCTTAGCACTCTGTTCCCTGAGAGGCTCCCGGTTTGAATGAGAAAATCTCGTTACCAGTGAGAAGAGCTGCATGCGAAGTAAATGCAGTGGTAATATTTCTTAGGAAGTCATGTTGACAAACTCAGTTTTGTTGAACATGGCTACTCCTCATCTCAAGTCTACACTTTGGCAGCCAGACATGGTGGCTTCTCAGACATCTCTGAGAATTCCAGTGCTTCCAGCTGTGAGTTACAAGTGACTGTCTCTCTCATCCTTGCCCTGCAGCTGTTGTTGCCTCAGCTACTCCCACATTCATGTAGGTCCCAATTCCTATTTCTTATAACATAGTCAGTGAGTCTGTTTACTGACCAAATGCACCATGACACATTTTTCATCCCAAAGGAATGAATAATGAGAAATGATAAGATGTTTTTGGGGACTGGCTCATAGTCTGACATGGTTGCCAGAAATATATTTTGAACTCAAGTCATAACCAGCTAATTCTGAAAATTGCTCAGAGGATGTATATATGCATCTGAGTATTGTATGTTAATAAGTCTTCCTGGAACTTAGGGTAGAAGAGTGCAAGAATCCTGGAGGTTGAAATCAATGCTGAGCACACTCACACACTCACATTCAGGTGTTTACTTGCCATTGTTTTGCTGTGATACTACTTGTGGATCTGCAGGCCAGCAGGGCTCAGCTCCAGGTGGCAGGTTGGGTTTGATCCCCCTGTGTGCTTTTCATTCTGTTACCTGAATAAAGGAGCTACAGCTAATTTACAAGGGCATCCTCTCCTGAATTAGTGCTGTACAACAAATAGAACACAGATTCCTGGGATTCTGTGTCTACGTAGCTTTTGCTATTGCTAATATGTAAATTATACTGCATAATCACCCCCCTCACCCTCACAATTTCCAATTCTCAATGAAAAATGGCATGGTGACTCAAAAAAGATTAAATAAAACAAAACAGTGATATTTGTGTTCCTAAACCATTTATCTCCAAAATGAAACACTTCTTTGGGGAGTATGAGAATAAACTAATTTAATACTTAAACCTATATTTACTTTTTGATCAAAAACACAGAAAAGATCTTAGCCTTCTACTCATCAATGTATGGAATGACATGGGTCTTCAATAGATCCATAGGACAGTCATGTCCCTACGAATCCAAAAAGAAGGATGGGAATTCTATAATGCAGAAAGGTTAGCAGTGATTCTTATTTAGGTTAAATAAGCCTTTTTAAAATAAACATTTATAGCTACTATTATGGATGATGGATATAACCCTAAATTCTATTTTGTCTTGAGATTTTTGCAATACTTCTCAGTTGGAGTTCCGAGGAAGTAAGTCTTACGGCCCTAACACATCCCTATGCATCTAGAGTGGTACTAACTAGCTCTGTGCCTTCCTTGAAGGTGTTCAGAAAAATCACTCAAATCATCATCTGTGGGGCTTAATTAAGTGGAGAATGGCTGAATGAAGCCATCACATTTAGCAAGACTTTTTTAACAGCATCAAAACTGAGAGGACAAATATTAATATTTTTTCATTGATGTTTAAAGTCCCTGTCCAGTACTATACAAAATTTCAAAGCTCTTTTTATTTATTAGTGATGTACAAAAAGTCACTTAGCTTTAGGAGAACATTTGTCTTCCTACAACAATAAAAAATGACTACAGAAAACAATATGGTAACAAACTACAATGCATCCTTCCATCAGAAAACACCATTGGAATCCTCACAGAAAATGCCATGGAAGAAACAAGCATTTAAACAAGCATGCAGAGCAGGAGGTTGACAACAGATCAAGTACAGATGTTTCTAACAAGTTTTGGCTTATGGGATTTGACAGATTGGCTTCAATAATGAAATCCACAAAAAGTACTGTTGGTGAGTCACTATAGTAAAGATGAGCAAGGAAAGATATAATCTCAACAATTGAATTCTTTATTAAATGTAAGGGCTTATGAGATTAAAAAAGAATTCTGGTGTAAGGCTGCCAAGATAATACTACATGTGAGACACATTCACTCATTGCCTCATTCATAGGCAAACTCTTGTAGCAAATATGTCACAGCCAGAAGTATGCCAAGTACTATAGAATATCAAGGATGTTGGTGAATTTATAAAATTAAGACCTTTAATATCAAGTAGAATTTTTACAATACTTTATAATAGAAGGGGGCTGTGAAGGACTGAAAGTACTCCCTCCAAATTCATATGTTGAAGTGCTAACCTTCAGTGTGATGTTTGGAGGTATGGCCTTCTTGGGGAGATTATTAGGTTTATATGAGGTCATGAGGGTGGGGCCCCTATGATGGGATTAGTGCCCTTGTAAGGAAAGCAAGAGACAGAAGACGTCTCTCTCTCTTTCTTTCTCTCTCTTTCTCTGTCTCTCTCTCTTTCTTTCTGCATGAGCACACATTGAGGAAAGGCCAGGAAAGCACACAGCAAGATGGCGGCCATCTACCAGGCAGCAAGTAGACTCTCACCAGACACTCAGTCAGCCAGCATCTTGATCTTGGACTTCCCAACCTCCTATAACTGTAAGAAACAAATTTCTGTTGTTTAAGCCACCCTGTCCATGGTATCTTGTTATAGCAGCCTGAGCAGACTAAGGGACTGACTTTGAAACTTTTTTGTGCCACATACAGATTGTATATTATGTCACAGCAAAGTACTTAAAAGATGTGACAGACTTAAAAATGAGTTATATACTTTTCTTTTACAAAAAGACAGGTGTTTCAAATTTGCTGCCCTTTCCTGAGATGACAAGTGACTGTCACTGTCCTGCTATCTAACAAGTATTTCTTTTTAAAAGAAGTGCCATATCTGTCCATTCAGGTAAAGATGATATTTAAACAAAGAGTGTAAAGAAACTGCTGTTTTAAAGAAATGTGTCATTTCATAAAAGATTTTTGGATACCTTCTCAACATTATGTGATCTTTTTAAAATCATGTGTATTATCTATAAAAAGTCTACTCTGTCCACACTCTAAAAACTTGGAAACATTTTATAACCCATTAAATGGTCTTCCAATGAAGCATGTCAGCACCTTAGAAACAATTTGTTCAAAATATGCAAGCACAACACCTTCTGATTAGTTTGCAAGAACAACTGAAGGTCATCAAGGACAAATGCAATTTGCTAGAAACATTTACAAATCTTTGCATTTAAAAATCTTTGTAAAGCTGGTGAACAGGTTGAAAGTTGTAGATTGTGATTTGGTAGGCATTTACTCAATTTAATTTAATTTTGCATGAAATTGCCACCATTAAACTTGCTTTTGACTTTATATGTATGGTTTGACCATATATATATTTGTGTGGCATCTAGTAGTCTAGAGCCTCATGGCTGCCCTGAGACAGAGACTTGGGCCCCACAACCCATCCATCATCCACCTCCACTCAGGTAAATTAGGATCTAGGTGTAGTAAATAGAACTCCAGGGAGCCGAGAACCTTGTGCCCCACTTCCTAATGGACCCAGGAACTGCACAGACTTATTCCATGCTTCCGGGGCTTAAGACAGAGGAGACAGTTGTGATAGCATTTTGAAGGGGAGCCTTTGGAAGCTTAACAGGTTTAGATAAGGTAATGAGATTGGGACACTAACAGGATTGATGCTCTTGAGACACAGAGCTCTTGAGTATCTAAGTAGGTGGGCCAAGACAACCTCAAAGACCCCTTGCACAATGATAGGAAAATTAAATGTTTCTGTATGACAGAGAGAGACAGACAGAGATCCAGCAGTTGTGTTGAATGAGGATGCAGAGATGGAACGGGAGGAAGGAAAAAAGGGAATGAGAAGGCAATGACCTGCATCAATCAGTGATCAGATGGGATGAAGTAAATGGCAGAGAAACGAGAACAAAAGAGAATGAGATGTGCCTCTAAAAACGGGAAAACTCAGCGTTCCACCAAGGCAGGCAAAAAACCCAGTTCTTCCCTACTGAGTGTTTCTTTCCTGGGTCTCTCTTTCACTAGTCACACAAAACACTTCACTTCTGGTCACCAAATGTGTGGTTTCTCCTCACATCAGGCAATTCTCTGCAACACCAGCTGGGTGTCCTACAAGTTAACTCAGTTCTAATACCATCTACATGGAGAAAATGTCATATCCCACAGGTTAAGGGTTCAGTCTGAAAAGGCTGTCCCACCCTACTTCAGATGCCAATTTCAAGAAGTACGTTCCCACATTATCGTCAGCTTCTTTATGATCTGGCTACAAATCAGAGGTTCCCATAACCCGTTCCTCAAGTTCAGTTAATTTGCTACAGTAACTTACAGAAGTCAGAGAAACACTTACATTTACCAGTTTAGTAAAGAATATGATATGATAAATGGTACAGATAAACAACCAGATGAAGTGATTTAAAAAAAAAAAAAGGCATGGTGTGGGAGGGTCCTGAGTGTAGGAGCTTCTGTCCCCCTGGAAATCGGGTATGTTGCCCTACAGGTCCATACCTGCATTTGCCAACCTAGAAGCTCTCCAAACCTATACTATTGGGATGTCAGGGAAGCTTCCTCACATAGTTGTGATTGATCATTAATTCCATTTCCAGCCCTTCTCCCTTCTCAAGAGAATGGCGGGTGAGGCTGAAAATTCCAAGCTTCTAATTGTGGCTTGGTCTTTCTAGTGACTGGCCCCTATTCAGGAGCCATCTGGGAGCATACCCAGAGTCACCTCAATAGGACAAAAGACAGTCCTGGAAATTACAAATGTATCAGGAACAGAAACCAAGGTCAAATACCAAATATTAGAAAAAGAGATGTTTCTAGTGCCCTTATCATTTAGGAAGTTACAAGGATTCCTGTGTCAGGAACAAGGAGCAAAAACCAATATGTGTATTCCTTATTATAAATCACAAGATCACAGCCTCCCTTCCCCCCTCACGTCTGGACATCGGGCTCTCTGCAGCTTCCCAGAACTTAGATGCAATCCTAAAGTAAAAAGGAGGAGAATCCTGAAATGACCAATATAAAGGTTCTACCACTGAGCTAAATGCAAAAGAGATATTAATTCAGTTAAATACAAGTAGGCAAAGTTGCATTTCTTGCTCATTTGATGGTGTGGCTTGAGACTGCAAAGGCCCCTCCTCCTAATAGAGATGTTACATCCACCATCTTGAACAAGAATCCCCTGGGAGCACAGATTGCGAGGACAACTACACGAAGAGCTTTTACAAGACACCTTTGGCTTGGAATCAAGCAAAAGAAATGATTCTGAAGCAGAGGTGGGTGGATGGGTCCTTATTTCTTCAGATACAACAGCTTTATCATAAGTGCCTCAAAGCTATCAACTGTCTTCTCTTACCCCTATCTGAGCCTTCAAATTTTTCAAAATGAATGCAGCTTTTTATTAGAACAGACAGCTTTCTAGAGCTAAAACATCAGGATTGTGGGGCAACCATAGATCGTCCCCTCTTTCCTGGCAATATTTCCACTGGGGAGAGACCAGCACAAAAGCAGCCGTAATCAGAAGTATTGATTCTAGTGCTGAAAACATTGTTCATCGGTCTCTGAAATTATAATGTCAAGCAAGGAAGGCAAATAGAACAAGCTTTCTTGTTGATTGCAGCTATAAAAATGAATGAGGTGTTATGGACCATGGATTTTCAGGGAACTCACTTCTGTCTATCTTCCTCTAGATACCCACTTTTCATGTTCAAAAACTCAGTGGCATGGCTCATCTGCTTTGTGAGCTCCACAGCTGAACACACATGCCCTAGTGCAAAGATTTTTCAAGTAATTTCTGGGACAGTTCCTGATTTTTTTAGGGGCTTCCTGGTGAATAGGTACATGTGCTAGCTTGCAGCTACCTTGCTTGGTCAGGTTGTAGGTGACTCAATAATTAGAACTGAGTCACATGATGGGGAAACAATGATAACTAAGATAAAATCCTTGCTTTTGTTGACTTACAGTCTACCAGGGAATACAAATGCATAGGCAAGCTTCTGCAACAGCACAGAAGGAGGGCTGGGGTAGCAGGAATCATTGCGTGTTAGAAAAGCACAAGGAGTCTTGCAGGGATGTGAAAGACTTCCCAGAGGATGCAGCATCTAATCCAAATCATAAAGGTTAAATGGGAATTTCTTGGCAGAGCAAATAGAATGGACAAAGGCTGAGAGGCTTTGAGCATTTTGGGGATCTGAAAAATGACTAGTACTATGGAAGAGGTACATGAAATTATTTTCTAAGAGGGTTTACTGAGGTACAATGCTTATGAAATAAAATATTTATTTTTAGTGCACAGTACTAGGAGTTTTGACAGATACATATAATGATGTAACTGCCACCACAATTAAGATATAGAAGAGTTCCATCACCCCTAATTTCCCTCCAGTGCCTTTGTAGACAATCACCTCCTATGACTCTTAGCCCCTGGCAACCAGTGATCTGTTTTCTGTCCTTATGGTTTGCCTTTGTCTTTTCCAGAATCATAGGAATGCAATTATACAGTGTGTATACCTGTGTGTCTGTCTTATTTCACTTAGCATAATGCATTTGAGATTCATCCACGTTGTTGTGTATATATACATGAGATTTTTTTATGAACCCAATTTAATGATATGGACATTTGACATTTATACTAATCATCTGATCTTAAAAATCTAAATTGTGATAAAGTTTCAATCACCAAGAATCTCAGAGGGGATTTTGGCAAAATGGCTGCTTACCTGCATGGCTTTTCACCTCCCTTCCATCTCTCCATCTAGAATGACACAACTAGCAAGGTGCAATAAAAAATTACCTTTATTTTGTTTTAATTTTTTAAATGTTTATTTATTTTTGAGAGAGAGAGAGAGAGAGAGAGAGAGAGAGAGCAAGTGGGGGAGGGGCTGAGAGAGAGGGAAACACAGAATCTGAAACAGGCTGCAGGCTCTCCTCCCATTTTTCGGCAGAGTGAACATGTTTCCAGGTTCTTCACCATTACCTCACAAGAGAAAAAAGTGCTCATTGAGACACCAATGCTATAACCTCTACAAATTGTAAGGGAATATCTACTCATAAATAGGTAAATAAAATGAGAATTATTTAAGACTATAGTGCTTACTCCTGGCTGCTACATTAAATCACCTGAGGATCTTTAAAAAGCTACCTACTGATGCCTGAATCCCATTCCCAGAGATCCTTCATTAATTGGTTTCTCTGCATTCTGGGCACTGGGATTTTAAAAACCTTCCTAGAGTGATTCTCATGTTGGCCAAGGTCAAGAACCACTGAATTAAGGAAATTCAGCAACCTGAGGGAGTAGACTAAGTTTAACAAGGAGAACACAGGACCACTATTAAAATAGAGCTAATGGAAAAAACGGATGAACTTAAACAAAAGGCAAATGATAACTCCCAAGAGCATTCAATTTAACACAGAACAAAAAACTGTCTAGAACTAAAATACTTACATCAAATTCAATAGACTAATGGAGAAGAGAATATTCTTTGTTGGAACCAAATTGCTATTTTGGAAGGTCAAATGTTAGAAGTGTTTTATAAATGATGTGGAATTCTAAGGAATTAAGAAAAGAGACTTGGAAGACAGACCAGGATATGTGAACGTGAATAATAAAAGTTTACTAGAAGGGGAAAAGGGAACATATGAGGAATTAACACATAAAGAAATCATAAAAGAAAATCTGAGTAGGAAAAAGCTTGAGTCCTCAGGTTAAAGGAGTGATAGAGTCCCAAGTAGAATTAATTATAATTAAAAAAAAAAAAAGAAATCCAGACCTCCAGTGACATTTCCTGATTAAATTCCTGAATTCCAATTATAGAAAAGAAAATATTACATGCTTATAGAACGAAATGACAGATTACTTTCAAAGGAAAAAAGATAGGCTGGCTTCAGGCTCCCTATCTGCAATACTGGAGGTAAGACTGTGGGAAAATGTTTCAAGATGACCAAATAAGGACAGTATTCCAAAAATCCTATACCCAGCCACGAAATGAATCACCTGTCAAGGGAAGATATTTGTAGATATGCAGAGACTCAGAAAGTCTTTAAAAAATATAGATAATTCCTATATTAAACTATTCCAAATTATAGAAAAAAATGAAAAATTTCCAAATCCATTCAATGAAGCTACCTCAGCCATATTGACAAAACCTTATATGGGATGTACAAAACAAAGAAACTGTACGCTAAGTCAACTTTATTTATGAATGTAAAGGCAAAAAAAATATAAGTGAAATATTGACAAATTGAATTCATCAGTATATTAAAAAATTTTTAATGTTTATTTTTGAGAGAGAGAGGAGTGGAGGGGCAGATAGAGAGAGGGAGACAGAATCTGAAGCCGCCTCCAGGTTCTGAGCTGTCAGCACAGAGCCTAACACGGGGCTTGAACTCACAAACTATGAGATCATGACCTGAGTCAAAGTCAGATGCCTAACCGACAGAGCCCAAGGTACCCCAAATCCATCAGTAGATTAAAAGGATGATAAACCATGATAACAGAAGACTTATTCCAGGAATTATGATTCAGCTTCCAGAATAATTTTTTTTGGTGGATAAATTGAAGTTATATGGAATTTAGGCAATATAAATCACAATCACAATGGAATGTCTGATAGATATAGACAAGCTGATTCCAAAATATATATGGAAAGGCAAAGGAACTAGAATGGCCAAGCTATTTTTTAAAAGAATAAGTTAGAGGAATCACACTACTTGACTTTAAGACTTACATTTAATTAAGCTATGGTAATTAAGGCAGTAGAACAAAAGGGGAGTCCAAAACGAGACTCACCAAAATGGCCAGTGAATTTTGAGAAACTGGAGGAGTGAAACTGAACTGCAAAAGCAATCCAATGGAGGAAGGACAGTCTTCAAAAAATGGAGATGTGACATCTACATGCAAAGAATTGAATACCAACCTAGGCAACACACCTTACACAAAAATTAACTCAAAATGGATCATAATTCTAAGTGTAAAATATGAACTATAAAACTTTGAGAAGAACCTATAGAAGAAAATCTTTATGACCTGGGATTAAGCATAGAGTTCACAGACATGGCACAAAAGATGAAAATGGGGGAGGGAGGGAAGGAGGTAAGGAGGACTCTCAAGGATATTCAAATTAACATAATAATCCTTGAACTAAATTCATTAAATTTGATACATTAATATTGTTATGGTACAGAGACATTTTAATTTTTTTTTGTTTGTGTTGTTAATTTTATTTTTTTATTTTTTAAAATTTACATCCAAATTAGTTAGCCTATAGTGAAGCAATGATTTCAGGAGTAGATTCCTTAATGCCCCTTACCCATTTAGCCCATCTCCCCTCCCACAACCCCTCCAGCAAGCCTCAGTTTGTTCTCCATATTTATCAGTCTCTTCTGTTTTGTCTCCCTCCCTGTTTTTATATTATTTTTATTTCCCTTCCCTTATGTTCATCTGTTTTGTCTCTTAAAGTCCTCATGTGAATGAAGTCTCACAACTCTAAGATCTAGAGTCACATGCTCTTCTGACTGAGCCAGCCAGTTTTTTTTTCCTAATGCTATAAGACAAAATACTCAGGACTAATATTAATCAGGCAAAATTAATTTCACTTGATGATTGTATGCTTACATACTTAGAAACACCACCTCCCCAAAAATCTGTACTAAAATTAATAAGGATTTAATAAAGTGATAATATAAAAGTACATGTTACTGGTGGAGGTGTTGGTTTTCTTTTTAACATGCTGGGTGAAGTACAAATATGAAGGGTGTTTTTATTTTTATTTAATTATAGGCTTCAACAATATTCTGTTGAAACTTCCTTTCCTATCCCTTTCATTTGGGTAAGATCCATAGTTTTAGGTCTCTTTCAAAAAAAAGCTTAATCTGGTCCAGTTAAGTGTTAAAATTACACAGCAATAGATACCTGATTCATTTTTGTATGCTTCAACATAATATTCATTTTAAATGACTACATTCCATAACCTACTATTTATGTACCATAATTTAATGAACTATTCCCTAGTTTGGGTATATTGGGGTTATTTCTAATGCCTGGCTATTAGAGATAATTCTTAATTAAGTACCTTCTTAGTATATAGCTTCATTTCTAGAGTTATTTCCTTGGGATAAATTCCCAAGTATGTATAAATGCTCTAACATTTTTTGGTTTTATTCCAAATTCCTTTCTAAGAAGGCTGTACCAATTACACTGTTATTAATTTTAAAAGTATTGGTTGAGTATTTCTCTTCTATCATTCTGATCATGCAGGTTATTTCAACTCTATCCTGTCATAATCTTTTTCTTGTTCGTATTATCTATAGAAAGAAATGGTAGGGGCACCTCAGTCAGTTAAGCGTCTGACTTCAGCCTAAGTCATGATCTTGCCATCCATGAGCTCAAGCCCCACATCGGGCTCTGTGCTGACAGCTCAGAGCCTGGAGCCTGATTCAGATTCTGTGTCTCCCTCTCTCCTTGCCCCTCCCACACTTGTGCCCTGTCTCTCCCTCTCTCGAAAATAAATAAAAATTTTTAAAAAAATGATAAATATGGTCAACAAGGCTTCCACCTTTATTATTTTTTTTTTACTATTTAAAAACAATTTTTTTTAGAGCAAGCGTGAGCAGGGGAGAGGAACAGAGGGAGAGAGAAACAGAAACTTCTCTTATGCAGGGGCTTGATTCCATGACCCCAGGATCATGACCTGAACTGAAATCAAGAGTCAGATGCTCAACCAACTGAGCCATGCACCCCAAGGCCTCCACTTTTAGTATTATCCCAATGATGTAATTATTGCTCAGAAAATGTTTGAGTTAGGACCTGGCTAACCAACAATCACAGGGGAAGGGTCTGGATCTTCTGTTCCATTGTGAGCAGCAGAGTTTCTACTGCTGATGATACTTTCAGTTGAGCTTACCCACAGATTTTTCTCCTGGAATCCAACAGTTGTTGGAGGATGCCTTAGGAGTAAAGTAGCAATAAAAGAGGAAGAGGGTCACAAGAGTACTTCTCAGTGATTAGGGAGGTTTGGGAGTGACCCCCAAAAGCCAAAAAAAAAAAAAAGACCCAGAGGAGCTCCAGTTTGGTATAAGATAGGGGAGGTCTATCCCAGCATGTTGCTCTCACTGAATGCAGCTATAATCTGTACAGATGCATGGAGCAGCTATTTGAGGACCCTGAAAAATAAACACCTAGCAAGCATATTGGGAAAGAAGACCAGAATTCAAGTGTCATTGAACTAGCAGTGATGTTTCATTTTATTTCCCTCCAGTACTCTTTGGTGTAGACTTAAGTTACAGCCTAAAACCTGAATGTGGGTATGGGTATGGACAAAACAGCTCTAGAAGAAGCCTCTAGTTTTGACTTATAAAGTAGAAAAGGGCTATCCTAACTGTCAGAGAGAGCATGGAAACTCTCCCTTTTTGTTCTTTTTTCCATTCTCTCGCACTCCAACTTCAAATGATCTGGTGCCAATGGTGGTACCAGCAGAAACATCAATGAGGCCCCCAACTGTGAGGGAGAGAACTTCTTCTCACCTATCAGAGGAACTGTGATCCCAAGTAGGAAGGGTGAACCCGCATTTCTTTCTTTGCTCTCTGTGCTCCTGCCACCTGACCCCAGACAAGGGTGTACTTGGGGGAAGGATGTGGCCAAGTGGGATAAAGTGCCAGGTTTCTGTCTTGAAGACTGAAATGGGGGAGCCCCTAGGAGAACAGAAAGTATTCAGGAGGTTAAAGACAAGGTAGAGCTCAGGAAAGTGACCACATAGCTTGGTTATGATTCTTGAGCTCAGCCACAAGCTGTACATGCATGAATCTGACCGTAAAAATATATCATAGACTTTGAGAATTGAACTAACTATGACATTTCTCTCAAGCGTTTTCAATGTATGTAGATGTAATACATAAGATAACTACCACATAAAGAGGAGGATCTATATAGTAGTAAGGAGTTCTGTATTTCACCAGAAGTGGTAGAATATTGATTCTAAGTCAACTGTGAAGAATTAAGTATGTATACTGCAATCCTAGAGTACTCTCTAGAATATCTAAGCAAAGATACTGAGTCAAAAAATAGATAAATTAAAATTGTGTATTAAATAATGTTCAAATAACCCAAAAGAAGGCAATAAATTAGGAAAAGAGGAATGATAAGACAGAAATAATGAGCAAAAAATAATAATAAATTGAGAGACCTAAATCCAACATTCCAATAATGATATAGAATGTAAATGGTCTAAACACACCAATTAAAAGTGAGAGATATTGTCAGAATAGATAGGAAAGGCAAACAAACATGTACATAGCTATATGTTATCTTCTGGAAACTCCCTTCAAATATAATGGTATAGGTAGGTTATAAATAAAAAGATGGAATATGATATTTCACGTAAACATTAAAAGAAAGAAGGAGTGTCTCTGTTAATATCAAAGTAGACTTTAGAACAAAGAACTTATTAAGGACAAAGAAGGACATTATATAATGATCAAATGTAGATTCATCAGGAAGATGTAATAATTCCAAATAATTCCACAGCAAGTAACAGCATCAAAATACCAGTCATCAAAAACAGAATAGAAAGGACCAATAGGCGCAAGTGTAGTTGTAGACCCCACTACTTCTCTCTGTCACTGATAAAAACTAGTAGAACAAAAATCACCAAGGTTGGAGAAGAATTGAAAAACATCATTGGGGCACCTGAGTGGCTCAGTTGGTTAAGCGCCCAACTTCAGCTCAGGTCATGATCTCACATTTTGTGGGTTCAAGCCCCGTATCTGGTTCTGTGCTAACAGTTCAGAGCGTGGAGCCTGCATCAGATTCTGTGTCTCCCTCTCTGTCTACCCCTCCCCCACTCGTGCTCTGTCTCTCTCTTTCAAAAATAAACATTAAAAAAAGGAAAAAAACCAACAACTGGGTCTAATAAATATTTATAGAACACGCCCATACAACATTCTTTTCTAGTGCACAAAGAACATTCATAAAGATCCACCAAATCCTGAGTTATTCAACAAACCTAACAAATGTTAAGAACGAATTGAAATCATAAAAAACTGGTGTCACTCTAGGGTGACTGTGGGATTCCCCAAGGATGTGTTCCCAAGAAGCACCATCTGAGGTCTCACACTGTAGCAAGGTGGCAGAGAAAGAGAGGGAAATAGACTTCACTAAAATAATCCAGCCAGTCATTAAATAGGTAAGCAAGCTTATGATGATAGCAAGCCCCAGAGAAGGGAGACCAATATCCAGAATTGCAACAATATATTATCTAAAATGTCCATTTTCCAACAAAAAATATAAAACATTCAAAGAAATGAGAACATACATCCCACACACCAGAAAGAATAAAAAACAACAACAGTCATTAGAAACTGCCTCAGAGAAACCAGAAGTCAGATTTAAGAGAATAAGACTTCACATTAGCCATTATGTTCAAGAAATAAAGGAGGCTATGATTAAAGAAGTAAAGGAATGTATGATGACAATGTTGTATCCAATAAAAAATGCCAATTGAGAGGTAGAAATTATAATAAAAACCAAATGGCAATTCCATAACTGAAGGGTATAATAATTGAAATGAAAACCTCACCAGAGGGACTTGACAGTACCTTTGAACTGGCAGAAGAAAGAATTAGCAAACTGGAAGATAGATTGATAGAGATTGTGCAATCTAAAGAAGAACAAGAAAAGAAAAATGAAGAAAAATAAATGTCTCACAGAAAGGTGGGATACCAACATACATGTAATGGAAGGACCAGAAGTAAAAGAGACAGGGAAAGGGGTAGAAAAAACATTCAAAGAAATAATTTTGAAAAACATCCCAAATTTATTGAAAAAAATTGATCTACACACCAAGGATCTTCACAAAGTCCAAGTAGGATAAATATAAAGAGATCCACAAACAGACAAATCAGAGTAAAAATGCTGAAAGCTAAAGACAAAGAGGAAACTGTAAAAGCAGCAAGAAAAAAAGAATTCATTACTTACAAGGGAACCAATAAGATTAATAGTTGACTTCACATTAGAAACATGGAAGTCAGAAGGCAGTAAGATAACACACTCAAAGTGCTAAAAACAAAACAAAACAAAACAAACTAAAAGCAGTCAACTAAGAATCCTAAGACGGCAAACCTTTCTTTCCAAAATAAGGGAAGAACAAGGCAAAATGAAGGCATTGTCAGATTAAAAAGTGAGTAAATTTGTTGTTAGTAGATCACCTTACAAAAAATACTTATGATAGATCTTCATGCCAAATGCAAGTGACCACAGACACAGTAATTTTTATCCAAACAAACAAAAAACACTGGTTAAGGATAGTATATAATTGTAAAAGATAGCATAACTGAACAAATTAAAGGAGGCCTAAATAAGTGGAAAGAAATCCTATGTTCATGGGTTGGAAGATGTAATGGCAATACTTCCTAAAGTGATCTACAGATTCAATGCCATCCCCAACAAAATTCCAAGGAGTGTTTTTGCAGATATGGAAAATCTGATTCTAAAATTCATATGGAATTTCAAGGCACCCAGAATAGCCAAAATGATCTTGGGTGGAAAGAAAGAATTTTGAGAACTCTCATTTTCTGATTTAAAAACTTACTACAAATCAACAGTAATGAAAACACTGTGTGGTACTAGCATAGAGACATATTGATCAAGAGAAAAAAATGAGTCTAGAAATAAACCCATACATCTATGGTCAACTGATTTCCAACAAGGGGGCCAAATACCATTTAATAAGGAAAAAACAGAGTCTTCAAAATGTTTCTGGGACAACTGGATATCCACATGCAAAAGAATGAAGTTAGATCCTTCACACCATATATGAAATGGATCAAAGACCTAAATTTAAGAAGTCTAGTAGAAAACATAGGGGCAAATATGCATGACTTGGCAGTGGTTTCTTAAATATGATGCCAAAAGCACAGGCAACCAAAGAAAAATAGATAAATCAGACCTCATCAAAATAAAAAACTCTTGTGCAGCAAAGGTCATTTTCAAGAGAATGAAAAAATAACTCATGGGATGGGAGAAAATATTTCCAAATCATATATCTGATGAGGAACTTGTATCCAGAATATATAAGAAAGTTTACAACCCAACAACCAAAAGAGAAAACAACCTAACTTTAAAAATAAGCAAAGGGGGTGCCTGTCTGGCTCAGTTAGTGGGCCTGCGACTCTTGATCTTGGGGTTGTAGGTTCAAGCCCCACATTGGGTGTAGAGATTACTTAAAAATAAAATCTTAAATATAAAATAAAAGTAAATAAAAATAAGCAAGAATCTTGAGCAGGCATCTCTCTAAGTGGGTGATGGGCATTGAGGAGGGCACCGTTGGGATGAGCACTGGGTGTTGTATGGAAACCAATTTGACAATAAATTATATTTTAAAAAAAGAGGATGTGCACATGGTTAGCAAGCACGTGAAAATATACTCAACATCATTAGTCATTAAAGAAATGCAAACCCAAACTGCAATGAGATACCATTTCACACTCACTTGCTTAGGATGGCTATAATAATAAAAAAAGTCAGACAATAAGTATTGACAAGGATGTGAAGAATCAGAACTCTCTTTTATTGATGAAGGGAATGTAAGATAGTGCAGCCACTTTGAAAACCAGTCTGGCAGTTCCTCAAAGGATTAAACACAGAATTACCATATGATCTGACAATCTCACTCTTAGGTATATACCCAAGAGAAACGAAAACATTATAGCCACACAAACACTTGAATGTTCACAGCAGCATTATTCACAACTTCAAAAATCTGGATACAACCCAAATCCCAATCAACCAAGGAAAGGAAAGGTGCATTTGGAAAAATGATAGTCTAACATTGTAAACACAGGATTTTGACAGGCTTATGTTGGATATGAGCCTACTGGAAGCTTCCTGCTGGAAGCTTCCCAAAGCAGTGACTATGGGCTTTAAAAAAAAAAAAAAAGCCCTACAATTACAGGAATTAGCCAATATGACTCACTCAAGAGCTATTTAATCACCTGCATTATGCCATATATAACAGCGACAGGAAGCGATTTTTAGGACTTTACATGGCATAGTAACTGAGACAATTTGAAGTAACATTAGGAACTTCCTCTCAGGATAATCCCCCTTAGTGCCTTTTGCATTTAATGCTTTTCTCTCTCTAGTTGAATCCTGCATATTATCATTAGCCCCATCTCTTACATTTGTACAGCGTGTTAACATTCATATAATACTCTTCCGTGTATGCCTTCTCATCTTTGAAACGCAATACTCTCTACCCCTTGGATGGAGTCTGTAGAAACCGTCAGAAGTGGGAATGCTAAGTGAGTGATGGATGGGTTTCAAGAGACCTAAAGAGGTGGGAACATTCAGGTCCAGAATTCAGACACCAGTGCAACACTTTTTCCACAACCATGTAACTTAGTCACTACTTTTTACCCCCATTCCTCCTGCCGGGGGTGAGGAACTTAATTTATCTCTATGACAGTAAACTTGGTCATCTCAGATTGAAGCTGAATTTTTCCCTCTCCTTCCTTTTCTCTGGGGGGCTTATAAAACCAGTGACTGAGGAGGTGAGGAGGTAGGCACTCCTGGCACCGAGGTATCAGCAGGAGCCTCGAGGTTATGGTCAGCATGTGCCCATTCCGGTGTCTTTGGAGCTACATGTCCCCCTGCTTGGTTCTCAGCCATTGCCATGTTCCCAGCAGGCTTGGGTTGACGGTCCACATGCTCCTTGTTCTCCCCACTGGGGACACCATCAAATCTGCATGTATCTCAGGAGCCCAGAAGAGTTCCAGGAGACTTGGAGGGACACCTCAGAACCGTTCCATACGTCTACCTGACTGCCGACGAGACTCGCTAGTACCCTACCTGTGGGTGGCCTTCCCTGGGATTCCCAACTTCCTGGTGGGGCTTTACAAGTTCATGTAGAAACTCTAAGTCTGAACATTGACTGCTTTAATTTTCCACATTCTTGCCATGGTAGCCTTTCCCTGGGGGGTGGGTGTATGTGTGTATGTGTGTGTGTGTATGTGCGTGCGTGTGTGTGTGTGTGTGTGTGTGTGCACATGCATGCATGTGTGTGCCAGGAAGGGGTACACCCTCTTGGTCTTCTCCTACCCCGAAGTCATACTTGTCCTCAGACTTGGCATTCTCTATGCTCGGGGAGTTTCCTCAGCACACGAAACCCTTTCCAGGAACAAAATGCTGTTTATTAAGCACTTTGCCAACCACTGAGTTAAATTCTTTCCACATGATAGTTCCTTTCATCCTCACAATGAAAATAAATGCCAATAGTATCTCCATTTTACAGTCAAGAAAACTGAGTCACAGAGAGACTGTGTAGCCTTCCTCAGGCCCCACAGCTAATGAGCAGTAAGACTGATTGAAGCCCAAGTACTCTCAGGCCTCATACATGGCCACACCGGCTCTGCTCTCTCATGAGACACAGCCCCTCAGGCTGGCCTGGAATGGGCTTGGCTCACTGGCATGTGACTGCAGTGTGTGCTCTGTTTTCACGTGGATCCCTCCATCAGGTCAGGGCACGTGCTCACGTAGCCTCCAGAGAGCTGGCTGGCAGATCCCCTCCCCCTCCATGCACCTCTCCTCACCCAGGCTCACATGCTTCCCAAATTTGGCAATGGTGGGAGTACACATACATAAAAAGCCCCCATGTTTTTATCCAGACTGGCCCAAAGACCCCATGGGACTGGCTGAGGACTTTGTTGATGACATGGAAGGCCAATTGTCCCCATGCCCACACCACTACCCCCAGGGGCTGTACCTAAGAGGACCCCTCCAGCTCAGGGTCAGAGTCCCAGATGTCACCCAAAGACAGTGATCCTGTGAGCAGATGATGTCTCGTTGAGGGTGTTGGAAAGCAGGCCATCTGCCTCTGGTGCCTGAACAGACTGGTCCTGGATATGGGGAGAGTACACATCAGCTAGCTCTGCCAGGAGCCTAAGGGGCAGTCTGGGCTTCTCCCCCTCCCGCTCAGGAGGGAGAGATGGCTGATGGCTGATGGGTGCCATTCCTCTTGGCTTGGGACTCTACTCATACCTTAGATAGCAGATAGGGACTTCCTGTCATTCAGCAGTTAATCACCCAACCTTCAATCTGGAATCAGTCCCCAAGGGTGGCAGGCTCACAGCCTGTGAGGGGTGAACACAGCCCCTAAAACACAGTGCGGGGCGGGACAATGAGCCCACTTGGCCAGAGATTTATATTTGAGACCTGGGGCTGTCACGGATGAGCGGTGTGAACTTGGGCAATGGTTCACCCTCCCTCACAGCCACCCTTTCTCACAGGATGAGGGGCTGTGAAGGTTACATGTGCTCTGGGAGGCTTCCTACAAGGGAAGGGGACATTCCAGGTCATTCTCCTCCCCCTCCCCCTCAATTAGGCCTCAATTAGGAGGGAAAAACCAGAAACAAGTGATCCGTCCCAGGGACTCGGGTCCAGACAGTCATAGATAAGCTGAGAAACATGACCCCCAGGAGCCCCGAAGGACTTCTAAGTAAAGTCTGCTCCACATGACGGAAAATATTATTCAGCTGAGACTTTAAATAGCTGGTGCATCTGGGGCTGGAAGGTGGCCTGCGGAGGCAGCCAGAGCAGCCAGCCCCCAAACGTGGGGGCCTAGTAAGGTTGCTGAATCACCCCACAGTTTCCCGGCATCACAGGGTCCTAGGAGCCCCCTTCAGGAACAACTGGTTTTGCACAAGCCTTCCCAAGAAGACACAGCCGGGCCCCCCTACCCCATATACGTCCTCAGGGCAGTGGTTGGGTTACAAACAAGATTTGTGCTGCCTCCATATCCTGCAAGTCAGGGTGTATTGGAGTAGCACTGATCGCAGTCAGACCACAGATTGCCAGGTTTCACCCCGCCTCCCTGACTCAGTGAATCTGGGTGGGGTCTGAGAATTCCCCTTTCTCCCAAGCTCCTAGGAGACCCCACTCCTTCTGCACTGGTTCTACACTGGAGAATCTCTGCTCAAGGCCAGTGGTTCTTAGCCTCAGCGTCAAGTCAGACCCGCAAGGGAGATTTAACAATCCCAGTGGGCAGGCAAAACCCTATATGAAGCAAACCAGATTTTATGGGGGTGGGACCCAGGCATCCACATTTTTTAAATCTCGAAAGATGATTCTAGTGTGCAGCCAAAGTTGAGAACCACTGCTCCCACTGAGAGCCAAGAGAGCACCTTAGAGAAAACCAGGGCACAGCACCAAGCAGTGTAACATTGTTACACATTGGCCACACTTACATCTCCTGAAGCCACTGAAATCCCAACTAGAAGTAGCCCTGCTGAGTTCCAGAAGGTTCCTTGGCAAAGCCTGATGGCAGTGGGCTGCTAAAGCAGACCACATTTGTGCTCCTTACTCCTTAAAATGGGGCCAGCAGCAGCCCTGGGGGTTTTGAGAAATGCAGGATCTCAGACCCCCACCCCAGAGCTATCAAATCCAAATCTGTGCTTGAACAACATCCCCAGGTGATTCATGTGCACATTAAAGTTTGAGAACCACTGACCTGTGTTGGGACCTCAGTAGGGGCTGGGAAGCTAAACCAGCTCAAACCTAAGGTTGTTTCCAGGGACCATAACATCAGCTCCCCAAATACCAGAGGGACCTGGAAAGCTGGGGTGCTCCTGTTTTATACCTAAATCAACTGGGAAGCTATGTGGGGTTTTTTTAAGCTTATTTGTTTATTAGAGGGGAGGGGCAGAGAGAGAGGGAGAGAGAATCTCAAGCAGACTGCACTGTCTGCACGGAGTCTGGCTTGAACTCACAAACTATGAGACCTAGACCTGAGCCAAAATCAAGAGTCAGACACATAACCACTGAGCCACCCAGGTGCCTCAGTAGCTGTGTACTTTATACATAAATCACCCAAGAAAACCCCCAACTTTCCCTCTCCCCATCCAATGACCTGGCTGAACCCTCAAACCTAAGACCATCATTTTCACCGTGCTTGTGCGGAGTTATAGCCTGGTCCTAGTCAGAGTTTAGCACAGAGATCTTGAGCATGGCCCACACATGATCCAGGTAGCTTTAAAATCTCTTTGCTGCCCAGGGCACACACACCCAGACCAATTACATCAGAAAGCTCTGGGGTAGGGTCCAGGTGTCAGGACTTTAAAACTCCGCAGCAATTCTAGTTGGAACCAGGAAGAGCCCTACAGTGATCTTCTGTTTTCTCTCCCCTGACCTCCCTCCCACAGCCTTCGGTTCCTTGCCTGTCCGTCCTTCACCTCTGCCACTAAGTTGAACACCGGATTCTCCTATTGGAAAGACACTGTGAGCTTCCTGCCAGAGAGGGAATGGCATTCTGCACACAAAGCAAATTTGGTTATCTTTGCTGAGCTTGCAATATTGTGAACAGGCTACAACCCTCAGATTGTTTCAGTCTTGTCTAATTTTTCAGCAAAACACCCATAGTTCAGGCAGCTGCTGCTGTCAAAGCATGGCTGTGACACCAACAGAGGCTGCCGGGCCAGCAACACCCAGGAGACCAAGGTCAGAACAAATTCCCCTTGCACCATCCCATATTTCAGTGTTGACAGGCATGGAAGCAAGCATCCTGGTAGTCAGTGAAAGAACTCACTTTTATGTTGCATCTTGCATTCTTCTAGAAGTCACTAAGAACAAAGATTTGAAGGGAATTGTTCAGTTTCAATGCATATCCTTTTGCAAATGCTCTTGGATCTTGCCAACAATTTTGTGCAATGAGCTAGGCCATATTATGATTTCCATCTGTTGTGAGCTGAATGGTGACCTCAGCTCTTACTTCCAACTCCTAATCCCTGCAACCTGCAGTTATGACCTTATGTGTCCAATGGTGTGATTAAATTAGGGATATTGAGAGGAATTGCCTAATCTGGATTATCCTGGTAGGTCTTAAAATGCAATCATATGTATCTTTATAAGAGAGAAAAAGGCAGTGTGGAGATGGGGGTAGATATTGTAGAGATAAGGCCCTGACACCAGCAGCCATTGGAAGCTGGAAGAGGCAAAGAGCATGTTGGAGGTCCTCAGAGAGAGTGTGGCCTTACCAGTACCTTAGCCCTGTGAAACTGCGGACTTCTGGATTCCCAAAATGTGAGACAATAAATTTATTTTGTTTAAAACCATCTAGTTTGTGGTAATTTGTTACAACAGAACAAATACAAGCTACAGAAAGCTAATATAGCCTCTTGTCTCCAAATTCATGATGTACTCCACCGACACTCACAGGATGCCAGGCATGGATAAAGTCACTGGGATCCAGGAGGGAATAGCCAGACACGGTTCCCCTTCTGTGGAGTGCTCATCCCAGGGAGGCAGACAGCAGTAAGCATTCTCACAAAGGTGGAAGTAAAGGCAGAGGGTGGCACGTGCCAGGAAGGAAATAAAGGAAAGGACTGAAGAGAGGGTGCATGAGGCCAGGGCAGTGCAAGGGGCAGAGGAAGGAAGGCAGGTGACACTGTATGTGGTCATGAGATGTGATTATCTCTGTGGAGATGATGTGTGAGCTCAGACCCAAACAGGACGAAGAATCCAGGCATGGAGGGATGAGCACAGAACGACCCAGGCGGATGTAACAGCACCGTGGAGCCCCGAGGTGGGCAGGAGCTTGGCATGGAGGAGAAATGGCAGCAGGCACATCAGCTATGACCTAGTGGGAAGGTGAGGGCAGGAAGTGAGCTGGACACTGAGTAGGAGCCGCCTTTTATTCTAATGGTGCCATGTCAAGCAACTGGTGAGCCCCAGGTGCCCTGCAATACTTAATGTCCTGAATTTGTTCCCCGCAATAAACAGAGCAGTAGGGACACAAAAAGGAGTCTGAGGGACACTTGCTCTTAGGTGTTACCTACAAAATGTTTGGAGCCACAGAGCATCATATCTTAATAGCAGGGAGGCGTGCAGAGGTGTGGGAGCTGGGGGAATAGGATATGATCGCTGCCCAGCCAGGAGGGCTGGTTTGAGCGGAGCCTCTCCCAAGCTCTGTCGGCTCAGAGACAGCCAGCTCTCCAGTGCTGACCACAGGGGTCTGGGGAGCAGCCACGACAAGCCAAGGTCCAAGACCTGCTCTTCCCAGAAAAGAAGAAGAAGTGAGAACGTGGGGTGAGACCCCAGGGCAGTGCCAGGGTCCTCAGCACAGAAGCCAGCTGTTTCCATACGTATGTCCCTGCCCATCTCCTGACTTGCGTTACTGCAACTTGTCATCTGGCAAGTATGGGAAATGTGCCGGCTCACCTGTACTCTCTCCAAACCCTTCCCACCCTCCCTCCTTTCAGCAGGCCATCAGCAGGCCAGAGCTCCAAGACCCGGAGCAAGACGGTACACTCATTTCCCCAGATCTTGCCCCACAGAGCACCAAGGCCACAGGGACCCACCCCCGGCCCCGCCATCAGAGTCCCTGCCACCACCCGGACGAGGGGTAGTCCCACTCCTTGAGACCTCTGAAGAGAAGTGCCACAATACCATGGCCTCAGGGCCGGTGGGCAGTTGTAGAAAAGACTGTGAGAAATGTCCCAAGTTGCCTCTGTTTTGCCTGCAGCAAGCAATGGCTCCACAGAGGTCAGGTTTCTCTGAGTGCCCAAACTGGCCACAGAGTTGGTCACTTCTTTCTGGTAGTCCCTCAACTTTTTGTTTTTTAAATTTAAAAGACCCAGCAGGCCCTACAAAAGGCCAAAACCAGTGAGCACAGACTTCGGGAAGGGTAGGGGACTGTGAAATAGTGAAGAGGGGCCTCTGAAGGGAATTAATTCTAGGTTCCTGGAGCAAGTGATGCCAGGGAGAAGAGAAGAGAATTTTCATCCCAATTCTTCCACAATCTGGTCCTAAAATCAGTCTTGCCATGTTCCTTTTAGTGCTTGGTTTGCCTGGCTATATAATGGGCACAGCAATTGCAATGAATCTGAGGAGACAAAACGTATTGATGGTTGGCTTTTTCAGCTCCTATCTCAATGCTGAGACACAGCAGATGGGGAATTCTGGACCTCTGCCCTCAAGGAGCTTAGAATATGGTTGTGGAGAAGAGTGATCCATTCAAAGGAAGCAAAGCGTAAAAGTGTCTGTCAGGCCACTTTAAAGAAAGCACCAGAATGCTCTGGAGGGTTTGTGGAAGCAGACTGCTGGGCCCAGGGTTCCTGATGCAGTGGGTCTTGGGAGGGACCTGAGAATGTGTGTTTTTCTAATGCGCTCCCACGTCTTGCTGACTCCGCTGGCGGGTAGACCATACTATGAGAGCCGTTGGGACAACAGGATCTCAGAGAAGGAAGGGCTGGCGTGGGAACCAGCTGGAACGCTGGGGGACTGAATGTCTCACCGCTTCCTAAGTATGAAACCAGGGGTGTGTGGTGGCCGGGAGGTTCCCAGGAGCAGCTCTCTTGCTGTCTGTGCACAGCCCATAGTTCCTAGCGCACTGCTGCTTCTCTGCAATGGTTTTGCTTTATTTCATTTCCAGCCCATCGTGAACTAATACTTTTGTCAAGTACAAAGCCACAGGAATGGATGCTGCAGCAGTGTTGAAGTGCCATGAAAGTTCTTAAATGCTTATCTTGTCACCCACTGGTACCAAAGAGCTGATGGCCTGGCACCAGCTCATGGGCCACTTTGAGCTGTCCCACTAATAGCCTCTGTGTCCCCAAGAGGTCTTCACATGTCCACCCTGAATACAGCCCGGCATCTGGCACTAGCCGGGCACCAGGGAGGGGCCGGGAGACATTTTCTCCAGGGCTGCCCTCCGTGTCCACTCACATAAAAGCAGGGGGTGGAGGGCAGGGCAGATCCCTAAGCCCAGACCTTGGGGCATTGTTCCTCATGGTGAGGACAGATGCTTCTGGAGGCAGCAGCAGGCACCAGGGTTGAGACAGGAACCCCTGAGAGGAACTAAAGCCACATCTCTAACGCTGCATCCTCAAGTTATGCCTATGTTCCAGAGCAGGGTCAGGCCTCCTGGCCAGGAGCTGCTGCCTGCTCTGCCCTCCCCCTCTCCCCGATCAACCTAGGACCTGAGAATGCTCCTCTTCTGGACTTCTCCCACCTGTTCCTTTTCAAGGCCACCTTGGGGCACTTCAGGGAGTTCTGAGGCTCCAGTCCTGGCATTGTTGGAAATGACAGGTGAGCCACAGGCCCCCGGAGAAGCACAGAGATGCTGTGGAGAGTCACAGGAAGCCAAGCTGAGCACCTTGCAGGGAGACCCCTGAAGCCATTTACCCCTCACTCATCACTGCTCAGAGTGACAGAGCTGTGTCGGAGGCTGGGACCACGAAGAAAGCACTGAGCAGGGAGAAGCGGAAGGCAGAGTCAGTGGAGGCCAGCAGGAGAATGACTGCTCCTCCAGGGAAGGAGGGAGCCTTGTCTGTTTTGCTTTGATTTTTAATGAATATATGTCCAAACAATAAATTTCCACTTCCTGACTTTAATTGGCCTGGAAAACACTGTGATTTTTCACTTGGGCCTTTCCCTGACATTCAGCATTTCTCCAATATTCTCTGAATCCCAACTTAAATGCTAAGCATGTAGGGGTTATAAACCAACATAGGTCCTACTCTCAAGGCACTTAGGTCCTGTGGGTTGTATCAGTTAGCTACAACTGCATAACAAATCACTCCAAGCTTACTGGCTTACAAACCGCAACCATTTGGCTTAAAAAAAAAAAAAAAAACGCCAAAAACTCATGATGTTGTGGGTAAGGAAATCAAGCAGGGCTCTGTGGGGACAGCTCATCCCTGCTCTGTGTGGTGTTGCTGGAGCAGCTGGCCTGGGGCTGGTCAGGCTCACTCACGTGTCTGAACCCTCAGCTGGAATGGATCATGTTCTCTTCCCTGTGGCCTCTCTTTTGACATTGTTGTCTCATCCTTCTGGGGCCTTTTCTCCAGCCAGATAGTGTGGACTTCTTCCCATGTGGCTGTATTCCAAGTGAGTAGAAGCAGAAATCTTTTTAAATGCTTATTTACCTTTTTTTTAATTTAAAAAAAGTTTTATTTATTTTTGAGACAGAGAGAAAGAGTACGAGCAGGGGAGGGGCAGAGAGAAAGGGAGACACAGAATCTGAGGCAAGCTCCAGGTCTGAGCTGTCAACACAGAGCCTGATGGAGGGCTCGAACTTGTGAACCACAAGATTATGACCTGAACTGAAGTTGGGTGCTTAACTGACTAAGCCACCCAGGTGCCCCGAAATGTTTATTTATTTTTGAGAGAGAGAGAGAGAGAGAGCGCACATGTAAGCAGAGGAGGAGCAGAGAGAGAGGGAGACAGAGGATCCAAAGCAGTCTCTATGCTGACAGCAGAGAGTCTGATGCTGGGCTCAAACACACAAACCATTAGATCATGACCTGAGCTAAAATCGGATGCTTAACTGACTAAGCCACCCAGGTGCCCCAGAAGCAGAAATGTTAAAAAATGACTGAAGCTAGGTCCCATTTCCAGATGTTCTGCTTTAATTAGTGTGGAGTGTAGCCTAGGCATTGGGCATTTCAGTCTCTCCAGCTACTTCTGTGCTGACTGGCCAAGGCTGAGGACCCCAGCTCTGCCCCTCGTGCTTCAAGTGTGGTTCACGCACCAGCAGCAAAGGTTGCTGGAAGTTTGTTGGAAATGTGGAATCTCAAGCCCCTCACAGCAGAGGTAGTGCTTTGATGTGACTGGAACCAGGACTTGTGGCTAAGTGTGACAAATACAGCCAGAAAGAGCAATGCTGGAGTCATGGCTTGTGTGCCTCTATTTACCACAGGTGTTCTGGAAGAGGTGCCTCCAGGTGACCCCACAAAAATGTGTTCCCAATATAATAGTGGGCCATTGGGAGAAATAAAAATGGGAAGAAACAGGCACATTCACTGGAAGCTGAGGGAGATAAGAGGGCAGAGGAAGGTGAATCATTTGTGCTGGGGGTGGGGGTAGCATAAGCGGCAAGGAGATTCGAGGTACTTCTGGCTGCCTCTTGGTGTCAAATCAGCGCCTTTATTTCTGTGAAGTAGACATGATGTCCTCCAAAGTCCTGGCCCTCTACTTCTGTCCCAGGCGACTGGGGATTTCTGCAGAAAAGTCACATAACCTTGCAAATGAGAGCCTCCTGGATTCTTCCTTCACCTTCACTCCAATCCGATCCATCCGAGTTCAGTCTTCGGTCTCACTGCTGCACACCCATGCTCCCACCCACCCTGTACCCCAGCCTCACCCCTCAACATTTCTTTCCTGCTCGTGAGGGAGTTCCCTCCCCGCTCTCAGTCTTGGCCCCTCCAACCCAGCTTGCTTGTAGCTGCCTGAGTTGTCCACTGAAAAGTAAGTCCTGGACAATCACAATGAAGCTCGGCCTCCTTGGGGTGGCACGTGAGACCTGCCATAACCTCTCTGCCTCCTCCCCAAACTAACCCCTGCCATCCCCCTCCTCCCCATGGCAGGTGCTTGCAGTTCCCTCAACAGGTAGCCGCGCTGGGGGATCTGTGCCCTCACCTATGATCATTCCCTCTGCAGGCACACCCTTCCCCCTCCCTTCTCTGCCTGGCTAACCCCCAGGGTCACTGAGACTCCAGGGAACACTGTGTGGAGAAGGGTACCCCCTGGAGTTTAACCTTGGTGGTGTGGCATTTGTGTTCTTGAAGTCCAGCTCCAGAGGCACTTTGCCCTTGAAGCCGACTGACCAGGGATCTTCTCAGGAGTGCCCCGCCCCACCTCCACAAAACCCTATGGTGCCTCTAGAACTACACTGTTCAGTATGAATGCCATGGACACAAGTGACTGCCGAGCATCTGCAAGGCAGCAAGTCCCACTTGGGATGCGCTGTTAAGGGTGAAATGCACACCAAATTTCAATGATTTTGTGGAGAAAAAGAAAGAATAATTAGCTCATTAAAAATATATAGATTACAGATTACACATTGAGATGATAATATTTTTGACATATTGGGTTAAATAAAAGTGAAATTGATTTCACCTGTTCTCTCTACTGTTTTTTTTTACTTTTTTAAATGTTTTATTATTTTTTGAGAGCAAGAGAGACAGAGCATGAGTGGGGGAGGGGCAAAGAAAGAGAGAGAAAGAGATACAGAATCGGAAGCAGCTACAGGCTGCAAGCTGTCAGCACAGAGCCCGGCGCAGGGCTTGAACCCACGAACCATGAGATCATGACCTGAGCCAAAGTCAGATGCTCAACTGACTGAGCCACCCAGGCAACCCATCTCTACTGTTTTTAATGTGGCTAGTAGAATGCTTAAAATTGCTTACATAGTTCACTTTATTCCAATGGCCTTCACCAGTGTCATAGGTAATTCTCCCAGAACCCCTCTGTACTAGTTGTAAGCTAAGGCAAATTATTCAACTTCTCAGAAACTCAACTTCCTTCTGTATAAAATGTAGACAGTATGATTCCTCTCTTTAAGGGTGAGAAAAGAAGATCATTCATTCACCCAGCATATTATCTGACCTCTATCAGTATCACGTCAGTTGTATTAAATAGAATTAACAGTTACAGTAAACTTGGTGGTCTCAAGGATCATATTCACTTAGGACACCTAGAGTCTCACACAGTGCTTGACACATGGTAGGTGCTCCATGGAGGACATGAGTCACAGACTAGAGGCTGATTCATTTGCAAGAGCCCCGTTCTGGGAGATGCACTATCAGGGCAGGCTTTCCTCCCTCCCTCCTGCCTAGCAGACTATGTCTGGCACTATGCCACCTCCGGCATCCACCTGTCTGACCAGCACCTGCAACCTTCAGTACCCCCAAAACCTTTTCTCCCAACATCCCTATCTAAATCTCCTTCCATCTAGTCTGCAGCCTGTCACAGATACCCTGGCCCTGGCAAATGCTCCTGGAGAAGTGCTGCCCAGGTGTGGCCCTGCAGGGAGCCGTCTTCCCCAGGAGCCATGAATCATTCTGCCTGCTTCCATCATTGTCCAAAGGTGAGCAACCCAACAGATGATTTTCTCCAGCTATTTCTGGGCCCTTTTCAGAAACATCCTTGTCTCCAAATATGAACTTCTAAACGAGCAACAAATCATTCTGGATAAATGTTAGTTAATTTGAATCTTGGGAAAGAAAAGCCCAGGGTTTTCTGCAGAAAATTAAACATCACTGTTGTGAAACTTGAGTGTGTATAGCAGGGATGGCCACAAGCCCCAAAAGCCAGGGTCCTGGCCTCTGGTATTGCCAAAACCCAGCGCCTCAGGGGGAATCCTGAACTTGCCCTGGAACACGATCGGGATATGACTGAGTTTAACTTGAGTTTGCAACATGGCACTGATGCCCAGTGAGGCCTTCTCCCACCCTGAGGAAGGTCAAAGGGATTCTTGGTCGGGGAGTGCCCGTGCATGGCTTAGTCCACTCTGAGATCTCTACACGCCACACCTTCTGGAAAAGTAGACCCTGAAACCCTTTTTATGGAAGTCAGCTCCTTGGCAGAGAAAAGAGTCAGAGGCTGGAAAAGTGGGTAGACACAGCAATCAGAAAGCAGGGCCAATTGCTGCCCAACCAGGGACACAGTGAGGATTCAGGACCACAACATCTCAGGCCATCGGGGGCCATAGCAACCATTAGCTTGATTACCCAATCTACCCATGAAGAACTACAGCCCAGAGATGGGGAGAAACTTTTCCAAAGGCAACCTGACAGTGCTCAAGCCCACTCCAGGTGTCCTGACTCCCAGACCAGTGCCCTAACAGGCTCCTTGCAGGAGAAACATCTTTGGTCCCAGCTCCTGTTTATGAACATATAGATGACAATAAACAGAGCCCCGAAATACCGTTCACACTGCCTACATCATTAAACACTCACTGATCTGAGTAAACATAGTCCCGGGTCAGCCTGCAAATATCTCAACGGAAGTACTAATTCTCAGAGATTCATATTTTTAAGGCAGTGCCTTCCAGGAAGCTGAGAGCCTGAACCAAAGGGATGGCAGTGTTCACAGGGAGCATGGTGTGGAAGGAGACACAGAAAGAGTCATCATGGGCGCGGGTCTCCATCTGAGTGTGAGGAGAAGTGTTAGGAGAGCCTCTTGGCAGCCAGAGGCCCGAAAGCCAAGGCACTAAGTTGGAAGAGGGAGAGTGGGTTCCTAAGCCATGGATGAAGCAATTGCCTCCAATTCTGTGTTCCTCTCTGTATCCCTGGCCCTGGCCTTATGACTTGCAGTGCTTCCCACTAAGGCAGAGGGGACTTTCTGCCTCTGATTTGTTCAGTCACAGCCTTGCTTTGGTCAGTGGGATGTGGGCCGAAGTGACAGTGTGTCTGTCCACAGCCTCCTGTACTTCTGGCATCACCGTGAGAACAGCACCCCTCCAACGATGGCTGCTGTCCCCCATCCTGGCACGTAGAACAAAGCCAGAGGGAGCAGCACCTGAGCCACACTGGCAGCCAGGAGCCCGGTGCAGCTGGTCAGGCAATGTGGAGCAGAGCCAGCTGCCAGCTGATGACACACAGGGCTGGTGCTGGTCAGAGCCCAGGAGAGCCTCACCTTCCGGAGGGATGGTGACATTCCAGGGAAAGGAAGCAGCCAAATGAAGGGGCAGCCCAGGCAAGAGGAAGGCCATGATCAAAGGCATGGGGGTGGGAAAGGACAGTAAACATTTAACGAATGAATAACTCAGAGTGTTGGGAGCAGTGCTGTCTAAAATTCTTCAATAACAGAAATGCCCAGTATCCATGCCAAGCAATGTAGGAGCCCCTAGCTATGTGGGGCTCTTGAAAGGAGGCTAGTCTTCAGAGGAATTGAATCTTTCATTTAATTTTAAATAACTGCTTTTTAAAAAGACACAGGTGTCTACTGTGTAGACAGTACAGATCTGGACAGTTGGGTCCAGGGAGGGCTCAAGTAGAGCAAGGCTGGAGATCCGTTTCACTCAGTAGAGTACCTGAGCTCAAGGGGTCTGGTAATTCTATCAGCACTGAAACTTCCTGGCATCCTTGTATGTAGTACATGTTAGATGAGGAGACTGAAGCACAGGGATGGGAAGTGCTGTGCGGAGCCCCTTGAGGAGCAGAGCTGGGCTGGAAGCGAGAAAGACCCCAGTGCCTCTGCATTCACTGCCTCCCCATATCCACATCAGCCGACACAGCTGTGTCCAAAGGCTACAGAGTCCCCTTCTGGGAGTTTTCCTCTTTGGGGCCTGCCTCCCCACCAGCTTCAAAAAGTAACACCTGAGTTAAGGGCTCACATGCAAGAAGTTGTTTTTGTTGTTTGGTTTGTTTGTTGTTTGCAGAAGCCGGGCAGTTAGCTCGTGGAACAGGATTGGCAGTGCTGAGGGAAAGAATGTCAACCCAACGATGTGTTATTGCCTTATTGAGCTGGTCGCTGCTGTGGGAAACCAGGTACCTCTGAATTGTCCACCTGAGACGTGAAGGAGGGGAGCATCCTCCCCCAGGCCCTGTTCCTCAACACCAGGAGAGCTGAGTGGCTCCCAGCATCCCTTGTGGGGACCCTCCTGCAGCTGAGGGAAGATTCCATCAGATCACCCTTGATATGAGCTCACTGTCACCCCAACAGCAGGAACAAGAAAGTGGCTGACACATATTGTATGATCCCGCTTACATGAAATGTCCAGAACTAGCAAAAAAGAAAAAAAGAGTCAGAAAGTAGATTAGTGTTTGACAGGGACTAGGGGAGGGGAGTGAGCGCTAATGGGTACAGGATCCTCCATGGGCTGAGGGAAATGTTCTGGAACTAGACAGTGGTGATGGCTGGTGGTGAATTTCATGCTATGTGAATTTTACCTCAATTTTTTAAAAAGTGGGCTGAGGGGCGCCTGGGTGGCGCAGTCGGTTAAGCGTCTGACTTCAGCCAGGTCACGATCTCGCGGTCCGTGAGTTCGAGCCCCGCATCAGGCTCTGGGCTGATGGCTCGGAGCCTGGAGCCTGCTTCCGATTCTGTGTCTCCCTCTCTCTCTGCCCCTCCCCCGTTCATGCTCTGTCTCTCTCTGTCCCAAAAATAAATAAATGTTGAAAAAAAAATTAAAAAAAAAATAAATAAAAAGTGGGCTGAGAGGAATATAGTGACAGAAAAAAAGTGTGACCCATCCTCCAGGCTCTGCCCTCGACTGAGGGCCCCACCCCGGGGCAGGCCCTAGTTGTTACCCCAGCTACAGCAAAACCCCGCTGGGCCTGCTTTCCATCTTCCACCTGGTATGGAGCAGCTCTGCTCTGCCCCAAGGGGTCCAGCATCACCAATCAGCAAGGCCACTTTCAGGCTGGCCCCCTACATGGGGCTGCATCTAGCAAAGAGGACAGTGTGTATGTGGCAGGGGTGGCCAGAGCTGAGACGAAGGAGGATCACACGGCAAGCCGTAGAGAACTTTTCCAACTGCCAGAATCTGGGCCCTCCACCCCAAAAGAAATCGCATGCACCAAGATACTTCTAAGTAGATGGGAAAAGATTTCACAGGATTTGACAAGGTCATATGATGTCATTTCACTGAAGCTGTTCCAGAGATGACAAAACAAAAGTGTCCAGGGAGGCTGGCTTTGCCCTGGAGACCTTGGGGAACTTAACATTTGCAATGGGAGGAGAGGGGGATGGGACAGGAGAGGAGGTGCGACTGCAGACACCAAGCTCTGCCTGCATGGGGTGGCTCTGGCGACACTGTCCCCTAGGTTGTCTCGTCGTCTTAACAAACAGAGACAGTGTGTCACATCTAAATATAGCCAAGAGGATATTACACAGAATTATTCAACAGGAATGCAAAAAAACTGCTGCTCATCACAGTTGGGCCTAGCTTGATTTCACAATCAAATGAAGAGACTTTTCCACGTCCAAGAGGCCCGGACTATCAGTGCCAGCAGCGCTGAGAGAGGCACCGAGCTCGCCCCACACTCAACTTGGCACAGCAGTCTTCCCCTAGGGCTTCCTGGTAAAAAGAAGGCAAAGCCAGCAAATGAGATAAACCATTTCAAGGGAAAACCACCGACCCTAAGCCAGTCACTGATTTGGCTTGAGAAGTAAGGAAAGTCTATAATTACAGGTCTTTGCCTGCTCTCTTGTGTGCTGGGTTTCTTTCTTGAATTAGTTCCCCATCTACAAAAGTACATCAGAGAGACCTAGGTTCAAGCCCTGGCTTTGCCACACGATAGCTGTGTGACTTTGAACAAATGACTTCACCTCTATGTGTCTCCATTTCTTATCTGTAAAATAGTGATAAGAACAATAGCTGTCTCAAATGGCAATAAGAAGATTAAATGGGGGGCGCCTGGGTGGCGCAGTCGGTTAAGCGTCCGACTTCAGCCAGGTCACGATCTCGTGGTCCGTGAGTTCGAGCCCCGCGTCAGGATCTGGGCTGATGGCTCAGAGCCTGGAGTCTGTTTCCGATTCTGTGTCTCCCTCTCTCTCTGCCCCTCCCCCGTTCATGCTCTGTCTCTCTCTGTCCCAAAAATAAATAAAAAACGTTGAAAAAAAATTTTTTTTTAAAAAAAGAAAATTAAATGAAATCATTCAGCATTCAACAACTACTATGTTTCAGACACTATTTTAGGTGCTTAGGATGTATCAGTGGGGAGCTGGTCTTCGTGGAGCTCATATTCAAGTGTGGATAGATTAACAACACGCAGAGAATCTAAAGAAGGTGAGGTAAAGGAAAAATGGCCACATACCCTTTGCTAGTCTTCCCAGTGAGAAGAGCAATCTAATTCTCACCTCCTGTACCAGAGCTTCCCTTAGTGGCTTGTTGATCAAGAGAACATGGCAAAGAATGACGTTCTGGGATTCCACGGAAAGGCAGGATCAGAAGACGCATTGCAGCTTCCTTCTGGATCTTTCAGAACATTCTCTCCGGGAGACCTGATCTACACACTGGTGGTGTGTACATGCTCTGGCCAACGATCCAACTTTCCAGCCATCCCACCAAGCTCCTAGATAAGGGATGAAATGATCTGGACCACCCAGACCAGCCCATCCACCCCCTGACAACAACCAAATGACCCGAATTGATGGGTGTGGTGCAGAATTGGTCAGCTGAGACTGGCCTGAGTTTCTGACCCACAAAATCATGAGATATAATAAAACTTACCTTTAAACTTTATAAAACTTATTTTAGTGGTTTTAAGCCACTAAGTTTTGGGATGCTCTGTTACATAACAAGAGAACAGGATGGTAAGTGGGGTTGGGGTTCATGCATATAAAACCCGTAGGCAGCTGCCACAAAAGGGCATCGGATATTAGTATCCCCACTCGTACTTTTCTCTAGTCTTCTCTCCTTTCAACAGGAACTATTTCAAAGCTGGAGGTTTCTGTTAGGCACCATTCAAATGATGTTTGTGTTTTCATGCATGGGAAACTGATTCTGTTTCTCCTCTTGGAGAGGATGTCCCAAGGAATAAATGGGCAGTTAGAGGCTCAGGCTTGAGAGCTCAAGCATGGTAGGATAAGGAAGGAGCTCCATAAAGCATAAAGGCATTTATGGGCAGACACTAATTTCTGTACTTGAACTTCATCCCCCTCCCATACACACTTTCTCACACTGAAAATTTTTCAGACTGAATTTTGATGGGCAGGGAGGTTTTCCTGGTAATAACATTATTATACAACGCTTAGGAAAACCATTACAATTGTGTGTCTCATTAATCCACACAAGTTCTCGTGAGACCACTATGAAAAAACCCTTGGTTACACATATCTAAAGCTCTCTCTTTCTCTCTTTACCCACCCCTCCACCCCTGCTTTCTCTGTATGCTCTGTTTTTCTCAGTTCCAAATATTAAAGAAGGAAAATAGCTTTCCAGTACAGAATGCCTACAGCTTTTCCACCTATGTAAAGTCTGGAATTTTCTTGGAGAGAAACGAAAGGATATTACTGGATTGATTAAGCATTTATTCCAAAGGAAGCAGAATCTTAGTAAGTAATTCGTGCAGTTAAAAAAAAAAAAGAGAGAGGAAAGGTAAATAAAAGGTAAATAAACTCAGATACGCATTCTAATAAAAATAAATAAATAAAGGACCTTAGGATGACAAGAATTATTTAGAGGTGTGGATGGACTATAAATGAAGAAAAGTGTGAAAAGATGTAATTTAAAATACCGAATGCTACTGGGTGTTATATGTAAGTGATGAATTGTGGGAATTACCCCCGAAACTAAGAGCACATTGTATACACTGTATGTTAGCTAACTTGACAATAAATTATATTTAAAAAATAAAAATAGAGGTGCCTGGGTGGCTCAGTTGGTTAAGTGTCTGACTTTGGCTGGCGGTCTGTGAGTTCAAGCCCTGCATCAGGCTCTGTGCTGACAGTTCAGAGTCTGGAGCCTGATTCAGATTCCATCTCTCTCTCTCTCTCTCTCTGCCTTTCCCCTGCTTGCACTGTCTCTCTCTCTCAAAAATAAATAAAACATTAAAAATTTAAAAATAAATAAATAAAATAAAATAATAAAATACCAAGTGCTAGGCAGGGGGGAAAAAGTAAACAGAAATCACAGGATATGCAGCTGATGATTAGCTAAATGTTTTACAATGTTTTGATAAAGGTTTTTTTCCCCCTATACCAGATCAAGTGCATAGCCATAATCAGTGCCTCCTGAGAGGCTGAATAACATCAATGGCATCCCACAGCACTATACTGCCACCTAATGGCAGCTATTCCAATTGCAGGCATAGTACTTGAGAGAATTTATTCCACTTGTGGGAGTACACATCTTGCAAATTAAACCCTATATGCTACTTTACATGGAAAACCCGACAGACTCTACCAAAAGTCTGATAGAACTGTTACATGAATTCAGCAAAGTCGCAGGGTACAAAATTAATGTACAGAAATAGGTTGTATTTTTATACACCAATAATGAAGCAACAAAAAGAGAAATAAAGAAACTGATCCCATTCACAATTGCACCAAGAACCATAAAATAGCTAAGAATAAACCTAACCAAAGATGTAAAAGATCTGTATGCTGAAAACTATAGAAATCTTATGAAGGAAATTGAAGAAGACACAAAGAAATGGAGAAACATTCCATGCTCATGGATTGGAAGAATAAACATTGTTAAAATGCCAATACTACACAAAACAGTCAACACATGCAATGCAATCCCAATAAAAATTGCACCAGAATTCTTCTCAAAGCTAGAACAAACAATCCTAAAATTTGTATGGAACCACAAAAGGCCCTGAATAGCCAAAGTAATTTTGAAGAACAAAACGAAAACCAGAGGCATCACAATCCCAGACTTTAGCCTCTACAAAGCTGTAATCATCAAGATACTATGGTATTAGCACAAAAACAGACACATAGACCAATGGAATAGAATAGAGACCCCAGAATTGGACCCACAAATGTATGGCCAACTAATCTTTGACAAAGCAGGAAAGAGTATCCAATGGAATAAAGACAGTCTCTTTAACGAATGGTGCTAGGAGAACTGGACAGCAATGTGCAGAAGAATGAAACTAGACCACTTTCTACACCACCAATGAAACTAGACCACCACTACACCATACACAAAAATAAACTCAAAATGGATGACCGACCTGAATGTGAGACAGGAAACCATCAAAACCCCAGAGGAGAAAGCAGAAAAAAACTCCCTGACCTCAGCTCCAGCAATTTCTTACTCGACACATCTCCAAAAGCAAGGGAATTAAAAGCAAAAATGAACTATTGGGACCTCATCAAGATAAAGAGTTCTGCACTGTAAAGGAAACAATCAACAAAACTAAAAGGCAAGTGATGGAATGGGGAAAGATATTTGCAAATGACATATCGGATAAAGGGCTAGTATCTAAAAATCTATAAAGAACTCACCAAACTCCACACCTGAAAAACAAATAATCCAGTGAGGGAGTGGGCAGA
The DNA here is from genome assembly GCF_016509475.1 of Prionailurus bengalensis. Lineage (NCBI taxonomy): Eukaryota > Metazoa > Chordata > Mammalia > Carnivora > Felidae > Prionailurus > Prionailurus bengalensis. The sequence continues at coordinate 44,157,618 of NC_057354.1, read as the reverse complement.
AGACATAAATATATGCTTTTCCAAAGAAGACATCCAGATGGCCAACAGACATGAAAAGATGCTCAATGTCACTCATCATCAGGGAAATACAAATCAAAACCACACTGAGATGCCACCTCACGCCAGTCAGAGTGGCTAAAATGAACAAATCAGGAGACTATAGATGCTGGCAAGGATGTGGAGAAATGGGAACCCTCTTGCACTGTTGGTGGGAATGCAAACTGGTGCAGCCACTCTGGAAAACAGTGTGAAGGTTCCTCAAAAATTAAAAATAGGACTACCCTATGATCCAGGAATAGCACTGCTAGGAATTTACCCAAGGGATACAGGAGTGCTGATGCATAGGGGCACTTGTACCCCAATGTTTATAGCAGCACTTTCAACAACAGCCAAATTATGGAAAGAGCCTAAATGTCCATCAACTGATGAATGGATAAAGAAGATGTGGTTTGGGGCGCCTGGGTGGCGCAGTCGGTTAAGCGTCCGACTTCAGCCAGGTCACGATCTCGCGGTCCGTGAGTTCGAGCCCCGCGTCGGGCTCTGGGCTGATGGCTCAGAGCCTGGAGCCTGTTTCCGATTCTGTGACTCCCTCTCTCTCTGCCCCTCCCCCGTTCATGCTCTGTCTCTCTCTGTCCCAAAAATAAATAAACGTTGAAAAAAAAATTTTTAAAAAGAAGATGTGGTTTATATATACAATGGAATACTATTTGGCAATGAGAAAGAATGAAATTTGGCCATTTGCAGCAACGTGGATGGAACTGGAGGGTATTATGCTAAGTGAAATAAGTCAGGCAGAGAAAGACAGATACGATATGTTTTCACTCATATGTGGATCTTGAGAAATGTAACAGAAGACCATGGGGGAGGGGAAGGGGGAAAAAAGTTACAGAGAGGGAGGGAGGCAAACCATAAAAGACTCTTAAAAACTGAGAACAAACTGAGGGTTGATGGGGGTTCGGGGAGAGGGGAAAGTGGGTGATGGGCATGGAGGAGGGCATTTGTTGGGATGAGCACTGGGTGTTGTATGGAAACCAATTTGACAATAAATTTTATTTAAAAAAACAAAGATAACAACAAATATATATATATATATATGAGAGGGTTCTGTATTTATCAAATATATACGATGTTCCCAGCAAGATACTTTTAAACAATGGGGGAGTGAGGTTCGTATCTCAAAGAAACTTAGAAGCAATAAATACCTAGTAAACAATAATTACAAATATTATGTGTCATTGTCATTTACAGGAAGGAAAATCATCCATAGCACACAACAGAATTTCCAGTTTACCATGACGAGAAAGAGAAGTAGGAATGAGTAAGCCAAATAGAAGCCCAAGTAGTTCTTGATCCCAGTTTCTTCTGCTGGACTTTTACATCAAGTTGGGGGAGGAAGGGACAAGCGGGGAAAGGAACCTATTGGTGTTGATGCCCAGTATGTGCTGGGAATTTGACAGTTATTATTTCATTTACTCTTCACAGTTACCCTACAAGGAAAGGTTACTGTCAAATATTGGAGATCATTAGAGGGTAAATATGCAACCAAGATTCCTGACCATGGATTGCGGTGTAGATCTGAAAGAGTTGAAGTTTCCATGCCCTTTGCTCTCTGAAAAGTCACACTACTTTCATACACTGAACCTCTCCTCCAGTTCCAAAAACATTGTGATTTAAAAAAATTTTTTTTAATTTATTTTTGAGAGAGTGCAAGAAGGGGAGAGGCAGAGAGAGTAGGACAGAGGATCTGAAGCATGCTCTTTGCTGACAGCAGTGAGCCCAATGTGGGGCTTGAACTCGTGAACCATGAGATCATGACCTGAGCCAAAGTCAGACGCTCAACTGACTGAGCCATGCCGGTGCCCCCAGAACACTGTGATTTTTGAGAGAGATGCATGTGAGTTGGTGCTATGTCAAGACAGGTCAGTTGTTACTCACGGAGCTATCCCATATGGTAAGAAGACATTCTCCTGCTCAAAGAGCTAATGAGTTAGAGGTGGAACTGAAGTTGACCCTGAGGAAGTACAGATGGTTCTCTGAGAGGGTCAGATCATTAGCAGCTTTCTATTGCAGCATGGCTAAATGTATCAGGATACATCTCAACCTCTGGAGGAACCCCCTTAAGTTGACAAATTCTGAACCCAGCCAGATAATTTGATCCAGCAGTTGGAAGTGGCAGCCAGGAAGCACTTGAGGGTTTGCATGCAAGTAGGCCATGGACCACCCGTTAGAAGTTCTGTTGTGGATGCTTCAGATACAGTATGTGAACATCTTCTTCTCAACAACGTTGGTCTCTGAACATCCTTTTCTCAACAAACTTGGTCTCTGCTTCCTTTCACACCATATGCACCACTCACAAGGGATGAGGGAATCTGCCACTTTATAGATGCTTGCCATTACATTTTACTTTGTATAGGTCAGAGTCCCTTCAGGAAACAGAAACCAACCCAGACACTCCAAAAAGAGGGAATTTATTACAGGGAATTGGTTACATGGGTGATGGAACAGCTGAGAAGCCACATAAAGATTAATGACAGGTAGAGGCCACTCCACCCTCAGGGCTAGGATGACAAATACAGGAAATGGTGTTATGGAAGCTGCAGAAGTTCGACCCATGGCTGGCCTTAGCACTGAGTCCGGGTCAGTGGAAGGAGGAGGCATCCAGCAACCATAACAGCTATGTATGAAATGCTACTCAGAGAAGAGATGGGAAATCAGATGCTTTTCGTGTCCCCACTGAGGAAACAAGGTGGGATTCTAGGACCCAATTAATATTAATATTTAGAAAGCATCCTTTCCTAGGGGGTGTCAAAGCTGGGTGAGCCTCAGAATTAGTTGGATCCCCACTGGAGATTCTGATGCAATGAGTCAGAGATAGGGCCTGCACAGGGGTAATTTGAGGTGACTGTAATGTGCATACAGGGTTGAGAAGTGATGTTCTAGACCATAAGTTCCAAAATAGCAAGGATGTGTTTACCATTATATAGTCAGTAACACCACAGTGTCTGCCCCAACAGAGATGCTTACAACATATGTGTTGAATGAACAGCAATAACCCAGAACCCTTGGTGAACCAGATAGACCAGATGGATACCATCTCAGAGCAGAGGAACATGTAGAGAGCCAGTAGTCAGGAATAAGTCATTGCTAAAGAGATTAACATGGCTACCAAGGCTAATCACAAGTAAACTATCTTTTAGCCTAAAATGAATCAAATGCCAAGAAAGAAGCAGATTCCCAAAAGGAAATAGCTGACAGAGGTGAGCTATCCAACCACAGTCCATGTAGAACTGCCCTCCTCTGGGTTCATAATGGCACCAGCAATGACTGAATGACCATACTCTGGTTCTATTTCAGCCCTTTCCCTAAAAAGAAGAGTGCCCACATCTCTCCTTCCATTTTGCATCCCAGCATCTAGGTATTGTATGCAGCATGCAAGAATCAAAGTACTTTCCACTGTGGTCAAGCTAACAGTGGCACTGTAGGAGCTCTGCCAACCCCATGAGTTGGAGGAAATAGCAGATACCCATATCCTACCTGGATGCAGAAGAACAGCACCTGCCCTGCTAGTCACTGCCTGTGGAATCTGGAATAAGCTACCAGTGCCATTTGCCTCTCATTTTTCCATTCCTCATGCTCCCTTTCCTTCATGTCTTTTTCCATCTCTCTCTCCATTTCATTCTTTCCACACCTCTCTTTCCTCTCATCACAGTCCTTCCTCTTCCCCCCTTCCTGGTTCTTCGTGCCCTGGGACCTCACCTCCACTTTGAGCAAAGCCTTCCTCAGTCCACACTTCTATTTTCTCCAGGATGAAATGGGACTAAATGCAGACATGTCCTTGAACATCTCATCAGGGAGGAGGGACACAGTTTTATAGAAGAAAGGAAAGCAGATTGCCTTGATTACTCCTCTGAGAAACTTTAGAACTTGGGACATTTCAAATGGCACTAAAGAACTGCAAGCAGGGTCACTTGCAGGTATTTAAGTCCAATAACCAGCCCTTTAACCAGCTCTTCTGTCCCCATCGCAGGAAGCTCCCATCAGAAAACTCTGCCCTCTTCCTTGAATTGCAAGCATGAGGGCTGCTGTATCTCCCAGGTGCCAGCTGATTGCCCCACAGCCTTCAAGATGCCAGAATTGGCCATAGTGTCTCCTGATGTGCCTGACCTACAAATGAGACCAATATGCCCTAATGTGGCACAAATTCCCAAACCTGATTTCATCTCAAAAAACTAGGAAGCATGTAAAAAACATTCAGATGCCAGGAACCACCCCAGGCATTCTGAATTAGACTATCGAGGAGTGGAGTCCAGGCAGCCAGGACAATACCCTCCCACTAATCTCTGAGAACCACCGCCATGAAGGAATTTTGCATCTAGAAATGGCAGGGTGTTGATACCTAACTCCCAGAGAGGTCTCTCACCAATGCTTTCCAACTCCATTCAAGCCTCTACATAACAGGTGAGATATATATTTTTTAGCTCAGTGTGCCCATTTTAAGTAAGCAAAGCAAACCTACCATGACAAAGTACCATTCCTTCTATGCCTTATGAACCTGGACTTTTCGCTAAGCCCAATTCAAGCAGTGTGGTATATTTTTGTGACTTGTCTCCCCCTTCCTTGTTGTCCCTGATGATTGCTCTGACCTAGTTTTAGGTGAACAAGCATGCTGTGGAGACAGCATCATGAAGTTTTTTCCCCCGGCTTCACCCAACAGGGGTAACTGGCTTGGTGTACGGCCATCATCAGGACCTGAGCCTTCTCGCCTGCTCCCTCAGAAAGAATGGTAGGATGTCCTGAAGCTAAGGGCTCAACTTCCCAACTGCTCCCCCAAAGACATGCAATCCATCTCCTATGGCCGAAGGCAAACAAATACAGATCAGATACGTGAAGAGGAGAGTGCTGTTCACGCTTGCTTTGGGGAAAAGGTTTCACCCTCATTAAGGAGGGTTATACCATAACCCACTGGCTTTGGAGCATTTTTAAGCAACAGAATCATGACTTTAAGTTTCTTATTTGGGATCCCACATCCTAAACAGGTAATGAAGAACTTTTCTGGTTGATGCCAGAGGCCTTCCTGTGGCCTCTACACCTTCCATGCTCACAGCAGTCCCTGTGCTTTGCATGGAGCTCTCAGCTTCCATGACACCAAATTCAAGCCACCATCCTGAATTTTGCTGGCCTCCTCTCTCATTCAGTGGCTTTTGTGGGTTTCGGGGATATGTTGGAGGCAGCAGAATGGAGGATCACTCCAGCAGTAAGGACTGTTGAGACAAGGACTTAGGTGCAGATCACTTCTTCAGGACAGTAAAGCTAGGAGTAAGACAGGAGAAGATGAAAGGTCAATGAGAGGGCATATACTGAAGTTGCTGCTGGGCATCAGGGGTTTGATCCCACTGGGAATCATGCACAGTGCCCCCCAATAATCATCTGCCTGAAAGAAGGCAACTGGGCATTATCCACTGGCTTTAGACCCTCCACCAGAACGGAGGATCACAGCCATTTGCCAGAAAAGATTAAACAAACAAACAAACAAAACCCATGTCCCCTAAGTTTGGGATTCTCTAGCCCTAAGGATCTTTGAGACAAGGACTTAGGTATATATTACTTCTTTAGGACAGTAAAGCTAGGAGTAAGACAGGAGAAGATGAAAGGTCAATGAGAGGGCATATACTGAGGTTGCTGCTGGGCAATGGGGGTTCGATTCCACTGGGAATCATGCACAGTGTCCCCCAGAATCATCTGCCTCAAAGAAAGCAGCTGAGTGTTATCCACTTGCTTTAGACTCTGGAGTGAGAGTTGTCCTAGGGGCATTAACTACTCCCACACAAATGTGTGCACACTATACTCACACATGTTCATACGCACACACATGCATCTGGGATGCACCCATACCCCTGAAGCTTGGAAGGGCTGTCCTCCACAGCAGCAGCTGAAATCAGACATGAGCCTTTATGAACTCCTTCATGTTCTTAGGGATGCCATGGGCTCTCTTTCGAGGTAAGATGTCCCTCTTAAAATCACATATTTGGTTATTGAAAACTCCGTGGGAAGTGGAGATGTGACTCTTCCAGCACTTTCTTCATGCAAAAACACTCATCCCATGGATGCACTTTTAAAATCAGAGAAGGTAGTCCCCATACTCACACCAGCCTGTCTAAGCCCTGACTCACACATCGGCACCGATAACTTCCCTCTTCCAGCTCCTCCAGGCTCCAAGATCGAGGGCTGAACTGTCCAGGCTGACCGTTGATGGGCTGTCAGCAAGATGAATCACAGGCCCTTGCTGTCCTCTGGGATGTAGCACCACTCATTGGCAGTGAGATTTCCAGCTTGAGCACTCCCAGCCAGCAGAGACAATGCTGTGCCTCATCTTGAAGATTTCTGAGCTCAGGTAAGCGTAACCAGACTAAGGCAAGCGTGGCTTTTCCAGAAGGAACTCTCAGACTCACTTCCCATCAATTCTCCTATTGGTTTAGAGAAAGCAAAACCTTTTTTCCCTACTACCACTGCCCTCATGTGAGATTTAACTTTTCAAAACTGGTCTGAACAAGGGTTTGGGAACACCACCATAGGATAATGGTAGGGTAAGCCAACAGAATACAAAACTCTGTGTGTGCAGCACTATACCAACTCTTCTTTAAAAAGGAGACAGAGAAAAAGAATCACAAGATGTCATTTGATCAAGAGTCTATGCTTGACTCAGACCAACAGGTCTCCAAATGTGTTCCCTGGAACAGCAGCAGCAGCAGCATCACCTGGAGACTTGTTAGAAGTGCAAATTCTCATCCCACCCTGGACTTACTGAATCAGAAGTTATGGCACGGGAGCCCAGCAATTTAGGAGATTCTTATACTTGCTAAAATTTGAGGACCACTCTTAGGCTAAAGAATGAGGCAGGCATCACTCACTGAGCTGGGAGCTGGGAGGAGGCAGAGCTTCTGTCCTCCAGAAGCCATGGTGTGGCAAGGAGGGGGAGGCAAGTGCTTGCGGCAGCAAAATACTAGGAAGAACCCCACACAAAAGTAAGTGGTCACAGAAAGGTATGTTATAGAAGCATTCATAGAAAAGAAAAATCAAAGGAAAGTAGAAATTAAAGAGAAAAAGGCAGGCTGGCAGAGAGGAAAATCAAAACAGTACAGAAAAAAAGAAGGAAAAGGAAGAAAAGAGGTCCTGGTGGGGCTGGCCAGGAGGCCAGCTCCTTAAAGTTCGTGGTGGTTCACCAGCTCATTCCTTGAGTCTGGCCTGCTCTCCAACAAGGCCTAAGATCGTGGGCAGGTGGTAATTTGCAAGGCTGAGTTAGCAGGCAAGCGCCTGCTTGGGGTGGGAAGTTGGAACCCCTTTGCATTCTTGGAAGTTTCCAGACAAATGGAAAGTTTAAAATCCAAACATTTCAGTGCAAGTCCTCTGCCAGTACCAGGTAGCAAACAGCTTCTCTGTTCTCCTGCACCATTAGTAGAAAGGGTTCGATGACCTGGATGCTACAGAGGTTTTAATTGCTATGAATGGCAAAGCTGTGAGTCAGATACAGGGGTTTTCCTAAGAAGACATTAATTAAAAACATTATGGACCTCTCCTGCTCCCTGTCCAATAGCACATTTTATCTGTGTTCATATATGGTGTTGTTTTTTAATCCTTTACACCAAGTTCCTCTCTGTGTTCCCACTTTAGTTGCATTAGTTGCCATGCATTAGTTGCCATGGAAATGGTGAGGCCCCAGTGCAAGGGGTGTAGCTTAACTGGCACAGAAAGTCATTTTGTGCAATGGTTGGCTATTATGTACATATATTTTTAGTAATATTTATATAATAATAATTATATACACATCCATATATTATATTACAATAATTATAAAAATATAAATATATATTATTATGAAATCCAGGTCTTTAGGGAAACTCTGATAACTTAAGGAACTTTACAAAGGAAACAGCACACATGCTCAAGTTAAAAATGCAAGGGGGGAGGTGCCTGGGTGGCTCAGTCAGTTAAGCATCCAACTCTTGGTTTTGGCTCAGGTCATGATCTCACTGGTTCATGAGGTCCAGCCCCAATCTGGGCTCTGCGCTAACAGGGTGGAGCCTGCTTGCAATGATCTCTCCCCCTCTCTCTCTGCCCCTCCTCCACTCATTCTCTCTCTTTCAAAATAAATAAATAAAACTTTTAAAAAAATCTAGCAGGGGTGCCTGGGTAGCTCAGTCAGTTAAGTGGCCAACTCTTGGTTTTGACTTAGGTCATGATCTCACAGTTCATGAGACCAAGCCCTTCATGGGGCTCTGTGATGACAGCACAGAGCCTGCTTGAGGTTCTCTCTCTCTCTCTCTCTCTCTCTGCCCCCCCTTACAATAAATAAATAAACTTTAAAAAATGCTAAGAACGTGATCACCAGCCCACACACTTACCTAGGCCACACATTATAACTTAGATATATAAAAAGGGAATATTGGAGGAGGGACCAGCAGGCCAGAAAGGCAAGAGCACTGGACTCCCTTCCCAGGGTATTATCCCAAAGTCTGCACATATCTGTCTGGTTACCCAAGGCAAGTGATGTCAACTCTCCACGACCATGTCCTCATCACTTGAGAGAACTGAGCAAAGTCGTTGCTAGAGATCCTTCCTGTGTGCATATCCTAAGATTCTAACTGTGCTAATCAATGGTCTCACCTATTCCTATGGAAGAGTATACCATCTTGTAGCAAGGGAGAATTCATTCATTCATTGATCCATTATTTATCCATCCAACAGTCATTTAATTGAAGCAGAGTCAGCCAGGCTCTAATGCTGGGTGAATTCTGCAGAAAGTGGAGGAGTGGAGACTTCTCTTGAACAGTAGTTATGGAAAAAAGAGGTCTCACAGCATGGAAACATTACAGGACATAGGGGAAACATGGCCTTATTTCTCACTGGTCAGCTGTCTTCTCTCTTAGCCAGAAACACAAACTAGAATGGGTCCAAAGGAAAGCTCCACAACTCCATCAACCAGGAATTGAGCCCCAAATACTCCATTCTTGTGTCCCCTACAACAAATCCATTGAGGTGGTGGAAGCTATCTCCCAAATCTATGTAAGTTGCCTCTGCAACTCAATTATCCTTGCTTAAGAGACAGTCAGCAGCTCCTGCATGGTCATTCATGGTTTCTTTGGCCCTTACCCTATCCTCTCTCAGAGTTAAAAATGAAGTCAAAATGATACTCCAGATTCAAAGGCTATTTCCTGGCTGAAAATTTCCTTTTGTTTTCAAGTCAGGATTTCCCAGGACTTTCTCTCTGGATGGGTTTATCCCAAGGATTTAAAAAGAGTCTCTGCAAAAAACTTAACACTGGCCCAACCAGACATTAACTGCCTTGCTCACTCCTTTTGCTCTTGATAAAGATAAAGGCAAAGCAAAAGTAGTCGCCATTTATTAAGGGGACTATTTATTAATTGTTCAGTAATAGTTCATAGCAACCAGATCAACCATCTGGCAAGACAGGAATTATTTTCTCCATATTTCAGATGAAGAAAATAATGCTCGTAGAGATGAAGTACTGTGTGTCTTGTCACACAGCTAGTCCAAAGCAGGTCCATTTGTTTTCAGGGCACAGGGCTGTGTGTATAGCAATATATGAGTTTTCAATTGCCATGATAATGCTCTGTAACAAAACACCCGAAAATTCAGTAGCTTAAAATAATATTAAATATTAAATTTATTTTAATATTTATGTATATCATGATTCTTACTCCTGATTCTGTGGGTCATCTGGGTCTTTCTGATAATCTTGACCTGCTCATGCATCTGATCAGCTCTGGCTATGCTCAGCTGGGCTCCCATATGTGTCATGATGGCATTAGCTGGGATGAGGGAAGATGCAACTATATTTCATGTGTAGTACTCCAGTAAGCTAGCTCAGGTGTGTGTTCATGGTTAATTGCAAGAGAGCAAGCCCCCATGTATAAGCATTTTTCAAGCTTCTGCTATGTCATACATCACACATGCTAACATCCCACTGGCCAAATCAGGTCACATGGCTGAGCCAGGGGTTAAGGAGTGGGGTAAATGTCCTGTCCACAATGACAGGAGTGAAAAATTGAGAACATCAATGCAAGCAACCTACCACAGGTAAAGCTCTCATTCTTAGCACCCTTTCCAGTCCATGGATGAAGGCAACATTGATGGTGGGACTTTCATTCTGTTTTTTTCAGAGAAATATTGAACATCATTATTTTCATTTGTGAATAGCATTGAAAATAACACTATATTCTAAGGAAGATGAAAAATGAAAATCCCTCACTTAATATGTACATAAAGAGCTAAATAGAATCTAGCTTTTTAAAAAAATCTATATAATCTTGAAAAAAATAATTTATTTTATTTTTGCTCTAGGGTAAATTCAGAATTTCCTTTGGACCAAGTTTTGTCTAAAAAAGCAGCCAGTATCTAAATTTGAATCCTCATAAAGTCAGGTATTTGTAATTTCTAAGAATCCCATCCAGCCTCTGCAACTCAATGCATTTCAAAGCAACCTTGTTTTTAACCTTCTGGAGTGAAGATAAAAATACAAATTTGTCTAAGGAAGAGAAGAAATGAGTTAAACCACAAAGCCTGGGTTATTTTCCCTGGATTACCTGATTAAAACCAAAGATCCCAATGGCTGGACCAGTCATGACTTATGACACTCACATGCTTTGATGGCACTCTGCCCTCCCAACACCAAACATCTGAATGTTTTGAGAGTTTTATAGACCAAACATTTGGATGCTTGACCACATTTTTCCATTTTCCATTTGGAAAAGAATGAACACAGTCTGAGGTCTGTCTCTCAGACTTCCTAAGAAGATGATGACCTTGGATGCCTTAGGAAAGGCAGCAAGTCAAACCAACACAGATCTCAATGATTGTCCTTACAACCACCTACCTGGAAGGTGTCCATGTTAGATGGTCCAGGGCACTGGGAAGGAAACTGAAGAAGTAAAGATGGAATTGAGAATTTATCATGTGCCCACTAAATGCTGGGTGCTTTTACATATATTACCTAGGATACCACTGGTCCTTCCTTTATGCTTAAAGAAAATGAAGTTCCTTGTGGTCAAATAATTCACTCAGTCACACTTGCAGTCTTGGGAAGACTGGAAACATGGTGTCTGCACACAGATGCCATCTTTCAAGTATCTAGACACACACAAAGATCAGGTTTGAAGATTTTTTTAAAAGAAACCACCCTGGTGTGTCTGGGGGGACGGTGTGTGTGCATTCCCCTCTTACACCCCAGCTTTGCTCTGCTCATGTAACAGCCCTCTAGGCAAGTCAGTGATGCCAGATGCAATCTCCCTCCCACAGCAACCAAGATCTGAGTGCTAACAGAAGAAAACCAAAGCCCTCTTTCCCCCAAACACCAAGCCTTATGCTTCACACCAGGGTAGGCACAGCTGCTATTTAGACTTTGAGATCTGGTTTACAACAAAGACCCCAAGAGCAAAATCTTGAACAAAGGAAAAACTGATCAACTTGAACTAATTCCCTTTTCCATTGCCACTGGCATCTCTGGGGAAAATGGAAAGGGGATCAAAGTGGTGGGGTTTGGGAGGATGGAATTCATGTTTGTGCTCAGCCAGACTAAGCTCCCTGCATTCCTTCAGCCCACGGGTTGACTAAGAAGCACAAGAATCTAGACCAAATGAAGAACCAGATCCACACCTTGAATCAAAGGATGTAAAAAAACAAAAACAAAACAAAACCACCCCAGCTTCTTCAGTTTGGTTTCACTTTCAACACAAGCGTTTGTTCATTTTATTTTCAACCTGATGCAGCAAATCTTGACTACTGTCTTTCCTCACAGGAACCTCTACCAAGCATTTTTAGGTATTGGCTTCCTTTTCATACACAGTGTCTGGACTGAGCCACCACAACTTGTCTGGCTGACCTCAGTGGAGTTTCTTAAACATAGTTAGCCTCTGCTGTCTTAGTAGTGATGAGAATGGCTCCCACCTTCTTCAGGAATGTTACAAACACCCAGGCAACCAACAGAGTTCCTGAGATATAGGCAGCTCTGGCACTTTATCTCTGCTGATTGGTCAAAGGGTTGAGTTTGCCAAATGACTAAAAGTGACACAGCACACGTTCTCTCCTAGAGTCAGATGGACCACTAATAACTGTGAGATAGCAGGAATGTCACTTCACCTCCCCAAACTCCACTTTCTGGAACCGTAGAATGGAAAAAATACATAGAACTCAAAGCAGCACAAAGTGGATTAAACTCAAAAACTAACAAAATGTTATTTACTTTTTTTTTTCCTTGAGTAGATGAGACCAGGGGTGACACTGAAGGGTGAGGGTGGTGATTTAATCATAGTAACGGCCACCATTTTTGAGAGCCAACTCTGTGTCTGGCTCTGTGCCAGATGCCTCCCATCCATCTTCTCCCTCAGTGTTCATGACACAGCATTTTAAGATTTTTTTAAATATTTATTTATTCTTGAAAGAGAGACAGAGCACAAGTTGGGGAGGGGGAGAGAGACAGAGAGACAGAGACAAAATGCAAAGCAGTCGCCGGGCTCTGAGCTGTCGGCACAGAGCCCAACGTGGGGCTCGAACTCACAAGCTGTGAGATCATGACCTGAGCTGAAGTCAGATACTTAACTGACTGAGCCACCCAGGCACTCCCATAACACAGCATTTTAAAGGAATATCCAAAAGGCAGCTTGATCTGTTACTGGAAGAAGATAAGGATTTATTCAGATTGGGTCTACTCCAAGAGAAACTTAACAACAGAGGTCTTTAGGATGGACTGTGTATGAAGATTGGGACCCAACCCTCCATGGATTACAATCTATTTTAGGGGCCATAGACTTCTGGAACCAGAGACCTTTAAATGAACAATCTGATTTCTTACATTGGAAGGAATTACTGACTCCTGGATAGCAGTTTAGTTGGACTGAGACAAACTTCCTTAGGGTATTTAGCACTAGGCACCTACCCTGTGCTTGGCAGCATACCAGACATTAGAAGACTTTAGACAAGTAGAAACTCTGACCTTGAGGAGTCTGAATTCATCCATCCATCCAACCAATTATTTATTTATTTGAACATATTTATTGAGTTCTTATTATGTGTTAAGATCCATACTACATAGAATCACAAAGCACTGTTGCCTTCTTGGAACTTACATTCTAGCTGAATTAGCCTCAGGATATAGTTACAGAACAAAGGGAAGATAGTTTAGGATCAGTAGATCGGGAGTTATCCTCCCAATAAGAGAATAGTTAACCTTTCTATAAGACAGTCCAGTAATGGGTATTAAAAGCTATAATATTTTATATTCCCATTGGCTCAGCAAAGCTTCTCTAAGAAATGTATCCTATAGAAATTATCATATCTGTAAATCACCATATAAGTGCATGAAGATTAACTTATAAAGTTATTCATTACTATATTGCTTAGAATAGTAAAAGAAGAATTGGAAATAATCCAAATGGCCAATGAGCAATGAGCTGAATAAATTATGGTGCATTCCCACAATGGAATATTATGTGGTCATTAAGGATTATGTTTTCTATACACACTGTTAAGTGAAAAGAGCAAGTTATAAAATAATATGCAGAATAAGACCTTACTTTGATTTTTTTTAATAATATGGGATTATATAGATGGATATAAATATCCCAAATAAAACTGGCTCAACTTCAGATCTTAAAATTACTCTCATTATGAAGGCAAAATTGGAGGGGAATGTGTTTCTTTACTAAAGTTTTCCAGTGGTGTATGATGACAAATATGTCTTTAAAAAATTTCTTTTACCATCCTTGCCTCAAAATTTTATTCAACACGACAGCTATTTGCACATCCCTCCTTCGTTTTTTGATCATATTCAGTGCCCCAAGCCCCAAACTCCCAGTCTGAGCCTTTCTTCATCATTCACCGCTCTGTCTTCTCCTCACTAACCTTTTCCTTCTCCCGTCTCCCCTTCTCTCCCTGCCCTTCTCCGTCTTTGTCTCTCTCTCCCCCGTCCCCTCCTCCTCCTCTTCCTCTACTACTTTCTCCTCCTTCTCTTTCTCTCACTTTCTCTCTCTCTCTCCTTCCAAATTCCTCCACATCTCTCATCTTTTCCCCCTTAGGGTATCTCCATGCCCTTTCATATCTAGATCAGCTTGACCTCTGACAAGCTGAAGCTTGTCCGAATTTTTTTCTCCCCAGCCTCCCTACTCAGCATAATACAAGGCTTCCCCTCTCAGAAAAGGAGGGGAGAAATGCACTTGTAATTTACTATTTTAATGTCTTTTATTATATGATATATTATTTATTATACACTATTATATTGTTTATTATACTATAGTATAATACTATGTTAATATTGAACATATCTGAGTGTTAAGATTTGGGATGATTTTATTTTGTCTTAGATTGAAAGGAATTACTGACTCCTGGATGGCAGTTTGGTTGGACTGAGACAAACTTCCTTAGGGTATTCCTAAAACAAATTTTCCTCAGAGTTTCAAAAGTAAACATGTATTTTTCCAAATAAGGGGGAGGGAAGGCTTTTCTTAAATGATAAAATACATTGGACACTGTAGCATTTAGAAGTCTGATAACTGTCCTTGAAGAAATTACAAATTTCCCTGTGAATGTTGTTAACACTTCATGCCCTGATATAGTGAGTGCCTTCCCGGTAGGTCCAGGACCTACATACATCCCCAGGATGTCTCCCACAGTATCACACCTTCCTTTGTGAAACACTGAAGCCCTATGGTCTCTTTTCAGCTAAAAATTTGCATCTTGCTTTCTTTTACTGAGATTTGCCCACCAGTCCCAGAAATGACAGGCTTCTTAGTGAAGAAGCATGGAAGTAGCATGGAAGAAAGGTCTTCTGCATCAAAGCGTATGGCTGAATGGCCAAAGTACAGTAAACATGTTGACCTTACCCACTCAATTTTTGACTTTCACTTTTTAGCCGTACATATGCACGCATACACACGCACGCACATGTGCACATGCACACACTTGCACGTGCACACACAGGACTGCCACCACAATTCACTGTGCGTGGCTATTTTATGACTGCCTCTTTACCATGCTATTCTCCTCCCCAAACAACCTGATTGTGAACACGAGGAGGGCACACTCACATCAGTACCCGGCTCTTCCCAGTTCCAAGCCTATACCTAGTGATACAGGACACAGGTCCTCCCCCATCTCCTCCCATTCCAAGAATGTACCAAGAATGGTGTTTTACAGATGTAAAGGAACAAATTTCCCCATTCTTCTGCTCCACCCCTTGTCACGCTCTTCACAGTCAACTTCAACACAGTCAACACAGGACATGTTGGAGATCCCAGTCCCTGGCCTTTGAAGCGCTCTGGCTAATGTCATGGGAGCAGAGATGTGCTGGCCCTATCAAACCCTCCCCAAACTGCAGATTTGGGAGCAAAAGAAATATTGTCATTGTTTTAAGCCACCAGGATGAAGGTGGTTTGTTTCACAGATAACACAGTCTGAAAAACCTGGGTTCTGAAATCCCAAGGACCCTGGGAACCAAGGTTACCTTTTTCTTCTTGTTGGATGATAAAAGGTAAATCCTTAACTCCAGTGAAGATGGTCCACTGGCATGTGAGGGGAGAGTAGAGAGAAAGCACACGTGGCATGACAATAGGACTTCTTTCCTGGTCTCCATGATGTGTCTGGATTTTTTTCTTAAAACTTTTTTAATGTTTGCTTATTTCTGAGAGACAGAGAGAGATAAAGTGTGAACAGGGGAGTAGCAGAGAGAGAAGGAGACTCAGAATCCGAAGCAGGCTCCAGGTTCTGAGTTGTCAGCACAGAGCCTGATTGTGGGGCTCAAACCCACGAACTGTGAGATCATGACCTGAGCCCAAGTCAGACACTTAACTGACTGATCTACCCAGGAGCTCCATGAAGTGTCTGTTTTGACACTTTGAAGACCCACATTCATTTGCCCATGTGGAAGCCATGAGTAGCAGTCTCTGGGAAAGTGGGACCTTGCACACTGAGATTTGAGTAACGACGTGTGGACAGGGTCTTCCATCTGGACTGTCTTCCTGGGTGATTCTCATACCCGCAGAGGCTTGAAGTCATTTCCTTAATGTGGAATCCCATAAGCTGGCCCTGATATGAGGGCTTGAAAGCCAGTGCTTTATTTGGAAGATTATCCCAGAAAACATGGAGGACAGTAGGCAAGTGAGGCAGGGAAGGGAAGGCAGCAAATAACACTTGTGTTTTCTTTTTCTAATGTTTATTTATCTTTGAGAGAGGGGGGGAGCGAGAGAGAGAGAGCTGGAGCAGTGCAGGGGGCAGAGAGAGAGGGAGATACAGAATCTGAAGCAGGCTCCAGGCTCTGAACTGTCAGCATAGAGCCTGACGCGGGGCTCAAACTCACAAACTGTGAGGTCATGACCTGAGCCTAAGTCAGACACTTAACCAACTGAGCCTCTCAGGTGCCCCACACTGTGTTATCAAGTCAGATACTACTGTGGGCAACCAGGGCTCTCTCACTGGGGCCCTCTGGAAGACCATGTCTAACATGTCCCAGTGTTGTCCCATCTAGGGATGAGGAACCTGGAGTACTTTCCATATCCCAACTGGCCTGTCCCACAGAAGCCTTGAGCATAGCACCTGGAATGGGAGGTACCCCCACTAGGAAGCCATCAACCTACATTAGAAAGTGAGTACAGGGGGTGGGATATGGACAGGCACTAACTACAGTGTCTGCCTCAGCCACTGAGATTGGACAAGGCCCCAGGGCATCAACCATAGCAGACTTGGTAGGAGCCACCATCCAACTGCTCTGAGTCAGTTGGTTCGATGGAAAGTATGTAGCAAGCACAAAGGTCTGAGGCAGGGACTTGGGAAACAGGTTGGAGAGGAGATCAGACAGGGGGTGGTGGGTGAGAGTATGCAGGACCAGAGTCAGGAGTTTGGATTTTCCTCTGATTAGAAGGAAAAACCATGGGAGGCACCTGAATGGCTCAGTCAGCTAAGTGTCCGACTCTTGCTTTTGGCTCAGGTCATGATCTCACGGTTCATGGGATCAAGCCCCACATCAGCCCCACACATTGACAGCATGGAGCCTGCTTAGAATTCTCTCTGTGTCCTCTCACTCATGAATGCAATCTTTCTCTCTCTCTCCCTTTCTCTCTCTCTAGATAAATAAATAAACTTTAAAAAAGAAAGAAGAATAAAAAGGAAAAGCCATGAATGGTTTAGAGCAGAATGGCCCAGTCTGACTTATGTTTTTAAGATAATCACTCTGCTTGCTGAGGAAAGGTGGTAATACATGGCTGAGCAGTTAGGAGACTGCCACAATACTACAGACAGAGGCAACAATGGCTCAGACCAGGGTGGTGGCGGTAGGGGCCATAAACATGGGCAGACTCTGTTATATTTTTAAGGTCCAGCCACCACATTTGCTGATGTGTTGTGTGTACACTGTGAACAAAGAGTCAAGAATGACTGAAAGATGTTCTACCCAGACTCCTTGCCCCTGATTGAGGGGTCCGGTGTGGACGGTAAGGGTTAGGAACTTGTCTTGGATATGTCAAATGTGAGATGCCAAGCAGGCAGTTGGACAGACATACCTGGAATTCAGGACCATGGTCTGGCTGCACGTACAAATTTGAGGGTAAAAATGGGAAATAACCCCATGAAGCTGGCAGGTACTTCCACCTCCTTTGATAATCATCACTGGGCTCAAACAGTTGTTTTTGAAGTTGACAGTGAATCCTACTGGCAACCCTGTAGTATTTTCTTGCTGTTAGGACAATGAAGTAGACTTCCTTCAGTAGGGAAGCATTTCCAACTGCTGCTTAGCTCCCAAATTCTTGAGTATAGGGCTGAGCTTTCACTCATACCACTGTTTCTCCATGGCTCACCCCTATGAGTCTCTTGTCCCCAGCCTCACCTCTTAAAAGCTGCCCCCAGATGGCTGACACCTCTGAAAAGCACCTATAAATGGCCACTTTGTCACCCATCAACTAGCAGAATCAGCATCTTGCTGGCCTCGGGCACCGGCCTTAAAAACCAGGGACACTTGGGAAAGTGAGTTGAGCAAACGTTCTCCTTGTGCAATATAGGCAGATTGGGTTACATTGTGGAATGCTCTGGCAGGGATGGCCCCGCCTCCTCCCTTCCTGCCAGATCCCCAGGAAAAAGACAGGAGCAGAAAAGGACACCCATTATCCCACAGATGAAGCACAGAGCATCTCCTCTGAACAGGCGTCATTTGGGTCCAGCTCCAGTTAGTGACACCACTCACCACACCTGGATGGACTAGGGAAGGCCCCCACAGGCCCATCCCCTGGCATCATAAAGCAATGTGCTTTTCCCAGGGGGCCATACGGACACACTTGGAGGCATATCAGAAAAGGACCTGGATCTTCAATTCCTCTGATACTTGGAACTGCCAGGTTTTCATGTTTTATGTGAGATGTTCTCATCCAAGAAGTCCTGCATTTCTGAATGGGAACACGGTGCATCTGCCTTGAACATTTGGCCCCTGAGAAAGTGCCGTATCTCCAGCCTATAAACCATGATCTAAAACAGCCTGGACTGCTCCCTCCTGCTTCCAGAGAGATGCAAACCCAGGCAGTTGTGTAAGCAATAACAGAGAGCCAGATGTGTGCTACAGGGGATTCACCTCAAACACCCCAAAGGAGCTCTGACACCGCATTTCATTCCCCTTCTGAGAAGACTGGGTCTTACCATATTCTCCTGCTCTCCTGTATTTTATTTTATTTTTTTAACCTTTATTTATTTTTAAGAGAGAGAGAGAGAGAGAGAGAGAGTAAGCTGGGGAGAGGCAGAGAGAGGGAGATACAGAATCCGAAGCAGGCTCTAGGCTCTGAGCTGTGAGCACAGAGCCGGATGCAGGGCTCGAACCCGTGAACCATGAGATCATGATCTGAGCCGAATTCAACTGAGTCACCCAGGCGCCCCTCCTCTGTATTTTAAACAGACTCATCAAAGCCCATTTGTGGTGGTGGCGGAGGGGGGGTGCAGTGAGGTTCTGTTTCCCTCTTGAACAATGTGAACCTCAGCCTCCTGGGAGTTTCTGTTTATAAAACGCTTACATCCTTGCCTCCTTTTCTAAAAGCATTTTTGGGCCCATGTACATTGTTTACCTCAGGGAAGTCAAGCTGGAATTTGGTTTGGTAAGGAAAAATCTGGTTTGCTCACCCCTTTAGGATAAGAGGGAGTGGGGTGGTGTGGTGGGCATTCAACGGGGTGGGAAATGGGAAGGTGGGGTCTCAAATCAGCTCTGGGACCCTGGGAAGATTTGTAACACCTCTAAAGCTCTATTTTCTCATCTGTAAGATCTGGAGAGGCAAATCCAAATGCCGCCCAGGTAACTAAGGGGCCCCATGATGCCCTGAGAAGCACACCCCATGCTGGCCATACACACACACACCTCCCCACCCCAATTCTCTCATAGATACGTCCTTATAGTCCTATGGTCTGCATTCTAAAGACTAGGTGGTACAGCATTATGCTGTAGCCAAGACATGAAAACCACCTAAGTGTCTGTTGGGGGATGAATCAATAAAGACAAGGTACATATACACAGGAAAATACTATTCAGCCCAAGAAAGAACTCCTGCCTTTGCAACAACAGGAACAGACTTTGAGGAAATTATGCTAAGTTAAATCAGCCAGACAGAGAAACACAAATACTGCATGACATTACTTATATGTGGAACCTAAAAAAAAAAAAAATCAAACTCATAAAACAGTAGAAAAGTGGTTGCCTCTGCTAGAGGGATGAAAGGGTAAGTAGGAAGAGGGTAGTACAAACTCAGCTACAAGATGGGGCTTTGCTATATAATATGGTGACTACAGTTGTCATTTGTTGAGAGTTGGACTTGAATATTCTCACCATAATAACAACAACAATAGTACATGCTGGGCACCTAAAGCAAAGGCCTCCAAGCACCTGCTCACTGCCAGGTCTTGTGGGCCCTCCTGCCCTCCTGGCTCCCCTTCCAGATGAGATCTAGCTCAAACAGAATGAGGAGATTTCATCCATCTCCGAGAATCCTCAAAAGAAAATTCATACAGTGTTAATGCTTTGGCGGGAAGAAGGGCATATGTGGGAGGAATCTATCCCTTCAACATGCTGCAGTCCACAGAGCAAGCACACAGAACAGGGAGAGATGCTTGAGGCCAGGCTGGCACCATCCCTGAGGACGGACCTGAGCAGCAAAGAGGAAGAATCAAAATTTAAAACCAAGGCGAGGGGGCGCCTGGGTGGCTCAGTCAGTTAAGCGTCTGACTTCGGCTCAGGACATGATCTCACGGTTCATGGGTTCGAGCCCCACATCAGGCTCTGTGCCGACAGCTTGGAGCCTGGAGCCTGTTTCAGATTCTGTGTCTCCTTCTCTCTCTACCCCTCTCCTGCTGCGCTCTGTGTGTGTGTGTCTCTCTCCCTGTCTCTCAAAAAAACAAATACACATTTACAAAAATAATAAAATGGCACCTGGGTGGCTCCCTCAGTTAAGCGTCCGACTTCGGCTCAGGTCATGATCTCTCGGTTCGTGAGTTCAAGCCCCACATTGAACTCTGTGCTGACAGCTTAGAGCCTGGAGCCTGCTTCAGATTTTGTGTCTTTCTCTCTCTCTGTTCCTCCCCCGTTCATACTCTATCTCGATGTCTCTCTCTCAAAAATAAATGAAGAATTTAAAAAAAGTTTAAAAAGTAATAATAAAATAAAAATGACAGTGTGGGAGTTCTATTCATTGAAGACATATTCATTAAGTGCCTGCCCAGTGGCAGGCCCTGAGGGTCCGGAAGTGGACAAAACAGGCAGGAATCCCTGGAGCTTATGTTCCCGTGGGAGAGAGAGGGCCAGAAACCCATAAACAGAGGAAACATATCAGCTGGTGAGAAGTGCTGGAAGGGGAAATAAAGTGGAAGACGGTCAGGGAAGATTTCACTGGGAGGGTGAGCTTGAGTCCAGGATGGGAGGGAGGCAGGCCTCCTGAGTGCCAGCTGTCCTGTGTCAGTACCCATGGTATGATGCAAGCAGTGGGCTTTGTGGAGTGATACAGGGCCCGTCCTTCCGGGGCCACCTGTCTTTCTAAACAGTTTGGGAAGTCATCATAATAAAACAGGGCCACCGGCTTAACAGCCATATGCCACCTTGACCTAAGTGGCTTGGCCTGGTCACTTTGTTAAGAAAGCTACATTTGAATTCCTTCCATTTGGGGACTATCCAGTTTGCCCAGACTGAGCGTCTCCTGTTGCTCTACACCTGTGACATCAAACATTTATTTCACTCACCTGGCCTCTGCAGGCTTCTGAATTAACAACCCATCATTGTGTTCAGTGGTCTCCAAATGACTTCTGGGGGGGACCTGTGTGAGAATTACCCAGGGCACCAGTTAAAACTAAGGGATTCCTGGGGCCATCCTCCAAAATCAGTAAGGCTGTGGTAGATGTTTGTAGTAATGCCCCCAATTTGTTCACACCTCTCATATCCACGCCCTGGAGCATCCCGTCCCACAAAGACTCTGGATTTGTCATGTGACTAGTTTTAGCAACAGGACATGAGCAAATGTTACACAAGCAGAGATTTAAATGGAGCCTGGGCTGGGGCACCTGGGTGGCTCAGTTGGTTAAGTGTTCGACTTTAGCTCCTGTCATGGTCTCATAGTTTGTAGGTTTGAGTCCTGCATCGGGCTCTGTGCTGACAGCTCAGAGCCTGGAGCCTGCTTCAGATTCTGTGTCTCCTCCTCTCTCCACCCCTCCCCGACTTGTACTCTGTCTCTCTCTCAAAAATAAATAAACGTTAAAAAAAAGAGACTGTGCTTCAAGGCTCACCATATGGCCACTCCTGGATTCTGTGGCTTCATGTGAATGAGCCTGAGCTGGCCTGCTAAATGCTGAGAGATTTATGGTCCAGCTGCCTTGGACGACCCAGCAAATATAAGGGAGGCCTTACTAGATAAGCCAGGCCTCAGCCAACCTGTCAGTGGACCATGGTGCCTAAGGGAATCCCATCAAGATCAGATGAGCAAGCAGAGACCAGAAAAACACCCCACCCCACAGAAACATGAGCTAAATAAGTGGCTGATGCTTCAACAAGTCATTAAGTTTTGAAGCAGTTTTTACATAGCAAAAGCTAACTGATGTAAGACCCAAGATTCTGTATTTTTGTAAGTCCTGCAGGTGTATCTGGTGGTAGGATCAGGTCTGGAAACCCATGATGTACTTACCTTCATCACCACTGCCCCCTGCTGCGTTTTGATGCAGATGTCATTGTGGGCACCCCTGTGGCCTTGGTGAGGGAGTTGGGCATGGTGCAGGAGGTCTCCAGTGGGGTCCCTGCACCGACACCCACTTGCTCTTAGTTCCCAGAGAGAAAGAGCCCTGGTCTGGAAACCTTGGTCTGGCCCAGTGAATGACAGAAAGATTTGGCATTTTTCAGGTTAATATCAGAGACAGACAACACTGGGGAACAGTCAGGATGAATAACCTCAGAATAAGTACCATGTCAGATGTGGACAACTAGAAGGTACAGAAATGGGACACTTAGGTTTTCTGTTTCTTGGAAACTGGAGACTGAGGGAGGACGAATCTGACAGAACAAGATACAACATCCCAGGGTCATGGAGGAGAGGTCTGGGAGTCAAGTGAGGACCTGGGCTCTCCCAGGCCAACAGCAGAGATGTGGAAGAGGGAAGGACAGGAAACCAGAGAGTTCCTTCCCTGTTCCTTCCCTCCAGTGACCCAGCTGGGAAATATATCACTCTCATTTTTTAAAATTGGAAAATGACATGCATCCAAAACTCTGGGGAAGAAAAACGTCTTTCCAACAGCAGTCAAAATCATTTTCCTGGACAATACCTTAAACATAGGACTTGAGAACCCAGGGAATCAGGCAGAGCAGACCTCCTGAGAACACTGTCAAGCTGATCCCACCTCAGGGTGTTTGATAGCTACAGACACTGAAGGGCAGGGCTGCCTCAGTCACCCTCTGCCTTCTTTCCGAAGGCCCAGCCCTTGGTCCAACCAAGAAGCTCTTTCTAACAGCCACAGGATTCTTGCCAAAAATTAGCCTTTTCTCCTAAAATAAACATTTCATTACAATTCTATAAGGCATCCACTTACCCACACATACAAAATATTCATCTGGGAAAATGCAACCTAGAAAATGAGTCACATAAGCAAAATTGTCTTAGAAAATGCCTTTCTGTCAGCAGAAGAGGCAGTGTGGGGGAATGGATGCAGCTTTGGTCTTAGAATCCTGGGGCAGAGGCAGGGGGACTCTACACTTAGCTGGGGGAACCTTGGAGCAAGTATTTCCCCTTGCTGTAAAAATGAAGGCTGGGCTCCATGAGCTCTTGAGTCTGGGAAACTTTGCTCTCCAAAGTATGTGGATCCTTCTATTAGCTCATCCAGCATGACCAGTCCTGAGTTTTGGATAAGCTGCCAATTCACAGGAAGAGATAAGATGAGGTCAGTGTCCCATATGGACCTCATGTCAAAGAAGAGAGGTTTGAGACAAACTGCATCCATAGGCTTTCAAGTTTTCCTCCTCTGTTCAATGCAGATGATACTAGTACCTACCTCCAAAGGCACTGGTGACTAAATGAGAGAAATTTTGTAAGGGCTGGAGCACAGTTCCTGGCAGATAGAAAGCCCTCTGTGAATGTCAGCTACTGCTGACTATGGGGGCTCAAGTGACATAGGCCTCCACCTGGGAATACCTGTCACTGACGGTGCCCTCAGGATCCTTGGGCAATCACTCAGTCTTCTGTCCTCTCTGACACTCTCAAGATGGATTTTAGTTCTGTTCAACCAAAAGCTCTTCAGGGTCTTCTATACAGCAGGCCTGGTAGACAAAGGAGAGCAGAAGAATCAAGATAGAATGTCTCTGCTCCAGGGATTCAGTCCAGTGGGAATGCCGGCAGATTCCACCACACCCAATTCAACAGGGCCCAGGAGAGTGTCAGCAGCCAGCTCAAGTATACTTGTAGGCACACTACTCACAGCTGCTCAAAACTGGCCAAGGGACAAGTCTTCACACTGAAGCCTTGTAGCAGGTGTAATGGCGCATTCCAGTGCTCAGGCCTTATCAATTCAGTGCCCACGGGCCCAAAACTCACTGCCAGTACTGCATCTCTTTTTTTGGAGGCTTTCTCTGGTGCTATTGTCACTTCACCCTACCCATGAAGGAGAAGAAATCAAAGTCCTAGAAGAGCAGTCATTAACCAGTGAGATAGGAGGCAGGATGGTTCTGGGGCATGGTCCACACTGGCTCCCAGAGTGCCCAGCAAGGTGGAGCTTCAGGTGCCCACTCATTTCACAACACACCTGATTGACTTATTCCCCTACCCTGCCTCACCCCCTACTCTCTCATCACTGTTTGCTTCTACTTCCCAAATAAAGCACTTGCCCTAGATCCTTGTCTCCAGGTCTGCTTCTGGCGGGACCTAGCCTAATAAATGCCTTGCTATTTTTTCTCTCCAGCTCCACCTGGACCCTGAAGCCCACTGAACCATATCTTCTTCCACTGTAAGCTCTGGCTCCTGCACCACACACCCCCAGCCCTGGATAAGCCCTTCCAGGAGTTGGACATGCCTGGTGTCCAGCATTTCTTACTCTGCCTCACATGATTGAGTTTTTGGAGCTTCCATGTTAGAGCCTGTTCTGGAGACCCAGCGCCCCTTAACATGAGTTTCTAGAACCAGCTTAGGGTCCTAAATGCCTAGTACTTGGCCCTTGGCCCATTTCAGCACCTCCAAACCCCTGCCTGACCCCCCTCATTCTCAGCCAGAAGGCAGGGAATGAGCAAAGACACCCTGGAATGGTTCACAGTCAGCATCTAGAACTCCAGCCACTGGGAACTCATCCCAAGGCTGGTCCTCACATCCTCAGCTCCTGACCTCCTGCCTCTCCTGACTATGCCATGCTGAGCCACCTGGTTTGATGATTACTCTAGTTTTTCTGACCCCGATGCTCTGGGGTTCTTCTCTTTGAGTGTGCGTGCCTTCAGCTATTCCAGAGGTCACTTTACCTCCATTCAGCCTCATCCCAAGCACAGTGCTGGGCTGTGAAGACAGTAATAAAGATGTTATTTCTGATCTAGTGGGTGACTCAGGTGAATGCATGAGCAATTACAACCCATGTGACAAGTTCTATGATGGGAGAGTCCAGTGCTGTGACAGCACGAGAAGGCACAAAGAGTGATGTCCAAACCACAATTGATAATTCACCAGGGGAAGATTAGGAGGGAGGTGCATGTATCTGGCTCAGGGAGCAACATGTACAGAGCAGAGGGGACAAAAGGCTCTCCTATAGACCCTGTGTTATAGAGTAGGGAATTAACACCAGAGCCTGAAAATATGTCCTGGCACATTCTCCTCTCAGCTGAAACGTGGATTTAAATATTTTCAACTTGTGGTGGTTGGTTCACTAGTGAGCTTTGTTTTCTTATGGAATCCTACCTCTGAGAACCTCCCTCTGCATCATTCCATCTCTGCAGGGGGTGGACACCTTTATCCACAGAATCACTTAGAAGATAGCCCGAGATGCAAACAGTCTGACACAGCCCTCCATGTGGGCTGCAGCAAACCTGAGCTCCAGGAGGTTGTGGGGCTTTACTGCTGAGCTGTTTGCTTCTGATAAAAGGCTGCACATTTCAGTTAATAGATCGTAAAACCAGTGGCAAAAACCTGCACTGACTACCAGCTCTGACAGCTACCAGCCTCAGGCACAGGTAGAAAGTTCTGGAAAGGAAGGCACGAAGCCTTGCCTCATCTACCTGCTCTACTGATTCCACACATCTCTTCATGGGGTTGCCTGCTCAAGCCATGACATAAGCTCCATCACTCAGGCCTGGAACCTGGAAGACACTTGGGGGGGGGGGGAGTCATGGCACCCTTTTGGGAAACTGGGTCTTGAACTTCAGTGAATTCTTCTTCTTTATTGTCCTGGGTTCTGTCAGACCATTGTGGCTGAGAAAGAAGTGGGGAGTGTGCCTGCTGGAGAGAAATGGAAGGTGGGCTGGGGTCATCTGGAGAGGTGGACAATAAGAAGCAGGGGATGGAGGGAGAGGAAGATTGTAGCACTGGGCCAGTCCACATTTAGTGGATTGACAGAATTTGAGAGGGCACTGGGATCTGGGAGAGTGTTTTCTATGTGAGATTGGCATTTTGAAAAGGGACAGTTTCTCTGCCCCCTCCCACTATTAACACACACACACACACACACACACACACGCACACACATATTCCCTCTTTGCCCCTCCCTGTTATCTCCTCATCCAACACACAAAATGGTTGTCGTTGTACCAGTAAGGAACATTACATAGTCCCCTAAGGCAGCCACCTCCTAGACAGTGCCTCCAGGGTCACGGGAAAAAGAGACTGTAAGAATGCCTTACCCAAAAATGGTAAAGAGTAGATTGGATGTCAATTGTCACAGTGAATCTGAATGCAGTCTTACTGGAAGGACAGGAAATAGCCATGCCAAATTCTATCTAGGATTTGGGTTTTATGAAAAACTGATTTAATCTGAGTCTCTTTTTATTGTCACCTATTCCATTAATTCTGCATTCTTTAGTTGTCTCAGGGAACAACACAGGGTAGGTATTTCCCCCAAATCAGCCTTGCCTATATCTCATTTTCACCCCATCTTTAGGAAGATGAAGTCAAACCCTTTGATCTTCTCTAATGTCTGTTTTTTTCCAGATTTCTGCCCATTTCTGTGATTCTGCCTTCTACTGCTCCTCCAAACACCTCATACAATTTGTCCTTGAGATAACTGGAGAGACCCTGCCCAACGCACATATCACATTCACTGTAAGAGAGTCATAGGATGTGTGGAAGATTATACCCTTGTGTTCCTGCAACTACAAACAGCCGTGAAAACAGAAGCATCACTTCCATGTGTCCACTCACCAGAGAAAGGGGCACACCACCAGTGAGGGGGCACAGAAGCAGGAGACACCTTGGAGGTGGAAAATGGAGGCACTCTCTTTTGCTTCTGAAAACCAAGGGCAACAAGGGCATTTGTAGGAAATGGGATACCATTTCCCCCACGACTTTCCTAAATCAGAAGTGTGCATGTGTCCAACAACCTAGCTTCTTACTGTGTGTGTGTGTGTGTGTGTGATCAACATGTGCATTAACTTATCTATTAGTTAGTAAATTCATACTAGAATGAAAAAATTGTCTAGAACTGAAAGAGTCTACAGAGATCAGCAAACTACAGTGCATGAACCAACTCTTACCAGTCACTGCTTTTTCACAGTTTATGAGCTAAAAATCATTTTTACTTTTTCTACTGGCTACATTTTATTTTTTTTTTCTATTGGCTACATTTTAAATGGTTATATAAATACCCACAACATATTCTCAATTTTACCTACTAGCCAGCAACTCCTGAAATATTTACTCTCTGGCCCTTTAACAAAACATTTGCCAACATCTGTTCTAGAACAGTGACTCTCAATAGTCAAGGTAATGAAAGGGAAAAATGTGAACATCAGGAATTTTGGGTGGGATTTGTGATGCACTATGTAGCTGGAAAAGCAACAAGTCCCATAACCAAGGAAGTCCAGTTATAGGTGTAACCTTGAGAAACTTTCTGCATGTAAAAGGAAGACCATGGCTGCACTGTTCCTAACAATAACAACAAAGAAAAGGAAAATTATAACCTAAGTTGTGGTATATTATTATAATGGAAATCTTCACAACAGTAAGAGAAATTACCTAGACCTTGATACATGTCATTATGAGTAGGTCTGAAAAATATAATGTTGGGTGTGCCAGCGTGGCTCAGTCGGTCAAGCACTGACTCTTAATTTCAGCTCAGGTCATGATCTCACAGTTCATGAGATCGAGCCCCATGTTGGGCTCTGCACTGACAGCACAGAGACTGCTTGGGATTCTCTCTCTCCCTCTCTCTCTGCCCCTCCCTCTCCCTCTCAAAATGCATAAATAAATTTTTTTTTCTTTTTTTCAACGTTTTTTTTTTAATTTATTTTTGGGACAGAGAGAGACAGAGCATGAACGGGGGAGGGGCAGAGAGAGAGGGAGACACAGAATCGGAAACAGGCTCCAGGCTCCGAGCCATCAGCCCAGAGCCCGATGCGGGGCTCGAACTCACGGACCGCGAGATCGTGACCTGGCTGAAGTCAGATGCTTAACCGACTGCGCCACCCAGGCGCCCCATAAATAAATTTTTTAAAATAACCATAAGAGACTCTTAAATACAGAGAACAAACTGGGGGTTGCTACAGAGGAGGTGAGTGGTGTGGTGGGCTAAATGGGTGGAGGGCATTAAGAAAGGCACTTGTTGGGAGGAGCACTGGGTGTTCTGTGTAAGTGATGAATCATCGGGTCCTACTCCTGAAACCAATTCTACACTGTATGTTAACTAACTTGAATTTAAATAAAACAAACAAACAAACAATCATTTAAAAAACCCATAATGTTGGGCCTCCTGTGTGGCTCACCTGGTTAAGTATCTGTCTTTGGTTCAGGTCATGATCTCACTGATCGTGGGTTTGAGTCCCACAGTGGGGCTCTCGGCTGACAGCATAGAGACTGCTTTGGATCATCTCTCTCCCTCTCTCTCTCTGCCCTTCCCCTACTCACACATGCACTCTCTCTCTCTCTCTCTCTCTCTCTCAAAAATAAATATTTTTTAAAATGTTGATTGAAAAAAGCAAATTGCAGAATGATCTATACATACTGAAACTAAATGCATAAATTTACAAATAAAGGCTCAAACAGTACTATGTGTGGCTATTAGGAATATATATGCATGTGAAAAAAATGTCAAGAAGCAGACTGGAAACATGTCCACCAAACTTTTGTACTACTGTCTCCAGGAAGAAAGGGAGCAAAGACAAGAACAGAGGTCAGAAGTGAGATAGGGATGAAATGGCTGTAGCCAAGGAAACTTGGCTGTATCAATAATATGTATTTCTTACATACACACATGTACACACACAGACACTTGTACACATAAAATGAAGTAAAAAGAATAAAATGCAAATACAAATTCTGAGTAGTTAGAAGCCAGGTTACCTATCTTATTAGTCTTACCTCCAAATTAACAGAGCATGTTCTAAAATTACCATTGTTTTTATTTGCTCTTTTCCCTTACAATTAACTTATTTTGAAATTCTAAGTAACTAAAGAAGAGTGTAAGGGTTTTAGTCTAATCAAAAGGAGTATGGACATTTTAAAATCTGAAAATCACTAATCTGAAGCAGTAGCTTTCAAATATTAAATCAACTGTATTGAAATACAACTTACATATAACACATTTCACTCGTTTTCTTTTTTTAACTGTGTTTTTAAAATTATTATTAAGTAAGCTCTACACCCAACATGGGGCTTGAACTCACGACCCTGAGATCAAGAGTCATGTGCTCTACTGACTGAACCAGCCAGGCTCCCTACATTTTTCACCCATTTTAATAAACAGCCAAATGAGGCTTGCTTAATACACACAACGGGCCTAGGTAACAATCACCACAAGTGAGACACAGGACATTTTCATCTCTCAAAAAGTTCTTACCTCCTTCCCTTGAACCCTGGCCCCTAAGAAACCACTGATTTAGCCAAGAAATAAGCTACATGAAGTCTGAGATGACCTGGATGAAATGGTGGGGGACAGGAGTGCAAACCCTGCTTGAAAACCACAGAAGCTCAGCAGTGGTTTCCTCCTTCCCAAATCTGAACACTACTTTTAACACGGAGGGTTTCTTATAACCTTACATGATAGCTGTTGCCCTTTTATTACCTCTTGACTGGGAAAATGCATATGTGCATACAGATCCCAAAACTCCAGGAATCACTGGTCCACCAAGGCCTGGAGAGCATCCATTCTAAGGGAATTTGGTCCAACCTCTAATGTTACAAACAAGAGGACTTGAAGAGATATGCTTGAACTCACACAACTGGAGAGTATGAATCAGCACCCAAGTGAAGGGACATCTGGTCAACACTTTCATGGAGTTAGAAGTTCTGACAACATACCTGGTCTCCCTCCTTCTACTCTGCCACACTATGCTTAGATAACAAAATAGATGTGTCCTCTGTCCCCTCCCAGGCAAGTGGTGCTGGGCCAGGGCCAGGGTGGTATCCCAGAATGTTGGATACAGAACTGGGGTGGGGCCTTGCTATCTCAAAGACTGTGATGTTTAAAGTTGAGGGAGAAACTTGGAAAGTGGCTTTTCCACATATCAAAAAGTTGTCCATCAAGGGGGATATGTCAAAAGGGACAAGTCATGGCACAAAGTCAACAAACAGAGCATGGCCCATTTTCCTGCATATAATAGACATTCAAATAATAGCTGCCCCACTTCCACAAAGGATATAGCAAGTCACAAGAGAACACTTCTTCCTACTCTAACAATGAGGAAAAGCTAGAAAATCTACAAAAACATAACTCTTTTGAGTCCATCAGAGTTAAGGTCACAAGGCAAGCAAGTAAACTAAATTCCAAAGGATGAAAAGCCTCTCCGAGAAGAGAGGGATCACACAAACTGTTTCACCTTTGTCAGCTCACAACAGCCTGACAAAGGAGGCCATCACAAAAGTAAGTAAGAAGAAATCAGCTAAAATTTTAGTGAATTCTGAAAAGTCCAGTGTGGGCCAACATATCAGTTTAGAATTACTGGAAGTCCCAGGCACAAAGAGAATTTCAAGTTCCTCACAGAGATTCTTTGTGATGGGGCCTTCACCAGGAGCACATAGAAAGACTGGTGCAAGAGAGGATACTGGAATGCATGCCCCCAGGTCGTGCAGGTGTGCAGGTGGTGATCTTCTGCCACTGTGGTGTAGGCACAACACCTTACAGACTTCCCAGACCTTCCTTCAGATGAAGCAGTGGCCTTAAGCTGCGGGGGTATTGGAGAAAAAATGCTTTTGAGCCCCAAATTCTTCACCAATACAAAACAGAGGTTTGCTACCACTGGGAAGGGGCAGAAAAGTCTCTCTTAACCAAGATCCAATACAGATAAACTCTGAAGAGTTTGGTTTCCATGGGGGTGGAAGGTATGCTTATAAATACATTTCACTGAGATTCAGATTCATAGTCCCTGCCTAAGCCTGAGGCTAGACCAGGAAATGTGAGACACTCCCCATCCCTAACCTCTATCATGAGCACCAAGTAACAAGCAAAAAAGTCTATTATCTGGGAGTGTCAAGATCTTGGGGAAACTGACCACACAGTTACTGCTGAAAGCTGAGTATGAGGAGTACTGAGACAATCCCCCCCAAGCACTCCAATCCCCACATTAAGTACAAGATAACAGCAGCCCACCAGTAGAGAAATCTGAAGTCTGTGGTGTACTGAAGAAAATGATAGCAGAAACAAAATAAAAACCCAGCACAATTCCTAAGTAGACTGACACAACCACTCATGCTAATGGCCTAAAAGAAGAGAAACATCCTTTTCTGGGTACAAATACTACTTAGTTCAGTCTCTGTTTTTCTACAACCAATATCTAGCATTCAATAAAAAAAATTGTGAGATACACAAAAAAAGGCAAGGAAGAACAAACAAATGTAGAGAGATAAAATAACCAATAGAACCAGACTCACATGACTCAGATATTAGCACTGTCAGACATAGACTTTAAAATAACTGATTACTATGTTAAGAAATCTAATAGAAACATTGAACATGAATCTGATGAACTTAACGGGAACGTGAACTAATAGGGAATTTCAGCAGTGAATCAAACAGAAATGCTGGAAATATATAAAATGCAATTTCAGAGATTAATTCTTCCTCTGACTTTATCAGCATGCTGCACACAGCTGAGCAAGAAGTCAATGAATTTATTATTTTTTTTAATTTTTTTTTCAATGTTTTTATTTATTTTTGGGACAGAGAGAGACAGAGCATGAATGGGGGAGGGGCAGAGAGAGAGGGAGACACAGAATCAGAAACAGGCTCCAGGCTCTGAGCCATCAGCCCAGAGCCCGACGTGGGGCTCGAACTCACGGACCGCGAGATCGTGACCTGGCTGAAGTCGGACGCTTAACCGACTGCGCCACCCAGGCGCCCCAAGAAGTCAATGAATTTAAAGATAGGTCAATACTCAAGCCCCAGAAGAAAAAAGAGTGAAAAATAGAAAAAGTTTGCAAAAGCTGTGGGACAATATCAAGCAGTCTAACATACATATAATTGAAGTCCCAAGAGGAGAAAAGAAGACAGAGAATGGAACAGAAGAAATGCCTTTGTTTTTATTCTTTTTAATATGATATTTCTTTTTTCTCTGGATGCCTTCAAGTTTTTATCTTTGGATTTCTGCAGTTTGACTATGGTGTGCACATGTGTTCCCACACGCACACATGTGTATGTTTTACACTTATCCCAATCTGGGTACAACAGAGCCTCTTGCTTATGGTCTTTCATTAATTTAAGACAATTTTTGGCCATTATCTCTTCAAATATTTCAAATATTTGGATTGTCTTAAAGGAATGAAGTGGAAAATGGTAAAATTGAAGGTAAATATGAAGCACATGTTTCTAATAGAATATTTTTGGTCTCAGATGAGAAAATACCTCAAGTTGGTAAAAGTAGAGCCAGGAATAGACAATAGTGGTGGGTCTTTTGAGAGAGAGAGAGAGAGAGAGAGAGAGAGAGAGAATGAAGGAGGGGTAGAGATAGAGGGAGAGAGAGAATCCCAAGCAGAGATAGAGTGAGAGAGAGAATCTGTGCTCTCAGCATAGAGCCTGATGCAAAGCTCAATCTCACAAACCATGAGATCATACCTGAGCCAAAATCAAGAGTCAGACACTTAACTGACTGAGGTTCCCAGGCACCCTAATAGTGGTGGATCTTCTAACTAGCAACAATTCTATTTTAAAGATTGCAAAATTAGTCAAGCCTACCACCTAGCCTATTTCTCCTATTCTTTCTCAATGAATAAGTCCTAAGGGCCCATTACTCCTTATGGTTCAAGACATCATCAGAGGTTGTCCCTACTAAAAGTAGAAAATGTCCTACACCATGTCTGCTTCAACTCACCTTTGATTCTAGCCTTCTTAGTGGGCATGTCCTTGAGATCACAGACTCACTTCTTACTGACAAGCACATCCCACCTGTGTTTCCACTTTCTTTCCCAAGAGCCTTCTAAAACACTGCAGGATCTTTCTAGGTCCAGTGCAAGAGCAGCCAAAATGGCAGGGACATCAACACCCCAAGGGCTACTCATAATAAATGGGGGAATGAGGGGCCAGTGGACAGGTGCCCAGCCTCTCATCCTTCAGGGGGATATTCTCTATGCTTCTCAGAGGTCTCAGCAAAATAGCGCCCTGATTCTCACAGTAATACACACTCATTTTGATTTTTTCTTTTCCCTGTCTCATCTTCCTTGGTTCCTCTCTCCTGCCTCCTGAGATCACCTCCTAGAAAACTACCTGCACCCAAGCCCTCGTTTCAGACTCCACTCTTGGCAGGAAACTCAAACCAAGACAGATTCCATTACTGAAGGCTCAGGACCTCAGTAATATCTGGCTTCATCAGTTCAGAGAGATTCACTCTTGCTGCCCCAAGTCCTTACTAAGGAAGAGCCACACATACGAGGAAGAACCCTTTAACCTGGTCATTCTTAAGAGATAAACCAACCACTAATTTGAGGGAGAGGGAAATGGCAGGGTGAACGATGCCCTTACAGGGACCAATTATTGTTTTTTTCATTTTTTCCACTAACATTAACACCCAGAGGGGCCAAAGAAATGTGGTTAAACAGCCAACTGTCCTTGAGTTATCTAATTTCCAGGCCTCCATCAGACACATACAAATATACATACTCAGTGTGGTGCCTGAAAAAGGAAATCGAATCATGACAAATTTATGGCAGGTTTTGGATCTGGATTATTCTCAACCCATCTTTCTATGCTTCTAAGAGTTGAGAGGGCCATGTGCAATGGAACCTAATGACCCCAGTAACTAAAAGCAGAAAAGAAGCATGACAAGCCCAGACTTGGAGCGGTCCCTCAAGCAGCATGCCAGCCAAGACCTCCTCCCCTCCCTGTCCACCCTGATCCCTGTGGTGAGTCACCTCTCTTCACCCTACCCAGTCACTAATCCACCAAAAAAGGAAATACAGCCCTCTTCCTTTTAAGTGCAAAACATTTTCTTCAAAGCACTGATTTCAA
This sequence comes from Prionailurus bengalensis, assembly GCF_016509475.1. Lineage (NCBI taxonomy): Eukaryota > Metazoa > Chordata > Mammalia > Carnivora > Felidae > Prionailurus > Prionailurus bengalensis. Next base: position 44,123,505 of record NC_057354.1, on the reverse strand, counting down.
GGCCATTCAGAGGCTTATGAAGGGATTCCTAAGGAAACAGTCATTAAGACAGCTTGGAGCTTTTGAGTTCATCCAACCCAGGTATAAATGTCATTGAGTGCCTCCTGTGAGCAAATAGGGCACCAAGGGGACACAACGATGAAAAAAACTCATTTCCTACCTTCAGTGAGATTTCAGTCTAATGGGGCAAATGACAACAGCATAAGAAGATGATGCTCTTAGGCTCTTTCAAAAAGGGCATCAGTTAGTAAGTATCTTCTTTTAAAGTTCATGATACACCAGACGATGGAATGTGAAAAGTGCTACAGGCTGTACCTGTGGATTCAGTTTTCAAGTGGAAAACTGAGTTAACAAATGTCAAAAGTCCAGAAACAGCAAAATTTAACCCACCATATCAATAAATACTATTTAGTAAGAGTTTTAATTAGGGCATATAAGAAAGTTCATGAACCGGGAGCTTTCAAATTTAAAACTGATATGACACTCAGGGGCATGACATTACAAGATGGTTTATAAAGTGAAAATGAGGAAGTGGTTAATCTTTACAATAATTGGTTATGATAATGGGGTTTCCAGATACTGGAGGATTGGTTAAACGTGATTATCTCATACTAGTTTCAGGAAGATGACTTAAGTTTCTTTCTTTTATGATTATCAGAGGCATTTACAAAAAATAACCTAAGTTTCACTTAAGTTGATAAAATAAGCTAGATTTAGTTTTTTCCTATGGGTGTGCTCAAGGAATTGTTAAGCCTGGTCTCCATTTTGTACTTAATTTTAACAAGATATTAAGAGACATCTAGACCAGTTAGAAATTTAACAAAGATCCAAAGTTTGTTTTTCTGTGGAAAAAGACTCTCACCAAGTTCTGCCCAAGCTCCTGGGAAGCCTCAATCTAAGAAAGCACCTACGTCTATCAGGTCAGTCCAAGCCTGGATCTCTGTCTTCTGCTATAGACACCCAGACTGGCCTGTGAACACCCAGGGAACAATTTATTCAATGTATATTTGTTTGCTAAGGCTGTGGGACCCACACCAAACTATGATCATGACATTACTTTTAAATGCCATGGAACTCTTCAAGCAAACAAACAAACAAACAAACAGCTGAATCTGAACCTCAGAGAGATTTTCTGATTAAAGATGGGATGAAATCAAATAAAAGGCATCCAAATCAGCAAGGAAGAAGTCAAACTTTCACCCTGCTTACATAACATGATAGTCTATGTGGAAAACCCAAAGGCTCCACCAAAAAACTACTAGAACTGATACATAAATTCAGAAAAATCACAGAATATATAATCAATGTACAGAAATCAGTTGCATTTCTATACAATAATGAGGCAGCGGAAAGAGAAATCAAGGAATCTATCCCATTTATAATTGCACCAAAAACCATAAAATACCTAGAAATAAACCTAACCAAAGAGGTGAAAGATCTTTACACTGAAAACTATAGAATGCTTATGAAAGAAATTGAAGAAGACACAAAGAAATGGAAAAACATTCCATTCTCATGAAGTGTAAGAACAAATATTGTTAAAATGGCCATACTACCCAAAGCAATCTACACATCCAATGAAATCCCTATCAAAATAACACCAGAATTCTTCACAGAGCTAAAACAATCTTAAGATTTGTATGGAACCAGAAAAGACCCCAAATAGCCCAAGTAATGTTGAAAAGGAAAACCAAAGCTAGAGGCATCACAATCCTGGACTTTAAGCTATATTATATTACAAAGTTGTAATCATCAAGATAGTATGGTACTGGCACAAAAACAGGCACACAGATAAATGGAATGGAATAGGGAACCCAGAAATGGACCCACAAACGTATGGCCAACTAATCTTTGACAAAGCAGGAAAGAATATCCAACGGAAAAAGACAGTCTCTTCAGCAAATGGTGCTGGAAAATCTGTACAGCAACATGCAGAAGAATGAAACTAGACCACTTTATTAAACCATACACAAAAATAAACTCAAAATGGATGAAACACCTAAACATAAGACATGAAACCATCAAAATTGTAGAGGAGAAAACAGGCAAAAACCTCTTTGACCTCGACCACAGCGACTTCTTACTTGATATGTTTACAGAGGCAAGGGAAACAAAAGCAAAAATGAACTATTGGGACCTCATAAAGATAAAAAGCTTCTGCACAGTGAAGGAAATAATCAGCGAAACTAAAAGGCAACCAACAGGATGGGAAAAATATATTTGCAAATGATGCGTTGGATAAAGGGTTAGTATCCAAAATCTAAAAAGAATCTACCAAACTCAACACCCAAAAACAAATAATCCAGTGAAAAAATGGTCAGAAGACATGAACACTTTTCCAAAGAATACATCCAGATGGCTAAAAAACACATGAAAAGATGCTCAACATCACTCTTCATCAGGGAAATGCAAATCAAAACCACAATGAGGTATCACCTCATACCTGTCAGAATGGTTAAAATTAACAACTCAGGAAACAACAGATGTTGGCGAGGATGTGGAGAAAGGGGAACCCTTTTTGCACTGCTGGTGGGAATGCAAACTGGGGCAGCTACTCTGGAAAAAAGTATGGGGGTGCCTCAAAAAGTTAAAAATATAACTACCCTTTGACCCAGCAATTGCACTACTAGGTACTTAACCAAAAGATACAAAAATGCTGATTCGAAGGGGCACATGTTTACAATGTGTGGCCCAATGTTTACGGCAGCACCATCGACAATAACCAAAGTATGGAAAGAGCCCAAATGTCCATTGACTGATGAATGGATAAAAAAGATATGGCATCTATATACAATGGCATATTACTTGGTAATCAAAAAGAATGAAATCTTGCCATTTGCAACAATGTGGATGGAACTAGAGTGTACTATGTTAAGCAAAATAAGTCACCAGATAAAGACAAATATCACATGATTTTCACTCATATGTAGAATTTAAGAAACAAAACAGATGAACAAAGATGAAGGGAAGCAAAAATAAGATAGAAACAGAGAGGAAGACAAACCATTAAGAGACTCTTTAAAAAAATTTTTTTAATGTTTATTTATTTTTGAGAGAGAGAGACAGAGACAGAGAGAGACAGAGTGTGAGTGGGGAGAGGTGGAGGGAGAAGGAGACACAGAATCCAAAGCAGGCTCCAGGCCCCGAGCTGTCAGCACAAAGCTCAATGCGGGGCTCAAACTCACAAGCCGTGAGATCATGACCTGAGCTGAAGTTGGATGCTTAACAGACTGAGCGACCTAGGCACGCCTAGAGACTATTAAATACAGAGAAAACACTGAGGGTCTGCTGGTGGGGTGGCAGTTGAGGGGATGGGCTAAATGGCAAGAGCCATTAAGGAGGGCACTTGTTGGGATGAGCACTGGGTGTTATATGTAAGTGATGGATCACTAAATTCTATTCCTGAAATCATTATTACACTATATGTTAACTAACTTGGATTTAAATAAAAAATAAAAATAAATAAAAATTTAAAAATAAAATATATTTTTTTAAGTTGGGATGAAATCTAGAGTCTCTCCCTTCTCAGCCTGAGGATAGCCCCGAAGTCATCCCAAAATGTCTAGCCACATTCACCATATTCATTATCAGGTCTTAAAAGATTTTCCAATTCCAAGATCCTTCACTTCATCATATTCTCATGCTGAGATGAACTGAATAGGGCTATACATTCTTCATCAGTCCTCCCATGGAGAAAGGTGTCTGTGCCCTGCCCCTTAAATCTAGGCTGGCCTTAGTGACTTGCTTATCCAAAAGAATGTGGCAAAAACGATGTTCTGAGAATCTGAGTCTTAGTCATAAGAAGTGTTGTAGCTTATGCCTGTGGCACTAGGAAATTTCACTCTTGGGATGCTCCTACTAAGAATCCAGCCACCATACTGTGAGAAGCCCATGACACATGAACAGGCTACACAATGCTCCAGTGACAGCCCAACTCACAACTCATCCATGTGGATGAGGCATCTTGGCTGTCCAGCCCAGTTAAGCCCCCAGATAACTGCAGCCCCAGCCACCATCTGACTACAACTGCAGAAGGGATCTCAAGCAAAATCTTCCCAGACAAACCTAGCCAACCCACAAAAACATGAGAAATAATAATAAATTATTCTTTAAGCTACTCTGTTTTCATGTCAGTTTTATCTGGAATATGGATAACAAGAATATATACACAAGGAAAATTGGTGAGAATCAAGTTCCCTGCCCACAAGAGGCGTGGTTCCCCTAACCCAGCTGCCCCATCCTTCATGGCTTTTTATATCTCCTTGGGACCTGGGGGCTTCTGTAGGGACCCAAACCATATATCAGAATCAGGGACTCCTAGGGAGACTCTCATATCCAAGAGCCTCATTGTATAAAGAACCTGAAGCTCAGTGAGAAATGGGGAGAAGTTGGTGACAGAGCCAGGGCTGCAAACTGGCTCTCTTATCCCATGATCCAACTATAGCATTATGCTGCCTCCCCATCTGTTCTGAAACAGAGCAGGCAGAATCTTTAACAGATTCTGCCAAGCATAACTCCTTTCCTGGCAGAGTTACTCTGGGAACCACAGGAATGCTGCTCGCATGAGACCTCTGAATTAATCTGCTCTCCACAGCTCCTCACATTGCCTAGGAGGGCAGACTGCCAAATGATGCCCCTTAAAATTTACTCATTACACCTTTTTTAAGTATCTACTTTATGGCAGAAAATGAGTTAGGCATAGATATAAGGGACAGAAGTATGAATAAAATAAAGTCACTTCCCTAAAGCTATCAGCATAGGTCAGGTCATAGACACAATCTGCCACAGGGCCATGAAATGAATATTCTAATAGTAATACCTATTAAGTACCATGAAGTCATAAATGGGACACTTCTGAGTGGTCGCATTTGAGCTGGCTTTGAAGAATAAGTAGGAATTGACAAATCAGGTATGTGATAAAAGTCCAAGCAGAAGGAAAGACAAAACAAAGGTAAAAAGGAGTCAAAGTTAAAAGCATGCTTTAAACCTTCAAGTGTTTTTGGATGGGAAATGAGTCAGGGTCATGGTAGAGTGAGATGGAAATTAGAAGCTGAGGTTGGGCAATGCAGGGATTACATGGTAGAATAAATATTTGGAATTTTATCCTGTAGGAAAAAATCAGACACTGTATACAAATAACAATATAGATCTATGTTTCACAATGGAGACTTGGCACTAGGGAGAATGGATAAAAACTGTGTATTAGGCAGCGTTTGCTAAATAATAAACACTCCAAACTCACCGTGCCATACCTTAATACGCATTTACTTCTCATTCTTGCTTCTGTTTTTTGGCTAAGTATGGCTGACCTTAACTGGGACTGGCTGGGCTTAGCTCCAGACTATGAGTGGGGTCCAGGTCTGCTTCATGTATCTCTTTCTCATCCTCCTTGGACCAAAAGCTTCCCAGAGCATTTTCTTCTCATGGTGATAGCGGAAGTGCAAAAAGGCAAGTCCAAATGCACAAGCACATTTCAAGCTTCTGCTCACATCACCCTTGTGAACATCCCAGTGGTCAAAGCAAGTCCATGACCAAGCCACAATTCAAAGGCCATCTACCATGAAGACAGTAGTCATGTACCTACCATGGTAGAGAGTCATGGCAAAAGGATTGGTGAATGATTCCATTACAGAGAAGTGAAGAATTGGGACCAATGATTCAATCAACCACAAGCCAGGAGAAACAGCAAGAAAAGAGACCCAATGGGAAGAATATTGCAAAGGTCCAGGCAGGAGGTGATTAGTATCAGAACAGAGCCAGTGGCAGAAGGAAGGATAACAGGAAGAAGAATCTCCAGATGTAGAAGAAAGAGTAGGTGGAAACCCCAAGTTAACTTCCAGCTAAGCAACCAGATAATAGGTGATCTAGTGGGTGAGGTCAAGAATCCAAGAAAAGGTCAGACTTGGAATGGAGTTAGTAAGGAATTCTAGATGGAACTTGTTTGATCATTGAAGTCAGGCAATGTTCAGTAGCCAGATGAAAATTAATCTGGAGGCTCAAGGAAGAGAGTTGGGTTGGAGGCAGAAATGTGGGAGTTAAATCTATTTGTGCCCTTTACAATATGGTAATCACTAGCCACATGTGACTATTTACATTAATTAAAATTCAATGAAATTCAAAATTCATCTCCCTAGTTGCATTAGCTACATTTCCAGGGCTCAGTAGCCACATGTGGCTACTGGCTGTCATGCTGGACAGCATGGATATAGAACATTTATATCATCAGAGAAAGTTCTATTGGACACTGCTGCATAGTGACTGAAGCCACAAGTACTTAACACAGAGGAGTAAGAGATTGGGTGGCTTATATGAGGAGTGATAAGATCTGAGTCAGAAGACAAGTTGGTTTGGGTAATGAGAATGTCTAGAAGGTTATCAGAACTCTGGATAACCAGGTGACTGTCCCTTGCCAGGAGGTTCCTCCTTCAAAGCAACCGTAAAATAGAATTCTAGCCATTAAAACCCATGTTAAATTCACATCCAATACTACATTTAGCTACACTAAGTCTGACACCGCACTCTCATTCACTTAACATTAGATGACCACCTTGTTTGTACTGGAAGCCCTTACTACACAGAAAAATAAAGCAGGAACTCTGCTCTCAGAAAGCTTACAATTTGAGTAAAAATATGAAATAAACAAGAAAATATGATTGCTACCAGAGTTAGCAAACTATGAGATCTTGGCTGGGGTCCAAACTCTGGCTGTCTTAGCCTCTTGGATAAATTCCCCAAATTCACTATGCCAGTGTTTCCTCACCTGGGTAAATCAAGAATGTTGGTCCCCATCTATGGGAAAAGTACACCATTGTGGTTTCAGCAAACAGACTTCAGAGATAAATGATATTCAAACCCTGATCTCACCATTTACTAGCTCTATGTTCTTCAGCAACTTTCTTAAGTTTCCCGTACCCAATTTATCCACGTGTAAAATAAGGGTTGTACAGGGCATAGATGAAATGATGCACCTAAAAACCTCTGGGTCCATGGTAAATACTCAATACATATTACCCTCATTGTGAAGCTCAGCCCTTTTTGCTTGCTTTTCCATATTGGGGAATGCTGTTGGTTAACTGGGGAAAGACCTTCTTGGAATCAAAAGTATGCATGTGTCCCTTCAAAACAGCACACCTGTATCCTATGGACAAATGCCTAGTAGTGCAACTGCTGGGTTGTAGGGTAGTTCTATTTTTAGTTTTTTGATGTGTGCTGTTTCGAAGGGACACATGCACCCCCATGTTTATAGCAGCACTATCAACAATAGCCAAAGTATGTAAAGAGCCCAAATGTCCATCGATGGATGAATGGATAAAGAAAATGTGACACACACACACACACACACACACACACACAATGGAGTATTACTTGGCAATCAAAAAGAATGAAATCTTGCCATTTGCAACTACGTGGGTGCAACTAGAGGGTATTATGCTAAGTGAAATTAGTGAGTCAGAGAAAGACAAAAATCATAGGACTTCACTCATTTGAGGACTTTAAGAGACAAAACAGATGAACATAAGGGAAGGGAAACAAAAATAATATAAAAACAAGCAGGGGGACAAAACAGAAGAGACTCATAAATATGGAGAACAAACTGAGGGTTACTGGAGGGGTTGTGGGAGGGGGGATGGGCTAAATGGGTAAGGGGCACTAAGGAATCTACTCCTGAAATCATTGTTGCACTGCATGCTAACTAATTAGGGTGTAAATTTTTAAAAATTAAAATTTAAATTAAAAAAAAGTATGCAGGTGCCTATCTGCATTGGCCAAGTACAGCTTTTTAAAATCCACTTCCCATCTGTCCCTTAAACAAGCCAAAGGAAATCAACTGATGATTGCACTCTCCTTGGGAACCACTTCCCCTTTGATTCTCCCTACAAAGCCTGCCCCTTTCAGATGCATCCCATTCACACTGAGTGAAGTCTCTCTCCTTTCTCTCTGTCACAGCCCTTCCTGGAGCTTCTGGCAAGTTCACAACTCACACTTGACTAGTAGTTGGGAGCAGCCCAGCCTCCTAGGCTCTGATCCCTGAAGAGCCACCCATAGCTCAGTCCACCTCACCTGAGGAAGTTTACAATCTCCCACTTATGAAGTTATGAGCAAGACCATAATAACTACTACCAAACCCACCATTTGAGGTACACATCTCTACCTTTCTGATGTGTTATCCAGGCCACAGGCAAATATTGTGGACCTAGCCAATTTCTGGGGATATTCAAGGGAATGGGCTAGGCTTGGAAAAAGTCTGTATCTACTAAAGATGAAACACCAGGGAAAGTGGAAGACAGGCAAATCCAGAATTGGCACTTCCTGAAAATCTAAGATCCTAAAAATTCCTCTCATGACTTCTTTCATACTTAGCCCCCCAACCTTCACTCCTATATTTTCCCATTGGCAGAATTTGAAATTGTCTCTATTGATTTCTACATTTACACCTTCTACTTCCACACTCAACGTCAGGGTTTGACATGCCCAACAAATGTTGTGAGACAACACAGCGTAATAATTTATACCCTTGCTACTCAAAGTGTGGTCCCTGGAGCTGCATTGTTTAGAGCTATGTAGAAATGCATCATCTCAAGCCTCACTTCTGAATTAGAATTTGCATTTTAGTTCCCAGGTGATTTGTGTGCACATTAGCATTGATTTGAGTATAGGCATTGACTTCAGTCTGTCTAAGTTCAAACCCTGACTCTGATACTTGCTAGTTGTGTGAACCTGAGAAAATTATTACATTTCTGTTTTTTCATCTGCAAAATTGGGATAATGATAGTACCTACTGCTTAGATTTATTATGAGGATTCAATTAGTTCATTCATGCAAAGTATCCAGCAAACCACGTTAGTTTTTGGTATATTTTAATGGCTGCTGTTATTTTTATTGACATGTCTAGACTCTGTAGAAATATGAGAAGACCCTAACTCTTACTCTTCCTGTGGCACCCTTTCTCTGAGCTGGATAGCTAAGGAGCTTAACTGTAACAATTTTGGCAGCAAGGGAACAATACAACTGTCCAGAAAGCCAGGTCTGGCATGGAAAAGTCTACTTTCCAACCGACCAACAAGTATTATTAAGCACTCTTTCAGACACTGATGGTTGTCAACTGTGATAGACATAATTCTAAGATGGACTTCAAGTTTCCCACACATGGTATACACAGCTTGTATGATCTCACCTCCTTCAGTATGAATATGATGGGGCAACCACTCTGTTTATTAGGTTAGATTATATAATATTCCATAATAGTATTATGAAAGTATTATGAAGAGAGATTAGAAGTCATAGACTTGCTCCAGCTGCCCTGGAAGAAAGCAAGCATCTATGTTGCAAACTACCTATGGCAGCTACATGGCAAAGAGCTGAAAGTGGCTTCTAGTTGATAAGAGTGGTCTTTGACTGATAGGGACTTCAGTCTTACAACATAAGGAAATTAATTCTGCCAACAACCAACGAGCCTGCAAGAGGACTCCAACCAAGCCTTAGATGAGACTGTAGCCCCAGCCAACACCCTGATTTCAGTCTGGCAAGATGCTAAGCAAAGCTAAACTATACCTGCACTCTTGACCCACAGAAACTGTAATATAATAAACTTGTATTGTTCTAAGCTTCTACATTTGTGGTAATATGCTATATAGCAAGGAAAAACTATTACAGACCCCAATCCCAGAGATTGGTAGTCTACAGTGGGTATAACAGATGTGGTATAAAATTATTGAGGACATAGTTTCCTTGGCTCTTTCTGTTCCACCTTCCTTATCACATAACTTCCATCTTCACACATAGCTTATCCTCATGGTCCAAGATGATGGCTTAATCTCCAGCCGTGTTATCTACATTCCAGACATAGGAAAAAGGAATGAGAAAAAGGCCAAATATGCATTTACTAGCCATCTTTCCTCAATTCTAGAAGTCTTACCTTACAGCTTCTGCCTCTTTCTCAATAGCCAGAACTTACTCATATGGTCACACCTAGCTGGAATGAGGTTGGAAAATGTAGCTGGACACAACTGCTGCTCTTAGAATCACTCATGCTGAAAAATAACCCTCTCATCAAACTAGGAATACAGGGGATGTTCTTCAACTTGATAAAGAATATCTGCAAAACACCCACAGCTAATATCATACTTAATGGTTGAGAAACTCAAAACTTTCCACTAAGATAGGGATAAGGCAAAGATAGCCCCTCTCACCACTTCTTTTCAGTATCATACTGAAAGTTCTATCTAATGCAATAGGGCAAGAAAATGAAGTAAAATGTATGCATATTGGGAAGGAAGAAAAGGTACTCTTTTTGGTCACAGATGACATGATTATTTATGTAAAAAATCTTAAAGAATCAACAACAACAACAACAACAAAAACCCTCCTGGAACTAATAAGCAATTATAGCAAGATCAGAGGATACAATGATACAAGGTTAATATGTAAGAGTCCATTTCTTTCCTATATTTCAACAATGAATAAGTGGAATTTGAAATTAAAAACACAATACTATTTATATTAGCATCCTCCTCAATTAAATAGGCATAAGTCTGGGGCGCCTGGGTGGCGCAGTCGGTTAGGCGTCCGACTTCAGCCAGGTCACAATCTCGCGGTCCGTGAGTTCGAGCCCCGCGTCGGGCTCTGGGCTGATGGCTCAGAGCCTGGAGCCTGTTTCCGATTCTGTGTCTCCCTCTCTCTCTGCCCCTCCCCCGTTCATGCTCTGTCTCTCTCTGTCCCAAAAATAAATAAACGTTGAAAAAAAAATTTGAAATAGGCATAAGTCTAAGGAAATATGTACAAGATCTATATGAAAAACTAACTACAAATCTCTGATGAAATAAATCAAAGAAGAATGAAAGCAATGGAGAAATATTCCATGTCCATAGATAGGAAGACTCAAAACTGTCAAAATGTCAATTCTTCCCAGCTTGAGCTATAAATTCAATGCAATCCCAATAAAAATACTTGCAAGTTAGAAACTGATTCTAAAGCTTATATGGAGAAGCAAAAAATTCAGAGCAGCCAACACAACATTGAAGGAAAAGAACAAAGTTGGAAAACTGACACTACCAAACTTTATGACTTAGTATAAAGCAACAGTAATCAAGACAGTGTGAGATTTGTGAAATAATATACAAACAGATCAATGGAACAGAATATAAAGCCCAGAAATAGATCCACATAAATATAATCAACTGCTCCTGTGAAAGCAGTACAATGGAGCAAAGATAGTCTCTTCAACAAACGGTGCTGGAAAAACTGGACATCAACATGCAAAAAATTAAAATGCTTTTAGATACAGACCATGTACCTGTCACAAGAATTGACTCAAAATGGATCACAGACCTAAAGATAAAATACAAAACTATAAAACTCCTTAAAGATAACGGACAAAACCTAGATGACCTAGGGTATGGTAATGACTTTTTTTTAAAACATGAAATTTATTGTCAAGTTGGTTTCCATACAACATCCAGTGCTCATCCCAAAAGGTGCCCTCCTCAATACCCATCACCCACCCTCTCCTCCCTCCCACCCCCCACCAACCCTCAGTTTGTTCTCAGTTTTTAAGAGTCTCTTATGCTTTGGCTCTCTCCCTCTCTAACCTCTTTTTTTTTCTTCCCTTCCCCCATAGAATTCTGTTATGTTTCTCGGGATCCACATAAGAGTGAAAACATATGGTATCTGTCTTTCTCTGTATGACTTATTTCACTTAACATAACACTCTCCAGTTCCACCCACATTGCTACAAAGGGCCATATTTCATTCTTTCTCATTGCCACATAGTATTCCATTGTGTATATAAACCACAATTTCTTTATCCATTCATCAGTTGATGGACATTTAGGCTCTTTCCATAATTTGGCTATTGTTGAGAGTGCTGCTATAAACATTGGGGTACAAGTGCCCCTATGCATCAGCACTCCTGTATCCCTTGGGCAAATTCCTAGCAGTGCTATTGCTGGGTCATGGGGTGGTCCATTTTTAATTTTTTGAGGAACCTCCACACTGTCTTCCAGAGCGGCTGCACCAGTTTGCATTCCCACCAACAGGGCAAGAGGGTTCCCATTTCCCCATATCCTGTCCAGCATCTATAGTCTCCTGATTTGTTCATTTTAGCCACTCTGACTGGCATGAGGTGATATCTAAGTGTGGTTTTGATTTGTATTGCCCTGGTGAGGAGCGACGTTGAGCATCTTTTCATGTGCCTGTTGGCCATCTGGATGTCTTCTTTAGAGAAATGTCTATTCATGTTTTCGGCCCATTTCTTCACTGGATTATTTGTTTTTCGGGTGTGGAGTTTGGTGAGCTCTTTACAGATTTTGAATACTAGCCCTTTGTCCGATATGTCATTTGCAAATATCTTTTCCATTCCGTTGGTTGCCTTTCAGTTTTGTTGATTGTTTCCTTTGCTGTGAAGAAGCTTTTTATCTTCATGAGGTCCCAATAGTTAATTTTTGCTTTTAATTCCCTTGCCCTTGGGGATGTGTCAAGTAAGAAGTTTGCTTACTTGCTGTGGCTGAGGTCAGGGAGGTTTTTTCCTGCTTTCTCCTCTAGGGTTTTGATGGTTTCCTGTCTCACATTCAGGCCCTTTTTCCATTTTGAGTTTGTTTTTGTGAATGGTGTAAGAAAGTGGTCTAGTTTCATCCTTCTACATGTTGCTGTCCAGTTCTCCCAGCACCATTTGTTAAAGAGACTGTCTTTTTTCCATTGGATATTCTTTTCTGCTTTGTCAAAGATTAGTTGGCCATACTTTTGTGGGTATAGTTCTGGAGTTTCTATTTTATTCCATTGGTCTATGTGTCTGTTTTTGTGCCAATACCATGCTGTCTTGATGATTATAGCTTTGTAGTAGAGGCTAAAGTCTGGGATTGTGATGCCTCCTGCCTTGGTCATCTTCTTCAAAATTACTTTGGCTATTCGGGGCCTTTTGTGGTTCCATATGAATTTTAGGATTACTTATTCTAGCTTCGAGAAGAATGCTGGTACAATTTTGATTGGGATTGCACTGAATGTGTAGATAGCTTTGGGTAGTATTGACATTTTGACAATATTTATTCTTCCAATGCATGAGCACGGAATGTTTTTCCATTTCTTTATATCTTCTTCAATTTCCTTCCTAAGCTTTCTATTAGTTTTCAGCATACAGATATTTTACATCTTTGGTCAGATTTATCCCTAGGTATTTTATGCTTCTTGGTGCAATTGTGAATGGGATCAGCTTCTTTATTTGTCTTTCTGTTGCTTCGTTATTAGTGTATAAGAATACAACTGATTTTTGTACATTGATTTTGTATCCTGCGATTTTGCTAAATTCATGTATCAGTTCTAGCAGACTTTTGGTGGAGTCTATCAGATTTTCCATATATAATATCATGTCATCTGCAAAAAGCAAAAGCTTGACTTCATCTTTGCCAATTTTGATGCCTTTGATTTCCTTTTGTTGTCTGATTGCTGATGCTAGAACTTCCAACACTATGTTAAACAACAGCAGTGAGAGTGGACATCCCTGTCATGTTCCTGATCTCAGGGGGAAAGCTCTCAGTTTTCCCCCATTGAGGATGATGTTAGCTGTGGGCTTTTCATAAATGGCTGTTATGATGTTTAAGTATGTTCCTTCTATCCCAACTTTCTCGAGGGTTTTTATTAAGAAAGGATGCTGAATTTTTTCAAATGCTTTTTCTGCATTGATTGACAGGATCATATGGTTCTTATCTTTTCTTTTATTAATGTTATGTATCACATTGATTTGCAAATGTTGAACCAGCCCTTCATCCCAATAATGAATCCCACTTGATCATGGTGAATAATTCTTTTTATATGCCGTTGAATTCGATTTGCTAGTATCTTATTGAGAATTTTTGCATCCATATTCATCAGGGATATTGGCCTGCAGTTCTCTTTTTTTACTGGGTCTCTGTCTGGTTTAGGAATCAAAGTAATGCTGGCTTCATAGAATGAGTCTGGAAGTTTTCTTTCCCTTTCTATATTTTAGAATAGCTTGAGAAGGATAGGTATTATTTCTGCTTTAAATGTCTGGTAGAATTCCCCTGGGAAGCCATCTGGTCCTGGACTCTTATTTGTTGGGAGATTTTTGATAACTGATTCAATTTCTTTGCTGGTTTTGGGTCTGTTCAAGCTTTCTGTTTCCTCCTGATTGAGTTTTGGAAGCGTGTGGGTGTTTAGGAATTTGTCCATTTCTTCCAGGTTGTCCAGTTTGTGGGCATATAATTTTGCATAGTATTATATAATTTTTCATAATTGCTTATATTTCTGAGGGATTGGTTGTAATAATTCCATTTTCATTCATGATTTTATCTATTTGGGCCATCTCCCTTTTCTTTTTGAGAAGCCTGGCTAGAGGTTTATCAATTTTGTTTACTTTTTCAAAACACCAACTCTTGGTTTCATTGATCTGCTCTACAGTTTTTTAGATTCTATATTGTTTATTTCTTCTCTGATTTTATTATTTCTCTTCTGCTGCCGGGTTTGGGGTGTCTTTGCTGTTCTGCTTCTATTTCCTTTAGGTGTGCTGTTAGATTTTTTATTTGGGATTTTTCTTATTTCTTGAGATAGGCCTGGATTGCAATGTATTTTCCTCTCAAGACTGCCTTCCCTGCATCCCAAAGCATTTAGATTGTTGTATTTTCATTTTCCTTTGTTTCCATATATTTCTTAATTTATTCTCTAATTTCCTGGCTGACCCATTCATTCTTTAATAGGGTGTTCTTTAACCTCCATGCTTTTGGAAGTTTTCCAGACTTTTTCCTGTGGTTGATTTCAAGCTTCATAGCATTGTGGTCCGAAAGTATGCATGGTATGATCTCAATTCTTATATACTTATGAAGGGCTGTTTTGTGACCCAGTATGTAATCTATCTTGGAGAATGTTCCATGTGCACTTGAGAAGAAAGTATATTCTGCGGCTTTGGGATGCAGAGTTCTAAATATATCTGTCAAGTCCGTCTGATCCAATGTATCATTCAGGGCCCTTGTTTCTTTATTGGTCCTGTGTCTAGATTATGTATCCATTGTTGTAAGTGGAGTATTAAAGTCCCCTGCAATTACCACATTCTTATCAATAAGGTTGCTTATGTTTGTGAGTAATTGTTTTATATATTTGGGGTCTCCCGTATTCGGCACATGGACATTTATAATTGTTAACTCTTCCTGATGGATAGACCCTGTGATTATTATATAATGCCCTTCTTCATCTCTTGTTACAGCCTTTAATTTAAAGTCTAGTTTGTCTGATATAAGTATGGCTACTCCAGCTTTCTTTTGACTTTCAGTAGCATGATAGATAGTTCTCCATCCCCTCACTTCCAATCTGAAGGTGTCATCAGGTCTAAAATGAGTCTCTTGTAGACAACAAATAGATGGGCCTTGTTTTTTTTATCCATTCTGATACCCTATGTCTTTTGGTTGGAGTATTTAGTCCATTTACATTCAGTGTTATTATAGAAAGATATGGGTTTAGAGTCATTGTGATGTCTGTAGGTTTCATGCTTGCAGCGATGTCTCTGATACTTTGTCTCACAGGATCCCCCTTAGGATCTCTTGTAGGGCTGGTTTAGTGGTGATGAATTCCTTCAGTTTTTGTTTGTCTGGGAAGACCTTTATCTCTCCTTCTATTCTAAATGACAGACTTGCTGGACAAAGGATTCTTGGCTGCATATTTTTTTCTGTTCATCACATTGAAGATTTCCTGCCATTCCTTTCTGGCCTGCGAAGTTTCAGTAGATAAGTCTGTCACGAGTCTTATCAGTCTCCCTTTATATGTCAGAGCATGTTTATCCCTAGCTGTTCTCAGAATTTTCTCTTTATCCTTGTATTTTGCCAGTTTCACTATGATATGTCATGCAGAAGATCGATTCAAGTTACATCTGAAGGGAGTTCTCTGTGCCTCTTGGATTTCAACTCCTTTTTCCTTCCCCAGATCAGGGAAGTTCTCAGCTATGATTTCTTCAAGTACCCCTTCAGCACCTTTCCTTCTCTCTTCCTCCTCTGGAATACCAATTATGCGTATATTATTTCTCTTTAGTGCATCACTTAATTCTCTAATTTTCCCCTCATACTCCTGGATTTTTTTTATCTCTCTTTTTCTCAGCTTCTTTTTCCATAATTTTATCTTCTAGTTCACTTATTCTCTCCTCTGCCTCTTCAATCCGAGCCCTGGTTGTCTCCATTTTATTTTGCAGCTCATTAATAGCATTTTTTAGCTCCTCCTGGCTGTTCCTTAGTCCCTTGATCTCTGTAGCAATAGATTCTCTGCTGTCCTTTATACTGTTTTCAAGCCCAGAGATTAATTTTATGACTATTATTCTAATTTCACTTTCTGTTATATTGTTTAAATTGTTTTTGATCAGTTCGTTAGCTGTCGTTATTTCCTGGACATTTTTTTGAAGGGAATTCTTCCATTTTGTCATTTTGGATAGTCCCTGGAGTGGTGCGGGACTGCAGGGCACTTCCCCTGTGCTATCTTGAATAACTTGCATTGGTGGGCGGGGCAGCAGTCAGACCGGATGTCTGCCCCAGCCCACTGCTGGGGCCACAGTCAGACTGGTGTGTGCCTTCTCTTTCTCTCTCCTAGGGGCGGGATTCACTGTGGGGTGGTGTGGCCCGTCTGGGCTACTTGCACACTGCCAGGTTTGTGGTGCTGGGGTTCTGGTGTATTAGCTGGGATGGATCGGCAAGGTGCACGGGGGCGGGAGGGGCAGGCTCAGCTCACTTTTCCTTCGAGATCCATTTCAGGAGGGGCCCTGCTGCACCAGGAGGGAGTCAGACCCGCTGGAGGGATGGATCCGCAGAAGCACAGCATTGGGTGTTTGCGTGGTGCAAGCAAGTTCCCTGGCAGGAACTGGTTCCCTTTGGTATTTTGGCTGGGGGATGGGCAAGGGAGATGGTGCTGGCAAGCACTTTTGTTCCCCGCCAAGCTGAGCTCTGTCATCCGGGGCTCAACAATTCTCCCTCCCGTTGTCTTCCAGTGCTCCCATTCTCTGAGCAGAGCTGTTAGCTTATAACTTTCCAGACATTAAGTCCCACTTGCTGCCAGAACACACTCCGTCTGGCCCCTCTGCTTTTGCGAGCCAGACTCGGGGGGCTCTGCTTTGCAGGCGGGACGCCCCTCCTCCCCGGCTCCCTCCAGCCAATCCATGTAGTGTGCACCACCTCGACGCCCTTCCTACCCTCTTCCGTAGGTCTCTTGTCTGCGCTTGACTCCAGAGACTCTGTTCTGCTAGTCTTCTGGTGGTTTTCTGGGTTATTTAGGCAGGTGTAGGTGGAATATAAGTGATCAGCAGGGCGCAGTGAGACCAGTGTCCTCCTATGCTGCCATCTTCCCCAGGTCCCCACTGATTTTTAAAGTACTCGGAATTAAGCCCTGATGGCTTTCAAAGTCAAATATCATGGGACTTATCCCCTGTCTGGGGTGCCTTGTGTGGTCTGCTCCTCTCCCTTTTCTGTGCTTGTGTTGTTCCTCCTATTTGTCATTAGTCTCACTGGGAGTTTGGTTGCCAACCTGCTTAAATCATTTTGATCAGTTCGTTAGCTGTTGCTACTTCCTGGAGTTTCTTTTGAGGAGGATTCTTACATTTCATCATTTTGGATAGTCCCTGGAGTGCCACAGAACTGCAGGGTACTTCCCCTGTGCTGCCTGGAGTAACTTGCGTTGGTGGGCGGGCCACAGTCAGACCTGATGTCTGCCCCCAGCCCACCGCTGGGGCCACAGTCAGACTGGTGTGTTCCTTATCTTCCCCTCTCCCAGGGGCAGGACTCACTGTGGAGCGGTGTGGCCCCTGTCTGGGCTACTTGCACACTGCAAGGTTTGTGGTGCTGCTTAGATGGGATCTGGTGTATTCGCCGGGGTGGATCTGCAAGGTGCACAGAGGCAGGAGAGGCAGACTCAGTTCGCTTTGCCTTCAGTGGTCCACTGTGGGAGGGGCCCTGTGGCACCAGGAGGGAGGCAGACCCATTGGAGGGATGGATCCACAAAAGCACAGGGTTGGGTGTTTGCACGGTGCAAGCAAGTTATGTGAGGGAAACTGGTTCTGTTTGGGATTTTGGCTGGATGATAGGTGAGGGAGATGGCGCTGGTGAGTGCCTTTGTTCCCTGCCAAGATGAGCTCTGTCCTCCAGGGTTCAACAACTCTCTCTCCCGTTGTCCTCTAGCCCTCCCACTCTCGGAGCAGAGCTGGTGACTTATAACATTCCAGATGTTAAGTCCCACTGGCTGTCAGAACACACTCCGTCCAGCCCCTCTGCTTTTGCAAGCCAGATTCGGGGGCTCTGCCTTGCTGGATGGGCTTCCCCTCCACTGCCCCGGCTCCCTCCCACCAGTCCATGTAGCACACACCGCCTCTCTGCCCTTCCTACCTTCTTCCGTGGGCCTCTCATCTACGCTTGGCTCCAGAGAGTCCATTCTTCTAGTCTTCTGGATGTTTTCTGGGTTATTTAGGCAGATGTGGGTGGGATCGAAGTGGTCAGCAGGACATGGTGAGCCCAGTGTCCTCCTATGCCACCATCTTCTCTCCTCGGTAATGACTTTTTAGATACAACACCAATGGCACCATCCATGAAAGAAATCACTGATAAGCTGGAATTAATTAAACATAAAATTTCTGCTTTGTGAAAGACACTGTCAAGAGAATGAGGAAACAAGACAAGGCCTGGGAAAAAATATTTGCAAAAGACATATCTAGTAAAGGACTGTTATCAAAAATATACAAAGAATTCTTAAAACTCAACAATAAGAAAAAGAACAACCTGATTAAAAAATGAACTAAAGACCTGAACAGACACCTCACCAAAGAAGATTTACAGATAAAAAATAAATATATGGAACGACTTTCAACATCATATGTCATCAGATAAATGCAAATTAAAACAACAAGATACACCTTTTACAATGGCCAAAACCCAGAACACTGACAACACCAAATTCTGATGAGTATATGGGACACAGGAACTCTTATTCATTCATTGCTGGTGGAAATGTAAAATGTACAGCCACCTAGGAAAACATTTTGGCAGTGGTTTCTTACTAAATTAAATATATTCTTACCATACAACCCATTAATCACACGTCCTGGTATTTACCCAAAGGAGTTATGTCCACGCAAAAACCTGCACACAGATGTTCATAGCAGATGTATTTATAATTGTCAAAACTGGAAGCAACCAAGATGCCCTGCAGTAGGGGAATGGATAAACTGGGGTACTTCCAGGTGATAGAATATTATTCATCACTGAAAAGAAATGAGCTATCAAACTATTAAAAGGCATGGAGGAAATTTAAATACATATTACTAAGTGAAAGAAGCCCATCTGAAAAGGCTACATACTATATAATTTCAACTATATGATATTATGGAAAAGGCAAAATTATGAACACAGTAAAAAATCAGTGGTTGCCAGGGGTTGGAGAGTGGGGAGAAGGACGAACAGGCAGAACACATAGGATTTTTAGGGAGTGAAAATACTCCGTATGATACCATAATGATGGATATGTGTCATTATATGTTTGTCCAAACCCATAGAATGTACGACATTAGAATCAACTATGATGTAAACTATGGGCTTTGGGTAATTATGATGTCAGTGTAGGTTCACCAGTTGTAACAAATGTACCACTCTGGTGGGGCATAACGGAGGAGGCTATGCATACACGGCAGGGAGGCAGGGAGTATATAGGAAATTTCTGTATCTTCCCCTCAATTTTGCTGCAAACATTAAACTACTCTAAACAAAAGAGTATTTTAAAAATAAAAACAAGGTAATTTTGACAAAGACAGGAAACATGGATATCGGGTAGGTGTATAAGTTTTCTACTGTTATAAAACAAATTACCACAAACATAATCACTGGGTGGGGTTTCTGCTGGAATAACATTAAAAAAAAAAAAAAACAGTGGGTTTCCCACGTATACCATGAGGGTTGACTCCATTAGACAAGAGATTCTTCTATAGATCTTCCCTGGATAATTCCATCTCTATTTTTGGCTTCTGTTGAGATGACTGAGGGGATCCATGATTCACAAAACTAACCTTTTCAGAGATCCCTATATGTGACTAAATACTGTACTCTTTTCTTCCTCTGAAACACTAGCAAAGGTTTTTCTAGCTACACCTTGACTTCTTTCCATAGTATACATTCCCAACAGTGGGTCTTCTAATTTTGGTGTCTTTACAATCTGGATAGACTAAGAATTCCCCAAATTTCAAGTCCTTTGTCCCTTTTGTTTAAAAATTCTTTCTTCAATTTATCTCCTTCTTCTCAGCAAGAAGGAATTAGGCTGCACTTTCAATACTTCGCTTGGAAATCTCTTTAGCTAGATACTAAGTTCATTTATAAGTTTGCTTCCCACCCAACTGTAGAACAAAATTTAGCTAAGTTTTCTGTCACTATATAACAAGGATCTCCTTTTCTCCAGTTTCCCATACATGTTCCTCATTTCCTTCTGATCCTTCATCAGAAATATCTTTTTGTAAGTTTATTTATTTATTTTTAGAGAGGAGGAAGGGCCAGAGAAAGAGGGAAAGAGAATCCCAAGCAGGCTCTGCACTGTTAGCGAGGAGCCTGGCATGGGGCTTGAACTCACAAACTGGGAGATCATGACCTGAGCTGAAACCAAGAGCTGGACGCTTAACCCACTAAGCCACCCATCAGAAGCACCTTTAATGTTCATATTTTTATGTCCTGTTTATGACAATATAGGTATTCTCTAAGCCAATACAGGCTTTCTCTATCATGTTCTTTGCTTCCTTCTGAGCCTTCACAAGCAAAGTCTTTAATATCCATATTTGTCTGTTCAAGGCAGCCTTGACCTCTTCTATCATGGTCCTCACAAAATTTCCAGCTTTTATCCATTACCCAATTCCAAAGCCACTTCCACATTTTTAGGAATTCGTTACAGAAGCACCCCATTCCAGATATCAAAATCAATATTAATTTCCCATTGCTACTGCAATTAATTACTAAAAATTTAGTATCTTAAAACACAGATTTACTCTCTTACTAAGTTCTGGGAGTGAAAAATCTAAAATCGACAGGTCAAAATAGCTGCATTCCTTCTGGGGGCTTCAGGGTAGAGTCCATTCCTAGCCTTTTTCAGCTTCTTAGGTCTGCCTGCATTCCTTGGACCATGACTTCCTTCTTCACATCATTCTAACCTCTTGCATCTATCATATTTCCAACTACCAACTCTGCCTCCCTCTTATAAGAACCTTTGTGACTATATTGGGCTCATCCAGATAACCCAGAGTAATCTCCCAATCTCAAGATTCTTAATCACATATGTAAAATTTCTTTTACCACATAAAGTAGTATGCTCATAGGTTCCAGGCATTAGGATGTGGACATCCTTGATGGGTCATTATTCAGATGATCACAATGCTTTCATGGTGAATATGTGACACTATGTATTTGCCAAAACCCATTAAACTTTACAGCACAGACATAAACTTAAATGTATGCAAATTTTTAAAAATTACTTAGACTGTCAAGACATCCCAGGACAGAGTGCAGAATGGGATAAAGCAATCTGTGTTACAAATGTATGAAGCAACCTCACTAAAGGGGGTAGAGGACAAAGGTGTTTATCTAAGTAGCTTTGGAATTAAAAAAGGGAACCCAGGGTCCTTGGAAAAAAAATGGCTGATTCTAGGACTGGGTTAGAAAAAAATACAAGAGAACCTGGAGCATCTTTGTACCATAAAAAAGTAATGAAATGCTTTAAAAAATTCCCACAATGATAAGGGTATGTGAAAGGGACACAGGAGTTCCCTGAAAGAGCTTCTAATGGTCAAAACTGAAACAATTTGAAGAACAAAATAAATTAGCATTGGATAACCAAAAATATGAAATAAAATATTCATGAGTCCATACTGATACAAATAAATGATTGCATAAATTAAAATAAAAGGAGAATAGACAAATCACTGTGCAGAAGAATTCTGAATAATTTTTGTAGACAGTCTGCCCTCAAGGAAATGGAGCCTAACTGCCCGCTCCTTGAGTGAGGGTCACACACAGTGCCTTCTTTCCAAAGAGGGAAATGGGGAAAGAGGAACTTCACAGTGGAGAGACCTGACAAACACCCCCTCAGCCAGGTGATCAAGGGTCAAATCAACAGTGACAGGCAATTTTGATAGTATGTAGTCTTGACGTGAGAAAAATGGCACCTCACCTCTGTGGTCTTCCTCCCAAGACATATCACCCCAGGCTAATTCTGAGGGGGAACAATCAGACATATCCCAATAGAGGGGCATCCTACAAAATACCTTATCAGCACCTCTCAAAACTGTCATATCAAAAACAAGGAAAATCTGACAAGCTACCACAGTCAAGAGAAACCTAAGGAGACATGAGGACTAAATGTAATATGGCATCGAATCCTAGAATAGAAAAAGGACACTAGGTTAAAAGTAAGGAAATCTGAGTAAAGTATGGACTTTGGTTAAAAATAATGTATATACAGGGACGCCTGGGTGGCTCAGTCAGTTAAGCGTCCAACTTTGGGTCAGGTCATGATTTCATGGCTCATGGTTTCAAACCCCGTGTTAGGTTCTGTGCTGACAGCTCAGAGCCTGAAGTCTGCTTCAGATTCTGTGTATCCTTCTCTCTCTGCTCCTCCCTCTCTCACACTCTTTCCCTCTCAAAAATAAACACTTTTAAAAATTTTAAAAAAATAATGTATATACATTGGTTCATTATTGTAACAAATGTACTACATTCCCAGTAAATATTAACATTATAGGAAACTATAGGAAATAATAGGGTTTGGAGTATATGGGAATTTTGTACCGTTGTGATTTCCCTGTAAATTTAAAACCATTTATTTAGAAACATAAAAGGGAGCCATTAAAGCATTTAGATTTGGGAAAGTACCATGATAATCCTGAATCTTTGGGGAAATAGTGTGGTTGGATTGGAATAAAAAATGGCTAGAGTCCAAGAAATCATCCGAAAGCCATTGCGGTCAGCTAGGTCAGCTAAAATGGTGATGGCCTTCACCGGTGTCTTTCAGAACAGTCAAGAGATTATGAATCCCTGAATTTTACCCCAGCACCAACAAGTATCATTATGAAGTCCATGGGACTGCACTTCACTTTGGATACCAGGCTCCTTGCTTAGGTGGATTAAAATGGCTCTGAGATTCAAGCTCAAAACAAATATCACGGTAAGCAGTCAAAAGACAAGCTCCAATCACTCAGAGGTCTGTGGTTTTATGAACTTAGAAACTTGGTCTCAACAGATACTGCAAATGAAGACCATGAGTCTTCTTGAATAGCTAAAAGCTTCAGATAGATAACCTGAGATTTCACCCACCTTGAAAACCATCTTGCTGTGACTCTGGCTTGTACCATTGTTCTTAAATAATATTCTTCATTTCTCTCATAAAACATGTCCAAGGCTGTTTCTGAAAGAGACTTTAAAAAAACAGCAAAGCAAGTTTTGGTCAAATCCATTTGGCTTTAGTGTTCAGCTCCCCAGCAGAAATCCAGGTCAGTCAATCAGAATGCAATTTGTTGAAAGCCTGCCTTTTGGACACAAGTGTCAGCCAACACAGAGAGAGAGAGAGAGGAAAGACATACAAGGCATGATGGTGGCGCCTTGCATTTATAGAATGGAGCAGCCAGACATTTGGCTGAGATAGGGTATTTTGAAGTAAACACATGAAATTGAGCAGTTTCCTGGTTTCTGTCAACTGAAGATTAGGAGCCAGAAGTTAAATGCAGGCATTTTTTTTTCCCTCCACAAATGAAATGCGGTGTTCCGAAAGCTCTTTGTAAAGCATTTGCTGGATGGTTGTGATTTATGGACAGCATTCACTACACCTAGAAAACAGATCTGTCATTGGGCAAAAAGTGCTAATAATCTCCAGCTCAAGAAATCCACAAGCCCCTCCCCCAACAAACAAACAAACAAATATTCATGTAAGAGAAAAGAGATCAGTAATGAAATGAATGTGCATACATAGTAGGGGTGAGAGGAGAAGGGCTGGTGGGCTGGTGGCTGTTTTGTGGTTTTTTGTTTGGTTGGTTGTTTTATTGTTCTATTTTGGTTTTGTCTTGTTTAATTCCTCCTGTTTGTCTAAGCAAACTGTAAGCCCCTTGAGGGATAGCCCAATAGATCTTATGCATCAACACCCCAGACAAAGCACTGGATCTTACCGGAGAGGCACTCCACAAACTTGTCAGTAATGACAGAAAAGGCTCAATTTGCCCATTTACAGGACACAAAGACTTTGTCAACAGCCTCCCCTGCAGGACAAGGGAAGTGCCTGTCCCTTGGTGAAGAAACAAGGAACAAAGTCTTTTAAACCATGGATTTCTCTTCAAGTAACAGCCAACAGCCCCAGGCAGCCTTGTTCCTTCCCCCATCCAGGAAAGCATACTTAGCCCAAGCCCAGATGGTCTCATCATGTTCAACCCACGTGTGCTCTGTTTGTAGTTCATGGAGCCAATTACCACAGAAATACAGAGGAAGGGGACGAAGCTATTTCAGCTTGATGTGACACAGACTGTGACAAACTTTGACCTTTCTCTTTAAAGACAGAGAAAAAAAAGATTACCTGCATCTGTGTATAAACAGTTACAAAATAATCATATATTTCCCCAAAGGAAGGGAAGAATACAGCAGGCAAAATGTAGACAATTTCCTGGTTTATCTCTCTTCCATTTTCGTTCAAAAAATGGCGCTGAACCTTCCCAGCTACACTTCCAGTATCTGGCCTGTCAGAAGAAATTTTTCTCTGAGCTGCCTGCGTTTTTTACTGATAGAGGCTTAACTGTTGCTGAAGTTAAGGATATCCATCAGTGTACTGGAAAGAGCCTTCTGTTTGCCAAAGTCTAGGGACTGGAAGAAAGACACCACTTATGTTTCCATGTAAATGACTGTATCAAATGCTTTCTGCCACAAATTCTGGAGCGAGGCAGTTCTTACACATCATAGCAGGGTAATGGGACCTCTAGAAGATTCCATGATGTAACCTCCCCTAGGAGCCAGGTTCTCTTTAGTGCACAAACCAGTTCTAAAAAAAACCTGTGTGCATTGCAGCTGTGATTGTTTGACCCAAAGCTCCCCAGCAGCAACCATTCATGACTGCCCAACTCCAGGTCATGGTTGTCCAACTCAAGGCTGGGAGAGGAGAGCATGGGCCCAGCATCGGAACAGAGGTCTCACTGGTATTATTTTACATACTGGGAGTTCCTGGTCTCCTCCAGTCAAATTTTTTCCTTTGCCTTCTGCTTGAATGACCCAGGAGGCATCTTTCTTTGTCATCCTGAGGACTCCTCTTTATTCTTCAGTTTACACGAACCAGGAACAATGATAAAAGGTTTTTGGTTTTTTTTTTTTTTTTGGTATGGATTAATAATACACAAATGTGGGTGGGTCACATATAGTGCACACCAATAGGAAAAACATAGGCATAGCTTCTGGAAACTTCTGTTTTCAGCAACAGCAGACTAGCTAATTTAGACAAAATCTCCCAAATAAAAACTATCTTCTTAAAAGCACCAATCTGCTAACAAGAAACATTGAAGGGTGTTCAAGCAAACTTGTTTGCTTGGACTCTTGCTCTGGGTGCCATTGTTAGGTGTTAATGACATAAAGCCTTCAACAGAGGGCCCAGTTCTCCAGAGAGTAAGAGAGTGAAGGAATTTACACAACAGTCAGCTTCATGGGGTGTGGAGTCACTGCGTCACTGCAGTATAGTGTGAAGGAGTGACTGGTGGTCATAATGGGTGAATGTGAGTTATCAAGGGAAGTTAAATCATGTAGGCACTCTGTTTATGAGGCTCACTTGCTTTAGCAAGCCCTGTCTTTAAAATACTCGAAATGTTCATGACATAAAAGTTGCCTTGACATATAAAGGCATATATATGAAAAATGCATTTACATGAAATGCCATATTCTCAGAGAATTCTAGGTAAATGAAGTGTTACAGTAGTCATGGGGTGCCTGGGTGGCTCATGTGGTTAAGCATCTGACTTTGGCTCAAGTCATGATCTTGCAGTTGGTGAGTTCAAGCCCCATGTCGGGCTCTGTGCTGACAGCCTGGAACCTGGAGCCTGTTTCAGATTTTGTGTCTCCCTCTTTCTCTGCCCCTCTCCCCTCATGCTCTCTCTCTCTCTCTCTCTCTCAAAAATAAATAAAAAAATAAGGTAGTTGTGGTTTTCTTAAATCAGTGAATACAAATCATACGTTGAAAATTTACAGAATGTGCACCATAGTAATGACCTGAGCATTAGATTGAGAATCCCTGTGACTCTCCCATTGACAGCTCCTGTTCCATATATATCAAAGGACATTTATCCATCAACCACAGGACAAGCAACCTGCAGGACAGAATCCTTTGGGGAGTTAGCCTCCAAGCTCACCGCTGGCAAAATGCACACATGAACCTGGCCAGGTTGCATGGGGAAGGTGAAGTTTCCCAGACCGATGCAGGGTGCTTGCCCACCCAATTCAAGCAGGGTAGGGATTTTACAAATGCACAGTGGTTAACAGCTGCTCCCACCTGTACACAGACACAAGGAGTTGTTGGGGTGATCTCCATTCTTAACTTCTGCTTGGCCCTTATCGACCTAAGCTCATTAGAATGGACTCAGGATTGTACTTAGTCTCCACGTAGTGTCTTCTGATTCATGCCTCTTCAGTTGCCCACCCAGTTCAGAGGCCATCACCATCTTAAGACACTGTGCCATGATTCTGTAAAGAAGGTAGAAACTGATAGATGGACCAAAATGGGTAAGAGATTAGCAGGCATCAACACAAAGAATTCTAGTCCACTTTGCTTAAACATGGTAAGGTTAATAGTCCATTTTATTCTTATAAAGAATTTGTCACAACCTCTCAGCCAGTCCAATCTGCTGCTCCCCTGTAATACCCTGTAATCCCAAACCTGACCACTTCCATTCCAAGCCATGTTATCTGCTCCCTAGATTCTTTCAACAGTCTCCCGATGCAGTTCCCTCCTTCCACTTTTGCTTCTCACAGCCCATTCTCCACTCAGAATTCAGTACTCTTTTTAAAGCAGAAATTAGGCCAATCATTCCTCTGCTTTAAGCAGGGGCTTCCCATCACTTAGAATGAAATCCAGGGTCACCTGGGTGGTCCAGTTGGTTAAGTATATGACTTCAGCTCAGGCCATGATCTCATTGTTCATGGGTTCAAGCCTTCCATCAGGCTCTGTGCTGACAGCTCAGAGTCTGGAGCCTGCTTTGGATTCTGTGTCTGCCTCTCTTTCTGTGCCTCCCTGCTTGCGCTCTGTCAAAAATGAATAAATGTTTTTAAAAATGTAAAAAATAAACGTTAAAGAAAATAATGAAATCCAAAACTTTTGCTGTGGCCTAAAAGACCCTACCTGATATGACCCTGCCTGGCTGCCTTTTGACACATCTCCTACAATTCTCTACTCATTCACACTGTTCCAGCCAGTCATCCTCCTTGCCAGGCCGGCCTTGGATACACCAAACCTGTTCTCACCTCAAGACCTTTACAACTGTCATCCCCTCTGCCTGGTTGCTCTTCATCCAGGTAGTTCCATAGTTGGATTCTTTCCATCATTCAGTTCTTCACTGAATTGTCACCTCCTCAAAGAAACCTTCCATAACCACTCTAGGCAAAAAATAGTACCTTCTCACATATCACCCTCTACAACATAATCTTCTTCTGTTTACTCAGTAGCACGAGATAGTTCCAGTAATTATCTTGCTTATCTGGTTTTTACTTGTTTTGTTTGTTTGTTTGTTTACTCTCTTCCTCCTAGAATATAAACTCCTTGGTATCAGGGCCCTTGTCTATCTTGTTTAGTGCTCTGCATCACTAACATCCAGAACAGTGCTTGGCATATCATAGATACTTAATAGATATTTATTGAATAAATCAACCATTTCTTTAAGACTCCAGAGGACAGATCATTTGAGCAGTTGCATTGGCTGCCATTTTGTTCCAAGAGGATAAACTGAGCCATAATTTGATCTAAGGTTTATTTGGCTATCTATTAATAGTTTACCAAACTGGGCCAAATCTGGGAAAAAGAAATCAAAGATTCAAACTCAAAGCCTTTTCTCATTCCCCTCTTCTCCTGTAGACATACTTCCTCCCAAAATGTGAACTTGTTTAAACATTTAAGGGAAACATTTGGTTGGCCAGACCCAAACAGGTGTCACTAGGTTAATTGTAGCTAAATGCATTTCTTGTCCTCAGCATCTTCTTACCCAGTGGTTCTCAAAATTTAGCATCATCACTAAGTGAAAAAAAAATCAGTCAGAGAAAGACAAATACCATATGATTTCACTCATTATGTGGAATTTAAGAAACAAAACAAATGAACAAAGAGAGAAAAAAAGAAAAAAACCCAGACTCTTAACTACAGAGAACAAACTGGTGGTTGCCAGAGGGGAGGGGTGTATGGATAGGTGAAATAGGTGAAGGGAGTTAAGAGTATACTTATTGTGATGAACACTAAGTAATGTATAGAATTGTTGAATCACTATACTGTACATCTGAAACACTGTATGTTAATTATACTTGAATTTTTAAAAAGAGAAAAATAAAAGACTTTGGCATCATCAGAATTACCTTGAGGGCTTGCTGAAACACACGTAATTGGGCCCAATGGTTTACTGGATTGATTCATAACAGCTCATGACAGCTGATTGTTACATTTTCAAGAATATTGCAAGCCAGCTGTCATTAAAAATAAACCATAAAAATGTATAACTAAAATTTATGTCTTAGGGGGAGTCTGGGTGGCTCAGCTGATTGAGTGTCTGACTCTTGGTTTTGGCTCAGGTCATGATCTCATGGTTTTTGAGATTGTGCCCCATGTCAGGATCTGTGCTGGCAGCACAAAGCCTGCTTGGGACTCTCTCTCTCTCTCTATCTCTATCTCTATCTTTCAAAAAATAAATGTATTAAAATACTACATGAAAAGCATTTCCTAAGTATTTTACTACAAGTTTCTATTATGTCTGCCCTGGAGGACATCTATGACTACTGTCTCTGTAGGAAGGAAATGGGGAACATGGAGTGCTGCTGTGCACCTCTCTTCCTAGCTCTTGGTTAGTGGTGTCATATGGCTTGAAACTGGCCATGGTAGAAATATTTACACCACAGCAATGGGCAAATGCTGAATCTGGACTTAGGTTATTATTTCACTGATTGTCTCAACTTCAGAAAGTCATGGAGAAAAGCTTAATAATACAGAGTTAAACAGATTAAACTTAGATGTATGTCAGCCTATAGCTATTACATTGTGAACAGCAAAATATACATATTTTTTCCAGTATTTGAAAACTATAACCTGATTCAGCAAGGAAGTTGCTCATGTCCTTGCCCCAAAAAATGACATAAAATTGTCAAAAAATTTTGACATAACATCCATCTTCCTTTGGTTCTCTTGTAACATATCCCTTATTGTAAACAAAACTATCAACCAACACTCATGTTGGAGCTACACTCACTCATCAATTGCAACCATAAGTTGTCTCTGTTACAAAAGTTTGTCAAAGACCAATGAAAGTATTCTGTGCAAATCAATTTCCTATATGAAAGTTATAATAAGGAATATTGAATATTTTATTATTATTATTTGTAAATTTTGTGCTAAATAGTATATATACCAATAAAATTTATATTAAACATGTGTACATAAATATATGCATTTTTTTCCCCAGAGACCCAGTTGTTAAACATTTGCCAGCACACCACCAGCTGGACCTCACCCCTGGAGCTCCAGATTCAGCAGGACTAAGGACGAGCCCAAGAATTTGCATTTCTAAAAAATTCTCCAGGAATGTTAGGCTAGTCCTGCTGTTTCAGAGACCACTCTCAAAGAACAGAGAACTTCTGACTTGAAAGGAAGCTTAAAATCACAATGAGGTATCTCCTCACACCTTTCAGAATGATTCACATCAAAAAGACAAAAGATAACAAGTGTTGGTGAGGATGTGGAGAGAAGGGAACATTTGTGCACTGTTGGTAATGTAAATTGGTACAGCCATTGTGGACAACAGTATGGAGATGTCCCCCCACCCCCACCCTACTGCAAATTAAAAATAGAACTATCATATGATCCACAAATTCCACTTCTGGGTATATATCTGAAGCAGTATCTCAAAGACATATCTTCACTCCCATGTTCATTGCAGCATTATTCACAATAGCCAAGACATGAAAACAACCGAAGTGTCTATCAACAGATGAATGGATTAAAAGTGTGATTAAAAAGTGTGTGTGTATGTATTTAGTGCGTGTGTGTGATTTAGTATTACTCAGCCATATAGAAGAAGGAAATCCTGCCATTTGCAACAACATGGATGGACCTCGAAGACATTATGCTAAGTGAAATAAGACAGACAGAGAAAGATAAATACTACATGATCTCACATGTAGAATTGAGAGGAGAGAGAGACAGGCAGAGAGAGAGAGAGAGAGAAAGCTGATTTCTTAGAAACAGAAAATAGAATGGTGGTTGCCAGGGGCTACGTGAAGGAGGAAATGGGTGATGTAGGTCAAAGGGTACAAACTTTTGGTTATAACAAGAATGAATTCTGAGTACTTAATGCACAGCATGGAGACTATAGTTAATCATACAGTGCTGGGTACTTGAAAGTTGCTGAGTGTAGATCTTAAGTATTCTTACCACATACATGCAAACAATTAACTGTGTGTATTGATGGCTGTGTTAATCATCTTGATCTTAGTAATCATTCCACAACGTATGTGGTATAGCAAATCATCACATTATGTACATTAAATATATACAATTATATTTGTCAATTATTCCTCAATAAAGTGAAAAGAAATTGTGATGCGTTGTGATATAAAAGTATATGATACACATTGAATTTGAAAGATTTAGTTCAAAAATATAAAATATCTCAATAATGTTTATACTGGTTTTATGTTGCAATGGTATTTTGTATATAATGAATTAAAATGTATTATTAATATAAAGAAAAGAAAAGAAAAGAAAAGAGAAAAGAAAAGAAAAGAAAAGAAAAGAAAAGAAGAGAAAAGAAAAGAAAAGGAGGTTTCCACCATGGGTCTTCCAGATATGTTATCAAATAAATATGGATTTCTGTTGCCAGAGACATTACAAGTTAATTCAAGAAGTCAATATTTGCTCAGTAGATGATAAATCTTGAGGCAAAACAAAGAGAAGCCCTAACTCCATCTAGCTGTTGGTCAGCTCAGCACTGGGACATGAAGGGAGCTCCAAGAGTCAATCAATAGATTGCCCCCTTAGCTTGCCATGTCACCAAAATTCAGACTATTAGAATCAATCCAGAAAGGCCCTGTAGCATGCAAACACATTGCCTGGGAAGGTGGATATAGTAACAAACTGAAAAACTGTACTATACAAAACCATTTGCTTTGTACACACATTAAGCCAGGCATCCCTCCTTCCCTGTACATTTACACTGGCATCATGTAGAAACTGGTTCCTTCAGTTAACTTGTTCACCTTTCTTTACAGACCTTGGGTTCACACAAGTACATTAATCACACAACTCTGGGGATGCATAGCCTGGCTTAGAATTCCAGCTCAGCCTTGTGATGTTGGGCTAGTTACTTGACTTCTCTATACCTCAGTTTCTTCATGGAAATGGAAATAATAATACTATCTACTGTATAGGGTTGTTTTGAGAATTCAGTGAGTTAAGTATTATCAACTACTTATAAAGTGCTTAGAACAATATCGAGTGTATGAATAAGTGTTAACCAGGTCAATGAACATTTTTGTAATTGGTCTGGTGCATTTTAATTTATACCATTATAATTTACATTATTTCATAAAAGAATATAATTCAAAGGTGTGAATACACCATGAACACAGGACCCAAAATATTGACAATAATTTACATCTACTCACGTGCTTCTCCCCCATCTTATTCCCTACTTCTCCACAATTGTTGTAACCACAGATTTCACATCTACTTCATTTTGGTTATGGTTTTAACACATATATATTTCTAAAAGTATGTTGTTTCATTTCAGTTGTTTTCAATTTGATTAAAGCGTGTCGTGGTGTACACAATTTCTGAGACTTTTTGAAACTCAATATTGCATTGTTGTGTATACCTATATTTTTAATTAACCATTTTGTACAGTTTGGAGTGGGTTCTACCATTCTAAATCAATGCTCTACAAATTCCTAAGTTTGAAAAGGCGTCCAAATTGGGTGGGCTCAACTAGTAATCAGTCAAGATTCTGGTGTTTGTGCACCTACAGAATAGAACAGCTTGGATGGGACAGACCCATGAGGCCCTCAGTTCAGTTGTCTTCTACATCTTACTTTTCCACTTGGATCTGCAAAGGAAGTCCGCGCCAGGGGCTGTCACCCATGGAATGACTCCAGGGCAAAACGATCATCAGCCCTGACCCTGGCAGACTTCGGGCTCCTCATCCTCACATCAGGTCCTCTGCTCAGCTCTGCTCCTGGCACAGACATGGTTTCACTGAGGCTGTCCCAGGGAGGGACTGAGGCCAGTGAGGGCTGGGGTGGGGGCAGGGAGGATGGAAGCATGCTCAGGGAGGTCAGGAGACAGCTTGCCAGTGCACAGGGGAATCTCTGAACAGCATCCAAAAGCCCCCTGGTCCCTGAGAAGAATGAGGCATGGGGAGGAATGTTGGGATGGTGTAAGGACAAACTCAGCATCCATCACACATTGCCTCAAAACAAACCAGGGAAGAAAAGGCAGTGATTAGATCTATTCTGACAACATCCTAAAATGTATTTGGAACATCTTTCATAACCCCTTTAGAATCAAAAACTACCTAAAATTACTCTCTTCTTTCAAGCCAAGCCGATGTGAGAAATTCACAGAGAATACATTTTGGTCCTCTATAGGGTCTTTGGTGCAGATACCAAATAATCTCTGGGACTCCTTGGGGCCAGGAAAACAGCTCTGAATCCTAGATGCCTCCTTGGAAACTCATCATCTGCCCATGCCCACAAGGTGATTTCACCAAGGAAATTGACCAGTCCTGAGGACACAGTGATCACTGTCAGGCTAGGGAACAAGACAAGCACTGGCTCCTTCCTGCATTACACTGGGCTTTCGAAGCATTGATCTGTTAATATTTTTAAATGTTCTTTGAGCCTCTATCAGGAGTCCCTCCAGAGGCAAATATTAGCATCCCTGGACAGCAAAGGACAGGATCTCTAAATGCCAAAATGGTAGGTGAAAGTGGAGAGGGGCAGGGGGGCAGGAGAGAAGGTCGAGCTGGACCCTAAGTAAAGGAAGGACAACAGAGCTTCCAGAGGAAAGGCCTCCTCCAGGACTGTACCTTCACCTTCAAGCTTACCATGTCTGCTGAATTCTACCCAAATTCAGTGCCTGCAAGAAGAGAGGAGGCAGGAGAGCTCCACCAATGACTCTGCGACCTCAAGCGGCTCAGTGAAGCACTGGAGTCTCTGCTGTCATGAGCAAGTTGAACCTGCTGGCTTACAGTGTCTGTATCAACTCTCTTCATGATTTTGTGTTTAAAGTCAAATTTATAGTGTGCCTGGGTGGCTCAGCTGTTTAAGCATCTGACTCTTGATTTCCACTCAAGTGGAAGCGTCTGGCAGTTTGTGAGTTCAAGCTGCACGTCGGGCTCTGCACTGACAGTGCAGAGCCTGCTTGGGATTCTCTCTCTGCCCCTCCCTGCTTGTTCACTCTCTCTCAAAATAAATAATCTTAAAAAATAATAAAGCCAAATTCATTACTTACCTGTGTGCGCACACACACACATCAGATTCTCTACTGCTAGTCACAGCAAACACTCACTGAACTTCTGGACTCTCAAGTTCTGTTGTTCTATTTCTCTACTAACTTCAGCATCTATAGCACTGACTAAATTCCAGTAATAATGATGATGGTGATGATAATAATTATTGCTTTTATAGTAACAGTACATGCAGTGTGTCTCTAATAGCAATATATGCAATTATATAGTATTTTATGTATAATATTTATCATTATATATATCATACACAACATATACTATAATGATAACATTTTATTTTAAATGATATATTTTATGATGGTAGTTTTTATTATAATAATTACATACATTGCATGTATAATTATTATTTATATATATTATGTATACACACTATATGTACTGCTCAATATTCACCTTATATTCTATATACTATATATATACTCTATACATCCCATGCATGATATAATAAGAGCAGTTTTAACATAGCACTTACTATGTATTATGTCATAACATACACTTTGACACATTTTACCCTCACTACAACCCTACTTCTACTGCAATTTTACAGATGAGGAAGCTGAGGCACAACTAGGATTTGCTCAAAGTCACATAGCCAGCAAGTGGCAGAGCTGGGACCTGAACTCAGTGAGATTTTAGCATCCTGGACCCCTACCTCAGGGGTTGGCCCACTAGGGCGCCTCTTCTCTAGTCCATGTTCAGACATTGAAGCCGCCCCTGCTCCATCTTCCTCCCAGACAACTCTTACCATGGCCAGACTGAGTCCTGGCTCTGACCCTGTCCTTCCTCTGGGCATTGAAGTTTCTCTGCATGCTGAACCAACAGCCCCTCCAGCATTATGGTGCCCCCTTTCCACTCCTCCTCACTGCCCCCCACCCAGCTGCCACCCTTCTCACTTACCCTGCAGCGGGCAGCGCTTCTTCCACCCATTCCTGGACTGCTGGTGTCCCCAGGGTCCTCTCCTGCACCCAACACTCCCCATGGCTCCTCCAGATTCCTTGTCGAGCTCAGCAACAGCAGCAGCTCCTTTGTCCCGTGTCCAGCCTGACCCCAGCTGGGCTTTCTTTCTTTTAAGTTTTTACTTAAATTCCAGTTGGTTGGCATACAGTGTAATGTTAGTTTCAGGTGCACAATTTAGTGATTCAACACTTACATATGACACCTGGTGCTCATCACAAGTACCCTCCTTAATCCGCATCATCTATTTCACCCATCCACCCACCCACCTCCCCTCTGGTAACTATGAGCTTGTTCTCTATAGTTAAGAGTCTGTTTCTTGGTTTGCCCCTCTTTCTTTCTTTCTTTCTTTCTTTCTTTCTTTCTTTCTTTCTTTCTTTCTTTTTATTTTAGAGAGACAGAAAGACTGTGGGAGTTGGGGGGTAGGGGCAGAGGGAGAGAAATCATGACCTTGGGATCATAATGTGAGTCAAAATCAAGAGTGAGTCACTCAACAGTCTGATCCACCCAGGTGCCC
The DNA here is from genome assembly GCF_016509475.1 of Prionailurus bengalensis. Lineage (NCBI taxonomy): Eukaryota > Metazoa > Chordata > Mammalia > Carnivora > Felidae > Prionailurus > Prionailurus bengalensis. The sequence continues at coordinate 44,088,307 of NC_057354.1, read as the reverse complement.
CACCTCTCTCCTTTTTCCCTATGCTTGTACTCTGTCCCCTGCTAGACTCTGTACCTGATATTTCCTCACCTTTGCCAACATGGCCAAAAGCAAACCCACATTTCCCTGCACAGCTGAACCTGCTCTGTTTTCCCTGTTTCTCACTGGAAATCCCACTGTCCACCTGTGCTCCCGACTAGAAACCTGAGAATCAACCCTGACACTTCCCACTCTCCCACTTTCCAAGCCCTGAGAGTCTGTCCCCCAAATTACCTCTTTGTGATGTTCTATGCTTCTCCGCTCCCCCCTCTCTCATACCCACATGTCCCTGGATGGCTGTGCATACAGTGCAAGTCTAGCTATGCCCATTTCTTGGAAACCCTCCAAAAGTCCCCTGCAGGCCACAGTCTGAACTGCTTAGCAGACTGACAAGACTTTCTCTGTAAGCTTGGTTCTCTGGGCCTCTCCTACCACTCCTTTGTTTATACTTTATGCTCAAATAATACTTTCCCCCGAACATCTCCACCTTCCTACTTTAACTCAGACCATTCCCTTCACCTGGAAAAGCCCCCAGTTCCCCAGTTAATGTCATACATCCATCTTGCCTCCATGTTACCCTCCTCCTTGACCTCCACTAGACCTTCTTCTGCCTTCTTAAATCACCCCATGCATACTTCCTAAATTACCCTGTATATGCCTCAAGAGTGTCCTTGCCATGCTGCAGTTAATGTCTAGTTCACATGAGGTGTTAGAGGGCATCTTCTGTGACATGCACCTTGGTGAACTTTGTTCAAGCACACTGTGGCCCCATACCTTCCTGACAGTCCTCCCTGCTCCAAAGACCATGGTTCTGGGATTCTAAGGCAACTTGAGAGTTCCCCCATCTCTTCTCCTCACTCATACTCTCTCTCCCTTTCTCTATCATAGTATTCTTCAAGGAACATCCCCAATGCCACCCTTTCAGAGAGTATCTTGGTTGTTCACAATCAGGTGCAAACCTCTCACTTCTCTTATTTTATTTATTTTATTTATTTATTTTATTACTCTGAATATAAATAGACTAAATGCTCCAATCAAAAGATGAAGGGTGTCAGAATGGATAAAAAAACCCACAAGACCCATCTATATGCTGCCTACAAGAGACTCATTTTAGACCTAAAGACACCACAGACACCAAAGTGAGTGGATGGAGAACAATTTATCATTCAGATGGACATCAAAAGAAAGCCAGACTAGCAATATCTCTGTCAGACAAACTAGATTTTAAACCGAAGACTGTAACAAGAGCTGAAGAAGGGCATTATATCATAATAAAGAGGTCTATCCAACAAGAAGATCCAATAATTATAAATACTTATGTCCCCAATTTGGAATAACCCAAATATATCAATCAATTAATAACAAACATAAAGAAACTCATTCAGGGGCACCTGGGTGGCTCAGTTGGTTGAGTATCTGACCTCAGCTCAGGTCACAATCTCACAGTTCATGAGTTCAAACCCCACGTTGGGCTCTGTGCTGACAGCTCAGAGCCTGGATCCTGCTTCAGATTCTGTGTCTCCTTCTCTCTCTGTCCCTCCTCTGCTCTTGTTCTCTCTTTCTAAGAATAAATAAAAATTTAAAAATTTAAAAAAAGAAACTCATTCATAATACAGTAATAAGAGGGGACTTTAACATCCCACTTTAAGCAATGGATAGATCATCAAAGCAAGAAATCAACAAGGAAACAATGGCTTTGAATGACACACTGGACCAATCGATGTAACAGATATATTCAGAACATTTCATCCTACAGCAGCAGAATGCACATTCTTTTTGAGTGCACATGGACATTCTCCAGAGTAGATCACATACTGGGTCACAAATCAGGCCTCAACAAGTATAAAAGGTTAAGATCATGACATGCATATTTTCTGACCACAACGTTACAAAACTTGAAGTCAATCACAAGAAAAAATTTGGAGAGACCACAAATACATGGAGGTTAAAGAACATCCTACTAATGAATGAGTGGGTTAGCCAGGAAATTAAAGGGGTGCTGGAGAGGTGTTGGGGGGGGGCTAAATTAGTGATGGGCATTAAGGAGGGCACTTGTTGGGATGAGCACTGGGTGTTACACATAAGTGATGAATCACTAAATTCTACTGCTGAAGCCATTATTACATTATATGCTACCTAACCTGGACTTTAAAACAATTTTTAAAAATTTAAAAATGAAAAAAGAGGAAGAAGTTAAAAATACATGGAAACAAATGAAAAAGAAAATACAATGGTCCAAAATATTTGAGATGCAGCAAAAGTGATCCTAAGAGGGAAGTATACAGTAATACAGGTCTACCTCAAGAAGCAAGAAAACTCTCAAATAAACAACCTGAACTTAAACCTAAAGGGGCTAAAAAAAGAAAAACAAATGAAGCCTAAATACAGCAGAAGAAGGAAAAATAAAGATTAGAGCAGAAATAAATAATATGGAAACAAACAAACAAAAAACCTGAATAGAACAATGAAACCAGGAGCTGGTCCTTTGAAAAAATTAATAAAATTGATAACCCCCGAGCCAGACTTATCAAAAAGAAAAAAGAACAGACACAAATAAAAAAATCACAAACAACAGAGGAGAGATCACAACCAACATCACAGAAATACAAAAATTATAAGAGAATATTGTGAAAAATTATATACCAACAAATTGGGCAATCTGGAAGAAATGGATAAATTTCTAGAAACATATAAACTACCAAAACTGAAAACAGGAAGAAATAGAAAACTTGAAGAGACCAATAACAAGCAAAGAAATGGAATCAGTAACCAAAAATCTCCCAACAAACAAAAGTCCAGGGCCAGATGGATTCTCAGGGGATTCTATCAAACACTTAAAGAATTAATACCTAGTTTTCTCAAACTATTCCAAAAAAATGTAAATGGAAGGAAAACTTTCAAACTCCTTCTACAAGGCCAGCATTCCCTTGATTCTAAAACCAAAGAACCCACTAAAAAAGAGAATTACAGGCCAATATCTCTGATGAACATGGATGCAAAAATTCTCAACAAGATACTAGCAAATCAAATTCAACAGTACATAAAAAGAATTATTCACCACGATCAAGTGGGATTAATTCCTGGGTTGCAAGGGTGGTTCAACATTCACAAATCAATCAACATGATACACCACATTAGGAAAAGAAAGGATAAGAACCACATGATCCTCTCAAAGTATGCAGAAAAAGCATTTGACAAAGTGTAACATCCATTCTTGATAAAAACCCTCAACAAAGTAGGGACAGATGGAACACACCTCAATATCATAAAGGCCATATACAAAAGACCCACAGCTAACATCATCCTCAATGGAAAAAAACTGAAAGGTTTTCCTCTATGATCAGGAATAAGACAGGATGTCCACTTACTAACATTATTTAACACAGTACTGAAAGTCCTAGCCTCAGCAATCAGAAAACAAAGAGAAATAAAAGACATCCAAATTGGCAAGTTAGAAGTCAAATATTCACTCTTAGCAGATGACATGATACTGTATGTAGAATACCCAAAAGACTCCACCAAAAAATTGCTAGAACCAATACATGAATTCAGTAAAGTCACAAGTTATAAAATCAATGTACAGAAATCTGTTTCACGTTCTATGCACAAATAATAAAGTAGCAGCAAGAGAAATCAAGGAATCTATCCCATTTACAATTGCACCAAAAACCTTAAGATACCTAGGAATAAACCTAACCAAAGAGGTAAAACATGTGTACTCTGAAAATTATAGAACACTTATGAAAGAAATTGAAGAGAACACAAAGAAATGGAAAAACATTCCACACTCATGGATAGAAGTACAAATATTATTCAAATGTCTACTACCCAAAACCACCTACATATTTAATGCAATGCCTATCAAAATACCACCAGTATATTTCACAGAGCTAGAACAAATAATCCTAAAATTTGTATGGAACTACAAAAGACTCTGAATAGCCAAACCAGTCTGGAAAAAGAAAAGCAAACTGGAGGCATCACAATTCCAGACTTTGAGTTATATAACAAAGCTGTAGTGACCAAGACAGTATGGTACTGGCACAAGAAAGTACACATAGATTGATGCAACTGTACAGAAAATCCAGAAATGGACCCACAACAATACAGTCAACCAATCTTCAACAAAGCAGGAAAGACTATCCAATGGAAAAAAAGGACCATCTCTTCAACAAATGGTGTTGGGAAACTGGACAGCAACATACAGAAAAATGAAACTGGACCACTTTCTTACACCGTACACAAAAATAAATTCAAAATGGATGAAAGAGATAGGAAACCATCAAAATCCTAGAGGAGAACACAGGCAGGAACCTCTTTCACATCGGCCATAGCAACTTCTTACTAGACATATCTCTGGAGACAAGGGAAACAAAAACAAAAATGAACTATTGGGACCTCATCAAGATAAAAGCCTTCTGCACAGTAAGGAAACAATCAATAAAACTAAAAGACAACCAACAGAATGGGAGAAGATATTTGCAAATGACAGATAGAGGGTTACTTTGCAAAATCTATAAAGAATTTACCAAACTCAACACCCAAAAAACAAATAATCCAGTGAAGATATAGGCAGAAGACATGAGTAGACATTTTTCCAAAGAAGACAGCCAGATGGCCAACAGACACATGGAAAATGATGCTCAACATTACGCATCATCAGGAAAATACAAATCAAAACCACAATGAGATACCACTTCACACCTGTCAGAATAACTAAAATTAACAACACAGGAAACAAGATGTTGCCAACAGATGTTGGCAAGGATGTGGAAAAAGGGGAACCCTTTAGCACTGTTGGTGGGAATGCAAACTGGTGCAGCCACTCTGGAAAACATATGGAGGTTCCTCAAAAAGTTAAAAATAGAACTACCCTATGATCCAGCAATTGCACTACTATTGGATATTTACCCAAATGACACAAAAATACTAATTTGAAGGGAAACATGCAACCTGATATTTATAGCAGCATTATCAATAAGAACCAAATTATGGAAAGAGCCTAAAAGTCCATCAACTGATGAATGGATAATGAAGATGTGGTATATACATACAGTGGAATATTACTCAGCCACAAAAAAGAATGAAATCTTGCCATTTACAATGATGTGTGTGGAGCTAGAGTATATTACGCTAAGCAAAATAAGTCAGTCAGAGAAAAACAAATACCATATGATTTCACTCATATGTGGAATTTAAGAAATGAAACAGATGAGCATAGGGAGGGGGAAAGAGAAGGAAGCAAACCATAAGAGACTCTTAACTATAAGAGAACAAACTGAGGGTTGGTGGAGGGATGAAAGGAGATGAGTTACATGGTAGATGAGTATTAAGGAGGGCATTTGTGATGAGCACAGGGTGCTGTATGTAAGTGATGAATCACTGAATTCTATCCCTGAAAATAATTTACACTATATATTAACTAACTGGAATTTAAGTAAAAACTTGAAACTACAAAAAAATAGTAATAAAATAAGGTTACACTGTACATACTGCTCAGTAAACTGCTTTTTCATTACTATATCATATATATCTTTCCAAACCAACAAACACACTTTTATAACATGTTTTCAATAATTGCAGACTACCCCATTGTGTATGAATATGCCAGAATTAATTTGCCTATTCCATTTTGTGCTACATTTTAATTATTTCCTGTATTTATAAAACATTTCCTTGGAACTAAATCTTTAAACAGATCATTATAATTTTCTTAGGATAAGGTTCTGGACAAATAAAGACTAGGAAACAAAGAGTTTTTTTTTTAAAGCTGTTAAAGCTTTTAGTATTCATTGCTTCACTGAGTTCCAAAAATGAATATACCATTTTTGTTACAATTGATAGAAATGTCTGGTGGGCCTGCATTCCGACTAACATTATGTATTATTCAAATATATTTCTGAAATGTCTGCCTCCGTTAAATGCTGTTAATTTTTAAGTATGGGTTCTACATATTATTTGCTGCCATTGTGAGTGAACTCACTTTCATATGTTTTATAACTGATGATTACTGGTATAGAGGAGAATTACAGATTTTCCCCTTCTATTTGATTTCCAGCCATACTTGTCAACTGTCTTACAATAGTTTTCTGGTTGCTTATTTTAAGTTTTTCAAATGGAAAATAGTCTGATCTGTAAATGATAATGATATCATCTGCAAGTCTCCCTTTCCAAAATTCTTTCTCCATAATCTGTTGTACTTTGTTGGCTAATTCAGTGTAAAACAGCATTGAGTTATAGAAAGGGCAGTGGCAATCTTTTCTTATTTCTAACTTTAATGAGACTGTCTCTAAAGTTTCTCCATGAAATGTGATGTTTCTTCTTAAGATCGATGTTTAATCAATTAGCAATTTCAGCTGTTTTCAGTAACAGAAGAGTAAATTCAAATTGGCCTATGAAATAAATGAGAAGTCGCACAGCAAGTTCAGGCCAGTCTTGTTCTAGCCAATTGTCCCTCTTCTCAGTGAAGACTGCTTCCTGTTTTGGTCCCAAGATGTCTGCCAGAGGCTTCTGAGGACTACATGTTTTCTTGTTCACACATAACAGAAAGAGAACATCCCTCCACATAGCTACTTTCCCAGGAGCCAGAAGAAATATCTTTACATCACATCAGTCCAATGGACAGTCCCTTACTAATTCTTAAAAACAAGTCACTATGACCAAGAGGACAGGTAGATTATGCTAGTTGGCTTGCGTCAATTAGAAAATAGACATGAAGTGACCCAAAACAGTATAAGTGTCCCCTGTAATCATCTTTATTAAATTAAAGATCCATCTTTCTTGCCCTAGTTCAAAGACTTTTATCAGAAACAGATACTGACATTCATCAAATGCCTGTTCAACATTTATTTTCCTTTTCCTTACATCTTTCTTAAGATACTTATAATTGTTTCTACACTTCAAGATTCTTAGAATAATTTTTTTTACATAAATATCAGTAAATAATGCAAAAATTTCAAAAGACAGTCCAGCTTGGATATGGCCTTTTGGGAGCCTCCTGACCACTGGGGTCTCCAACAGCCCAAAAGCTCTCCATGAGTCAATAGGCCACCATGTTAGCTTTAAAAAAGTCCATGTTGTCCCAGCTTGTGACGACAAAAACATCATGAATAGGCCCTGAGTCCAATCTACCCTTTCAACTTGGTTTCCAACCAAGCTGAGCTTAGAGTTTCCTGTGCAATATCCTGTGGAAATTCTGGTAATTTCTACCACTGTATCATGACTCTTGGTCTTCCCTCCTCCTCAAGTACCCCTACCCATATCACTACATATCCTGATTATTTATGAACTCATCTTCCCTTTAAATTCATTTAGGATAGGCTTTCTGTATCTGATTTGCATTTATGTCAAGCTTAGCATAATACTTGTATTTGACAATAGTATGTATCACAAATTATTTTACTCAGAAATATTTTTAAATATCACCTTTCTGGCCATGAATTTCTAGGTCGCTGGCTGGGCCTAAGCAAAACATTCAATACATGAGGGATAAAGTGACTGAGCTTTACTTTCATCTGGATGTCTCCTTATTGCTCTATACTCAGCTCTCCTTGGCCCCATTGGGAAATAGTCTTAAATGGTGCCTTCTGTTGGATCACAGTCTTAATGGGGTCACTGTAAATTTCACCTATCAAACAAACATTTCTGAAACTCAAACCTGAGTTTGAGTGGGGACACTCAAACCTGAGCAGGTGGGGGACACTCAGCTTTTGCCAAATCACCACTGGTTTTGCAAACAAGAAGTTATCAAGAAAGAACTGAGAGAAGCATGTGTATCACTGGCAAGACTGTGTGGAAGCTGACTGATGTCTTCAAGTGAAGATCACTCTCCTGGTCCATTCATTACTTAAGCCCTGATATAGAGCTATTAGAGAGACAATATTTCCCTTGCTTCATACCTTTTACCTTGTCTCTGAGGGCAGACACTGAGTAAATCTGAGTCCTCCTGGGAAATATAAGCCTATGTTTATCTCATAGTTATCCAGTGTTTGTTATTTCAGACCACTGTCATGAATAAAGGAGAGAATGCACTGGGGCAAATAGATGATGGTGGAAGTGAAAATCTTGCCCTAATAAACAACTGTGCTTAAGCCTCTTTCTTATTTCTGTAAATCAGCTCAAATCTGCTTGCCTTCATGCCAAAGATAGGTGGGAAATTATATAATTATTAGATAAATTTTGGACTGTCCACTTGATCACCCCAGATAGTGAAATAAGATCATCAGTGTCCCAATATATTTCAATTCAACCACTGTCTGAAACTTGTTTTAGCACAACCCAAACCCACAGTACTGGTGCCCTGTCCCTGGCTCCTTTCACCCATACTTAATGCCATGTATTGCCTCCAAGGCTTTTCAGAACCACTCAGACTTATACAGTCAATAGACTTATGGAGGTCAGAGCTGCACTGAATTTCAGAGAGCCTGTTTCTACAGATGAGAACCCAGGTGAGCATCCAGACAGCCTTAGTAACTCACCTAAGTTTACACCCCTTGTTGGTACACAGTGCAGCACCATAACTCTGACCTCTCCAGCCAAAGAGTGGCATTCTTTCCATGGTAACTCAAAGCTATTATTTTACTTTGCAAGGACCCTATTGGTTGCTATCAACATTTGATCAGTCAAGTTCAGAACCAGTGGTTTTGCCACTGATCTCCTACTAGCCCAATGTGGGTTCTTTGGAAAAGTATCTGTGTAATTTTGCCAATTATGCACGAAGCCACATTTTCTGACAGAGACAATAAGCCATTCATTGGGGGAATTAAACTAATGTATCATTTTATATTCATAGCTATCCCCGGGACTATATGTGGTATTTTGTCCACAATATTAATTGCTCTAACCTTCAGAGAACATAAAACAGATTAAAGTTTTAAAACATCTATAAAAACAAAATTTGCTAAACATTCTAAAAACCAATTCAATTGAAGTCCAGGAAGAAAAAGATGTGAGGGATTTAAACAATTTTTTTCTGTTTTCACTGCATAAAACAAGAAATTTGGGGTTGTATGGACCTTGTTGAGAGCCAGGAAGAGGCTGGCTGTATAATATACATGATCCCAAATGCTAAGGTACCATTTCTATTGGAGTTGTGTTTTGCATTGATTATTAGTGTGGTTTGGTCCCCCTTGAAAGACATGATCGTTTTATGGGCCAATCACTCAAAGAAGGAAACTAGAGAGAGGATCTACCCACTGTCTCCTGCTTTTAATCTCTTGGCTTTGAGGATACATCCAGGTGTGTGGAACTCAGTTATAGGAGCTAAGATGGTACTTACCATTTAGGGATACAAAGGCATCTTTGGGAATCTCATGAAAGTTGTGGACTCTATTCCCAGAAAAAAATCTTAGGCACACAAACAAATATTCAATTGCAATTTCAAAGCACTGATAGCCCTTGCTGAAATTCATCCATGGACTTCTCAACGTCCACTCAGGATCTGAGGTAGCAGAAAGCTGGGGCCTAAGAGGATTGTATCCCCTGCATTGCAAGAATCAAACAAAACAAAACAAGAAAACGCTGTACTTTATAGCCATATTATTTAACCTGTGGTTCCTTTCAGTGTATAGTTCCATTCTGTAATCCACAAAACTTTAGGGAAGTTCTGTTGAGTGTTAGACTTTTTCAATTATATGACTAAGGAGAAGAGCTGTGTCCCTACTCAGGCCAGAACATGAGTAAGAAATCTTCAAGAAGGTGACATTTGAAAGGACAAGATCTGGACTATGTGATCCAGTTACCCCACACATGAAGGATATTCTCCCTGTATAATGTGGGTTTCAGTTTTCTATATAGGAACGGGCACATGTTTTACAGTTGACTGTGAAACCCCACGATGCTGGTGAAGATATTTTGACAGTACAACCCAATCATCAGAGGCTGCAAGATCATCCTTGTAGTTTGTTCTTGCCTTCCTGAATGATCTGCTTGTCATGCAGGGAGATCTACCTTTGCTTCAGGATCTGGTTTCAGTCTTGATCAAACAGAGTAAAAAGAAGCTAATGTTAAGCTAGAAAAAGACAAATACTGAACAGTATCACTTATATGTGGAATATAAAAAGAAAAAAAAAGTTGAACTCATTGAAACAGAGAGTAGAAAGGTGGTTATCAGAACATTGGGAGTGGAGGAAATAGGGAGATGTTGGCCAAAGAGTATAAAATTTCAATTATGAGTTGCATATGTTCTGGGGATCTAACATACAGCAGAGTAGCTACAGTAATAATAATGTACTGTATACTGAAAATTGGTTAAGAGGGTAGGTTTTAAATATTCTCACCACAAAAAAAGATAATTATGTGAAGTGATGGGTGTGTCAATTAACTTGATTGTGGTAATCATTTCACAATGTTTACATGTATCAAACCATCACATTATATACTTTCAATATATACAATTTTGCAATTATACTTCAGTAAAGCTGGGGGTAAGAAGCTGATGTCATTGAGAAAGCCTCCCCACCTCAGAAAGTCCACTCTTCATCTTGATCTAGCTTCTGAGTAGCAGCATCCTGAATTCGTTACTCTCATCTCTTGGATCTGAGGGGTGGAACTGAGTCACCTGAAAAGCTTCTACTCAAGGAGGAAGTATCTTCCTGCAGTTTGTGTTCAGGGTAGGTGCAGTATGCTGAATATCAGAAAAGTATATGAAAGCTGGGGACCCAGAGTGATCTAGCAGAGGTGACAACCGGTCCATGGGCACCCCCACCAGGATGGATGGGAGGTGGTGAGATTTAGAAGTGGTTGGCACCAGAAGGGCCTAGACTTGGGTTCAAAGGAAGGCTATAATATCTGGCGGGGATCCTGTAAAAGCAGAGCTGGTTTCTAGGACTTAGAGGGTACAAGGGTACAAGCTAGGTCACCATGCAAGGACTCCAGGACAGGAGACATGGCAGGACCTATCATAAGAACTTATGTGCACAGAGGCTCTGGGTTACAAACAAGAAGGGCAGACACAAGGGAAATTTGAGAACAAGCCCAGAAATGTAAAAGGAGTTGGTGAATCCCTCATGGGGATGAAGGAAGAGAAAGACAAAGCAAAGAGGCAGGAACCACATCATGAGAGAGACAAGGAAATGAAGCTCTTATCAGTGCAAGTAAGCTGTGGGTGGCTGAGTCCCAAAACTAGACTATCCCATGTATAACATCATCCTTAACAAATACTCCTGCTTCCAGAAAAGTTCAAGACCACATGATAGTCTTAACACAAGCCTTACCTGATATATGAACCAACATCAGACATTAGTCACAAAAATCAGAGGGCAATAAAGTGTGTTCAACCTCAAGATCCCATTCAAGTGTGGATGTCTCTGAGATTCCTGGGATCAGTAAGCATCATTGCATTTACTAAGTCTACCCTCCAATCAAAACCCAAATTTTGAGTTTTGAAGCAATTTCTAATAAAAGAAATCTATATTTGACTCACCTTCCCACCAGAAAAAATAGAGTGAACATCTGTAGGATCCCAGGTGTCAAGAACTCTGCAAGGCCTTATGAAATACTGACACTCAGAATAAATAATATCCTTGCCTTTGTATCTGATATTACACTTCAGACTCTATTGGCCTCTGCTCAGAAGTCACTCCACATGTGACTTAATCTTCTAGAGACCTTTGGGGGAACCCAGAGTTCCCCAAATGGGAGAACTCATTTGTCTATGAGGTAGACAAATGGATCCTGGAAATGTCGAATATGGACACTCTACTTCTGATGATGGAAATCACACCTATAGGTTGTTTCATTGGCTATCCTCCATGCAAACTCCCCAAAAGGACATTCAGTCTCCACTCACATGGAACTCCCCTGAGCCTTTCTCACAGGGATTATCAAGTTTTAAAGGAAATCGAATCTGTTTGCATCCTCAGCAAACCTGTCCTCTCTAAATTGACCTGATTTTTCATGGAGGTTAATCTCCACAGGCTACAGCTATAATTGGATCCACGTTAATACTTCCTTTTCCTCTTAATCTTCTTTGTGAAAGATACACTTGCCATTATGGAAAACATTTGATTGTGCTTTCTGACCCATGCCTGAAGGTGGAAATTCAATATGAGAACCCCTTACTTCTCAGTTCCTTTGAAGATGTGCTCAGCAAATGAAGGCTTTGTGAGTGGCTGGCTCCAGCTTTTACATATTTGGCATTGAATTTCACCTAGTGCTAATGGCACCAATGGCTATATAAGCATTTATAAGAAAAAGCAAATGAAACTGTAAACAAATGAGACAAATGGATTCAAAATAGGGAACGTCCATTCGAGAGGAATTTGCAGAATTTTAAACTTAACTCAGTGTTTTACTTTATTTTTTCTAATCTTGTTCCATGTAGAAACTTTTAAAAGTACTACAGAAAAGTGTGTGGTGGGGGAAGAGAATGCACCAAAAAAAGGAGTTTCTCATAATTCTACCATCCAGAATCAATACAGTTCCTTTTGACCTATGTCTTCCTCCATCATGTTTTCATGCATTTTGAACCCAGTGGAGATGAAATTCTATATAGCATCCACCATCTTGGAATATTTATGTAATAAGCCATTTCCTACATAATTAAAAGTAAAACTTAAACATTATTCTTAAGGAATCCCATAATATTCTACTGCAGGAATGTTCCATGATCTACTTAATCATTACTTTAATGACACATGTTTACATTTTCAATTTCTCACTTTTGTAAATAACCCTGCAGCAGCCATTTTTGGATCTTTGGCCATAAATCCGGGCTGTGCTTAGGATTATCCCTTCAGGAAAGATTCTTAGGAAGAAACATATATGGTCAAAGGAAATGGACTTTTTTCCAGGCCCTGACACATGTTGTGAAACTGCTGAGCTGTTTGCTTTGGAAATAAACAGTTAAAGCAAGCAGCCTAAGTACCTCAAATATAATAGGTTCATTCAGCTGTCTGTTATGCAAGCAGGAAGACAGGATCCTACTGCCCATCCCATGAGGTGAATCAGTTAGACACAGAAATTACTCAATAACAGAAGCTATAATTATACCTTCCTGTATTTTCCAAGTTTTATACAGAAAATTTATAAACCATAAAATGGTTGTGAATTTTTAGAGTTGCACAGTAAGGCTGTTGCCCACTGCTTCTCAGGCAATAGTAGGAGAAGCATCATTGCTCATCTCTTTATAGTATACATTTGTGCAGTTTATAAAGCCCTCTCCAGAGCATTTCTTTAAGCGATCCTCTCCAAAGTGCTTAAGCTAGGCAGCTCAGGTGTTATCATCCCCATTGTACAGATGAAAAAACTGGGCTTCCCCAAATTTAAGTACCTTACTGAAGAAGTGGACAAGAAAGCCTTGTGGACAACCAAAGCTAAAAGAGTTGACATTATTTGTTTTCAACTCCTTTTATTTAACCTTTCTCTTGCTCTTGTTTATATGAAGTTTATATGCTGCTATGGAAACAGAGCCTGGGTAGCCACGAGCATAGTACAAAACTGAAGACAGAAAGAACAAGTGCATATCTGCTTAATGTCCCACTTGAGTGTTGCCTGGTGAGGAACCAGCTACATTCCTGATATTTCTTTCTTTGAGTCTGAATAACATGTAAGTGAGCTGCTTTGTATAATATATTGTTTGTTCAGGGAGAAGCAGTTGGTATTAGGGCAATCGTTGCCAGTACTTAGATATAAGACAGCCTGGGGCAGGGGCAATGGTTTATTGTTGTTCATTATCCACGGGGATCCCAGAATTATGGTGTAAAGTGTCTATCATCTCAGGTACTTTAAACATCATGATACTTAAAACGTGTACAGCCCTCTCAACTACTTCAGAGATAACTTGTTACATTTTGGTCCTCACAGCTACCTAAGGTTGTTGTTATTATCTTCATCCACAGAGAGCAAATTGAGGCATTATGTATCAGAAACTAGCTAGATCCTCTCCCTGAGTGCTCAAGAACATTATCTTTCCCAGACTCCTTTACAGTTAGGATGGGGCCATATGTTTGGGTCTTGGCCAGGGGGTTGTGGGCAGAAGTAATAGAACTTACTGAAGGCCAAACTATGCAATTTCCTTTGTGATCCTCTACACTCTCTTTCTTCATAGGCCAGTTAAATGAAGAGAATACAGTAAAGGATTCCAAGAAGGCTCTTGAAGGCAGAAGAGCCATCATAGGAAAGGAAACTGGATCCCTGAATCATGATGTGGAGGAAAGCCACCAGCTCCTCCTTGAACTGTAATACAAGTGAGAAACAAACACTGATGATGTAAAGTTGTAAGATGTGAAATTTGTTTGCTTTTGCTGCTTTGCCTAACCTAGCATACTCATACAAAATGACTGACTCAAGAATACCTACAAATTACACTCAGGTTATAGCATTCTCCTGTAACTTCTGTTGTGTTGCCCTTAAATAGAATCAGGAAATTTTGTCTCCAATTTTTTTGCAACTCATCTCTGCTTTGTGCTGGAGTGGCCTAAAGCTGGAGGCTGGAATACTCTTTCAGTCTCACACATTTCTGGAAGTTGATGCTAGATGTTGGCCCAGACTAGGCCTATAGGCCAGAAAACCTAAACATGGCTTCTCCATGTGGTCTCTCTTGGTGACTGCTCCATGAGTGAGCATCCCAAAGGACAAGATGGGAGTTGTATCACTTTTTCTTTTTAAAGAGAGAGGGGGTTTCAGAGACAGAGGGAGTGATAGAATCCCAAGAAGACTCTGCACAGTCAGCACAGATCCTGATGAAGGGCTTGAACTCACAAATTGTGAGATCACAACCTGAGCCAAAATCAAGAGTCGAATGCTTAACCAACTGAGCCACCCAGGTGCCCTGGAGTTGTATCACTTTTAATGATCTAACCTTGATTGTGACTTAGTGTCACTCCCAACATAGTCACAAACCCACCCAGATTCAAAGTAATATATCATAAATCCCACCTCTCAGTGGGAGGTATATCAGGGGCATCTAAGGGTTGCAGCCATCTTAGAAAATACAACAGGCATTATGTAGCTAACCAAGATACACACTGATAAGGAAAGGCCTGGCACAAAGTGTTTGGTCATACCCCCCCCACACAACCATTTTTAATGTTTATTTATTTTGAGAGAGAGAGAGAAAGCTGAGGAGGGGCAGAGAGAGAGAGAGACAGAGAGAATCCCAAGCAAGCTCCATGCTGTCAGCACAGAGCACGATTCGGGGCTTAATATCACAAACCACAAGATCATGATCTGAGCCAAAATCAAGAGTCAGATGCTTAAACAAGAGCCACCCAGGTGCCCCACATTTCTCCGTCTGTGTGTGTGTGTATGTGTGTGTGTGTGTTTAAAAAGTTTCTGTAAATATTCACAAGAAACAGTTGACAATAATTTCCTCCAAGGAATGAGACTGGAAATCCGGGATGGAAGAGCCTGATTTTCTTTGCATACCTTTTTACTGTTTGAATTATTTACCATGTGCTTGTGTTATTTTCATAATACTAAACAGAATTTTAAAGGGATGAATGGGTATATTCGGAGTTGATTATACACAGTTTGCTTTTTTCTCTGTTGAAATCATTAGATTCTTTTGGAGGCCAACCAAATGATGCAAATGAGGAAAAGAGAATTTTTTTATATTCAATCAAGACGTCAATTTTCATTCTGTACTCACTAGATGACAATTTGGCAAAATCAGAATCACATCTGTACATGCAAGGAATTCTTCATTTCTCTACATCAGTGGTTACCCATTCTGGCTGCTGCACATTCCAGTCACCTGGTGAGCTTTATAAAACAAGATTCTGAGGCACCTGGGTGGCTCAGTGGGTTAAGCATCTGACCCTTGATTTCAGCTCAGGTCATGATCTCACAGTGGTGAGACTGAACATCCTGTTGGGCTTTGTGCTGGGCTTGGAGGCTGTTTAAGATACTCTCTCCTCTGCCCCTCCCCCACACATGTGCACACTCTCTCTCAAAACAAAAACTAAAACAAAAACAAACCCACAAAACAACAACAAGATTCCAAGGCCCTACTTCTGACCTACTAACTCACAGCCTCTGAGGTAGGCACCCAGGAATTTAGCGGAAAGATCTCTTACATGATTCTGATATCATCAATCCAGCCTTGGGAGTTTGAACTTGGCTTTGGAAAGAAAACAATTGGTGGCTCTGCTTGTAGGTGGAGATCCACAGGGATGCCAGCCTGGCTATTCCAGATGTGGACCACCTGAGCTTGTTAGGGATACAGATTCTCAGGTCCTATCCCAAAGCTACCAAATTAGAATCTACATTTTAGAAAGATCCGTAGGTGATTCCTGGGCATGTGAAAGTTTGTGCAGTACTGTTCATAAGGATATAATCCCAAGAACAGGGAACAAAACAGACAAAAAGCGCCAACTTCATGAAGTTTATTTCACTTGTGGATTTTTTTTTCAACAAATACAACACAGTATTGTAAATGCATTTTCTCTTCCTTATTCTTTTTAAAGATATCCAGTTCTTCTTGAAATATTATTAACATATAACAGTGTATTAGTTTTAAATATAAAATATAATGACTTTATATATATCCTTATGATTTTCTTAATAATATTTTCTTCTTTTTTCCAGCTTCCTTTATTCTAAGAATACCATATAATACATACAACATACAAAATATGTGTTAATTGACTACTGATGTTACCAGTAAGGCTTTGGGTCAATAGTAAGTTATTAGGTTTCTCAGGAGTCTAAAGTTATACACAGATTTTCAACTGCGTAGCAGGTTGCTCACCCCTGTGTTGTTCAACAGTAAATTGTGATTATATATATGAAAAATGGATAATTTTCAAAGCCAGTAACCAGTAGATTGTTTGCCTTAAATTTAAAAACAGCATGTTAAATGTTGATCAGTGCCAGGGAAGAGGAAGGGGGAGTGTGGGGGATAAATTTGAACTTCAGAGCAGAAAAGACCTCACTGAAATAAAATCCTGAAGTAAGGAAAGAGAATTCCCAGCAGAGGGAACAGCCAGTGCAAAGCCTCTTCCAGGGAGAGTGAGCCAGGAAAGGGGGCAGAGAAGTAACTGAGTAGTTGTAAAGATTGTCTTTTATCCAGACTGGGATGGGGAGCCTGGGGAGGCTTTGAGGAGCAGTGACATGATCTAACCTACATTGTGAAAGGATCCCTCTGGCTGCTGATTTGAAAATACACTGTGGGGGCAGCCATAGAAAGAGGTAGCCCAGTCACAAAGCTATTGCAATAATCTAGGGGAGAGAAGATGGCCCAGAGCAGGGGGCAGCAGAGGGGTTTTTGAGTATACATCAAATGTCCACATCCTGCTCTAAACTGGCCATTTGTGACAGCCCCCTTTCCTACCTCCAGGAGTTCAGAGCAAAGCTGATGTTATCTATGTCATAGGGGAAAAGCTATACAAAGTAGTAGTCTTGCAGGTAAGCTAAAGTTGTGTCTCATTTGCCCATGTTTGCAACAGAGACTGCTGCTTATGAAGGTACTGTCCGACTGTGTCATTCAAAAAGATTAATGTGCCATGTTGTTTCATTGTTCTATAAAAAGCACTGTAATGGTCACCAATGGGGGGAAATTAGAGTCCCTGCAAAGCATGGAAGTCATTAAAAACACAGCTTAGTTTCCAGCAAGGTTTGGAAGAAGACACTGGGTGACTCACATGCAATTTCTCTTTTCACTCATTCACAAACTGAATGATTACTATTCATCTTTATCAGCAAGGATAATTAAGTAGTATAATTCTGGTGGGGAGCAGGCCTGGAGGAGAAAGTAGAAGGAAGAAGAGAATGGAGGAAGCATCTCCATTAAGTTCTACCTACCATTACATAGAGCATCTCGCTGCCCACACAAAGTCATTAAAAAACCATTCCTCTCAGGTTCACCTTAGTCCAGACTCTAAATATTCCAATCACCACAGTACATCCTGGTAATCACTAGTCTGCTCTTTCTGAGCACTCTGAAGTTGGTGCAATGAGTCAACAGGAAGAGCTCTTCCAGAGAGACCACAGGAATAAACAGATGCCAAAGAGCCAGCCACCATTTTGAAGGAATGGGAAGGCATGTCCGTTTGCCAAAGTGACATGGAGTGAGGCTGCCCACGACAAGGGGAAAGCGCAGACCTCATTTCACAACAACCTTAATTTCATGGATTCATAGATGCTTACAAATGGACCGATTCTACTCATTCACTTTACCCATTGATAAAGAAAGTAAAGCCCTGGGCACGTTGAGTGACTTAGTCAAGGTTACACAACAGAGTGGTATCTGAATAGCAAATTAAACACAGAGCCACCTGCCTCACAGCACAAAGTTGATCTTGTGTCTTAACAGTCAGAGCTAGCTTCATTAGGTGCTAATTAGGAGCTCCCTACTCTATTATCTGTCAAAATCAGTGCTTCCCTGGGGAATCATAAATACTAATCCCAATACCTAATGTTACAGCTTTAGTTTCTATCAAGAGGTATTGTGAGAAAATTGTTTATGATATCCAGGTTCCCAGCCTTTTTCTCTGACACAGTCTTCCCTTCTTTCCTTAGGGCAAGCAGAGTTTGTCTTTTGTTCAGCTTGCTTTACCTTCCTCAAGAGCACTGGCTTACTCAGATTCTATTATCCTTGTTCTTCCATTTCTCTGCTTTCCAATTCTGCTGGTGAGGGCTCATGTGACAAGAGGTGAAAGGAGGAGCTAGGGTCTCTCCTAAATAAATATTCCATTTGTCCCCACTGCACTGACAGTCTCTCCTTGACAAAACTTCAGTCAGGCTCCTCTGAGCCCTCTTCTGAATTAGGTCTCAACATTGGCCCCTGTCCTTACCTGGGCCTTCATAGCCTAGTCTTAGCAAGAATCCTGATATCAGATCACCCTGGCCTGTCTTCAGTGAGAATTGCCCTGCCCTTGACTTTTCCTTTTTTTTTTTTTTAATTTTTTTTTCAACGTTTATTTATTTTTGGGACAGAGAGAGACAGAGCATGAATGGGGGAGGGGCAGAGAGAGAGGGAGACACAGAATCGGAAACAGGCTCCAGGCTCTGAGCCATCAGCCCAGAGCCTGACGCGGGCTCGAACTCACGGACCGTGAGATCGTGACCTGGCTGAAGTCGGACGCTTAACCGACTGCGCCACCCAGGCGCCCCGACTTTTCCTTTTAGTAATTATCCACCTATTGACCCCTCTTATTCTACTCATTGGTGATAAACTGCCACCTGTCCTTGCTGTATTCAGAGTTAAGTCCAATCTGTGTCCACTATTGCCTCCTTGGCAACAGCCTTGTCACCTACTACAAAATCCGAGTAAAGTCTTCTTTACCATTTAAAAACAAGTGTCAGAATAACTTTTTATTTTAATGTTTTATTTATTTTTGAGACAGATGGAGACAGAGCGTGAGCAGGGGAGGGGCAGAGAGAGAAGGAGACACAGAATCTGAAGCAGGCTCCAGGCTCTGAGCTGTCAGCACAGAGCCCGACATGGGGCTCGAACTCACAGACCACAAGATCATAACCTGAGCTGAAGTCAGACGCTCAACCGACTGAGCCACCCAGGCACCCCTAACTTTTTTCTTTAACAGCATATGCATGAGGGGGAGGTTGAAAGTAAATACAACAAATTTTGAATAATGATTATCTCTGAGTGATACCTGACTTTATGCTTTTTGGAACCTTCAAAATTTATTGTACATGAGTACAACAAATTGTTTCTTGCAATAAAAAAAATGAGATGGGAGCATTATCGTGTACAGTTTGAGAAAGCCAATGGCCATAGCTGTCAAATATTTTTAAGATTATATTTAGCTTCAGCAGAAAGAGAAATCAAGGAATCAATCTCATTTACAGTTGCACCAAAAAAAAAAAATGATACCTAGAATAAACTAACCAAAGAGGTAAAATATCTGTACACTGAAAACTATAGAATGTTTATGAAAGAAATTGAAGAAGACACAAAGAAATGGAAAAACACTCCATGCCCATAAATTGGAAGAACAAACATTGTTAAAATGTCTGTACTACCCAAAGCACTCTACACATTCAATGCACTCCCTATCAAAATACCACCAGCATTTTTCACAGAGCTAGAACAAACAATCCTAAAATGTGTATGGAACCAGAAAAGACCTCAAATAGCCAAAATAATGTTGAAAAAGAAAACCAAAGCAGGAGGCATCACAATTATGGACTTTAAGCTGTATTATAAAGCTGTAATCAAGATAGTATGGTACTGGAACAAAAACAGACATATAGATGAATACAACAGAATAGGGAACCCAGAGATGGACCCACAAATGTATGGGCAACTAATGTTTGGCAAAGCAGGAAAGAATATCCAATGGAAAAAAGGCAGTCTCTTTACCAAATGGTATTGGGAAAACTGGACACCAACATGCAGAAGAATGAACCTGGACCACTTTCTTACACCATACAGAAAAATAAATTTGAAATGGATGAAAGACCTAAACATAAGACAGGAAACCATCAAATCCCAGAGGAGAAAACAGGCAACAACCTCTTTGATCTCGGCCACACCAACTTCTTACTAGACATGCCTCCAGAGGCAAGGGAAACAAAAGCAAAAATGAACTATTGGAACCTCATCAAGAGAAAAGACTTCTACACAGTGAAGGGAAGAATCAACAAAACTAAAAGGCAACTAATGGAATGGGAGAAGATATTTGCAAATGACATATCAGATACAGGATTAGTATGCAAAAGCTATAAAGAATTTGTCAAACTCAACATCCATAAAATCAAATAATCCAGCAAAAAATGTGTATAAGACATAAACAGACACTTTTCCAAAGAATGCATCCAGATGGCTAACAGATACATGAAAAGATGTTCTATGTTGTTCATCATCTGGGAAATACAAATCAAAACCACAATGAGATACCACCTACACCTGTCAGAATGGCTAAAATTAACAACTCAGGAAACAACAGACGTTAGTGAGGATGCAGAGAAAGGGGAAGCCCTTTGCACTGCTGTTGAGAATGCAAACTGGTGCAGCCACTCGAATACAGTAAGGAGGTTCCTCAAAAAATCAAAAGTAGAATTACCTATGATTCAGCAATTGCACTACTAGGTATTTATTCAAAGGATACAAAACTGCTGATTCGAAGGGGCACATGGACCCCCAGTGTTTATAGCAGTGCTATCAACAATAGCCAAGTTATGGAGAGAGCCCACATGTCCATAAACTGATGAATGGATAAAGAAGATGTGGTATCTATATAGAGTGGAATATTATAAGGCGATCAAAAGAATGAAATCTTGCCATTTGCAACAGTGTGGATGGAACTAGAGTGTATTATGCTAAGCAAAAGAAGTCAGAGAAAGACAAATATCATATGATTTCACTCATATATGGAATTTAAGAAATAAAATTCTTAAACAGAGTGGGGGGGAGGGAAAATAAAATAAGATAAAAATAGAGGGAGGCAAACCATAAGAGATTCTTAAATACAGAGAAAAAAACTGAGGGTTGCTGGAGGGGAGGTGGGTGGAGGAGGGGCTAAATGGGTGATAGGCATTAAGGAGGGCACTTGCTGGGTTGAGAACTGGGTGTTACATGTAAGTGATAAGTCACTAAATTCTATTCCTGAAACCAATACTACACTATATGTTAACTAACTTGAATTTAAATTTTAAAAAAAAAGATTATTTTTCGCTTCTTAAAATAAACGCTATTTTTTTAATAGAGCAAGTAATGCCCTGCCTGCATAAACCTTGCTCTAAGTATATGGGCTTCCTTGCTATTTCTCAGACATGCCAAGCCCACTCCTAGCTCTGGGTCTTTGCCCTTTGTTCCCCCAGATACCTGTGCAACTCCTTCCCTCACCTCCAAGGCCTTCTCAGATCTCACCTTCTCAGTGAGGCTCACCGCAATGACCTTATTTAATTTTGAAGCCTGTTCCTCACTGTCACCCCTGCTGTAAGTACTTCTGATTCTCCTAATGAGATTCAGGCACCCTACGCCATAATATGGCACCCTCACATCTTGAATATTTTAAGCTAATGTAGTTTAAGGAAACATAGAAGCAGGAAGGTCACCCTGAATTTCTCCCCACCCTTCTCCACTGAAACGGATAATAAACTCTCACTTGAGAGGTGCCCTCCCTACAACCCAGAGGAATAGCATTCTTTTTTTTTTAAATATAATTTATTGTCAAATTGGCTTCCATACAACACCCAGTGCAGAGGAAAGAGCAATCTTATCTCCAAAGACAAAGGGTTGGCAAGAAGCATCTGAATTTAGCAATGTTTCCCCCAGTTTACTATGCTTAGCTCATACTCCTTAACCTCCCATATTCCTCCATGACCATCCACTCTTCATCAAACCAAGCATAAAAATACATTGGTCTGTTTCTTTGGGTTTTCATTTCCTCATGAAGTTTCCCATGTCACATAAAACTTATTTTTAGTGAATATGTACGCTTTTCTCCTGTTAATCTTTGTCAGTTTAATGTTCAGACCCAGCCCGGGACCCTAAGAGGGTCAAGGAAAACTTTTTCTTCCCTTTTCCCCCCTTATATTATCTTCTGAAATACTAGAGAATTTACATATTCCTTACATTAATTGCTTACTGTCCAGCTACCCCCATAAGGATACAAATTCATTCAGGGCAGGGATCTTTGCTTGGTTTTCTCACTGATTTATCTCAAGCATCTCTGAGCTTGGCATAGAATAAGTACTTTATGAACATTTGGTACGTGAATGAATGGTCCTACTGTGAATGTTTCTCTAGGAAATATATCTACACACAAAATTGCTGGTAAACATGCACACATTTAAATTTTCAGTAGACATTTCCAAACTACACTCAAAAAAATGTAATCAATTTATACTTCCAACATCAATAAATGGAAGTTTTTGCTGCTCCATCCTGGGTATTGAGTGATGAAAATTCTTATTTATTTATTTATTTATTTAGGATTTTCTGTGCATATGCTGGTGACTTGAACATCATATGAAATTCTTGTACTAATTGGCCATTTGCATTTCCTCTTCTTTGAGCTTATTATCCTCTAGTATTTTTAACAGGTTAAAATTTTTTTTGAGAATATTATACTTTTATAGGAAAATTTGACCAAGATTTGGGAATGAGCAAGAGATCCCTGGGAATCATCTCAGTGGCTACTGGAGCATAGTTAGGGAGCCTTCCAGGGATTATCTAATTCCATAAAGGAGTGGTCCTCTGCTTAACTTTCCATTGGTTAGGCTGTTTTACATGCCTGTAAGGATAGCAATGAAACTGAAGACAAGTAGTAGCAATGTAAATCGTTCCCGTCCATAACAATGTAAATGGATTTTGTCCCAGAGAGGATATAAATTTCTGCAACTCAAATTCTGATTTGAACCTGTTTTAACAACTGACTGACTCCTTTGATAATTAATGAGCTAAATAAAACCTTTGGCACATGTTCACTTTATATTTGTATAAGGGTCTTGTTTCACACTTCTTGAAAATTGCACCTTAGCAGAATTTCCCTAGTGAGCATGAGGAATTCAGCTGCACTTGGGGCTAGGGACTCCAGGGAGGGATTTTAGAATTATCTACAACAGTGATACCAAGATTTAGTATTCAGATTCCAATATTGAACATCAGGTTGGAGTTCACAGCAAGATGATGGGTTCCAAATCTAGGCTTTGGGGAGAGAGAGATTTTCTTAATTCCTTTACCTCCCTCCTTTAACTTATCAAGAGCTTGGAGGACCTAAGGGAAGAGAGTACAGACCTGACAGAGAGGGGAAAAAGAGAGGCCAGTACCCTGCCAAGAGAGGCTTGTGTCTAGTTCAGCTGCTCTGGGTGAAGGAGTGGAAACATGTCTATAAATTGCGGGGAAAGCAAAAGCAACAGAACCTCAACCTCCCTTCTCTTCCAGGCTGTGGAATGAGATGGTTTCACGCTCAACCCCAGCCCCAGCAGGGATAGGTACAAGCAACTCAACCCAGTGTGCAAGGTGACAGAAGAAGTGCAATGTGGTGGAAGATGTGCCAGACAGAAGGGAGGGCTTGAGCTAAACCTTTTCAAGCAGCCCTTGGTTTCCACATGGCTAGTGTTGACAGATCTAGCAAATAAAAATAAAGTCTTCCCAGTTAAATTTAAATATAAGATAAACAATGAATAATTTCTTAGTGTAACTATGCACCATATAATATTTGAGAAATGCAATACTTGGGACATACTTATACTAAAACATTAAACTTATACTGTTCATGTGAAATTCAAATTTAACTGGACAGCCTATATTTTATCTGGCAATCCTCTCTGTGGCACTGATGGAATGCAGAACTTCTTGCAGCCTCTCCGGGTGCCAAGGAAGCTGGGTGGCTAGCTGCAGAGCTTGCCAAAGTGGGAGGAGGACGGATGAGGAAAGTGGTTCATTCATAGGTAAGAGCTACAGGATGGGCCGCATGTCTTGGGGACATAGGTAGACCTCAGGGAGACCACAGTGAAGGCAGCAGTGGAAACTGGTCAGCCAGAACAGGCCACTGGTGTAGACCCATCTGGGAGAGAGCCAGAATCCAAGACACGGATGCAGACTTCAGCCACAGATTCCAATGGAAATGGAAGACTTGGGCATAGGACAGGTGGCACCTGGATGGTCACAATCCATGGACCAAAGTGACATGAGGGAGGATCCAGAAGTCAACATATGAATCCTCCACTTGATCTTACCATCACAAGGTCAGAAAACCTGGAAGTCAGAAAACCTAGGTATCTCATCCAAATGAGACTGACATTGGGTCCCTAGGTGTCTCAGTCAGTTAAGCAGTTAAGTGTCCAACTTCAGCTCAGGTCATGACCTCATGATTTGTGAGTTTGAACCCCTTGTCGGGCTCTGTGCTGACAGCTCAGAGCCTGGAGCCTGCTTCAGATTCTGTGTCTCCCTCTCCCTCTGCCCCTCCCCTGCTTGCACTCTGCCTCTCTCAAAAATAAATAAACATTAAAAAAATTTCAAATGAGACTGACATCTACCTAAAGAAAATGCTTAATGTATTAGTTCACAGTAAGCTTACTAGAGTGCACAAAATTATGGTATCCTAATAGAAGAGACAAGATCAAGCATAGAGAAATAAAGTAGAATACATTTTGTCTGCACTTCTTTTTTTTAATTTATTTATTTATTCTTGAGGAGGCTGGGCAGAGAGAGTGACAGAGAGAGAATCCCAAGCAGGCTCTGTATTGCCCGCAGAGCCCAATGGAGGGCTGGAACTCATGAACAGTGAGAACATGACCTGAGCCAAAATCAAGAGTTGGACATTTAACTGATTGTGCCATCCAGGTGCCCCATTGTCTACACTTCTAAGTGTATGGTAATTTTGTGATTCAGACACACTCATTTTTATATACCATTGTTTTATCTTTTTTCTGATTGCTTTTTGGAGTGCTTTATGTAGTCTGGATATTAATAATTTAACTGCCATATGTTACAAATATTTTCTTGTTATTATATTATTATAATTAAATAGTTTTATGCTACCACTTGTTACATAGGAACTTTAATTTTGATGTAATCTATTAAAATCTATCAGTTATGCTCCCTGCATTTTGTGTCTTTCTAAAGAAAATTTATCTATCCTAAGATTATTAACAAATGTTCCTGTATTTTCTTTTAATTCTTTCATAGTTATAACTTGTACATTTGGCTTTTAATGTATTGTATATATGTAATAAATACCATGATATATTTTTAGAGTGGATAAGGCAAGAATCTATAGTGTATTCCATATTATGTTTTTTAAAAATCCTTTTTGTGTTTTATGAATTAATTTAGTGAGAATTGACAAATAGTGTAGAAATACGGCGTGACTCTTCACTTACTCAGATTCCTACTGGTGATATTTCATAAGAATTTGAATTTTTTCCAGGTAGATCTTACACATTTGTTGTTACAGTTATTACTAGATATTTTCTAATTTTATGGTTATAGAATCTTAGTTTGTATTACATGTTCTAATTTATTATTGCTAATGTTTAAGAAATCTTTGATTTTTATGCGAATCTGAAATCAGACCACTTTATAGAAATCTAACTAGTTCTAACAACCTGTCATTCAATTTTCTTTGATTTTCTAAGTAATTATATCATCTCCAGATATCTCACTATTACCCCTTATTGCATTGGCCTCTAGCATAATGTTTAATAATAGTGATGATTGTGCTGTCTTTGTCTTGTTCACAAATTTGATGGAGATGCTACAGTTGTTTGGGAGATACTTTATATCAAGATGTTATGTGTCAGTAGCTTGTCAATTCCTAATAGCAGCAACTACCTACTACACTGTCCTCTTTCCCAATTACCTGTGCTAACTGCTCCCACTTGCCTGCTGCTGCTCGACAAAGGTATGTGGCAACCCATCTGGCTGCTCTAGCAATGCCCTATCACCTGGACAGGAGACCCCAAGGACTCCTCTCTCTTTGCCTAATATCCTCAAGCTCAGAACTCTCTGGAGCCCTCATGAAACATCCCTGGACTGCTCTCACCTCTTACAGAATCCTCACCCTGCATGTATTTTGATTGGTGAACTTCACTTTCAGTCTGATCTCATCTCCTTACTGGCTTTTATGCATTCCTCATAATTTCAGCTCCATCAAAGGCAATATGTGACATTTTACAGAGGCATAATGGATGCGTTTTATGTAACTGCTAGCGATCTATCACCGAAGAGGGCATGGTTTGCAGTTGTACTCATTCTGGTGCCTTGATCCAATTGCCCTCCTCTCCCAGATAAGTCATTGCAATCTTTTAGCAAAGGTTCCCACCACTCCAAGGGGAAACTCCTTTATCTTCTTAGCATGTTATCAATAACTTCTGGTGCTGGACACATTATGTGACTCTAGAGGGGTCTCTGGGATGAAAAAGGCTGCCCAAACCCCCTTGACCCATCATGAAAGCTAATTATATATGGATGGATGGGTTACTTATGTCACTGCTAACTTTGTCCTCAAAATCACCCTCTCAATAAGCATAGGTCCAGAGAGAATGTAAAAAGAAGTAAGATTTCATGATGATGGCTGTGGTCACAAAGGCCCATTTCAGACGCTCAGACAGGCTGAGACTGGAACCCACCTGAGACTTCAGAGAAAAATTTCAAAATATTGCTGGGAATGAAAATTGCCCAAGAAAAATGTTCTCATGTGCTTTTTAGCAATGGACTTTGTTACCTAAAGGACAATACTACTAATATAATACTCTCAGTTATTTAAAATCACTTTTTGATCTTCAAAATTAATAATTATATCTCTCCTAATTTTTAATGCACATTTGGTGTTATATAGGCTCTCTGGTATGGTCTAATTTGCCTACTTGGGGGTCAGTCACCAGATCAGTTCAGTTATCAGTCCCATTGACTTCCCTTTCTAAGGAACCACAGAAAAGTCAGGCTCAGAAAGAGGAACTAAGAAAAGTCAGTGGGAGTTAACCAATTACTCTTATTCACATACAATAAAAAGTATCAGCCTCAGATGCACAGACAGGTGGATTTGTGATATTTAAGGGTCCTCCCTAATTCACTTTTATTGGAACCATCTCTTTCTTGGCTTTAAATTTTCAAACTTGACCACATAAACGGTTTCAGAAACAATATGACCACAGAGGGTGTTGAGTTCAAGGATGGATATGTCAGCTTGTTTGAAAACAGTCATGACTAGAAAAAAATGTCAAACCCCTGGAGTGGTGAGTCTGAAATTCATCTCCAACACAAGGAAAAGAGGTTGTTAAGTTCCAATGAATATGACCAAGACTTTGCTGCCACCTACCCTCCATCCCTAGATCTGGCCTTCCTTCCAAATGCCACACAGCCCCCATGCACTCTCTTCCATCTGCAGAGTTAACAAATGGTGTAAAGCTGATTCTCACAGACTGTCCCTATATGTCCTCTTGATTGAAAGAAATCTGAAGATTCTACAACACTCAAAGTGAAGGTGTGGCCTAGAGCAAGCATGGTACTTGGGGGACATCCCACAGCAAGCCACCAGTAACTTCTCTATATTGGAGAGGGTGACCCAGAGAGCCCCTACCCCAGAAGTGCTAAGAATTAAAGCTCATGGTCTTATAATCAGTGATTCCAATTTCCTTTCTGCTAAAGGAGAATGTCTAGATGCAGAATACCAGTTATCTAGTTTTGATTGATTTGTCTTATGTTGGAATCCCTAAAAAAAGACCTTGAAATGAGAATTTGAGAGCAAGTAGTTTATTTGGGATGTGGCCCCAGGAAGTACCACTAGAGGAATAGGGAGTTGAGGCAGGAAAGAGAAGCCAGCCAACAAAGGATGTGAGATACATCAGGACATCACTGTGGTCAACTGAGGATCAATCAAAATGTTGTAGAACATGGCACACCCTTGGGACAGTGGTGTCGAAGTTGGGGTATGAACCTATCAAATACCACCATGGTTTGCTGAGGGCTATTTCCAGGGGTATTAACTTCAGCCTATCCATCTTTGGCTAAGCATACCAGAGAATGCCCTCAGGCGGAGAGCTGGAGGTACTTGCAGTAAAAAGCCCTCAGAATGCACTGAACAGTGAACACAGACACAGATTGGGTACTGATACTGTGAGATCAGCCAACTTTGACAGTTGGGTTTTCTGAGCCCTGTGTACAATATAACTACCCTTGTCTCCTCTCTTGGGTGAATACAGCTCAACATCATTGGACATTGTTGTAGCTTTGTTCAGGCCAGGTTCAATCACTATTCCACAGCCTCCTTATTCATACCCTCAGTCACTGGGATGTCTATAAATGTCTACAGATGTCTACTGGCATCTGTAGGGGAGGAAAACATTTTCCTCAACCCTATTAGCTCCCTGAATGGGTCCAAAAGTTTAAATTGACAAAGACAGATTAACAGGAGAAAAGCATACAAATTTTGTTGAATTTTTAAATGTACATGGGAACCTTCATAAGAAAATGAAGACCCCAAGAAGTGACTGGAACAAGATGCTTTTATACCTCCTAGACAAAGAGATGATAAATCTATGAAGAATCGACATGACAAAGGAGTTTGGGCTAGGTAGTAAATGGTGAAGAAGTAACTAGAAAGATAAGGAGAAGTTTAACAAGGTTTGTTTGTAAAATTTCTTGGCTCCCCAAATGCCAGTCTCCAGTAATAAGAGCGTCTTTCTTCCTCCTGATACGGGGAGGGTATCTTTCACATGAAAGTTTCATGATCTATTTCAGGGAAGAAGGACGAGGGGTGGGCAGGGTCAGGGATCACAGTGACCTTTCTATTGTTTTCTCAAACTCCTTCAGCTTGAGATATTCCAAATATGCCAAGGTGTCATATTTTGGAGTACCATGCACTGAACTTCCTCATATCAAATAATAAAATCAGTTCCCTAGAAGAAAACCCTGCAGACTCAGGGGGCAAGGTGATTCCAGATTTTCAACTACAGATTTTTTGGTTAGGCCATTTAAATGTCCTAACACTCATGGAAGTATCTAGCACTTCTCACCCTAGCTATGCCTATTACCTCCAAACAGGGCTCTGGCCTCTAGCACTCCACACATTTGTTAACTCCAAGAGGAATAAGCTCTATGGAGCCAAACTTTGTATGTGACACTCCTTATTCTGAAACTTGTCATGGCTTCCCATTCCCTACAAAGGGCCTCCACAATCCACACCTAGCCTGGCTTCCCAGGGCAGCATCCAGCCAATCTATCTGCTGAGATAGGGAGAGACTGTGTCACTTCCAACAACCTCCCCTTTGGAACACCCTCCCTCCATCTCTCTGCACAGCAAAAAAAAAAAAAAATCTCTTATTTGAGGAATAAGACAAGACTTGCCTCCTCCATGAAGGCTTCCCAGATCACTCCAGTCCACTGGGCCCTCCCTCTTGAGTCCCACAGACAGGTCTCACCCACATCACCATGCAGACTTTGAACACACCATTTTATGCTGAATCTCATTATTTTATATATGCCCATTGGGATGATGAGGCTCTGGAAGGAATGAGCAATGTCTCATACTTCCTTCTGTTTCTGCAAGCTTCTAGCAAAGGGAAGGCAGGCACATGCATTTTTGTTGACACTGCAAATGGAAGATAAGACCACACAGATGCACAGAGCAGAGACATGTGTCTTACACACACCTAGACTCCCTTGGCCTATGGCTCAGAGCCTGGAGCCTGCTTCCGATTCTGTGTCTCCCTCTCTTTCTGCCCCTCCCCCGTTCATGTTCTGTCTCTCTCTGTCTCAAAAATAAATAAACATTAAAAAAAATTTTTTTAAAAAGGGGGTGCCTGGGTGGCTCTGTCGGTTAAGCGCCTGACTTCAGCTCAGGTCACGATCTCACGGTCCGTGAGTTCGAGCCCCGTGTCGGGCTCTGGGCTGATGGCTCAGAGCCTGGAGCCTGCTTCGGATTCTGTGTCTCCCTCTCTCTCTCTGCCCCTCCCCCGTTCATGCTCTGTCTCTCTCTGTCTCAAAAATAAATAAACATAAAAAAAAATTAGACTCCCTTGGCCTAGTTAGTGTTGGGATATAGTAGGCACTTGTTTGGTGAATTAATTAATTTATTAATCAACCTCTGCCCTTAGCATTGATAGTACCATTATTTTCTTTTTTTTTAAGTTTTAATTTTAATTCCGGTTAACATACAGTGTTATATTAGTTTTAGGTGTACAGCACAGATATTCAACAATTCCATACAACACCCTGTGCTCATCACAAGTGTACTCCTTAATCCCCATCATCTATTTAACCCCTCCCCCCTCCTTCCTCCTCTCTGGTAAAGTGTTACTTGGGCTTCATGCACCAGTCTCAGAGTTTTAGTTACATATTTGTGTTTTTATTTGGGCCTCTTGGTCTACTCAAAAGGTCTCTATGTCCCCAAATCTACTTTACAAAACAGAACTCAGTGACTGTGTTATTTTTCCCTCAATATGAAAAATAAATAACCTTTGAAGGGAGACAACAAATTTGAGAGCCCTTTTCATTTTCTTCTTTGGAACCAAAAACATCAAAGTTTGGTACACTTGGGACCAGGCACCCATGGTTGCTATGGTACCTTGTCGTGTGAGGGATGGAGGATCTTCCCACAATGCAGTTCTCTGCAGACTCACAAGGACTGGGCAGATAGAGCACACAGCAGACGCTGGGCTCATCTCTGTCTCCCCTGAACCTAGCTGAGGGCTCTGCAAATATAGGCAAGTGTGGTCCCAGATCATGTCTTACAACCCATTTTGTATCTATAAATAAAGGAGAATGACCCTAGGGAAGCAGTTCTGTACACAACAATGTGATGAAAAATAACAGAAATGGATATAAGTAACACAGGAGGCTCAGCATCAGGAATCAGGGCATCCTGAGCAAGAATGGCAGTCAGACCAGGAAGGGCTGAAACAGAGCCCTGGAGAATGCTGGCAGGATTCTCTCTTTGTCCACAGTCCCAGCTTGTCTCTGCACGTGACTACATTTTTCTCTTTGAATCCCCCTTCCCTGCTACCAGCAAAGACATAATCACAGTTTGAGCTCAACACCTCCCTATCCTCCCCACCCCAATCCAATCAGCTGTGCCCTGAGAGATGGGATCATACTTGGTGAATACAGTCCACCCCTGTGGGTGAGGGAGCATAAAGAATTCACTGTGAACTGTAAACACCCCCAAAATGCATCTACAACAGACCTCCTACAAATGAATGCCCAAGGATCAGTTTTATTTATTTATTTATTTATTTATTTTTAATATGAAATTTATTGCCAAATTGGTTTCCATATAACACCCAGTGCTCATCCCAACAGGTACCCTCCTCAATGCCCATCACCCACTTTACCCTCCCTCCCACCCCCCATCAACCCTCAGTTTATTCTCAGTTTTTAAGAGTCTCTTATGGTTTGGCTCCCTCCCTCTCTAACTTTTTTTTTCTTTCCCCTCCCCCATAGTCTTCTGTTAAGTTTCTCAGGATCCACATAAGAGTGAAAACATATGGTATCTGTCTTTCTCTGTATGACTTACTTCACTTGGCATAACACTCTCCAGTTCCATCCATGTTGCTACAAAAGGCCATATTCCATTCTTTCTCATTGCCATGTAGTATTCCATCATGTGTATAAACCACAATTGCTTTATCCATTCATCGGTTGATGGACATTTACGCTCTTTCCATAATTTGGCTATTGTTGAAAGTGCTGCTATAAACATTGGGGTGCAAGTGCCCCTATGCATCAGCACTCCTGTATCCCTTGGGTAAATTCCTAGCAGTGCTATTGCTGGGTCATGGGGTGGTCCATTTTTAATTTTTTGAGGAACCTCCACACTGTTTTCCAGAGCAGCTGCACCAGTTTGCATTCCCACCAACAGGGCAAGAGGGTTCCCATTTCTCCACATCCTCTCCAGCATCTATAGTCTCCTGATTTGTTCATTTTAGCCACTCTGACTGGTGTGAGGTGATATCTGAGTGTGGTTTTGATTTGTATTTCCCTGATGAGGAGTGATGTTGAGCATCTTTTCATGTGCTTCTTGGCCATCTGGATGTCCAAGGGTCAGTTTTAGAGCAAGGGACACTAGGATATGAAAAAGTATGCCCCAGGTCTCTGAATACTAGGAGGGGAAAAACCCATTACACAAGTCCATTTATAAGAGAAAAAACAGTCTATGCTAAATTATTTGCTCCTAGTGGGGACACTGGCAGATGGGATCTCCTTTAACGTTTTCTATGTAGTGTTGCACATTGTAGGGTGGTTATTTTGCCTTGTTTTTGTGATAAATGCATTTTCCACTTGTCTTTGAGTAAGGCAGTCAAAAAGCAAGTGGGAAATTACAAAATGTGTATGGTAATCAAGGTGATCCCTACCCATCCAGCTGTTATAGGACAGGTCTGTGTTTTCTCTCTCTTACCCTAAGTTTCCTGGCCCCTGACATATCCCAAGGCTTAGAGGCACAATTACATGAGCCTTGTCACATGAGTCCAGGCCCAGAAAAAAATTGTCTTTCAGTTGAAATCTACCAGTTATGAACTGCTGCTTAGCAAAACATCCCAGAACTTGGTGATTTAAACAACCAGAGTCCATTTTTTGTTCACAAATCTGTAATTTGGGCAGGGTGTGGAGGGACAGCTCATCTTTGCTGCATGTCAGGAGTGGAGGGTCCACTGTAATGACTCCCCTTGTTCCCAGGTGGGATTGCCTGTCATCTGGGAGCTCAGCCACATGTGGCCAGGAGCCTTGGTTCCCTCCACATGGCCTCTCCCAGGCCATGTGGGCTTCCTTCCAGCATGTGGATTCCAACAGGGACCACCCCAAGAGACAGGGAGAAGAAACTACCTGGGTTTTAAAACTGAAGTGAGAGAATCACATCAGCCATGTTCTGATCAAGCAGTCACAGAATCCATGTTCAAGTGAAGGGAACACAGACCAATCTCTCCATGTGAGGAATATGAAAAATTTGGGGACCTTGTTTGAAAATGACCACAACTACATATAGCAGATACAAATGTTGGAAATTAATCCTGGCAGGGTGAAAGCTTGGCTTTGTTATTTAGAAAATACACCTCAAGGTCAGAAAACCCTCTTCTTTCTGCCTCCACTGCCCTGGGGGTCTCATAGGTCCCACCCCCAGCCTAGCCCAGCCCAGGCCTTACCAGCAACACAGGGAGCTTAGTGGCTGGACATTCCCACTGAAGTCTGACCTAATACTAGAGAAAGGACTATAGGGAGAGGGATCACAAGGTGTAAGTTCAAGAATCATGAAGGGATAAATGGGGAGGAGTGTTCTCAGCCATCCTTGAGTTAGTAGCTTAATGCAGAGTGTTCCAAGGATCCAAAACTAAAGCACCACACTTGTCGTAGGAGCTGAGACAAATTGAAGAGCAGAAAAGCCACACCTCCAGCACACAGTGAATTCTGTATAGCTTAGATTGGGGGTCAGCAAACATTTTCTGCAAAGGGCCAAAGAGTAAATGTTTTGAGCTTTGCAGACTACTTATGCTTCTGTCACATGTTCTTCTTTGTTCTTTCAAAACCCTTGAAAAACATAAAAAAACATTCTTAACCTATGGCCATACTGCTGGCAGGATTTGACTCACAAAGCCATAAGGTTTCTGACCCTTGGTTTAGCCCCTCCTATTCAAAGTGTGGTCAATTGACAAGCAGAATCAGTATCACCTTGCAGTTTGTTAAAATACAGAATCTTGAGGTGCCTGGGTGGCTCAGTCAGTTAAGCATCCAAGTCTTGATCTCAGTTCCTGTCTTGATCTCAGGGTAGTGAGTTCAAGCCCTGTGGAGTCTACTTTTTAAAAAATGCAGAAGAATGAAATATGGCCCTTTGTAGCAATGTGGATGGAACTGGAGAGTGTTATGCTAAGTGAAATAAGCCATACAGAGAAAGACAGATACCATATGTTTTCACTCTTATGTGGATCCTGAGAAACTTAACAGGAACCCATGGGGGAGGGGAAGGAAAAAAAAGAGAGAGAGAGGTTAGAGTGGGAGAGAGCCAAAGCATAAGAGACTCTTAAAAACTGAGAACAAACTGAGGGCTGATGGGGGGTGGGAGGGAGGGGAGGTAGGTGATGGGTATTGAAGAAGGCATCTTTTGGGATGAGCAGTGGGTATTGTATGGAAACCAATTTGACAATAAATTTCATATATTTAAAAAAATTTTTTTTAATAAAAAAAATAAAAAATTAAAAAAATGCAGAATCTCAGGTCCACTCGAGACTTCAATAAGTCTTTGTGTAGACTATGTCCCCAGCTGCCTTCTGTGTGCTGGGAGTGTGTCTAACTGGTTACTGGGAAGCCCTCTTGTGTGGCTGCACCCTGATTCCCTTCTGCTATCAGGAGCACACACCAGGATCCAACCAACAACCAACAGCGAGAAGAATCTTCCTCTAAACATTATGATAAAAATGGATTCTCCACTGGCTCAAAACAACATCTAGTTGGCTTCTCCCAAGTTTCCACCAAAATAACCATGAAGGCACAGAAAATGTGAAAAATTCATGTGACACTTCTGCTATGGTTTGAGAACGTGTCCGCAAACTGTTCAGCACTCCTCCCACAGAGGTGGGGTCTGCATCTCCTGTCCTTGAACCTGGCCCACTTCAGGGACACATTTGTTAACAGAATGCAGTAGAGGTGCTGAGTCAATTCCAGGCAGGGTGCGAAAAGTCCTGCAACTCCACAGGTCCTCTTCATGGGATGGGGGACAGCTACCATCTAAGTCAATTACCCTGAGACCACCACTCCAAAGAAGCCACCTGTGGGTACCCTGACCAACAACCCAGATCTGTTCCCAGCTGGCAGCCATGTGAGAAGCCATCTTGGATTCTGTCTGCCCAGAGAAGCCCCAGCCAATATCTGGGGAGGGAGAGGGGAGTGAAGTGGAAGAGGAAGAGTTTCTTTCAGGAGGAGACAAGCAAGTCTATGAAGAAAATGGCTATGGAGAGGTACAGGTGGTGGTCACACTCGAGAAGCCAAATGCATTGATCTCCAGCTGAACTGTAAACTAGAGACCACTGGAGATGTAATGGGCTACTGTGGGATGTAATGCAATTCCAATGAGAAGGTCTTCCTCCTCTTGGTCTAAAGAGAGTGACCAATCAGGGCTGAGGGAGTTTCTGGGATGTGGGACTTTATTTACAGTTTAAGAACAAGAAAGTTCCAATTCTTTATGTAGATTGACCAATTCATCCTGTAAATTATTCCCATTTCATATTTGCTATGGCAAACAGGATTGAGGGAGAGAAGATGTCTCTGCTGAAATGACATATCTCTACCTACACCAGACAGAAGTCCCCATAAAGCATGTGCAAGAATGATCATGGCTTATCACACAAGTTGCTTCTTTAAAGAGGAGGGCTAGGGGTGCCTGGGTGGCTTGGTCGGTTTAGCGTCCGACTTCGGCTCAGGTCATGATCTCACCGTCCGTGAGTTCGAGCCCCGCGTCGGGTTCTGTGCTGACAGCTCAGAGCCTGGAGCCTGTTTCAGATTCTGTCTCTCTCTCTCTCTCTCTGCCCCTCCCCTGTTCATGCTCTGTCTCTCTCTGTCTCAAAAATAAATAAACATTAAAAAAAATTTTAAAGAGGAGGGCTAGTGCCAAGCCCCAGGCTGAGTGTGAACCATTCTGGTTTAAGGGAAAGGGATTTCTCAAGAGGTGTCCTTCGGGTTGCCTATGAATGAACTGCTATCCCTCTCCCACACTGTGCAACCAGCTCACCCAATCACCAAGTCTCCTCCCATCTGCAGCCCCGGAAATCTGACCTCCAGTTACCTCCCAGCTCAAAGACATTGTGTAAGAGAAAAAAAAAAAAAAAAACAAAACACATTTCCAGCTTGACGACTCAGCAATCTGAATTAAGATAAACCTGTTTATAAATATTCAACCTGTCAGAAAAGCTTCATAAGCTCCTGTTTGCTTATGGAACAGCTTAATTGCAGCGACTGTCTGGAGTGCCAGTTGGTGTCTTAGACTGGTGTAAGTACCATTAACCCCAGGAAAAACGTTGCATCCCCGATAGCCAGAAGCAAATTCCTAAATCTGATGGAGGGCAGGGAGGGAAAGCCATACATTCTTCTACACATAAAGACAAACAGCATCCAATGAAAACTGTGAATTCATACCCTGCTGAGTCTGGAGGTCTAAAAGATGAGCCCACTCTACCAAAAAGATGGTAGACTTCCAGGGAGGCTTTTGGCATGCCCAGGGCCTCAGTTTCCTCCACCTGCAAAAGGAGACCATGGACTCAGCCCTTTCAGAGGTCCCTTCTTCTCTAATGAAGTGACACAGCCCTGCAGAAGACTAAAGACTGAGAACGTGGTAATGGCCAACTGTACAGTCATGGGAAGGAACAGCTCTTGTGCAAGACTGGGGGGTTCTGCAAAAAGAATGAAATCTTGCCATTTGCAACTATGTAGATGGAACTAGTAGGTATTATGATAAGTGAAATCAGAGAAAGACAAATATCATTTGACTTCGCTCATATTATGAATTTAAGATACAAAACAGATGAGTATAAGGGAAAGGAAGCAAAAATAATATAAAAACAAGGAGGGGACAAAACAAAAGAGACAAATACAGAGAACAAACTGAGGGTTGATGGAGAGGTTGTGGGGGGGGGATGGGCTAAATGGGTAAGGGGCATTAAGAAAGACACTTGTTGGGATGAGCACTGGGTGATATACACAGGGGATGAATCACTGGAATGTACTCCTGAAATCATTATTGCACTATATGCTAACTAATTTGGATGTAATTTTAGAAAAAAAAGACTGGGGGATTCTGGTGATCACTAAAGAAGGTACAGTGAGGTGGTTACTGGCAGACACTGTTGGGACTTCACCCAGATGGCCTCAAATCCTTCTCACCATTTATTATGGACCGAACTGTGCCACCCAAAGACCATAAGTTGAAGTCCTAACTCCTAATGTGACTATACTTAGGAGACAGGACTTTTAAAGAGGTAAATATGGTTAAATCAGGCCATTAGGGTGAGGCCCTAATCCAATAAGACTGGTATCCTTATAAGAAGAGGGAGAGACACCAGGGGCATGTGGGAATGGAGGAAAGGCCAACTGAGAGTACCATAGGAAGATGTCTGCAAACCGAGGAGAGATCTCACCAGAAACCAACTGCTAGCACCTAGTAGGTCTTAGACCTCCAGCCTCCAGAACTGTGAGGAAATAGGTTTGTATTGGTTAAGCCCCCCAGACTGTGGTGTTTTGCTGTGGTAGCCTGAGCTGACTAGGAGACCACTTCTGTGTGCCCATCTCCCACTTTGGTCCCTTCACCTCTATTACTCACACCTCCAAGCTACTTCAGTGCCCTTGTATGAATGGAACCACTGCCCACACACAAAAAGCAAGAAGGGCCTTGGGCTTAATGTTCCCATCCTGGTATAGATGTGAAATCCCCACTCCTGGGCCTTGAGACAAGGCCAACTCTGCGATTCAGTCTGGAACCACCCACAGGATCAGGTTGAGGGTGGGAATAACCTGAAATTACACCTTTACTTCTTCTTCCCTCCCCAGCCTGCCTTCCCCTTTATCAATTTCTCTCCAGAATCCTGCCCAAATGAAACACTTATGCAGATTATCATCTCAGGGCCCACTTCCATGGAGCCCCACTTAAGACAATGCCCCAAAGGACATGTGCACCTCCACATCAAAGCTTCAAGCCAGGCTGATATTCCACACTCCACTTACTACTTTCTCTTAAAGGGAAATGTGAGGGCCACTCTCTTGGCCAGAGTAGTCTCAACTGGTCCCAGTTTCCCACTTGCTCATGTTCTCAAATGTGTCTCAATTTGACTATACAATCATACCTAGACTCAGGTCAGCCCCATGGAACTTAGCAAGTGTATAAACTGCCCTGGTTACCCTCCCAGTGCTCTCCTGAGACCTCAGCAGGCCCACAATAGTCTGCTTAAATCCCATTCCAGGAGCTGTGATTTTTTTTTATTTTTTGGGACCCCGGTTTTTAAGGAACACTGAAAGGGGGTTGGTGAGGAAGGCTGGAATGGTAAGGGAACATAACACTTCACAAGGAGTCTTATTTATTTGGATCCCCCGATGCAGACCCTAAGACAGGGATTCAAGTGTAAGTACTTTCTTTAGGAGATGATCCCTGGAAACAATGGGGGTGGTGATACAAGGAGGTGAAGGAAGTTACTGAGTAACTTAGGAAGTTACTGAGCGGGTCACTGCTCCGGCACCTGCAGCTTCATCCTGCTGGGGACGTCTGAGAAACAGGGCAGAACTCACAACCCAGAGCTCTCCCCCTGATGGGCAGGGTCACTGAGAAATTTCTGCAGCAACCCCTGTACACTAAAGTGGTCAGTGACCAGTTGAGGGTGGCTCCCAGGGGTGCGTACTTCCAGTGGGCACAGGGAGGTACTTCCAGTGGGCACAGGGAGGCAGAGCAGGTGCTGGCAGCCACACAGAGCCCCGAGTGCTGATGTGTAAGGGTTGAGGGGTCATGGCCTGAGGTAGTGGCAGCATCTGCTGCATGGTTTGAGAAACTGACGGGCGCCTGATTGGCTCAGTCGGTTAAGCATACGACTCTTGATTTCAGCTCAGGTCATGATATCATGGTTTGTGGGTTCAAGCCCCACATTGGATCTTCTCTCTCCTCTCTCTCTGCCCCTCCCCCACTCCCTCTCTATCTCTCTCTCAAATAAATAAACATTTTTTTAAAAAGAAACTGACAGTTAAGCTGGTAAAAGAGAAGATGAAGAAGCATGATCTAGAGTCAGCAAATTCAAACTTGAGTTTTACTTGCTAATTTCACCAGCCAGACGAGTTGCCTGTTTCTCCAAACATCACTTTGAACATCTGTAAAGTGTGGACTACAGCTCCTTGCTGTCAGCACAAAGCCTGACATGGGGCTTGAACTCACAAACTGTGAAATCATGACCTGAGCTGAGATCAAGAGTCAGACACTAAGCCGAATGAGCCAAAGGTGCCCCCATTGTAGCCTTTTCTATACTGGCCTATAGTTTTCCCAGCAGACTCAAGCCCCAGTTGTCCACAGGGGTGGCTGAGTTGATGAGACACTGTGTATTGATTGCTTTCCCTTCCTTGCATTACCTCTCGACTCCCCTTTTGGGGTTCCCTTCATTGCCCAAATAAAGGACTTGGACTTGACCCCTTGTTTCAGACTCAGCCACTAGGGAAAACAAAACTAAGGCAGATGCTATGTCTTAGCAATGTTACTTCCCAGCCTCATCTCCTCTGTCCACACAAACTGATAAACCATACATTCTGGCAAGTCTCCTTCTGATGCCTTAATCTAAAGCATCCATACCAGGTGATTCTTCATTTCAGTTTTCTATTCCAGCTTCCTTTGGAAAAAACGAAGAGTAAAAGAAAGTAAATGCTACTGTCCTCATGTTGATGGGTGTAAAATCTTTTAGATTTTGTGTTTCAAACTCGAAAATATCAACAAGATTCCACCAGCCTTTTATATTCCCAAGGGCTGAGATAAAACACTTTTAACACAGTGTATGAGTTCATTTGGGGTGACTTTTTAAAATAACAGGCTTTGTTTCCAGAGAAGTTTTAGATTCACAGCAAAATTGAGTAGAAGGTACAGAGATTTCCCGTGTATTCCCTCCCCACTATCCCCCACAGTCTCCCCTACTACAATCATCTCCCACCAGAGTGGTACATTTGTTTCCATTGATCAACCTACATTGACACATCACAATTCCCAAAGCCCACAGTTTACATTACAATTCACTCTTGGTGTTGTACATTCTGTGGGTTTGCACAAATGTGTAGTGTGACATGTATCCATCATTGCAGTATCACACAGAATAGTTTCACTGCCCGAAAAAATCCTCTGTGCTTTAATTCTTTGTCCCTCACTTCCCCCACCCCCTTGACAACCACTGACCATTTTACTGTGTCTAGAGTTTTGCCTTTTCTAGAATGTCATATACTTGAAATCATACAGTATGCAGCCTTTTCATATTGGCATCTTTCATTTAGAAATATGCATTTAGAGTTCCTCCATGTCTTTTCATGGCTTGATAGCACAATTCTTTGTATTACTGAATAATTTTCCATTGACTGGACATACCAGTTTATCCATTCACCTACCAAAGGATGCCTTGGTTGTTTCCAAGTTTTGACAATTGTGAGCAAAGCTACTACAAAATCCGTGTGCAGGCTTTTGTATGGATCCAAGTTTTCAACTTCTTTAGGCAAATACCGAGGAGTGTGATTGCTGGATCCTATGGTAAGAGTACATATTGTTTTTTAAGAAACCACCAAACTATGTTCCTAGGTGGTTGTACATTTTGCATTCTCACCAACAATGAATTAGAGTTACTCTTGTTCCACATCCTCACCAGCTCTTGGTCTTGTCAATATTCTGGATTTTGGCTAGTCTAACAGGTGTATAGTGATATCTCATTTTTGCTTCAATTTGCATTCCCCTGCTGACATATGATGTGATGCATCTTTCCACATGCTTATTTTTCCACCTGTATGTCTTCTTTGGTGATGTGTCTGCTAAGGAATTTGGCTCATTTTTTAATTGGATTTTTCATTTTCTCATTGAGTTTTAAGATCTATTTGTACATTTTGGACAATAGTCTTTTATCAGACATGTCTTTTGCAAATATTTTCTCCTGGTCTTTGCCTATCTTCTCATTCTCTTGACAGTGTCTTTCACAGAACAGAAGTTTTCAGTTTTAATGAATTCCTGCTTAGCAATGATTCCTTTCATGTTTCATGTCTTTGTTGTATTTAAAAAGCCATCACTTATACCCAAGGTCATATAGGTTTTCTCATATGTTGTCTTTACAGTTTTGCATTTTATACTTAGGGCTATGATCCATTTGAGTTAATTTTTTGTGAAGGATGTTAAGTGTGCGTCTAGATACACTTTTTGCATGTGGATGTTCAGTTTGTTCCAGCACTATTGGTTAAAGAGACTACCTTTGCTCCATTGTATTGCCTCTGCTCTTTTGTCAAAGATAAGTCGACTGTATTTATATGGG
This sequence comes from Prionailurus bengalensis, assembly GCF_016509475.1. Taxonomy (NCBI): domain Eukaryota; kingdom Metazoa; phylum Chordata; class Mammalia; order Carnivora; family Felidae; genus Prionailurus; species Prionailurus bengalensis. The sequence goes on along the minus strand of NC_057354.1, from coordinate 44,046,937 downwards.
TCTATTTCTGGACCCTCTAGTCTGTTCTACTGATCTATTCATCTGTTATTTCACCAATACCACACTGTCTTGGTAATTTGCTTTACAGTAAGTCTTGAAGTCCAGTATTGTCAGACCTCCAACTTTGTTCTTTTCTTTTAATATTGTGTTGCCTATTCTGGGTCTTCTATTACTCCATATAAACTGAAGAATCAGTTTGTCGATATCCACAAAATAACTTGCTGGAACTAGGATTGAGATTGTCTTGAATCTAAAGATCAAGTTGGAAAGAAATGACATCTGACAATATTGAGTCTTCCTATCCATGAATATGTAATATTTCCCCATTTTCTTAATTCCTCTTTGATTTCTTTCATCAGAGCTTTATAGTTTTCCTCATATAGATCCTGTATATATTTTTTTAGATTTATATAAATTTAATACTTTGGGATGCTAATGTAAATGGTAACATGTTTTTAGTTTCAAATTCCACTTGTTCATAGCTGGTATAGAGGAAAGCAATTGAGTTTATATATTAACCTTATATCCTGTAAACCTTGATATAACTGCTTATTTGTTCAGGATATTTTTTGGTTTTTGTTTTTTTTTTTTTGTCAAGTCTTGAATTTTCTACATAGATAATTATGTCATCTGTGAACAAAAACAATTTTATTTCTTCCTTCCCAATCTGTGTACTTTTTGTTTCATTTTCTTCTCTTACTGTACTAGTCAGGCCCTCTGGTATGCTGATGAAAAGAAGTAGTGAGAGGGGACATTACTGCCTTGTCCTAATTTGAATGGGAAAGCTTCTGGTTTCTGACCATTAAATATTATATTAGCTGTAAGGGGGTTGTAGGTGTTCTTTCTCAAGTTAAGGAAGCTCCCCTCTATTCCTAGTTTGCTGAGATTGTTTAAATCATGAACAGGTGTTGGGTTTTGTCAAATGCTTCTTCTGCACCTATTGCTATGATCACGTGATTTTTTTAGCCTGTTGATGTGATGGATTAGAATAACTGATTTTCAAATGTTGAATCAAGTTTGTATATTTGTGATATATCCCACTTGGTCATTGTGAATAATTCTTTTTATACATTGTTGGACTTGATTTGCCTTTTTTTTTTTAATTTGAGAGAGAGATGGGGGGTGGACAAAAGGAGGGAGAGAGAATCTTAAACAGGCTCTGTGCTGAGCACAGGGCTCAATCCCACAACACTGGGATCATGACCTAAGCTGAAATCAAAAGTTGAATGCTCAACTGACTAAGCCACCCAGGTGCCCCTGATTTGCCAATATTTTTGAGAATTTTTGCATGTATGTTCATTTTGATCTGTAGTTTTCTTGTAATGTCTTTGGTCTTGGTATAGCATAATGCCAGCCTCAGAGAATAAGTTAGGAAATATTCCCTCTGCTTCTATCTTCTGGAAGGGATTATAGAGAACTGGTATAATTTCTTAAATGTTTGATAGAATCCACCAGTTAATCCATCTGAGCCTGGTACTTTCTATTTTGGAAGGTTATTAATTATTGATTCAATTTGATAAATGGATTGATTCAATAGATATAGACCTATTCAGATTGTCTATTTCTTTTTGTGTGAGTTTGGGCAGATTATGTCTTTCAAGGAACTGGTCCATTTCATTTGGGCTATTGAATTTGTTGGCAGAGTTGTTTATTATATTCTTTTATTATCCTTTTAATGTCCATGCCATCTGTAGTGATGTCCTCTCTTTTATTTCTGATACTAGTAAATTGTGTCTTATTTTTTCCTAGTTAGGCTTATTGATTTTATTGATCTTTTCAAAGAATCAGCATTTGATTTCATTCATTTTCTCCATTGAATTTCTGTTTTAAATTTCATTAACTTTTGCTCTTATTTTTATTATTTCTTTTCTTCTGCTTACCTTGGATTTAACTTGTTTTCCTCTTTCTAGTTTCCTAAGGAGGAGGCTTAGATTATTCATTTTAGATCTTTCTTCTGTCCTAATATGTACATTTAATGCTATAAATTTCCCTCTAAGTACTACTTTTACTGAATCCCACAAAATCTGCAAAGTTGTGTTTTCATTTTCATTTAGTTAAAAGTATTTTTTAACTTCTCTTGAGATTTTTTCTTTCATTCATGCACTGTTTAGAAGTGTGTTGACTTTTTAAAATTTTTTCATGTTTATTTTTGAAGAAAAGAGAGAGACACAGCATGAGCGGGGGGGGGGGGTCAGAGACAGAGGGAGACACAGAATCTGAACGAAGCATACTCCAGGCCCTGAGCTATCAGCACAGAGCCCAACACGGGGCTCAAACTCACAAACTGTGAGATCATGACCTGAACCAAAGTCAGACTCTTAACCAACTGAGCCACCTAGGCGGCCCTAATCTTTTAAATTTCTTAAGGTGTGCTTTATGGCCCAGAATGTGGTCTATATATTGGTGAAATTTCCATGTGAACTTGGAAGAATGTATATTCTGCTGGTGTTGGATGAAATGATGTATAAGTGTCAATTATATCTAGTTAATTGATGGTGTTGTTTAGGTCAATGATACCCTTACTGCTTTTCTGCCTGATAGATCTGTCCATTTCTCATAGAGTGGTTTGAAGTCCCCAACTATAATAACGGATTCAAATAGTTCTCTTTGCAATTCTGTCAGTTTTTGCCTCATATAGTTTGACATTCTTTTGTTACATGCATATATATGCACTAGGGATCCTCATGTCTCATTTATCACTATGTAATACACCTCTTTGTCTCTGAAATTTGCTTGCTTTGAAATTTACTCTGTCTGAAATTAATATAGCAACTCCAAGTTTCTTTTGATTAGTGTTAGCATGGTATATCTTTCTCCATCCCTTTGCTTTTGATCTATGTGTGTTTATATTTAAAGTGTGTTTCTTTATTTCTTTTTCTGGCTTTATTTTTTTAAATTAAAACAAAATAAAAACCTTGTATCCAAGTTTACCTTCAATAGATCTCAATGAAAGAGCTACTCTGCTTATCTATGAAACCTGGACCTAGAAGCAGGTCATCTATGAATGGTTTACCGCCAGGTTCCCCAGGAACCTGCATTGTGTGAGGGGCAAGGCAGTGGCCCCCTTTCTGTTCCCGCCCAGTTTCCAAGGACTAGGAGCTTTCCTCACTGGACTGGTCCCAATGCAGTGTGGGACACGTCATGCCAGATAGGGTGTGTTTCCTATACACAACATACATTTGGGTCTTGTTTTTTGATCCATTCTGACAATCACCAACTGAAAGAGGTGTATTTTGATCATTGACATTTAAAGTAATTATTGACATTGATATAAATATTGCTATATGGATTAATACCTAACCATGTTTGTTACTGTTTTCAATTCATTGACTTTGTTCTTTGTTCCTTTTTTTGTCTTCCACATTTTTTGCCTTTGTGGTTTTAATTGAGTATTTTATATGATTCCATTTTCTCACCTTTCATAACATATTCATTACACTTCCCTTTTAATTTTTTTTCTTTTTATTGGTTGCCCTGGAGTTTGCACTATACGTGTATAACTAATCCAAGTCTACTTCCAAATGACACTATGGTATGCTGTTTCACAGGTAGTGCAAGTACCTTATAATAACAAAACATTCTCAATTCTTTCTTCCAATCCCTCATATCATTGCTGTCATTCATTTCATTTGTATAATCATTGTCTATGAACTTCGTAATTGCACCTCAACTTTTCTCCACCCCTTTACATGGTATAGGATGGTTAAAAGGGCCTGAAGTTGGATATTTCCCTTTTTCCAGATTGTTTGGGTTCTAATAAGACCCCAATAGGCTCTGGTAAAATATCTTCTGTTGAGTGCAAACGGTGTTGAGAAGAACAGAATGCTCTTGGGTTTTCAAAATGACTCTTCCGGTGGGAAGCCTGAGAGGATTTTTTTCCTTCTTCACCATGAGAACTTGTAGAGCTCCTAGATGTAAATCGTGCAAAAACTTGGGGGACTCTCAAATGAGCAGGTCTTCCTGAAGTTTTATGTCTCAGACTTGTCTACGTTAAGCCTCCAGAAAATCATCAATAGTTTAGGTTTTCTTACCAGAGAACTGGTTTCCATGGAGGATTTTGCTTGGGGGTTTCTATACCAGTAAGTTGTGATTCTCTGTATCCACCTATCTCTCCAATTTTGAGGGTACCAGTTTGCCCTGGTACCTCAATTCTCTGATGAATATAAGAAGAGTTTTTGATTTTTCATCTTGATTAGATTTTTGCTGGTTGTTTAGATGGAGTAAAGACTTCTAAACTCCTATGTACAAACCAGAAACCAGAAAGATAATTTTTTCAAAGGTAAAATTATTATTCTTATACAGTTATAAAATGACTACACATCAAAAATTTACTTAACTCATCAATTAATGAGGGAACTAGTGAGATGCTATAATCAGCTCAAAAGAGAATTTAAAAAACACCCACATATATAAACAATCAAAAATGCTGAAATGAATCTATAAGCAGATGCAAAACTGGCCAATACCCACTGAGCAATAATTAATTGCATGGACAGCTGCATGAACTGAAATTAATTGACACTATTTATATTTCTATGGACAAAAATAATTTGAATTACTATAGTTTTGCTATAATGTATAGAGCTGTAAGATAGTTTGAAAGCAATGAAAGGCTAAAATAGCCTGGAAGAGTGCCCTAGACAGCATATCCAATGATCTTCTTCACCAATTCCAAAATCTTCCACAAATTTTCCTGGCACAAGTGAGCCAGACCAACTGTTGCTATTTTCCTATCACTAGTCTTAACTTCTATTTCAAGTACCCAGTCAGCCTAGATAGCAGAAACTTTATCTCAGTCAACTTGTGGTTACTTTCCAGGGATGGCAATTAAGTTCTGGGGGAACCAAGGTTGGTGACTTTACTAGGAAAGGTCCATCTGGTCTTCAGTGTCATTCCTCCACACTGAAGAGTCCTAAGGTAGACATCAGTCCATATACATTGCCATGGAGATATCCCTTGTTCCCATCAGTGGCTCCTTCATGTCTAGAAATTCTTGATGCTATTTCAGTGCCCATTAGGAGTACAGAAAAATTCATCGTCTGGGACTGTGCCATGTTGAAGTGTACGAAACTCTATAAAGGGCATTTAAAGCTTTGCCTGCCCAGACACTAGCATTGCCATTTTTACCCTGGGACTTACCATCCTTCTGAACCCCACTCTGGCGTTAGAGTCCAAGGCCACCCTGTTCATGTAGTCTACACAACCATCAGAGGGTGGGGGTATCTATCGCCTTCCTAGGACATGGCTTAGAAAACAGGACCAAGAATCCTCACTCTCTGTGAGCCTTCTCTCCTCTCCTATCCTGGAAATCCCTTTCTAGTCTAAGAGTGGGAACAACTTGCTCCTCTCATGAAGTATTCTCCTAAATATTTTACCCATTGGGGGAGTCCTTCCCATTCTCTAAAATATTAAATCTTCAAAATTCAAGAGACAAAAAGAGAGATTTCTTAATTTTTTTATTTTTTGCTACCCCAGTTCTTGCATGAGTGCATAGAGCTAGCTCCAGAAGGGAAGATAAACACACAGGAGGAGAGATATTGGTTATTATTTCAAACATATTACCCCATCATCCATGTATGACTTTCAGAGTACAGAAACTATATCTGAGGTACTTCTGATTCCCATAGCACCTAACACAGTGTCTACCCAGAGTAGCCACTTGATATGAGTCAATGAATGTGGTGTTTAGCACAGAGGCTTTTAACTAATGTCCATTTTCCAAAAGGAAATCAATGGACATTATGGTTTAGAGAACTAGCTGCGGAGTTGGACAGATGGGGGTTCAAAAATTTTATTTCCTAGTTGTGAGAATGTAAACAAGCTATATACCTTTGCTAAATCTCAACCCCCTTACTTTAAAATGAGGAAAACAGACCATAATTCACAGGGATATTATTAAGACTAAATGAGATGTTAAATGTTATACACACTTAGCACAATTCCTGGCATATAGTAGGTGTTCAATAAATGCTGGTTATTTTTAGTTATCACCATTACTCAGACTCTAGTTATTTTACCCAGGATCTGCCCTGCTCAGATAGTCTGTAATAGTGGGTTCCTATAGCAAAGTGGTGGCTACTGCTGTGGAAAGCAGGGATGGCATCATATATTCACTGTCACCTTATCCAGATGAGACAAGCTTTTGGCGGGCTCCCACAGGTGAAAAAGTGCAACAGCTGCTGTGGTGTGGCAGCATTGGAGACAAGGAAGTCTATACATCAATCTCACCATGGGTCACAGACACAGACAATCTTGCCACCTGACTGGTCAGAGGTCCCACGCAGTAGGAAACTGCAGTGGGTGCAGCCACCAAAACCCATGAAATGTTCTTGAAGCATCCACCTGTTTCTAGAAAAATGGCCAGTTCTTTCTTTTTTTTAATGTTTATTTATTCTTAAGAGAGAGAGAGCAAGGAGGGGAGGGGCAGAGAGAGAGGGAGACACAGAATCTGAAGCAGGATCCAGGCTCTGAGCTGTCAGCACAGAGCTCGACACAGGGTTCAAACTCATGAACCACAAGATCATGACCTGAGCTGAAATTAGACACTCAATCGAATGAGCCACCCAGGCACCCCGAGAAATGGCCAATTCTTGAGATTAAAATTGGGGCCCTAGCCAACATGAGTTACAAAGGGACCTAAATAATGAATTATTTAGTTCCAATTTGAGGGGAAAAAATTAGGCTTAGCTCTCAGACTTTTTTTTTAGTTTAGTTATTTATTTTGAGATAGAGCATTAGCGAGGAAGGGGCAGAGAGAGAGAATCCCAAGCATGCTCTGTGCCACTGGCACAGAGCCTGATGCAGGGCTCAAACCCAAGAACCACGAGATAATGACCTGAGCCAAAACCAAGAGCCAGCTCCTTGACCGACTGAGCCACCCAGGCACCCGTCTCAGATACTTCTTGCTAGCAAAATCCAACCACTGAGATATGACTATGGTAAAATTAACCCTTTCTTAGATCAACTAGGTAAGATAGCTGAAACCAGAGCAATGGTCCTTAAGCTTCAGCATGCATACAAATCACTGGAAAGAATCTTCAAAATACATTTTGTGGGGCCCCACCCCTAGAGCTTTGGATTCCATAGGTCTGTGACATAGGGCCACTAAATTTGCTAGTAAAAATATATGACTCCCAGTTAGATTTGAATTCCAGTTAAACAGTCCCAAATATTACAAATATTCAATTCTAAATACTGCATGGAACATGCCTATACAAAAAAAAATCATTGCTTTTTATCTGAACAAATCATTATCTGAAGTTCTCACTTAACTGGGCAACCTGTATGTTATCTAGCAACCGTACTGGGGTGGCCTGCACCTGTGCATATCTAACAAGTTCCCAGGTGATACTGTTGTTGCAGTCTGGGAACCATACTTTGAGAACTGCTGGACAACTCAGACGTGCCTTCAGAACTTTCCAATTCAACCCTGAATACTAATGGTTAGGGCTTCCCACTCTGGAGGTACATAGATACCTTCAGGTTGTACCAAAAGCCTAGGTAAAGAAAGTACCTTCATCAGCTCTTGGTTGTCTTGGTGAATGAGAAGTGGATCTTACTATCTAACCATTTAACCCAAGTGGTTATAACAATTTCAACGACAAAGCTAATCCTCTTGAGATAGTGGAAGTTTGATATTTCTCAGCTAAGTTTGTGCAGACTGCCATGGAAATTGGCACTGCTGGCTTTGACAGGAAATACTGAATTCCTAATAACACAGAGCTGTTCCTTTGCACTTGGAAATCAATCCTTACCTTAGCTTCCTGTTGCAGCAACTTTCTGATTGCTACATGGCCTCTTTGTTCTCCCTTTCCTCAAGATTACAGGTGCTGAGAGAGGTACATGTGCCTGGTAAGTAATTCTTTATTTCTGATGGTCAAGCAGTTGTTTGCTCTTTATAATCAGGTCCAAGCCCGTGAGTTAGACTTGCAGCTTGCTATGGGGATAATTCTTATCATTTATCTTCCAGGCAAGTGATTGGTTTTTCTCATTAATTGTGTTTTTAAATGTACAAACCATATGTAGAGAGTGAAACACTTAATGGAAAGAATCAAAAAGAATACATTCAAGTGAAAATAACAAGTATTCATCTAGTAACAGTTATATATACAGGTTGTGTTCCATGTTGTGACAATCCTGTCTTCTCTCCTTGTATTTCTATCAGTGAAGGTCACTGGCTTTAAGACCACCAGCTCTGGGTTATCCAGCCAGAGATGCCAATGTAATTGGCCTACATGTGGCCTGACCAAGGGGAGCTTTAAAAGCTCCTCAGATGAGGGAGGAGCCAAGATGACAGAACAGCATGGAAATTTTTTGTGTGTCTTGCGTCCATGAAATACAGTCAGACCAACACTAAACTATCCTACACACCTAGAAAACTCATTGGAGGATTAACACAACAATATGCACAACCTGAACCACAGAATTCAGCAGGTACATGGTACATGGTGGACTTGGGGAGAGAGAAGCCGGCAGTGGGCAGAGAGCTGCCTTTGCAGGTGGAAAGAGGAGACTGGAGCAGGGGAGAATACAGGAAAGGCACCCCTCCCCAAAAGCAGCTGGAGAAAAAGTGGAAAATTGAAAACAGCTGCAGGGACTAAACCAAAAAGGGAGAAAGGAGAAAGGAGAAAGGGGAGGGTTTAAATTCCATTAAGGCTGTAAACAAGTGGAGCAAAGTCTGCAACTCCACAGCTCAATACCTGGTGGTGCTCTGCTGGGAAGGGCGAATCCCCAGTAACAGAGTGGGGTCCCAGCAGACCAGTGAAAATGGCCACATTCACTGGTACTGGAACAAGGTCATTAAAAGTGAAGCCTGGTACCAGATGTGTGTTGTGGTTTTCCATAATCCCTGAAAAGCTGTTGCTACACTATCTCGCAAACTTTTCTGGGGCAGGCTGGTACCTGGCTGCAGTCTCAGGGCACCGGCAGCAGCAGGGTTCAGCAGGCATTCCTGGGTGCAGCCGGCATTCAGCTGTTGCTTGGTGAGATCCTCCTGCAGAGGGGCGGAACGGGTCAAAGCCGCAGTCCTTCAGAAGTAAGGGGCCGGGGAAAACAGTCTCATCTGAGACAAAACTCAGGAGAGAGGTACTGCCTGGGGCTTGGCCACAGACAGTGAAGAAGTGGGCAGTGGATGAAAGCTGAAGACAGAGGACAGGTGCATGATTGATGATCGGAGAGAACAGAGTTCCTATACTAGAGACTGGGTACCTGGGTGACACCATTTTCACCACTCCCACCCATGCATATATGCACCTATGAGTGCTGCAACAATCCACCCCAGTAGGCTAGCAGCACCATCTAATGGAGAACGGAGCTGTTATGAGCCCCGCCCAACTGAGCCAACTTCCCTCTTCAAGAACACAAGTCTCACCGCCTGCTTAGATTATGGACTATAAAGTGCTACATAGACTGACTTCTGGGGGAAAGTGAAGTAATTTCACTCCTATCTCAATCTGTTAGCAGGTCCATCTATTCAATTTTCTTTCTTTTCTTTTCCTTTTTTTCCCTCTTTTATAGTATTCTTTTTCTTTTTTTTTTTTTTTTTTTTTTTTTAATTTTTTTTTCAACGTTTATTTATTTTTGGGACAGAGAGAGACAGAGCATGAACGGGGGAGGGGCAGAGAGAGAAGGAGACACAGAATCGGAAACAGGCTCCAGGCTCTGAGCCATCAGCCCAGAGCCCGACGCGGGGCTCGAACTCACGGACCGCGAGATCGTGACCTGGCTGAAGTCGGACGCTTAACCGACTGCGCCACCCAGGCGCCCCATAGTATTCTTTTTCTTGAATACAGAGAGAGAAAAAATTCATTTTTATTTTCAATTCTTATTAAAAATATTTTTCTTGGGGCACCTGGGTGGCGCAGTCGGTTAAGCGTCCGACTTCAGCCAGGTAACGATCTCGCGGTCTGTGAGTTTGAGCCCCGCGTCAGGCTCTGGGCTGATGGCTCAGAGCCTGGAGGCTGTTTCTGATTCTGTGTCTCCCTCTCTCTCTACCCCTCCCCCGTTCATGCTCTGTCTCTCTCTGTCTGAAAAATAAATAAAAAAAAGTTGAAAAAAAAATTTTTAAAAATATATATATATTTTTCTTTAACTTTTTTTACTATATTTTTTTACTTTTGTGTAAACTTTTTCGAATTCTATCTTACTTCCATCATTCTATTTTAGTCTACTTTGGTGTATTCACCTTTTCAAAATTTCAAACGATTTCCTTGTTTTCTTTTTTCTTTTTTTTTTTCTATTTTTCATTTCTTTTCTTTTTCTTGAATGCAGAAAGTGAAAAACATTATTACTTTCAATTTCTATTAAAATATTTTCTTTACTTTTTTTACTATATTTTTTGCTTTTATGTAAATTTTTTCAAATTCTATTTTACTTCCATCATTTTATTTTAGTCTACTTCAGTGTATTCAGTTTTTCAAATTCTCAAACAATTTCCTCCCCCCTCCCTTTTTTTCCCTCTAATCTGTCAAACCACTTTCAATACGCAGACCAAAACACACCTAGGATCTAGCATCATTTATTAGATTTTGTTTGTGTTTGTGTATGTGTTTAATTTTTTAATTTTAATTTTTTAAATTTTTCTATCTCATTAACTCCGTTTCTCCCTTCAAAATGACAAAGTGAAGGAATTCACCCCAAAAGAAAGAGCATGAAGAAACGACAGCCAGGGGTTTAACCAACACAGATACAAGCAAGATGTCTGAACCAGAATTTAGAATCACGATAATGAGAATACTAGTTGGAGTTGAAAATAGGTTAAAATCCCTTTCTGCAGAGATGAAAGAAGTAAAAAATAGAATGAAATTAAAAATGCTATAACTGAGCTGCATCATGGATGGATGCAGCGGCAGCAAGGATGGATGAGGCAGAACAGAGAATCAGTGATATAGAGGACAAACTTATAGAGAATAATGAAGTAGAAAAAAAGAGGAGGATTAAGGCAAAAGAGTATGATTTAAGAATTAGAGAAGTCAGTGACTCATTAAAAAGGAACAACATCAGAATCATAGGGGTCCCAGGAGAGGAAGAGAGAGAATTAGGGGTAGAAGGGTTATGTGAGCAAATCATAGCAGAAAACTTTCCTAACTGGGGAAAGACACAGACATCAAAATCCAGGAAGCACAGAGGACCCCCATTAGATTCAACAAAAGCCGACCATCAACAAGGCATATGATAGTCAAATTCACAAAATAGGCAAGGAGAGAATCATGAAAACAGCAAGGGAAAAAAAAGTCCCTAACCTACAAATGAAGACAGATCAGGTTTGCAGCAGACCTATCCACAGAAACTTGGCAGGCCAGAAAGGGGTGGCAAGATAATTCAGTGTGCTGAATCAGAAAAATATGTAGCCAAGAATTCTTTATCCAGCAAGGCTGTCATTCAAAATAGAAGGAGAGATAAAAGTTTCCCAGACAAACAAAAATTAAAGGAGTTTGTAACCATTAAACCAGCCCTGCAAGAAATTTTAAGGGGGACTCTCTGAGGGGAGAAAAGATGAGGGGGAAAAAAAATATATCTCAAAAGCAACAAAGACTAGAAAGGATGAGAGAACACCACCAGAAACTCCAGCTCTACAAGCATCATAATGGCAATAAATTCATATCTTTCAGTACCCACTCTAAACGTCAATGGACTCAATGCTCCAATCAAAAGACATAGGGTAACAGAATGGATAAGAAATCAAGATCCATCTACATGCTGTTTACAAGAGACCCACTTTAGACCTAAAGACACCTTCAGATTGAAAATAAGGGGATGGAGAACTATCTATCATGCTTATGGTCAACAAAAGAAAGCTGGAGTAGCCATACTTATATCAGACAATCTAGACTTTAAAATAAAGACTGTATCAAGAGCTGCAGAAGAATATTATATCATAATCAAGGGGTATATCCACCAAGAAGACCTAACAATTGTAAACATTTATGTGCCAAATGTGGAAACACCCAAATATATAAATCAAATAATAACAAACATAAAGAAACTCATCGATAGTAACACCATAATAGTAGGAGACTTCAACACCTCACTCACAGCAGTGGACAGATCGTCTAATCAAAAAATCAACAAGGAAACAATGGCTTTGAATGACACACTGGACCAGATGGACTTAACAGATATATTCAGAACATTACATCCTAAAGCAGAAGAATGTACATTCTTCTTCAGTGCACATGGAACATCCTCCAGAATAGACCACATACTGGACACAAATCATCCCTAAGTAAGTACAAAAAGATTGAGATCATACCATGCATATTTTCAGACCACAACACTATGAAACTCAAAATCAACCACAAGAAAAAACTTGGAAAGGTAACAAATACTTGGAGACTGAAGAACATCCTACTAAAGAATGAATGAGCTAACCAAGAAGTTAAAGAGGAAATTTAAAAGTATATGGAAGTCAATGAAAATGATAACACCACAACCCCAAACCTCTGGGACACAGCAAAGGCGGTCATAAGAGGAAAGTATATAGCAATCCAAGCCTTCCTAAAGAAGGAAGAAAGAACTCAGATACACAACCTAACCTTATGCCTTAAGGAGCTGGAGAAAGAACAGCAAATAAAACCTCAAACCAGCAGAAGACAGGAAATAATAAAGATTAGAGCAGAAATTAATGCTATCGAAACCAAAAAACAGTAAAACAGATCAATGAAATCAGAAGGTGGTTCTTTGAAAGAATTAACAAAATTGATAAACCACTAGCCAGTTTGATCAAAAAGAAAAAGGAAAGGACCAAATAAATAAAATCAAGAATGAAAGAGGAGAGATCACAACCAACACAAAAGAAATAAAAACAATAATAAGAGAATATTATGAGCAATTATATGCCAATAAAATGGGCAATCTGGAAGAAATGGACAAATTCCTAGAAACATATACACTACCAAAACTGAAACAGCAAGAAATAGAAAATTTGAACAGACCCACAACCAGTAAGGAAATCGAATTAGTAATCAAAAATCTGCCCAAAAACAAGAGTCCAGGGAGAGATGGCTTTCCAGGGGAATTCTACCAAACATTTAAGGAAGGGTTAACACCTATTCTCTTGAAGATGTTCCAAAAAATAGAAAGGAAAGGAAAACTTCCAAACTTTTCCTATGAAGCCAGCATTACCTTGATTCCAAAACCAGACAGAGACCACACTAAAAAGGAGAACTATAGACCAATTTCCCTGATGAACATGGATGCAAAAATCCTCAACAAGGTATTAGCCAACCGGATCCAACAATATATTCAAAAAAATTATTCACCACAATCAAGTGGGATTTATACCTGGAATGCAGGCCTGGTTCAATATCCACAAAACAATTATCGTGATTCATCACATCAATAAAAGAAAGGACAAGAACCATATGATCCTCTCAATAGATGCAGAGAAAGCATTTCACAAAATACAGCATCCTTTCTTGATAAAAACCTTCAAGAAAATATGGATAGAAGGAGCATACCTCAAAATCATAAAAGCCATATATGAACAACCCAACGTTAATATCATCCTCAATGGGGAAAAACTGAGAGCTTTCCCCCTAAGGTCAGGAACAAGATAGGGATGTCCACTCTTGCCACTGTTATTCAACATAGTATTGGCAGTATTAGCCTCTGCAATCAGATAACACAAAGAAATAAAAGGCATCCAAATTGGCCAGGAGGAGGTCACACTTTCACTCTTTGCAGATGACATGGTACTCTATATGGAAAACCCAAAAGATTCCACCAAAAAACTGCTAGAATTGATTCATGAATTCAGCAAAGTTACAGGATATAAAACCAATGCACAGAAATCAGTTGCATTCCTATACACCAACAATTAAGTGACAGAAAGAGAAATCAAGGAATCCATCCCATTTACAGTTGCACAAAAAAACATAAATACCGAGGAATAAATCTAACCAAAGAGGTGAAAAATCTATATACTGAAAACGATAGAAAGCTTATGAAAGAAATTGAAGAAGATACAAATAATGGAAAAAGATTCCATGCTCATGGATTGGAAGAACAAATATTGTTAAAATGTTGATACTGCCCAAAGTAATCTACATATTCAATGTAATCCCTATCAAAGTAACACCAGCATTCTTCACAGAGCTAGAACAAATAATCCTAAAATTTGTATGGAACCAGAAAAGACCCTGAATAGCCAAAACGATCTCGAAAAACAAAACCAAAGCAGGAAGCATCACAATCCCAGACTTCAAGCTATACTACAAAGCTGTAATCATCAAGACAGTATGGTACTGGCACAAGAACACTCAGATCAATGGAACAGAATAGAGAACCCAGAAATGGACCACAAACGTATGGCCAACTAATCTTTGACAAAGAAGGAAAGAATATCCAATGGAATAAAGACAGTCTCTTCAGCAAGTGGTGCTGTGAAAACTGAGCAGAGACATGCAGAAGAATGAACCTGGACCACTTTCTTACACTATACACAAAAATAAACTCAAAATGGATGAAAGACCTCAGTGTAAGACAGGAAGCCATCAAAATCCTTGAGGAGAAAGCAGGCAAAAACCTCTTTGATCTTGGCTGCAGCAACTTCTTACTCAACGTGTCTCTGGAGGCAAGGGAAACCAAAGCAAAAATGAACTACTGGGACCTCATCAAAATAAAAAGCTTCTGCACAGTGAAGGAAACAATCAGCAACACTGAAAGGCAACTGACAGAATGGAGAAGACATTTGCAAATGACAAAATCTATAAACAACTTATCAAACTCAACACCCAAAAAACAAATAATCCAGTGAAGAAATGGGCAAAAGACATGAATAGACACTTCTCCAAAGAAGACATCCAGATGGCCAATCGACACACGAATAAATGCTTAACATCACTCATCATCAGGGAAATACACATCAAAACCACTGTGAGATACCACCTTACACCTGTCAGAATGGCTAACAGTAACAACTCAGGCAACAACAGATGTTGGCGAGGATGCGGAGAAAGATCTCTTTTGCAGTGTTGGTGGGAATGCAAGCTGGTGCAGCCACTCTGGAAAACAGTATGGAGGTTCCTCAAAAAACTAAAAATAGAACCACCCTATGACCCAGCAATTGCACTGCTAAGCATTTATCCACGGGATACAGGTGTGCTGTTTCGAAGGGAAACATGCACCCCCATGTTTATAGCAGCACTATCAACAATAGCCAAAGTATGTAAAGAGCCCAAATGTCCATCAATGGATGAATGGGTAAAGAAAATGTGGTATATATATACAATGGGGTATTACTCAGCAATTAAAAAGAATGAAATCTTGCCATTTGCAACTACGTGAGTGAAACTGAGGGTATTATTCTAAGTGAAATTAGTCAGAGAAAGACAAAAATCATATGACTTCATTCATATAAGGACTTGAAGACAAAACAGATGAACATAAGGGAAGGGAAACAAAAAGAATATAAAAACAGGGAGGGGGACAAAACAGAAGAGACTCATAAATATGGGGAACAAACAGCATTGCTGGAGGGGTTGTGGGAGGGGGGATGGGCTAAATGGGTAAGGGGCACTAAGGAATCTACTCCTGAAATCACTGTTGCACTATATGCTGACTATTTGGATGTAAATTTTAAAAAATAAAAAATAAAACAACTTAATAAAAAAAAAGCTCCTCAGATGATATAATCACTTTAGGAAACTATTGAACAGTGTTTATTAAAGTTGAACAGGGTCACCTGAGTGGCTCAGTTGGTTAAGCGGTAACTTCAGCTCAGGTCACGATCTTGCAGTTCATGAATCAAGCCCCGCATTGGGCTCTCTGCTGTCAGTGCAGAGCCTGCTTCGGATCCTCTGTCTCCCTCTCTCTCTGCCCCTCCCCCGCCCCACACATGGTCTCTCTTGCTCTCTCTCTCTCTCTCAAAAATAAACATTAAAAAATGTTTTTAAATGTTAAAGTTTGACATACAGTCAGTTCTTGTTTGGGGTAGTTATGTTCTATAAAGTCATGATGAACGCTGAATTAGTAAATACTGAACCACTGTTGTTGGGGGAATGAGCCTCTGGTCATAACATTTTTGTCAACCAATACATAACCTTTTTTTATGTGTGTTTCTATTTAAAGAAATCTTATATATATTGTTGATTCATTAGCATTGAACTCATGGCCAATGGCACTACCATTCATGCCTGAATGAAACTTATCTAACACATATTTTTTTCATAAGGCACATCACAGCCTCTAGATCTTAGAAACACAGACAGCTCTTCAGCATTTGGCTTGGGGCCATTTTAAATATTGAAATTACCAACAAAAGCACAAAAATGTAAAAAAAAAAAAACCCACAAAAACAACCCCCAACCAAAAAACAACGTGACACTAAATATCTAGTGAAAAGGACAGTAGTTTTCAGAATGAGATATGAAACAAGAAGGCAGAGAGTTTCCTTGTTTGATCTCAGCTGGGAAGAGCAACTCAAATTTTCTGCCGCTCTGCACATGCCCACAAATGACTGCCAAAGTGCATGGGTACTGACTTTAGGGCTACAAATATATTCTAGTAAATAGGCAAATTCATAATACAGAATCTATGAATATTGAGGATTGGCTATACCTCTGCCCTCAGATCCAGCAAACCACTCCACTCCTGGAGAAATGAGAGTGTATCTCCACCAGAAGGTAAGTACAGAATGCTCAGAGCAGCCCTCCTTACAACAGTGCAAACCTGGAAATAACTCAAACTCCCATCAACAGGAAAATGGATAATGCATGATATAATCATGCAACGGAATACTAATTGGCAATATAACCAAGCTAGTCACCAATGCACTCAGCAACATGGATTAACCTTAAAATCATTCAGATGAGCAAAAGACTACATACTTTATATAAAATACAAGATCGGGAGAAATTAATCTGTGGTATAGAAAATGGAATAGTGGCTACCGTTGGAATATTAATGCAAAGGGATATAAGATCTCTTCTGGTGTTGATTAGGATAGTGGTTACACAGATATATATGTATGGAAAAATCCATCAAGCTGCACACCTAAGATGTATGCACTTCACTGTATGTATGATAGACCTCTACCTCAATTAAAAAACTAAAAAGCCGCCAAGATGACTCCAATGTGCAGCCAAACCAGGGAATCACTGCTGAGCCCCATCAGTGCCCTGGCCATCCCCAGTTACACTGCCAGTTCCACCCTTAGTATCATAACAGCTTGCAGGATGCTCTCCACACAGTCCCAACCTTTTAAAACCAGAGGACAAAGGATAGCTGGAAGGGAACTCAGAATCCATCTACTGCCAGAATGGCTAATTCGTTTCATCTTCAATGCTAACTAACTTAGTTCATTTGTTAATGGCTGCCTGGCATTCTGGATTCAGAAGATTCTGAGCCTGCATCCAAACACAGTGGGCAAGAAGTTGTACAATCAATTAGCAGTGTCTGGCTTGTGCCCGGGTGAGGAGAGATGCATACACTTACCATGTATTTGCCACCAATCTAGTCCAGTTCTCCCGTCACATGAAGATCCATAGAAATGATTTGTCCAGGCTCATGCTGGTAGTCAGAGGCAGAGACATGATTAAACCTAAGTGTTCTCTGAGCAGCCAATTAAGATATAGGTTTATTACTCTAAGAGATGCCAGGGGAGATGCTGGGAAGGATGAGCATGAAGAATGAAGAACCAGCGGGGCACCTAGGTAGCTCAGTCATTTGAGAGTCCACCTCTTGATTTTGGCTCAGGTCATGATCCCAGAGTTGTGGGGAGCCCCACATCGGGCTCCATGCTCAGTGTGGAAACTGCTTAGGATTCTCTCTCCTCTCTTCTCCCCCTCTCCCCCAACTCATGCTTTCTCTCTCCCCCTTTATGAAGAAAAAAAAAGAAGACAAAAAAAAAGAATGAAGAACAAAAGTATGATCTTAACTGCACTAAGGTTGCAGGCCATCCATGGGCAAAGACCATGAAATTGCCTCCTGAATATTCAAGGAGTTTGAAAAGATACTAGTACAAACATCTAACTTCTGTTTCAAACCTTGTGCCCATTCACTTATTCATAACTCTTCAGTAAGCATTTTAATAGAAAGGGGATTGGTATGAATGTTCTTTGCAATCCATAATATGCTTTACAAATGTTGGCTTTTTTTTTTATAAAAATGCTTTTTAACAGTCCTAATAAATACCCACCACTTACCCATTCTTGTGCTAGAAGTTGTGGGAAATGTGACAACAGCTGGAGACACAAGTAGTTGAGTAACAAATTGTAATAGCAGGACCTAGATTAGTGACACCACTTAGCAATTAATGCTGTTGAACCATACACCATCACCGAAGTCTGTTTTTCTAGCTGCTAAATGGGTTTTACATGAGTCCCCCACTTCACAGGATTTCAGGAGGGATTGAATGAATTGTGAAATCACTTTGTACATCAGAGTCATACTTTCATAGACAGAAGATTCCCAAGTCAAGCCATCAGGCCAAAATGATGTAGGGTCAAAACTGGCTAAAGGTTAGGGTACCTGGGTGGCTCAGGTCATGATCTCCTGGTTTGTGGGTTCAGGCCCCACATTGGGCTCTGTGCTAACAGCTTGGAGCCTGGATTCTGCTTCAGATTCTGTGTCTGCCTCTCTCTCTGCTCCTCCCTGGCTCTCTCTGTCTCTCAAATAAATAAATAAATACATAAATGTTTAAAAAATGTTCAACTGGCTAAAGGCTGATAAATGTTAGTTACTGTTTAGCAATGCCTTAAGGAGTTGTCTTGCTCCTCTACCATGCTATGCTGGTCCCTTGGCTAACCAGATAGTCCAACTGTAGCTGACTAGAGAGGGGTCCCAGTCCATGTGGGGCAGATTGCCTCTGAGCCCGCATAGCCTTAAAATTCTGGCTTGGAGAAAAATATAGTCTAGAGCAGTAGTTCTCCATCTTTAAACACTGGGACAGCTTTAAAAGGATTCGTGTCTGGGTTCTAGCCAGCGTTTTTTAGTTTCCCAGGGGATAGCCACTGCGCAGTCAAAGCTGAGAACAACAGATACAGTGATCTTTAAGAAATTGTGAAGAAGCCTAACAGTATCAATTACACCGATGAAGGAAGGGGTATGCTCCATGCCAGGGGCAACAGAATGGTCAGGGAAGTTTCAGAGGTGGAGATCTGCGGGGCCAAAGGTGCCCTCGTGGTCTAGTAGACACTGACATGGCGAATGAGCCTGGAGAGGCACAAGGCATCCTGAGGGCCATTTTGGGGCCAAACTTAGGGAGAGTCAGGACTCAGGGAAGGATCAAGGTAAGATTTTCAGTGGTTTTCTTGATAGGCCTTAGCATCAACCATCATTTCCAGCCCCAGCACTATAACACAGCCCAGTCCCTCTTCATGGGTGTATAGCTCAGGCTGATGTCAAAGAGGGAATGCCAAGATATCCTCACATGAAGAAGAACAGAATTCTTCACTGGATAAATGGCTTTCACACACAGAGGCCCATCCTTCCAATGGCCCATTGAGGCAGCTGGGAAAGACATGATTATCCTTAGTTTACAGACAAGGAAATCAAGGCTCAGAGGTTATGAGATGTCCAAGGTCACAAAGTCAGGAAGGGGTTGAGTTGGGATTCAAACCCAGATTCCCTAATTCCCAGTGTGGGCTTTTTAAATTATCATTAACAATAACATATAGTATTTATTGGGTATTTATGTGTTCCAGGTGCATGCTACATTTTATATCAATTATATCATCTTATCCTCCGATTACTCTAAAAAGTACGTATTAGAATTATCATCTTATGAATGAATAAACTGAGATTTAAGGGTTTAAGTAACTTGTTCAAACTCAAGTCAGGACCAGAGCTGGGTGGAACAGAAAGTGCCTAAGGGACATAACATTACTGTCTCTACCCCATCTCTTCATTCCCCAGCTGCCTCTGAATCTAAGAGGCTAGGGATGAGAGCAGAATTCTTATTCTACACAGGCCCTGAGGCCAGAGCTTAGACTTGATATGTGGGCATATCTATCACCTTCCATGTGCATAGACCTGTCCTCAAGGCACAAATGAATAATCTGTGTGAGAGAATGTACAAAGGAGATCTGATTCCACCAGGCTATGGCACATGAATCCTCACTCAATATAAAACACAGAGATCCTACTTGATGACTTCCTTTTAAATTCCTACTCTACAAAATAATCAGTCCTAACATCACCAATGTGGAACTAACAGACATCATCTCCCTCTCGATAGGGAGCACTGAGAATGACATACATCAATTCTGGGGTGTTCCTCCCAAAAGCACATTCAACTAAATCTAATCATGAGAAACATCAGACAAACCCAAATTGAGGGACATTCTACAAAATAACTGGCTTCTACTCTTAAAAATGTCAAGGTCAGTGGGGCATCTGGGTGGCTCAGTCGGTTAAGCATGCGACTTCGGCTCAGGTCATGATCTCGTGTCTGTGAGTTTGAGCCTCGCATCAGGCTCTGTGCTGACAGCTCAGAGCCTGGAGCCTGCTTCAGATTCTGTCTCCTTCTGTCTCTGCCCCTCCCTGGCTCATGCTCTATCTCTCTCTGTCTCTCAAAAATAAATAAACGTTTTAAAAAAATTTTTTAATGTCAAGGTCAAAAAAATACCAAGGTCATCTGTGAAAGCCAAAGAAAGATTGAAGAACTGTTCCAGATTAAAGGAGTCTAAAGATGCATGGCAGTTATATACCATACATTATCCTGGATGGAATCTGAATTAGAAAATGTTTCTTTTGATGTAAAGGATACTATTGAAATTTGAGAAATTTGAATAAGATCTGCATATTAGCCAACAGTATTGTATCCATGTTAACTTCCCTATTTGGAGAAATGTATCGTGGTTATGGAAGAGAATTTTCTTGCTTTTTTTTTTAAATTTTTTTTTCAACGTTTATTTATTTTTGGGACAGAGAGAGACAGAGCATGAACGGGGCAGGGGCAGAGAGAGAGGGAGACACAGAATTGGAAACAGGCTCCAGGCTCTGAGCCATCAGCCCAGAGCCTGACGCGGGGCTCGAACTCCCGGACCGCGAGATCGTGACCTGGCTGAAGTCGGACGCTTAACCGACTGCGCCACCCAGGCGCCCCAAGAATTTTCTTGCTTTTTAGGAAATGTATACTGACAGGGCAGAGAGAAAGAGAGGAAGTCAGAAAGAGAGAAAGACAAAGCAAATGTATAAGACAAATGTTAACATTTGGGGTAAAAGGAGTTTTTTGTACTATTCTTGGGAGCATTGGGCCTTTATGAGTAAATATGGCAGAATCCTCAGTCCTTCTGGGGAACCTCTGAGACTCTGTGAACATGCGTGAAACTTGTATCATTGGCAGGGAAGGAAGCAGGGGTATTACCCACCAATATGTGCTCTTTTGTTAGAATTGTTTCTGGGCATTGACTTCCCAACACTTTCAGTCTGCCTTGTTTGTGGACAGACCACACACCTGTAACCAGAAGCCCTGAGGCAGACACAAGAAGCCATGATATGTACAAGAACTGCCCACAAGTGACCTCTGGGTGGGCTGAGACGATATGGACAGGGTACCTACAGTGTCCATTAGAGTAACCCAACCTAACTCTTGCCCTTCATGCAGAAGATCCCCCACCCAGCCTTTTGTCACCTGTCACTGACTTTGCGTCAGGCACAGAACCCAAAAACACACGTAAGCACGAGTTTGAGTTGATATCCATGTTCTTCTGGAAAACAAAGACGCAGGTGCTACAGAACAAAGAAACGGGGGGCCCTGGATGGACACAGAGGAAGTGTTTTCAGTGTGGGTTTCCCCAAGCAAAGTTTGGGACTTTCAGCTAGGGTAATTGGAACAAAGCTGTTCCAATACAGGATACCAGGTTCACTGCTTGAAGCTGGAGTGGGGCTTCTGAGGAGACTGCCCAAAAGAAAGTAGCCCGCTGCTGCCTGGGATTATGGCTTTTAGGGCTGAAGGAGGTAGAAAAATTTGAATCCACCTTGATTCCAGGAACCAAATCAAACCACCTGCTTCCTTAAAAGCAGACAGTTCACCAAAGAGCATACATAGATTAAAGCAGATATTGAAAAGCATGTGATAAAAGGTGTTCAATACCATTAGCCATAAGAGAAATGCAAATCGAAACTGCCATGAGATATCACTGCAAACCTAACAAAATGTCAAAAAAAAAAAAAAAGAAAGAAAGAAAAAAGAGTGACAACATCAAATGTTGGCAATGATGTGGAGAAACTGGATCACATAGCTGGTAAGAATGTGAAATGGCATATCCATTCTGGAAAACAATTTGAAAGCCTCTTATAAAACTAAATATGAAATTACCATATAATCCAGAAAGTGTACCCTTGGGCATTTATCCCAGAGGAATGAAAATTTATGTTCATACAAAAATATGTACATGAATGTTCACAGAAGCTTTATTCATAATAGCCAAGAGCTGGAAATGGCCCAGATGTCCTTCGACATGAATACTTAAACTGTTCATGGAATGTATTCACAGTAAAGAAGGATGAACTACTGATACACACACCAACTTGGACAAGTTGGAGATACGTCTCCAGGAAATCATACTGAGTAAAAAATCTGACCTAACAGTTACATACTGTACAATTCCATTATGGCAATGGAGAACAGACTAGTGTTTGCCAGGAAGTGAGGACAGAGGTTTGGGGCCAGGGAACGGAAGGAAAATGGGTATTGCTGTAAAACAGCAACATGAGAGATCTTTGTGGGGATGGAAATGCTCTGTATCATAACAGTAGTGGTGAATACACAAAACTACCCGTGATCAAATTACTTAGAACTAATTACACATACACAAATGAGCACAAGTAAAACTAGAAAAACCTAAACAAGATGGGTGAGTGGGTAGGTTGTATTGATATTAAAATCCTGATTGCAATAGTGTACCATAATTTCACAAGGCATTATCACTGCAGGAAACTGGATAAAGGGTTACACAAAATTTCTCTGCATTGTTTCTTACAATGGCATGTGAATCTACAATTACCTCAAAATTTTAATTTTAATTTTAAAAAAGATATGAAAAAAGAAAAGATGCATATAGAAAGACTGATTTAAAATCTTGTAAATAAAAAAGAAACAGTCATGGGGGAAAGCACACCAGTGGGATAACCTCAGCTGGTTATAACCTTGCGCAGACTCATAAATGAGTGAAGTGAGATGACCAGGGACTATAGTGAGCAAGAGTGGACACGTCCTTTCTAAAGAGGCATTCACTATGCTCCTCCAAGATGTTTTTGCCAAGCAAGGGGGCAGGCCCAGGGCCACCAGATTTTTCCATTTTTCTAGAAAAGGTAAAATGTGAATTTTAATAAGAAATCTTCCCATGTTTAAATGTTGGGAACTAATTAAAAAGTTCCTAAATGCTGTTCAGGTCAAATAAAATATAACTGAATTGTAGTCACACTTCAAGCAACCAGTTTTGGATCT
This sequence comes from Prionailurus bengalensis, assembly GCF_016509475.1. Taxonomy (NCBI): domain Eukaryota; kingdom Metazoa; phylum Chordata; class Mammalia; order Carnivora; family Felidae; genus Prionailurus; species Prionailurus bengalensis. Next base: position 44,023,545 of record NC_057354.1, on the reverse strand, counting down.
TTAGCCAAACCCCCCCTTCCCTCCACTTCATCTAAGTTCTACTCATTACCCAGGACGGAGTAAAGGCTCTATCTCCTCCTTGGCCCTTCTCTGAGTCCCACTCAGGGCTAAGTGCTCCTTGTACCTATATAGCCCACCTCCACCTCCTCATCATTCTGTTTCCCTCTATCAGAACTATCCCACTGTATGGACATGCCTGATGACCCAAGAGCTCTGTACAGCTAACCATGGCCACCAATAGATAGCCAATAGGTCAGCTAGGAATGTGCTAATCTGGACTAAGGGGCTTTGATGATCCTGGCTTGCCTTGCTTATGTCCATGAGTTAACTGAGGGTCAGATGATCAGGTTGGCCTCAGCTGGCATGGCTCTACTCTATATGTCTCTTATCCTCCTCCTGAAACCAGAGGGCTAGCCTAGGCATGTACTTATGACAACAGCAGAGGCAAGAAGGAAACATAGGCCTCTTAAGGCCTATGCTTAGAATTGGCATATTGTTATTTCTACCACATTCTATCATCCCAAGCAAGTCCCATAATCTAGCCAAAGTCAGTGGTTGAATAAATAGACCCCACCTCTTTAGTGGGAGGGGCTAAAAATCAAATGTGAAGGGGATAGATTAGATACAGGGTGGGATGAAGAATTAGGGCATTAATGCAATCTACCCAAGCGCCTGTGGTTAGGAGCCCTGTCTTCCTCATTTTGTATCCTCAGAGCTTATCATTGTGCCAGGTACACAGCATGTACTTAATAGTTGTTTTTGAGTTCAAGAGAGGAAGAATGAATGAGTACACAAATAATGCTTTCTTTTATGGATGAGGAAACGCTTCCAGTGAAGTGGAATGACTTGCCCAAAGTCACACAGTTCATGGCAGATTCATGAATAGAATCCACATCTTTTTGGGGCACCTGGGTGTCTCAGTAGGTTAAGCGACTGACTCTTGATTTTGGGTCAGGTCATGATCTGGCAGTTTGTGAGTTGGAACCCCATGTCAGGCTCTGCACTCTCAGCACAGAGCCTGCTTGGGATTCTCTCTCTCTCCCTCTCTGCACCTCCACTGCTCACTCTCTCTCAAAATAAATGAAAATTAAAAAAATTTTTTTAAAAGAAAAGAATCCACATCATCTCTTTCCACCATCACAAGATGCTTGGTGATGAAACCATCATGACATGGCACTCACCCTTCTGTACACTGGGTCTGCCGAAGGCTGGTGTCTGAGGTGGACACACAGAGGCCAGCTCAGAGCCCTTACATAGTAGGGTCCTGTCGGTACAATTGCCGTAATGTGAATCCATCCAAGGTGTGCGTCTGCCTAGTTCCTGCTAACCTCTTGCATACAATGGGAAGAAGAGACACTTGCTCCAACAATAGATAGAACACAGAGCCAGATGTCTCCCGCATCACTGTCATCTCTCTGCCTTACACGCTAATCTCCCCATCGGGGGGTTGGAGGAGGCTGCTATTTCTGGGAAGTTTCCTGCAGTTTGATGCTTGTGTTTCTAATCGCTACTGCCACTTGCTGGCATCCCCTTTGGTATATTAACAGTTTATTTCATGGGAATTTCATGCATAGTTGCATCCTGAAGCTGCTTAAAGGGAAAGGTGGGGTTTTATTCCCCTGGAAAACTAGAGCCCTTTTCTCCCTTCAGAGAAACTGGAAGGAATGGCTTCATCAGTTGAGGAAGTGGATCTAAAACATTAAAAAAAAAAAAAGCTCCCCTTGGCAAAGAAGAAAGCTTTCAGCCAAATCTCTCGCTGCCTATACTTGAGGAGTAAGGAAGAGTGACCAGGGTATAAGGAGTGACCCAGCTCTGCAGAAGTTTTTCTTGGCTGCTGGTTAAGAAAATCAAGTTCTAGTAATTGGCTGTTTCAAGAGATGACTGTGTGACCTGAGAGAAGCTACCTGACCTCCCTGCAGGCGAGTTGCAATCTGTAGAACAAAGGAGGTGGCTAAATGTATGCTTGTCAAAACCACGCTTAAATCCCCAGAGGTACACCTCAGATTACCTGGCTGGGGCCTTGGAATCGAGCTCCAACACTTGTGCTTTCAAATACACATACACACACCACACACACACACACACACACACACACATACATATATATGGGCATCTGGGTGGCTCAGTCAGTTGAACGTCCAACTTCAGCTCAGGTCATGATCTTGCAGTTCGCAGATTTGAGCCCCGTGTTGGGCTCTGTGTTCACAGCTTGGAACCTGGAGCCTGCATCAGATTCTGTCTCCCTCTCTCTCTGCCCCTCCCCCACTTGCGCTCTCTCTCTCTCTCTCTCTCTCGCTCTCTCTCTCAAAAAATGAATAAACATTAAAAAATGTTAATAAATATTTTTTTAAAAAATACAGATACACCATAAGTAGAACTCAAGTTTCCATGAATCTTTAGGATAAACCACAAGACTCACTGGTGCTCAGTGAGCTGTTTCAGGACACTCTCCCATTCCCAAATATGACTTTCTCCTCTCCTAACGTTAGAGGATGCTTGACAGAAAAGTGCAAGAAACAACAAGATCACCATTTGTTCCAACGTTGAATCAAGCCTATGAATCAAGAGAAAATCAAATAGCCAAACTCTCACTCTGGGAAGGGTAAATAAACACAACCACTTTCAACGTTTATTTATTTTTGGGACAGAGAGAGACAGAGCATGAACGGGGGAGGGGCAGAGAGAGAGGGAGACACAGAATTGGAAACAGGCTCCAGGCTCTGAGCCATCAGCCCAGAGCCCGACGCGGGGCTCGAACTCCCGGACCGCGAGATCGTGACCTGGCTGAAGTCGGACGCTTAACCGACTGCGCCACCCAGGCGCCCCTAAACACAACCACTTTCAAATACCAAACACTGTTCAGCAGTTTCTTATAACTGCCTATAACCTACCAATTCCTCTCCTTGTTAGCCAAAGGAAATGAAAACATATGCCACCACAAACACTTACACATGAATGTTTAAATAGCCAAAGGCTAGAAACAACGCAAATGTTCATCAGCAGGAAAATGGGCAAGCTACATTCCATCCCAATAATGGAATACTCCTCAGCAATAAAAAGATGTGAGTCATAATATGTGCAATAACTCGAATGCTATGAACTGAGTGCCTAGTGTCCCCTAAAAAATCCTATGTTGAAATCCTAATCCCCAATGTGATGGTATTTGGAAATGGGACATGTGAGAGGTAATTAGGTCCTGAGGGTGAAGCCCTCATAATGGGATTAGTGCCCTTGCTGGAAGAGACATGAGAGACAGCACTGCTTCCTCGGTCTCTGCCATAGAAGGACACAGCAAGAAGATGGCCAGCTACAAGCCAAGAAGATGATTCTCACTGGAACTCACCAGGCTGGTACCTTGATCTCAGGCTTCCTGTCTCCAGAAACATGCGAAATAAATCTCTGTTGTTTAAGCACCCTGTCTATGGTATTTTTGCATAGCAGCCTAAACTGAGTGAGACAAGGGATGAATCTCAAAATCATATTTTGAGTGAAAGAAACCAGATACAAAAGAGTACACGCTGTATGATTCCATTCATGTGAAATTGTGTGAGTGGCCTTTGGAAAAGGGGTGGTGAAGTTATTGACCAGAGGCACAAGAAAGATCACAAGAAAATTTTGTTGAGTAAGGGAGATGTTTTGTATCATGATGGGGGTGTTGGTTACCCCGGCATAAACATTTGTGAAAACCCATTAAACTGCATTTAACTATAACACACAGTGTTCATCCCAAAAAGTGCCCTCCTTAATGCCAATCACCCATCTAACTCATCCCCTCACTCTCCTCCCCTACAGCAACCCTGTTTATTCTCTTATGGTTTGCCTCCATATCTGTTTTTATCTTATTTTGCCTTCCTTCCCCTATGTTCATTTTTGTGTTTCTCAAATTCCACATATGAGTGAAATCATATATTTTTCTTTCTCTGGCTAACTTATTTCACTTAGCATAATACCCTCTAGTTCCATCCACTTTGTTTCAAATGGCAAGATTTCATTCTTTTTCATCACCAAGTAGTATTCCATTATATGTATAAACATCCTCTTTTTTTAAATTTTATTTCTTATTTTTTTTAACTTACATCCAAATTAGTCAGCATATAGTGCAACAATGATTTCAGGAGTAGATTCCTTAGTTCCCCTTACCCATTTAGCCCATTCCCCACTCCCACAACCCCTCCAGTAACCCTGAGTTTGTTCTCCATATTTACGAGTCTCTTCTGTTTTGCCCCCCTCCCTGTTTTTATATTCTTTTTGTTTCCCTTCCCTTATGTTCATCTGTTCTGTGTCTTAAAGTCCTCATATGAGTGAAGTCATATGATTTTTGTGATTCTCTAACTAATTTCACTTAGCATAATACCCTCCAGTTCCATCCACGTAGTTGCAAATGGCAAGATTTCATTCTTTTTGATTGCCAAATAATACTCCATTGTATATGTATACCACATTTTCTTTATCCATTCATCCATCGATGGACATTTGGGCTCTTTCCATACTTTGGCTATTGTTGATAGTGCTGCTATAAACATTGGGGTGTGTGTGTCCCTTCGAAACAGCACACCTGTATCCCGTGGATAAATACCTAGTAGTGCAATTGCTGGGTCATAGGATGGTTCTATTTTTAGTTTTTTGAGGAACCTCCATACTGTTTTCCAGAGTGGCTACACCAGCTTGCATTCCCAACAAAACTGCAAAAGAGATCCTCTTTCTCCGCATCCTCGACAACATCTGTTGCTGCCTGAGTTGTTAATGTTAGCCATTCTGACAGGTGTAAGGTGGTATCTCATAGTGGTTTTGATTTGTATTTCCTTGATGATGAGTGATGTTGAGCATTTATTCATGTGTCGATTGGCCATCTGGATGTCTTCTTTGGAGAAGTGTCTATTCATGTCTTTTGCCCATTTCTTCACTGGATTATTTGTTTTTTGGGTGTTGAGTTTGATACGGTGTTTATAGGTTTTGGTAGCCCTTTATCTGATATGTCATTTGCAAATATCTTCTCCCATTCTGTCAGTTACCTTTTAGTTTTGCATCTACTTCTGAAGCTAAGACTATACTGTATATTAACTAGAATTTAAATTTAAAAAGTTATAATTGGAGTTGTTTCTTTACATATATTTCATATATAACAAAATTCTAGAATAATAAGTGATGTTTACAAATTGACTTTAACAACATTAAGACAATAAACAATAAACACCCTTTTTAGTGTTGAAATAACACCCCAAACTCATCTTTTCCTTAAATAATAAAACAATGCAAGTTTTGGAATAAAAAAAATAAAAGAAAATAAACTTTGTATTTAAAATCTGCATTTTACTGTATATGAGTTATACCTCAATTTAAAAAGAAACAAACTCTCTCCCTAACTGCAGACATGTCACTGGGAAATGTGCGCCAGCCCTTTCCCTGAAAATTTAAGAAGAGCAGTGTTCTAAACATCAGACCCTTCTTGGAATTTCCCCTGGAGGAAGGCCAGTGAACAGAAAACTTTGAGCCTAGGACAAACCCAATTTGCAAAACGCGACAGAATGCCTCCCTAGCTGAGAGTTGCTGTTAATATATGATGTCATGGACAATGCCGCTGTTAAGGATTGGGTTTTCTGGAAGGCAGACTCTGGAATGAAGATCAGCTTGCAGGAGGGTTTCTAAGGAGGGCTCTTGTGGGTCAATGTTTGTAGAAAGGAAAAGATGGAAGCAGGATGGGGCAGAAGGAAGAGCTGAGCTGTGATATAGTCTCAACAAAGGCCTCAGCTGATCCATGGGGAGCGTGGTGTTCAAGTGGTCCCAGTGCAGACTCCTCAGGGGCCAGTGGGCCAGGCCTTCATACCCCACATTGACCAATCACTGGATACAGGCTGGACCTGGAAGGAGGACTGACTTTGAACCAGCCAATCCCCAAAGGGGCTGACAGTTGAGGGCTGTCTTCCAGCAGTACTGCCAGAGGCTGGGAGAATTGGGCTTTCACAAGGAGGATGTGGACAGCCCATCATAGAACCCACCACAGTCTCCAAAATTCATTTATAACCAGAATTCCCTTATTTCTTGAGCATGAACCCAGCCCTACGCTCCTTGGCCTATATTCCTATTATGAATAGCAGTATTCACCCTGACATGAATGACCAATGTATACACACACATTGAAAATAAACAAAAAACAGGGCAATCATCAGGGAAATGAAAAAGTTTTTAATTATTTTTTTTAATTAATTTATTTTTGAGAGAGAAAGAGAACACGAGTGGGGCAGGGCAGAGAGAGAGGGAGACACAGAATCTTAAGTAGGCTCCAGGCTCTGAGCTGTCATCACAGAGCCTGATGTGGGGCTGGAACTCATGAACCATGAGATCATGACCTGAGCTGAAGTCAGACGCTTAACTAAGCCACCCAGGCACCCCAGGGAAATGCAAAAAAAACAAAAAACAAAAAACAAAAAAAAAACAATAAACAATAAACAAAAAACAAAAAAATACACAAAAAACACAAAACATAGTGAGATATTACCTCACACTTGTTGGAATGGCTGCCATCAAAAATACAAGAAGCAACAAACGTCAGTGAGGATATAAACAAAAGAGAACCATCCTGTACCATTGGTAGGAATGTAAATTGGTGCAGCCACTAGGGAAAACAGTATGTAGGTCCCTCAAAAAATTAAATATAGAACTGCCCGGGGCATCTGAGTGGCTCAGTCAGTTAAGCATCTGACTGATGCTTGATTTTGGCTCAGGTCATGATCTCATAGATCATGAGTTCAAGTCCTGCATCAGGCTCCATGCTGAGGTGTGGAGCCTGCTTAGGATTCTCTCTCTCCCTCTTTCTCTCTGCCCTTCCCCCACGCTCTCTCTCTCAAAAATAAATAAGTAAACTTTAAAAAACAGTGAAATCAGACAGAAAAAGACAAATACTGTATGATCTCATTTTATGTGGAATCTTTAAAAGAATGAATTAATAGAAACAGACAACAGATTAGTGATCGCCAGAGGCGGGGGGTGGGCAAAATAGGTGCAGGCGGTACCAATTTCTGGGGCACCTGGCTGGCTCAGTCAGGGGAGCATGCAACTCTTGATCTTGGGGTTGTGAGTTCAAGCCCCACATTGGGTGAGAGATTACTCAAATAAATAAAACTTTAAAAAAAAGTACCAACTTTCAGTTATGAGGTAAATAAATTCTGGGGATGTCATATACAGCATGTGACTATAGGTAACCATATGTATTGTATATGGTAAAGTTGCTAAAAAGTAGATCTTAAAAGTTGTCATCACAAGAAACAAATTTGTAGCCATGTGAGCTGATAGATGTTAACTAGATATACTGTGTCATTCTGCAATATACACATATATCAGTTCATTATGAGGTATGCCTAAAACTAATATAATGTTATATGTCAATTACATTTCAATAAGATTAGGGGAAAAATTAATCCAGGGCAGCCCTAACTTTAACAACACTTTGTAAATACCCTCCTTCATTCTGTAAATTACTCAAGGTCTTTACTGGAAAGGACTCATTTCAATTTCCATTCTCTAGAGAAAATGTTATTTGCCACCCACGCCCCCCCATTACATAGAGAGGATAGCCAATACTTGGCCTCAATCCAAGGCCATCCCATGGTCTCAAGGATGACTGGCCATGCGAATGAGGGTCTCTGAGAGGGGTGGGTGAGATCCTCATTGCAGCCAAAGCAAATGATGGCCTCGTTGCTCCCAGCAATGGGTGCTGCCTGTTTACTAATAAAATGTTACTTTTCTTAGTTTCTTCATCCACTCAAATCACTTTGTGATGTAAGAAAACATCACTTAGAGGGCCTGGGTGGCTCAGTTGTTAAGCGTCCAACTTCAGCTCAGGTCATGATCTCACGGTCCGTGGATTCGAGCCCCGCATCAGGCTCTGTGCTGACAGCTCAGAGCCCAGAGCCTGTTTCAGATTCTGTGTCTCCCTCTCTCTCTGCCCCTTCCCCACTTGCACTCTGTCTCTCTGTCTCTCAAAAATGAATAAACATTAAAAACTGAAACAAAACATCACTTATTTTGTGAATAGCATCAACTTCTTCCTTCTCTGTGTTCAGTCAGAGGCACCAGTTCCTAAATTAATCCTGAACAAGGGTGTGTGTTTTTGAGCTGGAGACAAGGACTTGGGTGCAAGCAAGTTTATATGGGAAGTGATCTTAGGACACCAAAGTGAAGGAGTGGACAGAGTGGGGCATGGAAGAAGGGGAAGCACATAAAATGCATTTTATTGAGCTGATTATTGGTGTGGGAAACCACAGCCCAATCTTGTTGGGATCCCTCTGAGGAACCACCTAGAACACACCACAGAATTGTCCCTTCATGGATTGAGGGATGCCCTCATAGTGTTAACTGACCCACGCCTGTGGGTGACAGCCAGGGGCAGGCTGCGTTACTTCCAGTGACTTCACAGAAGGTCCTGATCTGCAGCAAAGTGGGGGTGCATCGCTCAGATCCCCTTTAAGGTAGGACATGCCATGCAGGTGCAAGCAGCATGGTAGGATACAGCCAGAGAGGGCTTCATGGATATGTGGCCCCTGTAGTTACACAGGATGTCATAGTTAGAAGGCCCCCACAGGCCCCACACCTGGCTTACTGCCATGCTTCCATCATCTTGACATTCTTAGTCGTTTTTGGGCAGGGGCCCCCATTTTCATTTTATACTAGGGGCCACAAAATATGTCCCTGGTCCTGCTAACAGCCTGCAGCTTTAACTCCTCAGGGTCCACATTGACTATGAAGCCAAATTCACATTCTTCTTGGAGCAGTGCCCAGCCAATGACTGAGCACAGCTGTGATACAAAAAAGGGCCTAGAGATTTCCATCCAACACGGGACTCCTCTGATGGGTAGTCTTGGCTGCTACAGACTTTGCCAGGTCTGCACTAGGGTCTAACAGATCCCCTATTTTTTCTTTTCTTCCTTTCTTTTCTTTTCTCAGCTGTTACTCCCCAGTAAACCTTCTGCACTCCACACTTAGACCCAGGATCTGCTTCCCAGAGAAGACAAACCGCCGCCACAATGGAAGACAAAGGTTGGCATGGGGGTGTGATGTGAGACAATAACGCTGCATAGGTCACTTCTGCTACCATCCAGCCCCTATGAAACTCTTGCCCCACCACCCAGCAAGGGGTTGGCGATTTGTTGTGGAACTGTAAGCCTGGAATGTGTCCTACTGGGGAAGCTGTCCACATCTCAATGTCCACCAACCTTCATCTTTACACATGGCTCAGACCAGACAACTGGGTTTTGCCTCAGTTTCTCTTTTAGTGGCTCAATTCCTTTGACAAAATTACTGTGCCTTGTATGCCAGTTCTCTGACCCACCACCCTGCCTAATTCTTGCCAATCTCCCTCCCTATGCTAGAGAGGGAGAATCAGTGAAAACCATTAAGCACACTGGGCAGAGGACTTTGATGCTTGGAAAAGCTACAGTCCAACACCTTTCTGCACCTACCTCTCCAAATAACACACAGATGACACCAGTACCTATCATTTCTTTATAGCAGCTCTCTTGTGTAACTAGGAACTTTCACCTTCTCTCTGCCTACATGTCCAACATTAGCTGATGACTTCTTCTTGAGCCATTTTTCACAGAAAAATAAAATTTATGTCTCTCCACACAAATTCTAGCATGGGTGAGGAGGCAAAATGGTGTTATTACACAGCATGTGACTGGTCAGTCCATCAATGTGTATACTTTATAATGATGTCTATAAGCAAGCAACCTAAGTATTCTCTCCACATCTAACCTGGCCCTTACCATAAATCTAATGAATATATGTATGCCCACACTATATGCACCTCCATTTGCAAATATGTACAATGCCACTGAATGCTTAGTATGTGGGGCAGATTCTGTTGCTGTCCCACCCCAGAGCCTCTCGGTTAACCTCTTGAGTTCACCTGCAGCTATGGTGGACGATTCCTGTGTGCACTGGTGGCATCCACCTGAGGAGGCACCTGTATCTTGCAGCTTCTGTCCCTGATAACCAGAGAAAGCACCAGGGGTCCTTGCTCAGACCATGCACAGGGCAACCCAGAGTGCTAAGGGGTTCAGGTTGGCCACCAAGCAACCTCAACCCGTAAGAGAAGACAGCTGGTGGATGATCACTCCAGTTTCCCCACCCTTCAACCTCTCCATGGGGCAATTCTGTGCCAGTGATTCTCAAACTTTAGCATATATCAGGATCACTGGAAGGCTTAAATAACATGGATTGCTGAGGACCACCACTAGGACCGATCAGTAGGTGTGGGGTGGGTACGTGGGAATCTGCATTTCTAACAAGCTCCCAGGTGATGCCCATGCTGCTGGTCCAGGGATCGCACTGTGAGAAGTGGTTATTCCTGGGGTCTCCAGTGGCATGGAGTCCCTATTGCCCACAGAGGTAACCCTCCTGGTTAGCACATGCTTTTTTAGCTTCTCTCTCTTTTCAGTCTCATTTTCCCCATTCCCTTATTTGGACTTCTTGGACTCACCTCCCAAATAAAACCCCAACACCTCAAGTCCTTGTCTGGGAGTGTCTGCTTTTTGTGGGACAGAAGCAGGATGCCGTGGTTTTATATAATCTTTCCACAGAAAAGCGTAGTATGAGTGTGGGATTCCTGAGGAGGTCCTTACACCCAAAATATCAAAACCCATCGATTTAGATAAAGCTTTCACTTCACAGATGGTCTATAAAGGTTTTGGGTCTTAATAAGGAAGATTCAGACCAGAAACAGTATCTCCTGGACTTTGATTCTCTCACACTGCTTACTTAGAAAGTAATATTTTCCTGAGGCCACATGTTGAATCATGGCCATGAGTCTACCTGCATGATCAAAAGGGTCATGTGTGTGCACACATAGGGGTGATTTTGGTGGGGGCATGGAACAAGAGAGAGGGAGAACACCCACTAGGTCATCCTTTGTCAGTTCTTCCAGGATTTTCTTTATGCCCCAAATTGCAGTCTTGGAAGCTTTGCTTCCCACCCAAAGTATATACTTTTTAATTGAGATATAATGGATATTCAACATTATATCAGTTTCAAGTCACAACGTAATGATTTGATACATGTATATGCTGCAAAATGATCACAACAAATCTAGTTAGCATCCATCACAACACACACTTTTTTTTTCATGGTAATGAGAACTTTTAAGATCTGCTCTGTTAGCAACTTTCAAATACACAGTACAGTACTGTTAACTAGAGTCACCATGCTGCACATGACATCGCCAGGACTTGCTTATTTTATAAATGGGAGTCGGTACCTTTGATCACCTCCACCCATTTTGCCCACACTCCACCTCCCACTAATCTGTTCTCCATATCTATGAGGGTTTTTTTTTAAGATTCCACAAAAAGTGAAATCATACAGTATTTGCCTTTCTCTGACTTATTTCACTTAGCATGATGCCCTCAAGTTCCATCCATGTTGTCACAAATAGCAGGACTTCCTTCTTTTTGATGGCTGGGTAATGCTCCACTGTATCTATATACCACATTTGCTCTATCCATCCTCCATCTATGGACACTTAGGTTGTTTCCGTGTGCTGGCTACTTTGAATGATGCTGCAATGAACATGGGAGTGCAGATATGTCCTCAATATAGTGATTTCATTTCCTTTAGATATATCCATGGGTGGAATTGCCCCATCATATGGTGGTTCTATTTTTTTTTTAATTGAAGTGTAGTTGACACATAATGTTACATTAGTTTCAGGTGTACAACATAGTGATTCCACAAGTCTATATGTTTATGCTATTCTCCAAGTGTGGTTACCATCTGTTACCATACAATGCTATGACCATATCATTGACTACATTCCCTATGCTGAAACTTGCACCCCCATGACTTATTCATTCTTTACCCGGATGCCTGTACCTCTCACTCCCTTTCCCCATTTTGCCACCTCTCCGCCCCGCTCCCTCTTGCAACCACCAGTTTAGTTTGTTCTCCATATTTATGGATCTGTTCCTGGGATGGCTCTATTTTTAATCTTTGAGGAACCTCCATACTGTTTTCCATAGTGGTTGCACTTTCTATTTTTAATCTATCTGGGAAGGCTCTGGGCTTTCTCTGCCCCACTCTGCAACAGCAGATCCTCCAGAGTCTCCCCATTAAGGAATAAGATCTGCATTGTCCCTCTTTGGCCATCCACTAAGCCTGTTTCTGCACACATTAAAGCATTGGTGGGGTGGAAGGACCCAGTCGTGCCAGCCCCCTCCAGTCTGCTGGCTGTAGACTAAGCAAAGACAGCTGTGAAATTCCCTCTGACATGGCTTATACAAAACCTCCTACATATTTGCAGACAGTGGAGCAAGTGGCGGAATGCAAGAAGAAAATGCTGGTGCTCTAAAGCTGGGAGAGAAAACCAATTAGTCGGGACCTCGGAAAACCCCACCAGCTGTGTTCTGGGAGAAGTAGCAAGTCTCTGCTGGTAGCTCCCAGGGCCTCCATCTGGCTGTTTACCTTCGGCTACCTACTATGATACTGTGCCCTGTTTTCCACTGCTCTCTCCATGACCTGTAACTTAGCTGACATTTGGGAATTTGTTTCTCATAAACACTCTTCTGCACATGTCACCCCATGGTGCCATCTGCTCGCGTGCATGACCTCCACCTCCACCAATATCTCCACTGGATTTTAAAATGCTCTGCTCTTTAGGAGCTGCTAAGAGGCACTGTTTGGGGGCCTTGCTGCCTCCAATATCCCCCTCACAAATTAGGAAATGTACTGTCAAATTCAAAGACAACATCACTGTCCTGAGAGAAATGGTCTATTTGGAACCATTGGCCTTGAATGAATGTAGAATTCATTTTCCAAAAGGCTGATCAAATGACCCTGTGGTTGGCTGAATACTTCCTAACATGTCCCTGTCCCAATCCCTGGGACCTGTGAATGTTACCTTACATGACAAAGGGGATTTAGCAGATGTGTGAAATGGGAAGACTATCCTAGAATGTCTGCATGGATGCAGGTGTAATCACAATGGTCCTTATAAGAGGGAGGCAGGAAGGTCAGAGTCCAAGAAGGTGATATGATGAAAGCAGAGACTGGAGTGATTTGCTCTGAAGATGAAAGAAGAGGGAGTACACCAAAGAAGACAGGCAGACGTAAGAAGCTGAAAAGTCACGGAAACAGATTCTCCCCTCAGAGCCTCAAGAAGGAACCAGCGCTGCTCACACCTTCCCATTAGCCTAGTGAGAGTGATTTCAGGCTTCTGACCTCCAGAAATATAAGAGAATCACATTGTGCTGTTTTAAGCCACTCTGGTGGGGCGCCTGGGTGGCACAGTCGGTTAAGCGTCCGACTTCAGCCAGGTCACGATCTCACCGTCCGTGAGTTCGAGCCCCGCGTCGGGCTCTGGGCTGATGGCTCAGAGCCTGGAGCCTGTTTCCGATTCTGTGTCTCCCTCTCTCTCTGCCCCTCCCCCGTTCATGCTCTGTCTCTCTCTGTCCCAAAAATAAATAAACGTTGAAAAAAAAAAATAAGCCACTCTGGTTATGATGATGTGTCACATCAAGCCACAGGAAACCAATAAGACTCTTTGTTCTTTGTGGAGCCATTACCTCTTTATATGGTGCTGACTTTCCAATTATACCTCTTGAAGCAACAGGTAAGCCCTGAATAGTGTACCATAGGGCAGCAAAGCTAACATCTATATCTACTTCCACGGTCTGGTCAACTGACTAAAAACTATTGTCCTACTTCTCTTAACTCAATCAGAAAAGTGTTTAACTGCCCACAATGAAGTGACTGGCTCTCAAAGCAGGAGTCCTCAACTCAGCTGTAACTGGACTCCTTATGAGGCTATTTCCCATGAACTGATAGTTGTTTTGAGGTGAAGCCTGGCTTCTTTGAGAGCTTTCTGACCCAAGGTGATCAAGTTCAGGACTCCCCCAAATACAGAAACTTCCCGAAAAGAGAACTCTTCACTGCCTGCCCCAATTGCACTTCTTTCTGTGGTGACCATGGCTGCAGACTACATCGGACTGCCCTGTTCCTCCCCCTTGGGGATGACTTTGCTAGTTTGCTAGTTCACAAATCTGACAGACAACACGGGCACACTAACCTTACATACACACTAAGGACACCTGTGGACACAGGCTGTGGATTTCAAGGGCAGTCAAGTCCTCTGGGGGAGGAGATGGGGGTCAGTGTGCAGTCTGGGTTCACACCATCATTTCACTGAAGATCGTGGGCCAGCGCCACCCAGAGCCCAGGGGGACGATGCCCCTGCAAGCTTACCCAGTCCTATGGCCGGAATCTAGTGCAAGGAAGCCAGCAGCAAGTATCTGATAAGCAAAACCAGCTTGGAAGCCTGGAGAAGAGGAATCTGTGGGGGAAGGATCAGCAAGACTGGGCTCTGGGCACCACCCGGGGCGTTCTCATTTCCTTCTATTCATTGCCTGCCATAGTTCCTGATTACAGTTTTTGCTCCCGTCCATCTCATATCCTTTGCGTTAATCCTCCCAATTTAAGCCAATTTTATCACATTGTGTTTGCTAATTTCCCATTTAGAGCTACAGGGAGGCAGGTTCCCACCACTTCCTGGATGGCTCAGAAGCCAGCTGAACAGTGAAGACACGGGAGTTCTTTGCTTCTGGAGTCTGCCTTTTGTGCACTAGTGCAACACTAGCTGTGAGATACAGACAGACCACAAGCAGGCAAGCAGCTGCTTCCACTGAAAAAGCAACAGAGGAGTCAGGACACAGGAAGCAGTGTTGAGAGAGGGAAGGTATCAGCTAAACTACTAATTTTGGCTCTCAGAGATACACACCGAGGGCAGAAGCAACTGGTTTGCCACTTCACACTCCCTTATTAAGCTCAATAACAAAGATATTTTCTTCACCTCCTTGTAACAAGAAATGAAGTCAGCAATGGGTTGGCTTGTCAATAGTCTAACATGGCCAAAGTGGCCACCCACCCACCTAGCCCTTGGAAGATTTTGCTGGGCCACCCAAAGGACACTGTATCAGTTAGCTATGGCTCTGCAACACATTTCTCTAAAATGATAACAACGTAGTTAGCTCACAATTCTGTGGGTCAGAAATTTAGGCCGGGTTCTGCTGGTTGGTTCTTCTAATCTCTGCTGGATGCCCTCATGCACCTGCAGCCAGCTGTAGAGGGGCTCTGCGGATCTTGTCTGGGTTCTCTCACATGTATGGGCCTCAACAGGGACAACGTGGCTCCAGGTGTTGTAGGCCTCTCATCCCCCAGCACGACAGCCCTGGCCTACTAACACAGTAGAGTCAGGGATCTGAAGGAAGCAAGCAAAAGCTTGCACAGCCCCATGAGGCACAGGACCCTCTCTACTCCATTCTATTGGCTAAAGCAAGTAAAATGGCTAGATTCAAGGGGTATGGAAACAGACTCCCCTCTGGACAGGAGGAGCTGCAAAGTCATAGTGCAGGAGAGAAAGATATGGCAAAGAATGAACAAGTGTGGTCCTTTTCAGTCTTGGCAACTTTCCATAGCTTGCCACAGGATCCTTTGACCAGTTATCATAGAGTCCAGAAACTATGAAAACAGCCTTAAAATATCCTTCATAGAGCAGCTTTGGTCCAAGAACACCCCAGGACTTTCCATTTCACATGGGCTTAAATTCAAGGCACTTTTTCATCATGCTTCCCATGGGACAGCTCTTCAATCTCAACATCATCAACTGGCAAAGTAGCAATTTTCCAAGACCCAAGTCTGGGTAGAGAAATTTCCTAAGAGTTCAGCAAAAACAGGGAACAGAACCCAACTCTGAGTAGTTTAAGAAACTGATTGGGGCGCCTGGGTGGCGCAGTCGGTTAAGCGTCCGACTTCAGCCAGGTCAGGATCTCGCGGTCTGTGAGTTCGAGCCCCGCGTCAGGCTGTGGGCTGATGGCTCGGAGCCTGGAGCCTGTTTCCGATTCTGTGTCTCCCTCTCTCTCTGCCCCTCCCCCATTCATGCTCTGTCTCTCTGTCCCCAAAATAAATAAACGTGGGAAAAAAAAAAAACTTAAAAAAAAAAAAAAGAAACTGATTAAAGTGGGAAGGCTTAAGGAATAAAGATAGGGCAGATTAAAGCATGCAGAGACTAACCATGGGAGGAAGTCATTACCACCCCCGGCTTTAACTGGAGTCCAGTGAGCACTAGAACCTTGGAGGAGGAGCCATTGGACAGGAGCTACAGACATGGAAAGATATGGCCATTTGAAGAAACTTGGCCCAGACAGGTAGGAAGGAGAGAAGAGACACCTTAACCTCTGTCTTCTTTCCTTGTGGTACCACCCAGTGACCAAACTGAACTGGAAGCCTGAAGGCAAGAGAGTCCAGTGATAAAGCCCGCAGAGGTCAGCCTCTCAGGACACCCATCAGGACAAAGAAGGGTGAAGAACAGGTTGGAGGGTGGGGGGAGGAAGAAACACAGTGCCACTACTGCTGACTACTACTGGGCAGTGACACCAACCACAGTGGACACTGCTGTTGTAACCATTCTCACTGTGACCTCAGAGAATGGGGTAGCTCACATCACTGCTGCCCCACCCTTCCAGGGAATACTGTACTCTGTTTCTGGCTTCTCTCCAGCACTAGATCCTGTGCCCACGTCTGAAAATGGATGCAGCAAGTCTGAGCTGACAGGATCTGAAGCACACACCTGTACCCCAGCTATAAAGGAGTGTGAAAAAAACACTAAGCACCCAGCATTTTGTAGCCACTCTATCTGGGGGTTAGGTCTTGTTTTCTGTCAAGATAAATAAGGTGGGACATTTTGTAAACCCATCAAGGAAGTGGTGCTAATGCTGGACAGCCAAGAAGAAGGACCTCCACAGAAGTCCCTTGGGCAGCTGCATGTCTGCTGTGTGCAGTAGGCCAGTCCCACCTCAACCTTGACTCTCACATGGACAGTGGAGCCTGGGATGGTGGCTTCTTGGTCAAGCCCATCTGTAGACATCCAGGTCCTTCTCTCCCAACTCCTTACCATCTAAAAGTCAGGTGCACTGGAGGGATTGGGGCTGCAGGCACACCAGGAGGGAGCTGCCCTTCAAAGGAAACACAGTGTCTTGATAGGAAACCTAAGGAAATGAAAGCAATTATGCAACACTCTGCTAGAGTGACACAGCCTCTACATCTTTTGCCTGATGTAGATATTCAGGAATCTGCTGCCTTCTGTCAACCAAATCCTGGCATGAAGACTTGCCTTCCTCTGCCTGTCAACTGCATTCAGTTCTCATTACAACCTCCCCAAGATGAGCCATGTGTTCCCTGTCTCATTCTGACACGTGGCATTAGCAGCGAGGGCGGACTTTGAGGGGAAGGAGGACTAATTTAGAATTAGCCTAATTCTAATTTAGTCTAACCTGGAACAAATGGTTTTCAGCACTCACCTAACCAGGATGCCCTATGAATCTGGCCCTGACCTACCCTTCCATTGCAAATATAATAGCTGGTAAGTATTGAGTGTTATCTATGTGCCCAAGATGTAATTAGGTTTCTTCCTACCTAACTACCTAAATAATTTAGCTTTCACACCAACTCTATGTAATAGACACTACTATTGTTTCCCTTTTACAGGTAAGAAATGGAGGCTCAGGGGGTTAAGGGACCTACCCAACATCACAGCTGGTAAGCAGCAGAGCTAGGATTCAAACCCCAGCAGAACATAAGCTTCTGACCAATAGACTCTACTGCCCATATGAATGGTAGTCCCAGAAATTCCCTCGGCATATGAAGGATTCTAAAGTTTATATGTCATTTAGTTTATATGTGTCTGCTTCAATCACATTTACCTAGTGACAGCCTATTTTGAAAAATTTTCATATATATGTGGTAGTATGGAAAAAATAGCCAGAATATTTTCTAGAAGAAAATACTTTTTTTTAGTTTATTTATTTATTTTGAGAGAGAGAGAGAGAGAGAGAGAAAGAGCAAGAGGGGAAGGGGGAGAGAGAGGGAGAGAGAGAATCCTAAGCAGGCTCCACGTTATCAGTGCAGAGCCCGACACAGGGCTCAATTCTACCAACCATGAGATCATGACCTGAGCCAAAATAAAGAGTCAGATGCTCAACCAACTGAGCCACCCAGATGCTCTATGGAATCTGCTTAATCATAGAACACCAACAAGTAACTTCCTTGGACTGCATGGCAATAACAGTTTCCAAAGATGAGGCCAAATTTTGCTTTTGTGTGTCTTCACAGATATGTTAAAGGGAAGAGAAAGGAGGAATATCAAACAGAGCTACTAAAAAGTCACACGACACTAGGAGGCTCCCATTCTGCAAATCAATGTTGTTAAAATTTATGTTCCTTGCTAGCCTACCGGGCCTGGGGTTTCAGAGTGAAAAAGCAAACTGTCTTGATCTAGAGCCTTTTCTAGTGATGACAAGGATACCTCCGATCGGAACTCCCTTCCTATACTCAGTTCAGTCCATAAACAAGCTCAGGAAATTGCTTTTAATATTTTGTTCAGAAAAAAATATTAGTGAGCTTTTTGGCAGTAACCACTAAGGCAGAACATAGATACTCTATGACACAATAATTCCAACTCTAGGTACACACCCAACAGAAATACATACTATGTTTACCAAAAGATATGTACTAAGATGTCTGTCTTTTAATAGCCCCCAAACTAGAAACAACTTGTGTCTCACAACAGCACAATGAACACATAAACTGTTTTGTATTCACATAATATCACATACTATAAAGCAATAAGAATGAACAATCTACATCTACATACAACTAAATGGAACAATCTCACAGATATGATGTTGAATATAAGTAAACTATTCATACTGTATGATGCCATCTGCATAAATCATGTTGTAGTTATGTCCTGCTGTGTAACAAATGATACCACAGTTGGTAGATTTAAACAACATTTGCTCATGAATCTGAATTTGGGCTGGGCGCCATAGGGCAGCTCATCTCTGCTTCACTCTGAAGGAGAAGGGGACACTGGGAAGCTGAAACCTGTATCATCTGAAGGCTCCTTGCTCACACATGTGATGGTTGATGTCCTCTATCAGCTGGATCCTCAACTGGGACTGTGGTTGGAACATATACATGTAGTCTTGCAAGTGGCCAGGTTCCAAGGGTAAGAATCCCAAAAGGATCAGCAAATAGTCATACTGCCTTTTATAAATTAGCCCCAGAAGCCACGTGGTGTGATTTCCACCATAGTTAACAGGTCCACACATATTCAAAGGGAGAGAATGGAGATTCCACCCCTCAAAGGAGGAAGGTCAGCACCACATTTTCAGAAGAGGTAAGATGGGTTACATTAGTACATTCACTTTTGAAAAACATACCTACCATAATATACAAAATAGGCAAAACCAATCTATGGTTTTAGAAGGAAAGATAGTTATTACCATTAGGAAGAGGGCAGTGACTAGAAAGGAACATGAGATGGGTTGCTGGGGTTCTCATAATGTTCTATTTTCTGAGCCAGGGCTGATTCACTTTGTGAAATTCATCAAGCTGCACCGATTCGTGCACTTTGTGAATGTATACTATAATTCAGTAAGAGATATTTTTTTAAGAATGTTAGGAATGGTATCTTGACAAAGCTTGGTGAATTCAGTGGGTCCAATCCAAAATTTCCTCAACAATAGCCCCAGTCACTTTCACTGGGATATATGATCATAAGGTAAATAAAAGCATTGTGGTAGGATGTTGGCCCTCTTACTGCTGACTTACAACTTGTTGGCATGGAACCAATGGGTTTCCTTTTCTCAGGGCCAGAGAAAGGTTAAAGTCCATAGTGATAGTTAATTTTATGTGTCAACTTGGCTGGGCCACAGTGCCCAGGCATATGGTCAAGCATTATTCTGGACGTTTCTGTGAGAGTGTTTTTGGATAAGATTAACATTTAATCCAATTAACGTTTAAATTGGTGTACTTTGAGTAAAGCAGATTGGTTTTTTATGTGGGTGGGCCTCATCCAATAAGTTGAAAGCCTGAACAGAACAAAAGACTGACATCCCCCAAGCAAGCAAGTGGGGATGTTGCCAGCAGATCATCTTTGGACATGAACTACAACATTAGCTCTTTCCTGAGTTTCCAGACTCCTGGCCCACTGCAGATTTTGGACTCACTAGGCTCCATAATCACATGAGCCAATTCCTTAATATTCTCTCTCTCTCTCTCTCTCTCTCTGTCTCTCTCTCTCTCTGTCTCCATACACATTTTGTTGGTTTTGTTTCTCAGGAGAGCCCTAACTAATACATCCATATTTTGGGTGCCTGGCTTATGTTCCTTCTATGACGTAAACTAGATGTCAGCTGGGTGGTCTATGCCTCTCAAGAAGCTGATAAAACTTTCTCACCCCCAATTTCCATGTCTGTGTGAGGTTTCAAAGCTCTCCCTATGGCTTCTCTTCATCTAGAGGTTTCTTCTAAATGCTTCTTTCTCTCTTAATACTGTCTTGTAATTCATACACAAACCCAACCCCTCACTGGTTTCCATTAAAAAAAATTATCTTAAGCATTTCATGAGTTCATTGACTTTACTAAAATTTTGAGACAGTAAAAAACAGATACTTGGATTAGTCAGCTATTGCCACAACGTGTTGTGTAACAAACATTCCCAAAACCCAGTGGCATACAATAAGAATTTATTCCCTGATCACATATCAATGGAATGGCTGGGGTTTGGCTGATTTAGTGTAGACTTTAAGTAGGCATGGCACACATTGTGGATTGGGTACAGGTGTGTTCCACATGACCCTCATTGCCCTTGGTCTTGCATATATCCAAGGCATGTTTTTACCATGGTGAAAATGAGAAATGCAACACAGCAAAATCCCTGCCCAAGAGCATTTTAAGCTTCCATTCATGTCATATCTGTTAACATCTCATCAAACAAATCAAGTTAAGTGGACAAACCTAAAGTCAAGAGGTGGAGCCAACACTCAGCCCCCCATCCATGAGACCACGGCAAAGGTGTGGCAATATAACACCAGAGGGGAGGGGAGAACTGAGATTAGCTATTCAAACTCCCACTGTGGGGTCTCCTGCCATCCCTCAGCCCCACACCACCTCCCTCTACTTTCCTCTTTTCACTTCACCTCCCTCCAGGGCTCCAGAAAAAAAACCTCTTCTTCATCTCTGCAAGATGGTTTCCCTTTCATTCAGACCTGAAGCATTGTTTCCTTCTCCAAGCTCAGCACATCTCCTTAGTACAAATAGATCTCTCCCACCCATCTCCAGGAAGCTTGCTAAAAAATTAAATTTGCCTAAAATGTACATGTAGCTTAGGCAGAGCCCCTCAGTCTGTGGCTATTGATGCTGCTGAGCCATCCACTATGTCACTCTACAAAGAAAAATAAGCCATCACCGTCCACCCTCCAAACTCTTTCACTTGTGAGCTCTCAAGTCAGGGAGATGAATATGGAATTTCCAGACTCCCAAGCCATTCAAAATAAAGAGTCAGGTTCCCCTGAGGAATTGCATGAGTCTCTTTCTGAATGAACCTCTGTCCAAAAAACAAACAATACAAACTTCTTTCATAGGAGTCTCAGGGGCAACGCTTTCATGGAGCAAATCCATCTGCTAGCCCTAAAGCATATCCCCAGGCAAGCTGGGAAAATCAAACAGAAAATTAAGCCTGTGCTCCAGCTCCTCTCCCTGGCTGGCCCTCCGTCCTCATCAGTGCAGAATGTGGCTCACCCTACTAGGAGGGCCGGTGTGTTGAAGGCCAGGAGTGGGAGTGGGAGGCAGCATCGCCCAAACCCTCCAGGGGCTGCTCTGATGCTGACTCTTTTCACAAAAAGATAATGAACACACCCACAGCTCCTCTGGGTCTGAGGGCTGACATTACCTTTCCATTTTGTTCCAGAAACATCACTGAGCTGTGTTACTAGGCTTGTTTTGGAAGAGTGTGGGGAATGGAGCGACATCTATTGCAGACAATATCTTCAGGAGCCATAGAAAAGTAAAGTGTGCAGACACAGGCTGTGATCATAAGGCAGCAGACTTGTGGAAGGTCTGGGTCCTGGGAGTCGGGGAGCCAGCCTACAGGCAGCCATGGGGATACGGTGAGGCACTGATTCTAAGACGGACTTGGTTCCCCATCTGAACAGCCCCGAGCTGGGATGCATCTTATCAAAGGTTCCTGAAAAACACTTCCTCTAGGAAGTAGTCGTCTAGTAACTGTGGCCTACATGTGCTTGAATGTCAAGAGCACCAGTATCAAACCTGGCAGGGTGGTGGCAGCCAACAGCAGAGCACCCAATTGGTGGGGGTGGGAAGAAGGTGAAATATGGGCTCAGCAGCCCCCCATAGAGCAGGAATTGAAAGCAAGCTAGCTTTCCATAATGACAAAACCAGCTTATAAGCCCAAAGCCAAGGGCTTTTAGTTCTTGTATGGATTACATCTAGAATTGCTACACCAACATATCTCTTGAGGACACTGAGGACAATACTTCTGGGGAGAGAGAGGGAACCAGTCAAAAGTGAGTCCGATTAGTCAGACTTAACAATTAAGTAAGTGTTAAGAAATCTAGAGTACGTTCACCAATTTGTTTTGCTTGTATTTTTTTTATGTTCACCAAAGAGGAATATATGATAAAACCTTCATGTAATTGAGTCTGAAAGAGTGCTTTCAATATGTTAAGGATAAATTCTGAATGATAAGAAAGCAGGATGCCAAAGTATTCATGGCAATGCTTTTTCTTCATTGGTGAGACAGCAATAAAAATGCACTTTAAGACCAGGTGGGGCTAAAGATGGCATTTTATACTGGGCTTCACCAGATCCCAGATCTAATCTCTCACCCCAATCACAGTGCTCAAAAGGGGGCCAGATGCAGGCAGAACCATGAGCCACATTGAGTTCCTAGTCCACATCCCCACCCTCACTTTATGTCACTTCCCTCTCCCTTCCTTCTTAAATGAAAAACCTCTTCCCTCAGATATCAAGTACCACTGGATCCCTTGTCTGGGTCAATTCTCAGAAAAAGCTTTGTTCCTTTCTTCTCCCTGGGAGACAGAGGACATGGAAGGCTCAAGAGAACATGTGTTCCCTAGCATACTTGCATTTTAGCAGTGGCAAAGGGAAGAGCCTCTAAGAATGGGATTCAGGCACTGGCAGTCAGAAAGGAAGGTTGGGGGAGTGAGGAATGAGTTCTTACCCACCACTCCTTGAAATCTGGCAAAGTGAGCCAATGAAGACACATGGACAGCCTGGACAACCTGGGGGGAATGGATTTGAATTTACAAAAAAATGTGCCTTCTCACCTTCAGGTTCCAAGTAAATGTTGTAGGTGTTTCGGAAAATGTTAAATAATCTACATGCCAAGGAGATAGAAAGCAAATCCAGAAACTACCCACCAACAGTAGGTTGGATAAACACATTGCAGTATATTCACAAAAGGAAATATGGTGCAACAAACAGGACAGGCAAGTCAAAGAATGTACAAGAAACTCATGAACGGCACAGATAGCACATTGAGCCAAAGAATCCAAAAGCAAAAATCATAAAGAGTGCATGATTCTGTTTATATAAGAAGCGAAAATAAAATTAAATAAATAAAAAGCAAAAGCTGGAGAAACTAAACAATGTTATTTTATGTTGCGATTGCTGTTTCCCTTGGTGGGGAGACCAGGAAGGGACTGGGAGGTGGCATAAGGATGCTCGGGATAGTCTGGGTGTGGTTACATGCATATGTTCACTTTATGAAAAGTCATTGGGCTGTACACTTACAATGTATGGACCTTCTTCGTGTATGTATGCTTAAAGGGTTTCTTTTAAGTTTTAAAACTTAGTTTTAATAAAAAGTGTTTTAAAAGGGAAGATTCCTTTGGTCACTGAGACTAGAGAGAAACCCAAACAGGCTGCCTATAGGATCTAGAGAAAGGAGACAACCCTGACTCATTGGTTTCCACTTCCATCATCCTGCCTGAAACTAAAGCATCACTCCAAGCTAATTATATATTGTATGTCACTACAACTTAATGAAACAAGGCTCGGCCAACAAAAAAGAACTCCCTTGACAGCCCTCAGAAATGCATTTCACACATGTGTCAATCAAGGCTTTGAAAGGCGTCAGCTTCCTTCCCCGGGGCCCCATTTTTATTGAGCTGTTATTGACATATAACGTTGTATTAGTTTCAGGTGTACAACATGATAATTTGAAGTATGTATATATTGCAAAACAATTACCACAATAAGTTCACTTGACACCCAGAACCTCACCTGGTTACAAAGTTTTTTCTTGTGATGAGAACTTTTAAGATCTACTCTTTTATAAGCTTCCTTTTTTTTTTTTTTAATTTTTTTTTCAACATTTATTTATTTTCGGGACAGAGAGAGACAGAGCATGAACGGGGGAGGGGCAGAGAGAGAGGGAGACACAGAACCGGAAACAGGCTCCAGGCTCTGAGCCATCAGCCCAGAGCCCGACGCGGGGCTCGAACTCGCAGATTGCGAGATCATGACCTGGCTGAAGTCGGACTATAAGCTTCCTTTTTAAAGGAAGACTTCCAACATATGCATGCACACGCACGTGCACACATGATGCACTCAAAACCTCTGATAGCTGTAATTTGCAACTTAGGCTAAGTCATAGCTCTGTTTCATTCATTCCATTTGTCTGTTTGGTGGCCCCCAATCTCTTTCCAGCCAGTTTTTACTTTCCCTTCCTCCAACATTCGATAAGCCAAATTTAACAGTGAGCGATTATTTATTCGGCCAACATTGACTAACACCTGCCATGACATAGTCCTGTGCTAGGTGTTTGATATAATCTGACAACAATCATATGAGGCTGGAAACATGGCCATTTCACAGATGGAGAAACTGAGGCACAGAGGGCTCACAGGGCTTATCCAAGCACAGCAAGAAGGGGAGCTGTGATTCACCCAGAGTTCCATTCCTTGTTGGAAATTATAACCTTGATTTTTCAGTTATGTAATACTGCATAATGAGCCACCACAAAACAGCAGCTAAAACAGGAACTTGCTTTGCTCAGAGTATGAGGGCTAACTGGCTCAGCCGGGCAGTCCTCGCTCAGGGTCTCTGATGAGTTTGCAGAGAGATGTGGTATGACTGCGTTCATCTCCAAGGACCCCTTGTTGGGGGTCTGGGGTCCTCAGGCAGGTCTCTCTGTATCCCCATGTGGCATTTCCATGCAGCGACCTCGGGGTGGCAGGACCTCTCACATGGGCTGAATGTGTCCATGAGACCCTGGCAGAAGCCTAGGAAGCCATGCAGCATCACTTCTGCCACTTTATAACCAACAGGGCCACCACAAGGGCCCCCCAGGTTCACAGGGAGGGGACCGAGATTCCACCTCTTCATGGGAGGAGTGTGTAAGAATTTGAGGCATGTTTTAAAACCACCACCACCTGTACATTATAACTGTGGATACTGACAATTATTGCCCCAATATTTCACTCTCTTCCCACACTTTTTTATTTATTTATTTATTACCATTTATTTATTTATTTTAATTTTTTTTTTAATTTACATCCAAATTAGTTACCATATACTGCAACAATGATTTCAGGAGTAGATTCCTTAATGCCCCTTACCCATTTAGCCCATCCCCCCTCCCACAACCCCTCCAGTAACCCTCTGTTTGTTCTCCACATTTAAGAGTCTCTTATGTTTTGTCCCCCTCCCTGTTTTTATATTATTTTTGCTTCCTTTCCCTTGTGTTCATGTGAGAGAGAGAGAGACAGAGAGCAGGGGAAGGCATAGAGAGAGGGAGATACAGAATCTGAAGCAGGCTCCAGGCTCTGAGCTGTCAGCACAGAGCCTGATGCAGGGTTCGAACCCACAAACCGCCAGATCATGACCTGAGCCCAAGTTGGATGCTCAACCGACTGAGCCACCCAGGTGCCCCACCACCACCACTTCTAATTGCAAAATGCACTTCCCTACCTTCTGATTTTGGGTATGGCCATGTGACTTGCTCTGGCCAGTGGGATGTTAGTGCAGTGATGTGCCCATGAGATTGGAACAGGTTTGTGCAAGTAGGCTTGCCATCACCACGGGTGAAACACACCTGGTAGGGCCAGGCTGCTGGTTGGAGGAGGAGGAAAAGGGGTAGGGACCAAAGCAGCACAGTAAAGTCACCCCAGCCACACCTGGCCAAGATTAGAGGACCCTCAGCCAGCCTGCAGACCCAGGAGAATAATTCAGCATCGGTCAAGCCACAGAACGTTGACATAGCCTGTAACACAGGGCTTTTGTGGTTCTAAGTAAATGGTGCACCACCACACAAAAATGACATGGGGCCCATTTCAGAAAGAATATTTAGGAAATGTGAGAAAGCCTTATGACTAATAGTGTGTGAGAGCACTGGCTAAGATGAAGACATCGTAAATAGGAGACAAATTAATATGTCAGCCAAGCTGGTCAATGACATTCTAGAATGAAACTACAGGGTGGATTTGTCCAGAGAGTCCCATCAAAGCCACTGCCTGAGTCCTGCTCATACCTGGCTGCCTTGAACCAGCTCACTGATAACCTGCTCATCGTGATGCTTGAGTCCCAGAGGGTATGGGATACACAGGTATGTGCAAGTGGATTTTGTGCTGTGTGCGGAGTATGAAAATGGGACAGCATCTTTGGATGATTCTTTGTAATGAAGAACAATTAAAATTCCACAGTCACTAGTCCATTGTCTTGAGCTCTGACGCTGGCTATTTCTTTAAATAAAAGGGAAAAAAAGAAAGAAAAATTTATTTGACCTTTATTAAACTTCTCTCAGAAAAATGATCACCTATGCATTACTGATTCACCTACACAAACCCATCCCTTATGGGGCCTGCCCCTTTCCACCACCACAATGTCTTTCCTAAGAGACAGGGGAAGTAGCTCAGCAAGAAGCATCTGGAATCAGAGTTAGAGAATTCTGGCACTTGCAGGAATGTGGGAGTCCACCTAATCCAACTTATCTGATTCCCTGAGAAAGGCAAGGCTGGAGCTCATGGAGGGCAAGTTTCCTCCTGATGGTCACACAAGTGAGGCTGGGAACCTGCTTGGAATAGAGCTCAGGTCCACCTTTAGAAGATTCCCAGGAAGACCAGTAAACCCCTGGGATTACAACAACCATAGCCTTGCATTCTTCAGTCCTCTGGATTTAAGTTTATTCCACTCTGAAAGGTAAACCCAGGATTAGGTGAATTTCAAAGTCCTATCTAGCACTTTGATTTTTGTTTTTTAAACAATTCTATGGGAGGAGGTTAAGGACACTAAACCTCTCTCAATAAGGTGTTTGGAGTCAAACGTCCCATTTTCAAATCCTGTCCCCACCCTTATCTTGTGCCCTTGCCCAAGTCACTCAATTTATCTTCCCTAGATGACCCAGATGACCCAGCAGGCAGAGTGAGTCCCTAGCACGGCCACCTGCAATTCAAAGGCACTCGGGGTTTCTCTGTTTCCGAAAAAATAATTTGCTATGTGGCAGTTGTATTTATTGGAAAGCTGCTCTCCTGAAGACCTTGTGTAAATCCCAGCTCACATAAGGCAAGACCCTCACAAAAGTTGGTGGGTTTTCGCTTTACCAGCTCAAGCAGCCTGCTGCCATGGGCAGTATCTTAAACGCACCTTACAAACCATTCTTTCTTGACAGCTTTCAAATTTTGCAATTCCCAACCAACTTTAATGTAATGATACTCTATGTTTGTATCATGAAGTGAGACTTTGTTATAATTTTATATTAAATGATTTCAGAATCACGTCACTCAAATTCACATTTAAAATAACTAAAATTATATATGACATTTCAAAAGACATCAAACCAGTCATCAGGGAGAAAAACTCAGACCTTGGCCTATCTTTGTGCTTGATTTATAGTTTAGCACATTTTTTATTTCTAATCACATGTGTTAAGTGGGAGGAAGCGCCATCATCTTTTTGAGGCCTAGCCCTTGCCAGGTCTTCACCCTCCCAGTAGAAATCAAATAATTTCAGGACCTCTCCCAGTGGAGATGACAAGGGACTAAGGTGACTGGCACCTAGACAAATGTGCCCAAGATGCCACCTCACTCTTTTCACTGACCTGACATCTCCTTTCCCAGGTAACTTTCAAATACTGACTCTCTTTTTTTTAAGAATTATAAATATCCAAGGCAAATGGGGATCAGCTGGGGTTGTGTCTCCCGTCACAGGCTTGAAGAGAAACAGGCCCACTGGGGATGGAAGGATGGCATCGCACGTCTGGTTGGCCATAGAACCAGGATGCCATGGCATTCTCTGACCCTCCTACAGCTTCCCACTGCCTCACATCCCCAGCCTGCCTGCTGCACACCATGGCCTTGCCACAAATTTATGGCTTCAAGGTTCCTTTAGACTTGGGAGAAAAGATAGTGCCATTGGGAATGGGAGGCTTTCTTTCTCCCCTTGGCTGTTTCTCTTCTTTTTTTTAACATCTTATTTTTTATTCTTATTTTTGGAGAGTGGGAGAGGGACAGAGAGAGAGGGAGAGAGAGAATCCCAAGCAGGCTCCACAAAGGGCCTGATCCCACAACCCTGAGATCATGACCTGAGCTGAAATCACAAGTCAGACATTCAACAAACTAAGCCACCCAGGCGCCCCTGTTTCTCCTCTCGAGCCTATTTACTAACCCATTAGGCTGCAGCCTGGACAGACACTGATACAAAACCCTCAGTTTCCTGGGGCAGAGTCTTATATTTAGGTCTTTTGTCACTGTCCCTTCAGTGATGTCGCAGAACCACCTTCATCATGAGGTTTACCAACAGAGCCTGGAGGAATCTGGGGTACCAAAAACTGTATCCTCTGGAAATCCCAGCTTTATGAGTCTTTGGACCCAATTTGGAGAGTAACATCCCCCATCTGAACCTACTCTTCCATTATACAGGGCCAGCCAACATTGTGTCCACATCTTTGAAGGCATTTCTCAGACTCAGATCCCATGAGGAGGACAAGTCCTATCTCCAGACTAGAAGGCCATGCTCTGGCTGGCTCCCATGCCTGACCAGCCTTCTGACAATATCCATCACTGACCACCATGCTCCAGCCCCACAGGCCTGGTCTTCTGTTCCTGGAATTTATCTTGCTCTGCCAGCCACAGGGCATTTGTACATGCTGTTTCCTGTGCCTGGAATGGTCTCATCTCTGCCCCATCTGAAGTTACCTCCCACTCACTCCTCTGATCTCATTCCCCAGGAAGCCTGTCCTGACCCCCATGCAGTCTGCGAGAACCTCCTCAGCTTTTTCTTATGAGCTTTCACCACAATGTGTAGCCAGGGATCACACTGGAGGTTCCCTGAGGACAGGAGGGGTCCATGCACTGCTCACCACTGCATCCTTTACACTCAGTACAAGGCCGAGTAGACACATTACATAGTAGGTGCTCAGTAATTATCACTGAATGCATGAATATATGCTTAGGGGTTGGCAACATCAACAGTTTGTCCCTTTTCCTTATGCAAAGAGCAGGATTCCCAATGAAGAAGATAGTCAAAGGGAGAGGTGCCAGCCTTGAACTGTCTTCCTAACTCCCGACTTCTCATCAAACTCTCCCAGAGGCTCTTCTGAATCCCACCCCCCAAAACATTTGTGCTTTGGAAGCACTCCTGAAGACACCCATGTTTGAATGGAGTCCTCAAGCGTTCAGAGAAGTTTTGAGATCGCTTGCCTGTAACAGGTTCCATCCTGCTTTGCAGACCACCAGGGACTCAAATAAACTTGAAAAGCTAGGGGATCCTTTTGTCTAAAAAAGATGTCTTCAGCCATGCTCTTTTATCTGTGAGGAGCGAGAAAGCACACACAGCTCCACCCTCTTACTGGTTAAAATCCTGATTAATATATGTAATTCCCTGGAAACAAGCACGGACATCTCCAGAAAAATCTACCAGTCCCCCACTTAGTACACTCAAGCTACAAAACAACGAAAAAGGTACTTAGGGATGAGGCACTTTCTGATCAGTTAAGGGAAAGTCTTCCTCGGCCGGAAATGTTCCAGAGGCTGCCAGACAGAACCATGGAGATAGTCATTACTCAGCTGCCCCAGTGAGCCCAGCGGCCCTCCATCATGGTATTTTCCTCGACTCCTCACCCCACCCCCATTTCCAGATCACTCCACACTCCTCCCCCCTCAAGCTGTGGGAGCATCCTCAGGGGCCTCCTTCCCATCTGGGTTCACTGGCCACCTGCAAATCTTGTCCTGGACTTCAGGAGCCCCCAGCTGTTTTTCAGAGTTGGCTAAACATGAACTTAAGTACACTGCTGGGCTATATAAATATTGTGCTCCACAGAATGGTATAAAGCAGATATTTTTAGGAGGTCACAGATGTTTCTTGTGATTAGCCAAGTTACAATTCTGGAAGAACTTTTTTTCCACAAAGCAAAGTTAAAAAGGATCTTCAGCAGCAGCTTGTGGGTACTCCATGAGGTAGGCCAGTGCAGGCACTGGGCAGAGCTCTTTCCAGCTAGAAGAGTTTCCCTTCAAAACCCAGCAAGTGGGGTCCAAAGTCCATGACCATGGAGCAGGTCAGACAACAAGTAAATCCCATGCCCAACCCCAACATGAGTTATTTCTCTACCTCTGGACTTCCCCCGCCTCTCAATTCATGCCACAAACATTCATGAAGCACCTACTTATGCAAGATGCTATGCCACAGCTGTCTTTGCAAACTCAGATACTAAGCGACAGAGAGGGACTTCTGGTCACATGGACCTACAAGAAGGCTCACAGCAGCACTATTCAAAATAGCCCTGGAATCAACTGGAAACAATCTGAATACAATGAAACACCACTCAACTGTGAAATGAACAACCGTAACTACACTGGACAGTATACCTGAGTCTCAGACACAGAATGCTGGGTGGAAGAAGCCATTTATATATATACAAAAACAGGCAATACTAAAATCTACGATGTTAGAAGTCAAAATAGTGGGTACCCTCAAGGAGGAAGTAAGTAGGAGGCAGCATGAGAGGGGGGGTCCTGGGTACTGATCTGTCTTATTTCCCAAGCCAGGTGCTGGTTATGGGGGTTTATTCCATTTAGGAACGTCTGTTGAGCTGCACACCTAGGATTTGCAAGCTTTTCTCTATAAAAAGTGTATTTAAAAAAGTAAATGAATAAAAGCAATGTGCCCACGGTGCCACAGCTAGGAAGTGGCAAGGGCAAGACCCAGCCCCAGGCAGTCTCATCCTAGAGTCCAAGCTCTTACCCCCAACAAGTTAGAGTCCTGCTAGGGTGGCCAAACTCAGCACCTACTACGGTCCGTTTTTGGATCTCACTATCACTGTATACTCCAGTTGATTTCCACCTGCCTGAGAGCTTTCTTAGGTGCCTGGAGCTCACTCTGCCTGGGAGCCAACAGCCCCTGGTCCAGGAGCAGCTATCCACCAAAGGCTGATGGGAGTTGGTTTAAAAATTCCACAGCCTTTCCTTGGTGAGATGATTCTCTCTAAAGTGTATCTCCTTGAACATCCCCATGGGTTCAATTACAAACAGGAATCTCCTGCCTTCCTGTCCAGTCTCATAGTCCCCACTCCCTGACAGGTGTTTCCCAGGACTGCCTTCCAAGTAAGCTGCTGTCAGTCAAATCTTTGCCCTGTGGTCTGTTTCCAGGGCATCAAATTCAGGCAGCCCCTTCTCAGAGAGACCTTCCTTGACCACCCAGCTCCCCGTAGCTACATTACCACTTTTCTCCTTTTCAGTTATACAGTCAACCCTTCAACAACATGAGGGTTAGGGGCACCGACCCCCCGCCATGTAGTAAAAAAATCTATGTATAACTCTGACACCCCTCATAACTTAACTACTAATAGCCTACTGCTGACTGAAAGCCTTCCCAATAACATAAACAGTTGATTAACACATATTTTGTAGGTTATATGTATTATATCCTGTATTCTTACAATGAAATAGAGAAAAGAAAATGTTATTAAGAAAATCATAAGGATGGGGCGCCTGGGTGGCGCAGTCGGTTGAGCATCAGACTTCAGCCAGGTCACGATCTCGCGGTCCATGAGTTCGAGCCCCGCGTCAGGCTCTGGGCTGACGGCTCAGAGCCTGGAGCCTGTTTCCGATTCTGTGTCTCCCTCTCTCTCTGCCCCTCCCCCGTTCATGCTCTGTCTCTCTCTGTCCCAAAAATAAATAAACGTTGAAAAAAAAAAGAAAATCATAAGGAAAAGAAAATATATTCAAATTACAGTACTGCATTTATCAAAAAAAAAATTTACATGTAAGTGGACCCGTGTCCACTGTGGGACAACTGTGCTCACCTTCTGAAATCATTTCGCTTGGTTATTTGTTTACTGTTTGTTTCCCCACCACCCACATATGGCCCCCATCCAACAATTCGTCCAACAATGAAAGCCTAGGAGAAGAGGAACCTCTGCTTGCTCAGCACTTGTCCCCTAGCACCTAGAACCAATAGTGATTTCCAGAGTATTTAGTAACAAGTATGGTAAAGAAGAAACCCATCATAATGGGGTCTGACCAAAGGGAACAAATCCTGGTCTCATAAATCACTGGTGTAATACCAATATAATATCATTAGTGTCTAACAAATGATAAGTGCTCAGCAAATATTTATTAGAGTACTGAATTAATCAGCCTATGAACAAATGAAATCTGGCAGCTCACTACTAAAAATCCAAAATCTGCCCTAACTTAAACTCTCCAGAACAGAAAGCTTGCCCTTGTTGCTGATGCTTTCCTGGATCTCATGCCTAAAGACATGTGAACAAACCTACCTTTGGGAGCTGAGACTGCCATTTCCCCTCTGAGGAGCGAGGAAATCAGCTGCAAAACAGTAGGAGCCCTAACAGTTGCCACAGGTTCCAGAACCTCAGGCTGGACTATACCCCAGCATGGGTAATCAGAGAAACCTCCATGGGGGCCATGAGTCTTTTGCCTCATCCCTTCCAGGCCCAAAGTAGGCTAAGTCTTTTCTGAGCTGAAGGAGGTGGATCCCCAAGGAAGCTCTTTTAGCCCAAGCCCTGACCTAACTCCTTTCTCCAGCCGACCTCACCATACTTTAGCCTCTCTAAACCCAAGATTCCTGCCCTGAGGGTTGTTTCCCAGTGAAGAGGGGTCCACTTTCCAACCTTCATCAGGAAAGCTGCCTATTGTCAGGTTTTCCCTAAAGAACACAAGGAAATGTGAGACAAGTTTCAGTTGGGTAAGTCAAGTGGAACCTTTAACGCTTCAGGAGGGCACTCTTTGAAGAAGGGATCTATGTGTAACCGTTTAGAATAAGTTAAAATGCAGAATGGAGGGGGTCACCTGGGCGGCTCAGTTGGTTGAGCACTGACTTCAGCTCCAGTCATGATCTCACGGTTCGTGAGTTCAAGCCCCAACATAGGGCTCATGGCTGTTAGCACAGAGCCCACTTCAGATCCTCTGTCCCCCTCTCTCTGCCCCTCCTCCACTTGCACTCTCTCAAAAATAAATAAAACATTTTTTTAAAATGCAAGGTGGAGAACAGTCTCTGTGGTCAGCTATTGTTCCTGTAAAAACAAAAAAGTGGAAATTGGCACATGTACATTAGGGGGATTTGTACCTATCTGGGAGAGCACACAAGAAACTGGTAACTCTGGGTGCCTCTTGGCATAAAATTAGGAGAAAGGAGTCAGGAAAAGTATGAAGAAGCAAATTTTCTTCACATATTCTTTTGCACTATTTGAATTCTTTTTCCATGTGCATAGTTTTCAAAAAAAAATTAAGGAGTTTGTTTGTTCATTCTACAAACATTTAGGGAATGTACAGTGGGTACCAGGCATTGAAAGGATGAGACAAAGTGAAATCAGGCCCTGAGTGATCCCTACCCTCAGCAGTGTACCAGCACAGGGAGGTGTGCAGGCCAGCCACATCTCCCATCATCCACGCTGAGACCCTTCTGAAGGAGGCAGTGCCACAAACCGAACATCAAGCCAGAAATGTAAAATGAAACTGTGCTGAGCAACCCAAGGTGTCTGGATGGCCCAGACAGGAGGTCAGGCACCCACAGTACGTGGGCTGGAAAGAAGAGGGTCAGAAGCACTGCGGGAGAGGAAGCTGACAGTGGAGTTGGGGCAGCTTCCTGGAGGAACGGTGGGTAGGGTTTAGATGGTAGATTTGGAGGGGTGGGGGGAGGTGAGCAGAATATGGCCCCAGGATGATTCTATGCCCTAGTCCCCAGGACTGTGGATGTGATGGCATGTCATGCCCATGAATATACTGCCTGTCAGCTCAAGCTGCCATAACGAAAGTACTGTAGACTGGGTGTTTTTAACAACAGATAACAGATACTTATTCCTCCAGTCCTGGGGGCTGGAAGTCTGAGATCAGGCACTAGCATGGTCAGTGGCAGGTGAACTCTCTCCTCCTGGCTTGTAGGTGACATCTTCTTGCTATATCCTCACATGGTAGAAAAGAGGGAGCTCAGATAAACTTGGGGGAAGGAGGCATAATCATTCAGTCCATAGCATCACCTTACATGGCAAAAGGGAATCCATAGATGTAATTAAGGTGACTCATCAGTTGACACGAAAATAGGGAGATTATCCTGGATTTCTGGGTAGGCCCAACACAATCCCTCAAGTCCTTTAAAAGGAGGCAGAAGATGAAGGCAGAAGAGGTCAGAGAGGTCTGAAGCCTAAGAAGGACCTCCCACACCACCATTGGCTTTGCAGATGGAGGAGCCATGTGACCAGGAATGTGGGGGACCTTCAGGAGCTGACAGAGCATCCTTGACTCACAATCAGCAGGGAAACACTGGCCTCAGTCCTACAACCACAAG
This sequence comes from Prionailurus bengalensis, assembly GCF_016509475.1. Lineage (NCBI taxonomy): Eukaryota > Metazoa > Chordata > Mammalia > Carnivora > Felidae > Prionailurus > Prionailurus bengalensis. The sequence continues at coordinate 43,988,878 of NC_057354.1, read as the reverse complement.
GAACTGAATAAGGCCACACCCAGATGAGCTTGGAGCAGATTCTCCCCACAAACCCCAGATGAGAGCCCAGCCTGGCCAGCATCTTGACTTTAGCCCTTGTTAGATGACACCAGAGCAGAGAACCCAGCTGAGCCCACCCACACTTCTGGCCCACAGAGACTGTGAGATAACAGATGGGCACTGTTTTAAGCTGCTAAATTATGGTAATCTGTCACACAGCAATAGAAAACTAACGCCAGGTATTTCCATTAGGGGGAAGAGTAAGACCATGTATTGTGGGGAGGTGCGGTCATGAAGGCAAACACCTCCAGGGGCCCCAGCAAACCAGGCCCAGCTGGAGGAAACGACAGCCCAGGCTCAAGGGCAGAAGGCCACCAAAATTTATCTTGGGAGTCAAGAAGACAGTGTGCAGGGTGGGGCCCAGGCCTGTCCGGAGAGTCCACCCCATTCTCTGTTTCCTGAGCTGTTGTCTGGCAGGAGTTCAGGCTCAGTGTGACCAAATAATCCAAATTTTCAAGAGAATACAGAAATCTAATTTTTATATAAAATATCTTCATTCAATCTTTAAAAACACTGTACTAACCAAACTTGTGCAGACCAAGCAACATACAGATGTGTGTTCTGAGCTAGATGTGACCTTCTGGGGCATCAACTGAGTGAGATGAAAAGGCAGAAAGAAAGTCTCCCAATATGGACTTTCTTGGGAGGCAGCAGGAAGCCAGGGAAAGTCCCCTCTTCCCTCTCATCCAGAAATAATGGAACTCACATAAGCATGGAAAACCCACCTGGGCCAGTGACTACACTGAGCATGACCTACTAGGAGCTACCCAACAACCTGATGTCATAAGACCTAGTGGCCTCATTTCTAGATGAGGCAGCTGAGGTACAGGGTGGTTCAGTAATTCCCTGTTATTACTTGGATGTGAAGTGGTAACCCAGAGCCCAAAACCACGTTTCTCATTCTAAAATCTGAGTTGCTCCAGCTATTCCACATGGCATCCCAGCACTGTGCGATTTTATTCCTTTCGAAAAGGGGTTTGCTCTTGTGTTTCCCAAGGTATGGATTCTTCTCTCAGGTGTGAACCAGATCACTCTTCTTATTCAAGGCTTTGGCTCTTCCAACTCCACCTAGTACCATGGTGGCTGCCCATCCCCCACAGCACCTTCCTCACCTACCCCCAATACCCCACATCCCAGCCTTTCAGATGGATTCCATTCCCACTGCTCACCTGTAGCTCAGCCTTTCTGCTTCTCACTTCCAAATCTCTGAGAAAAGGATCTAATTGGCTTGGGACACATTTTGTCCCAAGCCATAATGGGTCGTAGGTGACTGTCCAGTCTATGTGATGGGCCTCCCTTTGGTCAGATAGCAGCCTAGACATGACCCTCTGCAACCCTTCCCTGACTCTCACCCCTCTCCCCCTCCTACTTCATCTCTGAGCAACCCCCATCTCAAGGCCAGCCCCCAGAGGCGAGGACCAACTCAGAGTGTGAACAGAACCAACTCAGGGAATGAGCTTGAGCAAGCCATATCTGAACACAGCATCCCAAACACCTGCCTGGCTATGCCTGACAACTCCTAAATATGGCTGTAATGGATGTGCATGGACAAGGCAAGCTGAGTAGTCACAACAGCACTCAAAATCAGTCAGAAGCCTCTGAGATGCCCACTGCTCCCCTAGGCAGGAGCATTGGCAGGATCACCACATACATCATCTACCTAATGACGAGGTAATGAAAGAGACCAGGGAGTGCTCCACATCCCCACTCATAAACCCTGAACAGTCCCTTACCACGGAGCTGAACACGGACTAAACAAAGGGCCTCTTTGTTTCCCACTGAGAGAATGAGATTTTGTTAGCAACAAGCCCTCACTCTGCCTGTTTCTGACAAGGGGAACTTAGGAAGTCCTCTACAGAACCACCAAAATCAGTAATGGCTTGGAAAGGAAGACACATGATGAGGTCAGAGGACTTGTGCTGAGAGAAAGGCAGAGCTTTAAATACTCTTTATAAAGCCTTCACTTTGGATAAGGATGGCAGGTTGTCCAGTGTTGCTGAGTTTATACTGACACAAAATAAACTGCCTATGTGTATACAAAGTATACAGTTTGATGTTTTACCTATATATGTACCTCTGAAACCATCATCACAATCTAGATAATGTACCTATCCATCATCCCCGTGTTTCCTCATAGCCATTTATAATCGCCCCACCCAAACCCCCCTGCTCCCCATCCCTGTCTCTTGGCAACCACTGATCTTCTGTCCTCACAGTTTGCATTTTCTAATATGTTACATAAATAGAACTACATAGCCCATACTTGGTTTTCTCTGGTTTCTTCTACTCAGCATATTCTGACATTCATCCATGTTGTTGTACATCCAAGTAGTATTCCAGGGTACAACATAACACAATTTGTTCATCCATTCACCTATTGATGGACTTTTGGCTTATTTACAGTCTGGGACTATTGCAAATGCAGTTGCTGTGAACACTCAAGTACACATTTTTGTGCCTGCACACATGCTTTCTTTCCTCCTTGGAAAATACCTAAGAACAGAATAGCTGGATCATTTGGTAGGCATATGTTTGAGCACACTGTTTTAAGGACCCTTTCGTGTGGGTTTCACAGTATAAAGGTATGCATGGTAAAGGTATACACAGACCACATGGGAATAAATGTCACCCATAGAGGTCACATCAGGCAGCAGCTGGCTCATTCCAGTCCTCCCAATGTATGGACAGGGCTCCCAGAGGGAAAATCTCCCAGGATGACCTTTGGTTTTGTAAAATGCTCAGTGCACAAGCTCCTGACACTTCAGAAATGGCCCATGGGTGTGGGGATATTCTAAGAGATCCTTTAAATAATGGCAACATCTCAATGGTCTAGAACAGAATGGTTTTGGTCAGTCCTGAAAGCTGCAGCACGAACTAAGGCAAAGGTTCTCCAGCGGTGGTCCCATCAGCATCACCTGGGAACCTGTTAGAAATGAACATTCTCCCCAGCCCAGACCTATGGCATTGAAACCCTGAGGTGGACCCCAGCAGGCTGTCATCAGTCTTGCAAGTGGTGTGATATGGGCTCTAGTTTAAGATCCAGTAGCCTAGAACATCTTCCAAGCCCTTGGATTCTCTTGGAATTAAATGCATCTGAAGTCATGATACACCAAGACCTCTAGACCTTGCTCCACCCACACAGCTATGGAGCCCACCCTCCCAGAGCTCTGCAAACTTAAAATTTCCTCCAAGAACCAAGTTACCAACTGGCATGCAAACCTACACAGTGATAGTTGGCACTTCTTTCCCCAAAGCATAAACAAACAAACAACTTCTCAGGAACTCAATCGTGAAAGCATCTAAATCCAACTGTCAAAACCACCCATTTTTCTGTATGGCTTTCACCCTAGCACATTATAGCATACATGAGTATAAAAAAAGAAAAAGACAAAGATTTTAGGTGATGTACTCCAACACTCTTTACTGCTCTAGAACCCTCACTAAAAATGAACACATCAGCATGAAAATTAATCAAACTTGAATAGGAAGCATTTGAGTAAAAATAATGGATATTTTTGCTTTAATCTTCAGTTCAAGCATGATTTCCGCTCAACATAATCGGAGAGAAGTTCTGATCATTTCCTTGTTATTTTACATGCTTAAAATTTAGCCCAGTCTTTGAAAACCCTCTCCAGCTTCTGACCAAGCAGAACTTTGCCACTCACTTTGAACTTGCCAGCAAGGAAAGCCTTCTGAGGGTTCATTTTGCCCAAAACCAACTCCATAAAGATGGGTTCTGGGATTGTGAAGATAGTGTCTGCTGGGAGCCTGGCAGGTCCTAGATACATGTCCCCAGAACCATTCTTCAGATCGATGGTCCACTGCAGAATGGTCTTCCCATCTTTGGTGATGTCCAGCTGAAAGATGGCATTGACTTTCTTTACCAGTTGTGCCCCCTCTTCTTTGATGTGATGGCTAATGTCTTCAAACACAGGAAAGCTCTGGAATTCTGACAGCTCTAGAGCATGTAACATGGCAGGTTCCTGAGCTGCACCCAGTTCTTTGAGCTGGGCTGCCTGAGGTCCATCCCCTGCTTTGATTTTGGGTTGATGGTCAATTCTCTTCCACATCTTACTGTGCTGCTCCTCTTGACCTTGCCGTCTGGTTTGTGAGCAGCTGTGGCCAGATTAATATCTATAAGTCAGATTGTGACATCAAAGGTAAGGCCCAAGCAAGGAATGAGGCCGGTGTGTGTGCTGCAGTCTTATTGGTCAAACAGATACTAAAATGTGACATGGGGTGAAGTCTCAGATAGGTAATTGTGAGGCATAACCACACCACCGCTCCCTCAAACCAATCAGGGCTGTTAGTCTCACAAGTCTGGAAAGTTCTGGACCCCATGTTAGGAATAAGAGAAAGGGACCCCAGAAGGTTCTTCGGTGATGTGAGCTCTGTCTTTCCAATGCAGGCATCTCCGGTAGCAATCTTAACTCAGAGAGCAGTTATTTTGATTCCTTCAAAAGTGGATAATCCTTAATGCACAGATCCTGATGTTGGATTTGGCATTACCTGGCTGCTGACGGAAGGGGAAATGCTTTTAGAGAAAAATAGCTGGTCAGAGAAAGAATCAGCACCAGGTCTTGCATCAGAAAGTTTCATAGGCACAGTGAGAGGGGGGGAGAAAGGAATATCCCTAAGATCAATAGAAGATGCTGCTGACCTCACACGATAATTGCAAGTAATAATACAGCCCTTACTGTGTGAAGGCACTGTTGTAGGCATGGCACATGTACTAACATTTTTAATCTTCATTACAACCCTCTGAAGTAGGTACTATATTTATTCCCATTTTATAGAGGGGGAAACTGAGGCAAGGAATGAAATGACTTGTCCAAAGTCAGACAACTAGTTAGTAGGGTAGCCAGGTTTAAACAGAGGTAGAATGACTCTACAACCCAAGTATATGTTTATTTGTAAATAATGTCAGACTTAGAAAAAGTTTCTAAAAACAGTACAGATTTCCTGTATCACCTGCATCCCATTTCCCCAAATATTAATCAAATGTTAATATTTTACATAGCACAGTACTATGATCTAAACCAGGAAAGAAATGTAGATACAATACTATTAACTAATCTACAGACCATACTCAAATTTTGCCAATTGTCCCCCTAATATCTATTTTCTGGTCCACAATCCACCTTCTTGTCCAGGGTCCTGCACTGAATTTAGTTTTTATGTCTTCCTAGTGCCTTCCAGTCTGGGAGTTCTTCAGTATTTGTCTATAATGACCTTGAGACTTTTGAATACTGGCCAGTTATTCTGTAAAATGTCCCTCATTGGGGTCTAAAGTTTTTTAATGATCAGGTTGAGGTTATGCATTTTGGGCCAAAGTACCACAGAGATGATCTTGTGTCCTTCTCAGTGCATCATATCAGGAGCTACATGGTATTGCTGTGTCCCATTACTGGTGACACTGACCTTGATCACTTGGTCAAGGTGATGTCCACCAGTTTTCTCCACTGCAGTTACTGTTTCTCCCTTGTAATAAGTAACTTATAAGGAGATACTAAGACTTTGCCAATATCCCGTTTCAAATCATACTTCAACCGTCTCCTCTTTGCACCCATCAGTGGTCCATCAGTGTGATGTGTGCCAAATGGCCATTTTCCATCTCCATCACTCCCCTTGGATTTAACAATTGAAATTCTGCTGTAAGAATTGCTGTCCCATCTCCCCCATTTCTTTATTTGTTCAACTATATTTTTATCTCAGTATGGACTTGTAATATTTATTTTATTCTGTGGGTCATAATCTATTACTATCATTATTTATTTTCTTGCTCACACTGTCCTATGTTTGGCCATTGGGAGCTCCACCAAGTTGGTGTCTATGTCCTTTCCTAGCTATGCTGCTTTTATATGCAAGTGAAACTATATTAAATGGAGTTGCTGATAGCTTTGTTCTCTCTGGGAGGAATGCAGAAAATTTAAAAAAAAAAGGTTTGGTATATTTTCTTTGGTACATGATGGATGAGCTGGTATTATCAACATGGATCAGTTAAATAAAACCCAGTGGCCTCCAAAACCAAGACTTCACCTTGAAGCCACCTGGTATGGACATTTGCATAGAGAATTTTAAATGAAGAGGTGAGCAATTCCTCAGTAATATTGCTGTGAGCCATCAACAGTGAACTGGCCCCATTGCCACCCACCCCATCCATAACTGCTTTTCCTCAGGACAGGGTTGTTCCTTCTGAATTATTCACACAGGTCCACTCCTGCCTCAGCATGTCAGAGGGGAACACAGTTCCAAGCCCATATCTGTCCCCTTCATGAGTTCCTATCTTTTACAACTAAGTATTTCTACCATTAAAGAAATTTCAGTATGCGGGCACCTGGGTGGCTCAGTCAGTTAAGTGTCTGACTCTTGGTTTTGGCTCATCTCATGGTTCATGGGGAGCTGCATGGGATTCTCTCTCCCTCTTACTCTGCCCCTCCCTAGCTTGCTCTCTCTCTCTCTCTCTCTCTCTCTCTCTCTCTCTCTCTCTAAGATAAAAAAAAAATAAACTTAAAAAAGGAATTCCAGTATGAATGGCCAATATACACATGGAAAGGTGCTCAACATCATGAGTCCCTGAAGACATGCAAATTAAAACTATAATGAGATACTTCTTCCCATCTACTAAAATCGCTAATATTGGAAAGACTGACAATGGCAAGTGTTGGCAAGGCTGTGGAGCAACTGGAGCTCCTGTGTATGGTGGGTGGGAGTGCACAAGGTTGCTGCAGTTGTGGAAGACTGCTTGGTAGGGTGGTCAAAGTCAAACATACACTCATCACACAACCCATAGGTTCTCCTCTTGGGTATTTATGCAGTAAAAATGAAAACGTGTCTACAAAAAGACACATAACAAATGTTCCCAAAAGCACTGTCCATAAAAGCAAAACAGAGGAGATAATCCAAATCTTTTCTTATGTCCTTCCTCTTTGATAAGAAAATTGGCATAATCATAGAATGGAATACTATCCAACAACAAAAGGGAATGATCTCTTGATTCACTCTACAGCACACATGAACCTCAGAGGCCTTATGCTGAGAGAAAGAAGACAGATTCAAAGGATGACATACTATATCATTCTATTCATATGACTCTCTAAAAATGACAAAACTGTAAAAACAAACAAACAAAAAAATGAGCGGTGGTAAAAAGTGAATTTGTCTACAAATGGACAGAGAGAATTTTTTTTTTTGGTGGGCGTGGAGTGCAGTGATGGAACTTTTCTTGATGGTGGTGGTAGTTACACAATCGTATGTATTTGTCAAAATGCAGAACTGTAGGGGTGCCTGGGTGGCTCAGTCAGTTAAGCGGCCGACTTCGGCTCAGGTCATGATCTCGCGGTCCATGAGTTCGAGCCCCGCGTCGGGCTCTGTGCTGACAGCTCAGAGCCTGGAGCCTGTTTCGGATTCTGTGTCTCCCTCTCTCTGACCCTCCCCCGTTCATGCTCTGTCTCTCTCTGTCTCAAAAATAAAGGTTTAAAAATAAAATAAAATAAAATAAAATAAAATAAAATAAAATATAAAAAAAAACAAAATGCAGAACTGTACACTAAAAGGGATACATTTAAATATGTAAACTATACTTCAATAAACCTGGCTTTAAAAAAAAAAAAGAGGCATGTTGCTACTGGTATGAGCTCTATCTAAAGCAGAGGGCACAAGCCCTCTGGAACAGTGGGTCCTTTTTTATTTAATTAGTTCCTATATCTATCAGTTGCTATTATTGCACTACGATGCATAATTTAAACTTTTAATTAAGTCTTATATCAATTAACTCTTGCTATATTATGTGGCAAACAAACAAACTCAATATTTACCATTAAACAGCTACTTCTCACATGTCTTTTGGGTGGCTGGGGTGTGCTGCCCTCGGCTGAGGATGAGGTTGTTCTTCTAGGACACATGTGTCTCTCACCTCTCTGCAATCAATGGGCCAGCCAGGCATGTCCCTCCTGTGGTAATGGCAGAAATACAAGAGCTGCAAGCAGAAAGGCCCAGGCTCGGCCCTGGCTCAATGCCACTCCTGCCCTAGACTAGCAGCAAAAGCAACTCTCAGAGCCAGGAGCAAAGTCTAAGGTTGGGGGAGCACACCCTACCCATGAAGACACCATGATGGGGCAAGAGGCAGGGAGAAGAGAAAAGTTAGGACCAACAATGCAATCTGCCACAGCTACTGACATATAAAAAAAGAGAGAATCCACATTTTAAGATCCAGATTTGTGACTTTTTTCATATGCATGGAGAGATTCATAACCTTGGATCCACATCTTCATCTGACAACAAATTAGTCAGCGTTGAAAAAGGAGAGGCATTGGGGCGCCTGGGTGGCTGAGTTGGTTAAGCATCCGACTTTGGCTCAGGTCATGATCGTGCAGTTCAGGGGTTCAAGCTCCGCATCAGGCTCTGTGCTGATAGCTCAGAGCCTGGAGTCTGCTTCAGTATCTGTGTCTCCCTCTCTCTCTGCCCCTCTCCTGCTTGTGCTCGGTCTCTCTCTCTCTCTCTCTCTCTCTCTCTCAGAAATAAACATTTAAAAAAAATTTTTAAAGAAAAAGGGGAGGGGCGCCTGGATGGCGCAGTCGGTTAAGCGTCCGACTTCAGCCAGGTCACGATCTCGCAGTCCGTGAGTTCGAGCCCCGCGTCAGGCTCTGGGCTGATGGCTCAGAGCCTGGAGCCTGTTTCCGATTCTGTGTCTCCCTCTCTCTCTGCCCCTCCCCCGTTCATGCTCTGTCTCTCTCTGTCCCAAAATAAATAAACGGTGAAAAAAAAAATTTTTTAAAGAAAAAGGGGAGGCAGCTCACTTCAGGCAGGAAGGGCTCCCCACAACTCACTGTCATCATTATCATCAGGATGACCTCTTTGTAAAGGTCAGGTGTTCTGAGGAAATGTCCCAGAATTCCTGAGATCTTTTCTTCACTAAATTTCATCAAAATCCTACAAGAATTTGGATAATGTGAGTATTCAAGGATCCTAAAGTTCGCCATCATATCCATCCACTCAACATATTTGTTGAGCATCTACTATGGAAAGCACTGGGCTAGGCACTGTTAAGAATACACACAGATAGGGGCGCCTGGGTGGCGCAGTTGGTTAAGCATCCGACTTCAGCCAGGTCACGATCTCACGGTCCGTGAGTTCGAGCCCCACGTCAGGCTCTGGGCTGGTGGCTCAGAGCCTGGAGCCTGTTTCCGATTCTGTGTCTGCCTCTCTCTCTGCCCCTCCCCCGTTCATGCTCTGTCTCTCTCTGTCCCAAAAATAAATAAACGTTGAAAAAAAAAAAAAGAATACACACAGATAGAAAACAAGTGTTGGTTAGGATATGGAGAAATCTGAACCCTTGTACACTGCTGGCTGGAATGAAGAATGGTGCAGCACCATAGAAAACAGCATGGTGGCTCCTCAGAAAATTAACCATAGAATTACTATATGATCCAGTATATCACATACTTCTGGGAACATACCCAAAATAAGTAAGGGCAGGCACCTGTACAGATATTGGTACATCCATGTTCATTGAAGCATTTTTCACAACAGCCAAGAGCTATCCAACTACCTATCAGCCCCACTCCTGGGAGGCTAATGCCTGGGGATTATAGTGAGGGGCCTACCAAGGGAAAGTTCTGGATGTGGAGGAGCTTAGTTTTTACTTCCCAGGTTTAACACCCAAAAAGAATCATCCCAAACATCATGAGAACAACCCTCAACAAAGCAGTTTTACAGGGAACATACCTCAAACATAATAAAGGCCTTATATGAAAAACCTACAGTGAACATTATACTCAATGGGGAAAAACTGAGAGCTTTCCCCCTAAGGTCAGGAACAAGACAAGGATGTCCACTCCCACACCACCACTTCTATTCAACATAGCACTGAAAGTCCTAGCCATATCAATCAGACAACAAAAAGAAATAAAAGGTATCCACATTGGTAAGGAAGGAATAAAACTTTCACTACTTACATATGACATGATACTATATATAGAAAACCTGAAAGATTCCACACACAAAAAAATGGCTAAAACTGATCAGTGAATTTGGTAGTTGCAGGATACAAAATCAATATACAGAAATCTGTTGAATTTCTATACAATAATACTGAAGCAGCAGAAAGAGAAATTAAGAAAACAATCCCATTTACACTGGCACCCAAAATAACAGAATACCTAGGAATAAAATTAATGAAAGAGATGAAAAACCTGTACTCTGAAAGCTATAAAAAAAAAAACCAAGATGATAAAAAGAAGTGGAAAGACATTCCATGCCCATGTATTGGAAGAACAAATATTTTTAAAATGTCTATACTACCTAAAGCAACTACACATTTAATGCAATCACTACCAAAATATCAACAGCATTTTTCACAGAACTGGAACAAACAATCCTAAAATTTGTATGCATCCACAAAAGATGGAATATCCAAAGCAAACTTAAAAAAGAAAAGCAAAGCTGGAGGCATCACAATTCCAGACTTCAAGTTATATTACAAAGATGTAGTAATCAAAACAGTATGGTACTGTCACAAAAACAGACTCATAAATTAATGGAACAGAATAGAAAACCTGGAAACAAACCCACAATTATATGGTCAATTGCTCTTCAACAAAGCAAGAAAGAATATCCAATGGTAAAATATAGTCTCTTCAACAAATGGTGTTTGGAAAACTGGAGAGATATATGCAAAATAATGAAACTGGACCACTTTCTTACATCAAATGCAAAAATAAACTCAAAATGGATTAAAGACCTAAATGTGAGACTTGAAACCACAAGTACTATAAAATAGAGCAGCAATCTCTCTAACATTGGCTGTAGCAACACTTTCCTAGATATGTTCTTGAGGCAAGGGAAATAAAAGCATAAATAAACTATTGGGACTTCATCAAAATTAAAAGCTTCTACCACAGCGAAGGAAACTATCAACAAACCATCAACTATAAAAGGCAACCTACTGAATGGGAGAAGGTATTTGCCAATGACATATCTGATAAAGGGTTAGTGTCTAAAATATATAAAGAACTGAAACAACTTAACACACAAAAAATGAATAATCCAATTTAAAAATGGGCAGAAGATATGAACAGACATTTTCCAAAGAGCACATACAGATGGCCAACAGATACATAAAAAGATGCTCAATATCGCTCATCGTCAGGGACATGCAAATCAAAACCATGATGAGATACCACCTCACACCTGTCAGAAGGGCTAAAATAAAAAAAAAAACACTAGAAACAACAAGTATTGGTAGGATGTGGAGAAAAAGTAATCCTCATGCATTGTTGGTGGGAATGCTAACTGGTACAGCCACTATGGAAAACAATATGGATTTTCCTCAAAAAGTTAAAAATAGAACTACTCTATGATCTAGTAAGCATTCTACTGGATACTTACCCCCAAAATATAAAAACATTAATTCAAAGGTACATACGCACCCCTATGCTTAAGGCAGCATTATTTATAATAGCCAAATTATGGAAGTAATCCAAGTGTCCTTTAATAGGTGAATGGATAAAGAAGTTGCAGAATATATATATACATATATATATACATATATATATACATATATATATATATACACAAAGGTATATTATTCACCCATAAAAAATGAAATCTTGCTGTTTGCAAAACATGGTTGGAATTGGAGAATGCCAAGTGAAATAAGTCAATCAGAGAAAGACAAATACCATATGATTTCACCCATATGTGCAATTTAAGAAACAAAACAGATGAGAAAGGAGAGAAAGAAAGACAAACCAAGAAACAGACTCTTAACTACAGAGAACAAACTGATGGTTAGCAGAGGGGAGGTGGTGAGGGGATGGGGGAAATAGGTAATAAGGAGTAAAGAGTACACTTACCATGATGAGCACTGAGTAACATATAGAACTGTTGAATCACTATATTATACACCTGAAACTAATATAACCCCATATGATAACTATACTGGAATTAAAATTAAAAATATTAAAACAATAATTCAGGAAATGAGAACACTTGCAAATTTTCTATAATTGAGATTGTTTCAAAATAAAAATAAAATAAAACCAAGTAAAAAAAAAAAAGTCCTCTCATTCAAGTGAGTAAAAGGGTGAAGAGAGGCCAGAAGTGATCCAGGGAGAAGTTGCTTTGGAGGGGACGGGGGTATCTGGATGGCTCAGTTGGTTAAGCGTCTGACTCAGGTCATGATCTCATGAACCGTGAGATCAAGCCATGCATCAGGCTCTGCCACTGCCAGCGTGGAGCCTTCCTGCATGGGATTCTCTCTCTCTCCTCTCTCTCTACCCTTCCCCCACTTGCATGGGCATGTGCATGTGAGCGCACGCACACACACCCACACACATACACACACTTTCTCTCTCTCTCTCTCTCTCTCTCTCTCTCTCTCTCTCTCTCTCTCTCTCTCAAAAAAAATAAACATTAAAAAAAGTTGCTTTGGGAGGAAATCCCTTCTTGAGGAAAGCAGAGAGTAGAGACCAGCTGTGGGCTCTGTCCTCTAGCAAAGCTAGCTCAGCTGCAGTGGGTGTGGGGAGGGAAAGTTCAGGGGCACCTGACCAATGCAACACAATTTTGCCCAATAGTCTCTCTTTGTGACTTCATTTTCTTCTTTTAAAAAAATTTAAATATTTAGTTTTGAAAGAGAGAGAGAGAGAGAGAGAGAGAGCAAGCAGGGGAGGGGCAGAGAAAGACACACACACACACAGAATCCAAAGCAGGCTCCAGGCCCCAAGCTGTCAGCATGGAGTCTGACACAGGATTCAAACTCACTAACTACAAGCTTGAGACCTGAGCCAAAGTCGGATGCTCAACCCACTGAAACACTCAGGCACCCCACACTCAATTTCTTCTCTTTACCCTTCAAGTTTTGTCAGGGATTTTACAACTCAAACTGAGGGATTCTCTCAGCTGCCCTCACTACCCCCGCCAAGTCTCACTGCATGGATACTCCTTCTGTCAGTTAGTTTTGTAACCTGTAAACTAAGAGAACATTTAACGTTGTAAATGTCAAAACAGGCTAGCTTCAGTTTTATCAAATATCTAGAAAACAATAATTCATTTTTCCCAAAGGGTACAGATTGAGGGGCTGTCAGAATCAAGCAGTCAGCAGAAGCTAGAAGCTTAGACAGAAAAGATGTTGTAAATAAGAAATGTGAACAGAAGCACTGAGACCGCACTTGCCCAATAACATTTTCTGAGATAATGAAAATGTTCTGTATCTGTGCTCTCCAAAGCGGTAGCCGCTATCCATCTGTGGCTGTTGAGCACTTGATATATGGCCAGTATTACTGAAGAACCAGATTAATTTTATTTAGTTACAATGAATTCAAATTTAAATAGTCAAATACAATTTTGCATCAGCACTCTAGGAAACAAACCCAATACTGTCTTAACCACCATAAGGAAATTAGTGGATGCTGTCCCTGAATTTAATTGCTGAATTACACCAGACTCATATAAAAATCCCCAATAACTCCCTTGAGACTATTATACATGTGGAACAGAGACCAGCTCCCATTAGTGGGATCTGGTCCATGTGAAGGCATCCCATTTTTGGACAAAGCTAAAGACCTAAAGATAGAACTATATCTATATAGATATAGATACCAGATATAGATATAGATCTATACTTAAAATGATACTGTTTTTTTTAATGGTACTGTTATATTTATCTTTGAATAGAACATAAGCACGCCCAAGTGAGTAATTACTGGGCAACTTCTGAGTTAAATTCTACAAGATATGACTGTCTGTAAAGCCAACACATTCAGCTCCTCCAAACTGTCCCTGATGGATAAAAGATGGCTTTAGTTATCCATTACTGCAATAAAGCTGTGTAGTAAAACACCCCCAAACTCACTGGCTTAAAGCAATAACCATTTCTTTCGCTCATGAGTTAATGGACCAGCAATTTAGGCTGGGCTCAGCTAGGTGATTCTTCTGTCTCCTCTGGGCTCACTCACATTTGGCAGTTTGTCTTTCAGTTGGTGTGGTCATGCCATGTGACACTCGTTCCCTAACAGGCTAACCTAGGCACATTGTCATACTGGAGGCAGTGCATGAACAATCCCAACTATGTGAGTACTTTTCCAGCCTCTGCTGGCACCTGTTGGACAAAGAACAACACCAGGGCAAACCCAGTCACAGTGGGAGGGCACAGGCTACATGGCAAAAGGTGTTATTATGGACTCAATGTTTGTGTACCCCAAGAATTCATAAAATCAAATTTTACCACCATAATTTGTTAGTATTAAGAAGCAGTGAGGATTAGATGAGGCATGAGGGTGGGCCCTCATAAACGGGATTAGTGTACCTTATCATTACAGTCACAAGAAAGCTTGCTTAGCTTGCTTCCTTCTCTGCTCTCCACCATATGAGGCTACAATGAGAAGTCGGCAGTCTGCAACACAGAAGAGGGCTCTTATCAGAACCTCTCCATGCTGGCATCCTGGTCTTGGGACCTCTAGCCTCCAGAACAGTGAAAAATAAATTCCTGTTAGGTATAAGCCATCCAATATGGTATTTTTGTTACAGCAGCCCATGCTAGGACAGGTGTAGACACAGGAAAGGGTAAAGATCAATGATGCAATTAATCTTCTACACCCACAGGAGGACAGTGTCAAGCCCTAGAAGCCTTTATTTCTGGGGGGAAAAAATCAACTAAACGACACCAAACTCACCTACAAATATATTCTTAAAGTCCCAGTAATTTATTTAAGAATTTTATTTTATTTTATTTTATTTCATTGTATTAGGACTTCAAATTCTCTTTTATTTAAGTGTAGTTGATGTGCAAGGTCATGTTAGTTTCAGGTATACAACATAGTGCTTCAACAATTCTGCATGTTATGCAGTGCTTACCATGGTAAGGGTAATTGCCACCTGTCACCATACAAAGTTACTATAGTATTATTGAGTATGTTCTGTACCCTGTGCCCTTCATCCCTAGGTGTTATTTTATAACTGAAAGTTTGTTATCCCTTTTTTTATATGTAATTTACTGTCAAATTGGTTTCCATACAACACCCAGTGCTCCTCCCAACAGGTCCCTCCTCAATGCCCATCACCCACTTTCCCCTCTCCCCCACCCCCCATCAACCCTCAATTTGTTCTCAGTATTTAAGGGTCTCTTATAGTTTGCCTCCTTCCCTCTCTATAATGTTTATTCCCCCCTTCCCCTCCCCACTGGTCTTCTGTTAAGTTTCTCAGGATCCACATATGAATGAAAACATATGGTACCTGTCTTTCTCTGACTGACTTATTTCACTTAGCATAACACTCTCCAGTTCCATCCACGTTGCTACAAATGGCCAGATTTCATTCTTTCTCATTGCCAAGTAGTATTCCATTGTATATACAAACCACATCTTCTTTATCCATTCATCAGTTGATGGACATCTAGGCTCTTTCCATAATTTGGCTATTGCTGAAAGTGCTGCTATAACTTATTTAAGAATTTTAATCATAAAGAACAGAGATCACCCCCTCCCTCCCTACCCAAAAGGCATCACTTCATTGGCTTTAAGGGCACTCCTATTTTAAGAGGAAGCTACATAAAAGACCAAAGACATGTAAATACCTAAAATAGAAGTTATATTTATCTTGTAATATATCATAGGCATGTCCAAATGGTAATTTTTTTCTAATTAGGTAAAATGTATTAAGTTATGCCTGCCCATAAATTAGTAACACTGATTTTGAATAAACGAAATTGACACACAAGTAGTGTCTAAGATCAGTGGCGCTTTTCTAATGATGTTGCCTTTACACAAAACAGGGTTTACAGTGTCTCTTTTATAACTGCTCTCAGAAACAAAAGGCACATTCTTTTACTGCCCTGTAACCGTTCAGAATGCTTTCAGCTACACGCACCAAAAACAGCCACAACTCACAGGGCTTAAACAGTAAAGGGAATTATGATCTCACATTGAAGTCTTGAGGCAGGGGGAGAGTGATCCCCATGGCGCATACTCAGGACTGAAGGGCTTCTTGGGACACGGGACCTCCAGCGCTGAACCTGGGAAAGCCCCAGACAACTGGGGATAAGCTGGCTATTTCAGGTTTGGTTTCTTGAGCAGCTCAATGAGCTTTCAAGGGCCAACGTCCTTCCTTCCATCTTCCCATAGCATGTGCCTTGTGGAAGCAACACTTTGGGGCAACATCTAGTAGAACTATACAAAGCCATTTCCTCCCATATTTCTCTCTTTTATCCAAATGGCTTATTCTCTAGAAGTCCTTCAGTGACTTCTCCCCCGTCCCGCAGGCTAGGACTGGGTCCATTACCCTTAGCAACACTGGCTTAGGTTCACCAAGTCACCTCTGAAGCTGCGCTCATCCAGCTTTCCCTGAATCTCCTAGCTGCGTGGAGGAGTGTGAAATCCTGGAACCAAACCTGAGTGTTAGGGAGGAAAAGAGAGAACTAGCAGTGAACGCTGCACATGCTCTGTGGCGGGAAATCACTCGGGATTCAATCAGAGAGGCAGGAGCGTCAAGAGTAACACAGAATACGGGCCGTGTGGTACATTTGTGGGAGGGAGTTGGCTGCACCGCTTAGGGACAGCCGTTGCTTCGGTGGCGCCCGGCCGGCCGCGCAGCAGGCAGCCTGGCCCACAAGTCAGGGAAGCTGATGGCAGTTGCTGCTGGCCTACCGCCGCTCAGCTGTCGAAAGGGTTGCAGGAACGCGGCGACCGCCCGCTGTCCCCCGCCCACCGGTGAGCCAGGAATCTAACCCAATCCCAAAACCTGCTACAGCACCCGAGCCGCACCAGCACCAGCCTTTCAAAGACTTAAAGACCCCAGCGTTGCGTCACTTCCGTCTTCCCAAGCTCGCGAAGTCGCAAAGCCGTCCGCGCTAATCCCGGAAGTCTGAGGGAATGGAATTCTGGGAAACGTAGTTCCAGCTTAGCTAAATTGACCGGAACAAAGCCAGGAGCCCGCCATACTGAGTGTGGCTTTAATTTTTAGTTAAATTAGTTAAATCCTCAAGCCAAGTCTGAGGGATAAAGCACTGGCTTTTAGCTACTGTGGAAGAAGATTGTCACTTTATTCTTATTTTCTTTCATTTTTTTACCACTCACTTCCATGGATTCTGGTTGCCCAACCAGAGCCGAGCAAAGTAAGAAAGACAACTTGCCAAGTCTTTCAATCATTCCCACTAACCCACAGTTTGGACACACTGTTGTGAGTCCTGCGAAGGATAAACTGCTGATGACCCCTTAGGGAAAAGTCAGATGCAATTAATCCAAAGAGCTCAGTCAGCCCCTACATTTTACTCAACTCAGTAAATCAAAAGTACTGTGCTCGTGGGACAAATCTCAATAAATTCCCCCAGCAGTTTTGAAAGATTTATCAACCCTAAAGAGAGGTGGGTGGGGAGAGAGAGTGAAACCAAAAGACTAGATCTGGAACAGACAAGCAGGAGAGATGTCTGTTTCAGAAGGATGTTTGGTTCAAGTGTATCACTCAACAGTGGTTACTATAATTGTACAGACATCACAGAAGCCCAAAACCTTAAGGTAAAGAGAGTCCTCAAAGATCTTGTCTAATTATTCATCTAAAAATTTTTTTAACGTTTTTATTTATTTTTGAGACAGGGAGAGACAGACCATGAACAGGGGAGGGTCAGAGAAAGGGAGACACAGAATCCAAAACAGGCTCCAGGCTCTGTCAGCACAGAGCCCGACGCAGGGCTCGAACTCACAGACGGAAAGATCATGACCTGAGCCGAAGTCAGCAGCTTAACTGACTGAGCCACCCAGGCGCCCCTAATTATTCATTTTTAAATGAGGACCCTTACTGATACAACAACACGCCAAATAGAAGCTGGACACAAAAGACTACATAGTGTATAATTCCATTTATACACTAAACCAAGGTAACACTTATCTATAATAGAAAAAAGTCAAAATCAGAATAGTCTTTCAGTGGTGATGGATATATGCCTTTGTCAAAATTCACCATCAGGGTGATGTATACTGATATCTGCAACTTATTTCAAAATGCATCAAAAAATAAGATGGATTGACAGAGGGAAAGAAGGTGTGGGACCCAAGGAATTTAACAAAAATCCCCTACCCCTGGACAAGCAGAGCAAGACTAACTCCATTTTGTGCTACACCCACCATCTCATGTATAACCCTCACATGACCTACTTATTGCTTAAGACACTCCCCCACCCTAGTCAAGCCGCTGAGCACACCCTTACTGGAAACCGGCTCATACAGGAATGCGGAACCCCTAACCGTCAAAGAATGTAAACCCCGCCTTTTGCCCGCCAAACTTGCGCGCCAATTCTTAAACCCGCCTTTTGCCCTCCAAACTTGCACCCAATTCTGACCAGAGTGATAGGCTAGTTCAAACAGTTACTATAGGGTAAATTGTAATTCAATTGGCCACCTGCGTGTGGACTGACATGACTATGCAACTTTCTGTGTGTGTTACAATCTCATTGGCCACTGGCCCCTATAAAACTGCTACGCCTCTTAACCTAGGGGTCCAAGTCCCTGCTCCACTGTGTCGGGTATACTTCGGCCCAAGCTCAAGCTTGCAAATAAACCCTCGTGTGTTTGCATCAGTATCAGCTCCTTGATGGTCTCTCAGATTTGAAACTGGGGGCATTACAAAGGATGGACAGACAGACATGCAACAAAGCAAATACTGCAAAATGCTAATTGTAGAATCTAAGTGGTGGTTACATAGGTATTCATGGTTCAGCTCAAGATTGAGTCATAAGGAGATGTCAACATACTGACTGGGGAAGAGATGGGAATGAAGCCATTAGAGAAGGATTTATAAAAGTTACAATTAAGAGGAAAATATCAACAGGCAGGCCTGCCATTCAGAACACAGTGTGGTTCACTCCATTCTTCCTCAGATATATGAAATACAGTCACCGCACTGAATTCAGCTCCTCTCACAGTTATGAGGTGCTTGCTGTAATGACTACCCCAAGCTGAGCACTTTTGAAAATTGTGTCCACAGCCCACTAAGAATCTCTCTCTCCCTATCCCCCTTTCAATGGGCCTGTATCAGTCAGCTATAACATAATCTACCACATAACAAAACACCACAAAATTCAGGGGTTCACAACAATAAGCAATTGTCTCTTGCTTACATGTTGGCAGAGAGGCTAGAGATTGGCTGGTCTAGGCTGGGCTCAGTTGGACTAGGATCCAGGCTCCATATGTCTCTCATCCTCTTTGACCAGCAAGCTCCCTGAGGCATGTTCTTCTCATGATGATGATGACAGACATACAAGAAGGCAAGACTTCCTGTAGAAGTACATTTTAAGACTTTGCTCACATGATCTCTGCCAAAACTTCACTAGGTTAGAGCAAGTAACACAATTAATCTAAACAATCCTGGGCCCCCATACACCCACATATGGAAATGAAGGGTTCACCTCCAGCTCTTTACTTATCACTGCAAGAGATTCTGGGCCTTCTTTGGTCCCAAGGGCTAGGCGACATGAGCTAGAACCCTCTTCCTGAAACCTCCATCTGCTTGGATGGGGTTTCCATCCATGCAGTAAAAACAAACCTTGAGAGTGTAACTCTATTAATTCAAGTGAACTGTTGTATTTTGCCTCTTCAGCTTCCCTCAAGGTAGAATCCCAAGGGGACAATTACAAACATCTGGCCACGAGAAGGAATACAGGGCACTTGTTTTTCTGTTTTAAGAGAAGTCAATTACAGTTTCAATTTCCACTGTTAAATGTCACCTTTTTACAACATCCTGGAGGGAGATTTGGCAGCCCTGTCATTGGGGGAATAAAAGCTCTTTCAAGGAAAGGCTTATTGTCTAAAAAGACACGGAAGGGTCCAGAGATTAAAGGACCCTCTCAGGCTGCCTGAGTTTCCCAGAGCTCTCAGTTTCTATTTTGAGCTGAACATTTGGCTTCCCTTGTAGCCTCCAGTGAGCCTTTTTAGCCTCCCTGCACCACTTTTCTACGTTTGCAAAAAGGAATAGTAAGACTTGCCGCTGGGTAATGCATATAAAGTACGCTGAGGAGCTTGGAAGGAAGGTAGGCTTCTCGAAGGGAAAGCTGTCAGCCTGTTTTCTCCTATTTTCTGTGTCTGCTACCCCTCATTAAAGCATCAGGCCCTTTCTCAGAGAAGTTAGACGAAAGCCAGAATAAGTGGAGCGCAGAGGATTCCTTCTTTTGCCTCTGCTGCAAAGGAGGTATGTCAAGTTGAGTGATGAATGATTACTATTCTTCACTTGCTAACACTTTGTACCCTATTTTCGAATTAAGGAGCACACTGTTGGCACGCCTGAAAGGTTAAACACTCCCACTTCATGGCTGCAGTCACTAATTGGTGTTTTATCACAATTTCTGTGGAGGGAACATTTTGTCTGCAAACCCTTCCTCCACAGAGCTGGGTGAGACTTTGAGAGCATTTCGAGTGTCTAAAGTTAGATCACAAATCACTCTCTTGCTTATAGGGGGGTGTTTGGCACCTAAAAAGACCCCATCTGTTAATTGTCTGCAACTTAGTTTGAAATGCATCAAAAAATAAGATGGATTGACACATTTTTAAAATTCTTTGTAAAATTCTTCACCTTTCATTCTTCTTTTATAGGTGGGCTCATTTCCTCCCTATCCTGGTATTTCACCTTCATGTATAGAACAGGAACTTCTGTCTTTTCCACAGTATAAGGAGGCAAGGAGGGGGGCAACCGGAACTCTCATAATGTTGCCAGCGGGGGTACCAAACAGTTCCACTTTGGAAAACAGTTTCAGTTTCTAAAACTGCTAGACATTTTTGTTGACTGTAACTCTAGAAGTAGAATCACTGGGCCCCAGGGGATATTTCTAGGGATACATCAACCTGAAATAACTGCATATTTTCACAAAAGGCATATATTAGAACGTTTCAAATCAGCCAAAGCTGGCAACTACACATATGCCCATCAACAGTAGAAGGGAAGTAAATCACATGGTATTCACAGAGTAGGATACTACACAGCAATGAAAATTAACAATATAAATCTATACACAACATGGTGAAGCTCACAATCATAATTGTGAGCAAAACAAGCCAGAACAAAAAAGACTCCATAGAGCTTCTAGGGAGCTGGTAATTTTCTTTTTCTTTTTTTTTTTTTTTTTTTTTTTTTAGAGAGAGAGACAGAGAGAGCATGACGGGGGGGAAGGGCAGGGGGGAGGGAGGGAGAGAGAGAAGAGAGAGAGAGACAGAGACAGAGAGAGAATCTTAAGCAGGCTCCATACCCAACACAGAGCCCAGAATGGGGCTCGATCCCACAACCCTGGGATCATGACCTGAGACGAAATCAAGACTCAGATGTTCAACTGACTGAGCCACCCACATGCCAGAAGGGAGCTGGTAATTTTCTGAGTCTTGATATGGGTGCTGGTTACATGAGTGTTTTCAATTTGTGAAAACGTATTGAGCCACACACTTATGATGTGTGCTCTTCTCTGTATGTACATTATGCTTCAAAAAGAAGTTTAAGAAATATATGCATTGAGAAAATTGCAAAAAAGTCAAAATGGAAAGTATCGGGGAAAGCTTCCACCTAACCTTCTGTCTGCTCCCAACTGCTGGTGAGGAGGGAGGAGGAGCCATAGCCACCCACAGCTTGGGTGGCCCTTTATCTCCCCGTTCCTGAGTCCTGCTCTGATCCTTCTGTCTTGACTGTCATGACCTGAAAGTGAGAGGCAACAATTCTCCTTTTGTCTGGCCAGGCCGGTGGATTGCTCTGCAGACCCAGGCTCTCCTCCATGGACAGCCCAGTTCTGTCCTGAAGGGAAGAAGCAGGAAGGCCTGTCTGGCTGTAGTCCCAACCACATTCTCTGGTCCAGCGCTGCTGACAAAGAGGTGCCATTCTGACCTCCAATTCCCATGCTTGCATCTATTTCTCAACTGATTCCAAAGATGGAAGGGGAAGAGGCATGATTAATTATCAGCCCTTAAACCTCAGCAACCTCTTTCTCGGCAGTTAAGAAATGAAGACAAGAATAAATGTGTTGCTTTTCTTGTACGGGACATTAGGACCAGAGGCTGTGAGTTCTTAATGCTAGGGTCTGAGGAAATGATCACTGCCCCTTTGGAATAATACCAACTGGGTAATGAGAAAAGAAGAATGAGATTACCTAATATCTTTTCTATAATATTTCCCCACATAACTGCTTTTCTGGGTGCCCCCCTGGGGTGGGGATTGAGAGTGGTTTAAAGGAACGTCAGAGATTATTATCCCTTTGCTGAGTTAGACATCACGTTCACCAACTGCTGTGATTGGAAAAGTGTGGTCACAATAGTTTCCTCCTCTAAGCAAGAAGTGGAGTTTATTTCTCCATCTCTACAGTCTGGACCTGGCCAGTGTGACCTGCTTTAAACAATGGGATGTACCAAACATAAGTAAAGCCTTCAAAAGTGTTGCACAATTGGACACGCCCTCTCTTGCTGTTAGAATGCTTTCCGCCATGTGAAGAAGGCTGGGATAGCCGGCTGGAGGATGAGAAACCACATGGAACAAGGTCCCCCCACCATTCTGGCCAAGGCCCCAGAAGTAAAAGTGAGAACACCCTAGACTATCCAGTCCCATCTGGCACCCTAGACTATCCAGTCCCAGCTGAGCTGCCATCTGAGAAAAGCCACCTAGACAACCCACAGAATCTATGTGGGGCACCTGGGTGGCTCATTGGGTTAAGCGTCCAACTTCGACTCAGGTCATTATCTTGTTGTTTGTAAGTTTGAGCCCCACATCGGGCTCTGTGCTGACTGCTCAGAGCCTGGAGCCTGCCTCAGATTCTGTGTCCCCTCTCTCTCTGCCCCTCCTCCACTCACGCTCTCTCTTCCTCTCTCAAAAGTAAATAAACATTTTAAAAAATTAAAAATATGTGTCACCACTACACACTTAATAAAATGACCAAAATCCCAAACATTGACAACACCAAATGCTGGCAACGATGTGGAGGAACGGGAACTCTCATCATTGATGGTGGAAATGCAAAATAGTATAGCTACTTTGGATGAAAGTTTGGCAGTTTCTTTCAAACTTACCATATGATCCAGCAGTCATGCTCCTTGGTATTCATTCATCATTATGTCCACACAAAAACCTACACATGGATGTTTATAGCAGCTTTATTCATAATTTTAAAACTTGGAAGCAACCAAGATGTCCTTCAGTAGGTGAGTGGACAAATAAACTGGTACATTAGACAATAAAATACTACTCAGGGATAAAAAGAAATGAGCTATCAAGCCATGAAAAGGTATCAAGGGAATTTAAAATTCATATTACTAAGTGAAAGAAGCCAACCTGAAAAGGTGAAATGTATGATCCTAACTATGTGACATTCTGAAAAAGGTAAAACTATGGACACAGTGAAAAAACCAGCAGTCGACAGGGGTGAGGGGGTGCAAGGGAGGGATGAATAGTTGGAATGTGGAATTTTAAGGCAGTGAAACTACTCTGTATGATATTATAATGGTGAACACATGTCAATATACATTTTTCCAAACTCTCAGAATGTACACCCAGAGTAAACTCTAAGGTAAATTATAGTCTTTAAATGGTAATGACGTCTCAGTGTAGGTTTATCAATTGCAACAAATGTACCACTTTGGTGGGGGATATTGACACTGGGGGAGGCTGTGCATGAGAGGGTGGGTAGGAGTGCATGAAAAATCTTTGTGCCTTCCATGTAATTTTTCTGTGAACCTACAACTGCTCTAAAAAATAAAGTCTATTAAAATATGTGTTATTCAATGCCACTAAGTTTTGGGGTGGCTTGTTACATAGCAAAAGCTAACTGATACACTGGGTCAGATCTTGGGTGGGGAGGGGAATCAAAGAGAAATAAAATCTGTCACCTCAGAATCACATAAATACATGAAAAAACAGACAATAATACAGCAGTCATGGAATTCAGGAATGAGTTATAGACATACCTACAGTGTGGCATGTTAGTTAAAACCAGACAAAAGGTTGGGTCTGATATTTTACAAGAACACCACACTTTACAGGCCCCACTGTGTGCTGTTTTAGTTTCTTTCTTATTGTGAAGGGAAGGGATTCCCTGCACTGAGGACTGACAGCAAAATTCCTATTTCTGGAAGTTTCAAAAGTGGAGCACAAGATAAGGAATGAAATTCCTGTATCTACTTTCAAAGGGGCAAAGGGTATGAGATGCTTCAACCTGAGCAAGTTCACCACATCCCTGTCCTTCTTCAGTCACTGGATCCCAAAGAGTCCAGTCGTCAGCACCAAGGAGGAAAGAAAAGGCAACAGGAAAATTTGAACTGATGGACTATGCAGAAATAATTTATTTGGTTCTCTGTAATGGGTGAACTCACCACCCCTCTGCCACCTCCCTCTCCACCCACCTTGCTCTCTATCTTCCCCCCAACACATACACCCATCAACACAACACAACACGGTGCCCTAGTCTCTCCATAAAAAAAAGCCTGACACTAATAGGCAAGGATTTCTCTGGATGTCAAGGATCATGTGTTTGAACATTGCCTTGGAAGGTGAAATGAGAAAATCCCCCTCAGACGAAAAACTAAAGTTGGGGTCCTGTGGTCAGATTCCAACTTCATCAAGATTTGGGTCATGGTTGGCATGCAGGTGGAAATCCTCTTACCCAGCTCTGCAACAGACTTTAGGAATCAGGGAGGAAGCTTGGGGAAGGGGTGGGGGGAACAGAACAGAATTAACAGAGGAAGCCAGCATTAGTTTCAAATGAGCACAGCCTCCTGAAATGCTAAGAATTCTATCAAGGCCACTGATTAGCCACTAACCATATGCCTCTTGTCTTTAAATGTGCCTCCCAATTCAACATGAAAATAATGGCTAAAAGCATAAGAGACTCTTAAAAACTGAGAACAAACTGAGGGTTGGTGGGGGGGTGGGAGGAGGGGAGGGTGGGTGATGGGTATTGAGGAGGGCACCTTTTGGGATGAGCACTGGGTGTTGTATGGAAACCAATTTGACAATAAACTTCATATATTGAAAAAAAAAAAGAGAGAATAATGGTTAAATTACAGACTGGTCCAGACACTCAACTTCTGTACCTGAGCCATTTTATTCATAGTTTCCTCCCCCATTCAAAGGACAAATTCAGGGGGTGCCTGGGTGGTTCAGTCGGTTGGGCATCCAACCCTTGATCTCTGCTCAGGTCATGATCTTATGCTTTGTGGGTTCAAGCCCCACATCAGGCTCAGCACTTAGAGTGCAGAGCCTGCTTGGGATTCTCTCTCTCTCTCTCTCTCTCTCTCTCTCTCTCTCTCTCTCTCTCTGCCCCTCCTGTGTGCTCTCTCTCTCAAAATTAATAAAGTTAAAAAAAAAAAAAGGACAATTCAGGGTGTGAAGAAACGTGCCCTGCACTGATGATGAGGCAGCTCTGTCCCCAGGCCATCCACCCACCTGGAGAGAAGACAGGAACAGTTAGGGAAGCTATGTTTACAAATTCAGACAGGTATTTCTAGTTTAAGTCAAACAATAGCTTGCAGATTTGCCTAAATTCTTGATCTGTACTATATAGGCTGATAAAAGAAAGAAGTTATATTCACAAGACCCAGTCAGTGTTAATAAGAGACATGCTTTTTTTTTTTTTACTGTAATGTAAGGTGTGTGTGTGTGTGTGTGTGTGTGTGTGTGTGTGTGTGTGATCTTACCTCCTATTCAAAGTCATATTATGATATTGGAACATTTTTAAAAATTACACAGTTTCTTTTACCAACATCAATCAAGTGCTGACAAAGCAGGTGCTGGCAAGGAGAAAGAGCAGCTGAGACACTCACACACTGCTGGTGGAAGTGCAAATTTTCCCCCAAAGAGCCTGTTGTTCAATGTCTATTAACATAGAACAGCGCTGAGGGAGACAGGGAGTGTTTGTATCAGGCAGGGGTCTTAGTTGCAGACAATAGAATCCACTCTAACAAGCAGAAAAGGCTTAGTCCATTAGGTATCACACATTTCCAATGCCAAGCACCAAGTGACATATAGCCAGGAGATGCATACAAACTTCCCTAGCAGAAACCGTGATGCTGCCACCACCCACAGAATAAGCTCCCGTGCTGCCCTAGAAGAACCAAATGCCTCGGACACAAGATGTGGCACCCACATGGCCATGCATTCAGCTTCCATAGAGCCCCATCACTCACATCACCCACTTATGCCTCCCATGCCTCACGCGGAAGGGCCTGTTGGTGGAAGCCAATCAAACATGGCTCCCTAGCTGCACGGGAGTTTGAGAAATGTCATTTTTATCTTTCCAGACTCTCCAGTACAGGGAGGCATGCATAAAGGGATTGAAGTGGGTGCTGAGCAAGCCACCGTGTGGTATATCTGTCATAGCATATTCTGGAGGGAGAGCAGGCTGAGGCCAATGGATTTGGGTGGAGGATTCCCACAGGAAATTGAACATGGGAAGTAGCGATGACTTAATGGGAGATCAAGGAGTCGCCTGCAGGGAGATGGGGAGTAAAACAGTTCAGAAAGGACACTGAGAACAAAGGAGAGTGAACGATAGAACATTGGGGAACACTTGCGTTTAAGAAGTTAGGTCCAGTGGGACAAAAGTTAATCTAAGATTACATTTTGCATGGAGAAGGAAAAAAAGTTTAACTTTTTATTCTTGGGGGAAGGATGGGGAGGGGGAAGAAGAGGCATTGAGACAGAATGATATTGCTCATAGAGAAGTGACTGTCAGGCCCAATAGATCCAAATAAGCACCCACAGGAACTGGTCAGGAATCAATAGGCAGCTGACACTTCTGCCTGCCTAGGCCCTCTCCCACTTTTCACAGTTCCTGGCTGTTCTGCTGGGACACCCACCTCCCCCATTCCAGGTGATCCAATCCATCAACTTGCCCAGCTACAACTACCCACCCAAGCAGTGTGAACATGTCCCGAGTCAGCTCCCCAAGGAATCTGAATCTTGAGCCAAACGACACAAAGACCAGAAAAAAAAAAAAAAATCAGCTGGAACTAAGTTATTCCAGTGGTGGTTCCCTACAAAGGCTGTCCATCAATCCCTGCTTCAGAGACTGCCCCTCCACCTCCCCAGAGCTGCTCTCTTCCTCTCACTTTTGAGGTCTCATTGTAAAACTCTTCAGTTGAGTCTGGGAGACTCCTGATGGCTTCTTACTACATGACTGTTCTGTTTAAGTTAACTAGAGTCTGTTTCTCTTGTTTGCCACCAAAGAACCCTAGCTGCTGATAGGCAAGTGCAGTAGCAGAGAGAGGCTTGCTTTTTTCCTGTTAGGGGCATGTTTTAGTTAATCCTTATTTAGCAGATCATGGAGTGTAGTTGATCATTATGATAATGGTTTCCAGTGAGTCTGTGCCCCTTTGCAATGGGATACTGCTGCCCCTCCCATCAAGACTCCATCCTTGGGGTCTATTTCTCTATCCCTCTGGAACTAGGGCTGTTTTTATGACTTATTTTGATCAATAGCACTTGGTGGATGTGAAGTTGCGTAGATTCATGAGGCTGGGCCTTACAGGGCCTCACAGCTTCCACTTTCACCTTCTTGGAACCCTGAGACCACCATGTTGTGAGGAAGCCCAGACCAGCCTACTGAAGGATTACAGGCCACTTGGAGGAGAACCAAAGTGTCCTGCTAACCTCCAGAGAGTGAGGGTATCTCAGGCTCTTGAGGCCTGGCCTTGTCATCAGATGATCTCTGCCGCATACATGAGCCCAAGTGAGATCAGCAGAACTGCCCAGACTGATGACCCACAGAAAGGTGAGAAATAATAAATGGTATTAAGTCACCAGGGTTTCAAGTGGTTTATTACACAGCAGTAGACAACTGATCAATGCGGAAAGAAAAGGAGCACAGGGCCCTGCAGCTTTTGAAACACTCTGGTAACTATAACAGAAACATCATGTACCAGGCTAAAAGTGGGTGTATGTATGTGTAGGGAAGGAAGACTGAAGTTGAAATGGACTCTAACTGTATAAGAAGCAGTCAGACGTTACTGCTCGCATGTGCTCCTGGAAGAGGGGGCCGGCCAGCTGACAAAACAACTGAGCTCCTGGCTCAGCATGGGAGGTGATGGGGCAGAGGCCAGAGGCCCTGGCAATACCAGGAGGCATGAGACTTGGATTTTAGTCCTGGCCCTGCTGCCGCCTGGCTTGGAGAAGCCAACTCCAGTTTCTTCATCCCCCAAATGGGCCTAATAATACCTTCCTTGCCTACTTTACAAACTTTAAAGAGTAGATGAGATAATGAATGCAAAAGCCCTAAACAAACTTAAGGGCCAGCTAATCATGCAACATCAAGAAGCCACTGGGTCCTAATATTCTCAGAATATTAGCATATGTGCAAACAATTGCCAATCACACCATTATAAGGGCTTCTGCCAGTGTATGGGAGGCCAATTCTCCTGGGGATGTTCCATGGCAAAAGCATGACCTTATTGGTATATATTTATAATGAACTTCCTCCATTAGAGTACCTGGAAAATGTCTAATGTCCATGCTGGTCACATGGTCAGCTTTGAAATTTCTATTTTGCTTCCTCCAAACCACGAGCAACACCTTAGCCCCACTGTTCATGAGACTGTACTGAGGGTCTCTAAATCTCTTCTTCACATGACTGTTAGCCATGCCCTCCATTAAATTCATTCCTCTTCCTTCCTGCCCCCAAAGCCAAAGTTTCCCTTTATAACTACTTACTAGCTATTGATAGATCTGGATTTCTCTTCCAATCCATTCTAAGTTCTCTTTAGCCTCCTTTGACCACTGTCTTTTCCTGCTCCTGGCTTCATGGTGTGCTCAGCCTGATAGCAGCCCCATCTCTTTTAGAAACCAGAAAATGGCCACACCTTATTCAGAACCTTGTCCTTCCTCAGCTCATCCTTCTACTCTACCCCAACAGGGCAGTTATATGATTTCCTAAGTTTCTCCTGTCAGGGTTGCAATGGATCTCAAATGTTAGGAGAGAAAGAAGGCACAGAAATGGCCAACCCACAGTTCTTTAATAACACTCCACTGCATCACCACCCTCACTGCCACACATCCATTATTTGGAGTTTAAAGTTCTGGCCTCTGCAGTCCAGTTAAAAAATTCACTCAACCTGGCCTGTACAGGTATCTGCATGGGGTTTCTCCAATCTCCCAATGAGAAAATGCTACATTTAACTTTATGTCTCTTTCCACTGAAACTTCTCCCTCATTTGCAAATGAAACTGCTCCCCCATTTGCAAACACAGCAGTTTTAAAACATGGCTCTAAAATTTATGATTCTCCCTTCATGGAGAGAGAGTAGGAGAGTATTTCTCCTTCCTTTGAGTCTAGATGGGCTTGTGACTGCTTGGAGCAATAAAGAAAAGCAGAAATGATGCTGTGTGACTTCCAAGACTGGATCCCAAAAAAGGCCATGCAGCTTCTGCCTTGTGCACTGGAACACCAGCACTGGGAGTCTGCCCTGCCCTGAAGAAGCTCAACCATGTCAAGCCACCATTTTGTGAGGAAGCCCAGCCACATGGAGAAGCTGCGGTGAATGCTCCAGTCCTAAACTTTAAGTCTTTCCATCTCAGGCACCAGACATGAGAGCAAAGGAGCCTTTGGATGATTCCAACCCCCACCACCAGCACTGAAATCTTCCCAGGTAAGACCTTAGACATTGTGGAGCAGAGCCGAGTCATCCCTGGCAGGCTCTGCCTGAATTCATTAAGTATAATAAAATGGTTGTTTCAACGGCTAATTTTGTGGGTAATTTGTTAAACAGCAATTGTAACTGGTGTGGCAAGTTATAGTACAAAAAAGCATGTATATAACAGAGTGGTATTCTGAAATTCCTCTTGTGATACAGGCAGAGTCCCTGGGGGCATCTTAGGGGAAGGAATCTAGCCTCTCAGCTAAACATCTGAACTGTGGTGGGGGGTTGAACTTGAGTGTCAGCGCCTAAAAAGGAAGATGGCTATCTCGCTCTAGCATGCACTCCCTGGTAAGACCACTGATACCCCCAAAATAAGATTCAGCTTGGCAATGTTTTCAAATTATGAGGTGAGATCACTTTGAGGGTTTGGCTTTGACCCACTTGGGAGGGCAATGAGAGGAGATCCTGTATGCTTCTGTTTTTCAAGGCCTCTTTTAGTTTGACCCAGCAAACAAAATTCAAAAATCTCTACAGAAGAGACTACTTTGTACTTGGGAAAGAGTTTGAACATTATGAGCCTCTCTTAGGGTGAAAAATGCCACAAGAACTCACAGGTTTCCCTTTAATTACAGATAATACTCATGGCTTAAAAAAATCTGGTAAAACAAGAAAACTAAAACATGGTTTGGGCATATGTGGTAAGATAGAAAAATCAGTTTATCAGTGAAAAATCAAGTAAAGAGGCAATAACTGTACAGACCAATGAGGCCACAAACTACTCTGCTCAATTACCCAGTAGACTTACAGCAAAGAGGGATCCCAGAGGCTGCCTCCTCTGGGTAACTGTTCCAGCCAGTTCAAATTGGGTCTGAATTCTTGGGAGTAGTTTCAACCATAATTGCTTGATCCTAATGTATCAGTAGGATACAAGGGTACCAAATAGCATCTGGTAAAACCACTTCCTTCCTCTTCTCCTAGAGATCTGCAGGAAGTAATCCCACTGTCACAGGTTTCTGGGTGCCCCAATATCCTGTGTTTCTCTCTTGACCCTCTCTCACCTCTGTAGTAAGTCCTTTCATTAAAGTCTCTTACATCAGTTAAGATGGATTCTAATTCCTGACTGATGCTAAACCTTTGGTCGATGTAGAGTTTAGATAGCCAGATAGTCTTTCTGACAAGATTCTCCATGAGCTTCCACATCATTGAGCCTCCTGGTTCTTTAAAAAGAAATGTCCTGCAGATTGGACAATTTATCACTTAGGTATTATCTTCAGCTGCTGGAGAGAAGAAAGAAAAAGAAGCAACGGCTTAAAGGATTGGCAAGCTTTTTCTCAAAGGGCCAGAAAAATAGTAAATCTTTCAGTCTATGGGACAGAGTCTCTGTCACAAGTACTCATCTCTGCCATTGCGATGTAAAAGCAGTCATGGACAATACATTTTTAAAAATGCATGTGGCTGTGTTCCCATAAGACTACTTACAAAAACAGGCAGCCAGCCCATGGGCTGTAGTTTCCAACACTTGGCTTAGACAAATTAGTTTGTCTGTCTGTTTGTTTGTTTGTTTGTTTGTTTCATGTAATAAGAAGGTATGAGGTGTGTGGTTCTGGTGACACTTCAGCAAGTTGCTAGCTGATGCTGCAGTCATCTGAAGGCTCCACTGGGAGTAGAAGGATCTACTTCCAAAGTGGTTCCTTCACATGACTGGCAAGTTAGTGTCAGAGTCAATTCCTCTCCTCGTCGGGATCTCCATGGGCTGCTTGAGTGTCCTTGTAACATGGTGCCTGGATTCCTCCAAAACAAGCAATCTAAGAAAACAAGGTTGGAGCTTCCAGGCCTTTTCTGACCTACCCCTGTAGCCCCTATCATTAATTTTGCTGTGTTCTACTGCTCACAGGGGTCAATTCTGATTCAGTGAAAGAGGGGACTACACAAGAGCCTGGAAGCCAGGAGGTGATGATACTGGAGGGCCATCACTGAAGCTCACTACCACACCACTTGAAAGGCTGCATTGCTACAGTGCATGCCTCACACCTGGACAGCAAACGAAAGGAAAGGCAGACAGGGCTCCAACATCTCTGGAGGGGAGGACCTTCTGTGTGCCAGACTCCCCTTGAGATACTTTCTAACCACAATTAAGCCCCAAGCCTGCAGTCTCTTGACATCTCTGATGAAAGCTGGAAAAACCCAGAAGGAAGGTCCCTCTACCTTGTGGAGTTGACCAAGATTAAGATGCTCTGACGGCCCAAGACTAAGTGAAGTAACAGCTTTGAGAGGCATCTTTGGCCACAGACTGCTAATGCCTGTGTGGCCTCTGGCCTCTACCATGAACCAGACTGACCCTGGAAGGCCTGGCTCCTCAGACTTTCCCCACTTTGAACAGAACAACCTTGACTCCATTTCCGGAACCATTGTTAGGCAACAAACAACTATTAGACCCATGAGACCAGTTCTCAATCCCACCTGCCATTCCAAACACCTTGAGAGCTTTTAAACATTCTCAGTCCCGACCTATTGAGTCAGCATCTGTGGAAGTAGGGCCCAGGCATTCACAATTTTTAAATGATTCTGATGTGCTGTCCAACTTAAGAGCCTCCAGCACAAACACCACATCCCTTTCAGTGCAGCTAGAGACAGAACCAGATGTTTTGGCAGCTACATCGCACTTCCAACCCATTGGTAGCTTGTGGTTTGCTAAGCCCCAAATTCATTTTCACAAAAACTGTTCTTCACTCAGGTCCTGCCTACTCTATATTTTGCAAGTTTTCTTTTACCCAAATATCATGTAATTGTATTTAACTCAAAGTGAGCTCTACATGTTGGCATCACTTGAGGCTCTCCTTTCAACTCTGTGGAATCTGCCATTTGATGAGCTTGACTTCATCCAAGACATTGATAAATGTACTGTTTAGAGCCCAGCTTTATGGCATTCAGCAGACAAATTCTTATGGAGAATTTATCCGCCACAAACCTCCCGGAGCATTCCTACCCTCCATGAGTTCTCAAACATTAATAACAGCTTCCCTAGGGTCATAACTCATCTGTACACCCCATGATGGCATCTTCAGTCTCCCCTTATATACTTGACATATTCCTGGTCTACCTACATAAATTGTTCTAGAAGACCGGTCATTGTTCTTCTGGAGCAGACAGACACAGAACAGGAACTGAGTGGTTCTGCCTCTTCTGGAACCAGGCTGCCTCATTCAAATCCTCTCTCCTCCTCTTAGTAGCCATGTGTCCTTGGGCAAGTTACTAACTGGCTCCTATGCCTCAGTTGTCTCATCTGTGAAATGGGGATTCCTCATAGGACTTACCCTCCTCCCTAGGGTTATTGTAAGTATTAAATGTGTGAGTATATGAGAACTGCTTAGAAGAGCAGCTGGTACATCATCACTGTTGATGCCATTGTTATTATTATTATCACACTTATTCCTCCAGTCTAGTAACTTTGGGGGCGAGGGGCTGAATAGATATTTAATTTCTTTCCTTCCACTTGCCTTGGTTTTTAATTACTCTTCCTTCTTTACTTTCTTAGGATGGAAGCTTAGGTCATTAATTTCAGCTCTTTCTTCTATTCTATTATATGAATTTTAATGCTATAAATTTCCCTCTAAGCCCTGCTTTTGCTTCATCCCACAAATTTTAAGAAGCTGTATGTTCATTTTCATTTAATTAAAAACATTTTTAAACTTCTGTTAAGACTCTTCTTTGACCAATGAATTCTTTAGAAGTATGTAGTTTAGGGGCACCTGGGTGGCTCAGTCAGCTGGGTGTCTGACTTCAGCCCAGGTCATAATCTCACAGTCAGTGAGTTAGAGCACTGCATAGGTTCAGAGCCTGGAGCCTGCTTCAGATTCTGTGTCTCCCTCTCTCTCTGCTACCCCCCCCCCCCCAACTCACGCACTCTCTCTCTCTCTCTCTCTCTCTCTCTCAACAATTGAATAAACATTTAAAAAAAATTTTAAAGAAGTATGTAGTTTAATATCCAAATATTTGGGGATTTCCTAAATATTTTTCTGTTACTGGTTTCTAGTCTAATGCCATTGTGGTCTGGCAAATGATTGTGTATGGTTGCTAATCTTTTAAAGTTGTGTTTCATGACCCAGAATGTGGTCTATCTTGGTGAGCTTAAGAAAAATGTGTACTCTGCTGTTGGTAGATGGAGTGTTCTATAAATGTCAATTAGATCAAGTTGATTGATAGTGCTGTTCAAGTCAACTCTATCCTTATTGATTTTCTGCCTGCTTGATCTATCAATTACTGACAGGGGGATATTGAAGTCCCCAACTACAATAGTGGATTTGTCTATTTCTCTTTTTAGCTCTATCAATTTTTGCCTGACATATTTTGATGATCTGTTGTTAGGTACATACATTGTTATGTCTTTCTGGAGAACTGACCCATTTATCATGATGTAGTACCCCTCTTTATCCTTGTTAATCATTTTCCTTGTTCTTTTTTCCAACTTTTTTTTTTTTGGGGGGGGGGGACAGAGAGAGACAGAGCATGAACGGGGGAGGGGCAGAGAGAGAGGGAGACACAGAATCGGAAACAGGCTCCAGGCTCCGAGCCATCAGCCCAGAGCCTGACGCGGGGCTCGAACTCCCGGACCGCGAGATCGTGACCTGGCTGAAGTCGGACGCTTAACCGACTGCGCCACCCAGGCGCCCCTCATTTTCCTTGTTCTGATGCCTTCTCTGTCTGAAATTAATATAGCTGCTCTAGCTTTCTCTTGATTACTATTAGCATGGTCCATCCCTCCTATCCCTTTATTTCTAACCTATCAGTCTTTATTTTGAAAATAGTTTTCTTACAGGAAACATATAGTAGTTGCCCTATAGGTTAAAATATACATTTTAGAGAGTTTTCTGACTGGTGAACTTGTGGCAGTGTGGGGGCCAGGGGGACATGAGAGCTCTGTGTCCTTTCTCCATGCCTGCCTTCCCTATGCACCTCTCCATGCCTGCCCCTATGTTGTTTCTGAGCTATATTCTTTTATAACAAACCAGCAATCTAGTTAAGTAAGAAAGCAAGTAATAAAATGTACATTTTTATCAATCTAAGTTCACCGTCAAAAAACACTATTCTGTTCCTCTTGTAGTTCAGGTACGTTGTAACAGATTTTTCTCCCCCGCCCTCGCCCACCCCCAACATGCTTGGTGACATTGCTATTGTTCCTTTCACTTATCCATATGCTGTGATGACCAAATACATTGTTACCATTGTTACTTTAAACAGTTACCTTTGTGATCTCTTAGAGACCAGACTAGAACCTTTAGATTTGTTTCCAATGCCAGCAGTCCTGTTTTAAAGAGGGAGGAGACACAAATGCTCCCTCAAATAGAAAACTACTCCTAATCCTTCTGGAAAGCGGACTTCCATTAAACATCTAAAGAACACCTTATTATGTAGAACACTGTGCTGGGCACCCCAGGCCATCAGATAATCACAGAACTCAGATGTCAGCCACTCTGGCTCCCATATCTTACAGATGAGGAAACTATGCCACAGTGGGGTAGTGCTCTGCTAGTCTGGAAGAAAAAGAAGCTACAGAAAGGCAGCCTGATCCTAGACTGAATCCAGTACTGAAAGGTAAAATGTAGCAACAGAGGACATTAATGGGTCATTCAACAAAATTAGAATAAGTACATTAAAGAACATTAAACTGGGGTTGTGTATATGTATATGTATATATTTAGGTATATGTGTATGTTTATGTATTTGGGCAGGGAGAAATGATAAAGCAAATGGTGCAAAATGTTAGCAGTAAGCAAATTTGGATAAAGAATATATGGGTTCTTTGCACTATTCTTGCAACTTTTCCATAAGTTTAAATTATTTCCAAATAAAAGGCTTAAAAAGTAATCCTTTAAACCACATAATAAAATAATAGGTTGCAATTCTACATTCCTGGAAATCCGGGGATTTTTTTTCCTTCATATTTTTAGTCTCTCCATATCACTGGCCCCAAAATGCCAAAATATAGTGTATTTATTTTTTGTTAATATACACTGCTTTTCAGAGAGGTGATCTTACTAAAATGCATAACTGCTATCTTGGGAAGGAAGGGCATCTGGAATAAGGTATGTCAGGGGGGAACCAACCCCACTCTATTCAAAGGTGAATGGTTGCCAGGGTTGAACACAATTATGCCTGAGGCCTTGTTCTCAATCAAAGCACAGCTTGGTTTGGTTCTCTCTGGGACTACACCCTGGGAAGGGAGGGCCTCTTCTTTCCCTGTCCTTA
Source organism: Prionailurus bengalensis (assembly GCF_016509475.1). Taxonomy (NCBI): domain Eukaryota; kingdom Metazoa; phylum Chordata; class Mammalia; order Carnivora; family Felidae; genus Prionailurus; species Prionailurus bengalensis. The sequence continues at coordinate 43,952,997 of NC_057354.1, read as the reverse complement.
TTTGGATACATCCCATCTAGGATGTAGGGATGTAGGAAGTAGGGAGAAACGTGAAAAGAACATTGCTTTGCTGTCAGTTATCAATGTGGAATTTCTGTTTTCCTTTTGAGCAGCAATACTTGCATCGATGTATGCCAAAAAGTAACCCAAAAATTGAAGTCAGCAGGATGCCCGCAGAGACCCAGCAGGCTTCTCTTATGCCCTCTTGTTCCCTGATCTGATCCCAGCCCATAACTTTCAGAACCCAAGTCTAGGGCCCAGAGTTTGCAGGGAAAGCAGGCAAAAGCCCCCTACTCCCAACCCTGTCCTCTCTTCTGCTGCCAACCCAGCATCAGTGGAGCAGCTGCCATCTTGCTGTACCTGTCCCCTGGCATAACAGCCTTGAGTCTCACATGCAAGAGGCACAGCCACCTTACAGACAAGAAAGAGACTCAGAGGTAAAAAGGCTGAGAAACTGCATAGGATGAGAAGCCAGACTTGGGGCTTCTGACCAATGCATATTGTTCTTTCTGCTCAATCTGCTTCAAATGCCACCCCCTAGGCCACCAGTGGCTTTTCCCATATCCCATACAGAGCCTCTGGGGGTGAGGAGCACCCATTCATTATACCACAAATAAGGCAAAGCCTGCCTCTGTGCCTGGCCCAAGAAGAGACAAGACCTTGAGACCAAAGCCCATTTCTTCTCAATACCACACCAAATGGTTCAGAGCTTAGAGTGCTGGTGCTGCCCTCAGGATACCACCCAGACCACCAACCAACCTTCCCTGGAAATCCCCCTCAAATGTCACTTCCCCAGATGTTCTGGAATGCTTGCTCACATCCTCAGAGGCCTTTGTTGCTCAATGTACTGAAGCACTCATCACCGTGCTCTGGTCTCCATCTGCCTGTGTCTTCTCAGCAGATTGTGCATCCTGGGGTCAGGGCTCAGTTACATTTGTCCGTATGTGCCCAGCAGCTAGTACAGTAGTTGACAGACTGCTGAGTGAATGAACAAATGAAAAAGTAATGAGTCCCAACAGGATCCCTAGGTTCAAGCCATGGCTGCATCACTATTTCTTTGCTCTCAAGCAAGTCAGTTTCCTCTTGGTGACCTCATGTACATAATGGTGATGATTCTTCTCTGGTTCTAGCACAGAACTGTTCAGCACAGGGGTCATGTCTGCAAAAGCATCAAAGAGATGTGGATCCTACTAACTACCTCACCCATAGGCCAATAGAGATGCTTCACCTGTAGATCCCCCCAACTGGCCCACTGGCACCCCAATGCTCTGCACACCTCACTCACATAACCCCTCCTCCACGGACAGCTCCCTGTGTAGTTGCCAAGGGCAGCAACAAGTGCAAGCCTCTGTAGACAGCCAGGGATCATGCACAGAAAGTTGGCCAACTCTGCAGGATCAGGAGATATCACACAAACCTGGTGTTCAGCACTGCCCTCAGAAGGCATATGGGAGGCTGTCAGCACCTGGCCAGGTTATGCAGTTTGCTGGGATGCAATTGTTCATAGTTATCTCTTACAATCCTTTGTATTTCTGTGGTATCAACTGCAAGGTCTCTCATTTCTGATTTTACTTATTTGAGTCCTCTTTTTTTTTTGTTTTTTGTTTTGTTTAACTAATGATTTGTCAATATTCTTTATCTTTTCAAAAAAGTAGCTTTTAGTTTCATTGATCTTTTCTATTGTTTTTCCAGTCTCTATTTCATTTATTTCTGCTCTGATCTTTGTTATTTCCTTTTTTTTTTCTGCTTTTAACTTAGTTTGTTCTTTTTCTACCCAGACTGAATCATGAAGAAACATAAAATTTGAATAAACCAATTACTAGTAAGGAGACTGAATCAGTAGTTAAAAACCTCCGCAAAAAAAAAAGGCCAAGGACCTGATGGCTTTATGGGTGAACTCTACCAAACATTTTTAAAATGTTTTATTTATTTTTGAGAGAGTGCAAGTAGGGAGGGGCAGAGAGAGAGGAACAGAGGATCTGAAGCAGGCTCTGTGCTGACGGCATTAGCGAGCCCAATGTGGGGCTTGAACTCACTAACCGTGAGATCATGACCTGAGCCAAAGTCAGATGCTTAATCAACTGAGCCACCCAGGTGCCCCTGTACTCTACCAAACATTTAAAGAAGATTTAACAATCCTTCTTGTAGTCTTCCAAAAACTGAAGAGGAGGGAACACTTCCAAACTCATACTATGAGGCTAGCATTACCCTGATACCAGAGCCAGACAAGGACACTACAAGAAAAGAAAATTATAGGCCAATATCCCTGATGAATATAGACACAAAAATACTCAACGATATACTAGCAAACAGAATTCGTCAACACATTACAAGGATAATAGCCATGATCGAGTTGGATTTATCCCTGGGATTCAAGGATAGTTACAACATATGCAAATCAGTGATACATTAACAGAATGAGGGATAAAGTCATATAATCACCTCAATAGGTGTAGAGAAGAATTTGACAAAACTTAACATCCTTTCATGATAAAAACTCAATAAATCACGTAAAGAAGAAATGTACTTCAACATAATAAAGCCCAAATATACAAGATCATAGCTAAAATTAGACTCAATGGTCAAAAACAATCAGGAACAAGACAAACATGCCCACTATTCCCATTTCTATTCAACATAGTCCTTGAAGTCCTAGCCAGAAAAAAATAGGCAAGAAAAAGAAATAAAAGATATCCAAACTGGAAAGGAAGAGGTAAAATTATCTGTTTGCAGATGACATAATCTTATATATATATATATATATATATATATATATATATATATGTGAAAACTCTACCAAGAAACTGTTAGAATAAACAAATTCAGTTAAGTTGCAGCATGCAAAATCAGTATATAAAAAATAATTTGCATTTCTTTTTTTATTTTAGAGAGAGTGTGTGAGAAGGGGAAAGTGGCGGGGGGGGGGGGCGGAGAGAGAGATATTGACTGACTCTTAAGCAGTCTTCACGCTCAGCATGTAGAATGCAGGGCTCAATCCCACAGCCCTGGGATCATGGCCTGGGCCAAAATTAAGAGTTGGACACTCTACCGACTGAGCCACCCTGGCACCCCCATTTGTACTTCGATACACTAACAACAAATTATTTGAAAGAGAAATTAAGAAAATAACCCCATTTATAACAGCATACAAAATAGAAAATACTTAGGAATAAATTTAACCTATACATGGAAAAATATAAGACACTGATAAAAGAAATTGAGGAAGACACAAATAAATTAATAGATATTCCATGCTCATGGATTGGAGAAATTAATATTATTAAAATATCCATATTATTCAAGTTGATCTACAGATTTAATGCAATCTCTATCAAAATTTAATTGGCATTTTTCATAGAAATAGAAAAAAACAATCCTAAAATTCATATGGAACCACCAAAAACCCCAAACAGCCAAATTAATTCTGGAGAAAGAAAACAGCTGAAGCATCACACATCCTGATTTCAAACTGTATTACAAAGCTATGGTAATCAAAACAGTATGGTACTGGCATGAAAACAGACATGGAGATCAAAAGAACAGAAAGCCCAGATACAAACCTACGTAAGTCAACTAATATTTGACAAGTGTGCCAAGAACACACAAAGGGAAAATGATAGTCTCTTCAATAAATGGTGCTAGGAAAACTGGACAGCCACAAGCCAAAGAATGAAATTGAACCCCTATCTTACACTACTCACAAAAGTAACTCAAAGTGGAATGAAGATGTAAATCTAAGATCTGAGTCATAAAACTCCTAGCATAAGGGGCACCTGGGTAGATCAATCGGTTGAGCATCTGACTTTGGCTCAGGTCATGATCTCACAGTTCATGAGTTTGAGCCCTACTTTGGGCTCTAAGCTGTCAGCACAGAGCCTGGAGCCTGCTTTGGACTGTGTGTCTCCCTCTTTCTCTCTGCCCCTCCCCCATTCATGCTCTGTCTCTCTTTCTCTCTCTCAAAAATAAACAAACATGGGGCGCCTGGGTGGCGCAGTCGGTTAAGCGTCTGACTTCAGCCAGGTCACGATCTCGCAGTCCATGAGTTCGAGCCCCGCGTCAGGCTCTGGGCTGATGGCTCAGAGCCTGGAGCCTGTTTCCGATTCTGTGTCTCCCTCTCTCTCTGCCCCTCCCCCGTTCATGCTCTGTCTCTCTCTGTCCCAAAAATAAATAAACGTTGAAAAAAAAATAAACAAACATCAAAAAAAATTGAAAAGAAAAACAACTCCTAGCATAAAACACAGGAAAAAAACTTTCTTGACCTTGGCAATGATTTCTCCAAAATCACAAACAACAAAAACAAAAACAAGTGGGACTAAATCAGTGACTATAAAGATTCTGCACAGCAAAAGAAACAGTTACCAAAATGAAAAGGCAAACTTATAGAAGAAAATGTTTGTAAACTATATATGTGATAAGCAGTTAAATCCAAAACATAAAGAACTTTATACATGTCAAAAAAAATAGCAAAAATGATGATGAGGATAATGATTATTATGATGATAACAATACTAACAACCTTATTTATGGGCAGGGGAGCTGAATGGACATTTCTCTAAAGAAAATATACAAATGGCCAACAGGCACATGAAAAGAGGCTCAACATCGCTAGTCATCAGAGAAACGCAAATCAAAATTACAATGAGATATCACTGTGAGGGTAGCTAATATCAAAAAGACAAGAGATAGCAAGTGCTGGTGAGGATGTGGAGAAAAGGGAACCCTTGTTCACTGTCCATGGGGATGTAAATTGGTGCAGCCATTACAGAAAACAGTATGGAGGCTCCTCAAAACATTAAAAATAAAACTACCACATGATCCATCAATCATACTTCTGGGTATATAAGCGATGGAAACAAAATCAGTATCTTAAAGACACACCAACATTCCCATATTCATTGCAGCATAATTCACAACAGTTATGATATGAAAACAAGCTACGTGTCTGTTGATGAACACATGGATAAATAAAATGTGGCATTTTTATTTTATTTTTAATTTTAGAAAGAGAGAGAGCACATGAGTGGGGCAGAGGGAGAGACAGAATCTTAAGCAGGCTCCACGCTTAGCAGAGAGCCCCACGTGGGACTGAGCCGAAATCAAGAGTCAGATGCTCAGACTGAGCCACCCAGACACCTCTAAATTTATTTAATTTTAATTAATTTAGTGATATGTAACTAGGTGGCTACTAAATTAGACAGTGCAAGTCTAAAAGTTCTGATATTTGGGTAGAAACCAAGAGACCTAGGGACACATGGGGTGTTACCATCTCTTCCTTTAAGTGAGTTGTAGGGGCACCTGGGTGGCTCAGTTGGTTAAGCATCTGACTTTGCTCAGGTCATGATTTCACAGTTCATGAGTTTTAGCCCCATGTTGAGCTCTGTGTTGACAGCTTGGAGCCTGGAGTCTCCCTCTCTCTCTGCCCCTCACCCACTCACACTCTCTCTCTCTTAAAAATAAACATTAAAAAAAAAAAATAATAAGGTGAGTTTTAGAAGAGGAAGAAGGTCCAGGCCTTCTCTGGTCTGCAACACCAGGGCAGCGGACACTTGAAATGCAGGACCTTGACTGGGGACTTCAAAGCAAAAGAGGAAAGGGGGCTCAGGTAAAACCATTACACAATGTACGTGACATAGGAAGGAATAGGAGAGAAAAATCCCCACAATTTTTCAAAGAAATTAACCCTGAGCTGGCAACAGCCCTGTGGCTTCAATCTCAACACACAGGCACAGTTGAGGGGGCTGCACATTTCACAGAGAAGGAAACCCTGAGACAGGGCGGCTGGGCCACGGCAGCAGGCTGTGGCATGGGGAAGGCAGGGGGAGCTGTGGGAGATGGCTGCCTGGAAGGGTTGCAGCCTTGGCCTTCATGGAGGGAAGGAGCCAGGAAACCCACACCAAGCCTTCATTCTCTCAGTCCTCAGAGCATCTGCTGATGCCTCCCCTGGTCCGAACTTGACAGGAAGCTGGAAGTAAGCACACATGGTCAGCCTCAGGGAAGAGCAGAGAGGGGTTCTGGACACAGACATCGCGAAGTGACGCGGCATGGATGGAATGAGTGGTAAGGAAAGGAGGGATGAGAACGATGTCAGGCGATGAGAACGGCGTGTGAGGAGGGCACCTTCATGTTGTCATGGCAGTGGCCGTCCATTGGGGCCTGCCAGCCTGGCTTTGAACCCTGACTCCACTACCTGCTAACGGACTGATCTGGGTTAGGTTCCTATGGGGTGATGACACTCATGGTCTCTGGTGTCTCTGTACATCTTGTGAGCACAGGTGTTGACTGTCTTTGCTTGACTATATTTCTGAGGATATTTAAGTAACAAACAGCCTTGGAAGAGAGGGAGTGTATCTCTCTCCAGAGCAAAGGTCAGGCATCATAAAAGATTTGGGTTTTCTGGGTTCTTCTGTAGCATAACCCGCTGTGTGTGAGGCGTCACCTGGCCCTCCTTGGTGTCATCTATGGAAGCTGGGGTGCAGAGAGTTGGCACAAATGCTGACACGAGCTCCCACTAGTGCTGTGAGCAACAAAGCTCAGCCCTGTCTTGGACTGGGGCCTCCTGTGTGCTGCCGGCACCCAGGAGACTTTGTGTGGCAGGCCAGCTGGCTACTGTGTCAACAGGGCAAGATCTCAAGCCCTTCGCAGCTCTTGACAGCTCACTTCTCTAAGTCTCAGTTGCCTCAGCTGCAAAATGGGAACAACAAAAGGGCTGTGGGGATTTCAAGTGTTGATATACATAAAGGACTTAGAATAGCTTTCAGTCCCAAACACACGCTCAAGTTAAGGTAGTGATTTTATCTAGTACTGTATGGCAAATGTTTCAAACTTCAAAAAGGAAAAGAAATATCATAAAAGGGGACTTGAAGCCCATGGTGGGGGAAGAGACAGACTTACTAGGGTCTCTGAGTGAACTGAAGTTTCAGAAGTCCTGAAATAACCTACAGAATTGATCATGGAACAGACGTACTACTTGTAACTCTGAAAAATAGTCTTCTGAAAAGAGGGGAGAGAAGACCAAAAATGTCAAAAATCCCAGTTTCAAAAGACAGATTCCAGGCAGAGCACACGGGCCAGTGAGATGCAGATTCCTGAAAACATTCTAGAATCAATGATGAAGCAGATGGTCTGTGAGCCTGTGGTAAAGAACACAGGGAACGCTAGAAGCCAGCATGAGTTCACAAGTAACGTGCTGTATGGTACTAATATTTTTTCTGACAGGATTACTGGGTTAACCACCAAAATACTGTGAAAACAGTGTAGCATGATGTCCGCAGAAAAGGGTGACATGGGATGGAGGAACGGGGGTTGAATGGGAATATAAATAATGCAGCTACTGACCTGAAAGAAGGTTTCCAATGAAGGGCCGACTCTATCCCGTGCATCGGGGTTAGCCTAGACTTGGACAAAAACACAGAAAATAGCTCTGAAGATGACACAAAGCTGGGAGAAATAGCCAGCATACCATTTGAAATATTTCCACAGCCTAGCCCAATAGGAACAGAATTCAGTTCTTCATGTGGGTTCCTCACAGGCCAGACAGTGGCTATGGGAATTTAGTTAAAAAAACAAAAGCAAAAACAAAAATTAAAAAAAAGAAATGGGTTTGGGGCACCTGGGTGGTGCAGTTGATTAAGCATCCAACTCTTGATCTTGGCTTAGGTCATGATCTCACAGTTTGTGAGTTCAAGCCCCTCACTGGGCTCTGTGCTGATGGTGCAGAGCCTGCTTGGGATTCTGTCTCTCCTTCTCTCTGCCCCTCCCTCACTTGCGTGTGCTCTCTCTCTCTCTCTCTCTCTCAAAATAAATAAACTTAAAAAATTTTAAAAACAACAACAACAACAGCAAGATTTTAGTTACTTGAAGGCTTGGTGAGAGCCAGAGACGTGATGCAAGCCACTGAAAGAAAGCAGCTTCAGTCACAATGAGATGCATTATCACAGGGATGTGGCCCGGCATCCCAAGTGTGTGCCGCCATAAGGCACCATGCCCAACGCCTTGTGTACATCTTATTTAACCCTAACCATGCCCCAGACACACGGGAAGAGGATGAAGTTCAGAGAGCTGAAAGAACATGTACGCTGTGCCGAGATCATGGGGCACGTCCACTGCACAGCCAGGATGGAACTCCAAGTCTGGGCCACCCCTTGGCCTGTTGAGACCTCCACACTACTGTCCAGTGGCCTTGGTCACCCCACACCAGCAGAGCTGCACCCAGTCCTCCAGGCAGGTCACTGTCAAAGCTGTGCCACGTGAGAAACTGCAGAGGAACTAGAACAAGTCAGCCTGGAGAAAGAGGGAGACGGATGAAGCCTAAGTACATAATCACAACTTACCAGACCTCTGCGGGTCCTGTCCCTGCTCCCCACCTGTGTCTGTCCATGTCCCTCCACATGCCTCCTGTCTCCCTGAATCCAGCCCCACCGGCCTGCTTGAGCCCCCCTCCACTGCACCTGATGGTTTGCCCTCCTCCATGGCGTGCCCCTTTCAGTTGGCCAACTCCACCCCATCCCCCAGACCTCAGCTCCCTTTGGGAGATGGCCACCTTAGACCCAGGCCTGGTCTGAGCCCACCCCTGCTATAGGACAACGGTGGAATCTCTTTCAACAGACACCTCAGCACGTTTCCTGCTTGATGACGGAGCCTCTCATGCACCAAACCTTGGGGAAGATTCAAAAACAAGCAGAGTTATTTCAAGGGCCGCTACATATATGAACTATGTTATCAAAAATTGTTTAATAAATCTAAAATACCATCACTAATAGATACTTTGGTGATGGGAATTTAAGGTTTTGTTTTCCAGACCTCTAGAAATTTCATGCACGCGTCGGCACCCCAGAAGAGGACAAAGACATTAGCAGCAGCAGCAGTGAGAGGCAGACCTGCCTCAAAATCGTGATTTTCCATCTTCTTCCTGCATATGATCAACGGGAGGCTCTACCTCTGATATTATTCCATGTCTTCTAAAATGAGGTTAACTCTACTCCTAAAAGAGCCAAATCAGTAATGAATTGCAAATCAAGAATTCTGTCAGTGCCTGGCTGAAAAAGGGCAAGAACTCTGATAAACCAGTTGGACAGAAAAGGTCACCTCCCTGGTTTGGGAGTGACTATAACGGCAGCATGTCAGAGGAAACAGTGTGTTTGCGGAATGTTTGTTCCCTATGATCAACTCAATGTAATAGCGCTTTCTCCATCTGCCAGTGTGCACCCATCTCTGCAGGATGCAACTTGGTAGAGAAAATGCCTTCCTAAGGACCACCAACCATGAGGGGATGCTATGTCCAGCCCCAGGACATGCCTTTCTTTGGTCTATGCTGTGTGTCTCCCAAGAGCTTGGTCTCCTATCAAGTAACCCATGAAAGGCAAGATGAAACGGACCCTGCTACCCAGTGTTATCAGACAGTGTTCTGTTTAAAGTACAGGCCTGCAGTCTGCCAAGCCTTCTCAGAGAAGCCATACAAGGGACGATTCTCCTCTCCCATCCCCATTCAAATGATGTGTTAATGGACCACAAAGAGCAAGCTTAAAAATAAGCAGAAAACAGGAGGAGATGTTAGGAGGGTGTAAAGACTGAGTTTTATACTCCACAAGAGGAACTGGACCCCAAATCTAATTTTAGCCATGAGTCCCACAGTAAGGGTTAGAAATGACCTTCAGAAACAGAGCGAAGGGGAGGGGGAAGGCAGGATTAACTTCTTTTTGGATGCAGCTGTGGGTTTCATGGGGATTCATCCTGAGCTTTCGGGCGTTTTTGTTGTTGTTGTTTTGCACAACCTTGGCCTGTGGTTAGACCCTATGGAGCCAGTCTTTAGTGTACATGCTGCTGCTTCTGTTTCTAGGAGCTTAAAGTGGACTTCAGGATAAGGGAAAAGCTTCCTCCAATCCAGTGCTACCTACAGGTTCTGACAATCACTACATACTATCAGGGAGGAAAGATTTTTTAATTAATTAAAATTCTCGCCATATGTAAGTAGGCTCAGAACTTCTGCCCAAATGCTGAACGGTCCTGACATTGCCATCTACTTTTAAATCATGTTGGAAAGCGTTACCTTGTATCAAGCCAGCATCTATGTTAATGCAACTTATACTTATTACTCCTATTTTGTTCCTGACCCAAGTATCTTGTTCGTATCTTTCAAATATTCAGAGTTTTGTTTCTCCCCTTCAGTCCTTCTTCCTTTATGGTTTTCAGCAAATGACCCACATGACTCTGCTTATGCCCCAATTTGTCTACGTCCCTTTAAAATGAGATCCAGGAACTGAACTGTGGGCTCCGAGGGTCTTTATCATTTTCCCACCGTCCAGACGTCAAGTACATTAGCTATTCTATGTCATCCTCATTCCCCATTAGCACAAGGACAGGTTGCAGCTGTTCAGCAAGCATTAATTGGTGGTGATAAAATGTTGTGGCAGAGAAATGTCTGACAAATGTGTTCAGCAAGTCCATGACCCTAAGCCAAGTTTACAAAACTGTAGTTTGGAGTAACTTTAAAGTGAATTTTAATTCATTCTGTAAAAGCCTATGTAGATAATTCAAACAGGAGAGCTTCTTGGACCTCACTGCCCATCCAACTGGGCATCCCATCCCTGACCAGGGATCTGCATCTGGAATGTAATGATTTCAAATCCAGAGTTTATTGCTATCATGGATTATCCCAGACCACCTGTATTGGTTCGGAGAAAGGCAGTCTGGCAAACCCCTTTTCAATTCCATATCCTTGTACTTGAATGCATATTAGAGGTGTAATTTGAGCTTTCTTTTCCTAACTTTCGTTTCCATTTTCTAACTATGTTTTTCTTTGAAGTAGACAACTGGGTCAGATTAGACAGGCTCAGTTATAAAGGTCACAGATAGAATTTCAGCATTACAAAAGTGCCAAATAAAGATGTCTCCTTTACAGTTGGGCAAGAAGTATTTCAAAAGAGGATAACTCTGTATAAGCATTAAAATACTATAGATGTCATATAAATATATATTCCATATAATAATATATATGTAACTGCTAACATCATATAATGTCTAAAAACGACCAGTACAGCTGTGCCACTAATAACAGTAAAATTAGCTGAGAAACTCTTTGGCAGAATACAGTTTCTTCTTCACAGAACTGTGAGAATACGGGTTGGATATATGGACAACCATTCAGCTCCTGGAAAAGGGGCATCTGTGTGGTCCAACATGCTGTGGCCTTTCTCCACCTCCCAATGCTGGATAAATGAGAGATTGCAGCCACACTTAGTCTCCGTCATTTGGCCATTCTTTTCCCTTCCCATGTTGGAGTAAAATGTCATCAACTACAAACTGCCACTGATAGGCTCTCACCATGGAATCAGAGGCCTGTGTGGGCCACTCAGGGAACACCTCTTGGGACAGGGTTATTTAAAAATAATATGCACAGAGTGGGGTCAGACACATTGTATGTCTACAGATAAAATCATTAAGCAGAAACACAGCAGGATTTGTTTAATAATAAAGTGGTTTGTTGAGGTTTGGAATTTTATTATTTCTTTTTAGAAAAATGAGAAAATTTACAAGATGCAAAGGTCTTACACAATACATTATCACTAAAGTCTGTTCTCTGTACACCTTAACACGGGCCCTGGCTAAGGCGGTGTTGGGAAGAGCATGGACAGCATGAATTGCAGTTGCGACCCATCATGGACACGCAGAAATACACCACAGTGTGAAAGGAGGACTCGGTGACAAATAACGCTGGACCAGCCTGTTCCAAAAGCAAGCCAAGAACTCACAGGAACCAGCAAAGTCTTTCTGTGGGGGGAGCATGGGTGTCTGTCCTGTTGCAATACGCACGGGGTGTGCTCCCCTGCACCGCCGGCACCCACCTTTCCGTCAGACCACAGCAACAACAGAGAATGGTAACGTTCCTTTGGTGGTGGTGTTTGGTTTCATTCTGCTTTGTTTTTGCAGGGCTACTCAGGTTCCCTATTTCTTGTTTCTGTCTTCCTTTTCATGATTCAGTTCCAAATTCTTAAAGCAGTGTAGGTACTTAGCATCTTCCATGAATTTTTCAGGATCCAGTTCCACCTGATGATAATGCACTAAAAAGAACAAAGATAAGACACATTACAGGAAAAGGTGCCTTCAAATTTGCCTTCAAATCCTATTTTAAAAATATGACCAAGCATAAAGAAAATAGCTGAAGATACCCTTTCAGTCCATAAATGACAACAGCATGACAGAGTTTCACTTTACTACGAAAAATCTGCCAAGCTGTCACATATAAATCCAAACACCTCATCAAAGTCTCCAATTTATTAGAACCTCATTCTTAGAGCTCAGAAAGACACTAAATATCTGGGAATTAACTCACTTCTAAATGGCCTTTGATCAGAGAAATCACAAGGCAAATTAGAAAATAGGTTAAAACGTGACTGTGAATGAAAATGCAACATATCACAATCTGTGATACTCCCTAAGGCAGTACTTAGAGGGAAATTCATAGCATTCAATGGCTATCTTAGAAAAGAAGATGTCACATCAATAATCTGAGTTTCCACCATAAGAAACTAAAAGAATAAAAGAGTAAACCCAAGGCAATAAAGAATAGAAACTAATGAAATTTCAAGCAAAAACAAAAAAAAAAAAGGAAAGATCAATAAACCTGATAAACCTCTTACCAAGAAAAAAGAAGGCATAAATTATGAATATCAGGAATCAAAGAGGCAACATCACTACATGTTTTATAGACATTAAAAGGATAAAAAAGGACATACCACGGCGTAATTCCCACAAATTAGACAACACAGATGAAATGGACAAATTCTTTGAAAAAAGATACAAAACCTTATTTCCAAATCCTTTTAATAATGAGGGAGGCAGAGAGGAACCTAAATAAAGCACAGAGACAGGGAATAAGCTAAACACTTGCTTTTGGGATATTTTTAATGCTGCTCAAAGGATAATGGTAGGCTCTTCAGTATAAAATCTCCAAGTGCCTCAAGTTTTCTTCTGTAATTCTGAGGCTACAACAAAAACCAGCCGGTCTTGCCAAGATCTATGAAGCAGGCAATTGTCAACCAAGAGTTTAAACCCCAAACTTAACACAGCAGTTTCTATTCTCTCAGATCTAAATTCTAATTGGATGAACTTTGGTAAAAGCAGAAGATTCTGGTAATAGTGGGTTGCACAGTGATACCACATCTGTGAATATGCTTCTGGGTACACTCAGCACAGGTCACATTCTTAACAAAGGGTTGTATTATGAGCAGATGCCTCAATAGAATTAACAGCCTTCCATTCCTGCGCCCAGCTTGACATGGAGGTCCACGGGCCCACACCAGAAAGGCTAATTATAACTTCAGCTATGTTCTTCAGTTCTCTAGACCCACACAAGGAACTAAAATTTCCCCCAAGGCCTACCCTCACGCTCTAAAACCCACCAGTCATAGTGTTGCACTATTTCTAAGAGATCTCAAAGACCACAAGGGAATAGGGATTATACAATATAATTCCTGGGGACCATATTTAGTTCTATTTTTAAGTCAAGAAAAGCAGTCCATTTGCTCCTATATTTTAATCAAGATAGTAACCCAAACATAGGCACCTGGGTGTATTGAAGCCTCTTTCCTCATCTGCAATAGTAATAACTGAAATCCTGAAACTGGATCTCACATTGACCCTTGGGGAACTTCATCTTGGTGCAGATTAAAACCTTTGTTTTGAACTTAAAATGAGCTTTGGGACCCTGCTTTAATATATTATTCTTTTACAATTACTTCAGATAAATATCCTAGATGTTTTAAAGCTTTGAGATAATAAATTTATGCTTCCAATGTTTGATGTGCAGATGGAAATGATAAGGTTTACATAATGATAATGTTCACAATATTCCATTAGATGATGAAAGCAGTGGCATTATATATACAGTCTATCTTTAAGTATGTAAAATTAGAGAAAGATACAGAATTATCTGATTAGAGAAAATGTTATAAAAGCATTATGTTAATAATGATTATCTTTGATGAGATGGCGGGTGACTTTTATTTTCTTTGAGCATTCTGGAATTTTAAAAAATTTTCTGTGATGAATGAGCATTAGTTCTATAATACAAAATGGCTTTCAAAAGAAATTTTACGAGGAAGACAATTTAGAAATTCTAGTTCCCTACCAGAGAATCACAGAACTAGAAAGGATCCTGAGAGGTTTCATGCCAGGGGTTCTCAAAGTTTAAAGTAAACCACTTAGGCCTAGGGACTACATTAAGCACTGACCCTGAAGATCTGAACTAAGAATTCCTTCAAGAATTAACTGTTCTAATACTGGAATACCCAACAGGTGCACCTAGTCATAACATCAACATTAATATTCTGAGTGATGAGATCCCAAACTGCATGCAAGAGCCTTCTGGCCAAGCAGTAGACACTGTCCCACCTGAAAGACACTGCCCCCTGCCCCTCACGATACATGGATTGGTCAAATAGATGCCACTTTTACTTTCGATCTCACTTTTAACAAATGCTCCTTCTCATTTTCTTAAACATGACCAAGGAAAAACCTAGAGGCCAGGTTGCTGGCTGTCAAGTGGGAGTGGCTAGAGATAACACTCACACAGCTAGACGTATGAAAAGGGAGGTGGGGAGGAGCTATCTGTGAGGTCCACCTGCCACATCAGAAGCACTGAGTGGAAGTCATGTGCAAACTGACAAACACACAATTCTGCACAAGAGGGTGTCAAAATTTAGAAACCCTGGAGGAAGGGTAAGGTGCCTCCCTATGAGAGCTCAACAGAGGACGACATCTACTCCCTGTGAGTCAGGTGAGCTATCTCAGGGCAGACATGACCCGCAGGCTGGAGGCAACAGGCAGTAGTAAGCACCTGAGATAACAGCACCATAATTTCATAACCTTGTGGAAAGAAGCTTCTGGAATGGTTCTCTTTTATTGCCTGCAAACACTGGGGGCAGTGGGGGATAATCCAGCACCAGAAGCAAGGAATTCCTCAACAGCCTGTTCGAGTCTCTCAAAGATGCTGATTTCCAGCCGATCTGCTTCTGGCTGTAGGCCATTCGAGCAACCACAGATGTAAGTGCTCGAGTTAAGATACACAGACCACGGACCTGCTCTCCAAACCACTGTCAAAAGAACCCAGATTTTATATATTTATTTCAGGCCACAGCTAGGAATCCAATCTGAATTCACTTACCTAGAAAAGAAAGGCTGTTCTATGAGAAAACATGGGTCGCTGAGAAGTCCATGTTATCAGAGAAGGATTCACTCTGACCTAGCATTTATTGCGATTCCAGTGAGCCTGCACTGAACTGTCAAGGTGAAGAATCTCTGCCTTTACTCGAGGCTGATGGTCCTGACCTGGTGATGTGTATAAGGGGCCAGTGATCTGATTTCCCCATTAAGACAGGAAACCTTGGTGTGGTGTACTAAAGGAAGAAACTCCCAAAAGAAATTAGTTTTTAATTTGGGCTTAACTTCTACCCTATTTCTCACATATATTTGTACGTATTAATCATGCCTGTCTTACAGAACTGGCAGTGGTTCAGAATTTTCACTTATCCAACTGAACTTTCTGCAATGACAGGGTTGTTCTACCTCAGCACCATCCAAGATAGCAACCACTAGCCAGATGTGGCTACTGGGCACTTAAAATGTGGCTACTGTGACTAAGGAAATGAATTTTAAATTTTGCTTAATTTTAATTAATTTACACTTAAGTATCCATACATAGGTAGTACCTACTGCATCAGATGGCATATTTCTACGTTATCTGTAAGCTTAGCTCAACACTTCAGCAAAAAACAGAATCACTAACTGTGGCCAGCTTCTTGCCAATTTATTTTCCAATAAATGAAACTGAGGCAGAAGCTAGGTATGCAGAAAATCCAATTCTACTGCTGGTAAAGAAACATAATGTGCCTACTGTGCATCAGTGAGGAAGCAGTTCAGCCTCATGTATAGCAGTGGCCAGAATAGCAATGGAAACAGTAACCTCCTCTAGGTTAGAAGAAAGAGAACGGGGCAGAAAATAATCTTTGACGAAACACTGCTTAAAATTTCCCAAACGTATTGAAAGAAACATTTACCAGTTCAAGAAGCTCAGAAAAGTCAAAGCAGTCATCAGAGTGAGACTCAGATGTGATACAGATGTTGGAATTATCAAAGAAAAACAACTATGATTAATATGTTAAGGGCTCTAATAGGCAAAGTAGACAATATACAAGAACAGATGGGTAATACAGCAGAGAGATGGAAATGCTAAAAATAAAAAACACCATAACAGAAAAGAAGAATGCCTTTGATGGGCTCATCAGTAGACTGGACATAGCCAAAGGAAGAATCAGTGGGCTTGAAAATACGTCAATATAAACTTCCCAACTACTGAAATGCAAAGAGAGAAAAGAACAGAATTGGAAAAGGAGGTAGGGGGGCATGGGTGCCTCAGTTGGTTAAGCATCTAACTCTTGATTTTGTTTAATGGGGTCAAGCCCCATGTCAGGCTCTGCACTGATAGCATGGAATCTACTTGGGATTCTCTTTCTCTGCCCCTCTCCTGCTCACTCATGTGCACGTACACACACACACACACACACTCAATATAAATAACTTTCAAAAAAAAAAACAAAAAAAGAATGGAGGAAAAAGGGAATTGACCAACCAGGACATGGGGCAATTACAAAAGGTATAATATACATATAATTGGAATATCAGGAAGAGAGAGAGAGAACAGAGTGTTTGACATAATAATGGGTAAGAACATCCCAAACTGGAAAAAAAAAAAGAGAGAGAGAGAGAGAGAGAAATCCCTGAAAGAAGCTGAGGGAAAGGGGTAAGGGGGAGGGAGGAAGTGGGGACGCTGTTATTAGCATGTGATAACATGTGATACACGTGAAGCTGTACAGGTCATCTGAAGGTGGACTTAGGTTAAAACTGCATGGGAATGCAAGCTGGTGCAGCCACTCTGGAAAACAGTATGGAGGTTCCTCAAAAAACTAAAAATAGAACTACCCTACGACCCAGCGATTGCACTAGTAGGCATTATCCAAGGGATACAGGTGTGCTGTTTCGAAGGGACACATGCACTCCTATGTTTATAGCAGCACTATCAACAATAGCCAAAGTATGGAAAGAGCCCAAATATCCATCAATGGGTGAATGGATAAAGAAGATGTGGTATATATACACAATGGAGTATTACTCAGCAATCAAAAAGAATGAAATCTTGTCATTTGCAACTACATGGATGGAACTGGAGGGTATTATGCTAAGTGAAATTAGTCAGAGAAAGACAAAAATCATGTGACTTCACTCATATGAAGACTTTAAGAGACAAAACAGATGAACAAAAGGGAAGGGAAACAAAAATAATATAAAAACAGGGAGGGGGACAAAACAGAAGAGACTCATAAATATGGAGAACAAACTGAGGGTTGCTGGAGGGGTTGAGGGAGGGGGGATGGGCTAAATGGGCAAGGGGCACTAAGGAATCTACTCCTGAAATCATTGTTGCACTATATGCTAACTAACTTGGATGTAAATTTTTAAAAAATAAAAAATAAAACAAGTTAAAAAAAATGTGTACTGCAAACTCTAGGGCAACCACTACAAATTTTTTAATTAAAAAAAAAATAGAAACAGCACGTCAGAGGCATAGTTAGTTTTATACATGAAACACCACCACACGTTGACACAGGAAGCAAAATGAAAGCTTGGAAATGAAAGAGATTCTACCTTCTACAGGGGAAAAACACAGTGAAAACATGACTATCCTTTAACAGAACACACACACACACCACACACACACACACACACACACACACACACACACACCCTGCTCTAGCTCATTAGGAAGAAATGTGCTCAGCCAGATATGTCTTATTATTCAGACAAAGGTCAAGTTGAAAAAGCAAACAGATGGCAGTTTCCAAAACACTTTCCTTGCTTGGTTTCAAGTGCGTTGACATTTGAGGACAGAAATGTGGGGTGCTGCTCAGGAGCACGCTCCTCTCACACCCTAATGACAGCAGCCAAATAAATATGCAAATGAGGCAATACTCGCCCTTGCAATCAAAGGCAGAGAGCACATGGTCCCACAGAGAGGCTGCCATAGCTAGCACAGGGGGAAATGGGAGGTGCAGCCTCACAGAAAACCTTGAGCCCTCCCAGCAAGGTGAGTGAGCCTGAAGGAATGAGGCAGAGGACAAAAACAGAGGTGCACTTTAGCACTTCCATGTTCATTTGATAAAATAAGAAACATCTGCAATGTGACAGAAATGTCAACACCCTGGGAGTATCCTCTAAAGGTTTCTCATTTTCAAAGAAAAATATGCCCAAGCTCATGCAACTTCTCACTCCACTTTCTTCTGCCTTTTCTTTCTCTCTCATGCCTTGGAAACTCCAAGCTGCTCCCTTAGGTCCTGTGAGGCTCCTTAGGGCTCTTCCTGTTTGTAAAGAAAAGCAAATGAAAACTGCAGCTCCCCTCACAGAGGCAGGGGTGGGGCTTGCTGTCTTTCTGTGGAGCACAGTCAATGCCAAGGTCACCTTCTGTCACTACTTAATTCAGCTCTTACAGATATCTGAATATTTGGTGGTGATTTTGGGGGTCTACTGGGATGACAAATTTCAGCAGATGGGGCAACAAAAGCCCATGGGCAACAAAAACCCCAAATACATAACTGGAAGACCATCTGTCATTTACTCCTGGCCCCCTTTAGGGTCTTCAAATCTGAGTACATGTCTATAATCCCAGAAAGGTGCAGGAGAGGGGTGGGTGCCCCAGCTCCTCCCTGATCCTTGGCTGGCTGCAGCAGAGGTGCCTCAGAGGATTCCTCACATCTGTCCATACCTGGATGTCAGCACCAGCCACCCAGCCTCTGCTGTCATCTCTGGTTTGAATTCCAACTGGACATCCACCTTAAACTGACAATAAGCAAATGGTTTTCCTCATGAACTCAGTCAAAAACCCAGACAGTGCTACAGTGCTAAATATGCTAAATATGCAAAGAAAACACGGCTTCTGTATTTTCATGGGCCCATCTAAATGTCCTCACAAGTCTCCATCCCACTGAGTAGCAGCAGGGGAAATCTTGAACGCACAGTAATTCTGCTCGCCTGGGTGTTGGAACAGCTGAGTCCTCAAGTGGTCTTTGTGCCTTGGTGGCTGGTGTGGTTCAGCACCTGGTGCTGAGCCCTGGGGCACACCACTGAGCAGCACCTGATTGCTCAGGGGCCAGAGCCCCCACCTCTGTCTGACCTGACCTCAATTCAGCTCTCACTAGCACTACAGACCCCTCACGCCTTACCCTGGGAACCACATGGAGATCGTGGCTGAGACCTGCAAAGACTCAGTGCTATGAAGAGCTGAGGTCATGACCCTCCTGGCTTTCTGGGCACATTGGCCTCTCTCGGCCTCTGGGGCAGGCTCACCTCACCCCTTCTAATAGGACCTATGGCCAGCCCAATGAACCCCCACAAACCTCTCTTCTGCACACCTCACAAGGCAGGTGAGACCCTCTACTAGCTCCTGCTGCATCCTGATGCCTAACCATGTCTTGCTGCCCCTTCTACTCAGCTGCAGCAGTCTCGTAGAGACCTGCAGCCATCCTACACAGCAGTCTCCTTCCAGAATTCCCACCAGGGACCAGAGCACCAGGACCGCAGGCCTCCAGCTCTCCCATCAACCTAACCACCACCCCAAGGACTCTAGCCTGGAGCCAGAACACCAAGTGCGGCCTTGGGCTTCTCCTCCATATGTCCCTTTTCTCTCTCCCACTATGTCTCCTAAACTGAAGCTCTCCTTCACCTTCCCTCCTACCAGACAGGGCCCCTCTACATCATTCTCCTGCACTCACCCTCTCCCTGCCTCCTCCCTAGGGCCATGATGATGACACAGCTGCAGTGAGCTTGATTTACAGGGAAAAGGAAAACACATCTACTCGTTTCAAAACACTGTGCCCTTGAGTTTGCTTCCCCCACTACTGTGTCCCCTCTCTGGTTAGTTCTTTTTGACCCTTGAACAACATGGAGGTTAGAGACGCCAACCCCTACACAGTAAAAGTCCATATAACTTTTGATTCCCCAAAAACTTAACTACTAATAGTGTACTGCTGGCCAAAACTTTATTGATGACATAAACAACACATTTTCTGTATGTTATACATATTATACACTGTATTCTTACAATAAACCAAGAAAAAAGACAATGTTATCTAAAAAATCATGAAGGGAGTTGCGGCAAGATGGCGGCTTAGGAGGACGCTGGGCTCACCGCACGTCCTGCTGATCACTTAGATTCCATCTACACCTGCCTAAATAACCCAGAAAACCGCCAGAGGATTAGCAGAACAGAGTCGCCGGAGCCAAACGCAGACGAGAGGCCCACGGAAGAGGGTAGGAAGGGCGGCGAGGCGGTGCGCGCTCCACGGACTGGCGGGAGGGAGCTGGGGCGGAGGGGCGGCTCGCCGGCCAAGCAGAGCCCCCTAGTCTGGCTTGCAAAAGCGGAGGGGCCGGGCGGACTGTGTTCCGACAGCAAGCGCGACTTAGCGTCTGGGAGGTCAGAAATTAACAGCTCTGCTCGGAAAGCGGGAAGGCTGGAGGACAAAGGGAGGGAGAGCTGCTGAGCCCCCTGACAACAGAGCTCAGTTTGGTGGGGAACAAAGGTGCTCGCCAGCGCCATTTCCCCCGCCCATCCCCCAGCCGAAATCCCAAAGGGAACCGGTTCCTGCCAGGGAACTTCCTCGCTCCGCGCAAACACCCAACTCTGCGCTTCTGCGGAGCCAAACCTCCGGCAGCGGATCTGACTCCCTCCCGCTGCCACAGGGCCCCTCCTGAAGTGGATCACCTAAGGAGAAGCGATCTAAGCCTGCCCCTCCTGCCCCCGAGCACCTTGCCTACCCACCCCAGCTAATACGCCAGATCCCCAGCATCACAAGCCTGGCAGGGTGCAAGTAGCCCAGACGAGCCACACCACCCCACAGTGAATCCCGCCCCTAGGAAAGGGGAAGAGAAGGCACACACCAGTCTGACTGTGGCCCCAGCGGTGGGCTGGGGGCAGACATCAGGTCTGACTGCGGCCCTGCCCACCAACTCCAGGTATACACCACAGCACAGGGGAAGTGCCCTGCAGGTCCTCACCACGCCAGGGACTATCCAAAATGACCAAGCGGAAGAACTCCCCTCAGAAGAATCTCCAGGAAATAACAACAGCTAATGAGCTGATCAAAAAGGATTTAAATAATATAACAGAAAGTGAATTTAGAATAATAGTCATAAAATTAATCGCTGGGCTTGAAAACAGTATACAGGACAGCAGAGAATCTCTTGCTACAGAGATCAAGGGACTAAGGAACAGTCACGAGGAGCTGAAAAACGCTTTAAACGAAATGCATAACAAAATGGAAACCACCACAGCTCGGCTTGAAGAGGCAGAGGAGAGAATAGGTGAACTAGAAGATAAAGTTATGGAAAAAGAGGAAGCTGAGAAAAAGAGAGATAAAAAAATCCAGGAGTATGAGGGGAAAATTAGAGAATTAAGTGATACACTAAAAAGAAATAATATACGCATAATTGGTATCCCAGAGGAGGAAGAGAGAGGGAAAGGTGCTGAAGGGGTACTTGAAGAAATCATAGCTGAGAACTTCCCTGAACTGGGGAAGGAAAAAGGCATTGAAATCCAAGAGGCACAGAGAACTCCCTTCAGACGTAACTTGAATCGATCTTCTGCACGACATATCATAGTGAAACTGGCAAAATACAAGGATAAAGAGAAAATTCTGAAAGCAGCAAGGGGTAAACGTGCCCTCACATATAAAGGGAGACCTATAAGACTCGTGACTGATCTCTCTTTTGAAACTTGGCAGGCCAGAAAGAATTGGCAAGAGATTTTCAGGGTGCTAGACAGAAAAAATATGCAGCCAAGAATCCTTTATCCAGCAAGTCTGTCATTTAGAATAGAAGGAGAGATAAAGGTCTTCCCAGACAAACAAAAACTGAAGGAATTTGTCACCACTAAACCAGCCCTACAAGAGATCCTAAGGGGGACCCTGTGAGACAAAGTCCCAGAGACATCACTATAAGCATAAAACATACAGACATCACAATGACTCTAAACCCGTATCTTTCTATAATAACACTGAATGTAAATGGATTAAATGCGCCAACCAAAAGACATAGGGTATCAGAATGGATAAAAAAACAAGACCCATCTATTTGCTGTCTACAAGAGACTCATTTTAGACCTGAGGACACCTTTAGATTGAGAGTGAGGGGATGGAGAACTATTTATCATGCGACTGGAAGCCAAAAGAAAGCTGGAGTAGCCATACTTATATCAGACAAACTAGACTTTAAATTAAAGGCTGTAACAAGAGATGAAGAAGGACATTATATAATAGTTACAGGGTCTATCCATCAGGAAGAGCTAACAATTATAAATGTCTATGCACCGAATACCGGAGCCCCCAAATATATAAAACAATTACTCATAAACATAAGCAACCTTATTGATAAGAATGTGGTAATTGCAGGGGACTTTAATACACCACTTACAGAAATGGATAGATCATCTAGACACACGGTCAATAAAGAAACAAGGGCCCTGAATGAGACATTGGATGAGATGGACTTGACAGATATATTTAGAACTCTGCATCCCAAAGCAACAGAATATACTTTCTTCTCGAGTGCACATGGAACATTCTCCAAGATAGATCATATACTGGGTCACAAAACAGCCCTTCATAAGTTTACAAGAATTGAAATTATACCATGCTTACTTTCAGACCACAATGCCATGAAGCTTGAAATCAACCACAGGAAAAAGTCTGGAAAACCTCCAAAAGCATGGAGGTTAAAGAACACCCTACTAACGAATGAGTGGGTCAACCAGGCAATTAGAGAAGAAATTAAAAAATATATGGAAACAAACGAAAATGAAAATACAACAATCCAAACGCTTTGGGACGCAGCAAAGGCAGTCCTGAGAGGAAAATACATTGCAATCCAGGCCTATCTCAAGAAACAAGAAAAATCCCAAATACAAAATCTAACAGCACACCTAAAGGAACTAGAAGCAGAACAGCAAAGGCAGCCTAAGCCCAGCAGAAGAAGAGAAATAATAAAGATCAGAGCAGAAATAAACAATATAGAAACTAAAAAAACTGTAGAGCAGATCAACGAAACCAAGAGTTGGTTTTTTGAAAAAATAAACAAAATTGACAAACCTCTAGCCAGGCTTCTCAAAAAGAAAAGGGAGATGACCCAAATAGATAAAATCATGAATGAAAATGGAATGATTACAACCAATCCCTCAGAGATACAAACAATTATCAGGGAATACTATGAAAACTTATATGCCAACAAATTGGACAACCTGGAAGAAATGGACGAATTCCTGAACACCCACACGCTTCCAAAACTCAATCAGGAGGAAATAGAAAGCTTGAACAGACCCATAACCAGCGAAGAAATTGAATCAGTTATCAAAAATCTCCCAACAAATAAGAGTCCAGGACCAGATGGCTTCCCAGGGGAGTTTTACCAGACGTTTAAAGCAGAGATAATACCTATCCTTCTCAAGCTATTCCAAGAAATAGAAAGGGAAGGAAAACTTCCAGACTCATTCTATGAAGCCAGTATTACTTTGATTCCTAAACCAGACAGAGACCCAGTAAAAAAAGAGAACTACAGGCCAATATCCCTGATGAATATGGATGCAAAAATTCTCAATAAGATACTAGCAAATCGAATTCAACGGCATATAAAAAGAATTATTCACCATGATCAAGTGGGATTCATTCCTGGGATGCAGGGCTGGTTCAACATTCGCAAATCAATCAACGTGATACATCACATTAACAAAAAAAGAGAGAAGAACCATATGATCCTGTCAATCGATGCAGAAAAGGCCTTCGACAAAATCCAGCACCCTTTCTTAATAAAAACCCTTGAGAAAGTCGGGATAGAAGGAACATACTTAAAGATCATAAAAGCCATTTATGAAAAGCCCACAGCTAACATCATCCTCAACGGGGAAAAACTGAAAGCTTTTTCCCTGAGATCAGGAACACGACAAGGATGCCCACTCTCACCGCTGCTGTTTAACATAGTGCTGGAAGTTCTAGCATCAGCAATCAGACAACAAAAGGAAATCAAAGGCATCAAAATTGGCAAAGATGAAGTCAAGCTTTCGCTTTTTGCAGATGACATGATATTATACATGGAAAATCCGATAGACTCCACCAAAAGTCTGCTAGAACTGATACAGGAATTCAGCAAAGTTGCAGGATACAAAATCAATGTACAGAAATCAGTTGCATTCTTATACACTAACAATGAAGCAACAGAAAGACAAATAAAGAAACTGATCCCATTCACAATTGCACCAAGAAGCATAAAATACCTAGGAATAAATCTAACCAAAGATGTAAAGGATCTGTATGCTGAAAACTATAGAAAGCTTCTGAAGGAAATTGAAGAAGATTTAAAGAAATGGAAAGACATTCCCTGCTCATGGATTGGAAAAATAAATATTGTCAAAATGTCAATACTACCCAAAGCTATCTACACATTCAATGCAATCCCAATCAAAATTGCACCAGCATTCTTCTCGAAACTAGAACAAGCAATCCTAAAATTCATATGGAACCACAAAAGGCCCCGAATAGCCAAAGGAATTTTGAAGAAGAAGACCAAAGCAGGAGGCATCACAATCCCAGACTTTAGCCTCTACTACAAAGCTGTCATCATCAAGACAGCATGGTATTGGCACCAAAACAGACACATAGACCAATGGAATAGAATAGAAACCCCAGAACTAGACCCACAAACGTATGGCCAACTCATCTTTGACAAAGCAGGAAAGAACATCCAATGGAAAAAAGACAGCCTCTTTAACAAATGGTGCTGGGAGAACTGGACAGCAACATGCAGAAGGTTGAAACTAGACCACTTTGTCACACCATTCACAAAAATAAACTCAAAATGGATAAAGGACCTAAATGTGAGACAGGAAACCATCAAAACCTTAGAGGAGAAAGCAGGAAAAGACCTCTCTGACCTCAGCCGTAGCAATCTCTTACTCGACACATCCCCAAAGGCAAGGGAATTAAAAGCAAAAGTGAATTACTGGGACCTTATGAAGATAAAAAGCTTCTGCACAGCAAAGGAAACAACCAACAAAACTAAAAGGCAACCAACGGAATGGGAAAAGATATTTGCAAATGACATATCGGACAAAGGGCTAGTATCCAAAATCTATAAAGAGCTCACCAAACTCCACACCCGAAAAACAAATAACCCAGTGAAGAAATGGGCAGAAAACATGAATAGACACTTCTCTAAAGAAGACATCCGGATGGCCAACAGGCACATGAAAAGATGTTCAGCGTCGCTCCTTATCAGGGAAATACAAATCAAAACCACACTCAGGTATCACCTCACGCCAGTCAGAGTGGCCAAAATGAACAAATCAGGAGACTATAGATGCTGGAGAGGATGTGGAGAAACGGGAACCCTCTTGCACTGTTGGTGGGAATGCAAATTGGTGCAGCCGCTCTGGAAAGCAGTGTGGAGGTTCCTCAGAAAATTAAAAATAGACCTACCCTATGACCCAGCAATAGCACTGCTAGGAATTTATCCAAGGGATACAGGAGCACTGATGCATAGGGCCACTTGTACACCAATGTTCATAGCAGCACTCTCAACAATAGCCAAATTATGGAAAGAGCCTAAATGTCCATCAACTGATGAATGGATAAAGAAATTGTGGTTTATATACACAATGGAATATTACATGGCAATGAGAAAAAATGAAATATGGCCTTTTGTAGCAACGTGGATGGAACTGGAGAGTGTGATGCTAAGTGAAATAAGCCATACAGGGAAAGACAGATACCATATGGTCTCACTCTTATGTGGATCCTGAGAAACTTAACAGGAACCCATGGGGGAGGGGAAGGAAAAAAAAAAAAAAAAAAGAGGTTAGAATGGGAGAGAGCCAAAGCATAAGAGACTGTTAAAAACTGAGAACAGACTGAGGGTTGATGGGGGGTGGGAGGGAGGAGAGGGTGGGTGATGGGTATTGAGGAGGGCACCTTTTGGAATGAGCACTGGGTGTTGTATGGAAACCAATTTGTCAATAAATTTCAGAAAAAAAAAAAAAAAAATCATGAAGATGGGGCGCCTGGGTGGCCCAGTCGGTTAAGCGTCCGACTTCGGCTCAGGTCACGATCTCACGGTCCGTGAGTTCGAGCCCCGCGTCGGGCTCTGGGCTGACGGCCCGGAGCCTGGAGGCTGCTTCCGATTCTGTGTCTCCCTCTCTCTCTGCCCCTCCCCCATTCATGCTTTGTCTCTCTCTGTCTCAAAAATAAATAAACGTTAAAAAAAATTATTAAAAAATCATGAAGAAAAAATACATTTATAGTCCTGTACTGAGTTTATTATCACCAGAAGTTTTCATCTGTTAACAAGATGCATTGTCAGTACTTACATCATCATCCTACATGATACAAAACACTATACACTTTATACATATTACTAATGCTAGACATCAAAAATGAAAAGATAATGTGAAAAAGAAATTCATATTTATTTACAGGTGTAATGATTCATGCATTAATAATGAAGTAGTAGCAACAGGATTGCTTTATGGTAGCCTAGCCTACACACTAATGAATGAATGGTTATGAAATTTTTGTGGCATACAGTTTTACAGTCATATTCATAATACAGTACTGTCAAGACCACTTTACCACTGTGACAATAGGCCAATATGCAGTTTCTCCAGTTATAAGAGAGAGGGGCATACTGTATAGCAATTCTTTGAAAGAAAAGTTGTAAAACAGTAAGAGAACAAACACATTTTCAATTTCATGTCAACTATCACTCACCTTACGCCTCTGTAAGGACAGGTTCTCCACCTCCGCACAGGTCTTGCACACAACGTTCTACATGATGAATACGTAGACAATGAAGATGATGACAAAAAATGTCTCATACAATTAATCGGTTTTCACACAAGGACACACACATAGACAACCCTAAGTTTATTAACTGTATGGATGGCATGATGATGACTTTCTATTCATTAAGCGGAAGTGGATCATCATAAAGGTCTCCGTCCTCACTGTCTTCACGCTGAGTTGGCAGAGGAGGAGGAAGGAGGGCTGGTCTTGCTGTCCCAGGGGCGGGAAAGCAGAGGAAGTGGAGAAGGTAGGAGGGGAGGCAGGTGAGGCAGGCACGCTCGGTGTAACTGTATGGAAATACCAAACATTGTCATTTCTGTCTGACTTGTTTGCTTTTTCTTTTCTGTTTTCAAATGTTTCTATATGGCACCAATCATTCTTCCACCTTTGCTTTAGTTTCAGTGTCCAATCATAAAAGAAGTCAAAAGTAGTCATGAATAACTGGAACCCTTCTGCCAGACTAACAATTTGTTTTCTGGCACTGCTGCTTCTATGCCTTCTTGCTCATCATCTGAAACTGTTTCGGAAGCATTCATCTCTCTCAAGTCGTCTTCTGTTAATTCCTCTGTGGTGCCTACTAGTTCTTGAATTTCTCCAAGATCCATATCATGAAACCCTTCTACCACCCCCCCCCAACTCACCTTTTTTAAAACCATATCAGTAGTCTCTTTCATGATTTCCTTGGTTGGTTTTGTTATAAATCCTGTGAAGTCATGTACAATATCTGGACAGAGTTTTCTCCAACAGGAATTTATCGTTTCAGGCTTGATGGCTTTCACAGAATTTTCTAGAACAGTGGCATCTTCAATGGAGTAATCCTTCTAGACCTTCTTGATGTTCTATCAGAGTTCTCTTCCATAGCACTAACAATGTTTTCCATGGAGTCCTGTGTGTGATGAGCCCTCAATGTCCTCATGACTCCCTGATCTACAGCCTGAATTAGAGATCATGTGTTTGCAGGCCACAGACCAATTTGATACCTGCAGTGTTGGACTCACGGGGTTCTGGGTGGCCAGGGACATTGTCCAATACCAAAAAATCTTTAAAAGGCAGTCCCTTCCTGGCAAGGTACTCCCGTACTTCAGGAACAAATCATCAATGGAACCAATCCAGAAAAAGAGTTCTCATTGTCCAGGCCTTCTTGTTATACAAGCAAAAAGATAGCAGCTGGTGTGTGTTTATTCCCCTTCAAGGCTTGGGGGGTTAGCAACTTTATAGATTAGGGAAGTCCTGATCATAAACCCAACTGCATTTACACAAAACAGCAGTTAGCCTCTCCCTTCCTGTCTTAAATCCTGATACTTGCTTCTCTTCCTTACTAATAAATGTCCTTTGGGACATTTTCTTCAGGATAGGGTACTTTTGTCTGCATTAAAAACTTGTTCAGACAGATATCCTTTCTCTTCAATGATCTTCTCAGTGGCATCTGGGAACTCATCTGATGCCTCTTGATCGGCAGATGCTGCTTCTCCTATTATCTTGATATTTGTAAAGCCAAACATTTTTCTAAAATTATAAAAACCATCCTTTGCTGGCATTAAATTCTCCAGCTTTAGATCTTTCTCTTTGCTTTTGCTCTAAGTTGTCACATAATGATTTCACTTTTTCTCAAATCATCTTAAGAGTCTATAGGTATGCCTTTCTTTTTTTTAAGTTTATTTATTTTTTGAGAGAGCAGGGGGAGGGGTAAAGAGAGAGAATACCAAGCAGGCTCCATGCCGTCAGCATGGAGCCCAATGCGGGGCTGGAAACTCAAGAACTGTGAGATCATGACCTGAGCCAAGTCGGATGTTTAACCACCTGAGTCACCCAGGTGTGCCGGTATGTCTTTCTTATAGCAATCCTGTACCGACATAAAAGCTGCATTACCAATATGAGATAAAAGGATATTTCATAAAAAGTGCAAGGCTTTCAGGCCTGCTGGCATTGCTACAGCAATGGCTACACAAATTCTTTTTTTTTTTTTTTTTACAATGTTCCTGATGCTGGATTCATTATCTTGAGATGGTGGGCACTGAAGCTTCAGACCTAAATCCATGAGACATATTAAGCAATTCAACTTTTTCTTGTGGTGTTAAGACTTTTCTCTGCTACTTGGGAGCACTTCGAGCATCACTAGTGGCACTCTGGATGAGTCCCATGGTGTTATTCAAGGTTTAGGGTATTGTACTAATAAACACGATGAAAAGTACGCAAGAACCATGAGGTATCACATTTTACTACAATACACAACTTACGGCAGGGACAAACTGTTCGTGCAGAGATAATTAGCGTCACATGATGTTTTAAGTGGATACTCACAACACCTGAGCTCACGGTAATAGCAACAGAGGCTAGGAAATTATTACAGTAGTATATAGCACGTACTATAGCTAATTTATGCAGTTATGCATTTTCACTTGTTTGCATTTCTCTCCACTGCAAATGGTGCCACGTAAGTGTTGGTGTGTATAAATTTTGATAAATTTTAACTTTTTATAGTAGATGTATGTATATTTTATGGTAGTAACTGGTAAAATAGACTGGTACTTACATAGATTTTTTTATGCATTCATGACATTCCTAACCTTTTCTTAATTTCTTTATATTTCTAAGGCTACACAGTTTGTCTGCAAGCTTTTGCAAATTGTTGTAAACCTCCAAAAATGTTTCCAATATATTGGAAAAAAAAAAAAAAAACAAACATGTATAAGGAGACCCACACAGGTCAAACCTGTGTTGTTCAAGAGTCAACTGTAGTAGGATTTACCCCAAGTTCTACACTACCCAATCAGCAATACCTTGAAAATAAATATGGTTACAGTTTTTAACTTTTCCATCAATTTTAGAAAAGCAAAAATAGATACCTACCAGTCTATAAGAAATTTCACCTCTTAAACTCTGGGAGATGTTGGAAAGAAATGCCCACTTTCACCTCTTCCCTTGTTTTCTATTGTGAATGTGTCCTCTAGCATGTTCTGTGACACACAGTTACTGTCTCCTTCTCTACGCATGAGGCATTCGGGTATTTTTCTTGCCCATAGAGATGGCAAAATCACTCCCAAGCTACCCACTGGGTACAGGAAACTAATGTCCAGGATACCTTTCTACTGGGATTATTCTAAGGCCAAAATCTAACTCAAATAGAAAGTTATGTTTTGCACTGTTATAAAGAGTAGAATTCAACAACACCCCTCAATAAACAAAACAAAGATTTGTAGTACTGAACAGACACAGTTACATCAAAAATCAAGACATTAAATTTATAAAATATATGAGCAGGTTGATAATATAATCAAGAAAAGATGCAACTAGGTGGCATAAGAATTTTTTAAAGCCATTTTGAAAATACAAGGTCCAAGGCACATCTGAATGTGTGTGTGTGCACACGCATGTGTGCGCATGTCCATTTAGGTTGATAAGCTGTGCTTGGTTACTGGGAGAGGAGTGATTCTATATTTACTACTTTTCTATTCATTGAGTTCATCATGGGAGTCTGAAAATTCAATTTTTAAAAATTTACTGTAAGGTCCCAATACTCATTGAGGAAAAAGCTATTATTTATAATCTTAAAACTACATGGAAAAGACATGGTGCTGTGTCAGAGTAGGGCCATAAGAATAAAAAGCCATGTAGGCTGGGCAGCTGCCCTCAGTTCAAGGAGCAGAAATAGAATATATTGGGTCCGGATTTTGCTTCTGAACCAAGGAACCACCTACTATTATGAATGTCATCCCCTGCCCATCAGATTAGCCAGTCTTTCATCCTTCATCCAGGGGTCAGGAGTGGATGCTGGGGTGCTCTCTCCAACACAATCGCCAGGGGGCAAGGGAGGTGCCACAGAAACATAGGGAGAGTCCCCTTCAACTTGCCCCTCCCACCCCAGCCTGCTAGCACTGTCACCAGGCATTATGGCTTTACCCGCCTGACATTTACAACACCACTAGTGAAAGGAATGAGTTTGACTCTCTTAGTTAATAAAGAAAACCAAGAAAGCAAAGATTACATAACTTAATGTCACACAGAAATTGGCAGGATGGAAATAAGAATTCAGTGAGATCCTGTGCGACCGCTGGACCCACTTAATGAGCATAACTGTAAAAGTAACTTAAAAAGGCACTCTGCGCACTGTCTGCGTGGTGCAATTCACCCCTCAGAAATTTAGGGTTAGTGAACAGACTGTAAGTCAGAAGCACTAGCAATATTTGTGATGACAACACTCACAGCTGATATGAGCAAATCATCACAGAAATTTTAAGGGAGTGGGAATGGAAGTTTTATATGATACAAATGCCACATAAAATATTACTGTGTATTTGTGAATTATTTAGACACCACATAGCAAGCTTCAGAAGACTCTCCCTAACTCACACCAACTGTGTCAGTTCATGAATAAAAACCCATGTCTTTAGGTCAAGGCCAAGAAAAGGGGGAGCTTGTGACTGTGACAAATGAAGCAGAGTGTGAAAAAAACTTCTCTCTGATTCCTGCTTTGCTTTCCCATTAGTGTGAGAAAAATCAGCCAAGACAAGTGACCATGGCTCTGTTGTTCCCGGAGTTACTTGGAAGGAAACAGAGTGATTAGGGGAAAAGTCAAGAGGACATTACAGGATTTATTATCCAGCGTCTCCCTCCCCTTAAAACTGTCAGTGAATCAGGGCGCCTGGGCAGCTCAGTCAGTTGAGCGTCCAACTTCGGCTCAGGTCATGATCTCATGGCTCATGAATTCAAGCCCCGCATCAGGTTCTGTGCTGACAGCTCAGAGCCTGGAGCCTGCTTCAGATTCTCTGTCTCCCTCTCTTCCTCTCTTCCCCTCCCCTGTTTGCGCTTCATCTCTCTCTCTCAAAATTAAACAAACATTAAAAAAAAACCATCAGTGGATCAACAACATAACCTTCCTGAGCTCTCTGTTCTGTTCCTTTGGTCTGTTTATGTTTGCAAGCCAATTCCACAACACCCAATTATCACTACAGACTCTCTAGTATATCTCAGTGTCTAGTAGTGTGCATCCTAAAGGTCATTTCACAAATGGACTTCCCTTTCAGAAGGAAAGAGAAGGCAGAAAGCCATCTTAAGAATGTTCTCCTTTCTCACCATTCAGCATCTCCAGGATGAACCCATATGCTGACATGGTTTGAACCACAGACTATGTATAAGCCGAAAGCTCTGAAATGTATGGCCAGACCTTGCTCCTCTCTTGATTTCTGCTACTACCTACTAACTGGCCTGATGGTTCCAGCCTCACTCCCCATGGCTGCTGGAGTCATCTCCTTAAACTTTGC
Organism: Prionailurus bengalensis; assembly: GCF_016509475.1. Classification (NCBI taxonomy): domain Eukaryota; kingdom Metazoa; phylum Chordata; class Mammalia; order Carnivora; family Felidae; genus Prionailurus; species Prionailurus bengalensis. The sequence goes on along the minus strand of NC_057354.1, from coordinate 43,920,809 downwards.
ACCTGATCATGTCATTTGTATCTTTGAACCTTAAGAGGTTCCCTGCCACCTCAGGATGAAACCCAAATTTCCCAACTGCACATCAGACCCTTATGACCCATAATCCTATTTGTCTGATTTTACAGAAGCTCCCTGGATACCCCACTGCCCACTTGCACGCAGTGTTCTAGCCACTCTTCTCTACCTCTGTTCCAAAACTCTCTGTCCTTCCCCACACCAGTGTTTGCATCTGCTTTTCTCTTGGCTGTGGCAGCTCCCACCTTGCCCCTCGTTTGCCCATTTCCACACATCCTCCCCTCCGCGGAGCCTCACATTCCCACCACCCCCACAACAAACCATGCTACAATTATTCCTTTGCTTCTCCCTGAACTTGTGAACTCCGGCAAGTATGAGGCTCTCAATAACGTGCTCACTGGGGGAACAAACTTGAGCAAAGGGCCATCAGACAGCCAGGTCAAGGTTTAGATGCCTCTGACCATCAGGCAGAGAGGGAGACTACTACTACAGTGAGCTGAGAGGCACTCCTGGGTGTGGAGGTGACAAGGTGCTGTGACAGGCAGAGCGAACTGAAGGATGGGGTGGGCAGCTATGAGAGGAGGCGGCTGCAGGTGACTGTGGTCCCCGCTGGAGCTGCTGAGAGCAGCAATGGAGAGGAGGGCGCAATGGCCAGGTACGGTTTGGGTGAGGCTCCAGGTCCGGAAAACACATCTGCGAACACTCTGGAAATGCTCACAGTAGCGGCAGTTGTTAGCCGACAAAGGCAAGTGAGGGAGGAGAACACTCCAGGCCCATGGGTACCCCCAACCCAACCCCGCACCTCAACTTTTCTCTCCATCCAGGAAGGCGGCAGATTTCAGGAAGCTATGGATGAATGTCCATAAAGTGAATTCTGCCTCAAAAGCCATTCTGTTCTCAATTTGTTACCATTTGCCCAAAATGTCAGAAGATGGAGCTATGCAGGGAGGGGAGGCTCCTACCTGAGTTCCATCCTTAAGTCTACGGCTCCCGCTCAGAAGACACGTCGCCCTCTGCCCCGCTGCTGGCACTGCGGTCTTCTTTTCGGGGGGCGTTTCTTTCTTTGCTTGATTCGGAAGGCCCCTTGGCTCTGGTCTTTTCTTTCCTCTGCTGTTGTTTTTCAAGCTTTGACAGCTGATTATAAAAAGTAAAAAGATTTGTTTTACAAACGTAAACGTGTGCCTGTATATCAAAAACACCGATTACTTCCCACGTAGCAACCACTGAAAGTGCTTCTGTCTGATAAGCCTGTGTGCCGTAACGGTTCAGATGTGCCAAGTGGCCAGCAACATGTACGTTAGTCAGTCAGGCACCTGAGTCGTTGACACAGATTAGTCACGTGTGTGATCTCTCCGAACTTTCCCCACCCATAACTCATCCTGCCATGTGCTATTTGAAAATGGTCAGCTAACAGGCTTCTCTGATAGGCTGAGATGAGAAGAGCCCTATAAATAAAAGTCTTTTATCCGTTTTTTTTTTCTCTGATGTTTCTCCAGCTTTTTCTAAGCAAACTGTCTTCCCACTTACTGTTTTCTAAAGACTGATCAAAACACTCCACTATTTGCTGAAGATAACAGAGAAGGCTCCGAATAAAGTACATTAAGCACATTTAGACATCGTCTCAATTCTCAATTTATTCTTTGAGACTGAACTTATCCATAGCCAAAACCGCAAGTGTTCCTAGTAGGCCATGTGGTGGCTACACACGGACACTGGCCACAGGGAGCCCTCTCAGACTTCTTCAGGCCGGCTGGGGGACATGCCTCTGGCACCCGACTCCAGAGGAACCAGGGTCCACTTCTCTAGTGGAAACCACAGACTAGACAGTTGAAAGAAACTTAGATCATCTGACACCCTGAGCAACAGCAAGTCCACTCCAGAAAGGCCTGCTGAGAAACTTGTCAGAGCACATTGGCCAAGTGTGAGCCCACAGGATTTTCTTAGACCAAAAAAGCCATCTGTAACAAAGCCCGAGAGACAGCAACACCCAGTTTCATCTGCCTCCCAGACAAAGACTGCAAACATTTTATAGTTCACATGGAAAGAGGGAAACTAAATGAAGGGCTGGCTTCTTGCCCCTGCCGATCCACGTCCCACATCCAAACACACAACGAAAACTCACTACAAGCAACCTGCCATATCATCTCTTGATTACAGACAGACTGAGCAAAACCTTAAGATCAATCAACAATCAGCTGCTCTCAATTTGGTCTAGAAAATCACATTTATTAATTGGTTGACTTGTAACACTGTCTTTCCCACTTCCCATTTACCAGAAAAGCTCTAGTAAACAATGAGGTTGGTTAACATGCTAAGTAGATTTTGTGAATAAAGACATCACTTCACCTTTGACCCATCAACTCTCCTCCCAGGTAACTCCTCTGGAAAAATTCTCATTCGTGTGCACAGGAAAGGCTCACAGAAATGAGCAATACACTACTGTTTGTATCAGCAAAAACCCAAACAGCCTAAATGTCAACTGACATAAGGATAGATAAATGTAATGTGGTATATATACTCAAATAAAGCAATACCATAACGCAAATCTACATATATCAAAATGGGTAAGTCTTTAAAATCATGTTATGCAAACCAAATTAAGTTTCAAAGGTTATATACAGCAGGATTCCATTTACACAAAACAACACTATATATTGCTAATGGGCTTATGCAGATATGGTATGAACTAGGTGAATACAAACCAATTTCAGTACAATAGTTAACTATGGGGAGACAGAGGAGAGAATGTGATCACAGTGGAATGAATACACATGGGTTCACACCATAACTGTCAACTTTCACTTTTATAAAAACACACCAGGTATAGAACAGGGCTGCTGACCAGTTGTAGTATGTGAACTGCTTGCTACCAGCACTTAGACCATGCCACCAGTAAAATGCTTGCACCGGGATGTAAACCAACACATAACTTCCTTCAAGTCTTGCTGTGAAAGTATCAGCTACTGAACCATGTACTTGGTGGCATTTTTCTCTGTACTATTTTACCACAGATAAAGGAGGAATTTCCTGTATCTAAGGTGACAGCCTTCCATCCCCATTCCTCTTTTGGAATTAAAATGCTCCTTTTCTTTATGAAATGATGAGGATAGTAGATGGGTATCCTTCTGTCTTGCTCCTTTTTTGTTTTTGGCAAAATGATCTTGGATTGCACAATGTGAATGTACTTACCATTATTGAACTGTATATTTAAAAATAGCTAGGATGGTAAATTTTATGTGTATTTTATGACAATTAAAAAAACTTTTTATTGTGCTATATATAATTGACATATAATATTACAAGAGTTTCAGGTGTACACATAATGATTTGATTTGTATATACTGCAAACTGATCACCACGATAAGTCTAGCTAATAGCCATCACCAAAAAAAATTTGTTAGTGATCTTAGAAAACACAGAGTTGGCACTCTATGCTGGACGTCCCCCCCCAATTTCTTTTTTATCTTTTTATATTTCTAGTTCATGAAATCCAAACATCTGGAAATCAGTGTTCTGCAGTGAACTGTGATAAGTTGCCTTCTGCTGCCAGCAGCTTACATTTACATCAGTGTCTATGTATGTGTTTATACATGTATGTATAATATACGCGTATCTATAGACAAATTATACACATACACATAGAAAACCATGAACATGTTCTAAGTTAGACACTAAGAAAGCATGATTTTTATTTTAAAAAGAGACTCTCTCCATTATGTTTCCCCTCTTTAGAGGTATAAATACAGAAAATGTGAACATCACCAATGACTTAACCACACCAAGCCTCCCCCCACTGCTAAGATTCAATCTCATGCAAAGGCCTATTTGTCCCAACCTGTTCTTCACTTTCTGCTCTTAAATGCTGGTGAGAAACCAAACTCTGGGAGAGTGGCAGGGAATCATTCCCAATTAAAGCAGGTTTCTCCGAGGTTCCTTGGGTACCTGCAGTACCTATCTGATGCTGCACTGACTCAGAGGTGCCATCAAAAGAGTGTGAGACTGTGGAAACATCAGTTTGACCTTTCACCCCAACCCTGTCCCCTCCCACCACAGACCACACTTGTAAATCATGTGTGATAATTATTTAAGTGACAAGCATAGCCTGAGTTTCTATAAATGATGTGATGCTGATTCTCTTACATTATTTATCTTAATACAACCCAACCACATATGGTTCCATGCCTCAAAGTTCTCTGTGAGAACACTGTGAACTACCCTAATAAATTGAAGCCTTTTCTCAGAAAACTTGGAATCCAAGGCAGACAAAACTTGGAATTTGCATCTCAAGGCAAGAAAGCAGTTGGATTTTTTTAAGAAAACAAATGAGAAAGAAAGAAAAAGAAGCAGAAAAGAAACTGGTAATGCATATGGAATTATGTAGAATGTCAACAGCTTTCAAATTCACAGGGAGATGCATGTCAAGGAGAATGTAAACCAGTACAGGCCCTGTGAACACATGATCCACAAACACTGAAATGGAGTACTTTTGGGTTTTTGTTTGTTTGCTCGTTTTTTAATTAACTGATGAGGGTGTCCATAATGCAAAGGAAACACTGTCCAAACCACACAGGCCTTAGTGTCATGGGGAGAAATCCAACCTTCCCCTGGGCACACAGACACTGCCAGGGGCCAGATAACTGTCCTATGGCCAGCCTGTACCTCTCATGGTAGATCTTGGCAAGCTGGGCGTTGGGGGATGAAGCAGGGGGGATGGGAATATCTAGATCCCAAACACCCCAACTCATGATTAAATCCACTGAGAAAATAAAGGATTTCTTTGTAGTTAAGATTTCCATGCTCAAATAGCAAAATGTAAGAATAAACTAGTTGAACACAGATACTAACGTAGGGCTTGCAAACCTACATACCTTGAAGGACCAGGCAGGTAGCAAAAGAGGGAAGTAACAAAGCATGAGACAACAGGGCATGGTGGAGACTGCAGCCACACTGGAGAGGACAAACCCCACCTAAGGACATTCACATTTCTTTTTAAGCATCTGGACAAATGTAATGTCAATGAGGCAGGTATGAGCCACCTGTTAGGAACCTCCACTTGGCACATCCACCTGTGTGATCCCATTTGCTCTGAACAACCCATAACAGTGGTATTATCATCAATGTCCCACAGAGAAACCACTGTCAGGGCTCCTGGATGGCTCAGTCTGTTAAGCATCTGACTCTTGGTTTTCTGCTCAGGTCATGATCTTGCAGTTCATAGGATCAAGCCCAACACTGGGCTCTGGGATGGCAGCACAGAGCCTGCTTGGGATTCTCTTTCTCCCAATCTCTCTGCTTCTCCCCACTGCTTGCTTGCTCTCTCTCTCAAAATAAACAAACTTGGAAAGGAAAGGAAAGGAGAGGAGAGGAGAGGAGAGGGGAGGGGAAGGGAGGGGAGGGGAGGGGAGGAGAGGGGAGGGGAGGGGAGGAGAGGGGAGGAGAGGGGAGGGGAGGGGAGGAGAGGAGAGGGGAGGGGAGGGGAGGGGAGGAGAGGAGAGAGGGGAGGGGAGGGGAGGGGAGGGGAGGGGAGGGGAGGGGAGGGGAGGGGAGGGGAGGGGAGGAGAGGAGAGGAGAGGAGAGGAGAGGAGAGGAGAGGAGAGGAGAGGAGAGGAGAGGAGAGGAGAGGAGAGGAAAGGAAAGGAAAGGAAAGGAAAGGAAAGGAAAGGAAAGGAAAGGAAAGGAAAGGAAAGGAAAGGAAAGGAAAGGAAAGGAAAGCACTATCAGTTGCTGGCACTACAGGTCTTCCCAGCTTCTTCCTCCCTCCCTGCTGACCCCAGCAACTTGCCACTTCAGAAGTGACAATCTCTGACCCTCCTATCTCATGGGCATAGTAATGGAGATCACAGCCAACAGGACCTGAGGGGCCTGCGGGGGCGGGAGGGGTGCAGAGAAAGGTTTCTCTCCCTAATAAACACAGGTTTATCAACCAGCCTTGTTCCCAGCTGATTAATGTTGAGTTATTGTGTTTGAGCTTTCTGAATTCTTCAACCATCAAGACAGAAATGTACAGGCAAAACCTGCAGCAGCTTGTTGCTAAACCACCAAGGAGCTAGACCTGCATTTGGACGAGTTTCTCTTTAATTTGGCACAGAGATGGCCTTGAGGTCCCTGTGTATTTTCTAGCAAAGAAGATAAGAGCAAAGAAGGATCACAGACTGGCCTGCTGTATGCTACAGGCAGAGTGCCAAGGATTGACAGCACCCCCAGCTTTCTCTGCTTTAAAATGGGGATTATAGGGGCGCCTGGGTGGCGCAGTCAGTTAAGCGTCCGACTTCAGCCAGGTCACGATCTCGCGGTCCGTGAGTTCGAGCCCCGCGTCAGGCTCTGGGCTGATGGCTCGGAGCCTGGAGCCTGTTTCCGATTCTGTGTCTCCCTCTCTCTCTGCCCCTCCCCCGTTCATGCTCTGTCTCTCTCTGTCCCAAAAATAAAATAAACGTTAAAAAAATAATAAAATAAAATAAAATGGGGATTATATTACTCTTCATACATATCAAATGCTTAGAATACTGGCTTGTCATGAGTGGACATCACCAACCATATACCTGGTGGACAGTCAGCCCCAGGAAGCCAGGGGCCTGCTTGGTTTGCCTCTGTGTCCCTCAAACCTAGAATGGGGCAGGACTCCTAAGCCAGTGCTCAATATATGTCTTTTTTTTTTTTAATGTTTATTTGTTTCTGAGAGAGAGAGAGACAGAGCGTGAGTGGGGCAGGGGCAGAGAGAGGGGGAGACACAGAATCTGAAGCAGGCTCCAGGCTCTGAGCTGGCAGCGCAGAGCCCGATGTGGGGCTCGAACTCATGGCTGATGAGCCACCCAGGCGCCCCCGTCTTTTTTTTTAAGTTATTTATTTATTTTGAGAGAAAGAAAGCACAAGTTGGGGAGGGGCAGAGAGGGAAGGGAAGGGAAAGGGAGGGAAGGGAAGAGAAGGGAAGGGAATCCCAAGCAGGTTCTACACATTGTCAGCGCAGAACCCAATGCAGGGCTCGAACTCATAAACCGTGAGATCATGACCTGAGCTCAAATAGGATGTTTAACCAACTGAGCCACCCGGACACCCCTCAATATACACCTTAAATGAAGTTCACCAATTAAGCAAGAGAAGGCATGTGGCTCCCTGAAAGCAATGTGGAGTTTGGTGACTGTAGGCCTAGAGTCTGGTCCCATCTCAGCCACTTGCATGTTGTGAAAACTTACGCAAATTACATAACCTACTGAACACCCATATTCTCATTTAGTTCAGTGGGCATTTTATGAGACACTCTGTTTTCAGCTGCTAGAGCTATAAACCTACCTGAGTATGGCTTAAAGAGGAAGGAGCTGGATGACCTCACCTATAGGATAGTGGCGCCCCCAGCTCGGCCCTGCCACAACTCTCCAGAGGCTTCTGCATACCTCTAGACACCCCTTCCTCATTCTGAGAGCTGCCACCATTGCAAAACTGCTGAAAGGAACAAGGTCTAGAGTTAGTTCTCTGATATCCCTGGCACTGATCCTCAGGAAAAGACCATGTCACCCTGTGTGGCCTGTCAACAGCAGTGGGAGAGGCAGGCCAGGCTGAGAGAGAGGAATCTAACCCCAGGCCCATTCACTGATACATGGCAGATACAGAGCAGGAAACAGTCTGCTGCCAGCATCAAGAGAATGCAGGCAGGACAGGGGCTCTCGAGGCCCAGCTATGAGCAGGAGGGGCGACCAAAGCAAGCAGTCAGTATCGGAGAATCACAGCAAGGAACACAGAGTAGCCAGAGGGTGGTGGGTCTCAAGGCGGGGGGGGGAGCAAGCCCCAAGTTCAGGGAGGTCAGGAAGGAACTGGCAAAAGCAGGCCAGCGAGGGCCAATGGAAGCCATGGCTGAGGGTAGGGTCGGGTCAGTGTCCTGTAGGAGGGCTAAGAAGCCACATGAACTCCAGAGCCCAGCAGCATCCTCTGTATATTGATTCTTCAAGAACAATGAAGATTCTTCAGACACATGAAGGTGGAAAGCATAGGCAGTGCAGATCACCCTACCAGAAAACGACAGGCAGAGAGGACAGAAGAGAAGGAGAGGCTGAAGAGCAAGAGGCCAAGGTGGGGCAGGGACAACCCAGGAAAATACAAGAAAGAGTGAGGGGTGAATTCTGGTGAGAGTGCCCCACCAGCAGAAACCAAAGTGTCACCATCCGGGAATGGCAGGTGAGTCAACACACTGCTGGTGGGAACCATCACCAGAGACTTGGGGGACAGACCAGACAGAGCAAACGGCAGGCTGGGGTGCTGCTGGTATGTGGGAGCCCTAGGAACAAATGTTCCCCAAGGTCCCCCCTAGCTAAGACAGCCACAGTAATGTGACTTGCATGGTGTGGCACACAAAACCCTGGATGAGTGAGTGCAGAAATGAATGAACAGGACCTGTTGTTTGAAGAGTGACCAGGTGACAGCCCCAGAGAGAAGGGACACTCAAACTGTTGCTCATGTTACCTCTGTGCCTGAACAGCTCTTTCCCAGCATCTGGGGGGAAGGAAACAGTGTGAGGCCCCTGCCCAGCAGCACACACTGAGTGTCAGCCTTACCAGTGAGTCTGGCTTCTGGGGCAGACAGCTGTCTCTTATGCAGGTAGCAGCTTACTGGAAAGTGAAAAGGAGGCACTTCTGAGCAGCCACTTAATCCTCCACACCTCCATTCGCTTTTCTGTAAATGCTACATGGTTATCTGCCCAGTCGGCCTGCCCAGGGCACAAGTGAGGACACAGTGTGGCACGGGCATACGAGCTGGCATGTGGAAAGCACCAAACACACAGGGATCATTCTTACCTGCTCTGTCCTTTCACACACAAAACAGCACTTTGGAGGGATCTTCAAAGACTGATCATTTCACACTGTGGAATCTTCCAGTGTGACAATGTCATAAAACACAAAGTGAGTGGGTAACTTCAGGCTTCTGTGGACACTAATGAGCTGCCAGGAGTACCCTGATGAGAAAATCTGAGAGCTCAGTGCTGTGTGGGCAGTGGGACTCCAGGCTCCCCTAGACTCCACCCACTCCAGGAGAAGCTCAGGTGAGGGACACCCACGTGGGCTGGAAGGGTGTAAGCAGAGGTGATCCACATCTGTTGTTGCTGTCACCTCTGCCTGCTTCTCTGGGGAACATCCAAGCCTGCCAGGCCGCAAGGTGCCAGATGCAGGTTTGAAGGGGTCCTAGAAAACCGACTTCTTTACAAATCATTTCAGAACAAAACAGGTGCCCAAGAATTCTTGATGGAAGGATTACTCTTAGAGTGATGGTGTCTTAAACTTGCTTCCAACGTGGTTTGGGGTACTACCGGTGAAAAACTACAGCTTCTTATAGATGTCCTCACAAGTTCCCACATGTCCCATGAAGACCACTTCACATATTCCCCTTTCTTCTTTTTGAGCCTACACTAGACAGAAGAGAGCATCTCTTTCCTCCAAGGCCCCATGGACATAAGCTGAAAATTTCTTCATGCTCGGGAAATAAATGACCCCTTAGATTATGACAACCAGTTTGCCACCTTTAGCATTCCAAGAAGTCAAGGGGAGATATGATTCCCAGATTGCTTTTGAGCACTACAGAGTCAAAGTCAGTCAAGAGAGAGCAAACCCAAGACCACATCCAGTCATCTCCCAGGCTAAGAAGAGCACCAGGTCTCTGGACTCCTGGCCAAGCCTTCAGTCGACTTGCCCCTTTTAGGAGCAAATGTTCACCAGGACAGGAGCTCCTGGGGTTAGCCACAGGTCCAGGGCAGCAAACCTGGTCTCTATTCTTGCTAGGGCAATGCTGAGCCGGCCCCCATGGCCCCATCTTTGAGTTATTTTAATGCTCGTTATTTCCTGCCAGGCTATTCTGTCCCACATATGAGCAAAATCTAATTAGAGAGTGAAGAAAATAACAAAAGAAAAACTCAAGCCCCATGAAGTCAGTTACTATGATTTTTATAGACCGTAGTGTAGATGGAAAAGTTCTGTTCCAACCAACCCCTTGCAAAGATTCCAAGAAAGTCTTATGGTGCAAGTTATAAAGATCAAATGTCTCCTCTGCAATCACTTTCTAAAATACCTATTATTCTGAGGGCGCTGGCCCACACCTGTGGCCCTGTCGGTGTCAGGAGGCACAACTGGGTCATCACAGAATGCTGCAAAGGAAGGACATGCCCAGCCAGGCTCCCTTAGAAGTAAGGACATGAGTTAAAGGAAAAAATGCCCCAAACCAATCAGCCCCCTTAACTCATTTCAATAGTTTTAGAACTTTCCACAATGCTCTTTCCTAAGTGTCCAGCAACTCCCACTGCTAGCAAAAAATGTCCTGACTCTGTCAAGTCATTTAAACTGCCTGTGTGATCTTCACTCACCCTGCAGATAAACAGAACAAGCTGACACTAGATATAAGCTTTGTTGATTAATAATTCCAAGGTAATGTATAAGTAAAGCACTGTAGAATACAGAAATATTCAATCAGCAGTGAACCTCCTGAGGGTTAGGCTGAATTACTGGACTTCCCTGTGACTCAGTGTGCTTTCCTAGACCACATAAACCGGGAGGCAACCTTGCATTACTACCGTGGAGATGCAGTAGAGCCCAAAGGGGCTAGCACAGTGATTGGAGCCGTCGGCTACCCTTCCAGAATGGACTGGGACACCTTTAGAAGTGGATTCTTCAGGGAATGGCACTCTGGGAGGGGATACTTCACCTACTAGTGCAACACTGCAGATCAACTTAGTATAGACTCGCTTTGCCTTCAGAACAGGGACTGGAAATCCCTCGGCTTCTCCTTGTTTCTTTTTACTGCTTACAGGCGAGAGTGGCAGAGGGTGCGACGGGGAAAGAAGAGAAGGCAAATTCCAACCAGCAAATGATATGGATAAAAATTTGAGAAGAAAGAAGTGTGAATCTACTGTGGAATTTTAAACAATCTGTAAAACTTCTACAGACTGTCTCTAATTGACCAGGCCATTTTCAAAAAAGGAACTGGAATTTGTATTTGGGCAATTTGTTTTATCAAATTGTAATTTGATATAATTTAGTATTATGTGATAATTCTGAAAGCTTTTTTTAAAAAAAATTCCTTCTGTAATGGAAAACCTGACAGAACATTCGAAGAGGATGTTTCCATATACACCACGGCGTCTGCCATTATGTCAACTGTCGTGTTATTTTTAAATCAACGGGCTGCTTAATAAAAACATTACGAAGCAAAGTACACACATGGTACCTAATTTTCATACATTATTAACTCTGCTTGAGGTTTTTGTGGGAATTAAAAAAAAAAGCAAGCAGGCAGGCATCTGTTCCCATCTGAAATCGTGCAAGCTAATTTTATTTTCTAATTCCCCATTGTTTACAAAAACCCTCTTAGGCATGCAAAAATGACGGAGGGTTGAGGATGGGGGTGTTCAGTGGTCTTTCCTATTATTTCTACCTCACTAAGTCTCCTTCGGTGTACTCTCTCACCACGCAGGCACACACTTTAGGCCCCAGTGGGGCTTATTTTAGGCCACTGTGGGATGTACCAAGGGCTTCAAGGTCAGCCCAGGCATGTGTTTCTCTATCGGTGCAGCTGCCCTCAGATCTCCAAGTTAGTCCCCTGCAGCAGATGCTACCAGGGCCCGCCGTGTCCCCCAGTCCAGAGGTCACTGCAGTGTCAGCGGGCAACGGTCTGTAAGCCCATGACTTCCGACCTGCAACTCTCTGCCTCAGGACACCCCCTGGCCATGGGCAGGGGTGAGGCCTGAGTGCAGGGCAGGCCAGAATAATCAGGAAGTCAACACCTCTAGGAGTGAGCTCAGTCACCAAGAAATGAGACTTGAAGGGTTCAAAACCTCAGCTTCCTCACCCATCATGCCAACTCTGAAATATGTTCTACATAGTCCCCCAGAGGGTCCCAGGGATCATCAACACAGCCTTAATAGGCTTTTCTCTGTCCTGTCTCACTATGCTTCCTGGAAGACCTCCCAAATTAACTACCTTTATCTAAATCCTCTTACTCTAGGAAGACCCAAACCTGAAACATTTCAATTCTTCAAAATAAGCCACGTTCTAACGTGATAATTCGCTATGTGTAACTTGTTACCTGGCCCCCTACTAACCAGTATCCTACACTGGTTTACATGCTTGGACACTGGAAGGCAGTGGCAATACTTAGGATTCCAACCCCACTCACAGCCCTAAATGATGCAGACACGTGAAGGGACAACTGAGCAAGTCAGGAGTGTAATCCTGTGACATTTTATTACATATACTGATGTTGTGAACACTGATCACCCATCTACATGGCACACTCCATATTCTAGTAGCCAAGGTTTTTATTATGTTGCAGTCCATTGCCTAACTCTACTGGAGAACAGGGTATCACTGCACTTCTAACAATCCTCAACTTTTCATTATATCAGTGACCTGGGCTTTTCCTTTGATGGTGGCTAATTTTAAAATTTCAAGAGTTACGGAAAAGAAGTAAGCACTTCTCCTCCACCATAAGGGAAGGAACAACCCACAGCATTTGGGAGTCCAGAGGCTGGCCGTCTTCTACTCCACACACCAAGCAAATGGGTTCTTTCCTCCTCCGTGCCTATGTGCATTTATTGTTTTTTAGGCCATAAGCTATGTGAGGGCAGAAATAACAGGCAACTCTTTGGTCAATATCTACTTGAGAATGAAGTCAACATCTATCACGCTGTTGGCACATGTCTGGTTCATAATCATGAACTGTAGCAAAGTTTAAGGAGACACTAAAGCAATTTCAGTCTTACTATTCCAGGGCATAATTGGTAACAGAAAACTGTTCACAAGCATTTCAAATCAATAGTGTTCTTTAAATGATTCAAAATGTTTCTTCAATTTGCAAGTCTTTAAAAAGGGGGAGTGGGACATTTTCTCTGCCCCACTTGGTCTATATGTTGTACAAATGCCAATGAAGCAGATTGGGAACAATGAAGAATTACTGTACAAAATAACAATAATCCAGAAAAGAGGAAGACATTGGACCCAAAGAAACAGTGGACATTCTCTGGGAGAGAAATCATGGCCAGGCTTAGGCAAGATGAGGGATTGGCAGCCTGGCGAGTGACCCATCCATGGGGAGCAGAGTGAGGGTTTCAGAGGTGGGTTCTCACAGAGGGGATGCCTGGCAAACAGCAGTTTGGGAGAAGGAGTAAATACAGTACTTTCAGTAAAATTTCAAGAAGAGAAAGACAAGTTCATACTCCCAGAAAAGCAAAAGGCTGAAAAGAAAAAAAAAAAAAACTCCTAAAATACAGTTTGACTCTGTGGTAACTAACAGTTACAGAGTCATGACAGTGTAAACACAATTTATTAATTTAATTAAAAATAATGTTATCGGGGCGCCTGGGTGGCGCAGTCGGTTAAGCGTCCGACTTCAGCCAGGTCATGATCTCGCAGTCCGTGAGTTCAAGCCCCGCGTCAGGCTCTGGGCTGATGGCTCAGAGCCTGGAGCCTGTTTCCGATTCTGTGTCTCCCTCTCTCTCTGCCCCTCCCCCGTTCATGCTCTGTCTCTCTCTGTCCCAAAAATAAATAAAAACGTTGAAGAAAAAAAAAAATTAAAAAAAAATGTTATCAGGGGTTCCCGGATGGCTGAGTTGGTTAATTGTCGGACTATTGGTTTCAGCTCAGGTTGTGATCTCAGGGTTCGTGGATTCGAGCCCTCCAATGAGCTCTGTGCTGACAGAGTAGAGCCGGCTTGGGATTCTGTCTCTCTCTCTCTCTCTCAAAAATAAAGAAATAAACCTAAAAATATATCAAGAATAAATTAATAATTATATAATACTAGAGAGATGGAGAGGGTAGGAGGTGAACAGTGCTAAGTAGCATGAAATAATGCCAGACTTTAATATATTAAGAAACAGTAAAAGGTTATTGTTTAGGGATAGAGAAGAAAGTACCAAAGGAAATAGCTTAAAATATGCTAAAGCTGCTCATTTGGGTGGATGAGGAAAAGCAGGCAAAGGGAGTTATTACCTGATTTTTAATTATGCACGTAATTATTTTATTTTACATCCAAATTAGTTAGCATATAGTGCAACAATGACTTCAGGAGTAGATTCCTTAATGCCCCTTACCCATTTAGCCCATTCCCCCTCCCACAATCCCTCCAGTAACCCCCTGTTTGTTCTCCATATTTAAGAGTCTCTTATGTTTTGTCCCCCTCCCTGTTTTTATCTTATTTTTGTTTCCCTTATGTTCATCTGTTTTGTCTTTCTAAATTTTTTTTAAAAATGTTTATTTATTTTTGGGAGAGAGACAGAGCATGAGCAGGGGAGGGGAAAAGAGAGAGAGAGACACAGAATCCGAAGCAGGTTCCAGGCTCTGATCTGCCAGCACAGAGCCCCATGCGGGGCTTGAACCCACGAACTGTGAGATCATGACCCACGTCGAAGCTGGACGCTCAACTGAGCCACCCAGGCACCTGTGTTTTGTCTCTTAAAGGCCTCATATGAGTGAAGTCATATGATATTTGTCTTTCTCTAATTTTAGTTAGCCTAATACCCTCTAGTTCCATCCACATAGTAGCAAATGGCAAGATTTCATTCTTTTTGATTGCTAAGTAATACTCCATTGTATATATATACCACATCTTCTTTATCCATTCATCCATTGATGGGTATTTGGGCTCTTTCCATGCTTTGGCTATTGCTGATAGTGCTGCTATAAACATTGGGGTGCATATGTCCCTTCAAAACAGCACACCTGTATCCCATGGGTAAATACCTAGCAGTACAATTGCTGGGTCATAGGATGGTTCTATTTTTAGTTTTTTGAGGAATCTCCATACTGTTTTCCAGGGTGGCTACATCAGCTTGCATTCCCACCAACAATGCAAAAGAGATCCTCTTTCTCTGCATCCTTGCCAACATCTGTTGTTTCCTGAGTTGTTAATGTTAGCCATCTGACAGGTGTGAGGTGGTATCTCATTGTGGTTTTGATTTGTATTTCCCTGATGATGATGATGTTGAGCATTTATTCATGTGTCAGTTGGCCATCTGGATGTCTTCTTTGGAGAAGTGTCTTTTCATGTCTTTTGCCCATTTCTTCACTGGATTATTTATTTTTTGGCTGTTGAGTTTGATAAGTTCTTTATAGATTTTGGATACTAACTCTTTATCTGCTATGTCGTTTCCAAATATCTTCTCCCATTCTGTCGGTTGCCTTTTAGTTTTGCTGATTGTTTCCTTCGCTGTGCAGAAGCTTTTTATTTTGATGAGGTCCCAGTAGTTCATTTTTGCTTTTGTTTCCCTTGACTCTGGAGACGTGCTGAGTAAGAAGTTGCTGCAGGCAAGATCAAAGAGGTTTTTGCCTGCTTTCTCCTCAAGGATTTTGATGGCTTCCTGTCTTACATTGAGGTCTTGCATCCATTTTGAGTTTATTTTTGTGTCTGGTATAAGAAAGTCGTCCAGGTTCATTCCTCTGCATGCCGCTGTCCAGTTTTCCCAGCCCCACTTGCTGAAGAGACTGTCTTTATTCCATTGGATATTCTTTCCTGCTTTGTCAAAGATTAGTTGGCCATATGTTTGTGGGTCCATTTCTGGGTTCTCTATTCTGTTCCATTGATCTGAGTGTATGCACATAATTACTTTAATAAACAATTTAAAATTTGTTTAAGAAAGAAAACTCATATAGTGGCTATAGTAACAGATCCAATACCACACAAAAAAAGTTAATGATTCAGGAAAATGAAGTCATATAATCCTTCCAATATCGAGAGAAGAGACAATAAGAAAAAGCAGAAACTTAGAAGTCAGCTGCAGGACAAAATTTGTAAAAGAAGAGATCACAGCAAATACAGAAAAAACAATAAGCAAAGCCATCACCAGAGGACAACCTCAGCTATGGAAAGGCTCAAGCATGTCCTAGGAGAACCAACCATCAGAGAAATTTAAAAGAAATCCAGAGGGCACAATCTTCTCTTCCATGCCACTAAATGCCACCAGGGAATCAGGACACAGGAACAACTAACAAACAGCGTGTTGGAGCAATGAAAGACTGACTGCATGATGAAAGACGAGTGGACAAAGGGAAAGAAGAAAGCCAACCAAGCATCAGGACAATGCCTGCAGGGTCTGAGGGTAAAAGACAGTGACCCAAATATTCCCTATTGACCAGGATGTCTGCAAACATGCCAGTATTCAGAAAGTATTACAGCCATTCCTATCCTTAAAAGAAAAAAAAAAAAGTGTAAATAAATTACTCATAGAATTGGAGCCTCTTGAGAGAGTAATAATGGAAACTGTGTTAAGTAATGTAACCAATAAAGTGAGTTATATAAGTTCCAGAACTAGCTAGTGAATTAAAAAATGCAAATGAGAAATTAATCAAACTTATCAGGATCCAAAAATCCAGACTCACATTTTTTTAAATGTGAAGAAATGCAAACACGTAATAAGTTTATGAAAAAGATGTCCAACTTCACTAGCAATTAAGTTGACGCAAATAAAAACAGTAAGATACAATATATGATTATTCATCAAGTTGCCAAGGATTAAACAATGATAATACTCAGCCTATGAAAGGGTTTTTGGAAAAGAACATTATATATTATTGGTGATGGAGACTGTAAATTTGGGCCTTTGGGGCAAAAGTTGGCAATGCCCATTTCAAAGCACTAATAAGCACAGTATGACCCAGTAATTCCACCTCTTCAGATCCATCTTGTGGAAAACAAGTGGCTTAGTACACAAAGATAACATGCAAAAATATGTTCACTGCACTGGTTTTTACAATAGTTAAAACTGTGGGGCAACCTAAAACTCTACTATAAAAGGAATTCTTTAAATAAAGTATGGGACATTCTGTACAAATTGATTCACCTGATTTGAGGTGTTGCTATAAAAAAGCCTGTGACTGCAGTCATCAGAAGCTACAATTCTCATCTCTTTATCCTTAAACAAGAAAGCCACACACTGCCGCTTAGTGATACACATGTGCCTAAAGCCATTTTGAAAGAGAGGAACAGAGCTGACTGCCACAGGATGTGGTACAGTGGTCACAGCCAGGCAGGTGAGGTGGGAGACAGTGGTGAAGGATGGAAACAGGAAGGCCCCCTGCGTAGGGCACATGCTCTACTCTTAAGCTAGGAGGCAGATCCTTGGGTGTTCATCTCAATGTACACACATGTGTTTTATATACATTCTCTTCCAGCTATCAAATATTGTGTAATAATTTTTTTAGAACACAAGAGTGATGACACTTCATCTTTAGTCACTCCTTTGCCCAAACAGTTCCAACAATCTGACTTGCCTCCAAAGAGAATATCTACAGAGGAAAAAACTCCTGGTCACAAACTTACAGTTCTCAAGGATACAGCCTATCAGAGAAAAGGAAGTGCTCTTCAATAGTATTATTCTGACATTCCCAAGGATTCGACTGCAACTTCAGCTCCGAATGCCCCTGCAACGTGGCGGGGCTTGCTTACTTAGTCTCAGCGTCCACATGCAGAAAACCCACTAGAAACCAGAACTGTAGTAGGCAAACTTTCTCTGAAATCTGATGATTGCTATCATTACTATTTACCTCTATAAAGAAATGTTAGCAAACCACCACTAAAATGCTCATGAATGCCATTTGTGTGGGAGAAAACATATTTGTACTAAGCATCAGCTATAGTTTCGGTACAAATGAAAGCTGCTCCACCCCGCTTCAAGATAAACTTGTAACTGGGCACAACTCATTTTTCAGGATGCTATCAGGAGTATCCCCTCCTGAGAGGAAATTTGCTAACAATGAAATCAGAGAATAGAAGCATTGCTCATCTAGTGGTCCTACTGTTTTGATTCCCCTGCCTCAAAATACACATATTACTAAACAGACCCAGGGAACAGTATAAGTGCTTCTCCTAACACATCAGCCCCACTCTGCACTAGGAGGAAGACCTATTGCATCCTAATCAGGTGCTGTTGTCAAGTTTCTTATGCCGATAAAGTCCTAAAAAGACAACCTTTGGTTATTCTGCTTCCCTCTACTTTCTAAATTCCCACATCCAGACACCAAAAGAAAAGAGGCTGAGCGACAACAACCTGTTTGGAGATGGGTCCACCCAGCTTCCCCGGCCGCTCCAAGATGCTCCAAGCATTTCCTGGGAGTTAGACGGAAAGACAGACTCTCTGGTCCCATCCAGACCTGCAGTATCAGAGTCTGTGTTGGAACAGACCCTCCGGGGGTTCATGTGCACCTTAACTTTGAGACACACCGGGCTAAAGGGCTTATCTTAATCTGAGGATGTAGAGGAGCACCGTCTTCAATTAGATCGCAGTGAGCCAATTTGGAGAGGGGCTAATGGAGGTTATGGAGGGAAGAAGTGACTCCCACCCCCACTGACCAAAAGCCATCCACCCCACTGTGACTGCCTTCCATCTTCCCACACCTCCCTGGGACCTTTCAGCCACTTTATCCCACCAGCCTTATAGTTGAGGGGTTGCTACTACTCACTAAGTGGTCTATGCCAGACAGGGAGGCAGGGGGCTACTAGGGGCTCATGAGACTCTGAGTCAATGACTTTCACCAAATCGAAACCCCTCCAGGCCTCTCCCCCTCCACCCCTTGTAAATACATAAACACACACTCTGTTCGAAGCTCTGGCTTTCTTTCCTGCGGCCCCATCTCTCATCCAGGAACTCCATTCCATGGTATACACAGGCCCCTCTTCTACAGTAGCCTCCCCTCTGCCTTACCTTAGGCCACCTGTCCCGTGTGGATAATGCTTCCTCCGAAGGCCCCCCAGGGAAGAACTTCCACTCCACCTTACCCTCCTGCCCACCACCCACTAGGAGGCCTGCCTCTCCCTGCTTCCCTTCCTCCCCAGGCTGTCCCCAATGTATTCACTCCACCCCAGGAAGGGCGGAGTTTATAAGCTGGGGCCACACCACCTTCTATCCTTCTTCTTCTGACCTCCAGACAGAGCCCCCATCACAGTCTGTGGCCCAGGCCTCACTATCACCCTGGGCAACACTATTTCTAATCAAGGTCCACCCAGCTTCCCAACCTCGTAGTTCCCAGGGCTCCTTATTCCAATAGCTACCCCCTACCCAGAATTCTCACCTTCAGAAGAGTAAAACTCGGTATGCCACTCTCAGCCATCAGCACCTAGGCTCTGATTCTCCCAAACTCTCCATTTCATTTCTTTTGGCTCTTGGCTTCTTCCTTCTCCTCCAGCCAGTCACACTGCCCATGGGAACCCCTCTTTGACCAATATGACCAACTTTTGTAACTTTTCAAAAAGCAACTACTACCACCACCACCATCAGCCCCACAGAAGGGAGATGCTGAAGGCAAGGGATTCTAGGCCTCCACACCACTGTCAAGGGTAGCTCCCTTTAATCTGTTTTCTAAACTCTGGTTCTGCATGGCATTTTAGCTAAAACCCAAGATTCCACACCTAAAGAAGTGTGGAAAAGACTTAGAGACTTCTGTAACTACCTAGCGATATTCCCTGCCTCATCTTGTCCCCTTCACACCTTTTCTGTACTCAGCAAGAGATGTAGTCAAAATGACAGTTCAATAGCCTGCATATAGCACTCCCTAGCAGCATTATTCATGATACCCAGCAAGTGGAGGCAACACAAATGTCCATCACCTGATGAACGGGTAAAATTTGGTATGGCCATCCAACAGAGTATGATTTGGAAATAAAAGGACTAAACTAGTGATACATCCTACAATGTGGCTGAACACTGAAAACATTATGCTAAGTGGAAAAAAAAAAAAAAGGCACCGAAGGCCATATATTGCATGATTCCACTTACATGAATTGTCCAGAGCAGGCAAATCTGTAGACGCAAAAAGTAAATGTGCTGTTTGCCTGAGGCTGGAGATGGAGGGAATGGGGAGTGACAGCTAAGGGGTACTGAGTTTTGTGGTGATGGGAGTGTTCTAAAATCCATTGTGGGAACATACTGAACATACTAAAAGTCATTGAATTGTACACTTTAAGTGGGTGAACTATATATGAATATTATCTCAATAAAAATGTTGAAAAAATAAAGTCACTCCCCATTTAGAACCTTTCCAAGGTGCTCCATTTCCAAAGGACCAAGTCAATGCTCCTCAGTCCTTTACAGAAAGTTCTCCATGAACTGGCCTCAAACTGCTTCGTTTCCCACTTTCACCTTGTCTTTCATGCTCTAGGATTTCTAAACTCTCCCAATCCCACCCTATCACCCTGTTTCCTGCCCAGGCCTATGTCCATGCTTGGACTCTCATGCTACCCCGCTCCTAATGATCTTCAAAGCCTCAGCTTCAGCATCTTGGTCTTCTCTGGGAGCTTGACCGAGAACCCTCCTCCAGGTTCCCCGAGGAGTGTAGCCCCCCCACGTCCCAGGGGCTCAGAGAGCATGCAGTCTGGCCTGCAGCTCTAGAGCTCACAGTTAGCTCCAACCAGGCCTACATGCATGCAGTCAAGCATGGGGCCCGATACCACCACCCTGTCCCAGCACACCTAAGGAAGGGCCACACCATCCCCCTACCCACTCCCCACCACCACAGGCTCCAGCACACAGAAGCCAGATACCATCCTCACAGTTCTCAGCTCACAAGGCCAACGAACAGGCTCCTGGAATATGAAGATAGTAATTTTCCAATTTCAGTCTCCAACATTTCCCTTCTCTGGGAAAGTCACTCCCAAGTTCCTTCTCCCTACCCCTCCACTGGCAATTAACTTCTTAAGAAAACACTGTGTCCCCATCTCCTTAGTCTGGACTGGGAGCAAAAGTGCAACAGATGGCACTAAATCATACCAAAGCCACAGGGCTAAATCTGGATCCTCCTCAGCAGGCAAAGAGGCAACTATCTCTACTGAAACCACCTTCCTGAAGGTGAATTCCCAATCATCCAACAGAACATCCCTCAGAAACATCTCTAAGGTGTCACTCTCTTCACATCCATGCACAAAGCACCTAAATTTTAGTGCCAACAGCTGATGTGTACACGGATAACTGGCTGAATTATGTCAGCACCCTGTAAGATTGTGGATTGGCATGCACCGCCCCCCCTTCATTGATGGTACTTAGGGTGTTAGATCAGTTTACAATGCAATTTCACAATGAGAATTAATGTAAATATGGACTCACAGGAGGACAAAAAAATTGCGTGGCTTTCAGTGATTAGATCAAGATCAGGAACATTTCTGGACAAATAGATGAAGAGTGAGTTTGATGAAGCATGAAAAGAAAATGCCTCCACTGTCACCAGAAAGGTCAGGCCAGCAAGATAAATGTCTAAATTTCAGGTTCTATCAGTTATTCATAGACTGGCTCTGCCAGAGGCCTTCCCACCCCACACCCATAAATTCAGAAACATCCCTGAACCCGTGAGGACCTTGAACAAGTGAACTTGAGGACAATCCGATGTTTTGGCACCAAGCGACCTCCTCCACTAAAACAAAACCATCCAGATGGAGGCAGCAGCACACAGAGATGCCAGTTCTCTAGAACCAACCACAGCACCCATCTGCCTGGAAAGAGTCTGAGAGTAGAGTGGAGTGAGGAAGGCATTCAGGGCTCCTTGACGTCTGCCTACGACCACCTACGAAGGTCCACCTGAATTCCAAGGGACAAACACCACACCAGACACAGACCAAGATGTGGGAATGAGAGTAAGTGTTGACCATGCCTTAGAGGTTTCCGCCAAAGCACAGTATAACTGGGAGGCCGTGTCTGAGAAAATGCTGATGTAGTATGATAATGACATGGACTGTTGTCACCCAGAGAGAGATGTGAGTCAACTGAAAACACACTGTGACTAGGAGCTGAGGTCTAAGGAGTTGAGGTCTAACCTGAGCCAACCTAGAAGCACCTCAGAGAGTTCAAAGTGAGACTATCATGGCACCTCACTCAAGATGACTACAGTGCCTTACAGAAAATGTCATCAAAAAGTGGCTCCTGCCAAGGCATGATGAACTTGTCAGGTCAGAGAACTAGAGCCAACAGAACTGGGCCTGATAGAACCAAATTACCCCAAATTTCTGACTTCCCAACAGAGGCTGAAGAATAGGTTCATAACTATTTTCTCATGAACTACAAATAAAAATATAAATCCATTTATCATCCGTTCCATTACTAAAAAAAAGGAGGGGGCATGCTAGTCCAATTTCTATTGCTTACTCTGGGAGGGTGTACAACAGGTCGCTAATGCTTACAGATCTCCTTCTTTGGAAATCTTACACAAAAAATGAAATAGATCCTGATTTATCTGAAACTAAAATAATATTTTCAAATACTTTAAGTCTTGCCAGAGGAATGGAGGGCTCTTCTTTTTAGGACAATTTGGGGGAAAATGAAAAAATATATACAATTTAGTGCACATTACAGCTCCCAAATCACATTCTAGGTTAGCAACATAATATACAAACCATGACTGAGCTGTAGGGTGATATTCACATTATTCTCTGTTTTGATAATAATATTTACCAATAGAATTTTGAAATCTAATATCACGTAGTAGGAGCCAATTTATTAAAAACAATCAGCAATTATGGTGGAAGAACTGAGGTTTCCGGCCATGGAATTCTCAAATAAGGCTGAGGACAAATCACAGACAAAACACAAAAGGTCAGGGAATACAAGTCTTGGACCACCACCCCAACCTCTGTTTCCTAGCTTTTTCTTTTCTGAGCACTTGCAGGCCTACATACCCACTCCTTTTAGGTACGTGATTCTTACTACAGATTTCTGAACATTGTGAGGCTTCCTGGACTGAAGCACGGTTTGCTGCCTGGTGCTTTAATTTTTATCTTCTTGAGCGCAGCCCTGTCTTTTCACATGCCCTCAGCAGACATGGACCAGAAGCTGGCACCAGGCAATGAGAGTCAGGTAAATGAAGAGGAGCATCACATCCCAAACACTGATCATGTTTAAATCTGCATGGCATTTCCTTCCCCAAATTTTCCAATGTGAGAGTCTCCTGGAAAAAAGAACCCCTGAGTTCCACATCCCTAAACTGGAACCATCTGGATGAAGTCAACATGCTTGAGGCTAGATCATCCTCTACATGCCCCTTGCTTGGGCTAAAACTGTCCTTAAAGAAACAAAAGCACATACCCACCTGTCTACCTCCCTCTCTTCCTCTTTCCCTTGCTTCTCCTTAAGAGAAAGGACTCTGGACTAAATTCCAGGCTATTGCTGGGGTCCAATATGCTAGCAAGAAGGGTCACTTGGCATTAAAAAGTTACACATGAAGCCTCTCTCTTTTCCACTTCCTTTTTTTTTTTTTAATATGAAATTTATTGTCAAGTTGGTTTCCATACAACACCCAGTGTTCATCCCAACAGGTGCCCTCCTCAATGACCATCACCCATCCTCCCCTCCCTCTCACCTCCCAGCTACCCTCAGTTTATTCTCAGTTTTAAAGAGTCTCTTATGGTTTGGCACTCTTCCTCTCTAACTTTTTTTTTTTCCTTCCCCTCCCCCATGGTCTTCTGTTAAGTTTCTCAGGATCCACATAAGAGTGAAACCATATGGTATCTTTCCCTGTAAGATTTATTTCATAACACTCTCCAGTTCCATCTGTGTTGTTACAAAAGGCCATAATTCATTCTTTCTCATTGCCACGTAGTATTCCATTGTGTATATAAACCACAACTTCTTTATCCATTCATCAGTTGATGGACATTTAGGCTCTTTCCATAATCTGGCTATTGTTGAAAGTGCTGCTATAAACACTGGGGTACAAGTGCCCCTATGCATCAGCACTCCTGTGTCCCTTGGGTAAATTCCTAGCAGTGCTATTGCTGGGTCATAGGGTAGGTCTATTTTTAATTTTTTGAGGAACCTCCACTTCCTTTTTCTATGTAGTTCGGATGAGTACCCAAGGCTGGTCTTCCCTATGACAACATAAGCCACTTTTAAACCTATGTCAACATGTATAGACTCTGAACTTCAAAGGCTGATGCCACCCTTCAGGTAATAATTGTTCTAACCTGTGCTAACGCGGGATATTCTTTACTTCCTATGAACATCTGCAACCACTGTCTTAATCACTTCCCTACTTTGTTACTCACTGCTGCTATCTTGTCCTTGTTTGTGGGATTCTCCACGCTGTACCTAAAATTGGCATTTATACTCCTACGTAACTTTAATGTTTATAATCAAGAGCTCATACAAAGATAGAAAAATATGAAAACTTTGTTTATTAAGGCAAGAAAGAACATCACTCTTCTGTAGAACAGGAACCCCACAACCTAGCTGTATTTCTTGAATTAGGACATGGTGCTCAGAGGCACCACTCCCGACATACCTCGGTGGGAGGCACTCTCCTTTCCTGCCCACCCACTTTTCTCAGGGGTCCCACTTTAAGCCAATATGGCCTATGTACCCCATATATCTTGACAGGTATTGACTGAGACAAAAGTATGCAATAGAATTCTGGCCAACAAACATGAAGGAAAGTTTGCTAGAGGCTTTGGGGAAGGTCTTAAAAAGGGACATGAGATGGAGATGGTCCTTTTTCTGCCTTTGGACATTACTGTCTGTCTGCATGCAACACGTGGAAGTACACTTAGGTGAATAAAGGAGAGGGAGCCTGGGTGGCTCAGTCGGCTAAACATCAGACTCTTGATCTAAGCTCAGGTCTTGATCTCAGAGTCAACGGTTCAAGCCCCATCTTTAAAAAAAAAAAAAAAAGTCAATGAAGGCAATGTACTTAGAAAGGTAAGTGGAAAATGAAAGGAACCTGGACCTGGAGGACATTACTTGAGCCATTGTATTAATGAAGCCTGACCACTAAACATTTTGCTTTGTGATACAATAAATGTCTCTATCATTTAAACCACCTAAACATTTTTTATGCCTATAGCCAAAACATACAAACTCATAGAACCGTTAAGTGTAGGAAGCAATAAGTTAAATGCTTTTACTCTACAAAAGAACTGGAACCAACATGCATGTGATGAATGCAAATTCACCTGTAACAATCTCTTGTGTTATTAAATAAATCAGTCTTTATTATACACTGCACATTACACAATTACACATGCATATCACCATGCAGAAGTATAAAACCAAGTATAATGCAATGTGAAACCAAACCTTGTGCTGAGTATCAGAGCTAACTACAGAAAATAATATGTTTGGAATATGATGATCATGTCTTCTTGTGATCAGCCTGGTAACAGACTCTATTCCACAAATTAAAATCTTGGAAACACTGAATCCTTTGGAACATGTCTGCTTTAGTGAATGCTTTAGATAAGCAGTATAGATGAAGCTGGCTAAGTTTTCCAACATACAACTATTGCTATCACTAGTCTGTGCCTCACAACACAGCAAAGTAGCAAGTACAAAACAGCAAAGCACCCAAGGTGAGCACATGAACAGCAAAGCATCTAGAACAGTGCTTCTCACCTGGAGGGGACTTAGCATTCCTCCTGCCTCTCCAGGCCTTCCCCTGGGGAAGGGACTAACATTTGTCAGTGTCTGGAGACATTTTTGCTTGTCACAACTGAGTGGAGGAACTGCTGGCATCCAGTGGGCAGAGGCCAGGGATGCTGCTAAACATCCTGCAATGCATGGGGCAGCCCCCAACAATAAAGAATTATCTGGCCTGGGGCGCCTGGGTGGCTCAGTCGGTTAAGCATCTGACTTCGGCTCAGGTCGTGATCTCGCGGTCCGCGAGTTCGAGCACCGCGTCGGGCTCTGGGCTGATGGCTCAGAGCCTGGAGCCTGCTTCCGATTCTGTGTCTCCCTCTCTCTCTGCCCCTCCCCGTTCATGCTGTGTCTCTCTCTGTCTCAAAAATAAACAAACGTTAAAAAAAAAAAAAAAAAGAATTATCTGGCCTAAAATGGAAATGGTGTCAAAATTGAGAAGACCGGGTCTAAAGTGATGTGATTCCTTCCACATGCCAGACACATAAAAAAACTGATTTCATTAACTTAATTAAATCTCCAGCATTTATTTTATGTTGTTTCTGTGTTTCAGCCAACTAGAACAGAATTTTTAGATTTCAAGGGAACTTTACATACAAATTTCAGGCATGCCTGAAATCTGCTTTATCTGAATGATTTTGCAAAGCACCAATCTACCATCTTCCCGGCATTTCTACACTACAACAGCCCATTCCCTGAAAGCATACTTTGCAGACTCAGCAGGTCCACCTACCTATATGATGTCTCTTATTCTGCTCTCAACAGTGCAGCCTTCAGAGTGTGCTATGATGAACAAGCATGGTCCCCAATAACACAGCTAGATTGTTCCACACAAGTCAACAAAATTCATGTAGATGGATAATGAGTCAATAAAAAGTACATTTCATCTAGGCTAGATGAACCCAACATAAAACTGTAAATCTCTAATCACGCATACAGTCAAGAAAAATTATCAAATATGGTGGGTATCTTTTTTAAATTTTTTTTTTAACGTTTTTATTTATTTTTGGGACAGAGAGAGACAGAGCATGAACGGGGGAGGGGCAGAGAGAGAGGGAGACACAGAATCGGAAACAGGCTCCAGGCTCTGAGCCATCAGCCCAGAGCCTGACGCGGGGCTCGAACTCCCGGACCGCGAGATCGTGACCTGGCTGAAGTCGGACGCTTAACCGACTGCGCCACCCAGGCGCCCCAAATATGGTGGGTATCTTAAACACACCTGTAAAATCTTCCCATCCCCTCCTACATGACCATCCCACTCACCTTCACTTAAAATGCATGTGCCCAATTCCATATGCCATGCCGCACCTCACCACATCATCCCTATGCCTTTCCACCACTGGATTCTAAGCAAATGTCCCAGATATGTTAGGATTCCAAGGGATGCAGAATGGCTGGGACTGGGCAGGCGGGGCAGGGCCTACCTCCAGGGGACCCCATTCTCACAGACTATAGTGTGAATGTGTCCACTAGAGCTGTAAGAACATGTGACTGTGCCAAAGAAAAGGGTACAGGGAAACAAAAGGAGGTGTGAATGAGGTCTGAACTGGACATGTGTGTTTAAGAATGGGTGGCCTTGGGGCGCCTGGGTGGCTTGGTCGGCTAAGCGTCCGACTTCGGCTCAGGTCATGATCTCACGGTCTGTGAGTTCAAGCCCCGCATCGGGCTCTGTGCTGACCGCTCAGAGCCTGGAGCCTGTTTCAGATTCTGTGTCTCCCTCTCTCGCTGCCCCCCACCCCCCCGTTCATGCTCTGTCTCTCTCTGTCTCAAAGATGAATAAACGTTAAAAAAAAAAAATTAAAAAAAAGAATGGGTGGCCTAAATATGGAAAGAGCCCAAATGTCCATCAATGGACGAATGGATACAGAAGATGTGGCATATATATATACAATGGAGTATTACTCGGCAATCAAAAAGAATGAAAACTTGCCATTTGCAACTATGTGGATGGAACTGGAGGGTATTATGCTAAGCAAAATTAGTCAGAGAAAGACAAATATCCTATGACTTCACTCATATGAGGACTTTAAGACACAAAACAGATGAACATAAGGGAAGCAAAAATAATATAAAAACAGGGAGGGGGACAAAACATAAGAGACTCTTAAATATGGAGAACAAACAGAGGGTTACTGGAGGGATTGTGGGAGGGGGCATGGGCTAAATGGGTAAGGGGCATTAAGGAATCTACTCCTGAAATCATTGTTGCACTATATGCTAATTTGGATGTAAATTTTTAAAAATAATTAATTAATTAATTAATTCATTCATTAAATAAAATGTAAAAAAAAAAAAAAAAAAAAAGAAGGGGTGGCCTGTGGTGTCTGGATGGCTCAGTCAGTTAAGTGTCTGACTCGATTTTGGCTCAGGTCATGATCTCTTGTTTCGTGGGTTTGAGCCCTGCATCGGGCTCTGCACTGACTGTGTGAGGCCTGCTTGGGATATTCTCTCTCTCTCTCTCTCTCTCTCAAAAATAAACATTTAAAAAATTAAATAAAAATAAAAATAAAAATAATGGGTGGCCAGAGCAGACTTGCTTGTCATTTGGAGCCTGGCTAACACATGTGGGTCAGATGAAAACAATGCCAAGACCCTCAAGGAGCCCTAGGATGGCTCCAACTCAATTCTAGAGAGCTACCTGAAGAGAATGGTGTCTCCTCATCTCCCATGATGCACAGATGCTGATGTGACCACCTGTCTCTCTTTTAGGACAGAGCCCAGGGCTGGAGCTGAAGAAGAACCATCACTGCCTGCCTAACCCCTGCAGCTTCCTGTCTGTCTCCACCACCATCCCAAATGACCTTCAGAGTCTGTAGAAGGTTTGTTTTTTTTTTTTTTAATTTTTTTTTAACATTTATTTATTTTTGAGACAGAGAGAGACAGAGCATGAGCAGGGGAGGGTCAGACAGAGAGGGAGACACAGAATCCGAAACAGGCTCCAGGCTCTGAGCTGTCATCCCAGAGCCCGATGGGGGCTCGAACTCACGGACCGCGAGATCATGACCTGAGCCAAAGTCAGACGCCCAACGAACTGAGCCACCCAGGCATCCCTGCAGAAGGTTTTTAAACCCAAAAGGAACCAAGTATGGCTTTGAAAGTGGAGGCAAAAAACACTTCCCACAAAACAAACAAACAAACAAACAAACAAACAAACAAAAAAACCACAGTCCAGACAGTGTTATAGATATTTTCTACCAACATTTAAGGAACAGATCATGGTAATCAGATACAAGCTTCTACAGTAACAGAGAAGAGAGAAAAAGAAATAACACACCCAACTAATTAATTCTAAGAAAATAATATTAACTCAATTACAAACCAGATAATAATACAGCCAAAAAAAAAAAAAAGGAAAATGATAGGCCAAGTTCACTCACAAACACAGACACAAAAGCCTTATGCAAAATATTAAGCCAAACCTACCAAATGGTGATATATCATGACCCAAACAGGCTTTTGTCAAGAAATGCAAGGTCAGTTTAAGACTAGATAAGAAAATTACTCCACTGCATTGACAGGTTCTGAGGGGGGAGGACCCATGTGGCTGCCTTAAATTGATGAACACTATTTGATAAAATTCAACATTCACACATATTAAGAAAGTGGGAACAGAAAAGGACTTCCTTAAATCCGAAAAAGAATATCTATTAAAACAAAACAACCCTATAGCAATCACCACCTCAATGGTGAAACAAGAGAAACATTCCCTTTAAAATTAGGGAAAGACAAGGGAGTTTGCTCTCACCAATTCTGTTCAGCACTGTATTGAAATACTAAGTAGTATGCTAAGATAAGAAAAGGAAATAAAAAGCAGAGAGATTATAGTGCCAAAAGTAAAAATTATCATTATTCTCAGCTGGTATGACTATCTACATGGAAAACCCAAAATAATCTACAGTCTACATATTTTAAGCTATTGGAAAGTTTGTTTAAAAATGTTGTTGTATATAATAACTAAATTAATGTGTCCTTAGAAATAAAATCCAAAAAAAAAAATAAAAATAAAAATAAATAAATAATAAAATAAAATAAAATAAATTGAAAGAAAGAAAAAGAAAGAAGAAAGAAAGAAAGAAAGAAAGAAAGAAAGAAAGAAAGAAAGAAAGAAAGAAAGAAAATACAGTACAGGAAATAATTAAATCACACCTAACATGTGAATAAACTTTTAAAAATAACCATTTGGGAGTAGAAATGAGAATCTGCTGATAAAACACTAAAAATACAATAAGGATGAAGAGAAATGATTAAAACAGAATAAATTAAACAAATATTTCCTGAAAATTTTAGGTAATTCGGGGGAGAAAGGGCCAAGTTTATCTTATATTTCTCAGGAAGAGGTCTGCTGGCTTAAAGATTTTCTGCAGACAGGTGCAGATGAAGTGATCTGGTTTAAACAAATGTTTTATGTCTGATCTGCATTGGTGTTGTTAAAAAAAAAGTTCTTAACAGGCAATGGCGAAAAATCTATTGGCCATTTTCCTCCCTGCTAAGCCATACAGAAATGATTACTGGTAAAACCTGAGTGTGGCATGTGAACCATTGGATCTAACACTTTACAAACCAGACAGGCTCTTCATGCAAATCAGAGAAGACTATAATGTTACTTACAGTTTGATGTTATTATACTTTGAAGTCTAATATCTAAAAGAAAATTGTACCTGTTTGTTCTACAAGAAATCTTTAAAAAGCTGCACTCCATGCCCTCTCAGCCTTTGAGTAAAGTGTGGCTCTATTTTAATCAACAGTAATAAGACCAGACTCTTCAAGAATCAGAATTCTGGAATGTCAACAGATCACGACTTCATAAAATGTCCCACTCTGACAAAACTAGCTATTCGGACAAAATGATTTAAATGCTTTGTTACATCTTTATATAAAAATAAGCATCACTGGGGCACCTGGGTGGCTCAGTCAGTTGAGTGTCTGACTCTTGGTTTCAGCTCAGGTCATGATCTCACAGTTCACAAGTTGGAGCCTCACATCTCGGACCCAGGTGACTGTGAAGAGCCTGCTTGGGATTCTCTGGCTCCCTCTCTCTCTGCTCCTCCCCTGCTCGCGCTCTCTCTCTCTCTCTCTCTCTCTCTCTCTCAAAATAAATAAATAAACATTTAAAAAATAATAAGCATCATAAGTCATTAGCAAGGGCCAGTTGTTGGAATGCTAGCACCCTTGTTATGACATAAGGGACACTTTCGGCAGGGAAATAGCAGTTTTCCCCGTCCCTCACATGTGCCCCTTGGAGGCTTAAGTCTTGGTATACAGCTTCAGTCTCCGGCAGCTTGTTTTGGAAAAACAACTCAATCCATAAGATGCTATGCTCTTATGCACAAAATAACACCTGCTTTCATAACTTCTGTCCCAACAGTTCGTCATAACTTGATGTTCTACCACACCCATTTCATCTAAATGTTCCAGCCATTCAAGCTGACGGAAGATTTTTAGCAGCAAATCCCTCAGAAGCCACATTTTAAGGAATCATTTGTGAAACTGGTCTAGGATGTGTCTTTAGATGTGCATAAATAAGTAACTCTGCCTAAGGCAATGATAGAAACTAGGTTAGGGCAACAAGAGATGTGGAGAAATACACAGGTATTGAAAATATTCATATAAGCAGAACGTTACATAAAAAAACGAAACAGGAGATTTGCTCCGCAAGCAATGATAAAGGCTTATAGCTCTCTGCTCATGGCAGACAGGGACCCAAGTCATGCATCTGGTTTGGCCTCTCGCCAACATGAAGAAGAGAGAGTCCCCACCACCATCCTGCCTAACTCTGGGTTCCTATGTGGGCCAAAGGGAATGTGCGAGAAGTTTGCCTTAACTTGGAGAGGTCTAGCTACCAAGCTGGTATCTTTCCTCTTCAACTTCTTTTTGAGAATTTTCTGAATTTACACTTAACATTATATTAGATTGAGTCATATAAAATTGCAATATTGGTGGTAACATATGGTCAAAGAGCAGCAAGGTCATATAGTTCAACCTAATATAATCTATGTAGCATATATTATTGTATATTACACATTATCAAAATTAAATATTAAATACAAATATAACATTGCATTGATTATTGGTATCCTAATGGCTTTGTTCTACATTTCTAATTTTGAACAATCTAAGCTTCATTCCATGAATAAGCATAGATTTCCAACTTTTCATCCAAAATAAATCTCTTTATTAATGTTACCTGAATCTTCAAAGCTCATTGAATATTTTTAAAGAAATAAACTCAAAATCCACTCGGAGAAACTAATAAAGACTGGTTAAGAAAACCTAACTCTAATCCTAAACTGAACCCCTTGTTGCTTCTTTCCATTCAGTTTTCTTTGGCTGTTTTCCCAAGAGGCTTATAGACAAGTTTCTTAGAAACACAGACAGATCTTCTCTTTTGTCTACATTCTCCTAGCTCTTTTCACCTTCTAAATTCTTAATCCTGGACTAGAAGAATCATATTTTTTTCCAGCTTAAAGGAGAATGGCATACTAATTTCTCCCCTTCCACTGACAACCCTCTGTAGAGGAAGTTTGAATAAACACAGAGTAGCTAGTTAAGTAAAAGGCCTCACTGATTACATTTAGCTTAAGCTCTAAACTTTCCAAGGGGATAGTCAGAAAGATTGAAGTAACAGGACCTCTTCGCAATCACAAACCCAAAAGGAGATAAACTGGTTTCATTACCAAAAAATGAATTACCCTTTTACCTAAATCAAAATTTATAAAATCATAAGTTGGCCTGTTATGCTATTTTAAAAGACTGTAAAATCTCCTTTCAGAATAGAGAAGGCCCCAAATGTCTCAGACAGTTTAGGTCTACTCCTTTTAGGAGTCAGAAAGCAGACCTTGGATGAGTCCATGGGCCTCCTCCTAAGATGCGGGGCTTGCCAGGCAGATGTCTGAGAAGTTTATGTGTCACTGTCTGGCCTCTATGTGGAAGAGCCAGGATGATGTGACAAGGCTGCCCAACCAGTCAGGCCCCACATGCCACAAACCAGAATCTGGAAACATTTTAAAGCTCAGGTTCCCTTTTAGTCTTAAAACATTGTTTCTCCTTTCTGGAAAGTGGGGAAACATAATTTTTTAAGAGAGAGAGGGGAATCTAAATTCTTCTGGGGTATCAAAGGAATCAAAAGAATCACATGGATTACATTTACTGGAAAAAACACAATGGAGGGAGAAGGTACCACTGAAATGTGCTGGGTTTTATTAAATGCCAAATGCCTGAAAAATAGTTGAAACATTCAGTAAACAAAAGCATGGCAGGATTGGCCTTTCCTTACCAAAATCTCTTATAATAGTATGTCCAACTTCAAATTACTCGATTTGCATTTCAAACATGACGTAAACTAGGTCAGACAAGAGTCAGCACCAATGATGGATTCCAAATACACCTAGAATATCCATTCACCAGAGATTCAACACCAAAATCCTCCCAAGGAAAAAGCGGTGAAAGTAATGAACCCCTGCTGTTTGCACAGAACATAAAGCCTGTGAACTAGAACCTGATACACTAACCTTTAGAAATTTGGGGAAATTTTCAGAGTCCAAAGAATTTGTAATGAGGAAAGAAAGCAAAAATAGCTTTGTCAACTTTTGATTAGTCTTCATTTTATAGCTTATATCCACAGAAAATCCCAGAGTCTCATTTTAAACAATAGTGTCAATCCCTTCCCACACCCAAACAGAAGTTCCAAAAATGTCTGACTCTGTGACTTGGTTTAGTTTGGTGTTCTCCTCTGATGTTCTCTACCTACTGATGCTGTAGTCTAGCCCAGGGCTAGGAGACAGGTAGCGTGGGAAGAGCCACACCCTAAAATGAAGCAGATGTGCAGATGAGCGCCCCAACTTCTGGGGTGGGTGAGAAGGCCAGCGCAGCATGCCTCATGCTGTGGACAAGCAAGGCCTAGGTAAAGGGAACGGTCTGGGGGACAGGCATTCTTCCACAAGAAGGTCTCTCAGGGTTTGACCTCAGGGACAGGCTGTGCTGTATTCAGGCTCCAGAGGGAATGGGGCAAGGGGAAAAGGTGTCTGGCAGTACTCAGGTAAGTACCAGGGCACAGGGCCAACACCCACTATCAGAGCTGGAGATGAGGTGAAGGCAGAGTCTCACCTCATCCACCCCTGAGGTCCAAGGTCAGGACTGATCTTCACACTGTGACTGAGCATGCAACTAGGGACAGGAAGATCCTCGGAGCCTGGGATCCAGGATTGGCCTGGACACTGGAACCAGAGACTTCTTAAAAGCCCTGTACACTAGACACTGGTTGGTATCATGCACGGGGGTTTGGCTGAAGGGGCAGGAGTGTCAGCAGTCCAGTCTCCCTTTGAGGTGCTGAACATACAGCCTATTTTAACAAATCTTCTAGTTGAAATAAGAAATAAGTTTTGCTCTGAGGGAAAATTTTTAAAACTTCTCCAGGACTTAGATGATGAATCACATATAATACTCTTAACTGCTCCTAGCTGAGCAGGACACCAAGCAACGGGGCCTGAGTCCTCCTACAGGATGGCCTCACTGGGCCCAACCTAGAGGATAACCGCTGACCAGGCTGGCCTCCACCTTGGTTCAGGGCAGCACCGAAGGAAGCAGAACTGATTAAACCCATCACCTGGCATCTGTGCTTAATCAGCCTGTTGTAGCCCAAGAATCACTGAATTGAACCAAGGGAAAAAACCTGCTTATCCTAATTAGTCTACCTGGAACCACAGGGTCAAGGAAAAGTTCCAAAGCTAATTTCAAGCAGAAAAAAATTTGAAGTGAAAATCATTATCCCTATAGCAGAAGTCATCCACACAGAATAGGGGGATTCATGTCAGCAAAAACAGCTTCCATACAACTCACGTGGTAAGGCAGTAACACATGAAGCCTAGTGACATGGGACTCAGGTCAACAGTAAATACATAAACAAACCTACAGGTAATGAGAAACGGGAAAATCAAACAAGCGATTTGGTTCAAATATATATATCTAGGACAGTCTTCTGATTTCACAGGTCAGAAAAGTGGGGCCTGAGAGGTTAAGTGACTTGATATGAGAACACTCTGTATTCACCTGAGACCCCCTCATCTCCCATCCTTTCTTTGGAGCCTCACAATGACCTAGGGGCTGAGTAGGCCTCACTATCATCCTCATTTGATAGGCAGGAGAAGAGAAGGTCAGAGAACTCCGTGCCTTCCTAGGTTCACATTTCTAGAGAACAAGAGAGTAGAGGCCTGAGGTCAGGCTTCCTGGGTGTGAACCAGGGCTCACCCACATCAAGATGATGAACACATCTAATGACAACCCACTCTATCCATAGTCGTGCCAGGTCCAGAAAGGGATGCAAAGCCAAGGAAGGCAGACCCTCAAGAGAACACCATGCACTGCTGAGGACAGTCTAAGGTGGGGCCCTCAAGAATGGATGGAGCCCAGATTAGCAGGAAGAATTCTCAGTCCAGAGGCAAAGCATGAAGGAACAGAGAGAAGTAAATGTGAAAAAATGATCAGGGATGAGCAATGCAGAAGCAGCAGCCTCATGCTCCAACTAAGGAGTGATGAGTGATGTGGTCAGATAAAGACGGGGACATGAACCCAGGCTGAGGATCCTCCAAATCTTTACTCCTGCACCAAGGACCCACTTCAGAAATACTGAGAATCTCAACCAACCACACTCACAACACTGTGATCCTGTCGGGTCCTTGCCCCAGCCCTTAAGCAGAACATAATGCCCTTAGAGGAAGCAGGATATGCTCCTACTGGGCTAGCTCATTCAAGGAAACTGGAGAGTCGAGTCCTCAACCGCACACAGGGACTCCAGGAAGATTTTAACAAGAGGACATTTCTGAAAGGGCAAAAAGGTTTAGGGAAGAAAATACCTGTTTAAAATTAAAGCTTTTTCTACTGTCTTTAGGTACACACTTACAAAGCCAGGCACTACGTGAAACAGCTCCTAAAATGCCAAGGGGACGTGCACCAGGAAGAAAGAGCAGTTGGAAGAAGAGCACAAAGAGGCATCTTTCAAAGAGTGACCTCTGCAAAGGATGCCCTGTGGGCCAACCTCGGCAGGAGGCCACGGAGGGGCAGCAGAGGCTTTGACAAGCCCTGAGAGAAGCTCTCCAGCAGCCCCTTCCGGCCAAGGCACCAGGAACAGAAGGAGTGCTGGGGAAATGGAAATCCCCAGTCAGGGGAAGGACAGAGAACACATTAAAACGATAATCGCATTACAAGGAGATCTAGTGACAGTCAAACCTCGAGAGCTGTGCCAGACCCCTGTGCTGGAATTGGTACCTCATGTAGGGTGGCAAGGAGGGGGGTCTGCACACGAAAGGCCTTGTGTGGACTGAAGAAAGAAGACTCCAGCGTCGGCACAGCTACTGGGAAAATAGGTTCCATGTGAGTCAGTGTTAAGACCATGACCACTTTAAACTGAGATAGAGCCACAAGAGAAAAACACCCGGTATGCTTACAGATCTTGCATGTGTGCATTTGGGGGCTTTATTTCCACTGGGGACCTACGCAGATGCAGTGAGCCCACTGCTGCTTTATTAAAAGGCCTGTGAAAGGGTAATGACCTAATCTGACCGTGTTTGTATCGACTGTTAAGGTTTGGTTTTCATAAGGTCCCTCAGGTGACCTTGCTGACTTGTGACCCAACACTCACATGGTAAATAAAAGGCCGCCTGAGGCAGACTGAGAGAGGCTGCTGCAACAGTAAGGATGGTCGTGTTGACATCTGACTGTGCAGGGAGGGCCATTACTGCATCCCAAACCCACATGCACAGAATATTTCTCAAAATGACATTCTCTGTGCATTCTTTGGCCACAAAGGCCAAATGTTCATTCCCATGAACAAGTAGCTGCTACTGTTTTCTGGGCTTATTCCTCAATACGAGAGACACAAGAAAATATAAACAAGGACCCCTGGAAAGGCAAGATCTAATCACTGTACAGATAAAGATGAAGTACTGCAGGAAGGCACACCACTGGCTGCTAACATCTCTTAAGTTCTTGAAGAAAGGGAAGCCATGCAAACTGGAGCCAGTGAAAAAAGATTTGCGGGAGGAAGCTGGACCTGGGCTTGTTCTTACAGAAGGTCTGAACCTAAATAAGCAGCACAGAGAAGGAAGGACTTCAAGGCAACCCAGACACCCCACCTTTGACTTAGAGAAAGGACTGGGAGCCAGAACAGTTCGTAAGAGGAAAAAAGGTTATAGTGAAACAAGACTTAAAAAAAAAAATCATCCTGAGACTTCTGCTTCTTTCAAAGACAGAACAACAGGAAATAGATATACCTTTCCACCTGAAGAAAAAAAAAAAGGAAATGAAGAAAGAACAGACTAATGTAAGAAACCACCATTTTCGCGACACTGGACCTAAGGCAGCAAAGGTCAGTGATGATGACACAGGAAATAAACAAGGAGAATCCTGTAGCAGCACCAGCCAACAACCTTGAGACTTTCCAGGCTGCAGTACAGAGAAGGGAACTGAGGCAGAGCCTGAAGGCTTCCTGAATGGAGAAGATGGAATTAAGAATCCTGGAGGCCAATGCAGCTAAAGCACTTGGGGCAGAGCACTGGAGAAGAGACAGCTGCATGGACAGCCTTGGAGATCGACAGAGACTGAACACTCGACAGGGCACCAGGCAGTGCCTGTGGGTAAGGAGACTTCTCGAGGGCCGGAAAGAACTGCTCAAAAGCATTAGAGGTTACAGTATCTGGTGCTCACAAAGGGCTGAGAACAGTGCCTCTTCCTACCCACCAGGCGGAAGAACCTCCTAATACACAGGGCAGTAGGTAGGGTGCTCAGAAAGTCTTGCCTCAGTACTGGGAAACAACTGGCCCTAGAATGAGCAATGCTCTGGACTCAAGAAATCATAAAAGCAAGACCCAAGAGAATCAAACTGATTCCAAGCAACTCAAGTAAAAGCTCAAGAATATTTATAGGAATACCAAAATATAAGAATACAAAATATACAGGAATGTTTTGTACAGGAATACAAAAATATAGGAATTTATAGGAATACAAAAAATCTGCCCAACCCACAAATGGCCATACAAGGGAATGCAGAGAAAACATAAGCCATTACTCTCAATGCATGGAGCCCCTTCCTGACTCTGCACAGGAAGGCACAGGGCTTCAGTGGGACTATCATCTGGGTTCAGAAAGCACATCAGTGTGCAGTCCTATCAGTGGCATTTGTCACTGCCAGCCCCCTTCATTTAAGGGCTGCTGTTTGAGAAATAGTGCAGTGAATCTTTCCCTACAGCTTTCTAAGCTTAGACAAATCTTAATTACTTGGCTGTTTCTCACACTGGAACAATTTAATATAATGAAGGTGCAAATTTTTCCTTTCATATTTTATCAAGCTTATCTTACAGAACAAAATTCTATATCATGAGATAAAATTTTACTAGAAATACCCATCCTGTAAAAATAAACTGATTATTAAAGATTTGAGTGATATCTATGAATCTCTGAGGTAATTTCAAACAAGTAGCTTGCTTTACACATGAATTCTCGACAAGATGAACCACTGTCACTATTTACCTCTAAATACTGTCCATAAAAAAATTTCTCAAAATAATTTAATAAGATTCTGAGAGTATAATGCACTGCTTGTCAAAAACTCCATTTTTTGTGAAATGACCTTGGTATAGATTTGTTTCATAAGACAATAGTTTTTTTTTTAATTTCTCTACTGTATTATAATACATATTTCTATAATTGTTATTATTTCTATTATATTATGAGTTCCTATTACAGAAAGATTATGAGTACCTAACCTGAGTTCTATCAAAATTGTTCTCAATAAAAAAAACTAAACAAACAAAAACAAAAAA
This sequence comes from Prionailurus bengalensis, assembly GCF_016509475.1. NCBI lineage: Eukaryota > Metazoa > Chordata > Mammalia > Carnivora > Felidae > Prionailurus > Prionailurus bengalensis. Next base: position 43,882,634 of record NC_057354.1, on the reverse strand, counting down.
ACCCACACACATTGCTGAATTTAGATGACTAACTCAAACTGATCTTCATAAGCATGGTGAACACACATTATGGTTTGCCCAGAACAATCAAAGTTCATACCTACTGTCCTCTTCCTTCTCAAAAGTGCCCCAAGTTTGGACAGTATATTAGGGTAGCCCTATTCATAATGGAAGCGAGCATACTGTACTTCTTAAAGTGACCTAATCCTCAAATATAACCACAAGAAGTGATTTAGCCTAATGTATCCCAGAATCAAAAATAAGATCAGAATGAAGGCCCAAACTTTCCAGATTGCCCATTTTCTACACAGTTTTCCAGGCATTTAAATAAATAAATGCATAAATGCATAAATGCATAAATGCATAAAGAAAGAAAGAAAGAAAGAAAGAAAGAAAGAAAGAAAGAAAGAAAGAAAGAAAGAAAGAAAGAAAAGAACAGTCACAAGTGAAAATGCCCCATCCCTTCCTAGTCCCTAACTTCTGAGTGTAAGGTGCCTTAGTAAGTCCTTACCAGCTGCTTCCATTCCCTTTGTTTGACAGTAGGGTTCCCCAGGGAAACTTTTAAGATTTTTTTTTATGCCAAGTCTACACCAGTATCATCAATTATATCATAGATACATTTAATTTACAAGAATTCAACTACCTGGCACTCAGAAAAAAAAAGAAAGAAATTCAGATTCCCATAGGCCAAGACTTCCTGCCAACCATCCATCACCTTTGGTGAGAATCTCCCCATAGCAATGGCAACAAGGGACCACCCATCCATCTGAGGAGACCTGTGGCTAGAACTCGCAGGTCTTGGGCAGAGATTTGACCTTTAGGGGCCAAGCAGATGGGTGGTAAGTCTCCTTCAACACCTTCCAGGAAGACAAGAAGGAATAGAGGGTCATAGAGAAACAATGACCACGGGAGAGTAAGGAAAATGATTAACCATGTTTATCCAAACACAATGATGACAATGAAGAGGAACAGCAGCCCACTGATGTCACCATTAGTCACACTCTTATGGACTTCACCATGTTCACCAGTGCATACCAAACAGATTTATAGAAATATGCTCTCTACTGTGGAGGGCCATCTATACAAAACCATGGGTCACTGAGACCATACCCAATTTCCACCTTACATGATGACTTTGGAAACTGATCCGTGCTCAGACAAGAGTTCACTACCAATTAACATCCCCAAAATTATCAGCAAAGGCATATGAAATCAGGGGAACCAAAATTAATGCCTCAGGGAGATGAGGAAAGTAAAGCCACACACAAAGAGGGCAAATGTGACAAGACCGAGGGTGTCCTGCAAAAACAGGCAGCTGTGACTCAAGGGCCAACAACCCACTGCCATCAGGATATCCATGGAAGCCAGATTCTTGGACGGGGGCGGGAGGGGGCTGAAAACTTGGAACTTTTTATAACAATAGCAACAAGTTTTCTTTAAAGGTATACATACTGACTGGCCAAACACACCTGTATGGGCTCCCAGTCTGTAAGCCTGAGTCTCCAATACTCAGGTCACCACACTTATTCTATTAATTATGTCTGTACTGCCCATGGCCCATAAGTACACAGCCTGAGCATTCACCTTACCTAATCAAATCCCCTAAATAAAATTAGAACCAGTCTTCAAAATACTGTCTTAAAATAGGGTCTCGTCTGGGCACAACAAACCTTTGGTAAGTGACAGTTAGGTGGGTACTGCACAAACTGTAGAAAGCTGTGGAAGTAAAAATATAAGCTATGCCCAGACCTCCACAGACCCGATGGGAGTCACAATGTACATCAGTCCATCTCCAAGGAGACGTGTGCTCTTCCCTTACCAGAGAAATTCAACAGCCAAAGGGCAACAGGAAGACCACATTCCACCCTCAAGTAAGAATGACCAGTGCTATCAAAGAATGTAGGTACAGAAACCCATTTGGTGGACAATTGTTCTAAATTGAGCAGAGAAGCCATGGAGGTGTTGTGACCTCTGTGACAATGCTCCCTGGTTCTATCAAGTCTGGACAGGAACAGGCCCACTGGATCCAGAACAACCGCCCACCCTACAGACCTGAGCAGGCATCAAACACCAAGAGAAAAGCCAGTCACATCACTTACAGAAGCTCCCTGGAACATGATGAGGCTAAAGAAACAGACTGTCAAGGAAGGAAAATGTCTTTCCAAACTTACAAGATAGCAGGGGGTTTCTCTGATCTGCTTTTTAAGTAACTTTTAAATAGAAGTTCATTTGTATATAATGAATAAGGGAAGTTTGATGATGCCTTTGAAAGTAAAACTAGCTAGCCTCTTCCCAAAAGACCAAAAATTTCTCTGAGCAAATGGGGATTTTCTTTATTGTGTATATTTCTTTCCGTAAGTGTCTTATTCTGTGAGAGAGAGGCTAGGAAATAACATACTCTGTACATTCCTAAGTCTTTCTTTCAAAGCATGTGAAGACTGAAAGTCTCAACCAGTAGTCTAAAAGAAAGCACATTTTTCCTAGAGGTAGCAAGCAGGAATAGCTCCAGAATTTCTATTTACAAGGGGTTTGTTTGACTGTGCCAATTCAGTGGAGGGAAGGAGGAGGGGGGCTTGTCTTGAAGCCATATGTGCACTGCAAACCCTTCACTTTGACTTACATGACGCATGTACTTTGAACAGCTGGCAGGACTGATGGAGACCCAGGAGGGGGAGGGGGGCCTACATATCTCACAGCCACTCGTAGGGCCACTGCTGTTGCAGATGAGAGGGGACCGCATCTCTATCCTGACAATGCTGCTGGAAGAGACTGCCCTCTAAGACTATTTCCTTTGACACTATTCAAAGGAAAGGCAACAGACCACTGCCTGCCCTAAACTGTGCAGTTCTGTGAGGATGTAAGTACAAACAGTGAGAGTGCTCAGAAGTTTTTGCAGCAATTTGATGTTGCTGTGCATTTTTATATTGGTCCCCAAGAGACTGGACATTAAAAACAAACAAAAACACTAACAAAAACAACTGCAAAACACCTGCACTTCCCCACAGACAGTGAGAGAAGCACCTCTCTAACTAAACAATCCATCCCTCCACTTAACTCTCCTTGGGCATTTGGGCCCAGTCAGTGAGACTTAGACCGTAAGCTGGTCTGGCATGAGTGGGGACATGGGGCAGGGGAAGAGGACCGGGAGGGTGGGAAAGCATAACTGTAGGCCCACGCGATCCTGAAACATCGTTAAGTACCCTTTAGAGTTTACAAGAGTAGAAAAGGCCTCAGGGGCATCGTGAACACTAAAGATCAAATAAGCCTGTTCTACTGGGAAAGAGGAAAAAACTAGCCAGAATTTGGAAATGGAATCAAAAGATAACTGGGCTGTCCTTCAATGTTGTTGTGCAGCATGGTTTAGCAAGACCAACCTCACTCTCAGGGTATGTAGCTTTGTGTGACTTACTGGTCACTACTGACCCTGTGAAGTTAGATATTAAAAGTCTGAGGACCTGCAAATGACTTCTGTAGAAACAGAGAGACATTCCCAAGATTATGGTTCGATGGCCATTCACCAATTTGTATTTACCTTAGTGCCCTTACTCTAACGTTCTGTAGCTAACTGCTCATTCCCACCTCTCTCTTGTTGCCTCTGCCGACTCCACTGCCATCCAACCGGCTACCTCACTCAGGAGTTAAGTAATCTTTCACACCTACTTACTGTACATTTGTAGGAGAATTAGGTCTCAACTTTTTAAAAATTATAATTTGACCATTAATATGAAAAACTGTTTTTCCCTCTGAACTCGCATTCTCTAGGTAGCTGACGGATACATCCTATTTACCTGAACGGCAGCAGAACAGTATCAAGTGGAACAAAGAGGGGACACGAAGAATCATTTCAAATGAACAATTAATTTCATTTGATAAAAAATTCTGAAACTACATTCCTCTTTTTAAAATGAATAACCAGAGCACCTGGGTGTCTCAGTCAGTTAAGTGTCTGACTTTAGCTCAGGTCTTGATCTCATGGTTTGTGGGTTTGAGCCCTGTGCCGGATTCTGTGCTGACTGCTCAGAGCCTGGAGCCTGCTTTGGATTCTGTGTCTCCCTCTCTCTCTGCCCCCTCTCCCTTGTGCTGTCTCTCAAAAATAAATAAATGTTAAAAAAAAATTTTAAGTGAATAACCAATAAGCCAGTGATCAGTAAAATCACCTCCTTGTATATAAAAACATTTTTATTCAAAGAAACTTTACTTCAACAGTAAATGCGCTTTCTTGCTCTCTTGATATTGAAACATTTTACTACATAATTAATTTTCATATGATTTTCCCACAACATACCCTAATGAGATGTAGAGAAAGAGTTGTGGAGATAAGAAAGGTCACAGTTTACAATTAAGATTTTAGTCATTTTATTCTCAAAGTCCTAGGCAATTTACATGCATCCATATATGACTATATCTACATGCAGGCACACATACAGAGAAACACACATTCCTTGCTTTTATTGTAATCTTCTCATTAAGAGTTGCTACAGATGACACCCTTTTGTTAAAGACCAAAAGCCAGCACATACCATTGTGTCAAGATGTACTTTGTTCACCAGACTGTCCTTGAAAGCAATTAGACACTACAGGCCTTAAAATCAGTGCTGTACAACAGAAACATAACACAAGCCACAAATAAGAGGCACCAATATAATTTTAAATTTTCCAGTAGGCACATTAAGAAAGTAAAAGAATGGGGAGCCTAGGTGGCTCAGTCAGTTGAGTGTCCAACTCTTGATTTCAGCTCAGGTCACAGTCCCAAGGTTGTGGGATGGAGTCCCGAGTTGGGCTCCGTACTAAGCATGGAGCCTGCTTGAGATTCTCTCTCTCTCTCTCTCTCTCTCTCTCTCTCTGTCTCTCTCTCTCTCCCTCCCTCCCTCCCTCCGTCCCTCTCCCACTCTCTCTAAAATAAAAAATAATAATAAATAATAAAAAAAGAAAGTAAAAGAAAAAGTGAAATTAATTACAATACATATTATGTAATCAACATAAAAATCATTAATGAGATATTATACCTTTGCTTTTTATTAACTTCTTGAAATCCAGTGTATACTTTATACCTACAACACATTTCAGTTAGGACTAGCCACACTTCAAGAGACAGACAGAAAGCCCCATCCTCCCCAAGCTCCTGACCACCCTCTATGTGCATGGCCAACAATCCTCCAAGCCCTGCCCATTCATAAGAAGGTTAGCTGCATAGCTAGGTCTGTAAAGGTGTTCCTTGCACCACAATTCTCACATAGACACACTCACAAGACCTCTGTTCAGCCTCTGGCCGGGCTGAACACCAAGTTCCTGAGGATCAGCAGGTTATGGGGAGGGCCAGGGGAAGGAGCTCTAAGAAGCTGTAGGCCTTTGCTCACTCTACCCTTCTCCTGGCTAGAGAGAGGACAGCATTAAGATATGTGTACATGCATGCATACACGCATGTATGTTATCATGTATTTTAAGATTTCCAGTGGCAAAATCTACCTGTCCAGGGAGAAAAGAACCAGATCTAAGATCCACCCTCAACAGTAGATCAGTCTCCAATGGGACTAACACATGATGTTTCGAGGAGGCCTTCTTGTGAAGAGACAGCCACCAGTTCACGTTGAAGAGAGTCATTAACCCTTTCAGGCAACCAGGGCTCCGTTATATTACACAGTACTCTTTGGCCTAAGGAGTTGGCATGTCCCAGACACTGACCACCACAGCTTCTATTTTGTAAGACCAGATACATGTATGAAAGAACAAGATTAGTCCCAGACATAGAATGCTCAAGAAATAATCTATCCTAATGCACTCAGAAGCATTTTACTTAGACAACAACTATGTGTGGTTTTAAACACTAAAGAGGTTGTTTAAACTGAAGAACTTGAGCTGCGACCAAGTAGGTCTCTGGTTTCCCATAATCAATTACCATGTGCTTTATCCAAGAAAGCTCTCTTTCTGAACAAACTGAAATCCTGATAATATCTGAGGAAGCTAAGAAGATTGGAGTTACCAGGATTCTGCACCTCTCTCATGAAGACATTAACTGCTTAAAGGAGATGAACACCAGGTGAAAAATGGCAAGCCACGCAAGAAAAACACAATGTACAGGAAGCCATCTAAAATCAGGCACTTTCTTGGCCCTGGGCTCACGTTGCTGTTCAGCCGCCTTGGGCACAGCACTCTCGATGGGGCACACCTGATGGGTATGATGGCAACACTCAAAAATGCTTCACCTGAGGAATGCTGAAACATTCAATTAAAATATGTAAATGTACCACTACAGAGATTAAAAAGAACTCAATTACAAAGGCAGTGCTACCTTTCAGAAGCTTAAACACCAGGACAGGGCTAATTACAGAGCACTGAGTCACACTGCTTCCTTGGGTATAATTCACACAAAATGTTTTTCTGCCTACAAATGTACTCCACTTGATCTGCCTCAGAGAACAGAACGAAAAGGTCATTCTCTGTGTTATTTTTTCAACAGATTAGCTCTTAATCTAGTTCCTTGGAGGCAACTTCCCACATCACTGTCAAAGCATCAAGTCTCATTTTTAAAGGTAGTGGATCCTCCACTGGTAAAGAAGTCCCAATATTCCTTTTCCTTTTCCAAAGTCAACCATGACTCCCTGAACTGCCCAAACCAAGAGCAATCCCACCCACTTGACAAGATACCTGTTTGGAAATCAAAGGAAAAAGATTCTATTCCACAACACCACAAGGAGAAAATCGAAAGCAGTAGCAAAGAGATTTTATCTTTTAATTTTTCTTTTTTTACTTGCGATTGCAATGGTGTCCTTCATGAAAGAGACCTTTCCAGGTACTAAAGAAGAGCAATGCCCCCTAATAAACTCCCGTGCAGGAAGGCAAATCTACCCCCATGAACACAGGGCATGGCCAGCATAAACAGCACAACCTATAAGCACAACCACCCCGGCCTTCAAGGCCCCTGATGCAGGGAAAGAGTTCTGAAAGCTCTGGTTGGTCAACAGCTGTTAAATCTCTACCATCAAACCCCAACTGCTGATAACAGCTCATTTAATCTTTAGCCTCTTTATCCAAATCTAAGGGGGAAAAAAAAAGAGAGAGAACTGAAGAAAACTAAGAAAATTAAGCCAGTCCCCTTTTCTAGTACAGTCTTAGCTCAAAGTTTGATCAGTCGTGGCTCTACCAGCAGACAGTCAAGGCAAAAACAGTGCAAAAGAAGAATTCAAAAGGTTGTGCCTTTTAAAGGACACTGGCTCAAACACCAGCAAACACACTGAGAATGAACTGGGCTACAAGATCAAATTTCCATTTCAGAACGTATTTAAGATTCCAATACTGCTTCTCTCCTTTGGCATTTTGTCTCTAATATCTCCACACTCAATTCTTTTAAGTTCTTTCAAAGTCTGTAAAGGAGCAGAGTATCACTGCCTTCTCCAGGAAGAAAAAGTACAACTGTAGCAGATATATGTCTCTGCACAGGTGAAAGGAAGTGGGGGCTCATGGAGTCCCCTCGTCTTTGATTTGGTCATTCTCACATGAAGTAGATCTCCTAACTCATGGCGACCACTATGACTGAGCTAAATCACTTCCATCCATCTCCTCCTTTCCACTGAGACATCTGTGTTTGAGCTGATCATGTTATTAAAGTGTTCAGATTCTTGAGCATCTTTTCAGGAAAATATGGAACTCTCACCTTCCACAATAAGCTATCTTATCGATAAGCTACACTCCTTCTCACATGTATCCCCCAGCAAAGCAGCACTTGCAAAAATAAATGTATTCTTTCCAGTGAATGTTCATTTCCTCCACTATCACTAATTAGTTACTGGCAGTTTGAGAAGGTTTTGCATTCACTTCCTTTGTCTGGGGTGCTCACCCTGACTCCAAATCTGATATTCTACTGGCACCTGAATGCAACTTGTGATCTGCTATAGACCTTTGCTCTACTCTTCTGGCTAGAGAGGAGACAGCATTAAGACATGGGTGCCTGCATTCATACACGCATGTATGTTATCATGTATTTTTAAGATTTCCAGTGGCAAAATCTACCTATCCAGGAAGAAAAAAACAGCTCTAAGATCCACCCTCAACAGTGGATCAGTCTCCAATGGGACTAACACACGATGCCTCAAGGAGGCCTTCTTGTGAAGAGACAGACACCAGTTCACCTTGAAGAGAGTCATTAACCCTTTCAGGGTCAGCACAATCTCACAGATGCCTGAATATGACATTAGACCCCCTAGAAGAACATCCAATCCAACAAGACATCATGGGCTCAAATGTGGCTGGGATTATAATCTCTACAGCATCCTTGGACTTGGCACCGAACATCTTTGTCCTGAACCTTCCTGGAGAACTTCATGAATCTAAAGCTGCCCTCACCTTCCATCTACTTGAGTTCCATCCCTCTTCATATAGGAGCTATGAACCAACAGTGCAGAAATGGTACGGGCTGTAGGCAGGGGTTGCTATGGGTGTGTGAGTAGGCTTCTGGGGTGGTGTGGGGAGTGTAGTACAGATATCTGTCTACGTGTGAGGACACTGATAAACTCTGATTAATCAATCTGTTAAAACGAGAATTTGTGCCAATTGTAACCTCTAACTCCCCTTATCCCCTGGTACCTTGAAATACAAAACTAAATTTTGTAACAAACAGCACCCCTTCTAGTCTTCAAATTCCTTGAAACATTCCCAATACTGTCTAGACCAACTCTGTAAAAGAGAATTATCTATGATGATGGAAATGTTCTATCACTGTACTCTCTAATGCAATAGCCACAAGTGGCTGTTGAGCACAAGAAATGTGGCTAATGCAACTCTATTAAAGTTTTTATTTTAGTTCATTTAAATAACCACTTGTGGCTAGTAACACTGCACTGGACAATGTCTAGACATCTTTTTTTACAAATTCTCTGGGATGGAAACATTAACTTACCCAAGTGTCTCCCCTTGGCAGCGTGGACAAGCAAAACAGAAACTGACACCCTACATGACATGCTTCCTGACATCCTTCACCCTGCCCTGACATCCTCCTCTGTGGTAGCATTTCTTGACCTCAGCACTACTGACATTTGGAGCCAGAGAACTCTTTGATGTGAGGGCTATCCTGTGAATTCTGGGCTGGTTAGTAGCATCCTTGGCCTCCACTCACTAGAAGCCAAGTAGCACATCTCCTTTCCCCAGCTGTGATAACCAAAAATGTCTCCAGATAATTACCCAATGTCCTTGGGGTGCAAAATGATTAAGAACCATTATAGTAGAAATAACTTTAAAAAACAAACACAAACAAACAACACCAGCACTATTCTTAGAATACCTGTAACCTTAGACTTACAGGTATTCCCAGACTAGGCTACTGTCTCACACTTGCCCTTGGTTAGGTACCCTTTTTCACTCTTTGCACATCCCCCTTCAAAATCAGAGTCAATCAAAGCCCCTACACTGTTTTTCTGAGGTTCTTTCCCACATGTGCACACAAGGTGAGCATCCAGCTGCCCTCCTGTTCAGGGGAGAGGCCCACTGAAGACCAAAATGACCTACCTTTGAAACTGTTCACCAACCACCTGTATTAATCTACTTCACTCAGCACTCTTAAGTATGGACACACAACCAAAACATCCAGATATCTGAGGGAGCATCCATTCCTCAAAAGAGAAGGATCAAGTAAAATAAACAGAACTGACTCCAAGATCTAATTGAGCAAATACAAATAAATGTTTTAAAATTCCAATTAGCCTCTTCAGAGAGTATCAGAGAGATAGAATATCCCTAGAAACAAAATAAGCAAACAAAACAAAAACAAAAACTAGCAAGCATTAGAACAACAAAAAAAAGAGTTCCTGGCTTCTGAAATATGACTGAACATTAAAAATTCAGGGTCACCTGGCTGGCTTAGTTGGAAAAGCATACAACTCTTGATCTAGGGGTCATGAATTCAAGCTCCATGCTGGGTACAGAGATTACTGAAAAATAAATAAATAAATAAACTTCTGGGACACCTGGGTGGCTCAGTCAGTTAAGCGTCTGACTCTTGATTTCAGCTCAGGTCATGATCTCACAGTTCATGAGTTCAAGCCCCACATTAGCTGCTTGGGATATTCTCTCTCTCAAAAATAAACAAACATTTAAAAAAATTTAAATAAAATAAATAGGGGTGCCTGGGTGGCTCAGTCAGTTGAGCTTCCAACTCTTGATTTTAGTTCAGGTCAGGATCTCAGGGTTTGTGAGACAGGGCCTACATCAGGCTCTGTGCTGTCAGCACGGAGCCTGCTTGGGATTCTCCCTCTCTCTCTCCCTCTCTCTCTGCCCCTCCCCCAATCACATTCTCTCAAAATAAATAAATAAATAAATAAATACACACATACATAAATACATAAATACTTTTAATAAAATAAACTTTAAAAAGATAAAAACAAAGTTCAATAATTGTCTAAGAGAGGAAAAAAAACAGAAAAAGAAAAAGAAAATATTGAGAAAATTTAAGGCAATGGACCAATCTAGGAAGACTATCAATTGATCTCCAAGCTTTCCAGGGAAGAGAACAGGAAAATAAATGGAGGGGATAAAACAGTAATAGTGATGATAATAAGAAGAAGAACAAGGAGGAGGCGGCAGGGGGGAGGAGGAAGAAACAACTTCCCAGAGCTAAAGAAAGGCAAGAATATCCAGATTTAGAAAATCCTAGATTATCATTAAACAAGATGAAAACTGAACAATCTTTGTGAAATTTCAGGACACCAGAGAACAAAAACAGGATCCCAGAAATAAAAAAGAAAGACTACGAACCAAACAAGCAATGAGAACGTGGTCTGCAAACATCATTGCATAAACACCTAACGACTGGGAATTCTAGAGAAAACAATTTTGAGCTTAGAATCTTACATCCATCCAAGCTAACAATCAAGTGTAAGGAACGATATAGATATTTCAGATTTTTTTAAATGTTTATTTTTGAGAGACAGAGCATGAGTGGGAAAGGGAGAGAGAGAGAGAGAGAGAGAGAGAGAGAGAGAGAGAGAGAGAGAAAATCCAAAGCAGGCTCCAGGCTCTGAGCTATCAGCACAGAGTCGGAAGTGGGGCTTGAAACCAGGGACCGTGAGATCATGACCTGGGCCGAAGTCGGACGCTTAACCAAATGAACCACCCAGGCGCCCCAACATTTCAGATTTCTAAAGAAGTCATTTCTTCCTAGGAAACAACTACTTGAAGATGGACTTCAGCACAAACAAAAAAGCAACCCAAGAATGATGAAGAAAGGAGGGGACCCAGGGTGCAGGTACAGGGGCCTGGGACTGTCTGTGGGCAGCAGCAGGCCCAGAGGCCACTGGGCCGGGGCCAGGCCAGGGTGCTCAGGGAGGAAAACTGGTCCCACAGGAAAGGAACCAAGGCTGACAGGGAGGAATATGGCAAAGATATGTGCTAAGAAGGACATTAGTTTGCCAATTCTTTTAAAAATGTGTATAGGGTGCCTGGGGGGCTCAGTCAGTTAAGCATCCCACTTAGGCTCAGGTCATGACCTCATGGTTCATGGGTTCAAGTCCCATGTCAGGCTCTGTGTTGACCATGTGGAGCCTGCTCATTCTCTCTTTCTCTGCCCCTCCTTGACTTGTGCTTTCTCTCTCTCCCAAAATAAATAAACTTGAAAAAAATAAAAAATATGTGTAAACAATTCCCCTTTTTGCCTACTCCAGACATGATTCGTCCTGCAACAGAAGTAGGGGTAGCTTTGCAATCTGATCTCCATCTGATCTCCATCTTTTGTGATGGCCCTGCTACCTGTGGCACCCTGCCTCAAGAACTGACACTGCAGGGCAGGCAGGCCACTGCAGCTGATTGCTATCTGGGACCTCTGGTGCTTATTACCACAGCGTGGCTCCTCCAGTCTGCCTTGGACTTGGATCTTTATTCCACACCACTTGCTAAACCCACCAACCTTCCCAAGTCATGCTGGACTCAATACTTGCCCAGGCTGTGAAGTGGGAAAAGGGAAATTTAAAACAGGGAGGTAGGCACCCAACTGAAGGGCTGCATTGCCAAGGAAAGAAAAATTAAGGAAGGAGAGCCTGTTACAGACAGGAAGGGAATGAGGAGAAAGGCGGCATCATACACAGGTGGGGAGACTTACAGGCTTTGGAATGGAAACCAAAACCTTTCTTTGAAAAGATTATCCTCTCTTCCCTCTCTTGGCTCCAGGGACCAATGAAGGATCTCTACTTTTACCACTTCTGCTTCACCTTTGGTCTCTTTTGAAGGACAAATAGATGCGTATTCTAAAAACCCCTGATGTGGAAGTGAATAAGAGGACCCCTAAATGCTTATTATGCAACAGATTAAAGTGATTATAGGTAAATTTCTCCTATCAACAATGATAAGGTTACCTTAAAAGGACCTTAAAATGGACATCGGGCACATTGCACTACATTAGCTCTGTGCAAAACAAGCAACTCTAAATGATATTTTAAATCAACCAGAAATGAGTTCTGTTCCTATTCAGAATCATCAATTTACTTTCTACGTTTTATCTGATGGATGTACAAATCAGCAGTCGGAAAGACTTATAAATTATTCTTTAAAAGCAGAAGCCAAAGTATACACACAGAACATCACTCACTCAGTAAATATTTACTGAAAGTCAGCCTACTACGTCTCCAGCACTGGGACAAGGCAAATGATAATTCCTAAGTGAGCCATTTGGTTCCATCCTAACTGTGCTGGACACTCCAAGGCCAGAGGGATTCCTTGAGTGAATTCAGTTCACACAGGGCAGCAGAACCAAGTGCCCTGGAGATATGTCCCCTGATCTATTACTCCAACCTGCCTGCAGATTATACATAATAAAGCAAAAGTATAAAGTCTTAAGGGCAAAAACTCTATTATTGAAAAGGCCTAAAAAGTTCAAAGAATATTGCCAGGGTCTAGCAAATGCCACAATGAATTATTAGGAACTAACCTATTTAAAGAAGGCCATTTGTAATGTTTTTAAAGACATTTGCTATATGTTCCCTTTACTAGGGTACCTGTTGGTACATCTCATTTATCAGGAATTCATTCAGCCAAGTCTGTTAGGCAACACATTCTCTCTGTGGCCCAGGGACCTCATATACAGAAAAAGTTGTGTTCTTGTGAGAGGCACCAGGTAGGGGACAGAAAACCTGCCAGCATTCCCCGTGACAGCAACTCTCTGGGGCTCATAATCCCTGATGGGAAAACCCAGCATCCCCTGAGTTACTTCATAATGAATAAAAAAAAACCAATCAACTTGTGCTTTACTGATGTACTGACCTTTGTTAGGAATGCTCCAGAAAACACTGTGGGAAAACATAGGTAGCTTTTCCACTTCATAACATTACGCACTACTTTAGTGCTACCTTTAATCTGTACAGTGCTTTGTACTGGAAGTAATTTTATAGCCATTCTCCACACAATCTGTCCTGTGAAAGCCTTCCTTCCTCCCTGTGCTTTGCTCTAAGCCTTCTCTTCCCCATCAGGCTTCCTGGAACCTCCATTCACATACCAGGCTCCTACAGCCGATTCTCAGCTCCACCACTCTGTTGAAACTGGGTCAAAAAAGGTCACCACTGTGTATACAGGAAAATTTTTCTAGAGAAATACGTAAGTAAGAGAATTTTCTTTTTTTATGGTTTTATATTGTTTGACTTTTCTAACCAAGGGCATGCTAACTTTTTTTTTTTAATATGCCAGCAGAGATTACTGGGGATGGTCAAAAGATGAGCCATTTTTTAAAAGCAACTGTGTTTTTTTTTTTTAAAAAAAGCCTGAGAAATATGCTTCTCAAAAATAAATAAAGGAACAGTTATTCTACAGTGGAGAAACCTAGAAGATACCACCTTGATCAAATGACTGATCAGAGTCAACATCACCAGTAATAAGACATATTGATACCCAGTACCCCTAATGTGATGCACAAAAAGGACCTATCAATTCTGTGGTGTTCCTGCCAAACACAAAAGCTGAATCATGACAAAATATCAAGTAAGCCCTAAACTGTGGGACATTCTACATAATACCTGGCCGATGCTCTTCAGAAGTGTTAAGATCATGAAAGACAAGGACTGAGGAACTGTCCCAGATCAGATGAGACTAGGGAGACACAATCCCTGAATGCAACGTGGGATTCTAAGGTGGATCTGGGACCAAAACAAGGACACAAGAGGAACAACGGACAACTGAGGAAGGTTGATAGATTAGTTAATGATATTAGGTAAGTTGCTGGTTTTGATCACCACTATAGAGAAGTGAGGTGTTAACAACTGGGGAAACTGGGCAAAGGGTATAGGGGAACTGGTTCCATTTTTGCAACATTAGGTCTGAAATTATTTCAAACATAAGTCCTCTCACAAATATGCTATGCATATATGAAATTATTATGTTGTATACCTTAAACTGCTACAATGTTATATGTCAATTACATCTCAGTACAGCTAACTGGGAGAGAAGGGCTGGAAAAATAATATGAGCCTTCAGTAACAAATCAAGCCTCCAGTCTTGGTCATAGTGTATTAACAGGTTGTTTAGCCAGATCATCTTCCCATCCAACTTGGAGACAATGTCTTTTCCTCTGTTACCCAAAATTGTTTCAACTTCTTAGAAATTTACTCAAAAGAGTCTGCATTAAAATGGGAGGGTCCAACATGACATATGTCTCTCAGTCAGTCTCTTCCTGAGGCTTCTAAGGCCAGATAAGAGAGTGTCATGCACGTTTTGTAGTAAACTGGAATTTCTCAATTGGAGCTTGGGGAAATAGCAGAGTAAGAGGATCTTGAGCTCACCGGCCCCACGTTTACAACTAGATATCATCCACATCCAAATCCATAAACCAGAGAGGGATCCAAACACTGACAGAACAAACTCCACAACTAAATACAGAAAAGAAGCTGCATCTGGAAGGTTAGGAAGGAAAGAAAGGCAGACGGAGGCTTCCCGCAGAAGGGAGGGACCTGTGCACCCAGACAGGACAGAGAAATGGGCTCTCGCATCAGGAAGTTTACACGGGGAAGACTAGTCTCCATAACATTTGGCTTTAAAAACCAGAGGGGCTGAATTCCATGAGTTTGTAAAAATAGTGGAACTTGGAGCCTGGAGCTTTAAAAGTCAGCTGACTCAGCACTGGGTGAGCTGAGAGTAAGAGTGATAGCTGGGTCGCTGCTCTCAAAGAGACAAGCAGCCTATGCAGACAGGCAACATAAAAACAGCAGTTTACACAATGCTCAGGGGCAAACAGGAGGTAGATCTGTTCACACTGGTTTCGGAGTATGGTGGGAGACTTCTCCAAAAATAGGGAGCTCGCAGGTGCCATTTCCTCACCTCCCCCCCCCCCACCTCCCAGCATAAACAAAGATTCACCTGCAGGAGGTAGGGCTGCAGAGACCCTTATAGCCTTGGCTCAGGGCAAATTCTGTTAAAGTTGCATGTGCATCCCACCCAGCTGCCACATCACACCCACCCACACATCTCCAGCAACCATCATGCACCAGGACCAGCCTCGCCCAGCCATCCATTTTCACACGCTACACCCAATCTCATGCCCCAGGCCATCCTGGTGCACAGCCCCAGCCATAGCAGCATTTTGGAGGTTCCAAAATAGGTTTAACAGCCCAGAAAAAATTTTGCTAACACCATCACCCTGCTCCTCAGAGCTGGACTTCATGGGTCCCACTAACACCACAGAAAACAAGTACAGCCCACAATAGGCAGAGAGTCAGCACAGATGACTTCACTGAAAGTAAAAGTGACTGAGACACAATAGCAGGGCATAAGCAACACACATAGGATACTCTCCAGAAGTGCCAGGTTCTGGTGAACAGGGGACACTGCACTGCAGGGCACTCCAGGACCTCTTCTTCATAAGGTCACTACTTTCTTTTTTTTTTTTAATATTTTTTTAACATTTATCTATTTTTGAGACAGAGAGAGACAGAGTGTGAACAGGGGAGGGGCAGAGAGAGAGGGAGACACAGAATCTGAAACAGGCTCCAGGCTCTGAGCTGTCAGGACAGAGCCCGACACGGGGCTCAAACTCACAGACCATGAGATCATGACCTGAGCCAAAGTCAGACGCTTAACTGACTGAGCCACCCAGGCACCCTAAAGTCACTACGTTCAAGAGCAGAAGACATAGCTGAATTTCTTAACACAGAGAAACAGACACAGAGAGGCAGACAAAATGAGGAGACAGAGAAATTTATACCAAATGAAAGAACAGGACAAGGCCACGGCCAGAGATCTAAACAAAACAGATATAAGTAACATACCTGATAGAGGATTTAAAGCAATGATCATAAGCACTGGACTTGAGAAAAGAGTGGAAGACATGAATGAGACCCTGAACACTGAGATAAAGAATAACATAGCAGAGATAAAGGTCTCAATAGATGAAACAAGAAGTACGTTTGATGGAATAAATAGTAAAATGTAGGAAAACAGAGCAACAAATCAGTGACCTAGAAGACAGAGTAATAGAAAGTAATCAAGCTGAACAAAAGAGTGGAAAAAGAATTACATAAAATGAAAATAGATTTAGAGAACTCAGTGACTCCATCAAACATAATAACACTCCTATTATATGAGTCCAAGAAGAAGAAAAAAAAGGGGAACAGAAAATGTATTTGAAGAAATAACAGCTGAAACTCCCTAATTGGAAGAGGAAAATAGAAATTTATATCTAGGAGGCAGAGAGAACTCCCCTGAAAATCAACAAAAGCAGAACCACACCAAGACATATTTGCAAAATGTAACACTAAAAAAAAAAAAAAAAAAGAAATCTTAAAAGCAGCGAGACAAAAGAAGACAGTAACATATAAGGGAAACTACATAAGGCTAGAAGATTTTAAACAGAAACTTGGCAGGCCCAGAAAAGTAGCATGATAAATGGCATGACTGGGAAAATCTGCCACCAAGAATACTCTATCCAGAAAGCCTATCACTCAGCATAGAAGGAGAGATAAAGAGTTTCCCAGACGAAGAAAAACTGAAGGAGTCTGTGACCACTAAACCAGCCCTGCAAGAAATATTAAAGAGGACTCTTTGAGTGGAAAGGAAAGACCAAAAGTGACAGTTTAAAGATAGAAACCACAAAAGCAGTAAAAATGAATATTTTTGAAAAAATTAGTCAAGAAACTCACCACAAAAAAAGGATATGAAATATAATAATATATACCTAAAACATGGGAAGGAGAGGAGAAAAGAATGGATCAAACTTAAGCAACCATCAACTATTAGGTTATATACAAACCTAATAGTAACCATATGTCAAAAACTACTAATAAACGTGCAAAGAATGAAGAGAAATACATCCAAATATATCACTAAAGTAAATCAGCAAAACATGAAAGGAAAACAAAAAAGGATTAGAGAAAATCTTTAGAAACAACCATAAAACAAATAATAAAATGGCAGTAAATACACATCTATCAATAATTTCTTTGAATGTAAACAGACTAAATCCTTCAATTAAAAGACATAGGGTGACAGAATATAGAAAAATAGTCATTAAATTAATCGCTGGCCTTGAAAAAAGCATAGAGGACAGCAGAGAATCTATTGCTACAGAGACCAAGGGACTAAAAAAGTCATGAGGAACCAAAAAATGCTATAAATGAGGTGCAAAATAAAATGCAGGCGGCCATAGCATGGATTGAAGAGGGAGAGAATAGGTGAATTAGAAGATAAAATTATGGAAGAAGAGGAAGCTGAGAAAAAGAGAGATAAAAAAAATCCAGGAGTATGAGGGGAGAATTAGAGAACTAAGTGATGCATTCAAATGGAACAATATCTGTATCAGATTCCAGAAGAAGAAGAGAGAGAAAGGGGCTAAAGGTGTACTTGAACAAATCATAGCTGAGAACTTCCCTGATCTGGGGAAAGAAACAAGCATTGAAATCCAAGAGGCACAGAGAACTCCGTTCAGACGCAACTTGAATCGATCTTCTGCACGACATATCATAGTGAAACTGGCAAAATACAAGGATAAAGGGAGAATTCTGAAAGCAGCTAGGGATAAACAGGCCATAATTTATAAAGGGAGACGCATAAGACTTGTGGCAGACCTATCTACTGAAGACTAGTGGCAGGCCAGAAAGGAATGGCAGGAAATCTTCAATGTGATGAACAGAAAAAATATGCAGCCAAGAATCCTTTATCCAGCAAGTCTGTCATTCAGAATAGAAGGAGAGATAAAGGTTTTCCCAAACAAACAACAACTGAAGGAATTCATCACCACTAAACCAGCCCTATAAGAGATCCTAAGGTGGACTCTGTGAGGACTCTTTGTTGCAAGGAGCACAAAGTACCAGAGACATCACTACAAGCATGAAACCTACAGACAATACAATGACTCTAAACCCATATCTTTAAATAATAACACTGAATGTAAATGGACTAAATTCTCCCATAAAAAGACATAGGGTATCAGAATAGATAAAACAAAAACAAGACCCATCTATTTGCTGTCTACAATAGACTCATTTTAGACCTGAGGACACCTTCAGATTGAAAGTGAGGGAATGGAGAATTATCTATCATGCTACTTGAAGTCAAAAGAAAGCTGGAGTAGCCATACTTATATCAGACAGACTAGACTTTAAATTAAAGGCTGTAACAAGAGATGAAGAAGGGCATTATATAATAACGATAGGGTCTATCCATCAGGAAGAGCTAACAATTATAAATGTCTATGCACCTAATTCGAAAGCACCCAACTACATAAAACAATTACTCACAAACATAAGCAACCTTATTGATAAGAATGTGGTAACTGCAGGGGACTTTAATACTCCACTTACAACAATGGATAGATCACCTAGACAGAGAATCAGTAAAGAAACAAGGGCCCTGAATGATACATTGGACCAGATGGACTTGACAGATATATTTAGAACTCTGGATCCCAAAGCAAGAGAATATACTTTCTTCTCAAATGCACATGGAACATTCTCCAAGACAGATCACATATTGGGTCACAAAATAGCCCTTAATAAATATAAAAGAATTGAGATCATACCATGCACACTTTCAGACCACAATGCTATGAAACTTGAAATCAATGAGAGGAAAAAGTCTGGAAACCTCCAAAAGCATGGAGGTTAAAGAACACCCTACTAAAGAATAAATGGGTCAACCAGGCAATTAGAGAGAAATATTAAAAAATATGGAAACAAATGAAAATGAAAATGCAACAATCCAAATGCTTTGGGATGGAGCGAAGGCAGTCCTAAGAGGAAAATACATTGCAATCCAGGCCTACCTCAAGAAAGAAGAAATATCCGAAATACAAAATCTAACAGCACACCTAAAGGAACTAGAAGCAGAACAGAAAAGACACCCCAAACCCAGGAGAAGAAGAGAAATAAAGATCAGAGCAGAAATAAACAATACAGAATCCAAAAAAATTGTAGAGCAGATCAATGAAACCAAGAGTTCGTTTTTTTGAAAAAATAAACAAAATTGATAAACTTTTAGCCAGGTTTCTCAAGAAGAAAAGAGACAGGACCCAAATAGATAAAATCACAACTGAAAATGGAATTATTACAACCAATCCCTCAGAAGTACAAGCAATTACCAGGAAATACTATGAAAAATTATATGCCAACAAAATGGACACCTGGAAGAAGTGGACAAATTGCTAAACCCCCAAACACTACCAAAATTCAAACAGGAAGAAACAGAAAATTTGAACAGACCCATAACTAGTGAAGAAATTGAATCAGTTATCAAAAATCTCCCCAAAAATAAGAGTCCTGGAGCAGATGGCTTCCCTGGGGAATTCCACCAGACATTTAAAGCAGAGATAAGACCTATCCTTCTCAAGCTGTTCCAAAAAATAGAAAGGGAAGGAAAACTTCCAGACTCATTCTATGAAGTCAGCATTACTTTGATTCTCAAACCAGACAGAGACCCAGCAAAAAAAGAGAACTACAGGCCAATATCCCTGATGAACATGGATGCAAAAATTCTCAAAAGATACCAGCAGTTCAAATTCAACAGTATATAAAAAGAATTATTCACCATGATCAAGAGGGATTCATTCCTGGGCTGCAGGGCTGGTTCAATATTCGCAAATCAATCAATGTGATACATCACATTAATAAAAGAAAAGATAAGAACCATATGATCCTGTCAATCGATGCAGAAAAAGCATTTGACAAAAGTCAGCATCCTTTCTTAATAAAAACCCTCGAGAAAGTCGGGATAGAAGGAACATACTTAAACATCATAAAAGCCATTTATGAAAAGCCCACAGGTAATACCCATCCTTAATGGGGAAAAACTGACAGCTTTCCCCCTGAGATCAGGAACATGACAGGGATGTCCACTCTCACTGCTGTTGTTTAACATAGTGTTGGAAGTCCAGCAGCAGCAATCAGACAACAAAATAAAATCAAAGGCATCAAAATTGGCAAAGATTAAGTCAAACTTTCACTATTTGCAGACAACATGATACTTTACACGGAAAACCCAACAGACTCTACCAAAAGTCTACTAGAACTGATACATGAATTCAGCAAAGTTTCAGGATACAAAATCAATGTACAGAAATCAGTTGCATTTTTATACACTAATAATGAAGCAACAGGAAGACAAATAAAGAATCTAATCCTATTCACAACTGCACCAAGAATCATAAAATACCTAGGAATAAACCTAACCAAAGATGTAAAAGATCTGTATGCTGAAAACTATAGAAAACTTATGAAGGAAATTGAAGAAGATACCCAAAAAAATGGAAAAACATTTCATGCTCATAGATTGGAAGAACAAATATTGTTAACATGGCAATACTACCCAAAGCAATCTACACATTGAAAGCAATCCCAATCAAAATTGCACCAGCATTCTTCTCGAAGCTAGAACAAACAATCCTAAAATTTGTATGGAACCACAAAAGACCCCAAATAGCCAAAGTAATGTTGAAAAACAAAACCAAAGCAGGAGGCATCACAATCCCAGGCTTTAGCCTCCACTACAAAGCTGTAATCATCAAGACAGTATGGTCTTGGCACAAAAACAGACACATAGACCAATAGAATAGAGAATCCAGAATTGGACCCACAAATGTACAGCCAACTAATATTTGACACATCAGAAAACAGTATCTAATGGAAAAAAAAGATAGTCTCTTTAGCAAATGATGCTGGGAGAACTGGACAGCAACATGCAGAAGAATGAAACTAGACCACTTTCTCACACCATTCACAAAAATAAACTGAAAATGGATGAAGGGCCTGAATGTGAGACAGGAAACCATCAAAACCCTCGAGGAGAAAGCAGGAAAAAACTCTTTGACCTCAGCCGCAGCAATTTCTTGCTTGACACATCTCCAAAGGCAAGAGAATTAAAAGCAAAAATGAACTATTGGAACCTCATCAAGATAAAGAGTTTCTGCACTGCAAAGGAAACAATCAACAAAATTAAAAGGCAACCAACGGAATGGGAAAAGATATTTGCAAATGGCATATTGGACAACGGGCTAGTATCCAAAATCTATAAAGAACTCACCAAACTCCACACCCAAAAAACAAATAACCCAGTGAAGAAATGGGCAGAAGACATGAATAGACACTTTTCTAAAGAAGACATCCACATGGCCAAGAGACACATGAAAAGATACTCAACGTCACTCCTCATCGGGGAAATACAAATCAAAACCACACTGAGATACCACCTCACGCCAGTCCGAGTGGCTAAAATGAACAAATCAGGAGACTATAGATGCTGGTGAGGATGCGGAGAAACAGGAACCCTCTTGCACTGTTGGTGGGAATGCAAACTGGTACAGCCGCTCTGGAAAACAGTGTGGAGGTTCCTCAAAAAATTAAAAATAGATCTACTCTATGACCCAGCAATAGCACTGCTAGGAATTTACCCAAGGGATACGGGAGTGCTGATGCATAGGGGCACTTGTACCCCAATGTTTATAGCAGCACTTTCAACAATAGCCGAATTATGGAAAGAGCCTAAATGTCCATCAACTGATAAATGGATAAAGATGTGGTTTATATACACAAAGGAATACTACTTGGCAATGAGAAAGAATGAAATATGGCCATTTGTAGCAACATGGATGGAACTGGAGGGTACTATGCTAAGTGAAATAAGTCACACAGAGAAAGACAGATACCATATGTTTTCATTCATTGTGGATCCTGAGAAATTTAGCAGAGAACCATGAGGGAGAGGAAGGGAGGGGGGGAAGGTTACAAAGAGGGAGCGAGGCAACCCATAAGAGACTCTTAAATACTGAGAACAAACTGAGGGTTGATGGGGGGTGGGGGAGAGGGGAAAGTGGGTGATGGGCATTGAGTAGGGCACCTGTTGTGATGAACACTGGGGGTTGTATGGAAACCAATACATATATATATGTGTATGTGTGTGTGTGTATATATGTATGTATATATATACATACATATAACCTATATATGTGTATATATATAATATACAACATATATATATATTTATTTACAATCCCACTTACAATTGCACCCAAAATAATAAAATACCTAGGAATAAACCTAACCAAAGAGATGAAAGACCTTTACACTGAAAACTATAAAATACTGATGAAAGAAAATGAAGATGACACAAAGAAATTGAAAGACATTCCATGCCCATGGATTGGAAGAACAAGTATTGTTAAAATGTCTATATTACCCAAAGCAATCTACACATTTAATGTAATCCTTATGAAAAATACCAACATTTTTCACAGAACTAGAACAATTCTAAAATTTGAATGGAACCACAAAAGACTCTGAATATCCACAACAATCTTGAAAGAGAAAAGCAAAGCTGGAGGCATCACAATTCCAGACTTCAAGTTAGATTACAAAGCTGTGGTAATAAAAACAATGTGGCAATGGCACAAAAACAGACACCTAGGGGCGCCTAGGTGGCTCAGTCAGTTAAGCATCTGACTTCGGCTCAGGTCATGATCTCACGGTTTGTGGGTTTGAGCCCCATGTCGGGCTCTGTGCTGACAGCTCAGAGCCTGGACCTGCTTTGGATTCTGTGTCTCCCTCTCTCTCTGCCCCTCCCCTACTCACTCTCTGTCTTTCTCAAAACAATATATATATATATATATATATATATATATATATATATATATTAAAAAAATTTTAAAAACAAAAACAAACACCTAGATTAAGAGAACAGAACAGAAACTGCAGAAATAAACCCGCAACTATATGGTCAGTTAATCTTCAACAAAGCAGGGAAAGAATATCCAACAGGAGAAAAACATTCTCTTTAACAAATGATGCTGGTAAAATTGGAAAACAACATTTAAAAGAAAGAAACTGGACTACTTACACCATACACAAAAACAAATTCAAACTGGATTAAAGACCTAAATGTGAGACCTGAAACCATAAAAATCCTAGAAGAGGGGTACCTGGGCAGTTCAGTCAGTTGAGCATCCAACTCTTGATTTTGACCTATGATCGCAGGGTCGTGGGATACAGCCCCATGTCAGGCTGTACACTGAGCATGGAGCCTGCTTAAGATTCTCTTTCTCTTTCTCTTTCTCTCTCTCAAATAAAAAAAAAATCTTAGAAAATAACACAGGCAGTAACCTCTCTGACACTGACCATAGCAACTTTTTTTTAGAAGTGTCTCCTAAGGCAAGGGAAACAAAAGCAAAAATAAACTACTGGCACTACATCAAATTAAAAAGCTTCTGCACAGCAAATGAAACAATCAACAAAACAAAAATCAAGGCAACCTATGTAATGGGAGAGGATATTTGCAAATGACATATCCAATACAGGGTTAGTATCCAAAATATATAAAGAACCGATACAACTCAACACTAAAAAAACAAATAATCCAATTAAAAAATGGGCAGAAGACATGAACAGACATTTCTCCAAAGATGGGATCCATATGGCCAACAAACACATAAAAGGATGCTCATGATCACTTACTATCAGGAAAATGCAAATCAAAACTAAAATGAGATAGCACCTCACACCTCTCAGAATGGCTAAAATCAAAAACACAAGAAACAACAAGTGTTGGTGAGGATGTGGAGAAAAAGGAACATTCGTGCACTGGTGGTGGGAATGCAAACTGGTGTAATCGCTGTAAAAAACAGTATGGAGATTCCTCAAAAAATCAAAATAAAACTACCCTATGATCCAGCATTTGCACTACTGGGTATTTACCCAAAGAATACAAAAAACCTTAATTCAAAGACATACATACTCTCTGATGTTTATAGCAGCATTTTTTACAGTAGCTAAGATATAGAAGCAGTCCAAGTGTCCATCAATTGATGAACAGATAAAGAAGATGTGGTATACACACATGTACGCATGTGTGCACACAATGGAATATTATTCAGACATAACAAAGAATGAAATCTTGCCATTTGCAATGACATGGATGGAGCTAGAGAGTATAATGTTTAGCAAAATAAATGAGAGAAAGATTTCACTCATATGTGGAATTTAAGAAATTTAAAACTTTTTTTTTTTAACGTTTATTCATATTTTGAGAGACAGAGCATGAGTGGGGGAGGGGCAGACAGAGAGGGAGACACAGAATCCAAATAAGGCTCCAGGCTCTGAACTGACAGCACAGAGCCAAACGTGGGGCTCAAACTCACAGACCGTGAGATCATGACCTGAGCTGAAGTTGGACACTTAACCGACTGAGCCACCCAGGCGCCCCTGGAATTTAAGAAATTAAAAAAAAAAAAAAAAAAGAGCAAACGGAAAAAAAAGAGAGAGAGAGACAAACCAAGAAACACCCTTAACTATAGAGAACTGATGATTACCAGAGCGGGGGACTGGGGGCTGCGTAAAATAGGGAATGGGGATTAAGGAGTGCGCTTGTCATGATGAGCACCATATGATGTATGGAAGTGTTGAATCATTATGTTGTACACCTGAAACTAATATAACACTGTATGTTAACTAACTGGAATTTAAATAAGAACCTAAAAATAAATAAATAAACTATCTTTTCTCTAGTTTTAAATTTTTTAATAAGAAGCAATAAAAAAATATAGTGCACCTAAGAGCACAGTAACTTTCTAGACCGCTGGAACATGTTATTCAGTCTCATAAATTTCCTCACTAATGCACATTTCAATTACCCCAACAGGACTCCCAAATCGAGGGTGGGCACATTCAGGCAGCATGACCTAAAGGGGCAGGGGAAGACCTAACAAAACCTAAGGAGAAAGACATGAAAACCACAGGTGTCATCTTTCCTCATCATGACAAGATCATGTCATCCCCACTTTCACTCACGATGAGACCATCCTGGACAAGTGACATGATTTGCTCAAAGACACGCAGTTCTGACTGGTGAAGAAATGTCCTGGGACCAGAAGTAATGCCTACATTTTTCTCATTTCTGGAGAAATCTAGGAAAGATTCATGAGTGGAGTTGTGCTCTTTACACAGAGTTCAATGGAGCCTGGATACAAATATCAAAACAACATCCATAAAAACATGGTCAGAATATGCCAAGTGTCCCATTTTCAACAGGGATTTCATTGGAAAGTGTTCTTGCTAGGTGGTGCAGTCATTTCTCATGGACAGTTCGAGGCCAGCTCCATCTGACCCCACTGCTCCTGTTCCTGGAATAGGCCTCCCTTCCCCCTGCCTCTGCTGAAGTTGCTTTTTAAGCTTCTAAAGCATTTTTATGATGGAAAAGACTACAGTAATAATAGCCTCAATTTATTTAATGCTGAGTGCTGAGCACTAGGTTTTACAGATAATCTTTTTTCTTTTAACCCTCACCACTGTTCCATAGGACAAGTACGAAAAACCCCACTATTAAAATGGAAGAAAATGAGACTCAGAGAGGTTAAGAGATTAACTGCAAGGCACACACTGGGCTCAACTTCTTTGTACTAATCATTTTCCTCTTTCATAAAAACACTGCTTAATTATCTTTCTTCCCTGCCGAGGAGAGAGAGGGATAGGATCCCCAGAATCATCATTGTGTCCCCAGGGAGTGGTGGGCACAGAAGTACTGATATTTATTACGTGGGAATTTCTGGTTGAGCTTCTTGCACCTTGCTCCTCACTGAAACAGTAGCTCCATGAGGGCCAGGCCTTGCCTTTCTTTTTCCTCACAGTGTCCCTGTGCTCAGAACAGGGTCTGACAAGGATAAGATATTCAGCACTATCTGCTGACTGGACAAATAAAGCGCATTCCAAAAAATGGCTACCACAGCACTATCCAATACTGTCTCTGTGATGGAAATATCCTATACCTGGCTGTCCAGTAGCCACTAGAGACATGTGGCTACTGAGCCTTGAAATGTGGCCAGTGGGACTAAAGAGGATTTTCTACTTTATTTGATTTTCATGACTTTAAATTTCCATGGCTACAACTACCCCCTTGCTGGACTCAGGTCTAACCTCTCCTGATTTCCCACAAAACACCAACATTCCCTGGTGATGCTTCCCATCTCTGCTCCAGGCTTTACTCCCGCTCAAGTCTGATTCTCTGTGAACCATGCTGGCCCTGCACACATGGTGGATATTAAGGCTGCTACTTTCAAGATGCTTAGTTAAGGAACTACAGGAGAAACTAAATGAATCAAATAAGCATGACTCATGCTGAAGACACAAGTTTGGGACTACAACAAAAGCTGGTGGGAAACAACATTAGTCACTGATCACTTTCTCTTCATTGACATCAGTGAGTCATGAGAACAAACGTCACCTCCCTTCCTACCTGCCACCAACCACCACAAGAAAGAGTAGGAAAAGGTCAAAAAAAAAAAAAAAAAGCAAATAACAATTTTGTTACCAAATATACCAGTTATCAAGAAATTTGAGTCATGGTTACTCAGGTGCCAATTAAAAGCAGAAAAGATGAATCAATATCCATGTCATGTTTCCAGAAAATGTTCAAATGTATTAAGTAGAATATATCAAATTAAAAGAGTTCAAGGTATAAGACATTTCAAGAAGGAAGAGTATTGACAGTATTGGTTAGTTCATGTGCAGCTCTATCCTGTGAGGTAGAAAGACTGTGAGAGGTGGAAAGTAAACATACCTTCTAGGCCTATGGTGCCTACCGCCAAGAGCCAAGGCTCAGAGCCACGCCTCTCCATTTCAGGCATGTTGGCAGGGCTCCTTCCAACTCCAATCTGGCTGATCCCCCCCTCTAGCACATCCCTTTGAGCTACTAACCTCAGAGATGACTAAATCTTGGCTGGCAGAGCATCTGTACTCTACTCTATATGATCCTATCTACCAGTGGGGTTTTCTTCTAGCCCTAATGAAACTGACTTTGTGATAAAGGCAGAGGAGATGACCTCTCTTCTTCTTCCACTAGCCTGCCCCAAGTGCCCCAGATGAAAGGCACTCCCACTGAGAAATGGCCAAAGGAAGCAAAGATCAAAACAGTTTATAGCTGATAAAAATATCAACATCCTGGGCTACTGGGCAGCTTAGTCGGTTGGGAGTCCAACTCTTGGTTTCAGCTCTGGTTACGATCTCACAGTCGTGAAATCAAGCCCCACATCAACTCTTGTGCTGGGTATAGAGTATGCTAGAGATTCTCTCTGGCTCCCTCTGTCCTTACCCTATGAACGTGCACTCACTGTCTCTCTCTCTGAAAATAAAATAAAATCTTAAAAAAAAAAAAAAATCAATAGCCAGGGATGCTTAGGTGGCTCAGCTGGTTAAGCATCCAACTCTCAGTTTGGGTTCAGGTCATGATCTCACTCTTTCTGAGTTCGAGCCCCGCGTTGGGCTCCATGCTGACAGCACAGATCCTGCTTGGGATTCCCTCTCTCCCTCTCTCTCTGCCCCTCCCCCATGCTCTCTCTCTCTCTCAAAATAAGTAAATAAACTTAAAAATATGTGTATTAACATCTACATGCCAGAGACTTTCCTCTAAGAAGTTAGAAACCATTTCATTATCTCCATCACTGACAAGCATCCAATCTGCACACTCCCTGTCTCAGATACCATGTTAGTATTTAATTACACATGAAAGAGGAAAATCTCCATTCAGTCCTTGCATTAGCCAATGTGTACACTAACTGAAGAATAAACTACAGAAGAGAATACAGTTTGGGTATGGCTCACACATCTTTGGTATACAGTAAGCACTCAATAGAAGTATGTTCTTTTATACATTCACCACCGCACCTTAAGTTGCAAGCAAGGTGGTAATTTCTGACACGGGCACAACCTCTTCAGTCTTCTGCCTCTATTCATGGCACTGACACCATGGTAGTGGTGGGTGGATTGCAGCCCACAAGCTGGCTTGATGTTTTACCAAGTGTAAGATTCTCCAAGCAGTGGGGGCCAGGGGTAGAATGGGAGTAATCCACCCCAGGTTCAGGCCACAAGGTGCGGCACTGCTCAGCCCTGCACTGTCCAATACGGTAACCACTGGCCACATGTGGCTATTTAAATTTAAACTTAAAAAAATTAAAGTTCCACAATCACACTAGCCACACTCATAGTGCTCATCAAACACAAGTGGCTAATGGCTAATGCACCAAACAATGCGGACACAGAATACTTCATACATCACAAAAAATTCTATCGGACAGCACTGGTCTAGATAGTTTTGAAACAATAACAAAAGTGACTGAAAGTCATTCTGGTTTTTAGTGCCAATATGCACTGGCAATTCTAAACAATATTAGTGATACAATACTCCTCTCTGTTCTCTTGACTCTCCCAATATGCCACTGTCCAAATAAATCTGCCTAGTGACAGAGGATAACTCTAATGAAGGAGCAGACTAAAATCCTGGCTGTATTACTGCTCAAATAAATGCTAAAAGTGAAGAAAAAAAAAAAAAAGACTAAGGTGTATTCCATTCCTTTTTTCTGTCCCTAACAGAATCTTAAAGAAAGTCTATAGCTGATTCTATGAAAATCTGGAGAGAAAACTGGCAAAAGAATTTGTAATTGCCATACTGTGTACAGCCCCTGAAAACTGCACATAACATATACACAAAGGGGGTGAGAGGCAGATAACCCAGAGCAAACCATTTTTCTTCTATCAATATACCTAGTCATGTAGGAGAGAAAACGCAACTCAGACCTCAAGGGCTCTCATTCCATGGCAGAATCCAGTTCTCAAATACAGGCCTAAAATAGAACCTAACTTCTTTTTTCTGGACAAGTCTGGAACAAACGGAGCCAGGGAGAACTGTTCAGCTCTCTATTACAGGCCGTGCATTAAACATTAATATGGCTAAGGTCTTTTTCCTAGCAGGATATTAAAAATGCACACAATGTTTCTAATTTCAATTCCCATAATGGTCTGTAATGCTTTCAGAGGGTTCTGAATTTTTTATTTCTCATTCGGTCATCCCTCCTGGCGACTGCTGGCTCCAACATGTTCTATCTCCTTCCCAACCCCCATCAATAGCAAACGGGGGCCAAGACTTCCAAGCTCTCCAACACAGTGCTCTGTTGGCATTTCCCCCAGGTACATGTGTTATCCAATTAAACACCACTTCCCTAAGAAGAACATCTTCACTCAGGTAATTTCTGGGAATGCATCATAGCTAAAATACCAAACACTAGAAAATAAAATGAGAGCAGATGACAAAAATAACATTCGGCTATCCATTATAGTAAATTGCTCCAGATAAAGAACCTTCCAGATGCTCAAAGGGGAGCTGTTTATGCCCCCAAAGTGTATTTAGCTATGTCTAAAGACTATGACACATTTCCCTGCTATTATGTAAGAATACCCAGAGTTAACCTGCAGTCTTTTCTTGGGTCCTTTGCACAGGCTGCCCCTGCTCCCTAGAATGCTCCTCCCATCCCACTTCTCCTTATTAACGCCCCTCTGTCTACCTCAACTTCACTTCCCTAGGGAAGCTTTCCTGACACTCCAGATGAGTTCCCCAGATCCACACTCTCGACACCCTGTATTTACACTTCATGGCACTCATCACAGTTTATAATTACATATTTACCTACAAAATCATTTAGAGAATAATATAATAATTATTATTTAGAGGGGCACTTAGGTGGCTCAGTTGGCTGAGTGTCTGACTCTTGATTTTGCCTCAGGTCATGACCCCAGGATTGTGGGATGGAGCCCTGCATCAGGCTCTGTGCTGAGCATAGAACCTGCTGAAGATTCTCTGTCTCCCTCTCTCTGCCCCCTCCCTCACTCGCACATGCTCTCTAAGATAAATAATAATTGTTGTTGTTGTTATTATTATTATTATTATATTGAGAATGTCTACCTAACCCCCATAAGTCTGAACAATCAGTGAGGAGTGGCTCTGTGTCAATTCTGTTCCCCAAAGCCCAGTACCATGCATGGTATAGCAGGTAATCAATAAATATTTAAAGGTGAACAAATGGATTAGAGAATGACTACATATCTTCTGAGAATCAGGGAAATATGTTCTTGTACTGAGATGTAACTTTAGCTTCACACAGAGGTGTGGGCAAACCACCACCCTGAAACATGGAAAGACAGGTACATCAAGAGACATTGCCAAGGTCTGCTTACGTGGAACAGAAGCCATCAGAGCCATAAACTGGTAGCAACACTTAAATGGTAATATTAGTGAACTGCTGGAGACAGGGTGTACACTAGTGTAGGGGAGAAACTCTAGGGGGCACGCATTAGGGGGTTCCTGCACTCATGCACCCTTATCACCAGGAACTGAACCAGAGTCTCACAGTGAAGAACTTCTCCAGAACCAAGGCTTACTCTCCAGGAAAGCACACTTTGCTGATCCTTATCTCAGCTTTGAAAGGAGAGTTTCTCCCATTCTAGCCCCCTCCAGGTTCCCTAAGTGGGGGAAAATATTGTCAAAAGGGTGAGGGCTCCAAGGAAACAGATTAGGAATGCTGCAGGCAGGGAAGGGAAGAGGGGATGGAGAAAAACACCCCACAGCCCAAGACACAGGTTCACTACAGGACTAAAATTTAATGGGAAGATTATAGAATGCTCCTTCCCTATTCCTTACCACCACACCAACAGGGCTCCAGTATAGTAACAACGATTTCTAGCTCAAAGAGCTGGAAGACACAGACTTTCTCTGAGAGGAATACTTAAGCCCAAAGTCAAGAAAACAAAATTAAGGGCAACAGGGAAATTTGAAGCCTCTGGTATCTTTTACTACAACAACTGTTAAACAAAGCCAACTCTAATCATACTAACGTAAATCCTTACATTAAAGGTCTATTTAGAGGCACCTGGGTGGCTTAGTCAGTCGAGCACCCAACTCTTGATTTTGGCTCAGGACATCATCCCAGGGTCAAGGGATCAAGCCCTGTGTTGGAGCTTGCTTGAGATTCTCTCCCCCATAACCTCCCCCTCTTCCCTGCTTGTGTAGTGCTCCCTGAAACAAAGAGAAAAGATCTATCAGATCTATTTACCTCAGCTCCTAAACCCTAACCAACATGTGTGGCTGTCAATAAACAATAACAAGGTGTGCATAAAAGGGTTAACTCCACAAGCCTGGGTTGCTTAAACCCTGCATATGCCCAGGAAAGACCCATTTTCATGACTAGCCGTGGGTAGCTCCTGGGAACTGAGCCTTTGGAAATCTTCTGTATAAGGATGTTTTTGCATGCCTAAGGACTTGCAACACTGTAAGCTTACCCACATAGTTTATAATGACAATGTCATTTGTGGGGAACACTTGCTCTCCTTCTGGGGGCATGGAGCTTCAGTACCTGAGGTCGGCCACAAAGGTTCCGTATGCCTACAAACTGACATTCAGTAAAAAGTTTGGACACTCAGGTGGAGCAAACATCCCTGGATGGCAGCACTTTGCACATATTGTCACACATTGCTGCTGGGGGAATTAGACATTTGGAGGACACTTGGAAGCTTGTACCTAGTTTCCTCCAGACTCCACCTCATGCACTTTTTCCCTTTCCTAATTTTACTCTGTATCTGTTCAATGTAATAAACCACCATGAGTGTAACTACTCAGTCCTGTGAGTCCTTCTCGAAAAACAAGTCTGATGGTGGACCTGGAGACTCAACACAGAAGTAAGAGGTGTCAAAAGTGGGATTCACTAAAATGACTCTAACTCACTAGGTTGTGGCAAAAGTACTGCTTGGGAAAAGGATGAAGGAGCAGTGAGGACAAACCTTTGATGTCTGATGGCGAGAGTCATCCATGGTATAGACAGCAGCTGCATTCTGATCATTGGTGGAGGTAGGCTTCCCATGGAATTTAGAAATGATGGCTCTAACTCCTAAGGAGTTGGTTCACTGGATACATAAAAAATGCAAAATAGGGATGCCTGGGTGGCTCAGTTGATTAAGCATCTGACTCTTGATTCTGGCTCAGATCATGATCAGGTTATGGGATTGAGCCCCTGCGTGGGGCTCCACGCTGAGCATGGAGTCTGCTTGGGATTCTCTCTCTCTCTCCCACTGCTCCTCTCCCCCGCTCTTTCTCTAAAAAAGAATGCAAAATAATGAGAAACAGGCTATATGTACAATCCCTGGATTGCTGTTAGCTATGATAACTCAAATGAAACTAAAGGACAGCTTTGGAACAGATCTTGGCATTACATCAACTCTGAGTTTCAGGCAGTCCATGCTACAACCACTAACCTCATGGTCACTACCAAATGGAAAAATTGTGCTGAAACAATAGAAAGCACCTCTATGACCTTTGGCCACCAAGAAGGTAAATCAGGTGGCAAGGGGTGGGGAGAAAAACCAAGAAACTACTAAAACTGAAACGAGGGGGTACACAATGAAGGACCGTTCTCATTTTGTGGGTCAATACTGCCAGCTTCCTGAAGAACTTAACTAAAATCAATTGGCTCCTTGGTTCTAACTACCACAGAATAGAAGAGCATGTCTGGATAAATGCTGTACCCACAGCTTAGTAGTGAACACTAAACAATTACAGATACTTGACGTGATACGAACACACAGTGGCCTGCTTCCAAGGGGACAGCCAGCCTGGTAGACAGAACACAGGCTACTATAAAGTTTGTTGACACAACAAAGATAATTATCCTGCCCCTCCTTTACTTTTTTTTAATTTTAGAAAAAGAGAGAAAGTGTAAATTGGGAAGAGGGGCAGAGGGAGAGAGAGAGAAGCCTAAGCAGGCTCTTGATGCAAGGCTCAGGAGGCCTGCCCCTCCATTAAATGCCAAATAGCAAGCCATTCTGGATTGGCTTTATGACTGGGATGTTCACCACTTTACCCCTTACCAAGATCATGAAAAAAAGGTTGGTATTAAGAAGCCCCTTGACACAGCCCCCATGTAACCTCACTGCTGTAGAATCAGGGAACACTTTGAGAAGCTATATCAGACTTAATAGCTCAGCTTCCCCTTACAGGTCTTAAGAATGCTAAAAAAATTTTTAAAATTAAAAAAAGGCAGTTCACAAGAAAATGGGGAAAGATAAAGAAGATGGCCAAGGGACTCTCCCAACAGAGTGGAGTCTCTAAACTGTTATTAAGAAATAAATAAATTGGGCACTGATGGGTCAACACAAAGGCCTTAATATAACATTATCACAGGTTGGGCCAACTGATGGAAGGGTCCTCCAATATTAAAGGGACCTAAATAAAACTGCTCTATTTACTACTGTTTGGATGAATTTTAAAAGCCAGAAGGTGAAGATGACAATGAGAAGCCTGACCTCCCAATCACTGGGGATGATAGGATGACTGATTAATCAGAATTACAAGTGAAGGAGCAGGGCACCCGGGTGGCTCAGTCAGTTAAGCATCTGACTTCGGCTCAGGTCATGATCTCACAAGTTCATGGGTTCGAGCCCCACATCAGGCTCTGTGCTGACAGCTCAGAACCTGGAGCCTGCTTTGGATGCTGTGTCTCCCTCTCTCTCTGCCCCTCCCCTGCTCATGTTCTGCCTCTCTCCATCTCTCAAAATAAATAAATGTCAAAAAAATATATTTAGGGGTGCCTGGGTGGCGCAGTCGGTTAAGCGTCCGACTGCAGCCAGGTCATGATCTCGCGGTCCGTGAGTTCGAGCCCCGCGTCAGGCTCTGGGCTGATGGCTCAGAGCCTGGAGCCTGTTTCCGATTCTGTGTCTCCCTCTCTCTCTGCCCCTCCCCCGTTCATGCTCTGTCTCTCTCTGTCCCAAAAATAAATAAATGTTGAAAAAAAAATTAAAAAAATATATATATATATATATTTTTTTTTTTTTTTTAAAAAGTGAAAAAGGAGCCAGTCTCTTGGTCTGACTCCTGGCTAAGGACCCATGGCCATAAGCACGTGTAGGTAAAATGACCAGGGAGTGAAGGAGAAATTTTTCTGAGCTCCTTGACACAGAAGCCCAATTCTCCATGATTCTAGAACCTGCTGGTGAAGTCCTGAAAGGGGCTACAATTAGACTGGGAGGAAATGGGGATGCAATGGTTGATGGGATTAAGATAAAAGGTCAGATGATAACTGGAGTGTTTGGACAGACTTGATGTGAACTGGCTGTGTCTCCCTTACCTGAATGTACTGTTGAGATGGATATTATGTCTGACTGGGGAACACATTCTCTGCCTAGTATTGTTAATTTGAAACAACACAGAATACCTGGTAGATGAAAAGAAATTATTGCCTTAATGAATGATATTTTATTAGTACCAGCAAGTGTTCTGTATAATAGTTCTGCATGGCCTGTGAAAAAGATAGATGGCTCACGGAGACCAACAGTAGATTACTGAGGCTTGAATAAAGTAGTACCACCTATAGCATCAGCAGTTCCTGATATGGTTTTAATGGTGCACAAAATACAAACTATAGGAGACTGGTATACAGTGACTGATCCTGCAAATGCATTTTCCTCAACACCTACCTCAAAAGAGTCAACTGCAATTTGCCTTCACATACAATGGATCCCAATTTACATTTACTGTGTTGCCACAGAGTTACTTGAATTCACCAGCTTACTTTATGATCTGGTTAGGCAGGTGTACTCAACGCAGGTCCTGAGTGTGATGGTACTCCACACTACTATCATAATAGAAACTGAAGAGCAAGCTAGAACTGAATTAAATGCAGTGATGACACACATGACTAACACAGGCTGGCTGATAAACCCAACAGACATTCAAGGGCCCAACCAAATAGTAAAATTCCTAGAAATAACTTTGGCAGGAGCCACCTGTGGTATTCCACAGGCAACTAAAAGTAAAGTGCTGTCCTTGTCTACCCTTGGAACTAAGCAAAAAGCACAGTGCCTGGGCAGGCTGCTCAGATTTGGAGGACAAGTATCCTACATCTGGGAATATTGCTAGCTCCTAAACATAAAACTACCCAAAAGAGGGTCATATTTTATTTGAATGGAAGTTTAAATAGTATCAGGCTATGTCAGAGTTACAAAAAGCGGTGGCTTTGGGCCCCCGGATCCAGATTTAGATTTTGCACTTACACAGACTAGAGTGTATGGCAAAAACCCATAGTGCCACTAAGCAGTGACCACTGGAATTTAGGAGAAAATCTCTAGATATGGTGGTATGCTATATGCCATCTGAGATATAATTATTGGCTTGCTACTGGGTATTAATTAAAATGGTCTCTATGAATGAAGGACATAAAATAATCTTGAAATCTGAAATACCCATGTCTTAGGTAAAGTCAGAGAAACACTCTAATAAGGAAAGCAGTTACCAGAAAAGAGCCATCCTAAA
This sequence comes from Prionailurus bengalensis, assembly GCF_016509475.1. Lineage (NCBI taxonomy): Eukaryota > Metazoa > Chordata > Mammalia > Carnivora > Felidae > Prionailurus > Prionailurus bengalensis. The sequence goes on along the minus strand of NC_057354.1, from coordinate 43,847,075 downwards.
TAGAAATGGTTTATACAGGAATAGGGAACTGGAGAAAGGTAGAGTTACTGCCTTCATGAGCAGATAGACTGATTTTCCCTAGCAACAACTTTGGAACCGTCTAAAGAGCTAGCAGAAGGACACCTGGGTGGCTCAGTCGGTTAAGCATCCAACTTCAGCTTTGGTCAAGATCTTGTGGTTCATGGGTTCGAGCACCATATCAGATTCTATGCTGACAGTTCAGAGCCTGAAGCCTACTTGAGATTCTTTGTCTCCCTCTCTTGCTGTCCCTCCCCTGCTCATTCATTCATTCTCTCTCTCTTTCCAAAATAAATAAACATAAAAAAAATAAAGAGCTGAGTACATGCCCTATGAAAACTCCCAATTGACCAAGAGCTGCTTGGTTTTCAGCTGGTATTCTAAGATGGATGGACAGTATCCTGTTTGGAAATATACCACACTACAACTAACTCATGGAAATAGTCTGATTAAAGAAGGTTAAGGATAAATCAGCTCAGTGGCCTAATTGCATACTGTTTTCTTTAAAATAATGGAAGAATTAGACAACAATAAGAGCACTAAAGTTTGAGTGTATACAGACTCATGGGCAGTAGTCAATGGTTTGCCACATGGTCAAGCAGACGGGCATGGAAAACTAGTCTATTAAAGGGATATCCATATGGGGCAAGGGCCACGAAAGCTGCAGTGGAAATTTAAGGGACTTAATGGACATGTTCATGCCCATAAGAAGAACCTTCTTCCAGGATCAGAAGGTGATTGAAACCAACAAGTGGATATCCTGGTGTACTCACTTGGGAGAGCCAGCCAGCTCCATGAAATAAATGGATACAGTGGAGCTATAGCCATGTGGAGATGGTCTGACTGTCAACATATTCCTCTTGTATCCTCTGAGGTACAACATGCCAACAAAGACCATCCTTAACAAGAAAGAGACTTGGGAAGCTCTTGGGCAGATTCCTCAAAGGAAGGTCTTGCATGCAGCTGGCAAATGGACAACAGGGATTGCTGCCTATCGATCTAGGATGCTATAAATAGGTCCTGATGTGAATATACACTTAGTCTGGATTGGGCTTTGCAGACTGGGTGGCAGATGCTAAGGCTCGAAACACTGCTGAAGGACTGAAACAAAAGATACTGTACCCACCTGGGCCACCAGGTTACATTTCTTCAAACCAAGCAAGACAGTTTATAACACATAGTGTCCAACAACGGGCAAGAAATATCACATCAAATGGACCCATATCATGTCACATCACCTTCAGGGTAGTAGACAGACCAAGAATTGGAACAAGGAATTGAAGTATTTGTTGTCTAAAATAGAAAGAGATAAACACATGTCTTCACAAATGTGTGCTCACTCTCTCAATGGATGAATTATATTTCTTTTTAAAACTTTTAGTGATTACCCTGAAGCTCACAACATGCATTTTAAACTAACCTAAGTCATCTTCAAATTAACACAATAGTGTTAACATGTGTAGTGCAGGTCCCACATAACAGAATTCCTAATTCCTCTCTCCCATCTCTTATGACACCTCTGTCATTCATTTTGCTTATCTACATACTCTCATTACTGATATTGGTTTGAACAAATGGTTAACTTTTGGATCCACTGAGAATAAGATAAAACATTTCTTCCACCATAATTGATTCCTTCCTGGATACTCTTCCTTTCTTTATGGAGACCCAAGTGTCTGACCTACATCATTTTCCTTCTGCCTAAAGAACTTCTTTTACCATTTCTTACAAAACAAGTCTGCTGACAATGAATTCTCTCAGTTTTTGTGTGAGAAAGTTTTTACTTCTCCTTCACTTTGGAAGGGTAACTTCACAGAATGTAGAATTCTAAATTAGTGGGTTTTTCTTTCAACACTTGAAATATTTTCCTCTACTCTCCTCTTGCTTACACAGCTTCTGACAAGAAGCCCGCTCTAATTCCTATCCCTATTCCTCTCTAGGTAATGATGTTTCATTTCCATACTGAAAGCTTTCAAGCAAAATACCTTCTTCCAAAAACAGAGGATCCCAAAAAATGCCCAATGAGGTAAAACCTGAACACTACATGCAATCCAGGCAAATTAACTTGGCTCAAGTAGAGGACATCTTGTCATGAAAGTGTCTGTGAAGGGCCTCACCTAATTTTCACATCATAATGCTTAAAATAAGTCCACACCTTGCCAGCAAACCAGCCTGTAAACAAGTCTGCTCATAAAACGTCTCCAGTTGACAACTCAGCAGGCCCAGCTGTTGTGTGACCCAGAGGTAACAGACTCCCACTCCCCATTGGAAGGCTCCTGCATGAAGGTATATGGCTCAGTACTCAGGACCACTTAAACAAATAACTACTAGTCACTTGCCAGGCCTAAAAATAAAAATAAATCACTAAGGGGTGCCTGGGTGGCTCAGATGCTTAAGCGTCCAACTCTTGATTTGAGCTCAGGTCATGATCTCACAGTTCATGGGATTCTGTGCTAACAGCACGGAGCCTGCTTGGGATTCTGGCTCCCTCTCTCTCTCTGCCCCTCCCCCGTTTGAGCACACTCTCTCTCTTTCTCTCTCTCTCTCTCTCTTAAAATAAATAAACTGAAAAAAAATAAATCACTAAGATAAAGAGTAGATGATGCTTACTTCATGTAGCTGGTTACCTGTCACATTTATGGAAAGACTGGTTAAAAACTATTATGAGCCAAATAAACTACTGATACACAAACAGAAGCCAGTCTATGGTGGCTTTAGGGATAAGGAACAAACTGGAAGACTTCTATTAAGTGTAAAAAATTATCCTTGTGATAGAGATAAACTCATTAATTCATGGAACCACCTTAAGATAACCTTGCCAAAGGTGAACTCATCATCCACTCCAAACTGATTCACTTTGTACTCTGACCTCCTGAAGTATGAACTCCCCCACTTGTTCAAGGTCACCTTATATAAGACAGCTGCCTCCAAATGCCATAAAAAGTAGGTGCATGACTTCTTTGCTGTCTCTCTTCAGCAGAGACACTGAGGCCTTGGCCAAATGGGCTGTCAATTATTGACATGGCAGGGGTGGGCAGCCTGTGTTCTAATCAGGGCCCACATTTCAGAGACCACACCACGACTGGCTTCATTATCCACACCTTGGCCATGGCTGTGTTATGAGAAAATGAATGTCAGAAGTGGGCATTCAGTAGCAAATGAGTGACTGGTTAATCCACATAACAGCTATTAGAAATGGATTCTCACCCATCTCACCACAACATGAAACATGGAATGGCTACAGTATTTGAGGCAAACTCCCAGGACCCTGCACAAACAGGGTGTGAGAATCTACCCAGGTCTGTAGCCTCTATGCCTGAGAAAGGGGCCCTAGCCTTAATTCCTGAGCAGTGCTATCTACACTGATCCTGGATCACGATCCTATTATAGATCCAGCGGCCTAACATAGACCGTACAGGTAATAGTTCTTGCCACTAAGTCTAGAAGAAGATACAGCATCTTCTTGAGCACTAGTGTTTTAGCAAGCTAACAGAACAAGTTATAGGAACTGTTTTGTGCTGGCCTGTTAATGCATGTCTCTTTAATAAATCCTATAGAGCAGAATTTGGTCTGATACTTACTTCCATCACATCTGAAAGGGAGGTGGGTGGAAGGAATAATTAACCCTAACACACCTCACACATTTTGATGGTGATTATTACCTACCAAAAAAGAATCTAAGAGTTTGGCATGGCCAGGTTGATTAGGTCGGTTCTCAAAAGCGGTTTATTCATTTTTCCTTCTGTCAATCAGACAGGTCAGTATTACATATAAATCATACCAGGAAGGGTAATTATTTAAGATCTCACTTTTAATATCTGTTCTTCAAGAAAAGTACCTCAAGTTCCAGACTCCTTAGAAAATTAAAGCCAGCAGTGGCAGATTACAAACACCACAGTTGGGATAGGTGTCATGTAGGCTCCCAGACTATAATCAGACTGAACAAGGTTAGGGTGAGTCACTTTCATGTGCTTTAGAACAGGACCTCATTCCACACCACGAAAAAATAGGCACCTGGTGCTCTCAATAATGGTGACTGCCCCGCAGCACTAACCACAAGTATCATCCCCATAGCAACTGTTGTCAGGCCAACAGCCCTTTTCAGATGCAATCAAAGAAAATGTAAATCAAGAAACACTTTCAGAACTCAAAGTATGGTCTCAGGAAAACCAGAAAGAAGGCCCTGGCTCACTCAGGGACTTGGAGAAGGATGTGGCTCATTGTGGGTCTTACTCTGCTAACAAATCGGAAATTTCTTTAGTATTCAAAGATAACCCATGACATGAAGTCTGAGGTCTTGCCAGCTTTTCCTTCCACTCCTCAGAAGCCATCCTAGAGATGGATGGTAAGATTAAATGTGGAGGAAATAGCTCTCCTAGAAAGCCAAGGGAAAGGACATGAGGAGACCTGTATCCAGAAGAGTTTACTGATTCCAAGCCCAAAATATCCTCAAGGGAAATCAATTCTCAATGGGATCTGGGGTGAACAGGGGAGAGATGAGGTGATGCAGGCAGAGGGGATGAGGTAGTGACAAGGGGCTGGACAGAGACAGGTATGGGGAGATAAACACAAAAAATAAATACAGGACCAAAAAAGTAAAATGTTTTTTTCCTGGGGGGTGGGTGGGGGGAGGTAACAGTTCACTTGAAAAATTTCACCTCAACATCAAGCATTTAGATAAATGTGTAGAATTTCTGACATATTTTTCAGATCTCTTCTTTCAGAAAAGATCACAGTTATAATATGGTCCCATAATCAAGTTTCAAAACATAAATTGCTTGAAAATTATTATGATGAGTTTCCAGAAAATGGTGTCAGAATGCAAGAGATACTACATCTCCAGGGAGATGTGGGGAAAAGCAGACAATGTGTTAATGTAGAAAGACTTAAGTTTCAAAGAAAGAACATTTCCAGACAGTAAAGTTGAATTACCAGTGGAGGTGTTAACAGCACATCCCTCGCCTAGACACCTCTTAAAATGAACTCTCCTTCCTCCCATCAGGTGGCTGGCACAGTGCACCTGCAGACGACGGCCAGCTGAGAGAGGTGGCTACGGGCTTCTCAAGATCCCTCTAAACCCGAAGCTGTCCACATCAGATTCCTCAACATACAAGCAGATTTCACTTCCTTCTTGCTTTTGCTGTCCTGCATGTACAGCACCTCTTGCTCTCAAATTCTTTTCTAAGACTTTCTTCTTCTAAGGCTTTCTAAGCCTTTCCACTCATAAGGCTCTCATATCATCTCCAAAACCTCAGGAAAACCTGCATTTATAATTTATTCCACAAAGACCAGAGCATCAAGGAGTGCAGTGTTTTAGAAACGAGCCCTTACTTTCCTCTAGCCAAACGTATTTTAAGATTACACTAGGGGCGCCTGTGTGGCTCAGTCGGTTAAGCATCTGACTTCGGCTCAGGTCATGATCTCACGGTCTGTGAGTTCGAGCTCCGCATCGGGATCTGTGCTGACAGCTCAGAGCCTGGAGCCTGTTTCAGATTCTGTGTCTCCCTCTTTCTCTCTCCTCCCCCGCTCATGCTGTCTCTCTCTTCTCAAAAATAAATAAACGTTAAAAAAATTTTTTTAAGATTACACTCATATGTCCAGTAAGGAGAGCTGAGGCTTACCTTTTTTTAAAAGAAGCAGCTACATTTCTCAAATTACTGCTTAAGACTTTGGTAGACTGGACGCTGCTGAATTTTGCCTTTGTTTGTAGACATACTTAGATAAAAGTTGGGTAAAGTCAAGGAAAGAGAAGAAAAGAAGAGGGAGTTTGGGCTCTAGTTCTCATCTGACTCAGTCTCCCTGTTTCTCTGTCTGCCCCATCAGTAAAATCCAAGCAGGTCTACTTTGAGACACAGGGAGAATTTAACAAACAGTATCTGTGGAAGGTTCTGAATGCTTTGGAAAGTAAAACATCTTCATTAAACAGTATTTGCTAAACATCTAAGGCACAAGACACAGAGGTAAGCATGGGCCTTCTGGAAAGCATTCCCTGGGAGCAGATTTCCACCACAAGAGACAGCAGAGCAGCACTGGGTGGACATTCAAGGCATGTTCGATAATCTCTACCACCCTCCCCTAACCCCTTGTGTCCAATATTTTTAAATTATAGAAAACAACTCCAAGATGAAAAACAAAACAGTAAAATACAGCAGACTCAACACAGATTTCAATTGTGTGGGTCCACTTATATGCAGATTTTTTTCGATAAACACAGTACTATAATGTATTTTCTCTTCCTTATGATTTTTTTTAAGTTTATTTATTTATTTGAGAGAGAGCACAAGTGAGGGAGGGGCCAAGAGAGAGAGAATCCCTAGCAGACTCTGCCATGTCAGCATGAAGCCCAACACAGGGCCTAAACCCACATACCATGAGATCATGACCTTAGCTAAAGTTGGATGCTTAACCGACTGTGCTAGCCAGGCGCCCCTCCTTATGATTTTCTTAACACTGTCTTTTCTCTAGCTTACTTTATTGTAAGAACACAGTATGTAGGGGCGCCTGGGTGGCTCAGGCGGTTGAGCGTCCGACTTCAGCTCATGATCTCGCAGTCTGTGGGTTTCGAGCCCTACATGGGCTCTGTGCTGACAGCTCAGAGCCTGGAACCTGCTTCAGATTCTGTGGCTCCCTTTCTCCCTGCCCCTCCCTTGCTTGAGCTCTGTCTCTGTCTCTCAAAAATAAATAAACGATAAAAAAATTTAAAAAAAAAAGAATACAGTATGTAATACGTATAACCTATAAAACGTGTGTTAATCGACTCTGTTTATGTTATGATTATGGCTTCTGTCAATTGTAGGCTATGAGTAGTTAAGTTTGGGGGGAGTCAAAAGTTACACATGGACTGTTGTCTGCAGGGGTATGGCTAGCACCCCAAAACTCCATGCTGTTCAAGAGTCAATTGTAAACTAGGAAATGAAATTTCACTGAATGTTCCCAAGGTCATTCACAGCTGCACAGAGACAACGTGGATTCTTAGGCAAGCAGTTCAAAGTCAGGGCTCCAGTTCACACACACACAGGCGCGCAAAAGTTAGCATGTTATCTCCTCAATGAAAGAAGTTGTGTATGTTTTCCTTACGTTTATAGAAACAGCAAACTGAAACCTCAAACCATTTAAATGCACGTGGGCTGTTAAGGGTTGTAAAACTCTTGAATCAGGCAGAGAAAACAAAGGCCCCAAATAAGAAAATATTTACTTGCTCATAAAGTTCATGTGTAAGAGAAATTTTTTAAGTTGTACGTTATTTATGACCATGATTAACCACTTTGTCACTTGAGTAAAATAATGTATACAAAACGCCTATTTCTTTTCCTTCTCTGGAAGGGTGAGGGGAATTTAGTAAAAATAAAAACAAGAGAAATGCCTGGCAAGTAGGAGTCAGGTGTTGAATAAGTTCCCTTCTCCTTTCCATTCCTGCCCTTTTCGGGGCAGGGGGGCTGAGACGGAATTATCAAAGTGCCAACAAGTATGTGTCCAGTACACACAAGGAGGAGACACTGGACTGGGAGTCAAAGGTCTGTCCGTCACCCAGCCCTGCATTAACCACCAGCAGATACTGAGAATAAATATGACCAAAATGCCACCCTAATAACTAGTGGCAGTCAGCAAAGGCACATAGGACATCACCACCTTCAATGCTCTGAAAATAAACCGATTACCTTGGTGATGAGCACCCCCGTGCTTTTGCTCTCTGCTCTTGCCTGTTCTGTGGCTCCGCAGAACCATCAGATTTAGAGTGGGCAGAGACAAATGAAGGATGAAACATACAACAGTCAATTTTCCAATTTATTGGCTTCAGCGCAGGTGGAGAAAACAGCTGCTTGCAGGGGAGGCTACTTGGGTTTCTGCCTGCATTGCCTGGCAGATCATTCTACATGGCCAGGTCATTCTTCACCTCCTCCCTACTATACCTCCATACAATTTCTTTGGACAAACAGAAATTAACTGACTTCTTATTTTTTTAAGTGAGACATCCTCCAGATAAACAAAATTTCTTTTTCCATTTTTTAATCTATCAAATTGGCAAAGATTCACATTGATGTGCTCAGCCCAACTCTCAGCAAGGGGCACCTGGTGAACTCTGCCAGCTAAAGGCAAACTCTAAAGATACCATGGAGCGGGGCGCCTGGCTGGCTAAGTCGGTGCAGCATGCAACTCTTGATCTCAGGGTCATTGAGTTCAAACCCCACGCTGGGTGTGGAGCCTACTTAAAACAAATAATAAAAATAGGGGGGCTATCAGGAGGGGGGCTTCTGATCAAAAGCATCAAAATCTTGAGTATGTCTCTGTTCTCTGCCCCAGCAGTTACAGGTCTGGAAATTCATGCCAAGAATCAACGTAGGATACACAGCAAGATTTAGGACACAATGCAGTTTGCTGCAGCACTGCTCCTAAGTTGGAAAGCTAGGACAAAACTTCATTCCAACAATAGTGAGTTAGGTAAGAGACTACACCTCTTACGACACAGTGGTAAACTCTCATCACAAGTGAGCTTGAAAAAGATTATTTGAAGATATGCAAAAATGTCCATGATGTTAGAAGTGGAAAAATACAGTGTGATCCCATTTTGTAAATATATAAGTAGATATTGAGGGGCATGTGCTAACATAGGTACAGAAAAACAGGACTATGTGGAAAAAAACTAAAAGCACTTGGGTACTGTGGAGGGTAGAATAGGATTTCATGTTCCTTGTGAAAATGGATTAAGTGTTATCACTGATTTTAAAAGGACTTTGAAGAAAACCCTCCTACCACACACTCAGCAAAGATAAGCTTTTCTCTATTATGTCTAGGCAGCCATCTCCACAAGCTTCCCAGAATATGATTCATTACAGTGTCCATACACAGTAAACATTTTGTTCATCTCTACCTTCATGATGGGTCAACAGGATGGATTCTACCAAAAGGAAGGCATGTTTGGGATGGTGCAGCAGCCAGCCTTCAAGATTCCCCAGTGATTCTGGCCTCCTGGTATTCGTGACCTGTGCAGTCACAATAAACAGGGCTCATATGTGTAACCAACAAGATATTGCAGGAATGACAGTGTGTTACTTTGAAGGGTAGGTCTCTTGGAGGAACCAGTTGTCATATTTGATGACATTTGAGCAGCCCTGTAGTTAAAGTTTGCATGGCAAGAAACCAAGGCCTCCTGCCAACAGCCAGCACCTGCCTACCAGCCTCCTGAGGGCCACACAGAAAGGAGGCCCTCCTGCCTGTCCTGCTGACACTGTGACTGTAACTGCACGAGAGACCCCTGACCAGAACCACTCAGCTAAACGGTCTGAATTCTCGACCCGCAAGAAGCTGTGAAAAATGTTTATTGTTGTGTTGAGCTGCTGAGTTTAGATTAATTTGCTACACAGCACACAGATGGTCTGACTTACACTACAACCCATGTGACCCAGCCAGAATTAACTTCGCAGGGGCTGAGGTTGAGGGTCTTTCACCAGCATGGCTACAGGCAGATGCCAGGAAGGAGGTCTCAGCACCGGCATGTACGCTGCTCAGCCAGAAGCTCCAGTGAGAGCAGAGGTAGGGATACATTTCTATCACCCATGTCTAGGGCTCCTCCAGTGACACCCGGGAAGCCAGCTAACTTCCAATATGACTCAGTGCACACTCTAACTGGGGGAATAGAAGAGGGATACTACCTCTTCCAAAGGAGACCACACCTGACCTTGTCAACAAAGAGGCATTCCCAATCAATCCAGGAGTCATAAGATCACACAGATCTGTCATCCCAGATTACAGGCAAACCCACAGAACGGATGACCATCCACAAAGGAACACTTAAAATGGTGCATGCTGTCCAGCAATTCCTTTGATGCTCATTTGGACTTTTTGATATTCACTTTTGAGGTCCTCCCCAGATAAATTATTTTTAATTCTCAATAGTATGACCATATTTTAAGGGACTTGGGGTAACTGCAATTTCTATGTAATGCCATAAGCAATTTGTAATTCAAGCAGCATTCTTTCCATTCCCATCCTATCCGCCCCCCTTTTCTCTAATCATAAACTATTGGTGATGATCCTAGGGTTGTCAGTTACATAAACACTGTTAGCAACCAGTGGAAATCAAGACAACTCAGGCTTTCAAGTCAATAAAATTATTACTGCTCAGAATATTTCAATAGCAACAGTTTCCACATATATGTATACCATCAAATCATTAGTAAACCGAAAAAAAAAAAAATCACCAAAGTAGGAGTGAAGCACCTCAAATACAAATTTACATGGAGAAAACAGAAAATTTAGCAATGCAAATACAAGGAAAAAATGGAAAACCTGAGACACTTAATTTGGCAATTTAAGAAGGGAAATGGGGGGGGGGGCACCTGGATGGCTCAGTCAGTTAAGCATCCAACTTCAGCTCAGGTCATGATCTCAGTTCATGGGTTTGAGCCCCACATCGGACTCTATACTGACAGAACAGAGCCTGAAGCCTGCTTCAAATTCTGTGTCTCCCTCTCTCCCTGCCCCTCCTCTGCTCATCCTCTCTCTTTCTCTCTCTCTCTTTCAAAAACAAACATTAAAAAATTAAAAAAAAAAAGAGTTGAAGAGCTCTTTTGAAAATAAGTGACAGTATCTCAAAGAAACTACACTTTTTTTTTAAATCAACTGAGATAGACATTATTTTATGAAGGTCAAGAATCACAAACTTGACAAGAATAATTTTCATCACTCTAGACCTTTCCCTCTATGTTATATAAGAGTAACAATCTGCTAAGAATTAATTCTGTCCCAACCTCTACCCCAATAACATGTGAAAATGAATAACAATCACAAAAGAAAATATGATTCCTACATATGCTCTACCATGTGCTTTGATCTGTGCCATTTTTCAACCCAGAAACAGTTTAACATTTTATTAACTCTAAAATGCTTTAGGCAGGTACAAAATACCAAAACAAAAAAGAAAAAAGAAAAAAAAAGATTGCTCAATTGATCTCAAATGGTTTAAGATATCCCATAAAAACAAAAAGTCCTACTACCATTCAAGAAAACCTCACAATTTCAACTTCGGGCTTAAACATACTGGACAGATTAAGTAGCTTGGCTATCAATTAACACTCACAGATAATAACACCGTGGAAACCAGGTGGCACTCCAGCAATATGCTACCCCCAGGTACAAATGACATCTGGTCACTTGTTAACTCTTTTGGCAATTCATTAATTAGACAAACAGTTACTGAATGCTTGTTATGCACTGAACAAGTCCTGTGCAATGGCAAGAAAAACAAGGCAGAACCCAGCTGGATGACAGAACATGTTCACTTCCTGGCTCAGAATCAAGAGGCATCTACATCAAGGAAGTTTGGATTACAAGTTGAGCAACATCTGTCTGGCTGACTGAAATAAACATTTTCTGTACAGTTGTAATGGTACAGCCCCAAATCAGCTACTGTATTAACCATAGAAGGAAATTTGCTAGACCACAGGATCCGTCATGACCACTTCCAATGACAATGCCTGTTGACTTATTAGGTGTCCACTTTAGGTTTAACCAATGGAGCTCTCCCATTTACCCAAGTTTGTAAAAGGGCAGATAAGAGGATTCAAATAGTAAAAAGAGTAAAGAACCCTTAAAATAATCTTTCCATCCTTAGAGACTTCCTCTGAATCTAAAATTCTTCAAAATACTAAGCTACATTATTAATTATTTTGCAAACCTTGTTATGAAATAGCAATTTAGAAAGTATATTTTCACCCATATATGGAAACAAATATTTTTTGAAAGTTAGTACTGATAAGCCTTTCTATGAATGCTCAAATTCAAAGAGCCAAAGATAATCACTGGATTCTTTAGCTAGAGCATAGGAACCAAGCTCATGTCCAAGTCTGAAATTGGCTCGATGCTTCACAAAGGTTATCAGAGTTGTGAAAGCTTTAACTGGTTCATAAGCTCTCTCTAAACAGGTTGATAATTTTCTTTTTTTCTGTCTTTTTTTTTTTTTTTTTGAGAGAGAAAGAGAGAGAGAGCATGGGCATACATGCGAGCAGAGGAGGGGCAAAGGGAGAGAGACAGAATCCCAAGCTGATCAAAATCAAGAGTTGGATGCTCAACCGAGTGACCCACCCAGGTGCCCTGACAATTTTCTTTTTAAATTTTGTCAACCTTAAAACCCCGATAAATTGGCATTTTGCATTCTTTTTTTTTTTTTTTTTTTACATTTATTTATTTTTAAGAGACAGAGCACAAGTCGGGGAGGGGAAGAGAGAGAGAGGAAGACACAGAATCCAAAGCAGGCTCCAGGCTCTGAGCTGTCAGCACAGAGCCCAACGTGGGGCTCAAACTCACAGACCGTGAGATCATGACCTGAGCCAAAGTCGGACGCTTAATCAACAGAGCCACCCAGGCACCCCAGCATTTTGCATTGTTAAAAGCTACCTTTCAAGGTGGTTTGACATTTGGATTGATATTGAATGTTCTACTGACTGTACATGGAGAGGTTTCTGCATTCTGGTCCTGGGTTTTCAAGTGTATGGTTCTTTCCCTCAAGCCTCTTTCCCGGCAAAGCTCCCCCTGGGATCCTCAGTATTTCTCCTTGGGACCAGGTCTGGAAAGGGCCAATGGGGTTGCTCTGCTCTGCTGGTCCACAGCTCCTTTTTTTTTTTTTTAATATAAATATAAATGTCCTGCAAGTCATCAGAAATTAAATAAGCAAATACAGTCATGCCAAAATATTCTTTTTAAAACATCTGTTCTAATAGCAACTAGTTAAAGTGAGGACAGAGCCCACAACGAGTAAAACAAAGGACCACGTTGGTGCTGTTTTTACTGCCTCATGCAATAAATAGCACAGGAGTATGCTATCCAGTTTACTCTGGCTTCAGCCTCTTGGTTATATAGTCAAAGCTTTAAAAAGTAGCATAACTCACAGTGCAATCAGCCAAAAACATTAAGCTGTTGCACATTGACCAAGATGGGATAAAGGCCTTGAGAAATAATGAAAAGGAGGCCCTTCACCAGGGAGTTCAACTCATTCGTTCATCATATGGATCAATTAAGACCTCTGCATGACCCCGGATTCTTTACAACTGCAATGTTTTAAACATTTTTTTCATTGAAATGTTCTCAATTAAATAAGCTGCAAAATTAAGAGAACAAGATTTGAACTATAATGAGACCAAGGTCTCAGAATAAAATAAATACTAGAGAATGAGAAGGAGCCCTTCAGTCTAAGAATGTCATGTGAGGGGGCAGCCTCTCCCCTAGAAAGCAACAGAGGCCCCTATACTCTGCAGATTCAAGTGCACTTACACAGTAGACTGCGTCAGCACACTACTAAGGGAGGACAAAGCCACTCTCAGTTCCTCTTTCCATGAGGCTGTCAGCCACTGCTACCCCAAGAATCTGGAGCTGGTCCACACCATAAACATTAGAAGAAATGATGTGAAACAATTAATTATGAATGCCACCAGAACCCCAGACTTAATTTTTCTATTAATAGATAATACTGATAATGATGTCAGTGTTTTCACTGTCCCAACGTACAGAAACCTTAGAAAGTGTCACCACTGGCTTCTTGTTCTTCTGCTTGATTAGTTCAAAGTGAGCCTCTCACAGGGAACATCAATGCAGAACAAGGTTGGAGAACTAGGAGTACTGTGTTCTCATGCAGTGACAAAGCTTCATCTCGAGTAACAACTTTCTTTAGGGCTCTAATAGGAAGCAAATATTTGTCAACTGCCTGCTCTGTGCACTGTCATGGAGACTTTGGGGAGATTTTTAAATTCTGGTTCTCTTATAGAAGAGTTCCTAATTTAATTGCATCTTGAGAAGTCAAATGCAAATGACTTACATTTCAAGGCAATGAAAGTGATAACAAATGGCTGTACATGCCAGCACCATACATACACAGATAAGACAGGCCTGCCACTCAAGTGCAAAAGCAAGAGACACACTCCTGCAAGAAAAGGAGAGCAGGAAAAAGGTGCACTAATTTGCAACCATGTAGGTCAAACAGTTTGAGCATGGTCTTGGGAGCCAAAAAAGAAGTGTGTGTTCTTGCTGACAATTCCTACAGAGAAGGCTGGAGACCCGGACCTGTGCTGGGCTCAAGTCTGATCTTTAAGAGAAGTGAAGGCAGCAAGGATTCTAGAGAGGACTGCTGTGATCAAAGTGGTGAAGAGATATTAATCAAACCCTGGTATGCAAGACACACTACAGAAAGAAATCCCCAGCATGCAGACTCATCAGGGGCATTTAGAATAGTTCCAGTGTGAGGCGAGAAGTGAACTCAGGTTCAGCAGTGATTCAAGAAATGGAATTTATGGGTCATCCGCACCTCCTGTGAGAAGGCCGGGGTGAGTATGATAACACAGTGAAGCACTGACAGCAGCCTCACACTGCAACAGCTCCATCAACACTGGCCACTAATGCTGTTTTAATTATCACCAAGACACTGACAAACAGGCCCTGGGTACAAATGAGTAACAGGAGGCCAGGGAAGAGGGGCAGGTGCCAAGAGCCTGAGCCAGTGACAGATCATGAATACAGGAGGGAAAAGAGAAACACAGTAGAAGAAATGCTGAGACTGACTGACTTCCCAGCAGAACTATCTGGCCTCTGGTGAAACCTAGGTCCAAAGCTCAGAGAGGTGCTGGCCTGAGAGAGGCGGGCGGCACCAAGGACAGACCCTCGACTGCATGAGACGACCCTGCCCACAAATGCTCAACCCCAGAGCTGTGGCTTCTGGGCTCTGTGACCAACGGCTCCCCAGAAGTGGCATCAGAGACACCCCTACCCACCATCTCCTGCAGAAACAGCTCTACACCCTCTGTTGTCTCACTATCCCAGTCCCCACGTCACATAGCAGCTCACTCATTTTGGTCTTTTATTGCTGTTCAGCATATAATTACATGTCTACAAAGAGGTCCCCTACTAATAAAGTTTGAAAACAAGTGTTCTGTGGAGAATCGTTGCCTAACTACTAATGAGGATGAAGCTGAGCCACCCCAGGTGAGCTGTGCCTCTCAAAGACCCCCTCTAGAGGGGGATTCTCTCCACCTCCAAGATGCTCCTTAGCCAGAACTCAGGGAAACAAATATCTGAAAACAAGGAGCCACAGCTGCAAAAATTGTTCAATTCACTAACATTAACGCCGAAAAGAAAACCTTCTGCTGACCTCATATTCTGCTATAAAAAGGAGCAGCAGAAAATCTGGAAAAGGGTAAGTAGAGCTGTTTCGGTTTCCTCATAAAAGAACAGGGAGCAGTTCAGAAGAAACTGTGATCTCTGTAAAAACAAGACGCTATAGCTCATTTCACTCAGCAATTCTTCTGTGGTTCCAGACACAGAAGAGCACTGACTCTGAGAGGCACACCTCATAACAATTACTGCAGGGCTCTGTTCCTATGCCGCTGACCACGGACAGTTGGAGCCGTGGCTGCCATAAGCTGCTGGCCCACCCCCAGGATGGGGGCTCTGCTGACAGGTGTGGGTCAGGTTGACTTTACCGGCCAACCAGGAACCAGAAATGATGCCACTGTCCCAGTACCCTGCTCCTGGCTTCCTCGTGTCTCAATGGAGCAGAATCTGGCTGTCCTTCTTCAGGGCTTAGGCTTTCCTTCCAAAATCCTCACCGAAAATATAACTGCCTGCTTTTTTAGAGCTGTGAGAGACTGACCTCACTGTTTACAATTTGTGTATTTCACATGCTGGCATCCAATAACCAGAAATTCAAGAAAATTCAAAACTCAAAATACCTTGCCAAAACATACCCTACAATCAGGTAGCACTCAGCACTCACTTCTATAGCAATATCCCAAAATGTGTTTTTAAGTGTCAAAACAAAATTCAAAAACATATAATAAAAACTAGTACTACAGACATGTGGTATCTTAAGAAATATAAACACATGGACAAACATATGTCGTTCTATTCAGGAAGATTATAAAAACCAAACACAGACATCTGTAATACCTTCAGGAAGCTATATTAAAAGTAATGCTTCTTAATGTCTTATTAAAAAGAATTGGCAGCCTCAGACTAAATGTATTAACACTACACAGGTGTGAATATTTTAATAAGTTGCCCTGGGCACCTGTAAGCATTTCTTGGGACATAGAAATCATTCCAGCCTAAGGTGGGTATTTATTTACTCCCCACGTACCCAACCAGGACTTTCTGCAGGTTGAAGACTGTGCTTGGTGCCAGAGATGAGATGGCAAAGAAAGGCTCTTAACAGGTAGAGGTGTGGGCAGCCCCATCCTGGTGGGGAAAAAAGAGACGGTAGTAGGGTCGAAGGAAGTATTGGAGACTTTCAATGGAGACCCAAAAGGAATCAGGCCCTGTAGCCAGGAAAACTGATTTAGGTTAAGCAATGACAAGTGAATGGCGTTAACAAGGCAGACGGGGTTTAGTTTACGTAAGGGAGATAGATCCATGTCACAACTTGCTGAAGATTACCTGAACACGTGACAGAGCAAAGAATGAGTGCACTCACCTGGTTTACAAACATTTAATAAAACACCTAGTGTGCCAGGTAGGATCCCGCCTTTAAGTGACAGGAACCCTCTCAAGTGCCATCCTTTCAAAAGAACTGATAAGAAGGCAACTGTCAGTAGGGCAGAGCCACATGCAGTTAACCAAGCTCCAAAACTTCCTCTCTGCCTGGCCCTTCAGCTCTGGGAAGGCTTGTCAGGGTCCCTGAGACAGCTGCAGTCTCTCGTCCAGGAGGAGCTGAGCCACCCTTTGACTCCGCAGCCCCTTGCCGCTTCCCAGAACACCTGCTGCTGCTGAGAAGCAGGCCCTGGTTTGATGGGTGTCAGCTGCTGAGAGCACACCACCCGAGGAAATCATGCTGCAGAACTGCCGCTTTGATGAAATGCAACCATCTGATGGGCTAGGTGCACTTCAGGAAACAAGAGGTCTGGTTTTCTTTTGAAAGGAAAACTACATGGATTCCCCTCGGCATCTCCACCACCCCAGTCCACCTTCACTTCCACATCCACTTAGTTAGGGTGCTCTCACACCTGCCAGAAGTCAGGGATCTTAAGCAATCACAAGTGCCTCACACTGCCAAGTTCAGCCAGAATCCATGTGCTTCCTCCCCCTGGGGCTGCTTAAGTAATAGCAGAGTCTCTTTTCCCTACACCTCTCAAGATCCACACTTGGAAATTCAGTGCAAATCTCTTGTTCCCTTCATCTCTGGGTTTGATTTATAGAGGTTGGAAACTAATGTGCTTTTTGGCTCATGTAATGAGAAAAAGCCTTTGATTAAACACACACAGTAATTCATTTTTGAGCAAAACACAATTATTTCCACGCTGTTTTAAAAGAAAATTAAATAGACAAAGTACAAGCACTAAGTATATCAAACTCTGCTGAAGGATGACAGAGAGTGGGAAGAAAACTGTACCAAGAAGCTGGTGGAACCAAACTAAAAACCAAACATGGGGAGTGGGGGGAGACACTAATTTTTCTTACAGAAGAATCCCAAATAATTAGGGTTGCCAGATTTAACAAAATAAAAGATGCCCAGTTAAATTTGCAGTTAAGATATCATAAGGGACACACACTAAAAAATTATTCATTTTTTATCTGAAAATCAAAGTCATCTGGGTGTCCTGCAACCCTACAAATAATACATGTAATACTTCCACCTCTAGAAAGTGGAGCTTAATCCTCCTAAACTGCTTTGAGGTAACGTGTGCTTCAGGGTTTACTTAGAAGAACTAAAGAGGGAAAGGGAAAAATAGTATCACCACAGTGGAGAGACCTGGCCAATGCTACATCAACCAGGTGATCAGGTTCACATCACTGGGGATGTCACATGAGTGTCACAGATCCCCTGATATGATGAGATGAGAAGGACACTTCACCTCTGTGATGCTCTTTCCCAAACCCATAATCCCAGTCTAATCACAAAATACATGAGACAAACCCAGATTTGAAGCCATTCTACAAGATGCCTGGCCACTACCCCTCAATGTCGGAAATAGTCACAGACAATAAAATGTAAGGTGGTGCCCTGGACTGGACCTGGAACAGAAAAACGATACAAATGGAAAAACTGGTGAAATCCAAATAAAATCTGGATGTTGTTAATAGCAATGTGTCAATGTCAATTTCTTAATTCTGACAAATGAACCATGGAAAGGTAAGATGGTAACAATGGATATGCTGGATGCAGGGTATTCAGAATTCTGTATCCTCAGCAACATTTCTGGAATTTATATATATTTTTTAATTTTTTTAATGTTTGTTTATATTTGAGAGAAAGAGAGAGATGGAGCACAAATGGGGAAGGGGCAGAGAGAGAGACAGACACAGAATCTGAAGCAGCTCCAGGCTCTGAGCTGTCAGCACAGAACCTGACGCGGGGCTCGAACTCACAGACTGTAAGATCATGACCTGAGTTGAAGTTGGATGCTTAGCCAACTGAGCCACCCAGGTGCCCAACACACACACACACTTTATATATACATGTATATACATAAACATTTTTTTATAGAATCAAATGTAAGGAAATGAGAGGGTATCAGGGAAATGTTTCAAAACTCTCCAGCAAAACACAGGAAGGGAATTAATAAACCAAGAATAATAAAATACTGGTAACTATAATAAAAAAATTAAATAAGGATTTCTTTAAAAAGGAACACAGCAAATGGCAGAAGACTATGACTAGAAACTTGGCACTGGGAATCTTGTAGGTGTCACCAATCCACATCATCCTCTGTCCCAAGTAGGCCCTTTACAGGGCAACCAACCGTCCCAGTTTGCCTGAGACTGTCCCAGTTTTAGCACTGCAAGTCCCACATCCCAGAGAACCCCTCAGTTGTGGGAAAACCTAGACTTCTCAGTCTCTGTCTCCCTGTGTGTATGTATGTATGTGTGTCTGTCGCAGGTGCACATGCACACACTCATGCATACACACAAACACACACACACAGTGGGTTGAATTAAATACACAAAAAATTGGGCACAACCCCAGAATCCAGGTAATGAATTCACTTTTACAGAAAACTCTAGAATAAAACACCCTCCCCCACCAATCCACTTACCACCACTATATATTTTTACCTAATATCAGGCCTAGAAAGAAAAGAATTCCTTGCCATAGTCTATATACACAGAGTGTCTCCTTTGCATGTGCCCTTCTACAGCCCTGGCACTTCTAGAGAACCCCAAGAGTCTTGGGAAAAGCCATCCCATAAGCAGTCAGGCTACCCGAGACGGTGTGGCTTATTACTGTGCATAAACTTTGAACAGTGAGATCTGGGATTTCTCAGGCTTTGCGTAAAGCATCTGTGATAGAGAACACCACACCGAGCCCCACTCCTGCAGCAGACATCCGGACACTGAAAACAGATGCTTGCGGCACACAGTCTGAGGCACTTTCCCATCTCACACCTGCATTTAGAAACCTGAATTTGAGTAAACTAGAAAGCATTTCTCCACAGGTGCCATGTAAGGAGGACAGTAAGCTCCAAAAGTAACTAAAGAATACTGGTAGCATACCAATGACCATGCTTCATTGACCATCAAAACAACAGCAGCTAGTTACTGAGCAAGTACTATGTGCCAGCCATGTAACTGGCTATGACCCAGCAGAAGAAGCCAGGTCATAGCTGGGGGGCAACAGGGACTTTGTGAAGAAAACAAAATTACATTCAAAGGATTTCTACAAACTCGGGTTTACACATTTTCAAAAATATAAAATGGAGACTGAGGCACTGTCCCAGGATGACAAATCCAACGTGAGATCCTGGATGGGATCCTGGATTGGATCCTGGAACACAAAAGGGACACTAGTGGGAATATCAGGGAAATTCTAGTAAGAGTTGAAGATTACTTCAACTTTGTACTTACTTCGACATTATATCAATGTTCATTTCTTGATATGTATATCAATGTTCATTTCTTGATTTCTTGATAGGTTTTGATAACTGTGCTACGTTCATGTAAAATGTTAACATTAAGGGAAGTTAGAAGAGGGTACAAAAACTCCTCATTACTATTTTTACTACTTTTCTGTAAATCTAAAATTATTTCAAAATAAAAGGTTAAAAAGATATTTTGCAAATAACATGCAAGAGATTATAAAAATAAGCTCTGTGGACCAGATGCATTCTTTTGTAAAGATACTTCAAAGTTACTGAAAAGACCATAGAACTGACTTTTATTTTTTTTTTTTAATTTCAGACTACAAAGTACACCTTGCAAACAAAGGCTGCACAGGATGGGTACCTTCATCAAAGACTAAAAACTGTCATTCTTCAGGAACAGAGGTCCCAATTGCTAAGAACATTTCACTTTGTTATCAAAGCTACTTCTCATGTTTTTAATTCAGGAGCACCATTCAAACACAGTATGGGTGACCAAGGTGAATAAGCCAGGATCTTCCTGGAACTCAATTTGTCATTGGGGCCCCAGGGCCTAAACAACAGGTAGTGGTAGCCTCCCTGGGGTCCTGACTTTGGACACTGTCAGGAAGGAATCTTCAGCCATGTTGGCCTATTATGCATAACGTGGGGTGTGGGAAGGCAGAAGAATACTACATGCTAGGCACTGCGCGAGCCCCTTCCACCAAAGCACCCTGCAGAGGTGGCCCACCCTTGTTTTACAAACCAAGAGAAGCCCTCAGAGAAACTGAATGACCTGCGCAGGGAAGAACTACCAATGCTTCTAAGCCTGATGTCAATGCAGGTATGACCCTTGAGGCCAGGGGATACCTGAGAATGGCTTCCCCAGTGTGACCCTGATCACAAGGGGCAGTTGCTAGGGGCCAGCCACCACCAAGCGGCTAAGTGGGCACCATGCCACCACAGGTCTCCTGAAGACAGTGCTGAGGTGTGGCAGGGCCTCTATGAAAGCACCCAGTCATGGAAGGTGACACTGGGCACAACTGCCGATCCTGCCCCCAACCCCAGGACCAGCCTCCCTCTTAGTGATGATCTACCCTATTGGTAAAAGACACAGGACACATACTCCCAACGATGTACACTCACTAACTTATAAGTTATATACATCTTCTGCAGTACTCACATGCTAAGGACATCATAAAATAGTCCTAAAAATAGACATCTTAAAAAATGAGATACATACAAATAAAAGTGGTAATATTTACTTCTCATACTCCAAATGACTTTTTTTTTCCCCCACACCCTACCCTGGAGGCCACTGGCTTATTAAGTCTATAGCCTCTCCAGTTGGTGGGAATGCAAATTGGTGCAACCACTCTGGAAAACAGTGTGGAGGTTCCTCAAAAAATTAAAAATAGACCTACCCTATGACCCAGCAATAGCACTGCTAGGAATTTACCCAAGGGACACAGGAGTACTGATGCATAGGGGCACTTGTACCCCAATGTTTATAGCAGCACTCTCAACAATAGCCAAATTATGGAAAGAGCCTAAATGTCCATCAACTGATGAATGGATAAAGAAATTATGGTTTATAGACACAATGGAGTACTACATGGCAATGAGAAAGAATGAAATATGGCCCTTTGTAGCAGCATGGATGGAACTGGAGAGTGTTATACTAAGTGAAATAAGCCATACAGAGAAAGACAGATACCATATGGTTTCACTCTTATGTGGATCCTGAGAAACTTAACAGAAACCCATGGGGGAGGGGAAGGAAAAAAAAAAAAGAGGTTAGAGTGGAAGAGAGCCAAAGCATAAGAGACTCTTAAAAATTGAGAACTGAGGGTTGATGGGGGTGGGAGGGAGAGGAGGGTGGGTGATGGGTATTGAGGAGGGCACCTTTTGGGATGAGCACTGCGTGTGTATGGAAACCAATTTGACAATAAACTTCATATATTGAAAAAAAAAAAAAAAAGTCTATAGCCTCTCCAGTCTGTATGGCCAAGTCTCCCTTATGGAGAAGGAGGTAGGGGGAGGTGGGATTTACCACAACTGGGGACTCTAACCCAGCTCCAGGTGCTCCAGGGAGGGTGAGACCTACAGAACATCTAAACAGACCACCACCAGCAGCCCTTGTGTCACACATCTACCTTCCGTCCCCAACACACGCCACACTTCTACCAGAGCTACAGACTAAAAAGCACACTAAGCATGTCATTTGCCTGAGTAAAATCCTTCCAGGACTCCCCAGGACTTTGAAGATAAAATACAAAGTGCTTAAAATAGTGTCAAGAGCCTGTACCGGGATCCCCACCCTAATCAGTTCCCCCCACTCTCAGCTATCCCCCTCCAGCCTTCAGACCAGCTTGCGGATTCAGGACCATGCTGTGGCAGGAGCCTCCAAGAAGGCCCAAATAATCCTTGCCTCCTGGCAGTCATACCCTTACGTAGTCCCCATCCCCCTCACAGCAGATATGGCTGGCCTATGTGGCCAACAGGACATTGTCAAATGATAGTATGGGGTTGTCACTGCATGACACTATGAAATGACCAGCAAGGCTAGGTCACAGAAGACATTGCAGCTTCCACCCTGCTCTCTCTTGGATCACTTGGTCTGCGGAAGCTGGCAGCTTGCTGTGAGGACAGTCATGCAGTCCTAGAAAGAGGCATCAGGAAAGGAGTTGAGATGTCTTGCCAACAGCCAGTATCAACCTGCCAGCCATGTAAGTGAGCTACTTTGGAAGCAGACCCTCCAGCCCTCGTCAAGTTTTTAGATGGCTTTGGCCCTGGCCTGACACCTTGCCTGCAACCCCACCACAGACTCTGAGCCAAAACCACCCAGCTAAACTGCTGCTGAATTCCTGATGCTCAGAAAGCATATAAGATAATAAATACTGTTATATTAAGCCACTAAGTTTTGAGGTATTTCGTTATCTAACAATAAATACCTAATACGCTATGCTCTCTCTCCCTGTGTCTTTGCAAAAACCTGTCCCTCACTTTGAAATGTCCTATGTCCTTCTCACTTACCCATACACAGATCCTTCCTCCCTCCCTGTCTCCATCTATCTCTTAAATATACACTAATACACATACAATACACTCTGCCATAGTACCCTGGACATTCCTCTCCTAGAAAAGCTCCTAAAACAGGCTAGAATTACTTGTTTCTCTCAGCTGGGACACTGGGAGAAACTTGTGGGCAGCAATGGTCTGCAAGGACACTACAACCAGACTACAACCAGAACTGGTGGCTGGAGAAGCATGTGCTCACCCGCCACCCCTAGCTCTCCAAGAAGGCTGACCTACAATGCATCCATTGCCCTGAGATCTTCATTGATGAGAACACAACCACAAAAGCCACACCAAAGTGATGCTCCATGTGCCCTGAGCAGTTCTCCTCTTTGAAGGGCATCTAGTGCCACCTGGACAGCCACTAGCAGCGTGACTCCAACAACCAGAGTGTCAGTCCTGACCACATGCTGGGCAGGGTGGCCTACATGAGCAGTACCACACCAGACTCAAACACCTATGTAGAGCATGGCTCCACCCTGACTCCACATTGAAACCACTGCAGGACCAGAAGAAGATACAGAATAATGAACAGGGCTGGTCCAACGTGCTCTATAGCTGCCCTTCTTGCTCTAAGCAGGTCTTCAACAGCCTGGCCATGCCAAACACAGAGCCTTAACACAGTAGATACTCAACGAATACCGCATTGATGAAGGGATGCCAGGATGTTAGGATGGATGGATGGGCAGATGGACAGACAGAAGGACGGATGGATAGACAGAGAGATGATGGATAGGAAGGCACTGAAGTATGTGGGGGAAAGGGACCAGATCTGGACTCCTTCACTGTAAAGGATAAGAGCCTCACTGGCCCACCCAAGGGTGCCATTATTGCAACAGCTTTGGCAAGAGCAGGGGAAAGAGCTTCCAATCAACTTTACATTAAAGACTAAATTTCACCTACAAAGAAATCACAAGAAGCAATTTTCTGAGTCTGATCCTCCAGTCCAGTCTCTTCTGCAGCACTGCATCACTACAGAATCTGGGCCTTGCCTTAGAAGGACACCACAACAGCTGAGCCTCAGAAAGCACTAGCACAATGGGCAAGAAAATGGCCAGCCCTCTCCTGACTGAGATATCTTCAAGAACCTACTTTCTTACGCTCAGAGGTAGATACACTGTGTTCACTGTCTTATTCCTTCTTATTTGTCTTAAATAATTCATAGTAAAATTTTTTAATTGGAAAAGAATATACAGGAAATGAGCTCTGGTCATAGAAGTTCTGTTCTGATGTGTCTTTGAAAAAATAAGTATTTTGTTTTATTAAATGTAATGATCAATTCATTCTGATAGGCATATAGATCAAAGTATTTACTCAACTGTTTCATGGTTACCTTTTATGAAACTTTTCTCCCAACTGCATCAGAAAAACAAGGATCCTTCAGATGCCAGCCCTATTAAGACCCTGTCAAAGAAAAGGCCATTCCTCAGAGAGGTTAGCAATGTCCTTTTAACCTGAGTAGGATAACAAAGGGCCAGGGCACTGACAGGATGAGACCAGTAGACATAGCCAGAGACACATCATTCCTGCCTGAGGCACAGCCCCCTCCCCACAGCCCTGGACCTTTATTTCCCATTTTGGTACACCACGAAAGCAATAAAGATGACTTCAAGATAAGAGCCATAAAAACAAAGTTAATTTATCAGTAATTTTAGACTCCCTGGGCCACAATGTAATTATCTGAAGCAGCTGTATCAGTTCAACAATGTGACAGGAAAGTCAGAATAAACCAGATGGCCAGTTTATATCTGTTTAAAAGCAAACTAGAACTAAAAACAGGAGAGGGTATAATTTGACTTCTTTCCTATTCTTACCTAATTTGAATGTCAGTACAAATAGGCCAGCCTCATTCTTTTTTTTTTTTTTTTAATTTATTTATTTTGAGAGAGAGAGAAGCAGAGAGAGAGAGGGAGAGAGAGAATCCCAAATAGGCTCCATGCAGGGCTCAACCCATGACTGCGAGACCATGACCTGAGCTGATACGAGGAGTCAGATGCTTAGGGACACCTGGGTGGCTCAATCGGTTAAGCATCTGACTCTTGATTTGGCTCAGGTCATGATCTCACAGTTTGTGAGTTCAAGCCCCACATCAGGCTCTGTGCACTGACAGTGGGGAGCCTGCTTGGGATTCTCTCTCTCCCCCTCTGTCTGCCCGTCCCCTGCTTACTCTCTCTCTCTCTCTTTCAAAATAAATAAATATACTTTAAAAAAAAAGTCAAATGCTTAACTGACTGAGCCACCCAGGTACCCCTCAGCCTCATTCTTTTTTTTTTTTAACGTTTATTCATATTTTGAGAGACAGAATGTGATTGGGGAGGGGCAGAGAGAGAAGGAGACAGAATCCGAAGAAGGCTCCAGGCTCTGAACTGACAGCACAGAGCCCAACGTGGGGCCCAAACTCATAGACCATGAGATCATGACCCGAGCTGAAGTCAGACACCTAACCAACAGGCGCCCCCAGCCTCATTCTTTTTAAATGGTGCACAGTATTCTACACTATAGATATGATTTGTCTAACCTTTCCTTTACTGATGAGCATTCTAGCCATTTCCATAATGCCATACTGAGCCCCCCTATACCAATAACTTCGTGCACATGTGCACAAACTTCTGAAAGAGGTTCAAAGAAGTGAAATTCCTCAGGCCACTTATGTGTGGTTCAAATTTTGATCAACATTGCTAAACACCACCTAAACAGTTTTCACCAGGTGACAGAATAGACAACAAAGCAAGACCCACCTTCATGATGCCTACAAGAGACTCATTTCAGTCCTAAAGACACATGCAGATTGAAAGTGAAGGAACAGAAAAGCATTTATCATGCAAATAGAAGTGAAAAGAAAAATGAGGTAGCAATACCTATGAAACAAAAAAGACTAAAACACTATAAAACAAAAACGACAAACCAAATAAGAGAAATAAGAGATGAAGAAGGACACTACATTATCATAAAGGGAACAATCAAAGAAGATACAACAATTGTAAATATTTATGTGCCCAACCTGGAAGCACCCAAATACATAAAGCAGTTAATAATAAACATAAAGGAAGTGATCAATAGTAATACAATAATAGTAGAGGACTCCAGGGGTGCCTGGGTGGCTCAGTTGGTTGAGCATCCAACTCTTGATTTCGGCTTAGGTCATGATCTCACAGTTCATGAGTTCAAGCCCCATGGTGGGCTGTGTCCTGGCAGTGCAGAGCCTGGTTGGGATTCCCTCTCTCTCCCTCTCTCTCTCTCTCTCCCTCCCTCCCCCTCTGTCCCTCCCCCACCTGCGCTATCTCTCCTTCTCAAAATAAAAATAAATAAATAAATACTTTAAAAAAATAGTAGAGGACATTAAAAAAAATTACAAAAACACAATAAAAAGGGCGCCTGGGTGGCTCCGTTGGTTGAGCATCTGACTCAGCTCAGGTCATGATATTGCAGTTCGTGGGTTCGAGCCCCACATCAGGCTCTGTGCTGACAGCTTGCTCAGAGCCTGGAGTCTGCTTCGGATCCTGTGTCTCCCTCTCTCTCTCTCTGCCCCTCCCCCACTCACGGTCTGTCTCTCAAAAATAAATAAATGTAAAAAAAATTGTTTTTTTAAATTGTAGAGCATCTTTTCCAACCACACACTATGAAACCTGAAATCAACCACAACAAAAAATCTGGGAAGACCACAAATACATGGAGGTTAAATAACATGCTACTAAACAATGAATAGGTCAATCATTAAATCAAAGAGGAAATTAAAAAATTCATGGAGACAAATCAAAATACAACAGTACAATATCTGTGGGATGCATCAAAAGCAATAGCAATAAAGGCCTACCTCAAGAAGCAAGACAAATCTCAAATAAACAACCTAACCTTACACCTAAAGGAGCTAGAAAAACAAGAACTAGCAAACACAAAATCAGTAGGAAGAAGGAAATAATAAAGATTAAAACAGAAATAACTGAAATAGAAACAAACAAAACCAGATCAATGCAACCAGGACCAGGTTCTTTGCAAAGATCAAGAAAACTGATAAACCTTTAGCCAGACTCGTCAAAAAGAGAAAGAGAGACAGAGAGAGGGAGAGGGAGCGAGGGAGTGAGGAAGAGAGGGAGAGAGGGAGAGAGAGAGAGAGAGAGAGAGAGAGAGAGAGAAAGGGAGAAAGGGAGAAAAGGAGGGAGAGAGGGAGAGAGAGAGGACTCAAACAATATCAGAAATGAAAGAGGAGAAATAACACCCAATACCACAGAGATACAGAGGATTATAAGAGAATATCTGAAATATTTGAAATATATCTAAAATTACAGGCCAACAGATTAGACCACCTAGAAGAAATGGATAAATACCTAGAAACATGTTACCTCCCAAAACTGAACCAAAGAAATTAAAAATTTGAACAGACCAATGAAATTGAATCAGTAATCAAAAGACCCCCAACAAACAAAAGTCCAGGAGCAGAGACCAACATAGGTGAATTCTACCAAACATTTAAAGAAGAGTTAATACCTTCTATTCTCAAACTATTCCAAAAAAATAGAAAAGGAATGAAAACTTCAAAATTTATTCTATAAAGCCAACATTACCCTTATACCAAAGCTAGATAGAGACACCACAAAAAAAAAAAAAAAAAAAGAACTACAGGCCAATATCACTGATGAACATAGATGCAAAAATCCTCAACAAAATACTAGCAAACCAAATCCAACCAAAAACCAAGGGCACCTGGCTAGCTCAGTCAGTTGAGCATGCAACTCTTGATCTTAGGGCTGTGAGTTCAAGCCCCATGTTGGGGGTAGGGTTTACTTTAAAAAAAAAAAATGTATGTATAAAAAAAATCATTCACACACAATTACGTGGGATTTATTCCTGGGACACAAGAGTAGTTCAATATTCACAAATCAATCAACAGGATAAATCATATCAACAAGAGAAATGATAAAAACCGTATGATCATTTCAACAGATACAGAAAAAGCATCTGACAAAGTACAACATCCACTCATGATTAAAACCTTCAACAAAGATTTAGAGGGAACATACCTCGACATAATAAAGGGCATATATTAAAAGCCCACAGCTAACATCATCCTCAATGGTGAAATACTAAAAGCTTTTCCCCTAAGAACAGGAAGACAAAGATGGCCACTCTCACCACTTCTATTCAACACAGTACTGGAAGTCTTAGCCACAGCAATCAGACAACAACAACAAAAAGGCATCCACAAATTGGTAAGGAAGGGGCGTTTGGGTGGCTCAATCAGTTAAGCATCCAACTCTTGATTTCAGCTCAGGTCATGATCTCATGGTTTGTGAGTTCAAGCCCTGCAAAGGGCTCCATGCTGACAGTGTGGAGCCTGCTTGGGATTCTCTCTCTCTCTCTCTCTCTCTCTCTCTCTCTGTCCCTTCCCTGCTCATTCTCTCTCTCCATCTCTCTCTCTCTCTTTCTCTTTCTCTCTCTCTGTCTCTTTCTCTCTCAAAATAAATAAAAATCTGACTCTTGATCTTAGCTTTGGTCTTGATCTCAGGGTTGTGAGTTCAAGTCCTACACTAGGCTCCACACTGGGCATGAATCTTACTTAAAAAAAAAAATGGTAAGGAAGAAGTCAAACTTTCCCTATTTGCAGATAACATGCCACCATATACAGAAAACCATAAAGACTCCACCAAAAAACTGCTGAAACTGATAAATGAATTCAGTAAAGTCATAGGATAAAAAAATCAATGTACAGAAATTGGTTGCATTTCAATACACCAATAGTGAAACAACAGAGAAATTAAGGAAACAATCCCATTTATAACTGCACCAAAAACAATAAAATGCCCAGGAATAAATTTAACCAAGGAGATGAAAGACCTGTATTCTGAAAACTATAAAATAATGATAAAAGAAACTGAAGACACAAAGAAATAGAAAGACATTCCATATTCATGAATTGGAAGGAAAAATTTGTTAAAATGTGAATACTACCCAAAGCAATCTACACATTTAATATAATCCCTATCAAAATAGCAACAGAATTTTTCACAGAACAAATAATCCTAAAATTTGTATGAGTCACAAAAGACCCTGAATAACCAAAGCAACATAGAAAAAGAAGAATGGAGGTGGAGATATACTACAAAGATCAAGGTAGATCAAGATATACTACAAAGCTGTGGTAATAAAAACAGTATGGTACTGGCACAAAAACAGACACATATATCAATAGAACAGAATAGAAAGCCCAAAAATAAACCCACACTTATATGTTCAATTAATCTTTGACAAAGGAGGGAACAATATGCAGCAGGAGAAAGTCTCTTTCTTCAACAATGTTGGGAAAACTGAACAGCTATAGAAGAAAGTGTCCTCAACAAATGATGTTGGGAAAACTGGACAACTACATGTAAAAGAATAAAACTGGACCACTTTCTTACATCATACACAAAAATAAACTCAAAATGGATTAAAGACCTAAATGTAAGACCTGAAACCATAAAAATCCTAGAAGAGAGCACAGGCAGTAATTTCTCTGACATTAGCCATTTTTGTCGAAAAACCAACATTTTTCTAGATATGCCTCTTAAGGCAAGGGAAACAAAAGCAAAAATAAACTATTAGCACAGGCCACAGACTCAAACTATTAGGACTACACCAAAATAAAAAGCTTCTGCACAGCAAAAGAAACAATCAAAACTGAATGGGAGAAGATATTTGCAAATGATATATCTGAAAATGGGTTAGTAGCCAAAATATATAAAGAACTGATATTACTCAACACCAAAACCACAAATAATCCAATTAAAAAAATGGGCAAAAGACATGAACAGACATTTCTCCAAAGAAGACATACAGATGGCCAAGAGACACATGAAAAGATGCTTAACATCAATAATCATCAGAGAAATGCAAATCAAAACCACACTGAGCTATCACCTCACACCTGTCAGAATGGCTGCAATCAAAAACACAAGAAACAAGTGTTGATGAGGATGTGGAGAAAAAGGAACACTTGTGAATTGTTGGTAAGAATGCAAACTGGTGAAGCCACTGTGGAAAACAGTATGAGGTTCCTCAAAAAGTTAAAACTAGATTTACAAGGGGCGCCTGGGTGGCTCAGTCAGCTGAGAGTCTGACTTCAGCCTAAGTCGTGATCTCACGGTTCCTGGGTTTGAGCCCCACATTGGGCTCTGTGCTGACAGCCCAGAGCCTGGAGCCTGCTTCAGATTCTGTGTCTCCCTCTCTCTCTGCCCCTCCCCTACTCATGTTCTCTCTCAAAAATAAACATCAAAAAAAATTTGTTTTTAAATAGAATTACAATATGGTCCAGTAATTCCACTACTGGGTATTTATCCAAAGAATACAAAAACACTAATTCAAAAAGATATATACACCCCTATGTTTATTGCAGCATTATTTACAATAGCCAAACTATGGAAGCAACCCAACTGTCCATCAATAGATGAATGGATAAAGAAAATGTGATACACATCATACACACAGAGGAATATTACTCAGCTATACAAAAGAGTGGAATCTTGCCATTTGCAACAACATGTATGAATCTAGAAGATATAATGCTAAATGAAGTAAGTCAGTCAGAGAAAGACAAATACCATATGATTTTATTCATATGTGGAATTTAAGAAACAAAACAAATGAATAAAGAGAAAAAGAGACAAACCAGCAAACAGACTCTTAAATATAGTCACCACAGGGGAGACAGGTATGGGGAATGGGTGAAATAGGTGAAGAGTACACTTACCATGATGAGCACTGAGTAATGTATAGAATTGCTCAATCACTATATCATACACCTGAAACTAATGTAACACCGTAAGTTAATTATACTGGAACTAAAAAAAGTAATTAACCTTTTAAAAAAGTCTTCACCAATGGGACACCTGGTGGCTCAGTCAGCAGAGCATGCGACTTGTAATCTCAGGATCCTGAGTTCAAGCCTCACATTGCGCATGGAACCTACTTAAAAAAAAAAAAAAAAAAAGCCTTCATCAGCTTTCTCCCACCATCGGCATATTACAGTACCCATTTTCCTTGTACTCTTATCAACTGATAATATTATCTCTGTTTTATTTTTACCAATCTAAACACACACAACAATGGGATCTTATAATTTGCATTTCCTGAACACCAGTGAGATTGAGCATCTTTTCAAATCTTAGAAGCCATTTGTATTTCATACAGGAACTGCCTGAAAATAGCCTTTTCCCAGTTTCCTAATGACCTCTGGCCTTTTAAAAATTGATTTGTAGAGGCTCTTTATGGGTTCCAAGTACTAGTTATTTTTTCATAGAAAAGAAAATATTTCATAAATGGGGAGCCATGTTTCTGCATTAGAAGACTCAACATAGTAAAGTTAACTCACTGCAAAGTGATATACAGGTTTAATGCAATTCCTATCAAAATCCCATCTTAGTTTTTATCAGATACGTTTATTCTAAAATTTATATGGGAAAGCACAGGCCACAGACTCAAACAAGTCTGGAAAGGAGAATAAAGTGGAAGGAATCACTATACCCAATACTAAGGCTTACTATACAGCTAGAGTAATCAAGATAGCATGATAATGGTGGAGGGATATATACCTAGGTCAATGGAACAAAATAAGAGAGCCCAAAAATAGATCCACACAAGCAAGTCCAACTGGTTTTTGACAAAAGGATAAAAGTGGAGGAAAAGACAGCCTTTTCAACAAATGGTGCTGGATCAATTGGACATCAGTAAGCAAAAAGAGAAATCACTTACCCTAAAGATAGGTGAACCGAATCTATGTCCTGGCAGTGATATTATACTGTACTTTTATAAGATACTGACATTAAACTGGATGAAGGGTATGCAATATCTCACTGTATTATTCCTTAAAACTGCATGTGAACCTATAACTACCTCAATGAAAAATTCGATTTTAAAATGTTAAAAATAGGAGACAAGGCTTTGGAAATCACTCCCATGATATCCTTGTTTGTACAAATAAAGCTGATTTTGTGAAAGTGAGAGAGAGAGAAGAAAAGAAAAGATGAAAATATTTTCTCCTAGTCTAACTTTATGTATTTATTTTTGGTTGTCAAATGATCCTTTATTGAAATATTTTCCTTTGTAGTTCCTAACTAGCTGAACATTCCTCTGCACCACTGTCATGTCATCTATGATGTCAGGAGGGTGGTGGCCATCAATATTGCAGCCCACAGACTGAGTAGTCCCCAAGATGTCTTTAATGGTTCCAGAGAGCTCTCTAGCTACCGAACGGTGCTGCATCTGTTGGCCAATGGTGACAATCTCATCAAAAGTGATATTTTCACCGTGTTTAATGGTTTTTTTTTTTCTGTCTCTTGGTGGTTCCTCAATAATCAAGACAGGCAGAACATACGTACCACTTCAACCTGGGCCTCTCTGTTCTGAATGGTCAGTTTCACTGTAATTAATCCTCAGACCCTTCCAATCCCTGGCTGCCGTGGTGATGTCATCACTAACCTTTATTGGAGACAGAACCAAGGGGCCAATCTTGGGGGCCAGGGCAGATGTGGCACCAATTCCCCAACCAGTGCACCTGAGGTACATGGTTTGATCTCATTGGGGTCGAACTTAGGCGGCTGGTGTCGAATGAACCGAAGAAAGTTGCACCTTGGCCTCCTCCAAGCCAAAAGCCAAAGACTCTCCTAGTCTAACTTTTATCTTCTAAATTTCTTTTCTTTTAAAGTTTTATTTATTTAAGTAACCTCTACACCCCATGTGGGGCTCAAACTCATGACCCTAAGATCAAGAGTCACATGTTCCTCTGACTAAGCCAGCCAGCTGTCCCTATCTTCCAAATTTCTTTATATATATGAAGGGTTAATTTTTATCCAGTAAAATTTACTTCTCTGTGTTTCCTGAATTTATCTAATTTTTTAATGCTTTGCAATCTTCTTGAAGTTGCTAAAAAGAGCATCTATTTTAAAAAGTCTTTTATGCTAAAGGAAGAAGTCTTTAAAAGTACTGTTTTAATTAGCCATAAGAAACCCTATGAAAGATAATAAAATTAAATAAACCTACTAAACATGATCTTAAACAAATGATGTTTTTGTGATCTCAATTTCAGGCTTAATTGATATGACAAGAAAAGAGAAATTAAACATGATGAATAGAATGGAAAAAGCATATGTGTATGTAGCTGCTCATGAAGGAGGGAGATAAGATTCTATAAAGCCAGGTAAATGTTAGAGCACACCCATTTCCCCCAACCCATATCAGCCTAAGTAAGCAGTCACAGTGGGGGCAACAGGGCCAAAAGTGCAAACCAACAACAGGCATTGCTTTTGGTCAAGTTTTTCAACACCTGACTCAGGATCTACCCATCAGACTATATCACAGAAAGATGCCTGTTCCATTTTTCTTGTGAGGTGCACAAAAAGACCTTATTTTGAAATTGTAGATTCTTAAGAAATCAGCCATGCACATTTGAGTTATCTGTACTTATATGTGTTCTTTTTTTAAAGAACATATTCATTCAGACATCCCAGATATCTTAAAAGCATTATAAATGATAAAGTTCCATTTTCAGTGCCTAAAATGTGCCAGATGCCATTTCGGGTGCTTTATCTACTTTCTACGAGGAAGGGTGAGTAACCTGTCCAAAGCCACACAGCTAGGCAGTGTTGAACCAGATCGAATGCCTTAGAGTGCTACACCTCAAAGTGCAGGCTCATGTTGCACCACACAGCCACAGTTTCAACTGCTAACCAGTGTCCCAGCCTTAAGTAAGTGGGCAAGCTGGCTGTACCAAAAATTCTTCCTTTGATATTAACATGGGCTATGTTAGTAACAAATATTATCTCTTAGGGCACCTGGGTGGCTCAGGAGGTTGAGCGTCTGACTCCTGACTTCAGTTCAGGTCATGATCCCAGGGTTGTGGAATCAAGCCCTGAGTCGGGCTCTGCACGGAGCATGGAGCCTTCTTAAGATATCCTCCCTCTCCCTCTCCCTCCCTCTATGTCTCTCTCTCTCTTCCCTCCTCTGCCCCTCTCTCCCACTCATTCTTTCTCCCTTTCTCAAAAATAAAAAAGAAATATGAATTGAGATCATACCATGCATATTTTCAGATCACAACACTATGAAACTTGAAATCAACCATAGGAAAAAGTTTGGAAAACCTCCAAATGCATGGAGGTTAAAGAACACCCTACTAAAGAATGAACGGGTCAACCAGGTAATTAAAGAAGAAATTTAAAAATATATGGACACAAGTCAAAATGAAAACATGCCAGTCCAAACCTTTTGGGATGCAGCAAAGGCAGTCCTAAGAGGAAAATACACTGCAATCCAGACCTATCTCAAGAGAGGAGAAATATCCCAAATACAAAATCTAACAGCACACCTAAAGGAACTAGAAACAGAACGGCAAAGAAACCCCAAGGACAACAGAAGAAGAGAAATAATAAAGACTGGAGCAGAAATAACACAGAATCCAAAAACACAGAAAAGATCAATTAACCTAAGAGCTGCTTTTTGAAAAAAAAAAAAATTGATACATCCCTAGCCAAACTTCTCAAAAAGAAAAGAGAAAGGAACCAATTAGATAAAATCACTACTGAAATTGGACTTAACACAACCAACCATTCAGAAACACAGTTAGCAGAGAATTCTATGAAAAAATTAGATGCCAACAAACTGGACAACCTGGAAGAAATGGACAAATTCCTAGACAACCACACACTACCAAAACTCAAACGGGAAGAAACAGAAAATTTGAACAGACCCATAACTAGTGAAGAAATTGAATCAGTTATCAAAAATCTCTCAACAAATTAGAGTCCTAGGCCAGATGGCTTCCCAGGGGAATTCTACCAGACATTTAAAGCAGAGTTAAAACCTCTCCTTCTCAAGCTGTTCCAGAAAATAGAAACAGAAGGAAAGCTGCTGGACTCATTCTATGAATCCAGCATTACCTTGATTCCCAAACCAGACAGAGACCCCACAAAAAAGGAGAATTACAGGCCAATATCCCTGATGAACATGGATGCAACTATTCTCAACAAGATACCAGCAAATCAAATTCAACAGCATATAAAAAGAATTATTCACCATGATCAAGAGGGATTCATTCCTGGGCTGTAGGGCTGGTTCAACATTTGCAAATCAATCAATGTGATACATCACATTAAGAAAAGAAAAGATAAGAACCATATGATCCTGTCAATCGATGCAGAAAAAGCATTTGACAAAAGTCAGCATCCTTTCTTAATAAAAACCCTCAAGAAAGTCGGGATAGAAGGAACATACTTAAACATCATAAAAGCCATTTATGAAAAGCCCACAGCTAATATCATCCTCAATGGGGAAAAACTGAGAGCTTTCCCCCTGAGATCAGGAACATGACAGGGATGTCCACTCTCACTGCTGTTGAAGGAAATCAAAGGCATCTAATTGGCACAGATGGAAGTCAAGCTTTCACTTTTTGCAGATGGCATGATATTATACATGGAAAACCTGATAGACTCCACCAAAAGTCTGCCAGAACTGACACATGAATTCAGCAAAGTTTCAGGATACAAAGTCAATGTACAGAAATCAGTTGCATTCTTATACATTAATAATGAAGCAACAGAAAGACAAATAAAGAATCTAATCCCATTCACAACTGCACCAAGAATCATAAAATACCTAGGAATAAACCTAACCAAAGATGTAAAAGATCTGTATGCTGAAAAATATAGAAAACGTATGAAGGAAATTGAAGAAGATACACAAAAAAAATGGAAAAACATTCCATGCTCATGGATTGGAAGAACAAATATTGTTAACATGTCAATACTACCCAAAGCAATCTACACATTGAAAACAATCCCAATCAAAATTGCACCAGCATTCTTCTCAAAGCTAGAACAAACAATCCTAAAATTTGTATGGAACCACAAAAGACCCCAAATAGCCAAAGTAATGTTGAAAAACAAAACCAAAGCAGGAGGCATCACAATCCCAGGCTTTAGCCTCCACTACAAAGCTGTAATCATCAAGACAGTATGGTCTTGGCACAAAAACAGACACAAAGACCAATGGAATAGAATAGAGAATCCCGAATTGGACCCACAAATGTACAGCCAACTAATATTTGACACATCAGAAAACAGTATCCAATGGAAAAAAGACAGTCTCCTTAGCAAATGGTGCTGGGAGAACTGGACAGCAACATGCAGAAGAATGAAACTAGACCACTTTCTCACACCATTCACAAAAATAAACTGAAAATGGATGAAGGACCTGAATGTGAGACAGGAAACCATCAAAACCCTCGAGGAGAAAGCAGGAAAAAACCTCTTTGACCTCAGCTGCAGCAATTTCTTGCTTGACACATCTCCAAAGGCAAGGGAATTAAAAGCAAAAATGAACTAATGGGATCTCATCAAGATAAAGAGCTTCTGCACAGCGAAGGAAACAATCAGCAAAACTAAAAGGCAGCCTATGGAATGGGAGAAGATATTTGCAAATGACATATCAGATAAAGGGTTAGTATCTAAAATCTATAAAGAACTCACCAAATTCCACACCCAAAAAACAAATAATCCAGTGAAGAAATGGGAAGAAGACATGAATAGACACTTTTCTAAAGAAGACATCCACATGGCCAAGAGACACATGAAAAGATGCTCAACGTCATTCCTCATCAGGGAAATACAAACCAAAACCACACTGAGATACCACCTCACGCCAGTCCGAGTGGCTAAAATGAACAAATCAGAAGACTATAGATGCTGGTGAGGATGCGGAGAAACAGGAACCGTCTTGCACTTTTGGTGGGAATGCAAACTGGTGCAGCCATTCTGGAAAACAGTGTGGAGATTCCTCAAAAAATTAAAAATAGATCTACCATATGACCCAGCAATAGCACTGCTAGGAATTTACCCAAGGGATACGGGAGTGCTGATGCACAGGGGCACTTGTACCCCAATATTTATAGCAGCACTTTCAACAATAGCCGAATTATGGAAAGAGCCTAAATGTCCATCAACTGACGAATGGATAAAGAAGATGTGGTTTATATACACAATGGAATACTACTTGGCAATGAGAAAGAATGAAATATGGCCATTTGTAGCAACATGGAAAGAACTGGAGAGTATTATGCTAAGTGAAATAAGTCAGGCAGAAAAAGACAGATACCATATGTTTTCACTCATTGTGGATCCTGAGAAACTTAACAGTAGACCAAGGGGGAGGGAAAGGGGGTAAAAAGTTACAGAAAGGGAGAGAGGCAAACCATAAGAGACTCTTAAATACTGAGAACAAACTGAGGGTTGATGGGGGGTGGGGGGGAGGGGAAAGTGGGTGATGGGCATGGAGGAGGGCACCTTTTGGGATGAACATTGGGTGTTGTATGGAAACCAATTTGACAATAAATTATATACATATAAAAATAATAATAAATAAGTATTTTAAATTAAAAAATAATAAATAAATAATAAAGTAAAATAAATATTACCTCAGAAAAACAGAAGCATAAATTTTTTTTTTAAAAAAATTTTTTTTTTTTTTCAACGTTTATTTATTTTTGGGACAGAGAGAGACAGAGCATGAATGGGGGAGGGGCAGAGAGAGAGGGAGACACAGAATCGGAAACAGGCTCCAGGCTCTGAGCCATCAGCCCAGAGCCTGACGCGGGGCTCGAACTCCCGGACCGCGAGATCGTGACCTGGCTGAAGTCGGACGCTTAACCGACTGCGCCACCCAGGCGCCCCAAGAAGCATAAATTTTTAAGTCAATCATGCTTAAACAGTGAGATAAGAAAAACAAATAGTATCAACAAAATGAAAAGACAACCAAATGAATGGGAAAAACTATTTGCAAGTCATATATAAGATAAGGGGTTAATATCCAAAATACATAAGAAACTCATACAACACAACAGCAAAAAAACTCCCAATAATGTTGTTTTGTAAATGGGCAGAAGACCTTGAACAGGCATT
The DNA here is from genome assembly GCF_016509475.1 of Prionailurus bengalensis. Taxonomy (NCBI): domain Eukaryota; kingdom Metazoa; phylum Chordata; class Mammalia; order Carnivora; family Felidae; genus Prionailurus; species Prionailurus bengalensis. The sequence goes on along the minus strand of NC_057354.1, from coordinate 43,809,247 downwards.
TTCCAAATGCCCAATAGGTATATGAAAATAAGTTCAACATGACTAATCATCAGAGAAATGCAAATCAAACCACTCACACTTGCTGGAATGGCTATCATCAAAAAGACAAGAGATAACAAATGCTGGTGAGGATGTGGAGAAAAGGGAAGGAACCCTTAGTGGTGACAATGGAAACTGGTATAGCCATGATGGAAAACAGTATGAAGGCTCTTCAAAAAGTTAAAAATAGAAAAAACAGAACTATTGTATGATCCACCAACTGCACTTCTGGATAAACATCTAAAGGAAATGAAATCACTGTCTTGAAGAAATATCTGCACCCCTAAGTTAATTACAGCATTATTCATAATAGCCAAAACATAGAAACAACCTAAGTGTCCATCAACAGATAAGTGGATAAAGAAAGTGTGATATATCTATCTCTATCTATCTACCTATCTAGCTAGCTAGCTAATGCAATATTATTCAGCCATAAAAAAAGACAGAAAGAGATCCTGCATTTGCAACAACATGGATGGATCATGAGGACATTATGCTAAATGAATAAGTTAGACAAAGACAAATACTGTATAATCTCCTTGTATGTGCAATCTAAATTAACAAAATACTAATAAAGGGATAGAATGATGCTTGCCAGGGGCTAGGGAGTGGGGGAAATGGGGAGAATGTTAGTTAAAGAATACAAAATTTTTGTTATAAGATAAATAAATTCTGAGGATGTTATGTACAGCATGGTGACTATATTAATACTGTTCTACAGACTTGAAAGTTGTTAAGAGAATAATCTTAAATGTTCCCGCCACCAAAGAAAACTTGTAATTCTCAATGTGGTAATCATTTCACAATATATATGTGTATTTAATTATCACATTGTGCACCTTAAACTTACACAATGCTATATGTCAATTACATCTCAATAAAGCTGGCAAAAAAATGGAGCGCCTGGGTGGCTCAGTTGGTTAAGCACCCGGCTTCAGCTAAGGTCATGATCTCACGTAGGGGTTCCAGCCTCACATAGGGCTCTGTGCTGACAGCTTGGAGCCTGGAGCCTGCTTCGGATTCTGTGTCTCCCTCTCTCTTCCTCTCTCTCTCTCTCTCTCTCTCTCTCTCTCAAAACTAAATAAACATTAAAAAATAATAATAGGGGCGCCTGGGTGGCGCAGTCGGTTAAGCGTCCGACTTCAGCCAGGTCACGATCTCGCGGTCCGGGAGTTCGAGCCCCGCGTCAGGATCTGGGCTGATGGCTCAGAGCCTGGAGCCTGTTTCCGTTTCTGTGTCTCCCTCTCTCTCTGCCCCTCGCCCGTTCATGCTCTGTCTCTCTCTGTCCCAAAAATAAATAAACGTTGAAAAAAAAATTAAAATAATAATAATAATAATAAATTTTTAAAAACGAAATAAATCTGGCAGAAAAAAGAAAAACAGTAAAGTCATGAATCTCTCTTCTTATACTCCTACTAACCAAATTACCTGTGTATTTATTGGGGGTTGAACACAAACTACAAATCATTAGCGGCCATTGAGAAATGAAACTGGATGGCACAATTCCTTCATTTCAGAAAACAAAAAAAAAGGCACATTTCATCAACACTTTCATGTATTAATATCTATTGCAAAGACATAAAACATTACAAGCATTCAGTTATAGAAATTAAGCATGAACAGAAAAGAGAATGGTAACAGTTTGATATTTAGACTTAAAATTAAATTTTTTTATAAACTTTAATTGTTTTAATTAAGTAAACTATCCCCAATGTGGGGTTCGAACTTACAACCCTGAAACCAAGAGTCACTTGCTCTACTGACTGAACCAGCTAGATGCCCCTTTACATCTTTAAATCCACATACAGCCCAAACCTTTAAGCTCTCTCCCTGGAATGCTTCTTCCCCCAGATATCCACGTAAAGGTGCTTAATAATAATAACTTTGTGTGGACAGATGTAACACTAATGAGCAAACCTTACAGCAAAACACTGGGCACCAAATATTTATGATAATTCAAGCTTTTCCTACCTCTAACATGAATTTTCAGAAATCTTTGCCTGACCTTAAGTTCACTCTTTAGCCATTTCTCCAAGATCTGTCACTCAAATCTCAGGGACCATAGCCCACACATTCAGCCATGGACCTCATAAACGACCATTAGACTGAGGCCCTTGAGTGAATTTTTGCCTTCCCACAATGAAAGAGCAAAAGAGAATCCTTAGATTTGAAACACTGATCTACGAAAAGAAGTCAGAGGCAAACATTTGCGACAGGCCAAATGGCGATGGCAAAGAGGGGAAAGGCCCAATCCTAGATAGAATAGCTCTAAAGAAAATTCCAAATGGACTTGTCACTTAGATTTAAACTTCCTTACAGAACTATGAAGGTTCCCCACCCACCCTCCACACACACCAAGCCCATGGCTTTGACCTTACAGCTCCTCATAATAAAGGCACTTGTAGTCACTGGTATTTCTATCCCGCACAAAAATAAATAAAGCTCAATACTAAAACATCTAGTCTGAAAAATACCTCAGTTGCTTCCAAGTACTGAACAAATCTCACTGCATTTTTTAAATCTCTCTCATTATCACGATTGATATTCCCATAACACACTGCATAATTCATGTATCCCCTCACACTCAACTGCATCCTTCAAAACAGCCCATGAGGTCCACAGGGCAGAGATAACCATCCTCTTTAACCCCCATGACGATCTTGCAGGCAGCAGAGGTCAATACTGGAATTCAAGCCTCTGACTCAAACTCTCTACTTCTGCCTACCAAACTTCAATGTTAATGAGACCCGTTTTCTTTTTCTTTTTTTTGAGAGAGTGAATGTAGATGCACACACACACACGTAAAAGTGGGGGAGGGAGGGAGAATCTCAAAGAGCCTCCACACTTCAGCACAAAGCCCAATGTGGGGCTGGATCTCACCAACTGCAGGATCATGCATGACCTGAGCCAAAATCAAGAGTCGGATGCTTTAACCAACTGAGCCACCCAGGTACTCCGGCCTACTTTCTTTTGATAGTTCTTGGTTTTGATTTTTCATTAAAATCCAAAATACCACAATGGCCACAAGAGCCAAATATCCAGTAGTATGTAATTGTAATTAATGTTGTTTTCAATAAATGACACATACAGTATTACAGAGCCTTGTCGCTTCTCTATCTCCCACTGTGGTAGCCAGCCGCCAAGACAGCACATAAGAATTTTTACTTCCTAGTATTCAGGCCTTGCATACTCCCTTCCCACAGTGAGTAGGGCTAACCTATGTAACCAACAGATATTGTGGAAATGATGGTGTGTGACTTGTGATCCACCTTGCTCTCTCTTGAACTGTTTACCCTAGGGTAAGCCAGCTGCCACATTATAAGCCACATCAAACAAATCCATAGAGAGTCTCATGTGGAGAAGAATCAAGGCCTCCCACCAGTAGCCAAGCCCAAACTGCCAGTCCCGTGGACCAACTTGAAAGCACATTCTCCAGCCCCAGTCAAGCCTTCATATGACTACAGAGCCAACTGATAACTACAACCTCACAAGAGACCCTGAGCCAGAACTACCCAGTGAAGCCAATCCTGAATCCCTGACTCACAAGAAGTATATGAGTTATTGTTATTTTAAGCCATTAAGTTTTGGGTAATTTGTTCCACAGCAATAAAGCACTAATATACATACCCCTATTTCTTTACAAGGTTCCAGGCACTCAGTAGACTTGAATTAAGGCAGCAGTTAGAATGATTTTCCGCTGAATGATCCAGACTTCCTCAATCTGACCCTTGTGTGTCTAAGCCCATATTTGGATAACCCAATTAATTAAGGTTAGAGATGTTATCTGTGGCCACAGAGGAGGTTATGGAAAAGTGATGATTAAAGCAGTTTTAGGTCATATTTATCTTAAAAGTCCCCAAGACTACTGGAGGTTCTCTGTCTACTGTCTAATAAATAAAGTCTTTCCTTCCCCTGATTTGTTCTGGCATATTGACAACAAAGTAGTAATGCATGAACTACAAAAGGCCCAGTGCTAGCTTACATGTTACTCAGCAATGTGGGGCCTAGACTCGAGTACTTGGGGGATTCTCAGTTCATCCTGCTGACTTATAAAGTAAGTGACACCTGTAAGCAAAGACAGACCACCTATGGGAGAGGAGGATGTGCAAACAGGAAGCTGAGAACAACTCTGGTTTTAATAATGATACCACTGCCTATGACAAAATTCAAACAAGATTTGTAGACTAGTACATCCATGTTAATTTTCTGGTTTCAATCATTATACTATGCTTATGAAAGATGCTAATGTTAGGGAAAGTTTGAGTAGGCCCCCTGTGTACTATTTTCACAACTTTTTAAAATAGTAGTCTCCCCTTACCAAAGGTTTTGTTTTTCATGGTTTCAGTTATCCGTGGTAAAATGTGGTCATCAAGCAGATGATCCTCCTTCTGACATTATCATCAGAAGGTTAATACTAGCCCAATAATACATCACAGTGCCTACATCATTCACCACACCTCATCACATAGACATTTTATCATCTCACATTACAAGAGGGGTGAGTACAGTACAAGAAGATATTTGAGAGAGACACCATATTCACGTAACTTTCATTACAGTACATTGTTATAATTTTTCCTATTGTATCATTAGTTGTTGCTATTTTTACTGTGCCTAATTCATAAAGTAAACTTTACCATAGATATATGTCCAGATAGGACAAAACATAGTATATGTAAGGTTCAGTACTATCTGCAGTTTCAAGCATCTACTAGGGATTCTGGAACATATCACCCACAGATGTCTATTTCAAAATTAAAAAGTCTAAAAATTAAAATACATTTAAAGCAACAACAAAAAAGAATACTGCCACTAAAATGTAAATAACACTAAATCCATTCCTTGAAAGGCTCTGATGCTGGACTTACAGAATGTACTTGGAAAGGCTATGCCAAAATGGTCAAAACGCTTGATTTCAAACCACCTATTCCCTGGTGGGCATACTTCAAGTGTCTGGGAGTGCATTACACTTTATGTTCTCAGCCTCTCATGAAGTGATTCAGATGGGAACATGAGCAGAGGTGATGCATAAGAGTTGATGAGGTGACTCTACTGCTTTCTTCCCCTGCCTAGGAGGCCAGTGTTATAAACTGGAGGGACCCTGGACCCCCAAGTCAGCAAATGGAGTAGATCCCCTCCAAACCATGTTATACTTTGGTGAGATTAACTGTGAGTTAAACCACAGAGATTCTGAGTTTGTGTGCTGTAGCAGCTAGCATTTAAGATAATCCCAATAAAGATATTTCCATTCAGAAAATAACTGACCTAGGGGCACCTGGGAGGCTTAGTTGGTTAAGCATCCGACTTTGGCTCAGGTCACAATCTCATAGTCTGTGCGTTGGAGCCCTGCGTTGGGCTCTGTGCTGACAGCTCAGAGTCTGGAGCCTTCTTTGGATTCTGTGTCTCCCCATCTCTCTGCCCCTCCCCGACTCCTGTTCACTTGCATGCACACACCCACTCTCTCACTCTCTCTCAAAAATAAACATTTAAAAAAAGGGAAAAAAGAAAATAACTGACCTAGAACTAATAAGAAAAGGGCAAGATTGCTAAAATTGATCAGGTTACAATAATATCTTCATAGGGGAGAATGAAAATATTCAAGCTTCTTTCGTATTTAGATGTTCCTTCCATTGTCCTAAAGAAATATACAAAGAGGCAAAGATTTACATACAAGCAAGTTTACTGCTACACTGACTGTGTTAGGAAAAAAAATTAAAACAAACTAAATCAAATAGGGAAGAAGACAGCAAATACGGAAAGAAGACATTCAGTGAAAAATTTTCTGTGGTCCCCACCACAGTCCCTCTCTGATGTGTGTTCTGCCCCATACCTCTCTCCAGCTGAACTCAACCAGCAGGGCCCACAGCCATGCCATGCATACAGGAATACCCAAGAAATGTGAATTTTCTGTAATGGATGATAGTTACTGATACAGGATGATGACTATATGGAGATTTGTTACACTATCCTCTCTATGTGAGTGTGAAGTTTTCTACAGTACAAAGTTTTAAAAATGTGTATTTCAGAAAAAATTGCCATAATTAAAACTGACTAACCCTTGTAATAAACAGAAATTATGATGTTCACTAAAAGAGGCAGGAAAACTAACCCAGGCAAATAAAGCAATTAGTCTAGTACATCAGTGGCTAGAATGGGCTGCTAGCTGATTAACTCATTAGTCTACCATAATCACTCACATAAATTCAGTGGTAATCGAAGCTATTTGTATCTACATTAACTTAAGAGAGTTCCTGAGCTTGTCTGAAAAACAAAGATATTGAATAGGCAGCATTCCCAATGGACCCTCATTTCCTACACTGTACTGCAAACCCTAAATTTCAGGGTTCTTGTCTTGGTGTTACTGAAATTAAATTTAAATGTGATTATCATAACACAGCTAAACATTATAATAACTAAAAAACACTCTTTGAAATAACTTTATAATCTAAATTAAAGATTAAAATAAAATGTGGAAACATGATCCATATACATGTGTTCATTTTCCAAGCCATGATTATTTTTTAAAATAAAAATGCTGGGGCACCTGGGTGGCTCAGTCGGTTGAGCATCCGACTTCGGCTCAGGTCATGATCTCACAGTACGTGGGTTCGAGCCCCGCGTTGGGCTCTGTGCTGACAGCTCAGAGCCTGAGCCTGTTTCGGATTCTGTGTCTCCCTCTTTCTCTGACCCTCCCCTGTTCATGCTCTCTCTGTCTCAAAAATAAATAAATGTTTAAAAAACTAAAGTAAAAAGTAAAGTAAAGTAAAAAGTAAAGTAGAAAGTAAACTAAAGCAAACTAAACTAAACTAAACTAAAATAAAATAAAATAAAAATGCTAACAATAATACAATCTTAACCAAAAGAGCACTGTTAATATTGAGTAATGTTCAAAAAAGGGGGGTCTTTTAACAGTGTAAGACACTTATTTGCATATGTATAAAACTGAAGCTTCCCTTACTAAGCTAACATTTTACAAAATAAATTTTTTTTCCAGCCTGTCAAACTCAGACAATGCCTCTGACTGTGAGATAAAGAGGTTCTGGAGGTGGACCAGTGATTTCCAGAGCTCTGGCCTGGAGAAATAACCACAGAATGGGTAAGCTCCAAAGAACAGCTTTGCAAGCAGATACTGAGGGACTTTGGTCAATACCATCCAACCCTTGGGGAGACCCATAAACCTCAGGTCTCCTGGAGTTAGCTGGAAGACAAAGAAGCACCCACTAGCCTGAGAAATCCTGAGGCTTCATTTGTTTAAACAGACCACATAATAAATCAGAAAGATGGTAGTTAAGAAAATAAAGTCAGAAATCTGAGGTAGTGCAGTCTGAAAGACTGTCTCCTGTGGCGGCGTCAGTGTGGCTCAGTCAGTTAAAGTGCCTAACTTTTGATTGTGGCTCACAGCATGATCTCACATTTCATGAGTTCAAGCCTACAATAGGGTCAGTGCTAACAGAGCAGGACCTACTTGGGATTCTCTATCTCGCTCCCTCTTTGCCTCTCTCTCTTTCTCTCTCAAAAATAAACATTTAAAAAATAAAATAAAAATAAAATAAAATTTAAAAAGACCCTTATGTCAGAACCCAGCTCTCCTACCTAATGGCCATGTCTCATGACCTTGAACCAGTCACTTAAAGTGAAAACTGAGCTGCTCCCCTCTCACAGTGCTTGTGTGGGTCACGTGGTTGGATGTGGAACTTATCAGTTCTCAAATCTGTTTTTATTAACAATCATAGTCTGGTATTTATTACAATCCTCCTTCATGTATAACAATTTCATTTTTGAAAGGCACAAGTGTACCTTTAGAGTTACACGTTTCAAAAAAGAAACCATTTCACAGTATTTCATTTGAAAAAAGGAGCACCTGGGTGGCTCAGTCAATAAAGCTCATGAGTTCGAGTCCCACATTGGGCTCTATGCTGACAGCATGGAGCCTGCCATGGATTCTGTCTCCCTCTCTCTCTGCCCCTCCCCCACACACTATCTCTCTTCCAAAATAAATAAGCTTTAAAAAAAAAAAAAAAATAGGGAGGAGAGACCAAGATGGCGGAGCAGCATGGAAGTTTTCTACTTCTCTCGTCCCTGAAATGCAGCTAGATCAGCACCAAACCATTTTGCACACCTAGAAAATTGCTCTGAGGATTAACACAATCTGCAAAATTTGAGCTACAGAACTCAGGAGGCAGGCGGCGCCTAGAGGTGAAATGGGAGAGAGAAGCCACGGAGGGTAGAAAGCTGTTTTTGCTTGTGGAAAGAGGACAGAGATGGGGGGCGGGGAACAGAAGAAAAAGTACTCCCCCTGAAAGCAGCTGGAGAGAAAGAGTGGAAACACCCATAAGGGACTGAACAAGAAAGAGTGAAAGGAAAAAGGAGAAAGGAAATAAGGAGAGGGTTTCAATACCATTAGGACTCTATAAACAGAGGAGCACAGAGTCTGAAACTCCACAGCTCAATACTTGGAGGAGCTCTGGTGGGAAGGGCAAATCCCCAGGGACAGACAGCGAGGTCCGAGGAGTCCTTGGCCCACATAGGAAGAGGCAGTCCCCTGCTGAGAGGACATTTGGTACAGGCCAAGGGGCCTCCCCACAGGCAAAGGTCCCAGCAGACCCCAAAGAACAGCCATGTCTGCTGGTGTTGAAACAAGGACTTCAGGAGGCAGTGAAGCCCAGCACCAGATGTGTGTTGGTAAATCTACCATAATCCCTGAAATGCTGCTGCTACATGATCATGCAAACTTTTTGTGGGGTGGGCTGGCACCCAGCTGCAGTCTCTGGGCACCTGCAGTTGTGCAGTCAAGCAAGCGTTCCTGGGGTGGGCCAGCACCTGGCCATTGCTTGGCAAGACCCTCCCCCAAAGGGTCTAAGTGGGTCCAAGCCATAGAGCCCTGGGAAGTGAGGGGTTTGGAAACACAGCCACATCTGAAATAAAATTCAGTAGGGAAGTGCCACCTGGCAGGTTGACGGCTTGGTCAGGGACAGTGTAGGAGCAGGGAGTGGATGGAAGCCAAAGACACAGGAGGGGTGCTTGACTGCCAATCTGAGACCGCACAGAGTTCTGATGCTAGAGACTGGGAAACTGGGTGACACCATTTTCACTTCTCCCACACATGCACATACATGCATACAGGCACCACAACGATCTACACCAGTAAGGTAAGCAGAGCCATCTAGTGGAGAATGGAGCTGTTACACCAAGCCTCAGCCACCTGCACCAACCAAGCTCTAGAGGACCACCACAGTCTCTCCACCTGCTTAGTTTACTGACTATAAAGTGCTTCAAAGTTTGACTTCTTTTGGAAACTGGATGTAATTTCATTCATATTTCACTCTGTCTGCCGGTCCATCTATTCAATTTTCTTTCCTTTTTCTTATTCTTGAATACAGAAGGAAAAAATTTACGTTCATCTTCCATTTTTATAAAAGAAGATTTTTCTTTAATTTTTCCTACTATATTTTTTATAAATTTTTTGTCATTCTATTTTACCTTATTCATTTCACTGTATTGTTTTTTGTATTCACTTTTTTAATTTTTAAAAAATCTCCTACCTTTTTTTCTTTTTCTTTTCTTTCCCTTTCTTCTCTATTCTATCAAGCTTCCTCCAACAAGCAGACCAAAACACACCTAGGATCTAGCTTCCTTTATATGATTTTTTTTGTGTTGTTTTAAATTTTTTAATTTTTATTTTTTATTTTACTAATTAATTCTTTTTCTTTCTCCAAAATGACAAAATGAAGGAATTCACCCCAAAAGAAAGAACAGTAAGTGAAGACATCCAGGGACTTAATCAACACAGATATAAACAAGATGTCTGAACCAGAATTTAGAACCACAATAGTAAGAATACTAGCTGGGGTTAAAAAAGCATAGAAGACACATCCCTTTCTGCGGAGATAAAAGTAATAACATCTAGTCAGGCCGAAATTAAAAATGCTATAACCAAGACACAATCTCAAATGAAGACTGCACTACAGCAAGGATGGATGTAGCAAAACAGTTAGCAGTGCTACAGAAGGTAAAATTATAGAGAATAATGAAGCAGAAAAAAGGGAACAGGGAAACAGTCAAAAGATCACAATACAAGACTTAGAGAACTCAGTGACTTACTAAAAAGAAATAATATATGAATCACGGGAGTCCCAGAAGATGGAGAGAGAAAAAGGGACAGAATGTTTATGTGAGCAAATTATACCAAAACTTTCCTAATCTGAGGAAAGACATAGATATCAAAATCCAAGAAGCACAGAGAGCTCCCATTAGACTCAACAAAAACTGACCATCAAAAAGGCATATTATAGTCAATTCACAAAATAGATAAGAAAAGAATGATGAAAGCAGCAAGGGGAAAAAAGAGTCCTTAAACTATAAGGAAAGACCAGGTTTGCAGCAGATCTATCCACAGAAATTTGGCAGGCCAGGAAGGAGTAACAAGATATACTCAATGTGCTGAATTGGAAAAACATGCAGCCAAGAATTCTTTATCCCATAAGGCTGCCATTCAAAACAGAAGGAGAGATAAAGAGTTTCCCAGACAAACAAAACCTAAAGGAGTTTGTGACCACTAAACCAGCCCTGCAAAAAATTTTAAGGGGGACTCTCTGAATGGAGAAAAGACAAAACAAAACAAAAAGACCAAAAGCAACAAAGACTACAGAGAACCAGAGAACATCACCAGAAACACCAACTCTACAGGTAACACAATAGCACTAAACTGACTAAATGCTCCAATCAAAAGACATAGGGTATCAGTCCCCTACTATTATGATATTATTATCAATGAGTTTCTATATGCTGCTTACAAGAGACTCACTTTAGACCTAAAGACACCTGCAGTTTGAAAGTAAGGGGATGGAGAAGCATCTAACATGTGAATAGTCATTAAAAGAAAGCCAGAATACCAACACTGATATCAGACAATCTAGACTTTAAAATAAAGACTGTAACAAGAGATGACGAAGGGCATTATATCATAATTAAGGTTTTTATCCACCAAGATCTAACCATTGTAAATGTTTATGTCCCCCCCCCCATAAAGCAACCAAATATATACATCAATTAATCACAAACATAAAGAAACTCATTGATAATAATACCATAATAGTAGGGGACTTCAACATCGCACTTACAGCAATGGACAGATCATCTAAACAGAAAATCAACAAGGAAACAATGGCTTTGAATGACACACTGGACTGGATGGACTTAACACATATATTCAGAACATTTCATCCTAAAGCAGCAGAATACACTTTCTTCTCAAGTGCACATGGAACATTCTCTAGAAGAGATCACATACTGGGTCACAAATCAACCCTCAACTAGAACAAAAAAGACTGAGATCATACCTTGCATATTTTCAGATCACAATGCTATGAAACTCGAAATCAACCACAAGAAAAAATTTGGAAAGACCATGAATACTTGGGAGATTAAAGAACATCCTACTAAAAAATGAATGGGTTAACCAAAAAATTAAAGAGGGTATTAAAAGTACATGGAAGCCAATGAAAATGAAAACACAACAGTTCAAAATCTATGGAATGCAGCAAAGGCAGTAGTAAGTGGGAAGTGTATAGCCATCCAGGCCTTCCTAAAGAAGGAAGCAAGGTCTCAAATACATAACCTAACTTTACACCTAAAAGAGCTAGAAAAAGAACAGCAAATAAAGCCCACTAGCAGAAGGAAAATAATACAGAATGGGGCAGAAATCAAGGATATCAAAAAGACAAAAAACAAAAAACAACAGAACATATCAATGAAACCAGGAGTTGGTTCTTTGAAAGAATTAACAAAACTGATAACCCCCTAGCCAGTTTGATCAAAAAGAAAAAGGAAAGGACCCAAATAAATGAAATCACAAACGAAAGAGGAGAGATCACAACCAACACCACTGAAATACACACAATAATAAGGAAAATTATGAGGAATTATATGTCAATAAATTGGGCAATCTAGAAGAAATGGACAAATTCCTAGAAACATATGAACTACCAAAACTAAAACAGGACGAAATAGAAAATTTGAACAGACCTATAACCAGTAAAAAAATTGAATCAGTAACAAAATATCTCCCAACAAACAAGGGTCCAGGGCTGGATGGCTTTCCAGGCGAATTCTACCAAACATTTAAAGAGCTAACACCTATTCTTTTGAAGCTGTTCCCAAAAATAGAAATGGAAGGAAAACTTCCAAACTCATTCTATGAGGCCAGCATTACCTTGATTCCAAAATCAGACAAAGACCCCACTAAAAAGGAGAACTACAAAAATAAAGAATAGAATAGAATAGAATAGAATAGAATAGAATAGAATAGAATAGAATAGAATAAATAAAACAAAATAAAATAAATAAAATAAAATAAAATAAAATAAAATATAAATAAAAAGAACTACAGACCAATTTCCCCAATGAATATTGATGCAAAAATCCTCAACAAGATACTAGCCAAGCAGATCCAACAATATATTAAAAGAATTATTCACTGGGGCACCTGGGTGGCTCAGTCAGTTGAGCGTCCACCTTGCGGTCAAGTCATGACCTCACAGCTTGTGAGTTCAAGCCCCTCATCAGACTCTGTGGTGACAGCTCAGGGCCTGGAGCCTGCTTCGGATTCGGTGTCTCCCTCTCTCACTGCTCCTCTGCTGCTCACACTCAGGGGTCTCTCTCTCTCCTTCAGAAATAAACATTTAAAAAAATAAATAAAAATTAAAAACAAAAAAGAATTATTCACCACAACCAAGTGAGATTTATACCTGGGATGCAAGGCTGGTTCAATATCTGCAAATCAATCAAGGTGATATATCACATTAATAAAAGAAAGGATAAGACCCACATGATCTTCTCAATAGATACAGAGAAAATATTTTTGTTTTTCACCCTTTCTTGATAAGAACCCTCAAGAAAGGATCATACCTCAAGGTCATTAAAGCCATATACAAAAGACCCACCGCTAATATCATCCTCAATGGGGAAAAACAGAGAGCTTTCTCCCCAAAGATCAGGAACATGACAGGGATGTCCACTCTTGCCACTATTATTCAACATAGTATTGGAAGTCCTAGCCTCAGCAATCAGATAACACAAAGAAATAAAAGGCATCCAAACTGGCCAGGAGGACATCAAACTTCCACTCTTCACACATGACATGATACTCTATATGGAAAACCCAAAAGATTCCACCAAAAAACTGCCAGAACTGATCCATGAATTCAGCAATGTTGCAGAATATAAAATCAATGCACAGAAATCAGTTGCATTCCTACACATCAATAATGAAGCAACAGAAAGAGAAATCAAGGAATCGATCCCATTTACAATTGCACCAAAATACCTAGGAATAACTTACCCAAAGAGATGAAAAATTTATACACTGAAAACTGTAGAAAGTTTATGAAAGAAACGACACACACAAAAAAGGAAAAAGATTCCATGCTCCTGGATAGGAAGAACAAATATTGCTACAATGTTGATACTACCCAAAGCAATCTACATATTCAATGCAATCTCTATCAAAATAACATTAGCATTCTTCACAGAGATAGATCAAACAATCCTAAAATTTGTATGGAACCAGACCCCCCCCCCCCTGCCAATGGCCAAAGCAATCTTGGAAAAGAAAACTAAAGCTGGAGGCATTACAATCCCAGACTTCAAGATGTATTACAAAACTATAATCATCAAGATAGTATGGTACTGACACAAAAAGACACTTAGATTAATGGAACAGAACAGAGAACCCAGAAATGGACCCACAAACATATGGCCAACTAATCTTTGACAAAGCAGGAAAAAATATCCAATGGAATAAAGACAGTCTCTTCAGCAAGTGGGCCTGGGAAAACTGGACAGCAACATGCAGAAGAATGAACCTGGACCACTTTCTTACACTAGACACAAAAATAAACTCAAATGGATGAAAACCCTAAATGTAAAACAGGAAGCCATCAAAATCCTCGAGGAGAAAGCAGGCAAAAACCTCTTTGATCTTGCCCTCAGCAACTTCTTACTCAACACGTCTCAGAGACAAAGGAAACCAAAGCAAAAATGAACTACTGGGACCTCATCAAAATAAAAACCTTCTGCACAGCAAAGGAAACAATCAACAGAACTACAAGACAACCGACAGAATGGGAGAAGATATTTGCAAATGACATATCAGATAAAGGGTTAGTATCCAAAATCTATAAAACTCAACACCCAAAAAGCAAATAATCCAGGGAAGAAGTGGGCAAAAGACATGAATAGACACTTCTCCAAAGAAGTCATCCAGATCGCCAACCAACACATGAAAAAATGCTCAACATCACTCATCATCAGAGAAATACAAATCAAAAACCACAATGAGATACCACCTTACACTTGTCAGAATGGCTAACATTAACAACTCAGGCAACAACAGATGTTGGCGAGGATGCGGAGAAAGAGGATCTCTTGCACTGCTGGTGGGAATGAAAACTGGTGCAGCCACTCTGGAAAACAGTATGGAGGTTCGTGAAAAAGCTAAAAATAAAACTACCCTATGACCCAGCAATTGCCCTACTAGGTATTTATCCAAAGGATACAGGTGTACTGTGTTAAAGGGGCACATGCACCCCAATGTCTACAGCAGCGCTATGGACAATAGCCAAAGTATGGAAAGAGCCCAAATGTCCACTGATGGATGGATGGAGAAAAAAGATGTGGTGTATATATATACAATGGAGTATTCCTCTACAATCAAAAAGAATGAAATCTTGTCATTTGCAACAACGTGGATGGAACTAGAGGGTATTACGCTAAGCAAAATTAGTCAGAGAAAGACAAACGTCTTATGACTTCACTCATATGAAGAATTTAACATACAAAACAGATGAACATAAGGGAAGGAAAGAAAAAAATAATATAAATATGGGGAGGGGAACAAAACATAAGAGACTTCTAAATATAGAGAACAAACTGAGGGTTGCTGGAGGGATTACGGGTGGAGGGATGGGCAAATGAGTAAGGGGCATTAAGGAAGACACTTGTTGGGATGAGCACTGGGTGTTATACATGGGGGAATACATGGATTCTACTCCTGAAATCATTATTGCACTCTATGCTAACTAACTTGGATGTAAATAAATAAATAAATAAATAAATAAATAAATAAATAAAGTTGGAAGAAAAACAGTTAAATTTAAAAAGGACGCCAGGGGGGCTCCTGGGTGGCTCGGTCGGTTGAGCGTCCAACTTCGGCTCAGGTCATGATCTCACGGTCCGTGAGTTTGAGCCCTGCGTCGGGCTCTGTGCTGACCATTTAGAGCCTGCAGCCTGTTTCAGATTCTGTGTCTCCCTCTCTCTCTGCCCCTCCCCTGTTCATGCTCTGTCTCTGTCTCAAAAATAAATAAATGTTAAAAAAAAAAATTTTTTTTAAATAATAAAATAAAATAAAAAATAAAAAGGACACCAGAGGAAGAGGAGCCAAGATGGCAGAACAGCATGGAAGCTTTTTGTGTGTCTCGCATCCATGAAATACAGCCAGACCAACATTAAACCATCCTACACACCTAGAAAACTGATTGGAGGATTAACACAGCAATCTGCACAACCTGAACCACAGAATTCAGCAGGTATGTGGCACAGCTCCCAAAATCAGCTGGAGAAAAAGTGGAAAATTGGAAACAGCCACAGGGACTAAACTAACAACGGAGAAAGGAGAAAGGAGAGGGTTTAAATTCCATTAAGACTGTAAACAAGGGGAGCGCAAAGGCTGCAACTCCTCAGCTCGATACCTGGCGGTGCTCTGGTGGGAAGGGCAAATCCCCAGGAACAGAGTGGGGTCCGGGAGGTTCTCAGTCCACATGGGGAAAAGCGTTCTACTGCTGGAAAGACATTTGGTAGAGACTGGTGAAGCCACCTGGTCCCAGCAGACCCCAGAAGACAGCCACATTTGCTGATGCTGGGGCAAGGTCGTTAAGGGTGAAGCCTGGTGCCAGATGTGTGTTGTGATTTTCCATAATCCCTGGAACGCTGCTGCTACACTGTTAGGGTAGGGTTAGGGTTAGGGTTTTTCTGGGGCGGGCTGGCACCTGGCCGCAGTCTCAGGGCACCAGCAGCAGCGGGGTCCAGCGGGCGGTTCCTGGGTGGAGCCGATATTCGGCCATTGCTCATTCAGCCATTGCTGGGTGAGACCCTCTGGCAAGGGGTGGAACGTGTCGGGGCCGCAGTCCTTCAGAAGTGGGGGGCCAGGGAAAGCAGCCGCATCTGAGACAGAACTTGGGAGAGAGGTACTGCCTGGGGCCTGGTCACAGAGAGTGAAAAAGCGTGGAGTGGACGAGAGCTGAAGACAGAGGATGGGTGCATGATTGCTGATCCGGGAGAGCACACTGGGTAGCTGGGTGGCACCATTTTCACCACTCCCGTGCATGCACATACACATGTGCACCTACCAGCACCCCAACTATACACCCCAGTAGGCTAGCAGCACCATCTAGTGGAGAGTGAAGCTGTTACACTGAGCCCTGTCCAACTGGGCCAACTTCAAGAACACAAGTCTCACCGCCAGCTTAATTTATGGACTATAAACAGCTATACAGACTGACTTCTAGAGGAAAATGAAGCAATTTCAGTCCTACTTCAATCTGTTAGCAGGTTCATCTATTCAATTTTCTTTCTTTTTTTTTATTTTGAACTTTTATTAAAAATATCTTTAACTTTTATTACTGTATTTTTTACTTTGTCTAAATTTTTTCAAAATCTATTTTACTTCCATCATTTTATTTTAGTCTACTTCAGTGTATTCACCTTTCCAAATTTTCAATTTCCTTTTCTTTATTTTTTCTTTTTCATTTTTTTCTTTTTCTTGAATGCAGAAAGAGAAAAACTTCATTTTTACTTTCAATTTCTATTAAAAATATTTTTATTTAATTTTTATTACTATACTTTTTGCTTTTATGTAAATTTTTTCAAATTCTATCTTACTTCCATCATTTTATTCTAGTCTACTACAGTGTATTCACTTTTTCAAATTTTGAAACGATTTCTTTTTTTTCTTTTTTCTTTTTTCTCTTTTTCGTTTCTTTTCTTTATTAAAAACAGAAAATGAAAAAATTCATTATTTTTAATTTTTATTAAAACTATTTTTCTTTAATTTTTTTCCTAATACATTCTTTACTTTTGTGTATATTTTTTCAAATTCTATTTTACAAACCCCATCATCTCATTTTAGTCTACTTCAGTGTATTCATTTTTTCAAATTCTCAACTTCCTTTTTCTTTCTCCCCCCCCCTTTTTTTTCCTCTCATCTGTCAAACCACTTTCAACACCCAGACCAAACCTCACCTAGGATCTAGATCATCTGTGTGATTTCTGTGTGTGTTTTCAATTTTTAATTTTAATATTTTTTTAATTTTAATTTTTTTAATTTCAATTTTTCTACCTCATTAATTCCTTTTCTCCCTTCAAAATGACAAAACGAAGGAATTCACCCCAAAAGTAAGAGCATGAAGATACGACAGCCAGGGATTTAACCAACACAGATACAAGCAAGATGTCTGAACCAGAATTTAGAATCACAATAATAAGAATACTAGCTGGAGTCGAAAATAGATTAGAACCTCTCTGCAGAGTTAAAAGAAGTAAAAAATAGAATGAAATTAAAAATGCTATAACTGAGCTGCAATCATGGATGGATGCAGCGGCGGCAAGGATGGACGAGGCAGAACAGACAATCAGCAATATAGAGGACAAACTTACAGAGAATAACGAAGCAGGAAAAAAGAGGGAGATTAAGGGAAAAGAGCACGATTTATGAATTAGAGAAATCAATGACTCATTAAAAAGGAACAACATCAGAATCATAGGGGTCCCAGAAGAGGAAGAGAGAGAATTAGGGGTAGAAGGGTTATGTGAGCAAATCATAGCAGAAAACTTTCCTAACCTGGGGAAAGACACAGACATCAAAATCCAGGAAGCACAGAGGACCCCCATTAGATTCAACAAAAACCAACCATCTACAAGGCATAGAGAGAGTCATGAAAGCAGCAAGGGAAGAAAAGTCCCTAACCTACAAGTGAAGACAGATCATGTTTGCAGCAGACCTATTAACAGAAACTTGGCAGCCCAGAAAGGAGTGGCAGGATATATTCAGTGTGCTGAATCAGAAAAATATGCAGCCAAGAATTCTTTATCCAGCAAGGCTGTCATTCAAAATAGAAGGAAAGATAAAAAGTTTCCCAGACAAAAATTAAAGGAGTTTGTGACCACTAAACCAGCCCTGCAAGAAATTTTAAGGGGGACTCTCTGAGGGGAGAAAAGATGAAAATTTTCATCTTTCTATCTATATCAACTATATCATATATATACATCAAAAGCAACAAACATTAGAAAGGACCAGAGAATACCACCAGAAACTCCAACTCTACAAGAATCATAATGGCAATAAATTCATATCTTTCAGTACTCACTCTAAACGTCAATGGACTCAATGCTCCAATCAAAAGACATAGGGTAACACAATGGATAAGAAAACAAGATCCATCTATATGCTATTTACAAGAGACACACTTTAGACCTAAAGACAGCTTCAGATCGAAAATAAGGGGATGGAGAACCATCTATCATGCTAATGCAGGTCAACAAAAGAAAGCCAGTGAAGCCATACTTATATCAGACAACTTAGACTTTAAAATAAAGACTGTATCAAGAGATGCAGAAGAGCATTATATCATAATCAAGGGGTCTATAGACCAAGAAGACCTAACAATTGTAAACATTTGTGCACCAAATGTGGGAACACCCAAATATATATCAAATAATCACAAACATAAAGAAACCCGTCGATAGTAATACCATAATAGTAGGAGACTTCAACACCCCACTCACAGCAATGGCCAGATCATCTAATCAAAAAATCAACAAGGAAACAATGGCTTTGAATGACACACTGGACTAGATGGACTTAACAGATATATTCAGAACATTTCATCCTAAAGCAGCTGAATATACATTCTTCTCAAGTGCACATGGAACATTCTCCAGAATAGACCATATACTGGGACACAAAGCCCTAAGTAAGTACAAGAAGATCAAGATCATATGGTGCATGTTTCCAGACCACAATGCTATGAAACTTGAAATCAACCACAAGAAAAAATTTGGAAAGGTAACAAATACTTGGAGACTGAAGAACATCCTACTAAAGACTGAATGGGCTAACCAAGAAGTTAAAGAGGAAATTTAAAAGTATATGGAAATCAACGAAAATGATAACACCACAACCCAAAACATCTGGGACACAGCAAAGGCAGTCATAAGAGGAAAGTATATAGCAATCCAGGCCTTCCTAAAGAAGGAAGAAAGATCTCAGATACACAAACTAACCTTGTGCCTTAAGGAGCTGGAAAAAGAACAGCAAATAAAACCCCAAACCAGCAGAAGACAATAAAAATTAGAGCAGAAATTAATGCTATCAAAACCAAAAAAAAAAAAAAAAAAAAAAGTACAACAGATCAATGAAACCAGAAGCTGGTTCTTTGAAAGAATTAACAAAACTCATAAACCACTAGCCAGTTTGATCAAGAAGAAAAAGGACCCAAATAAGTAAAATCAAGAATGAAAGATGAGAAATCACAACCAACACAACAGAAATAAAAACAATAATAAGAGAATATTATGAGCAATTATATGCCAATAAAATGGGCAATCTGGAAGAAATGGACAAATTCCTAGAAACATACACTACCAAAACTGAAACAGCAAGAAATAGAAAATTTGAACAGACCCGTAACCAGTAAGGAAATCAAATTAGAAATTAAAAATCTGCCAAAAAAAAACAAGAGTCCAGGGCCAGGTGGCTTTCCAGGGGAATTCTACCAAACATTTAAGGAAGAGTTAACACCTATTCTCTTGAAACTGTTCCAAAAAATAGAAATGGAAGGAAAACTTCCAAACTCTTTCTATGAAACCAGCATTACCTTGATTCCAAAACCAGATGGAGACCCCACTAAAAAGGAGAACAGTAGACCAATTTCCCTGATGAACATGGATGCAAAAATCCTCAACAAGATATTAGCCAACCGGATCCAACAATATATTAAAAAAATTATTCACCACAACCAAGTGGGATTTATACCTGGGATGCAGGGCTGGTTCAATATCTGCAAAACAATTAACATGATTCATCACATCAATAAAAGAAACGACAACTATATCATCCTCTCAATAGATGCAGAGAAAGCATTTGACAAAATACAGCATCCTTTCTTGATAGTAGGGATAGAAGTAGGGATAGAAGGATCATACCTCAAGATGATAAAAGCCATATACAAGCGACCCAACGCTAATATTATCCTCAATGGGGAAAAACTGACAGCTTTCCCTCTAAGGGAAAAGCTTTTATTGATGTGATGAATCACGTTAATTGTTTTGCAGCTATTGAACCAGCCCTGCATCCCAGGTATAAATCCCACTTGGTTGTGGTGAATAATTTTTTTAATATATTGTTGGATCTGGTTGGCTAATATCTTGTTGAGGATTTTTGCATCCATGTTCATCAGGGAAATTGGTCTACTGTTCTCCTTTTTAGTGGGGTCTCCATCTGGTTTTGGAATCAAGGTAATGCTGGTTTCATAGAAAGAGTTTGGAAGTTTTCCTTCCATTTCTATTTTTTGGAACAGTTTCAAGAGAATAGGTGTTAACTCTTCCTTAAATGTTTGGTAGAATTCCCCTGGAAAGCCACCTGGCCCTGGACTCTTGTTTTTTTGCCAGATTTTTAATTATTAATTTGATTTCCTTACTGGTTACGGGTCTGTTCAGGAACAAGAGAGGGATGTCCACTCTCGCTACTGTTATTCAACACAGTATTGGCAGTCTTAGCCTCTGCAATCATACAACACAAAGAAATAAAAGGCATCCAAATCAGCCAGGAGGAGGCCAAACTTCCACTCTTCGTAGATGACATGATACTCTATACAGAAAACCCAAAAGATTCCACCGAAAAGCTGCTAGAATTGATTCATGAATTCAGCAAAGTTGCAGGATATAAAATCAATGCACAGAAATCAGTTGCATTCCTACACATCAATAATGAAGCAACAGAAAGAGAAATCAAGGAATCGATCCCATTTACAATTGCACAAAAAACCACAAAATACCTAGGAATAAGTCTAACCAAAGAGATGAAAAATCTGTACACTGAAAACTATAGAAAGCTTATGAAAGAAATTGAAGAAGACACAAAAAATGGAAAAAGATTCCATGCTCCTAAATAGGAAGAACAAATATTGTTAAAATGTCGATACTACCCAAAGCATTCTACATATTCAATGCAATCCCTATCAAAGTAACACCAGCATTCTCACAGAGCTAGAATAAACAATCCTAAAATTTGTATGGAACCAGAAAAGACCCCAAATAGCCAAAGCGATCTTGAAAAAGAAAACCAAAGCAGGAGGCATCACAATCCCAGACTTCAAGCTATACTACAAAGCTGTAATCAAGACAGTATGGTACTGGCACAAGAACAGACTCTCAGATCAGTGGAACAGAACAGAGAACCCAGAAATGGACCCACAAACATATGGCCAACTAATCTTTGACAAAGCAGGAAAAAATATCCAATGGAATAAAGACAGTCTCTTCAGCAAGTGGGCCTGGGAAAACTGGACAGCAACATGCAGAAGAATGAACCTGGACCACTTTCTTACACTAGACACAAAAATAAACTCAAATGGATGAAAACCCTAAATGTAAGACAGGAAGCTATCAAAATCCTCGAGGAGAAAGCAGGCAAAAACTTCTTTGATCTTGCCCTCAGCAACTTCTTACTCAACACGTCTCTGGAGACAAGGGAAACCAAAGCAAAAATGAACTACTGGGACCTCATCAAAATAAAAACCTTCTGCACAGCAAAGGAAACAATCAACAGAACTACAAGGCAACCGACAGAATGGGAGAAGATATTTGCAAATGACATATCAGATAAAGGGTTAGTATCCAAAATCTATAAAGAACTTACCAAACTCAACACCCAAAAAGCAAATAATCCAGTGAAGAAATGGGCAAAAGACATGAATAGACACTTCTCCAAAGAAGTCATCCAGATGGCCAACCGACACATGAAAAAATGCTCAACATCATTCATCATCAGGGAACTACAAATCAAAAACCACAATGAGATACCACCTCACACCTGTCAGAATGGCTAACATTAACAACTCAGGCAACAACAGATGTTGGCGAGGATGCGGAGAAAGAGGATCTCTTTTACATTGTTGGTGGGGATGCAAGCTGGTGCAGCCACTCTGGAAAATAGTATGGAGGTTCCTCAAAAAACTAAAAATAGAACTACCCTACAACCCAGCAATCGCACTACTAGGCATTCATCCACGCGGGACAGGTGTGCTGTTTCGAAGGGACACATGCACCCCCATGTTTATAGCAGCACTATCAACAATAGCCAAAGTATGTAAAGAGCCCAAATGTCCATCAATGGATGAATGGATAAAGAAGATGTGCTATATATATATATATATATATATATATATATATATATACATACATACACACACATACACACACACACACACACACACACACACACACACAATGGAGTATTACTTGGCAATCAAAAAGAATGAAATCTTGCCATTTGCAACTACGTGGATGGAACTGGAGGGTATTATGCTAAGTGAAATTAGTCAATCAGAGAAAGACAAAAATCACATGACTTCACTCATATGAGGACTTTAAGACAAAACAGATGAACATAAGGGAAGGGAAACAAAAATAATGTAAAAACAGGGAGGGGGACAAAACAGAAGAGACTCATAAAAATGGAGAATAAACTGAGGGTTGCTGGAGGGGTTGTGGGAGGGGGGATGGGCTAAATGGGTAAGGGGCATTAAGGAATCTACTTCTGAAATCTGTGTTTCACTATATGCTAACTAATTTGGATATAAATTTTAAAAAATAAAAAATAAAATTTAAATAAATAAACACAAAATAAAAATATAAAAAGAACACCAGAGCTACTATACAAAGTGAGAGGGCAGATTAAAAGTTTACAAATTTGGAGAACCTGGGTGGCTCAGTCAGTTAAGCGTCTGACTTCAGCTCAGGTCATGATCTCACAGTTTGTGAGTTTGAGCCTCACATCAGGCTCAATGATGACAGCTCTGAGCCTGGAGACTGCTTCAGATCCTCTGTCTCCCTCTCTGTCTCTGCCCCTCCCCAACTTGTACTCTCTCTCAAAATAAATATTTAAAAAATTTTTTTAAATAAGTTTATGAATTCATGTCTTTCAAATAAGCAGGCCATTTGTTCAACTGATGTGCCTCTCACATTAATTATAAACCTCTGGTGAGTAAAATTATTCAGTTTTATAAGCCACTTTAAGAATATTTTTATTAGACCTACCCTATGACCCAGCAATAGCACTGCTAGGAATTTATCCAAGGGATACAGGAGTACTGATGCATAGGGGCACTTGTACCCCAATGTTTATAGCAGCACTCTCAACAATAGCCAAATTATGGAAAGAGCCTAAATGTCCATCAACTGATGAATGGATAAAGAAATTGTGGTTTATATACACAATGGAATACTACGTGGCAATGAGAAAGAATGAAATATGGCCTTTTGTAGCAACGTGGATGGAACTGAAGAGTGTGATGCTACGTGAAATAAGCCATACAGAGAAAGACAGATACCATATGGTTTCACTCTTATGTGGATCCTGAGAAACTTAACAGAAACCCATGGGGGAGTGGAAGGAAAAAAAAAAAAAAAGAGGTTAGAGTGGGAGAGAGCCAAAGCATAAGAGACTGTTAAAAACTGAGAACAAACTGAGAGTTGATGGGGGGTGGGAGGAAGGGGAGGGTGGGTGATGGGTATTGAGGAGGGCACCTTTTGGGATGAGCACTGGGTGTTGTATGGAAACCAATTTGACAATAAATTTCATATATTAAAAAAAAAGAATATTTTTATTTCATACACAAAAACTCATACTCAACTACTACTTTCATATATTTGTATATATACTTTAGATTAATATTTAAGTTCAAACAATGATAATTTATGGAATCTGGCCACTGTTCTTAATTTTAGGTAACACAATGTTCAGCCACAACACACTCATTAAAAGCTACATCCACAGCCAAATGAACCCTTTTTGCTTCAGAAAGTCTCAGCCCCACTGGCAAAAATTAGATTTCTGAGGCACCTGGCTGGCTCAGTTGGAAGAGCACGTGACTCTTGACGTCGGGGGTCATGAGATCAAGTCCCACGTTGGGTGTAGAGATTACTCAAATAAATAAAAGTTAAAAAAAAAATAATTAGGCTTCTAAGGCAAATCAGCCAGCTGCTCCTGAGCATCTCCCTCCCTGATCCCCAGTGCCATCTTGTCCCTCACATCTGAGGCATGCCACACTAAAGGTGGGAATGTCCTTTCAGAAGACAGACCCAAGTGCCAGGTGGGCTGGAAACACTGAACGTGGCAGGGCCATCCCTGACACTCTGCCCAGGGACACACTTCACAAACAGGAACCAGAAGGGTCACTTCATAGGTCCCTGAAAGGGTGCTTGCTCCTGCCCCTCACCCCTCACCACCTGCTAAGTCCTCCAGGCTACCCAACTTGGTCCAAAAATCTTGATGGGCCCATCCAGGCTCAGCTTGCCAGTTCCCAAAAGAAGCCAAACCAGAACCAGAAAGGAAAAGCATTGCTAAGGACCTGACTGACTTCTAATCTTCCCAGGAGCTACTCTTCCAGACTAAACATATAAAACAGAAATGGGACTTTTCTCTCACTTCTTTAAAGAATATTTTACTCTTAAAACTATTATGTTCCAGGTAATATTTATTGACAATCCCACATACTGCCTAGAAGTGCACTTAAATTCTAAGGACAGGGTGCATAAGAATACACAAAAACTTAAATGCAGACCCTTTTGAGTACCATCCCCTTGACCCACCTCTGAACTCAGCCCCAGATGCTGCAGACAGTTCCATGCCAGCTTCAGCTCAGCTGACAGTCAGACTCCTCAAGCAAGCACTGAGGGTCTTTTTGCCTCAGAGCCTTCTCAGAAGCCATGAAATCCTGCTGGCCTTCTTGGATAGCCAATGGGGACAGGAACCAGTGGCTAAAGGCCCACCTCCCATCCTCTGGACAGACAACCCTGGAAGACATTCTGCACTCTTTAATAAGTGGGCTGGCATACAGAGAAAGACAGATACCATATGTTTTCACTCTTATGTGGATCCTGAGAAACGTAACAGAAACCCATGGGGGAGGGGAAGGAAAAAAAAGAGAGAGAGGTTAGAGTGGGAGAGAGCCAAAGCACAAGAGACTCTTAAAAAATGAGAACAAACTGAGGGCTGATGGGGGTGGGAGGGTGGGGAGGGTGGGTGATGGGTATTGAAGAGGGCATCTTTTGGGATGAGCACTGGGTGTTGTATGGAAACCAATTTGACAATAAATTTCATATATTAAAAAAAAAAGAAAGCTAAAAAAAATAATAAATAAATAAATAAGTGGACTGGTTAAAAATATAGCAGATATACCTCCATCCTTACATAACGAGAAGAATCTGAGCCCTATGCCCTAATCCTTTGGAGCAGCATTCCTGGCCTACATCTTGTGTTATACCCCAAAAGAAGGAATTTTTACCAGATCCAACTACAACAGTGGTTCTTAGCATTAGCTGCATGTTAGAATCCTGAGGAGCTCTGCAAAGTCCTAATGTTTGGACCACTTTCCCCAAAATAACATTGACCTATCTCTGGGTGGGACAGGCTGCCCAGGCTCACCCTTATACCAGGATCCATGAGTTCTAACACTGGCCAGGAGTGCATCTGCTCAGCATTGCAGAGAAGGCCAAAAGATGCAGTGAGGCCACTCTCAAGGGGCCCAATCCTGAGAAGTTTAAGACAGATAACAAAGGATCCATGAAAGTGGGATGCAAATAAATGGACTGTGTACCAACAGTGTTTGCTTTTATATAACTGGAATCACAAGTATTCTTTGGAGAAATACTTATTTCATACAATAATACAGCCATTATGTTTTCTCACATAAATCCATATACCTCTATTGCATTCAATTTTTAAAACTAACTAGCCAGTTGTAATACCTTTGTTGAAAATCCACCTCCTGCCCAATGATCTGAAATGCTGTCTTTATTATATACTAAACTTCCCCTAAATCATTCTTTCAGGTCTCTCGTCTAGTCTAATAGTTTCTCTTCTGCTCTGCCAGCACCATCTGTTTTCATTACTGTAGTGTTGTAATACATTCTGATATCTAGGAAGGCCAGGATGCTCTGTGAGATTTTTTTTAATTAATCTCTTTAATTCCATTGGAATTCATTTTAAGGTATAGTATAAAGTACAGATCTAAAATGATTAATTTTCCATAATTGCCAACTGGTTTCCCAATTACTTCTTACTGAGAAACCCTTCCATCTGCTATTAATTTGTAATA
Source organism: Prionailurus bengalensis (assembly GCF_016509475.1). Lineage (NCBI taxonomy): Eukaryota > Metazoa > Chordata > Mammalia > Carnivora > Felidae > Prionailurus > Prionailurus bengalensis. Next base: position 43,782,776 of record NC_057354.1, on the reverse strand, counting down.
CCTACTTTGTAACATATTATACTCTTACACACTAAATATCACATATTCAATTCTCAACTGCCTATTGCCTTCCTTTAATTGATCTAAGATCCCTGCCCCTGAGGAACTTACATTCTAGCAGGGGAAACAGACAGTAAGTTTTTCAAAATAAATAACCTACAGACACAGTTATAATATTTTAGAAAGTGTTAAGCCTTGCAAAAGAAGTAAGAAGTGGAGAGGGCAGGGGCCCTGGGTACAGAGCAGGAACAAGGGGCAGGGACAGACTGCAGTCTGAATGAAGTAAGGTGATCAGAGTAGGGGGGTGGGAGTATAAGGGAGGGAGGGCAGGCTTCACTATGAAGAAGGATGGCAAGCATAGGGGGCCACAGTAATTTAAGGAACAGAGGAGACCTTTTATTTTTTTTATTTTATTTGAGAGAGAGAGAAAAAATGAACACACAATTTGGGGAGGGGGCAGAGGGAGAGAGAATTTTAAGCAGGTTCCATGCTCAGAGCCCGATGCAGGGCTCAATCCCATGAGGGTCATGACCTGAGCCGAAATCAAGAGTCAGACGCTCAACCAACTGAGCCACCCAGGCACCGCTTGAGAAGACCTTTTAAAAATACTACTTCTGGGATACCTGGGTGGCTCAGTTGGTTAAGCGATGGACTCTTGATTCAGCTCAGGTCTGAATCTCAGGGTTGTGAGTTCAAGCCCTGCATGGAGCCTACTTAAAACAAAGAAAAAAAGATACTGCTCCTGATGTGGGTCCCCTCTAGGTTGATGATGCCAGCATCCCCTAGTTGCTTCCACCACAAACCCAAGCCACCCATCCTCCACAATAATCAGTCCCCTCCTTTCTGGTCCACTGTCCCCGCTGCCCATTTGAATCACATTCTGATCCTGTCTAGCCTAACCCAGTGTGGTGCTCACCTCTCAGGTCCCCACCTCTCCTGTCTTGCCCAATCCAATCCAAAAGGGTCACAGCTAAAGAGCAAATGTAACCTTCCCATCCTGCTCAACTATCCATGGTGACAGCGCACTGTCAAAGGACCAAGCCCCAAACTCCTAAGACCCTGAATAGCACTGTCATCTTTTCATCCCATCTGCCTACCTCTCCATCATCACCCTCCTTCCCACATGCAGCCTCTCGCCACAAGACTCAATAGCTCATTATCCCACTGGGTAGATTCAAGCCTCCCTCTCTTTGATCATGCTCTTCCAGGAAGATGCCAGCTCCTGCCCAATCTTTCAGACCAAGCCGACTCTTCTTCACCCTTCAAGACTCAACTCGGAGGCTTGATATCTGCTCATGGACACCTGTTCTAATGAACATTCTCCAACCAAAGGTTCTGTGTATTCCACTCACTCCCACAACAAACAATGTCCTCTCAGAACTGTCCCTATGGATTTCCATCTCATTAAAGGACAGGTCCTTGGGGTGTCTGGGTGGCTCAGTTGGTTAAGCATCCAACTCTTGATTTCGGCTCAGGACATGATCTCACAGTTCATGAGTTCGAGCCCCGTGTTGAGCTCTGCGCTGACAGTGTAAACCTGCTTGATATTCTCTCTCCCTTTCTCTCTGTTCCTCCCCCTCTTGTGCTCGCTCGTTCTCTCTCTCTCAAGATAAATAAACTTTAAAAAAAAAAAAAAAAAGGACAGGCTCCTTGAGGAAAGAAACCATGCCTTATTTCTCTTTCTTGTACCTATGACTAAGCCAGAATCTGGACATGAAGGTAGGCAACAAATATTTGTGAAAAGGAAAAAGAAAAGAGGTAACTGGCTCAATTTCTACATATATAGGTGCGGATCAAGTATAGACATCAGCCTCCTACTCAAACCAAATAGAAATGCCAATACATTTTGGAAGATGTACATTTTGAAATACATACTCAGAATGCAAATGTTATCTGCATTTGTTATTTGTGCAATACTTGGCCTTTGAGACTTTCAGGTTGGTTGATTAGAGGAGCAGAGAAAGCTGGAATTCTTTTTCTCCACTGTCATGTTTTTACTTTGTTCTGCTGAGCTGAAGTTAAAGCCAAATGTAAGTGGTTCTCTCAGGTCAAGGCTGAAGAACCCAAAACGCAATCAGCCTATAAGGCTCATTAACATGTGATCAGAGTAGGGGCGCCCTCCTCTGCTGGTATCTGATTTCCATCAAGTACACAGAGACCAATGCCTGCACAGTTTCTAATGATCTCCAGTGGAGACTGCAAAACCGTTTGGGGTTGTAGGTTTCTTGTGGCGAATAAAGGCCTAAGGAAAAATACATCAACAGAGAGAGTCAATGAGGGCAGATGAGGAAGGAGGTCTTATAAATGGCCAACTACCAACATTACAGAATCACAGATTTCTGGAAACAGAAAGGGCCCCAAGGATCACTTGGCCCAACCCTCTAACCTGAAATACAAAGACACCAAATATGAGGGGTTCTGTGATGTGGCCAAGGTCATCTAGCAGCAGTCAAGCCAGAATTCCCAAGCACCCAACTCCCAGTCCTGCTTTGGGCTACTCTTCTTTTCCTTTCTTCAAACTCCTCAAGAGACTTCAGGAGAGAAAATTTTAAAAGGAGGGAAAATCTATACTCTGTGCTGTGTGTATTCTCCCAGCATTTAATAGAGGCAGGTGGGGTGAACAGTAGACAGTGTACCTGGGAGCAGTCCTGCCCTCCACACCACAGGCTGACCAGTGTTCACCTACAGCACAAGCACAGTGTTCAAGTCCATAAAGACATTTTCCTTCCACAGTGGGCTCGTTAGCCTCTTACAAGAAAAACTGCCAGACCAATGCCAGCTGCCAGCACATAAGCCCTGTAGCCACAAAAGCACAGTTCACAGCAAAGATCTGGCATGGCTGTCCTGGCATGGCTGTCCTGCTCTCATCATTTTCCAATGAGGGTTCACTTCTGCCTTGGTCTCTCAGAGCCTGGGGACAAATGTGACTTGGTGCTCATTAGACTGACATCTCCAAGACCAGCAGCAGCAATCTGAGGCCCCGAACAGCATCACTTCAAATGCTAAATACTCTGATTTTCTAGAAAGGATGCAGAAAAAAACCCTCAGAATTCCCATCTACACCACAATCCTAAACCAATGACTGAGACAAGTTATGTCCACTCCACTGAATACTGAAATACTGATATTTCATTTTTATAGTCTTAACATATATAATACCTCAGGGCCACCTGGGTAGCTCAGTCAGTTAAGCGACTGACTTCAGCTCAGGTCCTGATCTCATGGTTCATGGGTTTGAACCCCACATCGGGCTCTGTGCTGACAGCTGGGAGCCTGGAGCCTGCTTCAGATTCTGTGTTTCCCTCTCTCTCTGCCCCTCCCCCACTTGTTCATTCATGCTCGCTCTCTCTCTCTCTCTCTCAAAAATAAATAAACATTTTTAAAAATTAAAAAAAAAATCCCATATATAGTACTTCAAATACCGTGGACAAGAAATCCACGAAAGCCCCAAACCAGCTCCTGGTTGTGGTTACTGCTGTCTTTCAGGCTGGAGGCCACAGGCCTTTTCTCCAGGAATCATAACATAAAAAGTGAAAGACACATTACCACCAAACACTATTTCAGCCAGGAATGGGATCCCAACGCAGTGTAAATGTTAAGAATTCTGTGGTTCCTTTGTATTCCACTGTTAATTGACAAGCCAGAAAGAATTTTCCCAAGGATGTTATTTAGCATTAAAAACAAATCCAGGAAACACCCTCTGACAGTAACACAGAGACTTCGCTTCTAGGTACTAAGACCACATCTCCAAGGCCCGTAGAAGCTGGTGTTTAAGTGGGTCACATTTTTCCAGGACTTACAGGAAAATACAACTGGCCACGTGCCTTAGGCTCTGGCTGAGGGCTGCAAAAGGTCCAAGAGTCCTGAATTTATGTATTTATTTTCTTTAGACAATTCCATTTCCCATAGCTTCGTAAAGTAAGCTGGGCTCTGACCTGATTCCTTTCCTTCTTCTTCCCTTGATTGGCCTAATGTCATGCATGATTTATCCAGATCTATCCTGGGTACTAAAATAGGCTTGGAATGAATTCCTGGATGCACTTCTCACCTCACTCAACACCAGAGCCAAGGAAGGGATCCAAGAGGAGAAATGAACAACTTTTTCAGGTCTATTATTCTTAACCTTTCGTGATTCCTCCTCCTGTTTCATTTCATTAAGTTCTATTAAGAAAGACATGAAAGACGCCTAAAAGAAAATTTGGCTGAGCCTACCTGGTATTTTATTCACAGTTCACATCTGGGTGGAAGGCCTACATTTTCTGCTTCTTAAATCTGACGGGTTCTCCCAAAATATCTCTCTCTTGAATAAAACTACATACTTTTGAGGCAATCGAATCTGTCATTAATAGTAATTCTCACTCAGTGAGATGCTAACTTTGAGCAAATCCCAGTAAAACTCCCACTCACTGAATAGGATGACAACTTTACCAACTTAAAGATTCAGAGCCAATATTAACATCTGTTAAAGTTGGGTATTAATGTATTATTCTCTATACTTTTTGCATGTTTGAAACATTTCAAATTTTAAAAATAATAAAAATATCTTGCCTAGAAAATCCACATCCACAAAAAGAAATGTAAACAAGGATGATTTTTGCATCATTACTAACAGCAAAAATTGCCAATAACCTTGTAAGTCCATCAAAGAGAGAACAGCTAAACAAAATACAGCATACTCATATAACAGAATCCTTTCCTGCAGTTAAAATGAATGAACTAGTTGTAGATGTAACAAAATAAATGACATTGCTGATTTGGGAGAAGAAGCATGTCTCAGAACAGTATCATTTAGGTTAAGGACATGCACAAACATGCATGCACATACACATATACATGTATACACAAACACACATACACACACACACACACACAGGATCTAGTCCTAAAGAAACCCAAATTGAGGGACATTTTTCAAAACAACTGGCCTATACTATTCCAAAGAGTCAACGTCAGGAAAGACTGAGCAACTGCTCTAGAATGAAGGAAACTAAAGACATATGACAATTACATGCAACACATGGTTCTAAACCATTATAAAAGACCAGTTATTGGGATAACCGCTCAAAGGTGAGGACTAGATGGTACTGAAATGGCAATGGTAATTTTCTGTTTTTAATGGGTGCTTTGGAGTTTTGTAAGAGATGTCTTTGTTTGCAGGGATGCAAACACCAATGTTTTCAGGGGTGATAGGACATCAGGTCAGCAACTCACTCCCAAATGGTTTAGAAAAAATATCTGTTTTAAGTTGTCTCAAAAGTAAAGCCTTATATTTACTTCACATCATACACAAAAATTAGTCAAAATAAACATTAAGAGCTAAAATTTCAGGGCGCCTGGTGGGGGCTCAGTAGGTTAAGCATTTGACTCTCGATTTCAGCTCAGCTCATGATCTCACCATTTCTGAGTTCATGCCCCGGATCAGGCTCTATGCTGAGAGTGTGGAGCCTGCTTGGGATTCTCTCTCTCCCCCTATCTGCCCTTCCCCAACTTGCGCACGTGCCTGCACACACACTCTTTCTCTCTCCCAAAATATGTAAATAAACTTTAAAAGGAAAAACAAGGCTAAAATTATAAAACTCTTAAAGAAAACATAGGAGAAAGCCTTTATAACCTTCTTATATATTGGATATGACACTAACCGGACAGGGAACAAAAGAAACAACAGATAAAGTGATATTCATCAAAATGTAAAACTTTTATGTATCAAAGGATGCTATCAACAAAGTGAAAACGTAATCTACAGAATGGGAGAAATATTTGCAAATCATGTACCTCATGAAGGGATAATTTCCAGAATAAAGAACTCCTACAAGTCAACAAAATAATTCAAAAATAAACAAAGCACAAATAGATATTTCCTCAAAGAAGATGCACAAATGGCCAATCAGCACAAGAACAGATGCTCAATACCACAAAGCAAAAGGGAAATGCAAATCACGAGGTCCACCTCACACCTACTGAGATGGCTACTATCAAGAAAACAGGAAATAACTAAACACTACTCTTGAAACCAATACTGCACTGTATGTTAACTAACTAGAATTTAAATAAAATTTTGAAAAAAATAAATAAGTGCCGGCAAGGATGTGACGAAATTGGAACCTTGCCCATTGTGAGTGGGATATAAAATGGTGCTGCCACTGCAGAAAATGATAGGACAATTCCTCGAAAAATTAAAGATATTATGATTATGATCCAGCAATTCCACTCCTATGTATACACCCAAAAGAACTAAAAGCAGGAACTCGAACAGATATCTGTACACCTGTATTCACAGCAGCATTACTCTTGACAGCCAAAAAGTGGAAACAACCCATAATCTATCAACTAATGAACAGCTAAACAAAATGTGGCATATACCTACACTGGACTATTATTCAGCCCCAAAAAGGGAGGAAGTTCTGACATATGCTACAACACAGATAAACTCTGAAGATATTATGCTAAGTGACATAAGCCAGTCATAAAACAACAAATATTATAAGGATTCTATTCACGTAAGGTACCTAGAGTATTCACATTCACAGAGACAGAAAGTAGAATACTGGTTACCAGGGGCTGAGGGGCATGGAAAGGAATAGGAAATTAGACTTTAATGGGTAGAATATCAGTTTAGGAAGATGAAAAAATTCTACAGATGGATGTTGCTGATGGCTGCACCATCAACATGAATGTGCTTCATGACACTGAATTGTACACTCAAAAATGGTAATATGGTTAAAATGGCTTTTTTTTAATTTTTGGAAAATATTTTGTTCTTTATACATACTATCACACATTGGTCTACTGTATAATGACTTATATGTCTTACGTTTGTATTTAATGTTACATAACCAGAATTTTCTTTGGCATGAAAAATAATTCTCATATGTTAAACTTATTTAACATTACAATGATATATTTTTTAGTGAATATTATATTTCAAAAGATCCATGTCTTTTTTTGGTTCATGTATAATTAACACACAGTGTTATGTTAGTTTCAGGTGTATAATTAATGATTCATCAATATTCTATACCAGAGAAGTGTATTCCTTTTTCTTTTTTTTTTTTTTAATTTCGATGTAAATTCTAGCTAGTTCACATACAGTGTAATATTGGTTTCAGGAGAATTCAGTGATCCATCACTTACATACAACGCCCAGTACTCATCATAAGTGCCCTCTATAATACCCATCACCTGTATGGCCCATCTCCCACCCACCTCCCTCCATCAAAACTCAGTTTGTTCTCTATTGTTAAGGGTCTCTTATAGTTTGTTTCTCTCTCTTACTTGTTTTCCCCTTTCCCATATCTGTTTTGTTCTTAAATTCCACCTATGAGTGAAATCACATGGTATCTGTCTTTCTCTGACTTATTTCTCTTAGCATAATACACTCTAGTTTCATCTGCATCATTGCAAATGGCAAGATTTCATTCTGTTTGATCATCAAGTGATATTCCATTATATATATATACCACATCTTCTTTATCATCTGTTCATGAGTCAATGGACATTTGGGCTCTTTCCATTAATCTGGGAATTGTTGATAGCACTGCTATAAACACTGGGGTGCATGTGCCCCTTTGAATCAGCATTTTTTTATCCTTTGGGTAAATATCTAGTAATGCAATTTCTGAGTTATCAGGTAGTTCTTTTTTTAATTTTTTGAGGAACCTCCATACTGTTTTCCAGAGTAGCTGCACCAGTTTGCATTCCCACCAGCAGTGCAAAAGTGTTCCCCTTTTTCCGCATCCTCACAAACATCTGTTGTCGCCGGAGTTGTTAATGTTAGTCATTCTGACTGGTGTAATGAGGTGATATCTCATTGTGGATTTGATTTGTATTTCCCTGATGACGAATGATGTTGAGCATCTTTTCATGTGTCTGTTAGCCATCTGGATGTCTTCTTTGGAAGAGTGTCTATTCACGTCTTCTGCCCACTTCTTCACTGGATTATTTGTTTTTTGGGTGTTGAGTTTGGTAAATTCTTTCTAGATTTTGGATACTAACCCTTTATCTCATATGTCATTTGCAAAATATCTTCTCCCATTCCATAGGCTGCCTTATAGTTTTATTGATTATTTCTTTCTCTGTGCAGAAGCTTTTCATCTTGATAAGGTCCCAACAGTTCATTTTGCTTCCATATACTTTATTTCTTCTTAATTTCTTGGCTAATCCTTTCATTCTTTAGTAGGATGTTCTTTAACCTCCATGTTAAAATAGTATGTTTATATTTTACCGCAAATTTTTTTTAATTTAAATTTTAGTTAGTTAGCAGGGGCACCTGGGTGGCTTAGTCAGTTAAGTGTTCAACTCTTGATATTGGTTCAGGTCGTGATTCATGAGATCAAGCCCCATGTCAGGCTCTGCACTGACAGTACAGAGCCTGCTTGGGCTTTTCTCTCTCTCCCTCTCTCTCTGCCCCTCCCCTGCTTGCGCATGCACTCTCTCTCTCTCTCACAATAAATAAACATTTTTTAAAAATATACAATGCAGTATTGGTTTCAGGAGTAGAATTCAGTGATTCATCACTCAAATACAACACCCAGTGCTCATCACAAGTACCCTCCTTAGTACCCATCACCCACCTACCATAATTTTTAAAAAACCTTATGATATACACACTCCCAGAGATACCACATATTTTCTATGAGTATGTGGTAAATGTGGATAAACATATTTTTATGAAGTCTGGAAGAAAAGGTATAAATAGTGCCACCTCTGGAAATGAGAGATTATAGTCAAAATCATTGTTAGTATATCTTAAACTTCTAATTTTTAAAAGGATACTGATTTTACATATTATATATAAGAAATTTTTATATGAAAATGGCATATTATGAGCACAGGAGAAAATTTAAAGACAGGAAAAGAACTTCTATAAAAATAACTTCCTACACAGGAATACTATAAAAACTCACTAGTAACAAAATAACATTTCTATATTGGTGCTTTCCAGTTAATACACTGCTTGCACAAAATTTAAAAAACAATAATAGGAGATTCTTCCCAAGAGAAAATGAAGGGGGCACAAGCACAACATGAAACAGAAAAAAAAGAAAAAAAAAAAAAAAGAATCCACAGAGCATAAGGCCAGATCTAGTCTGGATTTTGAAATGAAATTTTATAGGACTTGTACTCATCCCCTGAGGGTTTCATGACCCAACAATGACACCACCAACAGTTAACAACAGCCTCTGCCCTCCCTGCAGTCAAACAGTGCTGCAATTCCTGAACAGAGCCACTGCTTGGGGGTATTCTGTGGGCATCCTGCTCCTGCCCGAGCAGAGGAGGGCAGAATGGAAACAAGGCCACAAACTTATATCTTTTCACTGCACAGAAATTGAGGCTTCTGGGCTCCACTTTCATGCTTAAAAATAGAAAAAGAAATTGACTTCACATTTTATGGAGAGTAGTCAAAGGAATACATTTAATGTGAAGAATCTTAATAGAAGTGCGATTCTTTTTCATTTTGTATTGACAAAAATAAGTAAGATGGTGGAACAAAGCAGGCAGAAAAGGCGATTATGAAACCCTTGACCTGCTACCAGCAAGCAGTATGCTAGCGTCCACCCGACACAGCAGCCCCCTCCAGCCCTGGACTGCCACTCTACCTCTGGAGCCGCTGCCGCCCTTCTGACAATTACCTCCATAATTTCCAAGATCAATGAATACCAGGAAACATACTTTTCCAAAAATAAATCCTTTTTTTCCTCGACAAGTTCTGAACACTTAGATTTAGAAATTGTCCTGACGACATGAGCATATGTAAATCAAATTCACCATAAATGTTTTTGGGGCTTTTTATGATTTCTTTTTATAATTAAAGTTGTTTGCATTTGGGGAAAAGCTGGCTGATAGTGAAACATGTGGCTTCATGCTGACTTGAAGAAGGGGACCTAAATCCCTGAAACATGCTTTTTCTGTTGTTTGACATCATCAAACAGAGGTTCTGGTTTTATGTCCAGACTGTGCCCCAGGATCACGCAGAACCAGGGGTGAGTATCATACCCCTTGATGTCTAAATGTCTGATCTCATCCTAGAAACTCAAAGAAACTTGTGCCACGGAATCCCCTCACTGTCCTCCACTAGAGGCAGAAATGGGTCTTTCTAGTAGTGAACTGTGGGAGGTTAGACTTTACAGTATGTCCTACTGCTCAAACCCCTGTATAAAAGAAATTCAAACATGAATCATTTATAGAGAAGTCTTACTGTGGAAGGCAGAACACCAGAATGGTCAAAAGCATCCAAAGTACATCCAGACTCTCTCAAGGCCTCTCACCTACCTGTTGCACGAGCTCCTAACTGCTTTCCCCACTGCCCCTTCTCCAGCTACACTACAGTCCAGCTCAGCCACCTTCACAAACACACACAGATAGATACTCTCAAATTCCAACAACCATCTGGCTTACTGCCTTGGCCAAAAGGCCTCGCACCATTAGGCCTGGGTCACAGTTCTGCCCTCACTGTCCTACCCTCTCCCTGACACCCTCCAAGCTCCGGCCACACTGGCCTTTCTTCCACTGATCGCCTCAGAGCTTTGTACCTGCTGCCCCCTCCATCAAGCACATTCTTCTCCCGGGCTTCATGTGCCTGGCTCCCTCTCAGCTCCACCTCCTTCCCTAGCCCTCATACCTAAGGTAGTCCTGACCCCAACAGTATTCTCTATACCTCACCCTGTTTTCTTTATATAATCACAACTTTAAATTATGCTTGTTTTTGTATATTTCTCACTAGAATGCAAGCTCCATGAGGGCACAGCCTCCACGAGGGCACTCTCGGCTCAGTACTGTACTTAATATGCAAGGCCAGCGCAGAGCAGGCACCCTATCAGTATCTGTTACACAGATGGAGGAGTGGGTGGGGTAGGTGAGTGAACAGTTGAATAGGTACATGGATGGATGGACACATGGTGGATAAATAAACAAGCAAACAAACTAACAAATAAATAAGGATGGGTCATTATTTAAAGCATTAACCACTATGCAACCAGTGCCACACCATGCAGTGAGGATTCAAAGGCAGGAAGAGCCTGCTCAGATCAGCCCTGAGGTAAGCATCATGAATGAAGCACTATCTGAAATGGACCTTAAAAGACGGTGGGGGGGACAGCACCAGGTGGAGACAGGGAAGGAGTTCATTTCAAGTGGATGACCAAGAACACAAGCAGGAAAAAAAAAAAAATCAAAAAATAGTAAGCAATCTGCAGGAAACTAATCCTACAATTTAATGTGAAAAGCTTTTACCATGAACTTAACAAGTAATACATCATAAAATATGAACCCCTAACAACGTCCCCTGTGTTTAAAAGTAAATGATTGGGGCGCCTGGGTGGCGCAGTCGGTTAAGCGTCCGACTTCAGCCAGGTCACGATCTCGCGGTCTGTGAGTTCGAGCCCCGCGTCAGGCTCTGGGCTGATGGCTCGGAGCCTGGAGCCTGCTTCCGATTCTGTGTTATCCTCTCTCTCTGCCCCTCCCCCGTTCATGCTCTGTCTCTCTCTGTCCCAAAAATAAATAAACGTTAAAAGTAAATGATTAGCCAACTGCCCACAAAGCCTCAACATTCATGCATTCCATTAAATTGTAATTCTCCCAGCCAAGGCCTGGGTGATGGTCACCCTGGGTTTTTATTCAAGTCCCATGAATAAATCAACCAGTGAGTAAGCCATGCCTCATACCCAAAAAACCTAGAGAACTATATACCGCTTTTCAAACCAAAACTCTTAAGAGGCAAGCTCATCGAGCCACTGGGCAATCCACACATTGGGTGTGCCTTAAGAAAGAAGTTATTCCACCAGCACATGCCTCAGTGGCACTCGGCAGAGAAGCCCATCATCCATCACTAATGTACTGAGCTGTTGTTCTCTATCGGCTTTTCCCTGACACATTTGCAATTGTGTCAAGAAGGCTCTGGGAATATTTTCATCATCGCTGTGTGTACGGAGGGTAGGGGAGTGAGGAACTGAGGGGACACTGATGAATAAAAGCTGCCTCATATGTGACTTCAATAATCAAGCCCAGCCATCTTGCTTCCTGGCAGCTGCAGGAACACAGGTTGTAAAGTATTTTTAGACACTGCAGCTGAGGGGGGTGGCGGGGGGAGGCAGGGTGGTCCAGAGAGACCAATGCCTGGAGCAGATAAAAATGGCAATGTTCAATTTCCTCTGGTCCAGTAGTTCTCAAACATCAGTGTACTTGAAGAACACACAAAGAACTAGTTAAAAACATAAATATGCTACTCTTCTGCCTTCCACATCTAGACATGCCAGGAACTCTGGTTCAGAAAAGGTGGGGGGGGGGGGGGGGGGAACAGGGAGGATGTACCAAGCCTCTGCATTTTAATATGCACCCTGTGCAGCTTGAAGCCCTCAGAAGAACACGACTACCAGCCCGAGTGACTTTGGTGGAAAAAGAGAGTGTGGAATCCCTGCACACAACAGCCCCCAGCCCGCCAGTATCTTCATTTCTTTAGGGCCTTCTGAGAATCTGATGAAAGCCCATTTTTTATTTCTATCTCTTCCACATCATTCTTTTCTCTCCATTAGTAATGCGAATGTTTGAACAAGCCCTTCTACAAAACACCACTGATTTGCCAAACATTTTTCTACAATTATCCAGGACTATGAACCTCCTAATAAATTAGCTAAAAAGCTAAAAATTCCCAATTAAAATCTTGAGTCTGTATAATTAAAGTATTGCTGTTGCTCAAAGTATAAATCCATGGGAGGATAAACTTTACCTCCCCCGCCTTGGGAAAAAGAAAAGCTAATCTTTGGCAGGTCAAGTCAGTAAGGTAAGGAGTTTGTGTTTTTAACACATCCACAAATAACATTAGAAGATTAAGATAACTAAGAATCTTCCCAAAATACATACACAGGAACAAATAAATAAAGCCCTTAAACTTCAAATGCACTAAAACATTACTGCCAAGAGAGTTGTTTAACCTAGTTAAAGATTACAAATGTTTTATGTGTCAAAGACAGAAAAGGAGAGGCTCATAGTTTTTAGTTTACCAGCCATATATACTTTTTTAAAGTAGGCTTCATGCCCAGTGCAGAGCCCAACGTGGGACTTGAACCTGAGCTGAGATCAAGAGTCAAACACTTGGGGCACCTGGATATCCGGCTGTCGGTTGAACATCACAGTTCATGAGCTCAAGCCCCACATCAGGCTCTGTGCTGTCCACATGGAACATGCTTGGGATTCTAACTCTCTGTCTGCCCCTCCCCCATTCACTCTCTCAAAATAAATAAATAAACTTAAAAAAAAAAACAACCCACCTCTTGAAAGAGTCAAACGCTTAACTAACTGAGCCACACAGGCACCCCTACCAGCCATATTTCACTAGGAGGGAACAAACTCAATTTTTGTAATTTCAGTAACACATGTTATGAATATAAGAAGATAAGATGAAGGCCAATCAATCGATCAATCAATGAACCCTCAAGCAGAGACACAGTCATATACCTCTTGGAAAGGCCTTTTTTTTTTTTTTTAAGTTTATTTATTTATCTCGAGAGACAGAGATAGTGAGCAGGGTAGGGGCAGAGAGACAGGGAGAGAGAAAGAAAATCCCAAGCACCCTTCATGCTGTCACTGCAGAGCCCGACACAGGGCTCGATCTGTCGAACCATGAGACCATGACCTGAGCAGAAACCAAGAGTCAGATGCTTAACTGACTGAGCCACCCAGGTGCCCTGGAAAGGCCTCTTCTTAATTCTACGGTGTACCAACGCAGGACAATCATCTATACGGAAACAAATTAAAGACAAAAGCAACCCCTTGCAGCTCCCCAACTAGGAAGAAGCCAGCCTTCTTGGAAACATCTTCAAGGCTCCCAACCTTTCTGTCTGCACGCCCAGGGCAGGGCACCCACACACACATACTGATGGACTCAGTAGAGATTGTGACTGCTGGTGAGCAAAGGGCAGGGCTGAGGGAGGTCAAGAACCCACCCAGCCTCCACACCAAACTCTCTCCCCAGAGGGTTATGCTGCTTTCCTAACTCAGCAAAGTGAGTGTTCACACTGAAAGAAAATCAAGAATGATCTTTGTAGCCCAAGAGATCTGGCAAAGTGCCATCCCTGTCCTGTTGGGAGCCTTCTGTGAGGCAGGTGAAGTCCCAGGACTCTGGGTCACCAGCACGCCCACCATGATACCGTGACAAAGATGAACAACAGCAACAACAAAAACTCTGTAATGAAGAAGCTCTGGCTAAGTTTCTGCTTCTGTTTTAGCAACACTTCTGTATAAACAAAGCAGGACTCTTGTCAACATCTGTTTGATAAATCAATATGACAAAATGAACTAACAACTGGAATAAATGACAGGATCTGGGTACCACTTTGGCAACCAGACTTGGAAGCACACTCCTGTGGCAAGTCAACAAGGTAAGCCTGGTTCAGGTCATGCAAAAATTGAGAGGAAACCAATAGAAACTGGGAACTCAAGCCTTAAAAAAAGAATAAAAAAAGAAAAACCTACATTAAATAAAATTTTTTCTATGAAAACAGACTTACGGACATCAACATAATTCTGTCTTATAGTCAAAATAATTCTCATTAGATTTGAACCTCAAAGTGGAACATGCAGGAATGAAGAGCCCTCCTCCCTGCACCTGCGACAGGCGGTCACCTGTGTCCTAGTCTGTCCGCCATTTCACCTTCTGGCTTCCATAGCATGTACTACTAAAAAGGGTACCTCGTCTCCAGAAGTACCAATAAAAAGTACCAATAAAACCAAATGGAGCTCTTTGCCCCACCCACCTCTCTACCCTACATATTTCTTTCTGATCCCACAGAAGCCATGCATGTCTGAAGCTAGGCATTCCAAGGTTCCCAGGCATGGGGATGGATACTTGTTGATAAAACAAGTCTTTGGAGAAAGTTATATATGAAATGATGGTGATATTCAGACAAGCAGAAAATTAAAAGCGCTGGTACCATTTTTCACTGGCCAACTTTACCCCAGCAATGTGTCAATACACACGTGAGCTAATTCAAAGATGCGTATTTCAAAGTTCATTTTTTTCACCTCCTTCTAGTATTTCAATTAAGTGAGGGTTTCAAGCACACTAAATAAATGAGAATATAAATAATTAATGGCAACACTACAAACTAGGTGGGCTCTGGGCCTCAGGGAAGAACTCCTTAATTACAAAATATACCTTCCCATCTGCTCACATATACATGCAACCCCATCTACATGAGACCCAGGCAAACATCCCCCACTTAAGGGGAAGAGTATTTAATTAAAACAAGAGCAGGAATAACCTTCTACCACCAGGAATGGCTCAGTAGGGGGCTGAAATCTCCCAATATCTAGCCACCCATGGAAGAACTCATGCTCTAGCGATCTTTTCTAGGTAATCATCAGCATGTTCCTACCAGAATCATGTTCTTCCGCAAGAATGCAACAAGGAAAAGAACTTCCGTCTGGTGGTTCTGCTACTGCTTCCATGCCCTGTTCCTTTTGGAAATACCTCTTTCAGAGCCACATAAGGCTCTTCTTCCAACTTCTTCTCACAGTCAGAACATACCGTGGGACCCACACAGCAACTTATAAACGCATGGGGCGTGCTGCCAATGTAACCACAGGAAAGCAGGCAGAAGCTGCAGGGCCCGTTCCAAAAGCAAGCAGAGATCTAGTTAAGGCAGGCAAACCACTAGTCACCTGCACCAGCCCAGGCTTCACTAGCAGTAAGTAGCTGCATCACCCATAGAGCTCTGGCACTCATGGAAATAATCTACCTCTAACTGAAGTGCAAGTTTGGAAACAATAACCAAGAATGCCTCCTCCCCTCAGGGTCCTTAAAGGTCAGTGGAAACCTCCAATCCTCTGGGAGGCCTGCCCAACTTGACTGCAAGAGCAGTGGCATTGGCCTTCTGAGAACCTAGGACATTCGCAGACAGCACAGCTCACCCAGCCCATGACACACCCCGGGCTCAGCTTCCAGGACATGGCAGTGAACAAGAACAAGGGAGCCTGAGTTTTAGGAGTGGGTTAGACAGATAAGGAACAAGGAAACAAGCAGATAATAATAGGAAGCCAAGTGCTATGAAATTAATCATCAGAGCACCGTGAGAGAGTAGCCAGCAGGGGCTTACTTGGGATTGAGGGGGTCAGAGGATCACTTCTGAGGAAGGAGGAGACACTGACATTGAGACAAGAGCCAAAGGTAGCAAAGAGCTCAATCTGTTCTCAGAACAGAGAGGCAGTGACAATAGGTAAAGCATAGGGACTCAGAGGCAGATGGCAGCGGAGCAGGGCAGGCAGAGCCACAGAAGTCTGGGCATTCAGGCCATGGTAAGTGACAGGAGGGAACTTAGATTGTAATCTAAATGCATCTGGAAGGCACTGAAGGGCTTCCAGGAGAAGCATTACATGATAGTCTTGTGACACAGCCTACTCTGCCATATAACTACTCTTCATCCCTCTCTCTGTTATTAACCTTCCAGATTTATATTGCCCTAGATCTACCACCAGGAGCAGGAACTGGGTCACAGCACTTCTTTCTCTCCCTCAAGTACCCAGTACACTCTCGTGTACTAAAATGACACTTGATGCATAAATACACACACACACACACACACACACACACACACTGCACATCTGTTCAGATGGTTTAAAGAGCCTGTATTTAAAAATAGAAAAATAACCATTTCTCTACAATGTATGTAGTTTTCACTACTAGCTGGGTTATACTGAGAAAATAAAACAGAATTAAAAGCTCAGAATAGAAAGTCATACTTACCTATCAGTGAAAAGAATTTGGCTGCAGTATTCCTACCAACACAAAAGCAAACTAGCTATGTGCCCAAAGAGGAACCCCCATCTTACTGAGAATGGAAAGGCAGAGACAAACCATAGGCAAAGGCCGGCATCCACCATCACAACAGCCCTCCATGCCTACTTGCCACCACCTACTGGAGAGTGAAAGACACAGATCTGCGCACTGTTGCAGGGTCTGAGACTCCCAGGCCAGTTAACTAGTAAAACAAATGAAATTGATAGAGCACAATTCATGCGTTTGAAAAGAAAGCTCCTAAAAGACAGCCTCAGAAATAACTAAAATAAAAGACTTTCTGGGGCACCTGGCTGGCTAATCAGTGGAGCATGAGACTCTTGGTCTTAGGATTGTGAGTTCAAGCGGCACATTACATGTAGAGATTACTTAAAAATAAAATATTTGAAAAAGGTGGAAGGGCGTCTGACATTTAGAATGAAAAAAAAAAGCCTGACTGAAAATTTTCTTCAAATAGAGTTAAAGCAGAATAATAAATCAGAACTACAAAACAGCAATCAAACCAAACCAGAGAGAGTAGCCAAAGGCAAGAGGAAAACCAGGAGAGAATGGTGCCCCAGAAAATAAGGTTCAAGACCATGTCCAGGGGCAAGCGGGCCACAGTGGCAAGAGCTGCTGAGTGGTCATGTCATCAGGGCCTGCCAGCCCCGAGTCAGACAATGTGGAGCTCAGGGGGCCTTGGTGGGGGCCTTGGCGGGGGCCTTGGCGGGAGCCTCTGCAGGTTACAGTATACACTGAGCAGGCAGCAAGAAGAAAGGAAATAGAGGCATTTCTCAACTGGAAATACTCAGGAAGGTTTAAAAGCCAAGGGAATCAGATGGATGAGTGAGGGAGACACACTGACTGGACAAGATGACAAAGGGCTTAATGGAGGCTGCTGGGAAGGGAGGAGGTTGGAGAAGGCACCACAGCCCAGACTAGTCTGGCCCCATCCAATGCAGTCCCATGGGGCCTTACATGTAGAAGGGCCCACCCTTGGCTTAATGCTCTGTCACCATCCTGAAATTCTTTATTATTTTTTTTAACAAGGGGTCCCTCCCTTTCATTCTGCAGTAGGCCTCACAAATTACAGAGCTGGTCCTGGCCTAGGAGAGGCACTGGCCTCAGCACTGAGAAGGGCAGTTCTGCCCTTCTTCTCTGTGGCTTCTTTCTCTGTGAAGCAGAAAGACAGCCATCTCCTATGAACAAGCAAGAGAGCAGACAAGGAGGAAAAGGTTAATATTCCATGTAGGGTGAAGAAACTTGGTAGACTTCATCTTAACCCAATGATCAAGGGTAACATCAGCTATACTAAGACAAATCAGTCTCGTACTTCCTTATGATGCACTGAGAAGGGCACATCAGTTTTGTGCTATTTGCTATTCCTGTCAAATACATAACCTCAATGTAAACAGAGAAAGCCCAAATTGAGGAATATTCTACAAAACAGCATACCAGTACTCTTTTTTTTTTTTTAATTTTTTTTGAAACATTTATTTATTTTGGAGACAGAGAGAGACAGAGCATGAACGGGGGAGGGTCAGAGACAGAGGAAGACACAGAATCTGAAGCAGGCTGCAGGCTCTGAGCTGTCAGCACAGAGCCCGACGCGGGGCTCAAACCCACAGACCGCGAGATCATGACCTGAGCCGAAATCAGACGTTTAACCAACTGAGCCACCCAGGCGCCCCTAGCATACCAGTACTCTTAAAAATTGTCAAGGTTATGAAAGACAAGGAAAGGCTAAGGAACTGTCCCAGATTAGAGAAGAGAAATGACAATTAAGTGCAATGTGGCATCACCCTGAAATAGAAAAAGGACATTAGAGGGAAAAAAAACCTAGTGAAATTTAAATAAGGTATGTAGTGTAATTAATGGTATTATATCAATTTTAATCTCAATGTTCAATCAGTGGACATGATTATGTAAGACAGTAAAATTAGTGCAAGCTGGGTAAAGTATACATGGGAAATGTGACACTTTTCTTTACATCTCAAATTATTCCAAAATAAATTTTAAATTTTCACGTAGATTTTTCATTTGTGATTTTCTTTAATGTTATCAGTAATTCCAGGAACCTTGATTATCACCTTTGAAGTCCAGCACTACCACGTCAGACGTGTTCCTGCTTCTCTATCAATCCAAAGAATCAGTAACAAGAAAGAATGGTTATGTTCCCCTTAAAAATTATAACTTTGACCTAAGAAAAAAAGACAACAGCTAAACTATTTTTAAAAAATCACTCATGGGTAAACTGCTTATTTTTTTTTTTAGTTTAAATACACTGAATAAGAATATAAAAATTAAAAATAAACCATGCCCCCCCCAATGCACAGGAACCACAGACATTTTTCTCCAAAAAAGGCTGGGAGGTGGCAAGCATTCAGAGACTGACTACTAGATATCTCTTCAAAAACAATGTCCAGTGACCTCAGATTTTAGGCAATAATTTTCTGCTTTCTGATTTTTAAAACCGGGTTTGAATCCTAGTTCTGCCTCTTAGCAGCCATGTTACCTTAAGCTGCTGCTTAAGCTTTGTGCTGCAACTTCCTCAACATACCCAATGATAAAGATTAAATTACTTAACACATTAAAAAAAAAAAAACTGAGAGCAATACTGGCATGTGGGAAATTATATTGGGAGAGGCAGGGATGAAATTAGGAGGACACCAGATTTTGGCCTGGATGACAAGATAAATGGTAGACAGAAGGAACATTCTGATGGTGGGGCGGCAGGAGTTTAGTTTTAGTTTTCTGCATTTGAGAGGACCATCAGCTGCAATCTGTGAATGGACCCAAGCCAGTTTGATTTTGCGTAACTATTAGGTTCTTCTTGGTTGATAACAATAAGGACCCAAAATGGATGAGAGTCTGCTATTCTCCTATAGACTAGTATCAGGTTATACTAATGGCAAATCTCAGATCAACTTCTGCCATTCCGCAGTCTTTGATATTTAAGATAAGAATTTATTAGCAAACAGGCACAAAATAATTCACACAAACTGTTTTGTAAGGCTTACAGAGCCTTAGTACTCTGTCCCAGTGGCTGGACTGGGGACTATGTAGGTTTCAGACACTGTCTGTGAAGATTCAGGCTATGGTAGCTCAGTTGGTTAAGCGTCCAACTCTTGGTTTCGGCTCAGGTCATGATCTCAGGGTTCGTGGTATCGAGCACCACATCAGGTTCCCCACAGACAGTGCAGAGCCTGCTGGGGACTCTCTCTCTCTCCCTCTCTCTCTCTGCCCCTTCCCCACTTGCGTGCGCACATGCACTCTCTCTCTCAAAATAAATAAATAAACATAAAAGAAAAAGATTCACACTATGGACTCTGTCATTTCTCATACTGTATTCTTGTGAAGAGAGTATCTCAAAAGTATTTTATTCAATAAATACCAATGAAAAAAACATTATAACTTTAAACAGGTGACATACAGCTTTAAATTTATATAATACTTCTCCCACCTACTGCATCATTCCACTTCATAGCTTTCTAGCAAGGGAGGGAGAGACAAGGGGAAGAAAGAAATGTCCCTTCAGTTCTCATTCCTCTGCCCACTTGAAGGCTAAGTGGGCACATGAATTAAAGCCTTAAGAAGTGTTAAGCATCTATAAGAACCATTCAGGTTGCAAGAACTATCACAGATTTCCTTTCTCTATTTTAATTAAAAATTTTCCTTGAAGCTTAGAGAGAGCTGGCAGCAAATCCTGATGAGACAGTACTTTAGAAAAATGAGGATTCACAACCAACCTCAGGTGACACATGTACCGACACCTGGGACAAAACCCACTCCAGGAAACCATTCCGAACTGGTGAACAGGTCAGTCCAGGGCTCAGTGCAGTTATGCCACTACTCTGCTGCCACCCAGTGGCGTGTAGGCACCAACGCACCTCACGGGGAAAGGAGCCCAGAGGAAGAGCTTGGCTCTTGTAAAGGACATGTTCCCTGGAACACAAAGTCAAGGGAGAAGTGCTGTCGAGCCTACCACAGCACCAAGGACATGCAGTGTAAACAGATGCATTCTTGGGAAGGGATGCATTAAAATAGGTATCAGGTTACTACAGTGAAGTCCTTACTCCACCTCAGATTGAGAACTGCTCCAGGGATTCCAGTGAAACCAAAGCCAGAAGACAGACCCAAGAGAGTCCAGGCTTACCTGCTTTGGGTCAGAGGCAGCAGCGCCAGGTGCTGGGGACTCCAATTCTACAGTCACAGGCCCATCATTCTGAATGTGGACTTGCATGTAGGCACCAAACTTGCCATCTGAAAGAGCAATGCAAACAGTTATGAGAGAGGGAAGCCCCAGGTTACTCCTATCTAAAAAGCCACCCAGATCAATGGGATCAGAAACGGGAGGAATACGACTAGACAGTAACCATGGGGAAAGGTGATCAACTCCAAAAATAGGGAGGGAAATGAAAAATTAAACAGCAGGGGTGCCACTGCATGCCCTACAGACTTGGCAAGAATGAAAAGATCTGAGAACACCAGGGTGGGGACATGTGGGCTTACGGGACTATAAAATAGCGGGAAGGTAAATTGGTTTAACCACTTTGGAGGGCATGGTGGTGCTTGAAGAAACTCTACAAGTCTGGAATTCCCCCCTGAAGAGTCTACTCAGAAACTCTTATACAAAAGGAATGTTTAAGGGTGTTTATTATGGCAGTGTTTATAACAGAAAAAGTCGACACAATCTACCCCTCATTGGGGGATAAATGCATAAACTCTACTTTAATTCCTCAGTGGAATACTGTGTGGCAGCCATATCCATTATTTAATTAAATAATAATTAAGTTATTTATTATAAATATTAATAAATTATATACATATTACATATATATACATATTATATATATATATATATATATATATATATATATATATACCTCTCTCCAAAAAAATGTGAGCAGGAAAGGTGAATGCCAAACACAGGACAGGAGCCACATTCATACTGAAGAGAAGGCAGAGGATGGTGGGATTTGAGAAAGACAGACCTCAGATAAATATGACTAACTGGGTAGTGAGTACACTAGTATCTACTTTCTGCATGCTTCATAATTTAAAATTTTCAAACAAATTAAATAGAAAAGGAAAAAGATAAGGTGAGGAGGGAGGTCCTGCTTCCTCACTGTTGGAACCATTCAGCTCCCTAGGACTCATTTCAAAATGGCTATGGGCTGCCCCAGAAAAGAGCACCTCTCTATGTCCTATTTCAAACCTTCTAACACTCAAACCCACTCAATTGTGTCTATCAATCCCCAAATGCTAAATTACACTTATAAAGAAAGCCAAGGGGTGGCTGGATGGCTTAGTCGGTTGAGCATCAGACTCTTGTTCTTGACTCAGGTTAGGTTTCATGGTTTGTGAGATCAAGCCCTGCATCAGGCTCAGCACTACCAAAGCAAGCCTGCTTGGGATTCTCTCTCTCTCCCTCTGCCCCTCCTCACCTCAGTCTCTCTCAAAATAAATAAATAAACTTAAAAAAAAAAAAAAAAGCCAAGAATATGCCTTGAGAGATGATGCCATGGAATATCAGAATGTCAACTCCACACATCCAAGTACCAATGTTAAGCCCTGGGTCTAAACACTGTTGATGACACATACGGATGCTTACTCAAAGTAACACACTGGTCATGACAATTTCTCTCTAATAAATCCAAAGTAAGAGAAGAGCTGGGTCCTTGGGGCACCTGGGTGGTTCAGTCAGTTAAGCATCTGACTCTTGATTTCAGCTCAGATCATGATCTCACAGTTTGTGAGTTCCAGCCCTGAGATGGGGGTCTATGCTGACATCATGGGACCTACTTGGGATTCCCTCTCTCTCTCTCTCTCTCTCTCTCTCTCTGCCCCTCCCCTGCTTGTGCATGATTCTCTCTCCCTCTCTCTCTTCTCTGTCTCTCAACATAATCAAAACTAAAAACATTTAAAAAAGAAAGAAAGAAAAGAGTTGGGTCCAGAGTGAAATAGAAGTCCTCAGAAACTGAGAACCATCAGGAACTCTTCTGCTGCCACCCACCATTAAGGAGCAAAGAGAGCATATGAGATCCAGTCCACATTTGAAAATCGCTCACCGCTTTTCACTCATAGCAACCCTGTGCCAGGCATGGCGCTAGAGAGCAAAGACTCAGCTCAAAGGCACAGATAGCCCTGGCGCTCATGAACCCTGTGGTCTAGTATGGAAGACAGTTGGGCACATTGTGGTGACAATGCAGCATGGCAGAGACCTTGAGGGATTCTGGCTCTGCAGGCCAGAGGAGGGTACAAATCCCCCTTGGGGGATTCTTGGATAAAGCTTCACAAGGTCCAGGACTTGAAGGACAACAAAGACCCAGGCTGGAAGAGGACAGGCCCCGCCCCAACAAGTTCTGAGTCCTGGGGCAATTTTCCTGACCTCCCAATGGCTCAGTTTCTTGCCTGTATCACAGGGATGCTAACAAGAGGGACTAAATCACAGGGAAAATGTAATGAAACAGTGCATGCAAGTGCTTAGGACAGCGGCTCACATATGGTGTGTGCAAAACCAGCATTTGCTCTTGTTATTATAAGAAGTCATGTTTGAGAGGCTCCACACAACCAGAACCATGCTTCCCTGTGCCCTGCCAGGTATGCCTTGAATAAAGAATACCACGGTCACATACTTTTGGAAAACCACATTTGTTTGAACTCTCCCTTAGAGAATCACAAAGCACAGCAGCAAGTAATAGGCTGTCAAGACATCCTTGAGTAGAGAAATCTGTTTCGTTTCTTTACCCTGCTGGTTCCCAAACTCCCCTAGGCAAGGAGCTCTATTTTCAAACAAAACATCCTTTAGAGGGCAAACGACCCTCTGGGAGAGGTCGAGGAAAAGAAAAGCACTAAATGAACACACTAACCCAGGGCAGGCCAGCTTGGAGCCTTTCTGGCTCCTTTCCTTCCTGGAGAGCAGCTATGCTCTCAGGTCCTGGGGTCCCCCCAGTACCAGACCCACCATTGCATGAGGAGATCTCTGTGAGCATTTGCTCCTACCACAACTGCACAATTTTCATCTCTGATTCTTTCCCCTGGTATCACTCCCTCCAAAGATCCTTACCCTCATGGAGGGTCTTAGCAAAATGGGCACACCAATGTTTTCTTCAACGTACAGACAGCAGCATTAAAAAATACATTAGAAGCACCCACGTTGTTCACAACTTTTACAGGCAAGATTAACTTAGTTCCTACTGGGTAGCCCAATGTGCTCAAACAATGGTGACTTTTCTTGAACTCCTATCAGATTAAAGTGGCCATTCAAATCTACAGAGCGTTTGTTTTATCCATGTCAGACTAGCAAAAAAGACATCAGCTGGGAAGGAAATCATGTGTTTAATTGCATGCTAAAATTATGGCTACAATTAGTAGCAAATTTCAGCCGCTGCACTCCTCAGGGAAGATGAAGGCAGACTTAGGAGGAAAGGAATTATTTCCAACCTTGAATTTCTGTTGCCAGGATTACAGCATATGCTTCACCGTGTTTATCATTCCAAGTAGTGAGAAATTTATCTTCTTTTCCTGTTTTTCTTCAGTTATGAACAGAACTATTATCTGAACTTCCATTTGTACAGACAATAAATCCAAAGACATGTTTTAAGAGGTCTTAACATGGGTACATTTTTTACAGTTCAGATCAAAGAGTAAAGCCCCATGAAAAATTATACTGGCCAGGGGAAATAAAAACATTTTTAAAAAATAATCTTAAAAGACAGCAACAAATCTGCAAAACTACATCTGGGCTCAAGTGGTGATATGATCAAGTCGTCCTTAAATATAAGTCCCAGGGTTCTATCCAGAGCTGGAGGAGAAGCACGTGTCAGGCATGTTTGTGCCACATGCTCCAGCTGGAAAACTCCCAGCTATGAGCCCCAAACCTGCTGTGACCTGGTTTCCAGCAGCCACTATCCAAGGGCCTTACCAGCTCCAAACCAATGCGCCCCGTTAATGTGCAAAGGCTGACATCCCTCCCTTTCAACAATGCTTGACTGACAGTCACCACTCCCCGAGAAGCCCTGCCCTGCCTCTCCGTGCCCATTTGTTCAAGGATGATAGCAGGACAGTCACCACAAGGAAGATGCATGTTAGTACAGGCATGGCACTGGGTCCACAGCCAGGCAGTCAGAGTACAGGAAATCTGAGTCTCTGTTACTACTGTCATTCCCACCACTCTCCATGGTAGAATATGGACAAATGGGGGCAGGGAGAGTGCAGGGGGCAAGAAAACCACACCGAAAGAACATGCTACTGAAGAAAAATGGAGAACAAAAGGCATGATGGTCATTTCTTGGCCTGGCTGGGAGCAAGCCCACTCATTCTGCTTTCCAGAGCCAGCCTGCAATGGCCAAGATCAGGCTAGGACTCAGCCTACCTCTAGGGACCAGCCTACCTTTGGGCCAGCCCATCTAAGTACATCCCCAAAGGCAGCTCCCTCTGTCACTAAGGCAAAGTCCTCACCACCAAGGCTACCTCTTTGTTCTACCTTAAAGCTATTCAGAGCCTGGGCAGGAACAGAAGAGGGTTATTTTTTTTTAATGTTTATTTATTTTTGACAGAGAGAGACAGAGCATGAACAGAGGAGGAGCAGAGAGAGAGAGAGAGAGAGAGAGAGAGAGAGAGAGAGACAGAATCCAAAGCAGGCTCCAGGCTCTGAGCTGTCAGCAGAGAGCCTGACACGGGGCTTGAACTCACAGACCGCGAGATTATGACCTGAGCCAAAGTTGGATGCTCAACCGAGCCACCCAGGCACCCCAGAAGAGAGTTATTGATGGGGGACCCAACATCGGGTGCATAGGCTGGGAACCAAGAAATCAAGAAAATGTGTGGAAGTGAGGTACTCAAAATAAGCATGTGGCAAGGCGAAGGCCACTGCAGCTAAAGGAGTGTGGTCTAGACCCACAGGCTTGCATCACACCTGGAGCCCAGAGGAGTGTGACCCTGGTGGGCCACAAGTACTATGGCAGCTCTGTCCACCAGCACAGAACTGCTTCTCTAGAGTGCTCCTGGCCCTATATCCCCAGAGGGCTCAGCCAGTTCAGGGTGCCACCAGTAGGGCACGGATTCCCAGGTGGGCTGATCTGGCTCAAGGGAGCCTGTAAAGCAGAGGCATGGGCTCTGGGAGCCATCAGCAAAGACCAGCAGCTCCAGCAATGGCACTTCCTAAATGACTTAGCTGGGAAATTATTCAGTTATCAGAGAAAGAGTACATGGCAGGCCCTGTCAGCCAAGTTTCTCTGAGAATGAGAGCCAAGCCTAGGTCGACAGCATTAGAACCACTGTCAGATTCCATTCCATGTCCAGGCCCATGGAGGGAACTCAAACAGCGATCTCTGGAACTTGTGGCTTCTCCTCAGACTCTGTCCCCCTTACCAGTGGTCTCTGCTTATCTGTGCTTATCTCTGTTGTGGTTCAATCCACTCAAGAGAAATACCACCTCTGAGCAGCAGATGTCTCACGTGTGGGATTCCATGGCCAGAGAAAATGGGGAACGAGTCCCGTGGCCCAGGATGGAAAGTGCCTACTCCCAGGAGTCAGGGTACCTGTCACCAAAGGGGGCCAGCCCAATTCCAAACCAAAGAGCTGGAAACAGGGGCTTCCAGGGGAAATGGCCTACAATTAATCTCTCACTAGGATATTAAACTCTCATCTGAGCTAAAGTTCTGAAGTCAGATTCAAGGCAATTGTTATAGCCCTCCTTGCATTACATGGAAGCTCAAGGCAAAGTTTTCTCTGACCATCAGGGCTTTGCTTGGATATCTCTGAGCTATACTGGGGTCCCAGGCATCATTCTATCTGGGATAACTGCATGGAAGGCAACCAGGTCTCCACACTGAGGCACCAGTGAGCCTGTGTGGGGACAATGTAATGTCTGAGGCCCCAGCGGACCTACATGGGCCTTGTGCAATGCCTGTGCAGACCTACTGAAAGAGCCTGATCCCACGGGGCAAGGACACCCTTCCACCACCATATCATCACTCAGGGGCTCCCATGAGGCTCGGCCAGTTAACGTGTCTGACTCTTGGTTTCAACTCAGGTCATGATCTTCCGGTTTGAGGGTTCAAGCCCCACATCAGGCCCTGTGTTGATAGTTCAGCCTGCTTGGGATTCACTCTCTCTCTCCCTCTCTCTGCCCCTCCCCTGCTCATTCTCTCTCTCTCTCTCTCTCTCTCTCTCTCAAAATAAATAAACATTTAAAAAAAAAAAAAAAGTCTGTCCAGCAAACAATCCCTTAAAGCAAGGTCAAAGAACAAATAACAAAATGGATGAAAAATATCTACAACTCACAGCATATATTAAAAGCTCACAGAAATAGGGGTGCCTGAGTGCCTCAATTGGTTAAGCATCCAACATTGGCTCAGGTCATGATCTCATGGTTTGTGGATTTGAGCCCTGAGTGAAGCTCTGTACTGACAGCTCAGAGCCTGGAGCCTGCTTTGGATCCTGTGTCTCCCTCTCTTCCTGTCACTCCCACACTCGTGCTCTGTCTCTCTGTCTCTCACAAATAAATGTTTAAAAAAAAAAGGAGCGGGGGGCAAGATGGCAGAACAGCATGTAAGTTTTTTTGCATCTCTCGTCTTTGAAATGCAGCCAGGTCAACACTAAACCATCTTGCATACCTTGAAAACTGATTTGAGGATTAACACAACAATTAGCACAACGTGAACCACAGAAATCAGCAGGTACATGGCATGGAGAGGTGAACTGGGGGATAGAGAAGCTGCGGAGGGCAGGGAACTGTTTCTGCTTGCGGAGAGAGGACAGAGACGGGGTGGAGGGGGGAGGGAAGTAACGGGAAAGCACCCCCACCTCCATAAGCAGTTGGAAAGGAAAGGAAAAGTATGCAAGGGACTGAACAACAAAGAGAGAAAGGCGAAAGGGAGGGTTTAAATTCCATTAAGACTCTATAAACAGGGGGAGTGCAGAGTCTGAAACTCCACAGCTTGATAACTGGCGTTGCTCTAGTGGGAAGGGCAAATTCCCAAGAGCAGAGAGCGAGGTCCAAGGGGTCCTCGGGCCACAGAGGGAGAGGCAATTCCCCTGCTGGGAGGACATTTGGTAGAGGCTGTGCGGCTCCCCAACAGGCAAAGGTCCCAGCAGACCCTGGGGAACCACATTTGCTGGTGTTGGAACAAGGACGTTAAGGGGGAAGTCTCATGTCAGATGTGTGTTGTGATTTTCCATAATCCCCGAAATGCTGCTGCTACACGATTGTGTGAACTTTTTCTGGGGCAGGCTGGCATGTAGCCACAGTCTCTGGGCATTGGCCGCAGCATGATCCCACGAACATTCCTGGGGTCAGGTGGGCACCCAGCCATTGCTTGGTGAGATCCTCCGTTGGAGGGTGAGAACAGGTCATAGCTGCAGTCCTTCAGATGTGAGGGGTTGGGAAACAGCTGCATCTGAGATAAAACTCAGGAGGGAGGTGGAGCCTGGCAGCCTGACAGCTTGATCACGGACAGTGTAAAAGCTGGAGTGAACAGAAGCCAAAGACAAAGGCAGGTGCTTGATTGCCAGGAGGGGAGAAAACAGAGCTCTGATACTAGAGACTGGGTAGCGGGGTGACATCATTTTCACCCCTCCTATGTATGCACATACACGACTACATGCACCACAACGGTCCACCCCAGTAAACTAAGCAGCGCCATCTAGTGAAGAACAGAGCACTAAGCCCCACCCAACTGGGCCAACTATGCTCTTGAGGAACACACAAGTCTCTCCGCCTGTTTAGTTTACAGACCATAAAGTGCTTCATAGTTTGACTTCTAGGGGAAACCGATGTAATTTTAATCATATTTTAGTCTGTTTGCTGGTCCATCTATTTAATTTTTTTCTTTCTTATTCTTGAATACAGAAAGAGAAAAAAATCATTTTTATTTTCCATTTTTATTAAAAAGATTTTTATTTAATTTTTTCCTAGTATGTTTTTTATTTTTTTGTAAATTTTTTTTTTTTTGTAAATTTTTTTTTCAACGTTTATTTATTTTTGGGACAGAGAGAGACAGAGCATGAACGGGGGAGGGGCAGAGAGAGAGGGAGACACAGAATCGGAAACAGGCTCCAGGCTCTGAGCCATCAGCCCAGAGCCCGACACGGGGCTCGAACTCACGGACCGCGAGATCGTGACCTGGCTGAAGTCGGACGCTTAGCCGACTGCGCCACCCAGGCGCCCCTGTAAATTTTTTAAATTCTAGTTTATGTTCATCATTTCATTTTGTTTTACTGTATTCATTTTTTTCAAATTTTCAAATGTTTTCCTTTTTATTTTTTCCTTTTTTTTTCTTATCTTTTCCTTTTTTCTCTAATCTATCAAGCTCCTTTCAACAAGCAGACCATAACACACCTAGGATCTACCATCCTTTATTGATTTTTTTGTGTTGTTTTTAATTATTTTTTTCTCTGTTAATTCCTTTTCTTCCTTCAAAATGACAAAATGAAGGAATTCACCCCAAAAGAAAGAATAGGAAGAAATGACAGCCAGGGACTTAACACAGATACAAGCAAGATGTCTGAACCAGAATTTAGAATCACGATAATAAGAATACTAGCTGGGGTTGAAAACAGAATCCCTTTCTGTGGATTCTAATTTCATCCTAAAGTAGTAGAATACACATTCTTCTCCAGTGCACATGGAACATTCTCCAAAACAGATCACATAGTGGAACACAAGAAGTAAAAGTGAGTCAGGATGAAATAAAAAATTCTATAACTGAGCTACAATCTCAAATGGGAGCCACAGCAGCAAGGATGGATGAAGCATAGAAGTGAATCAGCGATACAGAGGACAAACTTCTGGAGAAAAACGAAGCAGAAAAAAAGAGGAAGACTAAGGCAAAAGAGCACGATTTAAGAATTCGAGAAATCAGTGACTCATTAAAAAGGAGTAACATCAGAATCATAGGGGTCCCAGAAGAGGAAGAGAAAAAGGGGTAGAAGGGTTATGTGAGCAAATCATAGCAGAAAACTTCCCTAACCTGGAGACAGACACAGACATCAAAATCCAGGAAACACAGAGGACTCCCAATAGATTCAACAAAAACCGACCATCAACAAGCCATATCATAGTCAAATTTACAAAATACTCAGGCAAGGAAAGAATCAGGAAAGCAGCAAGTGAAAAAAAAAAAAGTCCTTAACCTACAAGGGAAGACAGATCAGGTTCACAGCAGACCTATCCACAAAAAGTTGGCAGGCAATAAAGGAGTGGCAGGATATATTAAGTGTGCTCAATTGGAAATATGCAGCCAAGAATTCTTTATCCGGCAAGGCTGTCATTCAAAATAGAAGGAGAGATAAAAAGTTTCCCAGAAAAACAAAAATTAAAGGAGTTTATGACCACTAAACCAGCCCTGCAAGAAATTTTAAGGGGAACTCTCTGAAGGGAGAAAATGCAAGAAAAAAAAAAAAAAAAGACCAAAAGCAACAAAGACTAGAAAGGAACAGAGAACAACACAAGAAACCTCAACTCTACAATCAACATAATGGCAATAAATTCACATATTTCAGTACTCATTCTAAACGTCAATGGACTAAATGCTTCAATCAAAAGACATAGGGTATCAGAATGGATAAGAAAACAAAATCTGTCTATATGCTGTTTACAAGAGACCCACTTTAGACCTAAAGACACCTTCAGATTAAAAGTAAGGATATGGAGAATAATCTATCATGCTAATGGTCACCAAAAGAAAGCCGGATTATATCAGACAATCTAGACTTTAAAATAAAGACTGTAACAAGAGATGAAGAAGGGCATTATATCATAATTAAGGGGTGTATCCACCAAGATCTAACCATTGTAAACATTTATGCTCCAAACGTGGAAACATCCAAATATATAAATCAATTAATCACAAACATAAAGAAATTAATGAATAATAATACTGTAATACTAGGGGACTTCAACACCCCACTTACAACAATGGACAGATCATCTAAACAGAAAATCAACAAAGAAACAGGGCTTTGAATGACACACTGGACCAGATGGCCTTAACAGATATATTCAGAACATTTCATCCTAAAGCAGAATACACATTCTTCTCCAGTGCACATGGAAAATTCTCCAGAATAGATCACATGGTGAGACACAAATCAGCCCTCAACAAGTACAAAAAGATCAAGATCATACCGTGCATATTTTCAGACCACAACGCTATGAAACTCGAAACCAACCACAAAAAAAATGTGGAAAGATAACAAATACTTGGAGACTAAAGACCATCCTACTAAAGACTGCACAGGCTAACCAAGAAGTTAAAAAGGAAATTAAAAAGTATATGGAAGCCAATGAAAATGATAACACCACAGCCCAAAACCTCTGGGATGCAGCAAAGGCAGTCATAAGAGGAAGTATGTAGCAATCCAGGCCTTCCTAAAGAAGGAAGAAAGGTCTCAGTTACACAACCTAACCTTACACCTTAAATAGCTGTAAAAAGAATAGCAAATAAAACCCCAAACCAGCAGAAGACAGGAAATAATAAAGATTAGAGCAGAAATCAATGCTATCAAAACCAAAACAAAAAACAACAACAACAACAACAACAAAACAGTGGAACAGATCAATGAACCAGGAGCTGGTTCTTTGCAAGAATTAACAAAATTGATAATCTCCTAGCCAGTTTGATCAAAAAGAAAAAGGAAAGGACCCAAATAAATAAAATCAAGAATGAAAGAGGAGAGACCACAACCAACACAGCAGCAATACAAACAATAAGACAATATTATGAGCAATTATACACCAATAAAATGGGTAATCTGGAAGAAATGGACAAATTCCTAGAAACATATACACTACCAAAACTGAAACAGCAAGAAATACAAAAACTGAACAGACCATAACCAGTAAAAAAAAAAAATTAGTGGCCAAAAATCTGCCAAAAAATAAGAGTCCAGGGCTGGATGGCTTTCCAGGCGAATTCTACCAAACATTTAAGGAAGAGTTAAAACCTATTCTCTTGAAGTGTTCCAAAAAACAGAAATGGAAGGACAGCTTCCAAACTCTTTCTATGAAGCCAGCATCACCTTGATTCCAACCAGACAGAGACCCCACTAAAAAGGAGAACTGTAGACCAATTTCCCTGATGAACATGGATGCAAAAATCCTCAACAAGATACTAGCCAACTGGATCCAACAATACATTAAGAGAATTATTCACCACAACCAAGTGGGATTTATACCTGGGATGCAGGGCTGATTCAATATCCACTAAACAATTAACGTGATGTATCACATCAATAAAATAAAGGACAAGAACCACATGATCTTCTCAATAGATGCAGAGAAAGCATTTGACAAAATACAACATCCTTTCTTGATAAAACCCTCAAGAAAGTAGGGATAGAAGGATCATACCTCAAGATCATAAAAGCCATACATGAAAGACCCACCGCTAATATCCTCAATGGGGAAAAAGTGAGAGCTTTGCCCCCTAAGGTCAGGAACATAACAGGGATGTCCACTCTCACCACTGTTATTCAATATAGTATTGGAAGTCCTAGCTTCAGCAATCAGACAACAAAAAGGAATAAAAGGCATCCAAATTGGCAAGGAGGTAGTCAAACGTTCACTCTTCGCACACGACATGATACTCTAATGGAAAACCCAAAAGATTCCACCTAAAAACTGTTGGAACTGATTCATGAATTCAGCAAAGTAGCAGGTTATAAAGTCAATGCACAGAAATAGGTTGCATTCCTATACCCCAACAATGAAGCAACAGAAAGAGAAATTAAGGAATCGATCCCATTTACAATTGCACCAAAAACCATAAAATACCTAGGAATGAATCTAACCAAAGAGATGAAAAATCTGTACACTGAAAACTATAAAAAGCTTATGAAAGAAATTGAAGAAGACACAAAAGAGGAAAAATATTCCATGATCCTGAATAGGAAGAATATTGTTAAGATGTCAATATTACCCAAAGCAATCTACATATTCAATGCGCAATCCCTATCAAAATAACACTAGCATTCTTCACAGAGCTAGAATAATCCTAAAATTTGTATGGAACCAGAAAAGACCCTGAATAGCCAAAGCGATCTTGAAAAAGAAAACTAAAGCTGGAGGCATCACAATCCCGGACTTCAAGATGTATTACAAAACCGTAATCATCAAGACAGCATGGCTGGCACAAAAACAGACACTCAGATCAGTGGAACAGAACAGAGAACCCAGAAATGGACCCACAAACGTATAGCCAACTAATCTTTGACAAAGCAGGAAAGAATATCCAATGGAATAAAAACAGTCTCTACAGCAAATGGTGCTGGGAAAAATGGACAACGACATGCAAAAGAATGAACCTGGACCACTTTCTTACACTAGACACAAAAATAAACTCAAAATGAAGGACCTAAACATTACAACAGGAAGTCATCAAAATCCTCAAGGAGAAAGCAGGCAAAAACCTCTTTGACCTCGGCCACAGCAACTTCTTACTCAACATGTCTCTGGAGACAAGGGAAACCAAAGCAAAAATGAACTACTGGGACCTCATCAAAATAAAAACCTTCTGCACAGCAAAGGAAACAATCAACAGAACTACAAGGCAACCGACAGAATGGGAGAAGATATTTGCAAATGACATATCAGATAAAGGGTTAGTATCCAAAATCTATAAAGAACTTACCAAACTCAACACCCAAAAAGCAAATAATCCAGTGAAGAAATGGGCAAAAGACATGAATAGACACTTCTCCAAAGAAGTCATCCAGATGGCCAACCGACACATGAAAAAATGCTCAACATCATTCATCATCAGGGAACTACAAATCAAAAACCACAATGAGATACCACCTCACACCTGTCAGAATGGCTAACATTAACAACTCAGGCAACAACAGATGTTGGCGAGGATGCGGAGAAAGAGGATCTCTTTTACATTGTTGGTGGGGATGCAAGCTGGTGCAGCCACTCTGGAAAATAGTATGGAGGTTCCTCAAAAAACTAAAAATAGAACTACCCTACAACCCAGCAATCGCACTACTAGGCATTTATCCACGCGGGACAGGTGTGCTGTTTCGAAGGGACACATGTACCCCCATGTTTATAGCAGCACTATCAACAGTAGTCAAAGTATGGAAAGACTACACTGCCCATATGGAAAATGTCCACTGACCAATGAATGGATAAAGAATACGTGGTATATATACGTACATATGTATGTATACACATATGCATATACTTACATATGCATTATATGTATATGTATACATGTACATATACACATACGTATATACATTTATACATACATGTGTACATGCATACATATGTACATACACATATATACGTATATATGTATGCTGCACACACACACACACACATACACACAATGGAATACTACCAGGTGATGAAAAAGAATGAAATCTTTCCATTTGCAACAATGTCAATGGAACTAGAGAGTATTATGCTAAGCAAAGTAATTCAGTCAGAGAAAGAGATCATATTTTTTCACCATATGTGGAATCAAGAAACACAACAGATAACAGAGGGGAAAGGAAGGAAAAATAAAGGATTTTTTAAAACAGAGAGGGAGGCAAACCATAAGAGACTCTCAAATACGGAGAACAAACTGAGGGTTGCTGGAGGGGAGGTGGGTAGAGGAATGTGTTAAATGGGTGATGGGCATTGAGGAGGGCACTTTTTGGGATGAGCACTGGGTATCATACGTAAGAGATAAATCACTGGGTCTACTCCTGAAGCCAAGATTACACTGTATGTTAATGAAATTGAATTTAAGTTTTAAAAAATAATAACGGTGAGTTGAAAGATACCGAAAATTTGTTCTTATAAGCAATAGATACTCTTACTGCTTCAGACAGAAAACTGGTTGATATAAAATCGAAAGGACATCATGATGATGTGGTAGTTAGTTAAGAGCGGGAATCTATAACTCAACTGCTTGGCTTGAATTCTAGCTTTGTCATTTGTGATTTTTGACCTCTCTGTGCCTCAGCTTTCTCATCTGCAACACAGGGATAACACTGTAGGGTTTTCGTGATGACTGAATGCAGTAACAGACTACAACCTAAAGCATAGTAAGTGCTACATGAATGTTGGCTATCGTAGTTTGTGGAGTTCCAGGGAAATTCCAAGCTCTGACAGAGCCATGGAAGAATTATTTGAAAAGTTAAGTGAAAATATTGAAAAGACAAGCTATCATCTGAGGAAAGTGTTCTATGTTGGAAAAAAAGTATTTTAGAGGCAAACATCTTAGAAATGATGTATATCCAACTAAGAAAAATCAGTAACAATTATAAAGCAACAAATGATTGATAATTGGTTGGAAAGAAAAGAGAGGAAGAAGAGGAGAAGAAAAAGGAGGAAAAGAATAGGTTGCCAGGGTAAGTTTCTCTGTTATTTATCATTCGAGAATTTCAGAGGCATTCATAAACACCAAAATCAGAAATAAAGAATGTTGGAAAAGACAACTTTAATTTTTAATACTGTTAAAAGGTACTTAGACAATGAAGTTCTTTGTTTCTGGAAAGAGATTCCCAATGAAGAGATATCTTTTGTTTAAACTTCACTGGACACTTCCTTTTCTATGTAAGGTCTTTGGGATCTTACAGATAGATATTTTATATTTTTTCATATATATGATTTATTACATACGTGATACATACATAAAGAAGTATAATAAAAAATGAACATGTATGGAACTGTCATCCACTTAACAGTTGGAATTGTATCCATATGTGTCCTTTCCCTAGCTCATTCATTCCCTAGCTTCTTTATCAATATATTGTTTAGCTGTTCTTATTTTTAAGCATTTTTTTAAATGTTATCATGCTGTATGTATTATTCTATGACTTATTGTTCTCATTTAGCATTCAAGTATTCATCTATAATGATACATGAATGGTAACTTCATTTATTTTCACCTACATTGAAAAGATATTCCACAATTAATCATATTCCTGTCAATGGCATTTTGATTGTTTCAGATTTTTTGCTCTTACAAACAGTGCTACTTGGAACATTCTTGCATTTGTCTTTTTTTTCTAGCTTTATCAATCTATAATTGACAAATAAAAATTGTATGTATTTATGGTTAAAAAAAAAAAAAAACCAGTAAAGAAATAGGCAGAAGACACAAATACACGTTTTACCAAAGAAGACATCCAGATTGCTAACAGACACATGAAACAATGTTCAACATCACTTACCATCAGGGAAATACAAATCAAAACCACAATGAGGTACCACCTCACATCTGTCAGAATGGCTAAAATGAACAACACAAGAAATAGGTGTGGGCAAAGACACAGAGAATGGGGAACCCTCTGACACTGCTGGTGGGAATGCAAACTGGTGCAGCCACTCTGGAAAACAGTGTGGAGGTTCCTCAAAAAGTTAAAAACAGAACTACCCTACAACCCAGCACTATTAAGTATTCACCCAAACGATACAGATTCGAAGGGGTACCTGCATCTCAATGGTTACAGCAGTATTATCCACAAGAGCCAAATTATGGAAAGAGCCCAAATGTCTACTGACTGATGAATAGATACAGACAATGTAGTATACACAAAGACACACACACACATACACACACCACTCATATACACAAAATGGAATATTACTCGGCCATCAAAAAGAATGAAATCTTGGGGCGCCTGGGTGACTCAGTCGGTTAAGTGTCTGACTTCAGCTCAGGTCATGATTTCACAGTTTTTGAGTTCAAGTCCCGCATCAGGCTCTGTGCTGACAGCTCTGAGCCTGGAGCCTACTTCAAAATCTGTGACTCCCTCTCTTTCTGCCCCTCCACCACTCATGCTCTGTCTCTGTCTCTCAAAAAATAAACAAACGTTAAAAAAATTTTTTTTAAAAATGAAATCTTGCCATTTGCAATGACGTGGACTGAACTAGAGTGTATTGTATCACATGAAATAAGTACCTATGATTTCACTCATATGTGGAGTTTAAGAAACAAGCAGATGAACACATGGGAAGGGGAGGGGAAAAAAGATACAGGATGCCTGGGTGGTTCAGTCGGTTGAGTGTCCCACTCTTGATTTCAGCTCAGGTCATGATTCCAGGGTCATGGGATTTAGCTCTGCACTGCAAGTGGAGCTTGCTTAAGATTCTCCCTCTCTCCCTCTTCTCCTCTCCCCAGCTCCAGCCCTCTCTCTCTCTAAAACTTAAAAAAAAAAAAAAATTAATATTTTATCAAAAAAGAGAGAGAGAAAGAAAAATGCAAATCAAAACCACAGTGATGCACTTCACACCCAGTAGGATGCCTATAATCATTAAAAAAAGAAAAAAAGGAAACAACACGTGTTGGCAAAGATGCAGAGAAATCAGAACCCTCACTGCTGGTGGGAATGCAAAATGTCACTGTGGTAAACAATTTGGCAGTGCCTCACTAAACTAAACAGAATTACTGTATGATCCAGCAATTCCACGTCTGAGTATATAACCAACAAAATGGAAAGTGAGTGTTCAAACAAAAAGTTGTACACGAGTTTACAGCAGCCCTATTCACAACAGCTAAAAGGTTGGGAACAAGCTAGGTGTCCAACAATGAATGCACAGATAAACAAAACATGATATATTCATGCAATGGAATATTCTTCATGCAAAGAAATGAAGTATTGATAAATGTTACAATGTATGCATATAGACACGCACAATGTATGTTCAAAGGATGAACCTTGAATACATTATGCTAAGACAAAGAAGCCAGACACAAAAGGCTGCATATTGTATGGTTCCATTTGTACAAAACATCCAGATGAGGCAAATCCAGAGACCAAAAGCAGATTCATGGTTTCTAGGCCTAGGAGTGGGGGAGAATGGGGAGTGATTGGTTAATGGGTACAGGTCTCCTTATTTAGGGTGATGAAAATGTTTTGAAACTAGACAGTGGTGATGGTTGCACAACACTGTGAATACACTATCAATGAACTCTATGCTTTAAAATGCTTCATTTCATGTTATGTTTATTTTACCACAATAAAAAAAATGTTAATTTTAGAAAGAATACTGGGGGCGCCTGGGTGGCGCAGTCGGTTAAGCATCCGACTTCAGCCAGGTCACGATCTCGCGGTCCGGGAGTTTGAGCCCCGCGTCGGGCTCTGGGCTGATGGCTCAGAGCCTGGAGCCTGTTTCCGATTCTGTGTCTCCCTCTCTCTCTACCCCTCCCCCGTTCATGGTCTGTCTCTCTCTGTCCCAAAAATAAATAAACATTGAAAAAAAAAAATTTTTTTTTAAAAAAGAAAGAATACTGAAAATAAAAAATAAGTGACTGATTTAAAGCTCAAATGACAAGCTAAACTCCAGACTGGATACAGTCAAAGAAAAATTAGTAAACTGGAGGATCCCCTCAGGGCACAACAAAGAGAGAGAAAGCAACTGAGATACCATATCATGTACACTATTCATTTGTTTTATAGACCCTTTGTTTGCACAAAATATAAAGAGGGCCAACTAATTTATCAACATTTCTGAATTTGTAGACCCCAAATCAATACGGTTTTAAAATATTCCTATTTTAAACTTCACTGCACAAGAAAAGGGGGCTGACCCCTCAATTCACGACAAAAGTATGAAGAGGGCTCAGGAATTGAAATAAAAGGGGTAAAGGGGAATAAAGACAGGTGGGAGAAGGAGCCCAGAGAGGAAGCAGCTGAATGGGACAGCAGACCCACTGCCTGTCCTCATCACCCTGGGCCCAGGGACGCTCGTCACACAAAATAACTGAGTGCCTACAGGCCATTATGCAGGGTGCCATTATGCAGGGTACTGGACCACCACCACAATGATGACACTGGTTTTAAGGTGGCCCCAGACAGTTAGGTGGGGAAAGGAGAACTGGTAAAAGTAGGCTGTTGTTCACCTTGGAAAATCAACTAAGCCAATCAAGGAATCATGAAAAGCTAGGATTTAAAAACAAAAACAGATATGGTTTTGCCATTTGGGCAAACGGAATGTAAACTGTAGCCACAGAGATGATGCAGTTAGTCTAAGTCTGAGACCTAAAAGAGACAGGCAGAAATAAATAGGGAAGCTGGTTAGCCAATCACTGAAGAGAATGAGTGAAAAGGAAGGAGTGACAGAAAACTAACTGATTTGACCAACATCAGTCACACATATGCATCACACTTCACGAGAGCCATCGGCCTGTGTCACCATCCACCAGTCTTGTCATTTATTTACTATTATTTTTTTAAGTTTATTTATTTACTTTGAGAGAGACAGAGACAGAGCACATGAGCAGGGGAGGGGCGGAAAGAGCGGGGGGTGAGAGAGAATCCAAGCAGGCTTTCTCTGCACTACCAGCACAGAGCCCGACATGGGACTCAAAACATGAACTGCGAGATCCTGACCTGAGCCAAAGTCAAGAGCCAGACGCTTAACCGACTGAGCCACCCAGGCGCCGCTTGCCATTTATCATCAATGAAGATGTGATCCCACGTTATGATTTCCTAAATTTACATCAACAGTAATGCCTCTGGCATCACAGCCCTTGCCAAAGTATACAAAACAGGCTTCCACTGAAAGCTCACTCAGGCTGCTAACGTGCTTTATGCAGTAAAAAGAGTAGAAAATTAAACAAATCTATAAACTAAATTAAACAATAACCACAAGCAAACACTAGATGTGGGCTTCCTCCTCCTGTGCTTTCTCTTTGCATTATGAACCTTTAGGAGACCTGGACATAATGGATGCCCCACGGAGTGAACAGAGCTGAGGCAATCACAAAGCTGCTGCACTCCTGAAATGTCGTGCAACGTTTTTCTAGCCATTTGCAGCCCACAACAGATCAGTCCCCACAGAGAATACACAGGTAGCTCTTTTTAATGTCATGGCAGCTTTGGATTTGCTCAACGAAGCCTGCAGGTGATTGCTTTCCTAGGCCCATTACAAATGTCTCAAAGTTGGAACAAGAAACAGAGATCTTGAGAGCAGAGATCTCTCTTTTCAATTATTCCATTTTGGTATAACACTTACTTTTTCCTAACTATAAAAGCAATGCATGCTCAATACTCAACTTTAGGAGCATTTAATGCCTTCCACTGAACACCACTTTCAGCGCCCATCTGAAGGATGGGGATTCCCGAGGGGCTGCTGAGGGGCACATTTGAAACCAGTTTCCTGGGTCCACTCAATCAGTCTGAGTGGCCAATAAAGCACCCTTAACCTCTGGCTCATCCTGCAGTAGAGGGCAAAAACTGATGAATGTATGCATTAGGTTTATCACCCCTAAAGCAATTATGGAAGAAGAGCCAGAGAACAGGAAAAACCCTTTGAAAGCACCAGAGTTATGAACTGTGCAGGATTAAAAATGGCCACAAACTCTGACATTCCTTCTATTGCAAGGTGGGTCTACATCCCTCTCCTGGAATCTGGATGGGCTATGAGACTACTTTGGCCAATAGCATATGGCAGAACTGATGCTCCACCCCTTTCCGGGCCTGGCCTCAGGGGGCTGGCACTTTCATCTCCTGTCTGTTGAAACACCTGCTCCTGGAGTGCTTGTAGTGGGAGAAGCCAGCTACAATGATAGAAATCCAATCACCCTGGGGCGCCTGGATGGCTCAGTTGGTTGAGCATCCAACTCTTGACTTTGGCTCAAGTCATGATCTCACGGTTCGTGAGTTCAAGCCCCCTGTACATCTCTGTGCTGACAGTGCAGAGCTTGCTTAGGATTCTCTCTCTCTCCTTCTCTCTGCCCCTCCCCTGCTTGCTCACGTGCACTCTCTCTCAAAAATAGTAAATAAACTAAAGAAAGAAAGAAAGAAAGAAAGAAAGAAAGAAAGAAAGAAAGAAAAACTACCCTGTGACTACCAGGTTATGAGAAGCCCAAGTGATGGGGGGAGACCCTGGAGGATAAGTTGGGAGGAGGGGAGGAGCAAGATGCACACAGGCCATCTTAGAAGTAGATCCCCCAGCCCCAGCTAATACTAAATGGATCAGAGACAAGTGCCCAGCCAAGCCCCTCCTCAATTTCTGACCCACAAA
Source organism: Prionailurus bengalensis (assembly GCF_016509475.1). Lineage (NCBI taxonomy): Eukaryota > Metazoa > Chordata > Mammalia > Carnivora > Felidae > Prionailurus > Prionailurus bengalensis. Next base: position 43,742,037 of record NC_057354.1, on the reverse strand, counting down.
AGGAAGACAGAATGGTTATTTTTAAGCCACTGAATTTTGGGGTGGTGTGTTATGCAGCAATAGCTAACAGGAGCAGAAGGCAAGGTAGGCAAGTTCTTGAGAAGAGGAGATGCCCTCACAAAGCCAAAGGGTCAGGGGGCCAGCCAAATGAGAGCAGAGTGGGGGTGTGCCACAGCAAAAGCAAAGGGGGTTCCAAACAGACTACACCCAAACGGGCCAAAGGTGCTGAGAATTCTGGTCATGTAGGTGTGGTGGGTCAGCCTGGTTTTCAAGGACCAACTCAAGGCCAACTGGGGCAGAGCAGGCCTCAAAGAGCCATTTGGGGTAATTATGCCACTAGCCCCTCCCTCCCAGGTGCCCAGAAAAGAGACACAGGTGAAAAGGACACCCTCATTAATTGCACACACATCTATGACAGTCCCCTCTCCATCCCCTCTATCCCCACTGCTAGGACTACCTACTCCTCTTGCCCACACCCCTTCTATTTATCCCACCTCCCCACGGCTACCAAAAAAGCAACTGAAGGATATACAATGGCACTTTCAGCAGCCTTCCAAGAGCCACTTCTTCCATCCCCCTTCCCAAGAGCCCCAGACCTCCACTGTGACTCCGGTGGTCCTCGGGAAGTCAACTCCATAGGCCACGAAACATATGACCTAAGCTGAGCCATGCAGTCCATCCCATATTGGTTCAGAGTTGACATACAACCTACGCTGGCCCAAAGTGACCTTCAGGACTTCTGCTTGACATGAAGAGACAAAGGCTCGTTCTCCTTGGGATTGTAAGTTGTGAAGACTGCAATCATCATGGCCATCCTGCAGAAGGCCAGCCTGAAGACAAGGCTAACACACATGGGAGAAAGCAGGGCTCAGTGAATCCCAGAGAAACAGTTACAGCAATGACAGAAGGAATGCAGTGCAAGCTGAACCTGAACTCATCATACCTCTGCATTCTTCAGTCATATAGCAATAAACCCTGTTTCATTTAAGACTGGTGGGGGTCCAAGTGGGCGGGGGTCCAAGTGGAAGAGTTGTGGCTGGTGAGGAAATGCCTGAAAGCACATGAGCACTGGGTGTGAGCACTGGGTGGGAGGGACAATCTTCCCTCTATTCGATCCTTAAAAAGTAAGAGAAACAATTTAAATTTAAATTTAAACAATTTAAATTTAAAATAAAGTTCAATCACTGAAGAGGAAGGGAGTGAAAATAAATGCTAAATCTAACTAAATCAACAGCCAACACATGAAAGCAACCTAAGTGTCTATTGATAGATGAAAGCATAAAAAAGATGTGGTCTGGGGAGGGGGGTGGGAGGGGGGCCTGGGTGGCTCAGTTGGTTGAGCCTCTGACTCTTGATTTCAGCTCAGGTCATGATCCCAGGGTCGTGGGATCGAGCCCTGCATCAGGCTCCATGCTGAGAGTGAAGCCTGCTCTAGATTCTCTCTCTCCCTCTGCCCCTCCCCTGTTCGTATGCTCTCTCTGAAAAAAAAATAATAATAATTAAGAATAATAATAACAAAGCCATTTTAAAAAAGGATGTGATATATATACACAATAGAATACTATTCAGCCATAAGAAAAGAAGGAAATCTGGCCATTTGCAAGAACATGGATGGACATTAAGGGCTTTTAATCAGACAGAAAAAGACAAATACTATACAATCTCACTTATACACAGAGTCTAAAAAACCAAGCTCATGGATACAGAGAACAGATTGGTGGTTGCCAGAGGCAGGGGGTGGAGGGTGGGTAAAATGAATGAAGCTGGTCAAAAGGTTCAAACTTCCAATTGTAAGATAAATAAATTCTGGGATATAAGATATGGCATAATGACCAAAGTTAACAATACCGTATCACATATTTGAAAGTTGCTAGGAGAGTAGATCTTAAAAGTTCTCATCACAGGGGCACCTGGGTGGCTGGTTAAGCATCCCACTCTTGATCTTGGCTCAGGTCATGATCTCACAGTTCGTGAGTTCAAATCCCAAGTTGGGCTCTGTACTGACAGTACTGAGCCTGCTTGCGATTCTCTCTCCTTCTTCTCCTACTGACGCTCCCACCACCCCCCCTCAAAAATAAATAAATAAACTTTGTTCTGGTTGAATTACTTATTTTTGAGAGAGAGCATGCACGCATGTGTGCAAGCTGGGGGGGGGGGGAGGGGGGAAGAGAGAGAAAGGGGAGAGAGAGAGAGAGAGAGAGAGAAAGAGAGAAAGAGAGAGAGAGAGAGAGAATGAATGAATGAATATCCCAAGCAGGTTCCACGCAGTCAATGCAGACCCCAACACAGGGGTCGATCTCACAAACCATTAGATCATGACCTGAGGGGAAATCAAATGCAACACTTAACTGACTGAGCCTCCCAGGTAACCCAAATAAACAAAGTTAAAAAAAAAAAAAAGTTCTTATCACAAGAAAAGTAAAACTGTAACTATGTGAGATGATGAACATTAACTGAACTAACATTAGCGATCATTTCACAATATACCCACATATCAAATCATCATGTGGTACAACTAAAACTAATGCTAAAACTAACATATGTCAATTGTATCTCAGTAAAACTAGAAAAAAATTTTAATTTTTTCCAAAAAACAAATTAAACTACTTTAAGTCTTAAAATTGCTGAAGTGGCCCTGAGAATCCTAAAATAAAGAAAATATAGGGGCTCCTGGGTGGCTTAGTCGGATAAGCATCCGACTTCAGCTCAGGTCATGATCTCACGGTTTGTGGGTTTGAGCCCCACATCAGGCTCTGCACTGATAGCTCAGAGCCTGGAGCCTGCTTCAGATTCTGTGTCTCACCTCTCTCTCTCCCCGCCCCCACTTGTGCTCTCTTTATTTTAAATAAAATAAACTTTTAAAGAAAAAAAAAGAAATAAAATGTATTCATTAGCAATTTGTTTGTGTTCCAACATCCCTTCAGCTCTGGGGGGGGGGTGCTTTCCATACTGGAGCTGGAAGCCAAAAACTCAAAATTAACCAAAACAGAGCAAGTGTGTACAACATACTCTCTGCGTCTTGTTCCATCAAAAACCACAAAAGAGATAAAAAGCTGAAAGAACAAGAGAGACCCTACTGATATCACTGTAGTTGTTTCTGAAAGCCCGAAGGATTTGGAAATAAATTGATTAAAACTTTTTGAATAAATCACATCAATTTTTCATCAAAACGATCAGATATATCATATCCCCACAAACTTAAACTGTGACCCATTATAAAATTATATTGTTAACAGTACACTGCTTCAGGCACTTCACAGAATTACCTGGACAAAATACACATCATTTCAAAAAGTAAAAGGCACATGGGTGCCTGGGTGGCTCAGTTGGTTAAGTACCCAACTCTTGATTTCAGCTCAAGGTCATAATCTCACAGTTCATGAGTTCGAGCCCCACATCAGCTCCATGCTGACAGTGCAGAGCCTGCTTTGGATTCTCTCTCTCCCTGTCTTTCTGCCCTTCTCCGACTCATGCAGCGCGCATGTGCTCTCTGTCTCTCTCAAAATAAATAAGTAAACTTTATTAAAAAAGTAACAGGAAAACAAAACACCTAATACTACACAAAACACTCCTCTTTAAGGACTCAGGTGAATGCTCATTTATTTTCACTTGGGCATTCCTTAACAAGCACCAGTGTTCCACCACCTAAAATGCCTTCACTTACACTCTTATGGTATTCCTTGTGCTCGTCCTTTCAAGGGACTTCAGGGTGTTCCAAAATTTGTCTGAGATTACTCAGCAATGGGATGATTCTACAAATACCAATCAGAGGAGACAATGATGACAGCATTTAATCCCCAGCTCAGCAAAGAAAAATAATTATTCAGAAGACTTGACTTAACTACTGAATTTTGGGAAGAAATATGTCTGCAGCAAGGCCATGCAGAAGGAACCCCGTTGACACAGGGTGGGAGAAAACACTGGAGACATCCATGACCAGACTTGTGAATGGAGCTCTAAACTTGGATTATTTCCAGAAGAGGCAAATACATTCCGTTCAACCAGAACCCAAGTAAAGAGTGGGATTTAAGGCAGGGATGTCCTGATCATGGCAAAGAGACACCTTACACAAGTAAGAGGAGAAATAAGATAAAAGGAAATGCCAAAGAGGAATAGGAATATCACTCTTCTAAACGTAAGTAATCTGATGAGCTGATAATCCTCAATGTGGGGCTTTGCTACAGAGCTTCAAAATTAGGCAGTAACTTTTCTTACTTATGGCTGAAAACAGATACAATAAATAAGGGATCAGGGTTTGTTTCTTCCAGAGAAAGTCAAAGTATAGGAGATACCACAGAGTTAACTGTTAACAACTCTTAGATGTCTATAAAAGGGTATGATGGCAGCAAAAGAAATTGTAATTAGATATTGAGACATTCTTAGGAAAGTCTCACACTGAGATGTATTACCAAAGGAGGCTAAACATTCTAATAACTGAAGAAAAAGACAAAACATGATGGTATTAAATGCAATCTGCCCTCCAGAAACCTGAAAACAGACTAGAAATGAATGGTCCCCTTTTTAAAAAGACACATAATTTCAGATTCATAATTCTCCCATAAACCAAGACCACTAGAACAAGGCATTTTCTAGACTAAATCTCAAACTAGGTTGGCATTCCTTCCAATAAACAGTTAAGTAAAGACCTAAACCTTCACTATCCAATATGATAGCCATTACACACACACAGCTATTGGGTATTTGAAATGTGGCTGGTCCAAATTTAGATGGGCTATATGTATAAACTACACACCAGATTTAGATGACTTTAGCACAAAAAAAAGAATGAAAATTATCTCAATAACTTTTTATATTGATTAAAAGGTGAAATCATACTATTTTGGATATACTGAGTTAAATAAAATATACTTTTAAAATTAATTTCAGGGACGCCTGGGTGGTTCAGTCAGTTAAGCATCTGACTCTTGACATCAGCTCAGGTCATGATCTCCCGGTTCATAATTTCAAGTCCCACATTGGACTCTGTGCTGACAAGTGTGGAGCCTACTTGGGATTCTCTTCTTCTCTCTCTGCCCCTTCCCTGCTCATGTTCTTTCTCTCTCTCTCTCTCTCAAAATAAGTAAATAAACTTTTAAATAAATAAGTAAATAAAACTAAATAAAATTAATTTCACTTGTTTCTTTTTACTTTCTTTTAATATGGCTACTAGAAATTTAAAATGACACATGGCTATAGGGCGCCTGGGTGGCTCAGTCAGTTAATCGTCTGACTTCGGCTCAGGTCATGATCTCACAGTTCATGGATTTGACCCCCACACGGGGCTCTATGCTGACAGCTCAGAGTCTGGAGCCTGCTTCAGATTCTGTGTCTCTGTCTCTCCCTGCTTCTCCCTCACTCATGCTCTTTCTCTTTCTCTCTCTCTCTCTCAAAAATAAGTAATTAAAAAAATTTTTAAATAAAATGCCACTTGACTCACATTTGTACCTGCACTGTCTTCTCTGTCAGACATCATAAGCAAGCAAAATTAAACACCACTATATCAAACACACTTCTGGGTTGCTAAATATTTCAAATGTGAACAGAAGAATGAAAAAGGGTGGGGTGCCCTGGGTGACTCAGCTGGTGAAGTATTGCCTCTTGATTTTGGCTCAGGTCATGATCTCGCGGTTCGTGGAATCACGTCCCTAATGGGGCTCTGCACTGACAGCAAGGAGCCTGCTTGGAATTCTCTCTCTCCCTCTCTCTGCCCCTCCCTCACACATGCAGGCACTCACAGTCTCTCTCTCTCCCAAAATAAATAAATAAACATTAAAAAAATAAAGAAAGAATGAAAAAGAGTAAACAGTATCCGTGGCATTCAGAGAACTCCTACCACAACAGCAGTAGCAGCAGCCACTACGTTGTTTTAAGTGATAAGCACAAACAACAAACTTTCTGGAAAAAGAGATGCCATAATCGCAGATTCTCTTTTTGACCTGCCTAGAAGTGTGCCAGAGACTCTTCTCTTGGGCGGCTCACCCTTCTGCCTACCTTTGATGAGCTCCGGCCTGTAGGTCTTGCGCAGCTGCTCCAGGAAGCTGTTGTAGAAGCTTTCTGCCTGCTCTGTGGGCATTGCCAGGTGAAAGTCAGGCTTGTTCCCCTTGAGCACGCACTGGAGGGTGAACTGGCTGATGCACAGCACCTCATACTGTTTGTCCATCACACTCTTCGACCAGTGTTTCCCACTCTCATCCTCAAACACACGCAGGTTTAAAATCTTTCTGACCCTAAGCAGGAAAACAGTGGTTAGAGAAACCTGAAGAATCATAAGCCCCCAACACACTCCATACCCCCAAAGTGTCACCTGTTGAAAAAGAACATAACGACAAACTCCTCTACCTCAGTAAAAAGAGCACCAGCTTCCAAGTCAGGTAGCCTAGATGATTCTTTTTTTTGTTTTTTTTTTCTCATGTTTATTTATTTTCGAGAGATAGAGAGACAGAGCATGAGCAGAGGAGGGGCAGAGAGAAAGAGAGACACAGAATCCGAAACAGGCTCCAGGCTCTGAGCTGTCAGCACAGAGCCTGACATGGGGCTTGAACCCATCAATGGCGAGATCATGACCTAAGCCGAAGTCAAACACTTAACCGACTGAGCCACCCAGGCGCCCCACGTAGCATAGATTCTAATTTGAATTCAGGCTTTTTGCTAAGTACATTTCATGATCTTAGGCAAGTCAGTGAATTATCAGAGCTCCAGATCCTATGTGTACGATGAACAACTGGACATTTTTTAAATGGATAAATGGTGCCCAGATCATATTGCTCAAACTGGAAACAGAAATCATTCATAAGAAAACAAGTTCCGTTTTGCATTAAGAGAATGGTTCATGGATATAGCAGCAAATAGGGACCAAGGCTGTTGGGTTCAGCTCTGCTGCTGACTTGGTGGGTATCATCTGACAAATTACTCTTCCTTGGCCCCCTCATCTGAAACACAGAGATAACCACATTACATCAAACAGGACAGACAAAAAAAAGTAACAGGGGCTCACTTCACAGGAACAAAATATCATGGAAGTTCCCAGTGTATGTATATACATAATTCAGATAGCTAGGCAGGTAGAAATACAGAGCTACAGATATATCCAGTACATATCCCATTCAAACAGAAATGACTTAGAAATTGGCCTCTTACATGTGCTCCAGTTCCTTCTGTGTATCTTCCAGAGAAATACCCAGCAACACACAGATTCCCCGTCCAATTGCACTTATTTGCTCTCCTCCAACTAGAAAGGAAACAAAAGAAGAAAGAAACTCAGAACCAAACAGGTGCCATGATGAACTTTTAAGTAACCACAAGAATGTTTAAACATCACACATACTTCTTAGAACTTCTTTGGTAAAGTCAGTGGGTATTGAAAAATGAGTTTCATAAATGCAGTAAGACTATCAAGATTTAGGTCCTTTCTGATTTTATATCTGGAATGAACGAGCTGTTAACAACCATTAAGCTAACTTTTAGGGCCACATTTTCTTCTGTTACCTTGGGCAGGATACCTCAAACTTTCCATGATAGAGTTTGCCTATCTGTAAAAACACAAGAGTTTTCCTCCCCAGGGAATCCAGCCCAGCTGCACTAATTCTCTGAAAGGAGATGCTTGCTTTTCTTCAGAATTAGCAAATATGGTACATAATATACAGATAGTACAAAATAATAAACATTTATGTCAGAAAAAGAATTTTTCTACTTACTGCAAGAAGATAAATATATACAAAAACCATAGTTTAAAAGTTAAGCTTCAAGTCAGCAAACTTCTATTATGTCCTAGTTTAGTACTCAAGTTTGTATTCTAAGCCAATGACCTCCAAATCCCTTTCAATCATGTACCTCATCCACAAAAAAACAAATCTCTAAACATATATTCCAAACATTTGTGTATGTATTTATAGTCAAATGCATAGCTCTACCACCATTAGGCAGTATCTCAGTGCTGGTTCAGTTCTTAGGCTAAGATCCATCATTGTTACAGTGAACCTAAATCCATATTTCAAATGTTAATCTTCATAACTGTCCATATTTTTGGCCAACTTTTTGCCAAATCTCATCATGTTACTGACATCTTGTTATTTTACCATCTATTAACCTAACATTCCAATCAGGAGAAGGGTCAACTCTGCCATTTTCTTGTTTGCGTCTGCTAGATAATAATATCTATAAATATATCTGAAAAGGCATCATAGACTGTAACATGTTATAATATCCAGCAAGTTAAGGAAAGAATGAGAACCCCCCCCCCTTCCTTCACCCTGACAAGGGATCACCTGCTATGCAGACCCCAGGGAAGCATCAGCATCAACCCATTCCAAACCAAGTATCAGTAAAGCTTAATTTCTCTTCTTTTTATGCTAAAAAAAATTTTTCTTCTGTGCTACTTTTCTTACAATGGACTATGAATGATTTACTGTCCTTTGAGCCAATGACTCAGAAGCTGAAACAGGAATAATCTACCTGAAATAAGCAGTAAACAACTGGGGTGGCTGGCTTGTTGCTTTAGAACACAATCAAGCTTTATTTGTGCTTTAAATAAATCAGTATTATTTTCTTACAATATCAAAATATTTTTCAAATTTTCCCCATAGTATGTTTTAAAAGCTTAAAAAGAATGGTTATTGAGTTATATCCACCATTAAACTAATGCATACACAATATAGAAAATTCGGAAAATATAAGAAACAGGAAGGACAAAAGAACACCCAAAGACAAGCGCTTCAATATTTCAATAATTTCCCTTTGATATTTTCTCTATTCATACGTTTTACTTTATATTTGTTTTCAATTACTGCAATAACACATAAATTTTTGTGTTCCACCTTTTCTCTTAACATTGCATAAGGATTTTTTCACGTTATAAGATTTTCCTAAACATCTTTTAAATAGTTGCATCCCATCAAGTCGAACAGTTGCATTCCATCCAATGGACCAACTAACCATCTCATTTGGCTGGATATATGGCTTGTTTCAAAATTCTCACTTCAATAAATAACACTGTGGTGAAAATCTTTGAATACTAGACTTTACATTTTACAATTTAAAGCAGTTTTAGGTTCACAACAAAATTGAGCAAAGGTATACAGATTCCCCTATACTCACTGCCCCATAATGCATAGCTTCCCCATTGTCAACATCCCCCACGGAAGGGGAACATTCCTTACAATTGATGAACCTGCACTGGCACAACATTATCATTCAAAATCCATAGTTTACATTAGGGTTCACTCTTGATGTCATATTCTATAGATTTGTTGGACAAATATATAATGACATGTATCCACCTTACATTATCGTAGAGTAGTTTCACTGCCCTCTAAGAATGCTCCATGCTCTGCTATTCATTCCTCTAAATCTTTTCCTATAATTAGGATTCTCTTCTTAGAATAGATTCTCAAAAGCAGAATCAGTATTTAAAGTGATTCAAATCACTATCTGAGGAGTTTCAACATTTTTATAATGTATTATTGTTTTAATAAGAAACAAATTATGCCCCAAAGCCTGTATATGACACAGCTGCTCTCTTATGCTAGAGTAGTTTTTCTCCCCACCTCCAGCGACAAGTAGAAGAACCAGAAGGTTCAAAAGGATCTTTTATTATAGGCAAATGGATTTTCAAGGGAAAAAAACTTGAGAATCACCATTTTAGGCAACAGATCACAGGACTAGAAAAGACCTGAGATCTTTGGTCAATTTCCCATGTATACTGGCATCACCTCTGACCACTTCTTTGAGAAGAATTCACAAGCTCTCAAATTAACTCATTCATTCAAACGCATTTCAGAACCTCTTCCCAACATGATTCTATTCAAATTTTAGCTGCTGAAGCTGAAGAATGGGACATGGTTACCACACTTTGCTGCCTGTGTAACCAAACAAATACATTTGAAGTGTTCCATAATAAAGCTTTTAAAATTAGATTATCACAATAACCATGCTAAGGCATCAAAATGTGCTTGACCAATCTCATTAAGTGAGCCTGCCATATAATAAAATATGAATCCTAACACTGTAGTCTGTCCCAACCATAAAATCAGAAGTGACATTTTAGAACCCCTGAAATAAAATGCCATTCATGTACAACCACATTTCAGTGAAGCCAGTCACATTCTAAAGGAATCAGAAAATGTCTTTCCATTACAATTGAACTAGAAGGCCTGCCTACCTTGAAGGTCCCTCCAGCACTGAGAAAGAATTCCACTTTATTCAAAACCTTCCCACAATTAATACCTGTATCTTTTTTTAATACCCTTAACTTGTTTAACAGGCAGGTTTGTTGGTTTTTAACAAGAGCATACAATTTAAATTGTAAATTAAAATCAAACAATTTAGCAAATCTCACAAAACACATGTTTTCAATATTCCAGATCAGCAGAATGAAGAATTCAAGTAAGAGATTAAAATTCTCCAAACTTCACTCATTGGTGATGACCATATGGAGTAGAATGTAAAATTTTGCTCAAAGAGGCAAAAAATCTTCTCATCTACTAATTTTCCCAGTTTTCGTGAATTTAAATATTAACTGAAATACCAAAAAACCTTCGTTTTAAAATCCCATAAATCCCAATGCTATTCTGTTCCTTGCTATTTCAGGACCATATCCAAAACGAGTTAACAGAACAACTTAGAAATCACTAGGCAGGGTTGAAAAGTAGACCCTCTGATGTAAATATATGGTTTTCCTGGGTTTGGTTGTTTCTTTACGGGATTCTGTTGCTTCGTTTTTTTTAGATTTATACTTTTATGGACATAAGAACATGTACTTGGTGTAGACTCGGCTGGAAGAAAAGTCTATCTGGAAATACTTGGACTGAGACAATACTATAATTCTGCAAAAACAAAACAAAACAAACCGAAGTCTAGAAGACAATCTAAAATTAGTCATTAATTTTTTTTAACATCTTTTTAACTGGGTTTGTTTTTAAAACGACTACCTTATATATATTAATCATCTGCACCCCTGATGTTCAAACTAGACTACAGTAGATCCAGCGATGACTAATGGTCGGGTGGCTTGGTCCACAAGAAACTGGTGGCAAAGAGAAACATTTCATCCAAGATTCTTTAGATTCTGACCCCATCCCTGCAGGCTTAGGCGAGTGAGAGGTGTCCTCACGCGGGGAACATTCTGTCTTATGGGGCGCTGGTCACGTGTACATAACTGTCACAACTGAACCGTAAGAACAACTCTTCATATCTGTGCATTTTATTGGCAGTCAAGCTCCATAAACATTGGGACATTTAGACAATGGGCAAAAATAGGAAATTTAAAATAGAAGATTATAAAGGGGAGGGGGAGGGGGTCCTTGCTCCGGAAATGCTGCCTACGTGTTGTTTGTGCAACATTGCACAGAAGAACGGGCCGCGGGGATGCTCAGAGATTCTGCCACCCGGTAGTCAGGACCAAAACAAACAAAACAAAAACAAAAAACAAAACAAACAAAAAACGGTAATAATAAGGCGCGTTTAGCGTGAACCCAAAACGGAGCCCTGCAGCCAGGGCCGCGCCGGGGCCCGCCGGGCACGTGGACGGCTCTGCAGCCGCGGCGACGCCCGGAGCCGGCCCGGGGACTTGGGGCTGCGGGGGCCGAGCTCGCCAGGGCCGTTGGCGGCTGGAAGGGCCCCGGGGACGACGCGGGGGAACCCTCGCGGGGGCGGCCGGGGACAGCCGGGAGCGGGGTCAGGGGTGGCTCCTCCCGGGCCCGGCCCCGGCCCCGCCCGACTGACCTGTGACGCTGGCCCGGGTGACGCGCTGCACCACGGCTTTCATGGCGGCGGTTGGGGCGAGTGGGGCGGCGCCGCGCTCCTTCCGGCCTCGCGACTCTGCGGGCGACTCAGTGGCCGGCGCCCTCTGGGGGTGACACCAGGAAGCGCGCCGGACGGCCCAGTCAGACCCTGTTGGCGGCGGCCCTCCTACGTCGGCCACGCCCACCTACAGGTTGGCCTCGCCTGCATAGGTCACGCCCACCTGGTGATAGGCCCCGCCCCTCCCTCAGTCCCGCCCAGGCCACAGGTGGGCCCAGCTCGGACCCTGGGACCCAGAAACCCGCGCCCAGCTGTCACCCCCTACCCAGACTCAGTTGTGCCCAAACCGCAGTTTATGCACCGGATGTTTCTCACATCTCCGACCTAAGAGCCAATCATCCCTCAATCCCAGCTTTGTCCTGAATCCTAATCCCGTGTTCCTCCTTCCACCCTTCCATCCAGATGTTCCCAAATTCCTTTTCTCTTGTTTTCCTGCCTCAGTGCTTCTCAGAAACCAGACAGAACAGAATCTGCTGCCTAAAATACCATTTAACTACAGTATGTAAGTATTCATTCGACTTAACCATGCCATGGTAGTGCGGAGATACATGATCCTGTAATTCTCGTTTCTCTAATACTAATACTTGGCAGCTCCCCCATCCAGGGTTGTTAGAGGAGGTTTAAATAAAATAGACTGTGTAAAAATGATTTGAAAGCCGCAAAGGACTGTACAAGTATTACCCTAACAAATTATTATCACTGATAAAAATAAAGCCCCTTTCCGTGTGCCTTCTAGTATTACTGGGTATTAAGAACAGGCTATCCCAAAATAAGGCACATTGGCATATTGAATACTTTAATGGAGCTTGAGAAAGAGGCAGAAGCAGGAAAGTCACTCTGACCTTCCCCCCACCCTTCTATCCTGAAACAGGCCATAAACCCATGGGTGAGAGGTGCACTCTTATCTCCAAAGACAAAGGGATGGCAAGAACAAACAGGCCTTTCAAAGTTTCCTCCAGTTTACTATGCTTACCTCATACTCCTTGGCCTGTCATATTCCTCCATGATGTCCACTCTCCATCAAAAATAGCGTAAAAGGGGTGCCTGGGTGCCTCAGTCGGTTGGGCGTCTGACTTTGGCTCAGGTCATGATCTCACCGTTCATGGATTCCAGCCCTGTGCTTGGAGAGCATTCGTTGGCCTCTGTGCTGACAGCTCAGAGCCTGGAGCCTACTTTGGATTCTGTGTCTCCCTCTCTCTCTGCCCCTCCCCTGCTCAGACTCTGTCTCTCTCTCTCAAAAAAAATAAACATCTTTAAAAAATGTTTAATAAAATAATAAAAAATAAATCGCATAAGAATACACAGGTCTAACTGTTTCTTCGGGTCTTCGTTTTCTTATGAAGGCCACTCTGTCATGTAAAATTTAAATAACTATTTGTACTTTTCTCTTTCAAAATAAATAAACTTAAAATTTTTTTAAAAACTTGAAAGGGGTCTTGAGGTGAAATGTTTAAGCTCTGCTGATTTAATGTAAACAAATTTCAGATTTTAAGTTTTTCTCACTCCTAGGGTCTCTGGCTGGGTCTGACAATTAAACTGACAAAGATTAACTGGAGAACCAGTGCGTTGGAGGGGGCTGGACAAAGGATCCGAAGAGGGCTCTCAGCTGAGGGCTCAAACTTACAAACTGTCAGAGCTGAATCAATTAAGCAACCAACTGAGCCACCCAGGTGCCCCATATTTTTAATTTTTTTTTAAGAAACTCTGCCCCCAATGACTCCAAGAGTCACATGTTCTACCAACTGAGCCAGCCAGGCACAACCATGTCAAGACCCTTTTACATTACTAAAAACTATGGAACACCCCAAACAGCTTTTGCTTATCTAGCTTATATCCAAGGAGATTTACTATATTAGAAATTACAACTAAGAAAAATTGTTAAATATTGATTTCTATAACATTTACAAACAACACTAATAAGGGGCACCTGGGTGGCTCAGTTGGTTAAGCATCCAACTCTTGATATCAGCTCAGGTCATAATCTCACAGTCATGCTGGGCATGGAGTCTGCTTAAGATTCTCTCTCTCCCTGAAAAATAAATAATCCAGGGGCGCCTGGGTGGCACAGTCGGTTAAGCGACCGACTTCAGCCGGGTCGCGATCTCGCGGTCCGGGAGTTCGAGCCCCGCATCGGGCTCTGGGCTGATGGCTCAGAGCCTGGAGCCTGCTTTGGATTCTGTGTCTCCCTCTCTCTCTGCCCCTCCCCCGTTCATGCTCTGTCTCTCTCTGTCCCAAAAATAAATAAATGTTGAAAAAAAAAATTTAAAAAATAAATAATCCAGTGAAGAAATGGGCAGAAGACATAGACACTTCTCTAAAGAAGACATCCAAATGGCCAACAGGCACATGAAAAGTTGCTCAACGACACTCCTCATCAGGGAAATACAAATCAAAACCACACTGAGATACCACCTCATGCCAGTCAGAGTGGCTAAAATGAACAAATCAGGAGACTATAGACGCTGGAGAGGATATGGAGAAACGGGAACCCTCTTGCACTTTTGGTGGGAATGCAAACTGGTGCAGCTGCTCTGGAAAACAGTGTGGAGGTGCCTCAAAAAATTAAAAATAGACCTACCCTATGACTCAGCAGTAGCACTGCTAGGAATTTACCCAAGAGATACAGGAGTGCTGATGCATAGGGGCACTTGTACCCCAATGTTTATAGCAGCACTTTCAACAATAGCCAAATTATGGAAAGAGCCTAAATGTCCATCAACTGAGGAATGGATAAAGAAAATGTGGCTTATATATACAATGGAATACTACGTGGCAATGAGAAAGAATGAAATATGGCCTTTTGTAGCAACGTGGATGGAACTGGAGAGTGTTATGCTAAGTGAAATAAGTCACACAGAGAAAGACAGATACCATATGTTTTCACTCTTATGTGGATCCTGAGAAACTTAACAGAAGACCATGGGGGGAGGGGAAGGGAAGGAAAAAAAAAAAGGGGAGGGAGGGAGCCAAACCATAAGAGACTCTTAAAAACTGAAAATAAAGTGAGGGTTGATGGGGGGTGGGTGCTGGGCATTGAGGAGGGCACCTGTTGGGATGAGCCCTGGGTGTTGTATGGAAACCAATTTGACAATAAATTTCATATTAAATTTTTTTTTTCTTGTTAAGTAATCTCTACACCCAACGTGGGGCTCGAGCTCACACCCTGAGATTTGCACATGCTACCAACTGAGCCAGCTAGGCATCCCTTGTTTTGTTGTTCTACCATTCTTTAGGAGTTGTCTTTATCGAATGGTCTAGTCAGATGGCTCAGGCCCACCTTCCTGCTCCTCCAGTGGGAGGGGCCTCAGGAAGAGGAGCCCATGCCCAGGAAATGGCTCATCACTCACTCACACCCTCTTACTGATGTGGCCCCACTTTCCTTTCAAAGAGGCAATAGACTTTGACAAATACTCCTGTGGAAGAAAAAGTCAACAGTCTCTGCCACAAATTCCAAATAGGAGTACTTTTCTGAAGACACTGTGTTAATGAACTGTCCATTTCCAGCCATTTTAAATGGAAGATGTTATTAACCTGATATAAATTGGAGACAAAGAAGTAACTGTTCATCCCAGAACCTGTGAGTTGTGCATAGAATAATTACTTTTACATTCCCTCCAGGGTGGTGACTATGGTAGGTACTCTATGGACATGACCTGAATAGGTGAATGAACAAATGAAGAAAGAATAAGTGAAAAATGAACTAGACAGCTTCTGCTTCTGAGTTAGTTGTGCTATGGGAGATATTTTTTGTGTATAGTAATATCTGGATATGACATATTTTAGCACTAGAAATACACGTAATACTAAAAATTCCCTTTGCACCTTCATCCTTTCTCTGATGATACAGGATGCTGCTCTGTCCCAAATCATCAACCACCATTCTATTAGATAACATGTAATATAGCCAATGGATAGAATATGTGGTCAAATTGTTAATTATCTTAAATTCACTGAACTTTTTTTTCAAGTAGGCTTCACACCCAACATAGGGCTCAATGCTGGGCTCAAACTCATGACCCTGAGATCAAGACCTGAGCTGAGACCAAGAGTCACTTAGCTGAATGAGCCACCCGGGTGCTCCTGAACTTCCGTTTCTAATAGAACCCTGATGGGGGAGGGAAGGGGCACCTGGTCGATTCAGTCAGTTAAGCATCTGACTTTCGGCTTAGGTCATGATCTCACGGTTCGTGGGTTCAAGCCCCACATCAGGCTCTGTGCTGACAGCTCAGAGCCTGGAGCCTGCTCAGATTCTGTGTCTCACCCTCTTTCTGCTCCTCCCCCACTTGCACTCTGTGTGTGTGTCTCTCTCTCAAAAACAAATAAACATTAAAAAAATAAATTTAGAACCCTGGGTAGTTTTTCATTTGTGATCTGGCTCTCACAACAGCATAAAACATTCCGGTAACTGAACTTTCTGGCATTTGGATTCTAGAAAAATAAGAAGTTTTCAGTGTTTCTTTTCAAAGCTTATAGTCAATAGCTCCCTCTCTGCTTTATGAGAGGAGGTTGGTATGATGCAAAAAGCTTAAGCTTTAGTGCCAGAAAACCCTTGCTTTCTGTCCCAGGTCTACGCCTTTCTGTGTGACCTTAGGAAATATGGTTTAACCTCATTTGGCCTCAGTCTTCTTATCTGTAAAGTGAGGATAATATCTTATCTGGATTGTGGTGAGGAGTAAACATAATACAGGAGATCTCAAAAAATGATCTTGAAGCAAATAACCTAAGCATATTTTTACAATTACATATATCCATCATATCTGTCTGGGCCAAATCTGTCGTTTTGGAAATGATGATAGATCATGTAATTCATCTTAAAAACTCTAATTCAGTGCTTAAGATTCTCTGTGTTCCTCTGCCTCTCTCTCCATCTTGCGTTCTCTCTCTCTCTCAAAAAAAAAAAAAAAAAGTTTGAATAAAAGTCTAATTCAGGGTAAAGCAGAGCTTCCCTGAGTGTTTAAAGCCCAACACTCTGCATGCTAGAGCACTCTGGGGCGCAGTGTCCCCCCAAAAGCTTATTTTTCAGCCCCAGTAGGTGGATCTCGATGGCTTAGGAGAACCTTAACTGTTGCTTCTTTGACTTCTGCCACTTAGATATATTTCTGGTTCCATCAGTACACAATTGGGTATGATTTTCTTCTCTGAAAATAGACAAAGGTCAGGAGAGTCTCATGTTCATTTTGACATAGGCTGAATCTGTGACAGAAAAAATACATAAACATGGCAAGATAGCCCTCTGATACGCTATCACCAGAAAGACCCTGTTAGAAATAAGCCCATCAACCCAATCAAAGGAGAGACACGGAGACTCAGAGCATGGTGAAGTGAGGCTTTAATCAACATTCTTGTAAGAGCAGGTGTCTGATGGACAGGCACACTCCGGGCAGTTACAACAGACAATTTATCTCCTAGCATGCAAGTCCCTCCCCTGGTTCCTTATTGGCTGAGTACTACAGAGGTTACAGCCTTACCCAGATGTTGCTTATGCGCATGTAAGGCAAAAAGTAGTCCGACTGGAACAAATGTACATTCCCTGAGGTGATGTAGAGACTTACAGTCCCTCCTCCCTTTGTTCTTTGGCGCATGCTCATTGCAAAGCCAGCAAAAATAAGCCCACAAAAGGGAGACGGGAAGAAGAACCTGGAAGTGAAGTGTCTAAAGGTTTGGGACTCCATGGGGGGGGGGGGTGTTGTACATATTTCCAATAGGTTGTAAACCTATTATTAATTAGACAGCATAGCTTTTATTTGGTATTTCTGAAAGTGAATCATCTCCCTTACATCTCAGCCCTGCCTATCTGATCCCTTCCACAAAATCCTCTCAAATTACTTCCTTACCTTGGATGTGACCCTCAACTCACCTGTGGTGTTTGGTGAGGCAGCAATTACCAGGCAGGGCTGGAAACTGAGCCCCTGAGTCCTGACACTGCCAATGACTGAGTGCTGTCAGGATGCTGTAAAGAAAAATTATCCTAAACTTGGAGTATCAGGCGAAAAGAAGGTAGCAAGTACTTTTTAAATTTTTTTTTAATGTTTATTTATTTTCAAGAGAGAAGGAGACAGAGTGCGAGCAGGGAAGGAGCAGAGAGAGAGGGAGACAGAGATTCCAAAGTGGGCTCCAGGCTCTGAGCTGTCAGCAGAGAGCCCAACGCAGGGTTCCAACTCATGAACGGTGAGATCATGACCTGAGCCGAAGTCACTCGACTGAGCCACACAGGTGCCCCTAGCAAGTGCTTTTAATGTGTTTAATAATCTGTGATATTGTAATTTATAATAAGAAATATATATTTGGTCTTCTTTTATTCCTGGTACAGAGCTCCTAAAATCCTTGGAATTTCCTAAGTGATGACAGTGATAAATGTGTCTTTTGTTACATTAATGAGGTGATTTTTGGACTCCACCTAAAGATGAGGCCTGGTTGTCAGGAGATCCAATCATGTGATTACAGGCTTAGAACTTTTAGTCTCACCCCCAACCTCTGGGGAGAGTAAAGGGGCTGGAGATATGGTTCCATTGACAATGGCCCAGGATTTAATCAGTCATGCCTATGTAATGAAGCCTCCATAAAACCCTAAAAGGATGGGGTTTGGAAAGCTTCCACATTGGTAAATGCATGGATATTGGAGAGACATGTGCTCGGAGAGAACATGGAAGCTCTGCTCCCTTTCCCCACACCTGGCCCTGTGCTTCCATCTAAAACAGATGGTTGGGGCGCCTGGGTGGCTCAGTCGGTTAAGCGTCCGACTTCAGCTCAGGTCACGATCTCGTGGTCCGTGAGTTCGAGCCCCGCGTCAGGCTCTGGGCTGATGGCTCAGAGCCTGGAGCCTGCTTCCGATTCTGTGTCTCCCTCTCTCTCTGCCCCTCCCCCATTCATGCTCTGTCTCTCTCTGTCTCAAAAATAAATAAACGTTAAAAAAAAATTTAAAACATTAGATGGTTGATTGGAATAAATGTACATTCCCTGAGTTACTTCCCTTCATACTAAGCCACTCACCTAGTCAGTAAAATGTTTCCCTGAGTTTCTGTGAGCTGCTCTAGCACATTAATGGAACCCAAGGAGGGGGTCATGGGAATCTCTGATCTATATATAGCCGGTGGGTCAAAATATAGGTAACAACCTGGACTTGAGACTGGTGTCTGAAGTCCAAAGAGAGAGTTGGAAGTGTACTGCCACAGGCAGAAGTACAGGTGAGAAGGACTTGGGCTGTGACTGGCATCTGGGGGAGAAGCGACAGTCTTGCAGGATGGAGCCCTTGATCTGTGGGATCTGATGCTCTCTCTGGGTAGTGTCAGAGTGGAGTTGAACTGTAGGACCCACAGCTAGTGTCCAAGAATTGCTTTGGTGTGGGGAACCTCCCCCCTCGACACACAATTGGAATTAGGTTCCACTCAAAGATTTTTTACAGGCCCACTCAAAAGTTCCTTAATTATCTAGGGGAATGTACCTTTGTTTGACCCATCATTTACCTATGATTAAAAGGTTACACATCAACTTGTAGATTTTTGACCAATGAGGATAAAAGTGATTCCTGTCTAGGAAACAAACAAACAAAACCCCTAAATATAGGTATTTACCACCCTGTAGAATATTAACCAGAAACCTTATTCTAACATTTTTCTCCAATGCCTAAATTATCCCTGTTCCCCTATGCTCCTTGAACTAGCTTTATCATCCTACTGTTTTTTTCATTGAGTAGTTGAACTAGTCTTTGATATTTGCTCATCTGGTTTTATATTAGATTCATGTTTTTAACTTTTTGAAAAGTATATGTATATATATATATGTATACACACACACACACATATATATATATGATTTTATTTTTAAGTAATCTCTAAGCCCAATGTAGGGCTTGAACTCACAACCCCAAAATCAAGAGTTGTGGGGTCTACTGTATAAGCCAGCCAGGTGCCCCTTGAAAAGTGTATTTTGACAATCCTCAACTTTAGAATAGCCATCCTTCCGTATCTAGATGGACTTTGCATGGGTAGTGTGCGCAGGGTCCCCAGGACCACCCTCAGGTTTGGTGATTCCCTAACAGGACTCCCAGGACTCAGCAGATAGTCATACTCATGGCTATGATGACTTACAGTGAAAAGATACAAAGCAAAATCTGCAAAGGAAAAAGGCACGTGGGGCAAAGTCCAGAGGGAACCAGGCCCAGGGTTCCAGACTCTTCTTCCGGTACAGTTTTCCGGTGCTGGATTCCTCTGGCATCATGTGACATTTCCAAAGTGTTTACCAGGAAGCTCGTTAGAGACTCCGTGCCCACAGTTTTGACCGGGGACTGTTGATGTAGGTACCTTCTTGTAGAGGCTGCTTTTAGGAAAACAGGCTTGAGCAATGGAATTTGGAAAGGGCCCACAGCGACCACCTGGCTGAATACAGACAGGCCCTTCAGGTGACCCACCTCAAAATATCCACAGACCCTAAATGACCAGTGGACTACTTACAAGTAGGCAGTTACCAGAAAAGGGAGAATTCCATACATTGCCGTATCTCCTCTTCTCCCTTTAAAAACAGCTCTAACCCACTGCCTCATTGCAGACAGCCTCTCCTCTGCTATCCAGCCCGCCACTCCCTGGCGGTGTATTCAGTTAACTTCTATCCCCTTTGTTCTGCCTCAGGTGAACTCTTTCACCCCGAGCATCACCGACTTCCACCTGATCGTCGTCCCACATTTGGGGGCACCCATCCGATCAAGAGACACCCCATTTAGACACCACACTTCTGTCTAGCATGCACCAAATTCCCAGATTCTCAAATGGGAAGGAAGGTATTCCGCAAAGAACCACATTGTTTGCACAGTTTAGCAACAGGGAGCCAGTCTTATCAGTTAGAGAATGGTAGAAACTCGGAGGAAATCCAAGTTCCTGGATGCCAGCCGAGGACCTACCTGGCTGGCCGTTCTCTTTAAGGATAGCCGTGTAGGACTGCTCTCTCGACTCTTCTGCACAACTAGGTTACACGCTTATAAAGGACACAGATGAAAGGCCTCCTCGGGGACTCCAAGGCAGATTGCCAAGTTGCCACCCCAAATCTGTTCTCCCTGTCTACCTTAGCAACAGAAGAGCAATATGCCCAGTTACACAAGTGCACCAACTCCCATCAGCTCAGGGTGGCCAATGAGATGTAAGCGGAAGTTGTCAGGTGGGACTCAAGGAATGCTCAGGTAAGAGACGGCAGGCAGCTACCATGTCCCTTTGCAGTGCTCCATTCCCTCCTGTCCGGGAGTGTGGAGTCTTCAGCAGCCATCCTGTGAATGAGAGGATGGAAACCACTTTCTATGAATGGAGAATCAGAAGGACAGAAGGATCCTGGGCCCCAGATGACTCCATGAATCCCTTCTACCAGCCCTGGACAGCCTACTGCTGGATGCTCCTATGAGAACAAACCCTTATGAATGTAAGCTGCTGTGGTCAGGCCACGGTTACTAGCAGCAAAAAGCAACCCCCACTTTCTATAAAGCCTATCTTTTAAAAAAAGAAAAGTTACTCAGTCAATACTGCCAGACCTCTGAATTTAAGGAAGCTGGTTTCCAAACCTGCAAACTTTTCTCCAACAGGCAGTTCCCAACTTCTGACCGTACATTTAAGTTGCATTTGCAACATGGATGTTTGGAATTCTTAAAACTTCTTCCCAGAGAAACATTATAAATTATATTTAGTTGTTAGATTAGTCCACAAAGGTCTATTTAGGTCACAATTTGGCTAAACTGTAGGAATCACTGTGGCTCCAAGCTGTTTGGAGCCACAATTTGTTCTGTTTTACTAGTTGGTTAGAAGTGTTGTGGGGTGCCTGGGTGGCTCAGTCTGTTAAGCGCCCGACTTCGGCTCAGGTCATGATCTCACAGTCTGAGTTCAAGCCCTGCGTCGGGCTCTATGCTGACAGCGCAGAGCCTGGCGCCTGCTTTGGATACTGTCTCCCTCTCTTTCTGCCCCTCCCCCCCACTCACACTCTGTCTCTCTCTCAAAATAAAATAAAGACATAAAAAATGTAAAAAAGAGAAGTGTTGTGGAGGAAGAACATGGTCTTAGCACAAGCAGTTGGGGTGGAAGTGTTTTAAACAAGAAGAAAATGTAAGCAGATATATCTATCATCTATCTATGAAAGCTTTCAAATTTTTTGAGTAGAGCTGACACTAAAAATCTTCTCATGGGTAAGCACAAACTTCCACTTTGATGAAACTAGGAGCCACATAATGGAGGGGAAGAACCAGAATCCTTAGCGCTGTTAAAGAAAAAAATATTCAATTACCCTTGTTAAAATACAGTAAGGCAGACTTTATTCAGGGCAGGGAGAGAGAGGGGGCTCAACTCTGAATACAGCATGGGCAATTGGGAATTTCCAGTCAAGGAGCAGAGTGGGAGTCAGTGGATGGGAAATTACCAGAAGGAAACATCAGCAACAAGGAGGTTCTGGTTGGTTAAGCTGAACTAACGGGATCCTTGCTGAAGACAGGCTAGGCTGTTCAGGCATCACCAGACGGATGGTGGAGGATGAGGAACCTGATCAGATATCAAGGTGATCAGGTATTAAGTGTGGAGAGTTCTAGTTAAAATGACTTAGCAGGGTTCTTGCTAGAGCAGGATTTAACAAGGAAATGCAGAGGGGCCTTGGAGAAGTTTCAGGAGCCCAACTTAAGTTTTATCAAGCAAAGAATCTTTGCCAGGACCTGCAAAGACAACACTGATAAGAAGCCAGATATTTAGCCTCACAGAAACTGGAAAGATCTCAGTAACTGGGGGCAGCAGAACACTGGAGGTAGAGGTGGAGAGGGAGGGCTGAAAACAGAAGGGTCTGTATAAGCAGCTGGACCCCGAGGTGCCCACCACCACTTCAGAGCCAGTAATATCCCTGCCCTTTATTCAGGAGAGTTGGGGTTTCTGCTTGGGGATACTCATGGTAGCAGCCAGAGGACAGAGCACTGGACTACATGGAAATATATATTCTAACCAAATACCCTAAGCCCCTCCCCCATCCAGCTCCCAGAATTCCTACAGCCAGGTGTCTACCTGCAGGTAGGAAACTAGAGGAAATTCTCTGGGGAAAATGATCTATATACAAATGCTGGCATTTTGGTACTTCCCAATAAAAGTCTGGGGCACCTGGCTGGCTCAGTTGGTTAAGCATCCGACTTCAGTTCAGGTCATGATCTTGCAGTTCCTGGGTTTGGGCCCCATGTCAGGCTCTGTGCTAACAGCTCAGAGCCTGGAGCTTGCTTCGGGTTCTGTGTCTCCCTCTCTTTCTGCCCCTCCCCTGCTCACACTCTGTCTCTCTCAAAAATAAATAAACATTTATTTTTTTTTTTAATTTTTTTTTCAACGTTTATTTATTTTTGGGACAGAGAGAGACAGAGCATGAACGGGGGAGGGTCAGAGAGAGAGGGAGACACAGAATCGGAAACAGGCTCCAGGCTCCGAGCCATCAGCCCAGAGCCTGACGCGGGGCTCGAACTCACGGACCGCGAGATCCTGACCTGGTTGAAGTCGGACACTTAACCGACTGCGCCACCCAGGCGCCCCAATAAATAAACATTTAAAAAAAAAAGTCTGGCTTACTGCCTGGAGTGGACATTTGTCATGGTATCTGCTTGCCCAGAATTTTTTGAACATCCTTTGCATATCTGGAGAACTTCCCCCTGTAAAAAATATTTCTTTAAATGTTTATTTATTATGAGAGAGGGAGCAAGCGAGAGAGAGAGCGATAGCACATAAGTGGGGAAGGGGCAGAGAGACAGAGAATCCGAAGCAAGCTCTAGGCTGAGAGCTCAGGGTAGAGCCCAACGTGAGGCTCAATCTCACGACCGCAAGATCATGATCTGAGTCCATACCAAGAGTTGCATGCTTAAGTAACTGAGCCACCCAAGTGCCCTGAACTTCCTCCCTTAAAAGTCCATGAATCCCTAGTACAGAAGCCAGAAATTCACTTTCCCAGCCTCCTTTGCAGCTAGGGCCCAGGCATGTGATGCTATCAGTTAAGTATCACTGCACAAAACAGATTTATTTTTAATTTTCTTAAGTTTATTTATTCATTTATTTTGAGAGGCAGGGGAGGGGCATAGAGAGAAGGAGAGAGAATCCCAAGCAGGCTTCGCACTGTCAGCAGAGCCTGATGCGGGGAACAATCTCAAGAACCGCGAGATCATGACCTGAGCCGAAATCAAGAGTCAGATGTTTAACTGACTGAACGACCCAGGTGCCCCTAAAATCTAATTTATAACACACTTACCAAGTACTCAATAGTACCCAAAGTGTTTCTATAAATCCCTAAACGTAGGTGGGGACTTGCTGAATATAACCTTAAAGGGACCCCTAAAGCCATGTCTTCCAGCAACATGAAAGAAATACAAAGTTACATGAACTAGTTTCAGAAAACTGAGCTTATGGAAGCTCAATGTGAAATTTCACTTCAACCTTTCATTCATGTATTGAGGGACACCTCATATATGCGAGTTTACTTTTCTTCAAGGAAATATTTATTGCATATTACTAGTGATTATATTTCACAGCAAAATTTAAATTAAATGGATACACTTTTCACAAACATAAAACTGGAAATTAAGGCATCCATCAAATGTATATGCTGAACCCAGTCCCGGTTTTCAGCTTTCAGCAGTTAATCAGGATTCTGGTCCAGGGCCACCAGTCCATGATTTCCAAAAGTTGAGGATCCTGTCAGTGACTGGAACAAAATCTTCTTTATATGTGACAATTGTTTCCACGTAAAACCCTTTCGGCGGCTCGAGCATTTCATTTCTTGCGACATCCTTTTGCTCTACTTCATTGCCTTTCAAAAAAAATGGAACACCTGAATGATGAACTTTTAAGACAGCAATCCGTCCTTAAAATTATTAGTCAAGCCTCAGAAATCAAATAAACTGAGGTGAGAACTACCCCCACCCCCATCAGATTTCTGACACTGTATTTCCTTTCTGTAAAAGGAAAAAATAAATATGACATGAGCACTACAGACACTGCAATGTTTTCAAATGCTCAGTACTGGACACTAGTATTCTCAGGCCACTGATAATCGTCATCACCAATGTAATCTTCAGCAGTTATCACCCAACAGCTTTATCCAGATATACTTAACATATCGTACAATTAACTCCTTTGAAATGTACCACTAAATGGCTTTCATTCACAAAAAGAAACCCCATTCCGTTTGGCAAGCCCCGCCCCCCCCTTCCCTTCAGCCCCAGGCAACCAGAAAGTCTTACAGATATCTATAGATTTCCAGCATATTTCTGAAGGCTCAGGGATTTCCTTTTCCGCCCAGTAACTGGGAAGGTTTTAGTACTCGGCTGGCGGGGGTGCTGAAGTGTTTGCTCGCCAACTACAACGGGGGCTAATGTAACCGAGGCATCACCTCTTTAAGTCACCGTCCAGGGTCTTTGACATTCCCTCTGGGGCCTTAAATAGATTCTTCAAATTCTAAGTGTAAAAACGGCCTCCATCAACAAGACGTAGGCAGGAGGACTTAAAAAGTAGTTCCGGGTAGATTCCATTATAACGAATGGCTCTAAGCAATCGTTCCCACTGGTTTTGCAGAATAAACCCGGTGCTTGCGGCACAGCTAAACCGCTTATATAACCCCCTGGGGACGCCTCACCGAAGGCTGCCGGAGAACCATACCTGGTACTTTGCTCTTTTTCCGGCCTAAAAAAATCAAGGAGCCTAGCAGGGTCCAGGCGCCCAGCGCGTAGACCGCGGACATCCGCCGGTACCAGGACGTGGCCTGGTCCGGACGCATGGCGGTACTCGGAGAAGACTTTGATCCTGGGAAGCTCGGAGCGGAGGCGGGCCTTCCAGTCGGCGCGTCACAGCCCCCGCCACCGCCTCCAATCCAGAGTCGACTCTGGGAGGCCGCTTCTTGCGTTGGCCCCGATGCATCCTGGAGCGTGTAGTCCCGAGAGTCACGCCGAGGACTGGACTCTGAGTTGTGGGGTCTAAGCGGCTTCTGTGCTGTGTTATGCACCCACTGCCTCGCATACCACGTGATGGGGACCAAATGACAATTTCTCGGAGCAAACTTCTCGCGTGGAAAATTGTAACACCTGCGTTACGCAGGATTCAGATGGTAATTGTTTAGATTAATTTCACTCCTCCAGCTCTCAGATATGCGGGAATACCTGTCTTCCAACCCAACTCTTCTCCATTTTCCTTTCTGGAACCCAATCTGGGTGAGCCTTGGGTCCCTCCTTGTCAAAGCTAATCCCTCCACTGGGCTCTGGGTCCAATTCTTTTTTTTTTTTTTTTTTAAGTAGGCTCCACGCCCAACGTGGGGCTTGAACTCAAGACCTGGGTCCTATTCTCTACAGCCTTTTCAGGGTCTTTCCCATCAATTACACTACCCACATCTCAAAAACAAAACATCTTCCACTATGTCCACCTTCAACTTTTCTCTTACCCATACATTTCTTCAAAGCATAATCTACCCCCACTCCAACAGACCAAACAACTTGAGAGCAAAAGCGATGTGCTTGGCACAGAGTGGGCGTTCAGTAAATTGCCATAACCAGTAACTACTTTTCAGCCATAATCAAATTTGCCTTCTAAAGCATTTGACACCACTGACCCCACCTGCTTCTTTCACGGCTTCAAAAACATAATCTTCTTTAGTATCTTGGTATCCTTCGAAGATCTTCTTCCACCCTTCAGAAATTGCTTTGCCATACACAAAAAATTAACTCTAAATGGACCATAGGCTTAAATGTAAAAGCTAAAACTACAAACCCAGAAGAAAAGACAGGAGAACATTTGCCACCTTGGGATAGGTAAAGATTTTGTATAATACAGAACACATGATCCATAAAACCAAATATTGGTAGAGGCACCTGGGTGGCTCAGTCTGTTAAGTGTGGGATTCTTGGTTTCCTGTCAGGTCACCATCTCGATTTGTGAGTTCGAGCCCGGCTCTGGGCTCTGCATTGACAGTGCAGAGCCTGCTTGGGATGCTGTCTCTCTGTCTCTCTCTGTCTCTCTCTGTCTCTCTCTGCCCGTCCTGCTCTCTCTCAAAAGAGGTAAATAAACTTAAAACAAAAAAAACCCTCAAATATTGGTAAATTGGATGTTTTCAAAATTAAAGCTTTTGCTTTTCAAAAGTCACAGTTAAGAAAGTGAAACAAACCACAAAATTAATTATTCAGATACCTATATTTGACCAAGGACTTGTATCCAGAATACATAAGGACAACTTACAACTCGATTACAAAAAGACAACCCTACTAAAAATCCTTACACGTAAGATGTAAATTCTAGTCATTCTAATAGGTGTGTGATGGTGTCTTGTGGTTTTAATTTGCATTTCTGTGATGATTAATGATGTCCCTGAGCGTCTTGGCCATTTGTGTATCTTTTGTTAAGAGTTTGTTAAAATTTGC
The DNA here is from genome assembly GCF_016509475.1 of Prionailurus bengalensis. NCBI lineage: Eukaryota > Metazoa > Chordata > Mammalia > Carnivora > Felidae > Prionailurus > Prionailurus bengalensis. The sequence continues at coordinate 43,714,859 of NC_057354.1, read as the reverse complement.
TGCCTTTTAGTAGGTATGTGAAGGATTTGGAGCTATCAGACCTCTTACTGGTGGGAACATAAAATGTCACAACCTCTTTACAATACTGGCAGTTTCTTAAAAAGTTGAACATACACCTACCATATGACTCAGATCTTCCATTCCTATTTATCCAAAAGAAATGAAAACATATCCACATAGACATGTACATGGATGTTCACAGAGCTTTATTCATAAGAGCCAAAACAAGGAAACAACCCAAATCGATATCAACTAGTGAATGGCTAAATGAAATGTGGTATACCACTCGGCAATAAAAAGGAACTACTGACACATGCAGCTATGTGGTGAGTGTCAAATGGGTTATGCTAAGTGAAAGAAGCTAGACACAAAACCAGACAAAATTCTAGAAGCAAACTAATCTACAGTGGGACAAAGCTGACCAGTAGTTGCCTACTAAGGAAAACTTTAGGGGTGATGGAGATGTTCCATCTGGTGGTGGAGGTTTCACGAGTGTACCCCTGTCAAAACTCATTGAACTGTATACTTTAAATGGGTGCAGTTCATTGTATGTAAGTTATACCTCAATCAAGTTAAAAACAAAACAAAAACACTGATATTCTGTTCCAAACTCGTTTCTCTTCTCATCCTGAGCAACTTTACTCATGTTATTTGTTAACGATAGAAATCTGCTCCAAATTCTCCTGAAGGCAAATTTCTATTAATTACTTCCAACCTGCTGGACATTATTATATCTCAAAAGCTCCTTTAAATGTCCAGGACTGAATTTATCAATGCTAGGAAAGAAAGAGGAAAAGAACTCTTTCCTTCCTTTTGTGTAATTCAGAGAATGATTGACATGATCACCCAAGCCAGAAACCTGAATTCAGACTCTTGCCTAATATCCTATCTGTCACGTCTGTCTGAGCACCTGCCTCTGTTCAGGCCTCACCTAGATTCCAGCTTCCTCCCATCCATCCTGCCACTCTCTAGTGTTTAAAAAAAAAACAAAAAAACCCTAACTGATCCTTTCCCCTGCTTAAAATGTCAGAGGCTTTCCTTGCCTTGGAGAGGAATTTCAGAGTCCTCATTAGCCACACTAGGCTCCATGCTTCCCCACTCAGGATGGCTGCTTTCCACACAATACTACCCCCCACCTCCATGTTCTCTCTGGAAACAGCCACCAGTACCCAGAGGTGGCACCTGCAGGGCCACGTCTTTGATGTTGTCACCCAATGGTGCCACCTCACCTCAGCACCTGAACTCATTGTCACTGAAGAGAACACCAGAGCAAGGTGGGTCTACCACATTCTACCTTCTGTTAATTTGAAATGGAAAGGACCAGGTGGAACAGTTTCAACTTAAATCTGTATATGCAGTTTTCTGTACTCTTCTATTTGATGTGTCTCAATTAAAAATTATTTCCAAAAAGTAAGAAAAATATTCTATGGAAAAGATACATAAAATAAAAGCCCTTGGCATTTATTTATTTAAAAAAAATTTTTTTAACGTTTATTTTTGAGACAGAGAGAGACAGAGCATGAACGGGGGAGGGTCAGAGAGAGAGGGAGACACAGCATCCAAAACAGGCTCCAGGCTCTGAGCGGTCAGCACAGAGCCCGACACGGGGCTCAAACTCACGGACCACGAGATCATGACCTGAGCCGAAGTCAGACGTTCAACCGACTGAGCCACCCAGGCGCCCCAAGCCCTTGGCATTTAAAATGTAAGTGCTAGGGAGCCTGGCTGGGTCAGCTGGAAGAGCATTCGATTCTTGATCTTGGGGTCGTGGCTTCAAGCCCCACATTGGATGTAGAGATTACTTAAATAAACTTTAAAATGAAATGAAATAAAATAAAATGTGTTAAACAGCTTAGGATAGGAAACACTCTGAGAACACACACCAAAGGCAAAAGGTAGTAATACAAATTCGAAATACAGAGAAGAATCAATCCAGATGGTCCAACAGTCAATTAAAAGGAGTTTCCAGCTTTGCTTTTCTACATAGCACTCAGTACCTTCTAATAAGTTATATAATTTACTTCCATTTTTTTTATTATTGGTCTTCCCTAACTAGAACATAAGCTTCACAAAAGCAGAAAATTTTGTTTTATTGGCTACATTCCCAGTGCCTGTAAGACACTCCATACATATCAAATACTGAACAATTAATTATTTGTTGAATGAATGAAAAAATAGGTCCAAAGTTCTGAGAGGAAAATGATTTGGGGCCTAGAATTTTATACTCAGCAAAGCTATCAAGTATGAAGACAGAATAGATTCAGCCGATTATCTCCCATGTAACTTTTTATAGAAGCCATTTAAGATAGCAAATGACTTATGGGATAAAGAGTAGAACTAATCCAGGAGTCCAGACAAAAGAAATTCCTGGATTACTATTGTCGTAGCAATTGGCAGGTGATTAAAGGGGAGATCAATGACCTTTAAAGAACAATGGACTCCATTCAGTAGAAGAAGAGATTTGAATTTCTGAATAAATAGAAAACAAAATCTTCAATCAAAACAAGAAATTAGGAACTCTAGGGAAAATAACAAGAAGTCATGATGTGAAAAGGAAGCACACCAACCCGGGGCGTGCTAGAATGTGAGCACAGTGACTAATTCTGTCACTGGACATATTTTCCTTCAAGTGGTAGAAGGACTGGGGCAGCAAACCCCTGGAGACAAATGTAATATTGCCTGACCGAACACGGACAATGTTTACATGATCACAACTGTGTAAATGATATTTATTAGTTTCCAACTTTCAGAATGAACTTTCAGACAAAAGACAGAACTAGGTTATAAGTCAGAATGTAAATTTTACCAACCTTGATAGATAGAAAAATAAAGGTGTAGCTGATCAAAACTGGATGGTCAAGAGAAAGGTCTTACTTTCCTCATTCTGGAAAATGGGAATTGAGTGACACTGGTTGGCTAAAACTGATACAGCAACAAAAGTCTTGAAGGAAAGGTTAAAACCAGTCATCTCGGCACAGTACGTTTAGGCTCAGGGAGTGGAGGGAACTATTATTTGTTATAAAGCTCTTTAGGATAAGTTTTGTCTCTTTTTTTAAAACCATGCATATATTACTTTGATTAAAAAGCAGTGCTGGGGCGCCTAGGTGGCGCAGTCGGTTAAGCGTCCGACTTCAGCCAGGTCACGATCTCGCGGTCTGTGAGTTCGAGCCCCGCGTCAGGCTCTGGGCTGATGGCTCGGAGCCTGGAGCCTGTTTCCAATTCTGTGTCTCCCTCTCTCTCTACCCCTCCCCCGTTCATGCTCTGTCTCTCTCTGTCCCAAAAGTAAATAAAAAACGTTGAAAAAAAAATTAAAAAAAAAAGCAGTGCTAATGTTAAAGTTATTTTACTTGATGCCCAAGATAAATGGCTGTCATTTTGTTATAGCTATTTATGCCCATCAGTCACTCTTTAAAAAAATTTTTTTAAATGTTTATTTATTTTTGAGAGAGAGGGGGGGGGGATGAGCGGGGGGGGGGGGGCAGAGAGAGAAAGACACAGAATCCGAAGCAGGCTCTAGGCTCTGAGCTGTCAGCAGAGCCCAACGTGGGGCTCACCCACAAGCCGTGAGATCATGACCTGAGCCAAAGCCGGGCGCTTAACCGATTTGAGCCACCCAGGCGCGTGCCCCGCCCACCCCCACCCCCACCCCCACCCCCACCAGCCACTCTTTAGGGCTACTTGGGCTGGGCTGTTTGCATGTGAGTTAGGGACAGTGCACTCCAGACAACTCTGCCTTGGCAAAGTTTCACATATTTCAAGGTTTCCTTTGGTCTATTAACATTTAGACAGAAAATGTGAGGATAAGTTCAGGAAATATCTCTTGGGGGAGTCACTTAAAACACACACACACAGACCTCAGGAAATCAAATTTGTATTAGCATTATTTTAGCCAGTGCTTTCTTTATCTATATTTATTTCCTTTCTGATCATTATGATTTTCATCTAAGTAAGTTGCCAAAATACAGTATCTCTGATTTTACATAAGTGTGAAGTTAGGATACAAAAGGCATATAAACATCTACAAGTACCAAAACACTTATGACCTTACAATTTCATGTTGCAAGAAAAGGGGCACAAATAAGGAATACAAATAAATTATAATCTAAAGAGTTACATACAATGCTTCCTTTGATTATTTATTAAAACTCACAAGGAAAGTGAAAGGAATGTTTTTGAGCCATAATAAGCAATTGTGAACACAATGTGACAATGTTCCGTTCACATCTCCAGTTTAACAAGCAGTGGACACAGCCAGCTTCTTCAAATGATCCATGAACACCTGCAGGCTAACATCGTCAGTTAGGATGGGTGCTCCTGTTTCCTGAAATTTAATGGTAAACATTTATTGGCAGGTATCTCAAAAGCTGGTTAGAATTCATCAATTATTAAGGACCTTTCCACCTCAGAACATTCACAGTGTTTCCCCCCTCTGCTCTGAGTAGTCCCTCTGCCTCATTAACCAGTCTTTCAACTGAAGCATAATTTCCTCACTAAACCCTTCTCTGACCCCCTGAGTTCAGGCCATCCCTGCCACTCCGGACTTTTCTAGGCATATGCCCTTCTACTTTAATCCTCTCCACAGTTCTGATGACCTGTCCAGAGTCTGGCTCCCCATCAGGCATGAGCACGCCGTGTCTCATGTTCCCCATCATGCTGACAGCACCTAGCCTGAGGCTCTTTCGTGGCCTGCTTATAACAGAAGCTTGAGGAGGGTGTATTTACAAATCAGTGGGTCAGTGCATCCACTGAACAAGAGATGGATATCTGTATTATCTGAAACTGCTTGTGATTTATGTCATGCTTGGGGAAAAGAACTGAATAGAAACTTTGACTTCCAGTAAGATCCCAAACTTGTAAAAAATAAGTAAAAATATACATGATATACACATTTTATATTATCTACAAAGAAGCTGGAAATACTTAACTCTACACAGTGGCAATATAGGTATTAATTTTCTTTCTTAATCTTTTCTTTAACATATTCAAATTTTCCAAAATGATACTACCAGTATAATTAGGAAAATATAAGCATAATTAAAATTTTATAAGAAGATTTCTTCTGGGAAGGAGTAGATGTGCTTTTCCCTATTCCTTCCACTAAGTACAAATAAAAACCCCAGACATTTTATATAAAACAAACATAAGAAGACTCTAAAAGGTGGACAGAAGAGAGCAGACAAACCAAGGTCCCTAAGGCCGAAGGAACAACACAGTGGTGAGTTCTTGGGTTTCCTTTTTGCCTCATATCTCAGACCTGGAGCCGAAGAGGCTGGCAAACAATCACTGCACACAGACAAGAACATCAGAAAAAGCCAACTTTCTCTAGCTAAAGGAACAGCACAGCCCAGCAACACCAAAAAATGTTAGATAATAACTGCTGCACTCCAAAGGTGACAGAAGAAACTGTGTCCCAACCCACACCAGCAACAGCTGAGTGGGCACCTTAGACTGCCACCCTCACAAGACAGCAACAAGGGACCCCAACACCCCCACCAGGATGCTGGCAGAGAAGGCCAAGGACAACACTGGGAATTTGATCCCCAATGGCCAGGGCGACGTCTCCCTACTGCCATGGTTATCAGGAGAGACCATTCAGGGAGCCTGCACTCCCACCCCTGCCTGGCAGTAATGAGATGTCCTCCAGCCCCCTGCACTGGGAATCAGAGGCGGCCTAGTGGAGAGTCAGGACTTTTCATTACCACCCAGCACTAATATGGAGACTAGGTGGGGAGCTGGAATGCCCATCTCCACCTAGCAGTAACAAGGAACTGTCCCTCACCCACATGTTAAGAGGCCAATGGAAAACCTGGTTTGCTTCAAGTGAATGAAAAACAGTCAGCAGGTATTAACACCAAGCCACCAAGCTGCCTACAGTGTTAGAATTATTTGACAAAGACTTCAAAGCAGCCATGACAGAAGTGCTTCAATGAGCAATTACGAGCACACTTGAAACAAATGAAAAAGTAGAAAGCCTCAGCAAAGAAAGTCTCAGGAAAGACGTAGACATAAATGAGAATCAAAGGAAAATTTTAGAAATTACAGAAAATACAGAAATAAGTTCAGTGTCTCAACTCAATAGCAGAGAAGGAACAGAGAAAATAATCAGCAAACTGGAAGATAAAATAGTGGAAATAATGCAACTGAAAAGCAGATAGAAAATAGTGGGAAAAAAATGTACAGGGCCCCAGGGGTGTGTGGAACTACAAAACACCTGACATGCATGTCACTGGAGTCCCAGAGAGAAAGGAAGAAGAGGATGGGCTGAAAAATTATTCAAAGAAATAATAACTGATAACTAACCAATTTTGGCAGGACCGATAAATATACAGAATCAAGAAGCAGAGCAAAGTCTAAACAGGTTAAATCCAAAGAAATCCACACCAAGCACATGGTACTTAAACTTTTGAAAACTAGTGTTAACAAAGAAACAATCTTGAAAGCAGGCAGAGAAAGATATCTTACTGATAGGGGAAAAACAATGAGAATGACAATAAATTTCTCATCAGAAACCAGAGAGACCAAGAGAAGTCACAAAATATTTTTTCAGCTGCCTAAAGAAAAGGACAGCCACCAAAATTCTTTATCTAGAGAAAATATCCTTCATGAATGAGGGGGAAATCAAGATTCCCAAATGAAAAAAAATTAAGAATCTATCACCATCAGACCTAAAAGAATGGCTAAAGGGGGGTACCTGGGTGACTCAGTCGGTTGAGTGTACGACTCTTGATTTCAGCTTGGGTCATGGTCCCAAGTTATCATGGGATCAAGCTCCCTGTTGGGCTCCATGCGGAGTGTGGAGGCTGCTTTACAATTCTCATTCTCAAAAAAAAAAAAAAAAAAGAAAAAGAAAAATGGCTAAAGGAAGATCTCTACCTAAAATGGTAATGATAAAAGAAGGAATCTGGGAGTATCAAGAAGGAATAAAGAACACAGTAAGCAAAATTATGGATAAATATAACTGGATTTGCATCTGCTCTTGAGATATATAAATTATGTTTGATGGTTGAAGAAAAACTGTAACATTGCTGCATGTAGAAAAAAATATTTAACACCATTATATTATAAAAGGTGGTAAAGAAATATAAATGGGAATAACTACATCACTTTGGTCAAAAAGCCATCAGTAAACTGTGATAATCTATGTATGTATAATGTAATACAATGCTCTACTATCAACAACCAGGAGTGACCACTAAAAAAGGCTACACAAAAAGATACATTCAAAAACATTATAAATGAATTAAAATGAAATTCTAGGAGTGCATGGTGGCTCAGTTGGTTAAGCATCTGACTCTTGATTTCGACTCAGGTTATGATCCCAAGGTCGTGGGACCAACCCCACATTGGGCTCCGTGCTGAACATGAAGCCTGCTTAACATTCTCTTTCTGTCTCACTTTGCCCCACTCCCCTGCTAGTGTTCGCTCTAAAACAAAAATTAAAAAAAAAAATAAAAATGGAATTCTAAAAAATGTTCAAGTAATCCACAGGAAGGCAGGAAAAACAGAGAAATGAAAAGCAGAGAAAACAAAAAATAAAATGACAGACTTGAGCTCTAACGTATCATTAATTACATTAAATATAAATGGTCCAAATGCACCAATTGTAAGAGTTTAAGAGTAGATTAAAAACCACGATCCAACTATGTGCTGTTTACAAGAAATTCACTTCAAATATAATAAAGAAATAGGTTGAAAGTTAAAGAATGGTAAGACATATAACAGGCAAATATCTTTTTTAAATTTTTTTAAATGTTTATTTATTTATTTTTGAGAGAAGAGAGACAGAACATGAGCAGGGGAGAGGCAGAGGGAGAGGGAGAGGGAGACACAGAATCTGAAGCAGGCTCCAGGCTCTGAGTTGTCAGCACAGAGCCTGACGCAGGGCTTGAACCCACGAACTGTGAGATCCTGACCTGAGCCAAAGTCAGACACTCAACGAACTGAGGCACCCAGACGCCCCCACAAATATTTTTTTTTTTTGCATGAAAAATAACAGGAAAGAAAGGAAAGAAAGAACGAGCTTTATTAATGTCAGATAGACATCACTGCAAACAAAATGACCAGAGACAGAGGGAAACATTATATAATGAAATAAAGTCAACCCACCAAAACAAAGCAATCCTAAATGTCTATGCAACAAACAACAGAGCTACAAAACATGTGAATGAAAACTGACAGAACTCAAAAGAGAAACAGATAAACTCACAATTAGAGTTGGAAACTTTAACACCCTCTCTCAAAAACTGACAAAACAACTAGACAGATAATCAGCAGGGATATGTAAGAACTCAACAACATCAACTAAATGTATCTCTGGAGTCCCAGAGAGAAAGGAAGAAGAGGATGTCTAAGAGACATTTATAGTACACTCTATCCAACAACAGCAGAATACACATTCAAGTGACCATGAAATATATGCCAAGATAGACTACAGCTTGGGACATAAAACAAACTTCAGGGGCAGCTGGGTGGCTCAGTCAGTTAAGCGTCCAACTCAATTTCAGCTCAAGTCATGATCTCATGATTCATGAGATCGAGCCCCAGGTTGGGCTCCATGCTGACAGTGCAGAGCATACTTGGGATTCTCTCTCCCTTTCTCTCTGCTCCTCCACTGCTTGTGCTCTCTCTCTCTCAGAATAAATAAATACCCTCAAAAAAAAAAAAAAAAAAAAAAAAAAGAACTGAAACCATACAAAGTATATACTCTAACAACAATGTAATCAAAATAAAAATCAATAACCTACAAATAATAAGATAATCTCCAAATACTTGTAAACTAAGCAACACTTTTTTTTTAATTTAGGGTGATACTCATTTTTTTTTTTAAGTTCATTTATTTTGAGAGAGAGAAAAAGCACGAGCAAGTAGGGGAGGGACAAAGAGAGAGGGGGAACAAGAATCGCAAGTAGGCTCTGCGCTGTCAGTGTGGAGCCCAACACAGGGCTTGAACTCACAAACGGTGAGATCATGACCTGAGCCAAAATCAAGAGTCAGATGCTCAACCAACTGACCCACCCAGGCGCCTCAACTAAGCAACACTTCTAAATAAACTTAAAGCAAGCAGAAGAAAATAAAGATTACAACAAAAATCAATGAATTGAAACAGAAAAACACGACATGAAAAGGAAATAAAGGTATTCAATTGGAAAGGAAGAAATAACTTGTTCTTATTTGTAGATGACATGATTATTTATGTTGAAAATCCCAACAATCTATGAAAAAATTACCAGAAGTAGTAAGTAACTCAGGAAAGTCACAGGATATAAGATAAAAATACAAAAATCAGCAGTATTTCTATATATTAGCAATGAGCACTGGGACACTGAAATCAAAACTATAATACCATTCACAATCATTCAAAAAAAAAAAAAAAGTGAAAACATTCAACCTTAAAGAAAGAGTAAGAAATCAAAACAGAATGAAGAGATATACTGAATTCATGAACTGGAAAGGCTCAACATAGTAAAGATGTCAATTCTCCCCAAATTGATATAGAGAATTGATGTAATTCTTTAAAAAAAAATTTTTTTTTTCATAGAGTGTGCGAGTGGTGGAGGGGCAGAGAGAGAGGGAGACAGAGGCTCTGAAGCAGGCTCTGCACTGACGGTAGCGAGCCCAATGTGGGGCTCAAACTCACAAACCATGAGATCATGACCAGAGCTAAAGTCAGACACTCAACTGACTGAGTCACCCAGGCGCCCCTGGATTGATGTAATTCTTATCAAAATCCCAGCAAGAGTTTTTAAAGACATAAACAAGATTATTCTCAAATGTTTATGTAAAATCGAAGGAACCAGAATAGTTAAGACAATTTTGAAAAAGAAGTGGGAGAAACCAGTCTACCTGACTTTAAGACAACCTGTACAGTTACAGTAATCAAGACTGTTGTATTGGTAGACAGATGGAAACACAGATCAACACAACAGAGAAGAAAACCCAGAAATGGACTCATACATGACTAACTAACCTTTGACAAAGATGCAAAAGTAATTCAATGAAAGACAGCCTTTCTGACAGATGCTGCTGGAGCAAATAGACATCCGTATGCAAAAAATAAAACTAAGCCTCACATCGTATATAAAAATTAACTCAAAAATTGGGGCACTTGGGTGGCTCAGTCGGTTAAGCGTCTGACTTTGGCTCAGGTCACGATCTCAAAGTCCGTGAGTTCAAGCCACACATTGGGCTCTGTGCTGACAGCTCGGAGCCTGGAGCCTGCTTCAGATTCTGTGTCTCCCTCTCTCTCTGACCCTCCCCCGTTCATGCTCTGTCTCTCTCTGTCTCAAAAATAAATACACGTTAAAAAAAAATTCTTTTTAATAAAAAAAATTTATTCAAATGGATCACAGACTGAAAGGTAAATGTAAAGTCAGGCAAACAAACACGGGACATCTTTGGGATCTAGGGCTAGGCAAAGAGTTCCCAGACTTGGCACCAAAAACACAATCCATAAAAGGAAACATTGATAAAAGTGAACTTCCTAAAAACCACTTTTGCTCTGCAAAAGACCCTGTGAAAAGGATATAGCAACAAGTGAGAGAAAATATTTACAAACCACGTATTCAACAAAAGGCTAGCACGTAGAGCACATAAAGAACTTAAAACTCAACAACAAAAAAGCCAAATAATCCAATTATAAGATAGATAAAAGAAAGATTTCATTGAAGAAAATAGGTAAGTGGAAAAGTACATGAGAAGATGCTCAGCATCATTAGCCATCAAGAAAATGTAATTTATTTTATTCACTTAAACGTTTATCTGAGCGAGAGCGAGAGAGAGAGACAGAGGATCTGAGGTGGGCTGTGCACTAACAGTAGCCAACTAGATGTGGGGCTTGAACTCATGAACCATGAGATCATGACCTGAGTCGAAGTCTGACGCCCAACCAACTGAGCCACCCAGGCGCCCTGAGAAAATGTAATTGAAAACCACAATGTTATACCACTATACACCTATTGGAATAACTAAAATCAAAATGATGACAATACCAAATGTTGACAAGGATGCACAGAAACAGGATCACTCACACATTGCTAGTGAGGACGCAGAAGGAAGCAGTCGCTCCAGAAAATAATACCACAGCTTCTTAGACTAACCACATGACTACCGTACAACGGAACAAATGTACTCCGGGGCATTTATCTCAGAGAAAGGAAGATTTGTGTTCGTAAGAAACCCGTACGTGAATATTTACAGCAGCTTTATTCCTAACGGCCAGCAACTGTGAACCCAGATGTCCTTCAACGGGTGAATGATTAAGCAACTACAGTACATCTCTACCCCAGTACATCTGGGAATACCACTTGGCAAGTAAAAAGGAACAAATTATTGACACATGCAACAACCTGGATGAATCTTTAGATAATCACGCTGAAGGGAAAAAGCCAGTCCCCGAAGGTTATGTAACATGTGATTTCACATACATAACCTTCTTGATGACAAAATCACAGAGGTGGAGAAACCAGCAGCAGTAGCCAGGTGGAGGCGAGGGAAGTGAGAGTGAATATAAAAAGCCAAATTAGAGATCTCTATGCTGATGGAAGTGTGTATGTGGACCACATCTACATCAGTATCCCGGCCATGATACTGCATTATGGTTGTACAAGATGTTCCCACTGCGGGACACAAGGTAAAGAGCACAGGGAATCTGTCCACATTATTTCTCACAACTGCTTGTAAATTTACAATTAAATTCACAATTATCTCAAAAGAAAGTTTAACTTTAAAAAGCCTGAGAAAACAGAGTGAAAGAAAAGACTTGAGAGAGACACAAATGTTGGGAATAATTAGATAAAGAAGGAATCAGAGGCTGACAAGGGAGGAGGCAGAACCAGTGGGGAGCAGGAGTAGATGTTTTTGCCCTGCACCCTTGGGAGAGGGAGGAGGGGGGAGAAGGCTGAGGGCGATGTTGTTGCGTCTATGAGGACAGCCAAATGCAGGTCATGCTACAGAGTTCTGTCCTCTGGCCGAATCTGTCATATTATGCTGTGTACTGCAGGAGATCCACACCAGTGTCCCCTCCCACCCCAGCTACGGTATTCAAAGTTTCCACCCCACCCCCACCCCCCAGCAAAATACCTGAGTGAATTCTGTCTCTAAGGCCAAAGAGATCCATTTGGAAACAAGGTTTTCAAAAAGAGCCTGGCCTCCTCCCCTAGATACCTGACAATTTCTTACCTGTCCCCAAGCGTACAGGTTATTGTGTGTCTGAGATGGGTTCACTTTGGACAAAAGGAATCGGGCCTTTAAAAAAGCAAGACATTTAAAGATTACAATGGCATTAATATTAGTGTAATAGTAAAAAAAAAAAAAGTGTTTACAACATTTCTTTTGTTAAATTAGCATTTTTCTACTACATAGGAACCGATTTCTTTAATGTAAGCCAATGACTCCCCATTTATTAGGGTTCTTAAAACATGAGATATGTGTTTTATTTTGGCAACCCTCTACTTTTATGTTAATGTGTTTTTGCCACTCATTTAAGAAGTCATATTTGGAAGTTTCGCTGAATGTCAATTTATGTCACCACATAAAATATTAGTTACACCATTGGATTTATAGCCATGAAAATACATCAGGAAACCAACCATGAGAGCTGGAATTCAACTCACTCACCTGGCTGCCTCCGTGCTCCGTGTTAATGTAACGTGGCATTGGAAAGCGGGCCTGCAGAATCTCTTGAGCATCATCCAGTGGTGCCTGCAGAAGGTGCTTGAAGTTTTCATACTCAGGCATGTCCTGGTACCCAGCTTTACGCCACTGGGCTATGGTCTGCACCAAAACAAACCAACCAAAACCATCGTTGAAACACCAAAACAATAGTTTTCCTTGACACTCTTGACATTCCCACCACCACCTAGAACTTGTTTCCCATAAGAAAGTCTTACATCAAGAATGATGAGTTGCAGAGGGGAGCTGGGTAGTGTAAGTAGGAGTAAGCAAAGAGGTGCAGACAGAACACCCCCACCTACACAGTTCTCCCAGAAATGTCACAGCCATCAGTCACACCTCTTCCTTTTCTTTCTTTTTCTTTTTAATGTTTATTTTTGAGAGAGAGAGAGAGAGAGAGAGAGAGAGAGAGAGAGAGAGAATGCAAGCGAGCGAGCAGAGGTCGGACAGAGAGAGAGGGAGACAGAAGATCTGAAGTGGGCTGTGCACAGACAGCAGAGAGCCTGATGTGGGGCTCGAACTCATGAATTGTGAGATTATGACCTGAGCTGAAGTTGGACACTTAACCAACTGAGCCACCCAGGCACCTCTTACCTCTTTCCCTTCTAACTGTACACACCAACTAGCTAAAAACACCGAGGGAACCGCTGTCCCAAAGAGCCACCCTTCCTTTCCATTTCCAGTGCCATCACTCGGTTCAGCCTCTCATGTCCTTCCAGCTGGTAGGGAAAGGGATCTGTTGGCTTCCTATGTAGAATCTATTCCCCCTTCTTGTGACTAGGGGCAACCTCTACACCCTCGTCCAGTGCTTAGTGTCACACAGACTCACCCCACCTCCCCTGGGCTCTGAGTTGGGACACTCTTGACTGGAGAGAAAAAAGCTGCAAGAATCACAGTGTAGGTGTTCATTAGGCTAGTAGAAGGCAATATACTATGGTGCGGAAGGTAAAACCTATCCCCCCACCTCAGCTAACACTGTGTCTCACCCTCTTGTATCCCCAAGAACAATGCTCTAGAAAATGCCTTGTCCACACAGGAAATCAAGAAATATTTGCTAACTGATATAATATCTTTAAAATAATCTGAAGTGCTTTCACATGTTATTTAGGGGACATTTTAAAAAAGAAAACAGTGAGAGGGGAAATGGAGTAAGAGGACGTAACAAGTGACCAATAGGTTTTAAAAACAGAACTGTTAGTCTGGTATCAGGGAGAGGATTCTCTTTAGATGCTTCCTTCTGCAGCCTGTTCTCCCTTCTTCTCAGAGTTTCCAATAACATTTTCCAGGTCTTAATTTGTATGTATGTATGTATGTATGTACGTATGTACGTATGTATGTTATGTATGTATTTATAAAGTGCGCGTGTGAGCGAGAGTTCAAACAAGTGCAAGGGAGGGGCAGAGAAGAGAGAGAATCCCAAGCAGACTGCACAGTCAGCACAGAGCCCGATTCAGGGCCTGATCTCACAAACCATGAGATCGTGACCTGATTCGAGATCAAGAGTCAGATGCTTAACCAACATACCCACAGGTGCCCCTTCCAGGTCTTAATTTCTGACTGACTGCTGGCATAAAGGAAATGCCCATAAGCTGGTTTGGGTCCAAGAGTTAATCAGAACACCCACAACCAGCAGACTTGGGGCTTTTGGAGAGTGAGACCTATGTCATTATCTTCGTCTTTAGAACTATCACTTGCATGCAACAGAAGGTGCTCAATAAACATATGAATGGACAGGACAGGGGGTGGTCAGAAACGTCTGTAAGGGGAGAGCTGAAGGCTAGAAACCTAGTTATGATTACTGCTTCTATAGGACCAGTGGGAGCAGCAGTTGGTCACCCAATGGCCCTGGGTCTAGGACCATTACTGAAACCTAGTGTCTGTGGGCAAGCAGCCAGCAGAGTGAGCGTTAATATGCTGAAAAAAGCTGAACACCATGAAAGTATGCATATTAAAATCAAGAAACTAATCATTGAAGTTACTACAGGAATTCTGAAACACAACGTATAACTGCAGGACATCTGAAATCACATCTAATGTAAAGACACTAGGAAGTCATGTCAAACACCAAAACAATTTATTGAAGGTAAAGAATGGACAGTAGAAGGAAAAAAATATGTCAATGAACATAATGCTCAATGAAAGGATTTTCTTCAGAGGAGCCATTCATTTTCTCAGGAAATCCCGTTGAGAAAGAAAGAGACTCCCCTGAAAGACATCTACAGTCATCCTTGGGCTCCACAGACCCAGTGGAAGGATCAGCATGCCACTTTTTTTTTTTTAAAGATTTTAAGTAATCTCCACACACAATTTGGGGCTCAAACTCGCAACGCCAAGATCAAGAGATGCATGCTCTACCCACTGAGCCTGCCAGCTGCCCCCAGTGTTATTTCATCAAAGAAAAACTTTGGTCCCAAACTTATTGTTCATTAGTGACTCTAACATAACTCCGAAAGGATAGCAGTGTGAGTGAAAAGCTGACTAAGGAAAAGTAAAGTGACCTTGCCTGACAACTCAAAAAGCAGTAAGTTACAGTGATTTAAAAGGACCACCTGAGATTTACTTAGAGCAAATAAAATTAAAAATTACCAAACATACAAATACCCCTCAGGGACTTGAAGAAATATTTTATTCAATAGAATGAAAACTGCTATACTCATTATAATAAACAGTGGGTCTTTTAAGCCTGAATTATTTCAAATGTCACTGAAACCTAAATTAATAAAAAGAAAGCCAAAACAATAGTAAGGAAAGAAATTAACATCTTCTTACCTCACCAAGGTAAATGACAATTTGGAAGAAAGTATCCATCAGCAAAATTCTGTCAGCCAGAATGCTGCTGCTGTCCAAGAGTACTGGCTGAAGAAAAAGGGAGAGGGACAGCGTTGGTCTTCCCTGTTCCCACATGGCAACCACTCCAACCCCACACCTGGGGTGTCCATTTCACAGCTACAAGGCTGCTTACAAATGGCACCTGGCAGGGTGACTCTCCCCGTTTTTTCTCATCTTTAAGGAAACTCCTTTCTGCTCCCTGACTCAGCAATTCCAAGTATCAATTTTGTAGAAGAAACAGGCTCCAAATAATCCCTCATCAACTGGGAAGAGAGATTAAGAACATCTTTTGCTCCAGCACCAGAATTAATTCCAAACATTCTCAGTTTTGTGTCAGAAACACATCAGAGACATAGTCTCTCAAATCTACTGCTGTAGATGACTGAGAACAGTGATTGCCTATATGAAAAAAAAACAGGTTTTAATACAAGTTTTAAAAGTTTACTACAAAATATATTTTATTATGATTTCTATTTCAGGAATAAAAGTAACATACACATTAAGGAAAATTAGAAAATTTGTACTCAAGTACAACAAGCGTTTGTAATTTATTTTCACATTATTTAATTTTCGTATGCTGAAAAATATAATTTATAAAAGTTTCTATTTTTTCATGTAACATTTGTTTTTAAATTTTTTTTCTTTAACATATATCTTTTAGTAACCTCTAAACCCGATAAGAGGCTTGAACTCACGACCTCGAGATCAAGAGTCAGATGCTCTTCTGACTGAGCCAGTCTGATGCCCACCCTTTTTTAAATTATTAAATGTGATACTTGTATTTTTTTGGTTTTTTTCCCCCTTTTTTACATTTTTAAATAATTTCTATGCCCAACACAGAGCTCAAATTCACGACCTTGAGATAAAGGGTCACATTTTCTACTGACTGAGCTAGCCAGGAGCCCCTTCATGTAACACTTTAATATTTTATCACATTACATAAACTTTGTAAACATTTCTTAGATTACTTATTTTCCTACTATTAAACACGTGGATTGTTTTCTAATCTATCATAACAGTTCATTTTACTATTTCTTTGAACAAAGCTTTTTCTGTACTTAGAAGGATTTCCTTCAGGCACAAGACATAGATTTACTGGGTCAAAGTATATGAACACATTGGAAAAAAAGTACCTACATATTTTTTTTTAACATGTAATCCTGCCTTCCACAGATAATAGCTTTCTTTGTATGCCCTGTGACTTTTTTCTATGAGTATTTTTTAATACTCAGAAATACTGTTAAATTACTACTAAGACTCAAAGTTTTCTTTTTTTATAGCTTTGTTCTAAGAGTAAACGTGCTAGGAAAGAAACAACCCATACTAGGTGATTCCAACTCTGAGAAAAGCATTCACATAAAACCTCACCTCTGGTGGCCCGTGGAACGAGTAGGAGTACAGAATGGGCTGGATCATGATGAGGGACTGAGTTAGGTCCTGTCGGGCAAAATGGTGTCTGTAATACGATGACTCGTCCGGACTGTTGTTAAACACTTGGAGAAATGGAGATCTTCTAAGATGGAACATGAACTGCATTTACCAAAAAAAAAAAAAAAAAAAAAAAAGGTAAATGCATACAGCTGTAACTTTCTCAGAAACCCCAGATAGTGGACTTGCCTTTGATCTCTGAAAGAGAAGCCAGACTTTAAGACAAGCCTTCTGGGTTCATGTGAACAGAAAGTACATGGTATTACCAAGGATTGGGAGAACAGGGAAATGGGAATCTGTTTAATAAGTACAGAGTTTCAGTTTTGCAGGATAAAAAAGTTCTGGAAATCTGTTCCATAACAACGTGAATATACTTGAAACTACTGAACTACACACTTAAAAATTGTTAAGATGGTATATTTTATGTTATGTGTTTTTCACCTCAATTACAAATAAACATTATTCTTGAGAAAGGGGGAGGGACCCTGTGGGCATGCCAACGCTCCCACATGTAAAGGAAAAGGCAAAGAAGCATTTATTTCTGCAGTCACTGGGCCAGGTTGCAGACAGAACGTCTAGAGAGGCCACAGTGCAGTGGGGAAAAGGCACACTCAGGGAAGCCACAGTCAAAAGTTGTGAGCACAATATAAGAAAGTACTAGTAGGATGGGGTGGGAATGGAGGGGCAGCAGGTTTCCCAAGCCACTGGGGTCTGAAAGTCGTGCATGAGGAGGCCAGAGGAAGGGGACTCCAGCTGCAGCAGCAGTTAAGTAGGTGGAGAGCTCAGGACTCAGGATGGAGTGAGGGGTATAGGAGAGGGAAGGATAAGAGAGAGGGAAGGACAAGAGATGAGGCTGGAGAGTTACGCTCTTTACCATGAGGATCAGAAGGTGGACGGCAGACTTTTAGCTCAATCTAAAGAGATGCCAGAACGAGCTACACTGAGAAGTATAAAGTTTCCTGAAATTCCAAATATTGAATCATAGATTCCTAATAATCATGGCTGATATTCAATGTATCTCATGTGCAAGGCACAAAGCAGCTGACAAAAATGATTTCATCTTTCCAATAAGCCCACAAAGTAGGTTCTCTTACCTTCCCTAGTTTACGGGTGAGCAAACTATGGGATAGGCAACTTGCCCATGGCCACTCGCACTGAGGGGCAGAGCCACTCTATTCCAGGCATCGGGTTCCAAAGACTGGGCTTGACTTCTAACCTAGATGCCACAACTGGAGGAATCTTGGAAACCACCTCATTCAGTGCTTTTCAAACTGTGCTCTTCAGTCCTAGCAGATCCTTAGGGTGCGGGTTGGGGGGGTGGTGGAGGGTGCTGTGGCAGCACCCAGTGGGTGAGGGTGGTGCGTGGGCACAACCAAAGCAGCTGCAAGTCTATCTGCTTTACGTGCTGTCTTTTAAGGGGGTCCTCTAGAAAAAAGGATTCCACGGCTTCAAAGAGATTGCAAACCACTTCTCCAGACCCACTCCTTCCTTCTGAGGAGGATATCAACATCCTTCTGAGGAGGGGGTTCAGGACCTCACCCAGAATCAGCAGCAGCAGAACCAGTGCCAGAACTCCACTCTGACTCTGGCAGGTCCAGGGCTCCTTCCACAACACTGTACAGCCTCAGCTATTCCAGCACAGGCCAGAGGCCCACATGTTAGGGACCACGGAGCCCTGCCCTGGGCCGGGGGTCAAGTGAAGTGATCTTTAAGGTTCCCTTCTAATCCTGAGAGTCCAAGCTATACAAGTTCACAACTGAAACCTGTGACCACTTTCCAAATTGAGTAACTGAAAGAATAACACCTATGTGCATATGTAAGTGCTCACAAATTTATTAAAAAATGGAAGTTTTCTACTCTCTACTAATTCTTTTTTTTTTTTTCAACGTTTATTTATTTTTGGGACAGAGAGAGACAAAGCATGAACGGGGGATGGGCAGAGAGAGAGGGAGACACAGAATCGGAAACAGGCTCCAGGCTCTGAGCCATCAGCCCAGAGCCCAACGCGGGGCTTGAACTCACGGACCGCGAGATCGTGACCTGGCTGAAGTCGGACGCTTAATTGACTGCGCCACCCAGGCGCCCCAACTCTCTACTAATTCTTAAGAAAATGATGGAAGGGGAGGGGAGGGTAAGGAAGGGGAGGGAAGGGGAGGGGAGGGGAGGGTAAGGAAGGGGAGGGAAGGGGAGGGGAGGGAAAGGAAGGGGAGGGAAGGGGAGGGGAGGGAAAGGAAGGGGAGGGGAGGGGAGGGAAAGGAAGGGGAGGGGAGGGGAGGGAAAGGAAGGGGAGGGGAGGGAAAGGGAGTGGAGGGGAGGGGAGGGGAGGGAAAGGAAGGGAAAGGGAGGGGAGGGGAGGGGAGGGGAGGGAAGGGAAAGGAAGGGAAAGGGAGGGGAGGGAGGGGAGGGGAGGGGAGGGGAGGGGAAGGGAAGGGAAGGGTTGGGATTGCTTCTGGTTCAGGGAAAGCTGCACTGCAAAGAGGCCACCTGAGAGTCCTGGGCCCCAGCTGTGGAGCTACTTAGCGAGCATCTGGCCCTGAGGTGAACACTCCATCCACCTCGGCCTAGCATCCTCACAGCACCTACAGGGCCAAGCTCTAGTTTCCTCATTTACAGATGAGGATGGGGGTTCAGAAAGGGTAAATACACAGATCCCTGACAGCAGCTTCGAGCTCTGCCCACTTCTCTCCCTCCTTTCCCTGTCCAATGGCTCCCAAGTGCCTGGTTCGGGCACAGTGCAGTTATTTACAGGAGCTGTTATTACTGCTGTTTCCCGGGTATGACGTAGCAGAGTCACTACAGACTTATCATTAAATATTTGTCATTATTTCTGGTCCCATTTTGTTATACTCGTCTTCACATGTGCTGCATTTTCTTGATTTGCTGCTGAGAAAGCTGTCTACCCAGCACTGTTTCAAATTAAAAGGTTTTGTTGTGGCCTTCAGCAACGACCCTGTTTTGCCTTTTATGGAGGTTTACATACATCTCTTCTTCCTGCATATGTCATCTTGTCTTCCGTAGGGTTGAGACACGGTCTCACACAGACACAGAGAACTGAACAGAATAACCTTCATCACCTATAGACACAGTCTCAAAACACACCGAGTCTTCACTTTAGCCTGAGAGCAGTGAGTCTTATTTCCAAAAAAAAAATTTTTTTTTGAGAGAGAGAGAGCGAGTGAGCGAGCACACACACAACTGGAGGAGAGAGAAAGAGAATCTCAGTGCGGAGCCTGAGTAAAAAAAAAAAATTTTTTGCAGCGCATTTTATTTCGATCACAATTTATTCTTCTACAGTTACCTAAAAAACACCTATTACTCACCTGAGGATACAGAGAGAAGGAATCTGATAACCTAAAAGAAGTGGGGTCTTCTTTGTTATACTGTCCAAATTTCTGACACTGTTGAAAGGGAACAGCAAAAAGGAAAAAAAGAGAGAGAAAGAAAAGCCAAGTTAGTGTCACCTGGAAAAATGCCTGCAGTAGGACAGCTATGTTCCAATTTCAATTCTGACTTAGAGTCCCAAGACCAGCACTTCCCAAGCATGGTTGGGCCAACCCAGCAACAGGGTGTTGTTAAACACAGATTCTGATTCGGCAGATGTGGAGACGTCCTGCATTTCTCACCAGCTCCCGGGGCTCCCAAGCAATGCTGCTAGAGGATCACCCAGACCAGTCAGAGGCTCGAGGCACTCTCTCAGGCCCTCTCCCATAGGAAAAAACTCAAAGTGCACCAAAAACTGGCAATAATAGATAAGCTTTGATGTTGCATCACTCTACACCTCAATTTTCTTCCTCTTTTCAAAGGCAAATTTCTGAACAATATTTTCTCTTCCAGCCTTTATTTCCTCTTTGTTTTGCACCTCGCTTCTGGCCACTAGAGAACTGGACCTTCCGCCACTAAAGGAAAGATTATCTCTTGACAGTTACCTCTCCTACCAAGTCTGATGACCTTGTACGGCTCTCACCTTCCTGGACTCCCCAGTAGCACAGGCCAAGTGGCTCCCCCAAACCTCGTGAAATTCTCCTCCAGTTGCTAACACAGCACTTTCTTATTTCTCATTCTCCCCAACTGATCCTTCTCTGGCTTGTTCCATGGCCCCTCATCTCCCTACCTCCTAACTGTGGGTTCCTTGGAGGCTAGTCCTTGGCCCTTGCTCCCATCCTCACTACTTCAGCTATAAGTAACAGACTGATGTCATCTAAATCCACCCCCACATCTAGTGCTGCCTGTTAGGGGCACCCAAAAGCAGGATGGCTTCCCTCGGACGTATTTTCACAAATTCATGTGTAAAATCAATTGAACAATTGGTTGAGCGTCCAACTCTCGATTTTGGCTCAGGTCGCAATCCCAGGATTGTGAGATCAAGCCCTGCACTGGGCTCTGTGCTAAGCGTGGAGCCTGCTTAAGATACTCTCTCTCTCTCTCTCTCTCTCTCTCTCTCTCTCTCTCTCTCTCTCCCCCTTTGCTCCTCTCCCCTGCTCACTCTCTAAAGTAAAAAAATATATATTAAAAAAAAATCATAAATAAAATGAA
Source organism: Prionailurus bengalensis (assembly GCF_016509475.1). NCBI lineage: Eukaryota > Metazoa > Chordata > Mammalia > Carnivora > Felidae > Prionailurus > Prionailurus bengalensis. The sequence continues at coordinate 43,693,400 of NC_057354.1, read as the reverse complement.
GCATTCTACAATTAAGCAGCACTTTCACTGCTTTTCCCCATCGTACAACGTGGCCTCATGAGGTCTCTCCAGGTCCCCAGTAAAAGCTGAAATGCACAGCTATGTCCCACAGGCTTATCCATGCTTGGCCCTGACTTCTCATCTGTTACCCTGCTCGTTTTAAGAAAACCTGATTCAAAGCTCACTTTCCCCTTTCCCCAAGGCTCACTTTGCCAACTACCCGGACCTTCTGCTCAATTTTCAAATTGTTTCAAATGTTGACATTCCCTGAAAAAAATGGTTCCATGGGACAGCAAGGGCACACACACACCTGAATAAAGTTAAATAGGTGTTTGATCATGAATCCGTGCTGTGAATTTCCATAACAGTAAGCCTATGTCAATTACCGATTTACTGCTTTGTAACTCCAAATTTACTCTTGCCTGTCGTGAAAAGGGCTTGGGCCCTTTGAATATTTTTCCTGTGCCAGTTGTCATGATGTTAAGCTGTCAGTAGAGTGTGCTGGAGGCAAGGATGTTTCAGGGTTCCAGGATGCTCACTCAGCAGGAGTGCCTGTGGCTTCCCCAGTGCTGAGCTCCTAGAGCCAGCAGCTACCTCTGTATACTCTGTGTGCCTCTGATGAGACACTTCCTTATGAAGAGTTTTCCTTGGCACCCCAAGAGTAGACTTTCATCATCCAATTCCAGAGGGTGAATTTCTGTTAAGGTCCTCTGCCATGACACTAGGGCAACTTCCTTGCCAAGAGAGACTCAGTGAGCCAAGGCTGTGCCCTCCCACCTAGATCAGCCCTGGGAAGTAGAGGGTCCTTCCTTGGGGGATCTACCTGAGCCTAGAAGTAATGGCTGCTACACAGTTGCTCTTCCTATATTCTTTAGACTTCTCTTTGCTTCTTACTACTAGCCAATCCCTCATTATTCAAAGCCTCTGTCGTGAGTCTTTTTTAGATTTTCTTATATTGTTTGCTCATTAATGAAACTCATTTAAGTTTTATTTACTTATTTTGAGAGACAGAGAGAGAAAGAGAGAGAGAGAGAGAGAGAGCAGGGGAGGGGCAGAGAGAGAGGGAGAGAGAGAATCCCAAGCAGGCTCTGCTCTGTCAGCAAAGAGCCCGATGTGGGGCTTGAACCCATGAACCATGAGATCATGACCTGAGCTGAAATCAAGAGTACATCACTTAACAAACTGAGCCACCCAATCTTTTTTTTTTTTTTTTTTTTTTAAGAGAGAGAGTGAGTGTGCATATGCATGAGCAGGGGAAGGGCAGAGAGAGAGGGAGACAGAGACTCTCAAACAGGCTCCATGTGCTGTGTGGAGCCCAATGTGGGAATCAGTCTCACAACCCTGAGATCATGACCTCAGCCAAAATCAAGGATTGGACACTCAACTGACTGAGCTACCCAGGTGCCCTGTGACAGTAATTTTTAAGTAAAACTTTCCCTGCTTAAATTACTGTGTGATTTATCCTGATTAGACCCAGAACAACACATGAGGCATCTCTACATTCAATGGGCCACAAACACCTACTGCTGAAAAATATCACCCACACCTGGAGGGAAAAAATAGAACCACAGCTTCCACAGGGACTCATCTAAATCAACTCTTTGGGTGCACAGATCTGCATCTTTCGCCAAATGTCCTGTGCATGCATTCCTTCCCAACTATAATGTAAGCCCTTGAGGGGAAAAGGTACTTGTAAATGTGTTTGGCTTAAGGTAAGCAACAGAAAATTCTTGTTGACTAACTGTATGAAATGACAGGTTTAAGCATCAGCTTTCTTTTCTCAATGTAGAGCAGAGACTAAGACTGAACCTGGTGCCACGGTGCCCAACTTACCAGTCGAATGAGCTGTCGGTCTAGCCACCGGAGCACATCAGGCCCTTCCTCTGACTCTGCACGGAACACCCCCAGCCGAGCCATCAAGACTGCTGCAGCCTCCTGGTCAAATGCTGCTTCTATGTGCCTGAGCTGGCTTTGTGCATCTGCCCAACTGACAATTCCAGAATTAGTGCCATGCTTATATTCAGGAGAAACCAGAAAGCTAGCTTTCCGTTAAGATAAAGAAACCTAAGTCCTGTTACTTCATCTAAGGCAACATAGATTAGAACTCAGTAAGCAATCACAGGAGTTTTACATACATTTTCATTTGCCCTCATGTGATTTCTGAAGGATATAAGTGCAGAGGAAAAATTACGGAGAACTTCCCAATGTGCCATAAGTTATCATGAAAGTAGATACCCAAAAGGCGCCTAAGACTCCAATTCCTTACTCTAGGTCAATCTTGCAAAAATCTATATGTTTACAAATATACAAGATGACTTTCCAGCATCATACCCATGGTAGAAAGAATTAGCATGTATACAAAAGTTTTCTAAACAAATAAAGACATTATGAACAAAACTGAAAAACAATAGACAGACCAGGAACAGATATGAACAACAAACAATAATCATATCCAGAATACATAGAGTCCCTGTAAATTAATGAACAAGAAAAAGAAACAGGTTTTACAAAATGGGCAAAGGCTATCACAGAAGAAATATATATGGCCAATAAACATCAAAAGTGCTCAACCCATTAATAAACACGTGAAAAATTAATAAATATGTATTTTAAAATACATATAAAAGTGGCAAACTGCTCTATATTAGCATGTTAGAGATCAATAATATTAATTATTAATGAGAAGACAAGACTCTCCTTACAGTATTAGGGAGAATACAAATTAACTTCTTAGGACAGTTTTACAGGATACAAAATTCTACTTCTATGAAGGGGTTGGAAAGAAATACTCATATACACAAAGACCTAAACCCATGAATGCAGCACTGTTGGAAGGAAGGTAGGACCTGAAATTCCTTGAAGAGAGGAGTGGTACATCCCATTCAAACCATGCAATGCTGTGCAGCCATTACAACCAGTGAGGAGCTCATATGTGTTGACGTGGAAGACGTCCTTGATACATTATTGAGAAAAGTTTGTAAGTATACTAATATAAGAAGCCATCTGTGCATATAATACACACATACGACACAACTGCACAGAAACGGGACTGTGAAGATAAATACCGGTGTAGTAATAGCATTTCACCTCTGGGGAGAGTGGGCAGAGACCCATTCTTTATACAATTATGAGCTGCTTGAATCTTTTACAAGGAGGATGTATTTACAGTTCACTTATCTGGTGGTAATGAAAATTAATTTTTAATTAATTTATTCCTACTGAAAGAGGATTCTTCTAGGCAAGTGTCTGCAGGCCTAACTAGGTTAGTCCGCAATATCTCTTCCTCCTCCTCCTTCTCTAATCAAATGAGTCTGTGAGACTGGTGAGAACCATTCAATGGAACTATTAAGATAAACTAGCAGATGTTAAATGATCTCTTCAAAAGAAAAGCACTGGTGGCTCCACAGAAAGGAAACCGGGATGCTCACTTTCGGGCAATGGTGGTCACGCGGATGCGCCTCTGGGTGCTGGAGTGTTGATACTGAGTGACAAACTGGATGGCGCCTCTGCCTCCCTGGGGGATCGGGGCGTTGTGCTGCAGATGATAGGCCACACACCTGGTTACTGTTACAGGCATGACTCAAACACACATGGTCACAGAGCCCACTGTGCTCTTCCTAAAACAACTAACACAGTGGTGACAGTAAGGTCCTCGATGCACTCTGAATGGTACATTTAAAATCTGGGCATGTCACTGTACACAGCTTTTACCTCAAAAAAAAAAAAAAAAAAAAAAAACCCAACCAAATTCAAGTAAATATTAAACTCAAGTTACTGATATGCTGATATGCATGCTGAAGTGTTTAGGGATGAAAGACACGACAGGAATTTGTCTTAAAGCAAAGTAAAATAAAGTAAAACGGGAACTATAGAACTATAGAATCTAAGTGGTAGGTGAGGATACCTGTAATTGTACAGGTATTCACTCTGCAATTCTTTTCATTTTTCTGTACATTTGAATTTTTCTAAATAAAATAATGGGGAAAAACTGACACACTCAAAAATTCACCAACATTATGATGGCTGGTAAAAGCCAGTTCAACAATTTAAGTGATGAAAGCAATCTGCTGTCTGACTCTGACCAAACCCTGAAAGGAAAAAAAGGGTCGTGCCAGACAGACGTCAGGCAAACACAAGCCCAAAGAAACATCAGTCTTCAGAGAAAGAAGCTAGAGGCCACCAGTCTGTAATAAATCAGAACACACAGGGATTCCTAGGTGGCTCAGTCAGCTAAGTGTCCAACTCAATTACAGCTTAGGTCATGATCTCACAGTTGGTGAGATCAAGCCCCGTGTTGGGCTCTGTGCTGACAGTGCAGAGCATGCTTGGGATTCCTCTCTCTCTGCCCCTCCCCGCCCCACATACTCTCTCAAAATAAATAAACACTTAAAAATAAATCAATAAACCAGAAAACACAACACCAAGAGACATGAATACTCATAAAGAAATCCAACTCACTTGATTGACTACTTCAAAGTAGATGCCAAGTGTAGATGTGGGATCCATGCCACAGATTTTCCACTGACTCGTGCCACCAACACCAAGCTCCTGGGGTAAGAAGAGGAATTAAAAATAAAAACAAAAAGCTACTCCTGTGGTTAACTGCTGATGAAAAATACTGACTCTAAGAATGGTAGGCTACTTAAAAGATTTCATTCCAAATGAAAATTTAAATTTAACTAAAAAAAAGTACAATTATAAGCCAGAATAAGGTTTAAGATTTATTACAGGCCTCTAAAATTAAGCTTTTTATATTAGAACTTGGACCAATTTCCATTATATCACCAAGATAGCTCTTTCTCCCTCTACACACACACACACACACACACACACACACACACACACACACAGTATATAACACTGAAGTTAGCTGAAAGAAGCCACGGTTAGAATTATCGTGAAAGTTAGCTTGAAAGTTTCACCATTATTATTAGAACAAGAAATAGTTACAGGATATTAACTATTAATTATTAATTTTGAATCCAGTTCCTTTATGCAAAAACGACATGTAAATCCTTGTAAGAGAATTTAGATTTTAGTGGTATGAAGCCTGCTTTTTATTGACTAGCTGAAGGACTCCCAATGATAAATGAAGTTCACTGAAATGTGAAGAGTGTTGCTGTTTTAAGCAGGACATCTACAAGAAAAGGCTGCAGGTGTCAAAAATACCTAGAATTGTCAACCAAGATCACTAGATTCTGCAACATACATTCTTATCATTCAGTAAATATTATACGTTTTAACATACTTCATCAAAATGCAGAATGGTAGATGCCAAGTGTTGTTGTTTTTTTTTAAGTTTATTTATGAGAGAGAGAGAACAAGCAGGAGAGGGGCAGAGAGAGAGGAAGAGAGAGAATCCCAAGCAGGCTCTGTGCTGTTGGTACAGAGCCTGATGTGGGGCTTGATCCCTCATGACCTGAGCCAAAATCAAGAGTTGGACACTTAACCATGTGAGCCACCCAGGCACCCCCAGAATACTGTGCTTTTTAGGAAGTAACATGAGCATGCATCGAGACGGTCATATTTCTTTTGTATGACTCTGAATTGTACACTGCACCCAGATTGTACACTGTCAGGTAAGAAGAGCTGATACCACTGTGGCCTCTACAAAGCTATGCCAGGAGCCTTTGTACCTGGCCAAAGAACCAGCAATCTCAGGAAGGAGACGGTCAGAGGGTGAAGGGAACATTCTTAGGTGAAATCACAGAGCAGCTCTAAGGTAGAGAGAAGAGAGGGCTCTGTTTCATCAGTATTTCCAAAGCAAGCTGGTGAGATGGATGGATTTGTACATGTCACCTTCCCTTTTAGTGGCCTTTTCTAATAGAAGCAGGGAACATCTGTTGGAAAGTGAAGGGCCACACCGAGGGAATATGGCAAAGAAGCAAAAGAAGATTGCATGCCTCCCTTTCTTGGCTTGCTAATCCTTTCTCCCGAATCTTCCCATACCACAACTCAAGTTTTAATATATGAAACTTAAAGTTTCAATTCGAGGGATTCAGAGTATGCCACTGCAAAATACACCACTCTGACATAAGGATTATTTTAAGCAGAAGGTAGTTTGAAAAAACAGACATAAGAAAACTCTCTGCCCTCCACCTACTAAGGGCAGGATGATTCTCAATCATCAAAGACAACTCTAGATGCTTATCAGCCCAGAGAGGGCATAAGACGAATCTATACAAGAAAGATGCTAAGACCAACCCTCTTCTCTTCCATTAGCTCCCTCCATCTATCTACCTTCCACACTGTGCCAGCCCTAGAGGCTCAAAGTGCCTTTCCTGTATCTTGTCACTTTTCTACAGATTTACTGTTCTTTTGTTAAGATACCACATAATCCCAAGTTCTAACCATCCCTTTGATTTACTCCCTACTGAGTACATACATGCAATGTGTTTACGTGTAATGTGTGCGTTAATTTATTCTATTATGAAACCTGTCCTTTGCCAGTCTTGTTTGCAGGGCCCAAGCCAATGAAATCAAGATGGGTAGGCAAAAAGAAAATCTTCCCTCTTCTATCAGCACCAATGCCTGAGTGGGCCACAAACCCTCCAGAGCCCCAGAAGTACATTTTCTCACTAATACACAAATTCCGTATGTAAGCATTTACCTTGCATTTACCAGAGTAAGTATGAAGATAAAATTAGGAAATCACCATTTGATAATCTCCAATGAAACATAATGATTCAAGTAAGGATAATCAATGGATGTTAAAACCATTAGGTAAAAGGCTGTTGGCAAGCAAGATATTCACATTTTGCCACAATCTCGTTCAACAGATTTACTGCTAACGACTAAAAGGAAATGTGCCCTTATAACAGAAAGATGTGGGGCAGTCATCACCTTCACCACACTGTCTAACTCAGCACCACTAACACAGAAGATTAGACAGAAGTGGTTCTTGAAGAAACACGCATGAGGTATAAGATTACCCAGGAACTGTGGTGGACAAAATGGTCTAACTTGAATCAAATCACTAATCTAACTTTCACTTTACAGAAAATACAGAGAGGACAGAAACCAGTTCACGGCCACCACAAGGAAACAATCAAATACACTGAGAATGTGTGGTACTCTATTGCAGAAGAGATGGGCACTTGGCACTGTATCTTCAACAAATCAATGTCATCAAACAAAACAAGCAAAAAACCCCAAAGAACAGAAAGACCATTCCAGATTTAAAAAGACTAAGGATACATAATGCTAGATGCAATACTGGTTAGCGTGTGGAAGAAACAGCTATGAAGGGCATTTAGGGAAAAATTAGGGAAAGAATGACTAAATACAGCTGATATTAGCAAATTATCATTTTCTTATCTTAGGTTTGATATGTCATGGTAGGAGAACATCCTTAATTTTAGAAGATACACACCAAAAGACTAAGTGTCATGACACCTGCAACTTGTTTTTAAAGGTTCTGAAGAAGTATGATAAAGTAAATACGGCCAATAGATAATAATCAGATAGACAAAGCAAATATTGCAAAAATAGAGGACAGAATTAAGACAAAATGTTAACAATTACTGACTCTAAATGTTGGGTATACAGGACTCTTTCCCACTTCCCTAAGCTTCTCTGTATGTTGAATTCTATCTCCCTCTCTTTGCATCCTCCACCCCCCTCCCAAAACCTCATCGTTGAATTCCTACCGGTTCCTAGAACAGCTAATCAGCTTGCACTGATTCATAAAATTATTCTCTAAGGAGATTTTAAGTCTATGGAAAATATTTTGGAACAGGGCAACCTTCCAAAGCCCTCCCAGGAATTAGGGGTATAAGTCCTTTCATACACTGGGATAATGAGTGACTCCTCAGATGGGCTTTAGGGCAGCAACCTGCCTCGCCCAGGGGATTACAGGAATATTCTCTCAAATCACCTTGCCTCTGGCAACTTCAACAAAACATTAACCAAAGTAGTCACTAAGCATTATATTAAGCGAAAATAAGTCTGTCAGAGAAAGACAAATACCATATGATTTCACTTATTGGTGGAATTTAGAAAACAAACTGAAGGTTGATGGAGGGAGGTGGGCAGGGGATGGGCTAAATGGGCGATGGGCATTAAGGAGGGCACTTGCTGTGATGAACACCGAGTGTTGTGTGTTAAGTGATGAATCACTAAATTCTACTCTTGAAACCAATGCCTGGAACCTGCTTTGGATTCTATGTCTCCCTCTCTCTCTGCCCCTCCCCTGCTCACGCTCTGTCTCTCTCTCTCAAAAATAAATGTTAAAAAAAAAAATGAGGATGAGAAAGATGAAATCTATGTGGGCTTCCATTGTGCCAGGGGCTGTTCTGCACGTTTGACCTGAACTTACTCATTTAGCCCTGCCAACAGGTACTATTACTATCTCCACTTCCTAGATAAAGACGTTAAATCCCAGAGTGATTAAGTACCTTGTCCAGGCCATAAGATAGCAGGGGTAAATGTGCACCCTTGTATCCACATCTGGCTCTACAGAGTCCAGCGTATCCTCATTGAAGAGGACATCGAAGGAAGGACATAACTATGACAATCCCAGCCCAGAACCACTCTGGAGGGGCCTCACTGCACCCAACGGTCTGTCTCCTAGCAGCTAAAGTATAAGCAGAGGAAGTGAGCCACCAGCAAAGCCACCTCACCATCTAGTGGGTTAACTTAACTTTGTTTACATATTCTCAAAATGTGTTACCCAAAGAACATACCTGTCTGCATGTACAACAGTGTCATTCATGCCCAACTAACTCAAAATGGTCTCTGAGAAGTGAGACAAAGGTATCACCTCTAAGGCAACACACAAAGCTTTATCCCTGAAGGCTTCAGCTGAATGCCTGCCTTGCTACACAGAATACCTTGTGGCTTATTGTCACAGAGACCCAAACAAGGACAGTGGGGTTAGGGGAACCTAGGCTCTAGCTCCTCCATATCAGTTCTGACCCAGAGAATAAGATACTTGACCTCTCGAGCCTCAGTTTTCTCCTCTCTGACCCTTTAGATAGATGGAAGGACAGACAGAAAAGACACCACTTCTCAGAGTTGTGGTCATCAGTAAAGAGTTGGCCCTTCTCCCCTCACCACAGACACAGACACATCCCAACAAGTGACATAAGGTCACCCCACTGACATTTCTAATGAATTAAATCCTGGGGCAGAGGGGGTGAGAACAATGGAGTTTTCCTTACATTTTCTGACACACATGGTCCTTTCACATTCAGAGACACACAAGGACCAATGGCTCCTGCAACTTTCAGCTCCCGAGAGGTCTAAAATGGAAATACAAGACAGCATAAAGTTAAAATTCATTGAGAGCCATCCTCTCACGAAAGACACAGCTAAAACTTACAGGAAAAATATGGCAGCATTATCATTCCAGTGAGAAGAAATCCTACGTGGATTATTCTCTTACAAACTATTCCGTGACCACTGTAATCGGATAAAAACTAATAAAATCCTCCTTTGGAAACTGCATTAACTTTGTTCCAAAGATGATGCAGCATTTTGAACTTTTTCACCTTTGAAATTATTGTACACATATAAGAAAATAATTCTGCCAAAAATACATTTCTTTCCAATCCCAAGTACTTAGCTATAATTATTTATAATCTCTGATCAGTGGATATACTATTGTATGTTGCTTTAAAAATGCTTAATTCAAGGGGCACCTGGGTGGCTTAGTTGGTTGAGCATCTGACTTCAGCTCAGGTCATGATCTCACAGTTTGTGAGTTCGAGCCCCGTGTCAGGCTCTGTGCTGACAGCTGGGAGCCCGGGGCCTGCTTCGGATTCTGTGTCTGCTTCTCTCTCTGCCCCTCCCCTGCTTGTGCTCTGTCTCTCTCTGTCTCTCAAAAATAAATGTAAAACATAAATAAATAAGTAAATAAATAAATAAAAATGCTTAACTCATGAACTCCAACATAACTACATGGCCAACATACTTAGATTTTTAAATCTCAATTCATTAAAGTCTACCTCTCTTCAGCTCAAAAAAAAAAAGAAAAAAAACCTCAAACATTTGAGATTATTTAAAGTTTATCTCTAATTCTCAAAGTAATAATCCCAATTGTATCACATAGCAGCCCCTTCTAATGTTTTCTCAACAACTCCGAATGAAGTGTGTAGGGTTTTCAGTCCCTACGAGAAAAAGGAGGACCCAAACTCCCACTACTGCACTATTTCTGAGCACTCTGGTTAGTCTGCAGACAGCCACTAAATATAAACATGGTTTTGTGAATGTGGTGGCCCATACCGACGGCCAGGGGGGTGCTCAACACCACGTGGCAGCCTCTGTGCTCAGCCTGCCGCCACTTCTCAGGCCTGCTGTCCTAGAGCAGGACCAAGCAGAGCCTGCAGGGGAATCAGACACCTCTTTGCATAAAACATTAATATACAGGTCACCCTCAAGAAGCACAGTAATAGAATCAATATACCTTGTTCAACTATTTTGCTGGGAACCTTTTAATTTACTTTTTGATGTCTGTGTCCAGCAAGGTGAGGCTTCTACAAATCTGACTACTAAATAAGTAACACTCTTCTTCCGTTAAAATTTTAGAACGTTATCATACCTTCACTTCCAAAGTAGCACCAAACGCCATGCGAAAATCTCCGTTGAAATCTTTAGTAAAAATTCTCTGGAAAGTCTGTTTGAAGAGAGAGGTGTTGAAAGAGTCTCCCATCACCATGTGGCCTCTAGGAAAGAAAGAAGAAAGTGAACATTTAGGATGACTGAAAGCCACTCAGATGCTTCCACGGTGTTCACAAACAGTAATTTAAAGAAAGAAAAAAAAACTCATGTCTGTGAAGGTGCTACTAACTTAAATGGGAAACAGCAAGTTCAATTTGTACTTAGGAAAGACACTATTTTCAAAATATCAAAGATAGGACTCCTTAGAACAGTTCTAAATCTGTCCCACAGAGGTGGTCACACAAATCTACAGATGATACAACCTCATACTATACACCCCCACGTTACAAAAATGAGTGCCTGTACAAACTCAAAGTCCAAGCAGACTCTATGATATAGTTCATTCTATCACACTATGTCAATCCCTGGTTGTGATACTGTGCTTTATTTCTATTAAGACACAACTTAAGACACAACCACTGGAGTTGCTAAATGGAAGAGCATGGACAGACCTCTCTGTAATATTTTTGCAATTTCTTATGAATCCGTAATTATTTCAAAAGAAGAAGAAAACAGAAGAACCCTTCATTGGTAAACCCACAGGTTTAATGGGTCATCTACTGAGGAAATGTATCCAGCTCCCCTCATTTACTCTCCTCTGACAGGGGAAATACCCAGGCTGCAGGAAATCCTTTTCAGGTTAATTCACTGCCTCAAAACATTGAATCTCTGCCTGTATGTAAATTATCTCTAGTGTATGAATACCTGTATGTATCCCTTCTTGAAGTTAGAGGAAAATACTATTCAAAATTTCAGCAGTTCATGTATTTGGGCAGATAAGCACCACCTGATGCAAGTTATGCATCTAGTCATTGATCATCCAATAGGATTTCAGAATTGGGCAGGATACAAGATCGTCTGGTCCAGCTATCTCAGAGTGCCTGACCCCTCCAGGAACAGAGATGGCTCTTTGGCCCTAGACAGTCTACTCTTCTCACCCTCCTTAGTCATGGGATCCATGGTTTCCTGAGGGAAAAAAAAAAGGCTACATTTCCCAGCCTGCCTTGCATGTGGCTGTATAACTCAGCTTTGTTTGTTGGAGGTAGGCTTTGTGATTTGTGGAGGGCCTTCTCATGGGAAGACGCATATCTTCCTTGGACCCCTCCTCCTTCCTGCTGCTATAACACAGCAAGAGGCCGGTTACCATCCTAAACCTCAGGTAGCACAGAAAGGTGGTGGAACAGCACAGGAAGGGCCTCAGCCCCAGGGATAATGAAACTAATATCCCAGCTCTGGCTGCCTATTTCCAGTGTCTACTTCTGTTGCACTCACACAAACCTAATCCTGACTCACACCAACCCTGCCAGGTTATTATTACCCTATTAGACTTGAACTCCTCCAGCATAGGAGGCCACACCCTCCACAGGTAGTCCATTCCAGGCACGGACAGTGCTGACCGTTAATACAGTCTGTCTTCATACTGGCTCAAATTCTATTTCCCAGCAGCTTCCAACACTGGTTCTAGTTTTCCCCTTTGGTCACACATGTAACAAACAAATCTGATGCCCTCTCCGCAGAAGAGGCAGTCGATTGTTCAATATAGATCTTATGCCCCATCTGTCTTCAGTGGTATCTTTTCTAGATCCTTTAATCGCTCTCATTATGACACAGTTCTGAGTACTCTCCGCCACTCTTACTGCTCATCTTTGAACTGCCCCAGCTCATCTGTACATCCCTTTTAAACTGAAAATGCTCAGAATGGAAGACGATATAATCTGGGTGTGCCTGGCACCAAGGAAACTAAGCACTATGGTCTTCTCTGAAGACAATCAATTCCTATAACACAGCCTACCTACCTTGCCTTTGCTGGAAGTCCTCCCAAATGGTTGGCTCACCTTGAGCCACAACCAAAACCTCTGAGACTAACGTCACTGCTAACATGTTGCCCTGATACCATATTTGTGTAAGAGGTTATACGACCTAAACACCAAGTCATTCAGGAATCAAGGACCTCGCTGAGAATCTGATGGAAGTGATGGTCCCTCTCCACTGGAGATACACGCGCGCGCGCACACACACACACATACACACACAGGCGTATAAACTCGGGATGGTCACAGTAAAGCTTTTCGATGGATGTTCTAAGATAAGAGCTCTTGGAGGATACCAGTAGGAATTCATCCTACTAAATGCGGTTCACTGGTATAGCTATGTCAGTGTCATTTGGGACCTGGTCACCTAACAAATCTGCTGCTCTCTGGGACAGCTTCAGTGACGAGTTCAACCTCTACGTGCCCCTTCTTTGCTCAGTGAAGACCAGTAGCATTGCTGGGAGCTTGTTAGAAATGCAGAATCTCAGAAACACGCCACAGGTCTATGCCAGTACTTCTCAAACTGTTCTGAGCAAATCACCTGGAAACTTATTCAAATGCAGGTTTTGATAACAAAGGTCTAGGGTATGGCTCAAGATACTACATTTCTTGCAAGCTCTCATGTGAGGCTGATGCTGCCTGTGCTCAGCCACACTTTGAGCACTAAGGGTCCATACCGTGGTTCTTAAACCCTGCTTCACATTAGAAACACCCAGGAGAGTTTAAGAAATGCTGATGCCTAGGTCATACCCCATGAGGGACAAGACTCAAAGCAAGAGTAGTTTTTAAAGTTCCCAGAAGATTCTAGCATGCAGCCAGCTTCAGATCATTGGTGCACATGAGCAGTTCTCAGGCTTTCTGTGCACCAGAGTCCCCTGGTAAACGTGTAAAAGCTGACTATTGGGCTGCAGCCTCATAGTCTGATTCAGGAAATCTGGGGTAAGACCTGAGGAAGTGTACTTCTACTCAGTCCCCGGGAGCCCTGAACGTTGCTGGTGAGGCCCCATTACGCTCTGAGAACTATGCTTTACACCATGACCGGTTCACACAATACAGAGACAGGCTCTAAGCATGCCCCACCACGTACCCTCAGGCTGAGCATGTGCTCCGTGTCCGTCATGCCCCTTGCCACTGATACCACAGCCTGGAGCTTTCTGAAAGCTTATCTAAGTCAGCCACGCACATCCTATAGTCCCACCACTCACTTCTCTTTCCTTAAAACACACACACTTGCCTTTCCCAGGTATTTGTTGTCAACATACCCAGTAAGATTTGCACAACACTTCATCTCCAGAAGTCCCGTCTGATCAAGGGCACAAGCGTAAATATCAATGCAGTGACCATTTGTAGCAGTTCGGTTGGCAAGCATCTCGTAGTGCTGTGAAGAGAGAAAAATTATGTTTAGGAAAGAGCAATGTTATTCACTAGGTATGCCTTACTATACCAAAGGGATGTAACCGAACTTAGGAATATGGAGATAGTTTTATGACATCCAAATTAAATCAAACATACAGTTTTCAATCTCAAAACACGTTTAGCAGTTTTAAGACCACCCACTCTAAGTAAGGACTCAGAACTGGGGCAATAATTTAACAACAGCCAATATCTGGAAGGTCATCTCATCAAGATCAACTTGCTGACCACAAAGCATGGTCTCAGCAAAGTAGCTGTCACTCCAGAGCAACCTAGACCCAGCACCAGGATACCAGAATTACAGCCTGTGTTCAAGAGCACCTACCTTGGTGGCCTTTTTCATGAAACGTGCATTATCTTTCTCAATATCATGCCAGGAACGAATAGGAACCTTTAGTTCGTCTCCAACTACCATGCCAGGCCCTTGGGTGGGGGGACCTCCAGTAAACAACATAATTCTGGCTCCCGTGTTTGGAAAAGTGCCCTAAAACAGTAAATGGCAATATTTTAGAAACATACCGCCCACCCCAAGTATGCTTCCATTTCTCTAAAGAATACTCCAAACAGTTCTCATCAGCTGTGCTGAACACTGTTGACAGTACAAAATAACACAGATGATAACGCACAGAAGCAGCCTTGTGTCTTCCAGCCTAAGGGCTTCATACACTTTTTTTTAATTCACTGTGAGCACCTGCCATTGCCCTAATGGCCTCGTGTTTCTCATGCAAACTTCTGATATTTTCAAATCATCACGGGGCTCCTTCATTGTGGATAGTAATAACAACTGAAGTGCTTTCTAAGTCAGTTGACTCAGGTCACAAATGATTTTCAAACAAAGCTAGCAAACACAACTTGAGGTGCCCCGGTAAATTCTGAGTTACCTCCAACAGGCCAACAGCAATGGACAAAGCAACACCAGTGGATCGCAAAGGTCTCTTCCCCTGAGTCACAGGCCATGGGTCCCTCTGCAGCTCCCCAAGGAGATCAGTGAGGTTCATGTCAATCTTGTGAATGGGCTGCAGAAATCTGCATGATTTTCAATGGACACATTAATCCTGGTTTAATAAGTACTCTGGTTTTTAGCCCTAGGTGACACACAGTCACAGCTCTGCAAAATAATTATTCACAGTAGAAAAAACTTACAATTTTATTTCTTCAAAGCAATTTTAGCCAGGGAAACAATTTAAAACTGAATACAGAGCAATTTATATATGTGTGTGTGTATATATATGTGTGTGTGTGTGTATATATATGTGTATACATATATACATATATGTATGTACGTATAGTATGGGAACAAATGATTTTAAATATCAGTTTTAATTACATTTTAAGCAGCAAAGAAATCCTAAAGACAGGTCTAATGTGAATTCAATCCATGCACAGTTCATGTACATGGACCACCTTCATCATTCTAAAGATCCACTTTATTTAAGTGTATTTATTTATTTTGAGAGAAAGAGAGAAATTATGTACACACAAGCAAGGGAGAAGCAGAGAGACAGGGACACAGAGAATCCCAAGCAGGTTCCATGCTGTCAGTGCAGAGCCCAACGTGGGGCTCGATCCCATGAACCTGGGATTTCAGCTCATGACCTGAGCTGAAATCAACAGTCGGATGCTCAACTGACTGAGCCACCCAGGTGGCCCTAAAGATCCACTTTAAAGTGATTCTCAAGTGTTTCTCTTGAGCCTTCAGAGTAAACACAGAGAAGCACTGGTTTCTTACCACAGTAAGTGGCTGTCCCCAGAATGTCAGACAATGAATTTTATCATGTTTGCTGACTGTTGCCGGCCATAGGCAGCCCAGGCAGTCAATGGGCTGAGGAAAATAAGTGCCTGGTCCTAGGTTTGCTTGAGGACACCCCACAGAAGCCTGTTGTTTTATTTAAGACTCAAAAAAGACAATAGCCATGCATAAGAGGAGGGGAAGACTCGAGTACAGTGGTCTCAAAACCTTTGTGATGATACAACACTAGGAGGAAAAACATTCTGAACAAATCTACTACACACACATGTGGGTGTATATATGTATGTGTAACTACACAATTTAGTTATTAGTTTCAAATATATACCAACATGTTATACAAGTCATTAAACATTAAATACTGGTTAGGCTTAATCATTTTTTTTTTTGTCTAAAAACAAGAAAACAGAAGTTCTAACATTTTTCTTCCCTCCCTTCAGTGGAATGCCCTGCATGCCCACTACTGTGTGTGCAACATTCTATGTTAGTAGCTCACCTGCTTGAAACGAAAGGGTGCTCCTGTGGTTGACCAGGTCTTGCTTGCTGCATGGGCATGGCAGGCTTGGTGAGGCCCAGCATATCCTACAAAAACCAAAAGGACTCATTTCCCACAACACTAGATTGAATAACCAACTACTCTTTAAGAAATCTCCTTGCTCCTGCTTGTGTACAAACAAGGCACAAACCTGTATTTGCTTTGCGGTTAAATCCTTGGTCCCTCGGAAGACATAACTTTTGGAGATTCCTTCACAGCTGAGCTCGTGAACCTGCACCATCCTCCCAAACGTGATCAAACCCACCAGAGCATCTGGAGGAAGGAGACTCAGGGACATCTGCAGGGATTCTTTGAGTGCTTGAAGGTCATCTTCTTCCAGGCACGTGTCAACCACATAGAGGAAGATCAGAGGGGATGGAGCACCTCGCTTTACGTAAAGAAACACAGTGTGATGATCAGTATACAAACAGACATAACCAGCTCTTTTCAAAGCACATCAGGTATGTAAGTAACAAGTCTTGTCTATATTTACTGTCAGGAAATATGGACATCTAACTAACTTCTACTCACTTCGTTAAATGACAGTTTCTATTAAAACAAACTAAATGTAAAAACTATTTGTATCCAACGATTTATTCTACATATTTTCAAATGTTTTATTCTTAAGAGAGCACAAGTAGGGGAGGGGCAGAGACAGGGGGACAGAGGATCTGAAGTGGGCCCAACACGGGGCCCGAATGCACAAACCGTAAGATCATGACCTGAGCCAAAGTCAGACACTTAACCGACTGAGCCACCCAGGTAACCCTCTACATTTTTGAATGCCTTCCATGTGCCAGACACTGTTCCAGGTCCTGGGATATATCAGTGAACCAAAAGAACAAAGATCTTTGCCTACCTTAAGGAGCGGATTTTCTGGATGGAAAGAGTAGGGGGATGCCAGGAGTAGAGGTAGGGGGCAGGTTCCAGTATTACATAAGAGATCAGGGAAGCCTCGATAAGAAAGTAACATTAGAGCAAAAACCCAGAGGAGAGGGAAGAAGCAATACAGACATAGGAGAAAGAGAATTCCAGCCTAGAGCAAAGGCCCACAGGCAGGAGCATTCCTGGCATGTCCAAAGAAAGTCATGAGACCCATATGGCTAAACGAGGACACTAAAACAAGTTGAGGTATGAGTGATAATACAGAGCTGGTCCACAAAGAGCTTCAAAGACTCTCTCTCACTCAAGGTAAAAGGGAGTCATTTTCACCATTGGAGGTTTCTGAACACAGAAACAACATGACATGTTTTAAAGAGTTACTCTGGCTTTTGGGTTAAGGATAAACTGTAAGTGGGAAAGGGTGAAATTAGGGAGAAGGGTTAAGAGACTGCCCAGTAATTCAAGCAAGAGGTGATGGCTGGCCCAGGAAAAAAGTGGGGGAGAAAGAAGTGGTTGGACTGTGGATAGATTCTGAATATAGACCCAATGGGATTTCTTCATGGATTGGATATGGAATGTACAAGAAAGACAAGTCAAGGACGAACCTAAAGTTTTTAAGCTTGACTAAAAGATGGAGTAATCTTAACAGAGCTGGAGAAAGCTATGGGGACAGGTGCTGAACACAACCAGTGACCCCTTTTCTAGCCTTCTATCAAGATTGTAAGTAATGCCAATGAGTGCACACACACCATGACCAAGTGTTTAGGATCCATCTGCCCTCATAGTTTTAAATTGTCCAGGGACACAGAAGACGAAGAGAAACTCAATATTTAACACCATTCATTAAATACGCAACAGAGACGTTACCTGTATCACATACTCAATTGTAGAAAACTGGGGCATCAATTCAGCAGGCTGATTCACCTCAGATATGCCTGTATAAGCAGGAGGAAACTGAAGAGAAGGAAACAAAGCAACGTTTTATTAGGGCGAAAGATATTTATGTTATACCTCTTATTTTCCATATATAAAAAATAGGTAATGTCCATGAATTAATTCTGAAAGCATAGAACACAGACCATGTAACTAAAAATACAAAAATCAAAATTTTAAATCGAAACCCTGCCTTACATTTATATCCCATTGTAACTTTTTAAAATGTAGTTTGAGGGTATGTTGTAACTTTGAGATGATTAAAAAATGTACCAGTAAAAAACATTTTTTAAGCACTGCCTTGCAAATTAAGGGCAGAGATTTCAGCTGTCTCATCAATAATTTATGTGGGAGGCCGTGCTTTACCAGCTGGCAGTGCCCTTGCAGCCCCCTGTGTTCTCCAAGGCCAGAACCCAGGATTGTGACTGAGCTTCTCTCTTCAAATCCCTTTGGAAAGTGACTGGTGAACTAAGCAGGAGATGGGAGTCAGGAATGCTGAATACTGATGTACTGTCCACCAGTAGTTCAAGACATATTGGCCTGGGACTCTAGTCTCCAGGCAAAATGCCTTTGAGAGAAGTGCCACTGGAAATAGAAATGAACCCTCAAGCAACTTGCTAAGGACCACCCTAGAGCTTCCTCTTCATTTTCCCCATCTTTCTTTTCATGATGTCTTACAACATGAAGCTTCCACCACTGCCCTTTGGAGAGTCAAACCTCTGTTTTCCAACTTTGGAAAGACAAACCTTTTGCTCCACATTTCAAAGAGGACAGAGAACTTGGAGAGAGTTCAGAGAAAAGGGATCCAAATGACAGAAGCGATAGAATGTTGATATGTGTAGAGTACGGCTCTACAGAAAAGGAAGGTAAAAGATGGCAGGCATATGAAACAGAAATGGTAAATGAAACTGTAAGGAAATATGTAAGGAAACTGTAAAACCATCTTTCTTCAAAGTTAAAAGTCATAATTTGGGAAACAGACTTAAATTAGGAACATTTTCATTTATACAGGAAAATATCTGATGAACCATGAAAGTTAAAAAATAGTTTTAACCAACAACAAAACAAAAAGAAGCTACAGAACAGCAATTCTTATAAACAAGAGGAACCCTATGCAAATGAGGCATTAAAGAGCTGTAATTGGAACTGAAAAAAAAATTTATGTGGATGACTAATTCTTTTACTTGGGTTTATTATTTTAGCTGTTATCAATAAAGTAATACATGTTCATTGTAGAAAACCTGGCAAATACAAGAAAATATAAGAAAACAGGAAAAGGAGCACTTGGCTGGCTCAATTGGAAGAGCACGTAATTCCTGATCTTGGGATCAAGAGTTCAAGCCCCAAGTTGGGTGTAGAGATTACTAAAAAAAATAAACTTAAAAACAAAAAAAAGAAAAGAGGAAGAAAAAACTCTTTATGTTCCTACCAACTAGAGACAGCTAGTCAACATGTAGGCATATTTCCTTCCAGACTTTTTCTACTTCCGCACAGATGAGCTCATCCTATATATACAATTTTGCAAACTGTTCTTTATGCTTGACATTGTATCACAGGCATTTTGTCTTTAAATTGATGTTTTAGATCAATTAGATTGATGTTTTACCCAATGTTTT
Organism: Prionailurus bengalensis; assembly: GCF_016509475.1. Lineage (NCBI taxonomy): Eukaryota > Metazoa > Chordata > Mammalia > Carnivora > Felidae > Prionailurus > Prionailurus bengalensis. The sequence goes on along the minus strand of NC_057354.1, from coordinate 43,673,804 downwards.
TTATTGTGGTAAAACATGTATAACTTTTGCCATGTTAATCTTTGTTCAGTGTACTGTTCAGTGGTCTTAAGTATTCATCACCACCATCCACCTCCAGAACTCAATTTTCTTTCCAATGGATGACAGAAGTTTAATATCAGAGAGCAGAGATTTACAAACACAGTGACCGAAATTGTATATTTATTTTCACATGAGAGTACCTTCCTGTCATCTACCTAATATTACTTCTTTTTCAGTGTAACTTAACTCTAAAAATCATTCACTATCATGTGTCCTGAACCTGTGAGGGTGTGATAAGCCCAAGTGAAAATCTGAAAATTGTGTTCAATGAAAATTTCCTTTTAGAGAACAGAATACCATTTAAACAAACAAACAAACAAACAAAAACAACAAAATAATGACAGATGACACAAACATATGGGAAGATGTACAATCTTCATGAATGGGAAGAATTAGTATTAATAAAATATATATACTACCAGAGGAACATAGAGATACAATGGACTCCCTATCAAAATGCTAATAGCATTTTTCACAAAAGTTGAATGAAGAATCCTAGTATTTGAATGGAACCACAAACAAATCCAAATAGAAAGCAATTTTGAAAAGAAAAAAAGAAAACAGAACAAAGCTGGTGGCATCATAATTTCAGATTTCAAGGTATACTACAAAGAAAAAATACAAAACATCATGGTATTGGCATAGTTACATAGATCAATGAAACTGAATAGAGACCCACACTTACATGGTCACTTACATGGTCAATATATTTACACCATTAGAAAATTAAACAGGTGTATGCAAAAGAAAGAACCTGGATCATTTCTTAATGATATATAAAAATAAAAGCAAACTGTATTAAAGACCTAAATGTGAGACCTGAAAACCATATATTTATTTTTTTTATTTTTTATTTAATTTCCAGTTAGTTTACATACAGTGAAATATAATTTCATATACATCATATAGTGATTCGACATTTCCATACAGCACACAGTAATCATTACAAGTTCACTCCTTAATCCCCATCACCTTTTTACTACATTCCGCACTAACCTCCCTCTTGGTAACGATCAATTTGTTATCAATACTTAAGTGTCTGTGTTTTGATTTGCCTCTTTCTCTTTTTTGTCATTTTCCTCATTGGTTTTCTTTCTTAAACTCCACGTATGAGTGAAATCACATGATATTTGTCTCTTTCTCCCTGACTTATTTCACTGCCTCATACCCTCTAGCTCAGTCACTTGACTTTGCTAATAGCAAGAATCCGTTGTTGTTGTTTTTGTTTTGTTTTTTTGGCATAGTAATATTCCATTATATATGATATATATATATATATATATATATATATATATCCATTTCTTTGTCCATTCATTGGTCAATGGACACTTAAGCTGCTTGGAAATTTGGCTATTGTAAATAATGCAGCTATAAATATCTGGGTGCACGTATTCCTCTGAAATACTATTTTTGTGTCCTTTGGGTAAATACCTAGTAATACAATCGCTGAGTCTTAGGGTACTAATATTTTTAAGTTTTTGAAGAAACTCCATACTGTTTCCCAGAGTGGCTGCACCAGTTTGCATTCCCAAGAACTCAATTTTTTTATCTTGCAAAACTGAAACTCTGAACTTATAAACATTTCCTCATTATCTCCTGCCCTGGATGTCCTGATATTAATCCCTTACAAGATTTATGATTAGCAAATATTTTGTGGACTACATTTTTACTCTGCTGACATTGTCTTTTGATGCCTTAGAATTTTCACTATAACTGTATTAAACATGGACCTCAATTCTGAATGCCTTTAAGAGTTGCACATACTCCTGAATCTCTCATGGAGGTGAATTTGAATGGTACCTGCTCATAATTCCCAAGCCTATACTTAGTACACTGATTGGTCTATTTATCACTGGACTTACTGTGAGATGTATCAAAGAATGAGATTATTATCTGCAATTATGATTAAATATGTGAATAAATAAATGCATGTTATTAATATCTTAAGAGGTACTAAACCACTATATGCTATACTGGAAATGATTAAATTTTTCTAACAGCTTTATTGAGATATATTATATATATCATAAAATTCACTCTTTTAAATGTATAATTTGATGATGTTTTAAAAACATTTATTTAGATAGAGAGTGTGTGCATGAGCAGGGGAGGGGCAGAGAGAGAGGGAGAGACAGAATCCCAAGCAGGCTCCACGCTGTCAGCACAGAGCCTGATGTGGGACTCGAACTCACGAACCATGAGATCACGACCTGAGCTGAGATCAAGAGTTGGACATTTAATCAACAGCCACCAGGTGCCCCAGTAGTTTTAAAATTTTTAAATCAAGAAATGCTCAACATTGGTACTTGGACCCTGAAAGTTATAAAGATCAAAAAGTGAAAATTCAGTAATGTACACACTATGCAATTAGAATAAACTGAAGTCAAATGAAATATACACGACATATCTGTTTTCTTAGGATAACATATTCACTGCCTACAGAGGACATCAAAAATGGGAATTTTATGTCCCCTCCAGAGCAAATGATAAAAACCCACATAATGAAACTGAGTCATCGTTCAACAGAAAAATCACATATGTTCAGTGTTCAATTATGCTTAACAAAAGCTATTGCCTTGAGGTCAGCAGAAATTGATGACTACCCAGACAGACACAAATTCAACCTTACTTAATTTTTTTCAGAGTAATTCAACTAAAATGAAACACAGAAAAACACTTAAAAAAATTCACATACCTGATTTCTTTGGAAACAGAAATTACAGGCCCAAAGTTTTGCTCGATAATCAACCTGACTGTGAGAAAGATAAATATTATAGCTAGGTACCATTTTCATTTGTAATGTGGAAAGCATTCAAGTGTAATCTTTAAGTTTAGTAAGTCTCACAGATATGTTTCAGATATCATTCTGAGCATGAATGGATGGAGTGATGTAAAATGTCTACTGCAGTTAAGAGTTATGGCTGTTAAATACACCAAAAATTTCCTTCAAACAGCAGCACTGAAGAATTAGTAAATCTTTTTTTCTCTTTTCTAATTCCCTTGACAATATTTAAAATGTCATGATTTTATATAAGTTACAGGTTATTCCCTTTTGTCCTGTTCTTAACATAATCTGTGTGATTTTTCTAGCACTTTTATTGTTAAGATACGTGAAACCACTAAATGTCAATACTAAATTTCACACATGGAAACACTTGCCTGACTTTCACCTCACCTACCTCACTTGAAGAAAGGTTGGGAGGCATGCTTCTTAGAACTGGTTAAAGATAATGCTTCAGTTAGTTTTTTCTCCCTTTCTGCACTTAGAAAATTAATAAGCAATGGCTACCTCTTTGAAAGAAGAGTAACAGCATCTTATGAATGGGTGTAATAAGTAAAAGTAAGGGGAATGAAGTAAAAAATGTTCCTTCATATGAGTCTTATTTTTCCCTCATATAAAAGTCTTACCTTTTAGACAATATTTCTGATACTCTTCACCTGTTTAAAGATTCTTTCAAATAATGCCCACATTTCCAGAAAATATCATAGGTCATGATCTCAGGTACAAAACATTACACTTAACCATCACTAAGAGTTATAATTTCTTCCACCTATTACTTCCTGCCATACAGCATCACCATACCAGGTAAGTATGAGAAAACCGTCAAAAGCTTTCTGATTTTTTTGGGAAAATGCTTCAAAAGGTACCAATATAATCTATGGTTAAACCAAAAACAAATTGAAATAAGAAAAAAAAGTGAATTCCAACCCTTTCCCTTGACTTCTACCTCATTCCTGTAAGTTCCAATTTTATCTCCAATATTAGGCCAGTAAGACTCAGACTTCTACAAGCATTCTTTTTTAAATATATATACACACACACATATATATATTTTTTTAATTGTATGTAAATCCTAGTTAACATATAGTATAAGAATGGTTTCAGTAGCAGAATTTAGTGATTCATCACTTACATATAAATAACACCCAGTGCCCATCACGAGTGCCCTCCTAAATGCCCATCCCTATTTAGCCCATCCCCCCACCCTAGACTTCTACAAGCATTCATCACCTCAGAATCTCACCATCTACTACTAATCCCAAATTTGATGATTTGCCCAAACTGAATCACTTTTATGAGAATCACATAAAAATCATAATATACTGCATTCTTCCTTTTTACTAGTTTTAAAAAGAATTCATACCAAAGTGGATTGAGAATGGCTTTGCAAGTTGGCCGGCTGCAGAGCACAGGTTCATATTGTACGGGAGGCAGGTCTGGACGTTCTTTCAAAGGAGTGAGGAGACAAGCCAGGGGAACAACCATTCTTGTAGCCTCGAGGCGGCTGGAAGGCCACACATTCCAACTAAAGCGCACACCATCTCGTTCTTCATTCTGCTGAATGAACTCCAAATATGTTGCCATAGTCTAAAAAGAAACTATAGATGAGGCTTTTTAATTTTATGTGAATTTCTCAACTAAACTTCAAAAAAGAAGACGGTCACCCAACAATGTTCTTTAAACACTTAGTCTGGGTGGCTCAGTCAGCTAAGCGGCCAACTTCGGCTCAGGTCATGATCTCACGGTTTGTGAGCTGCAGCCCCACGTTGGTCTCTGTGCTAACAGCTTGGAGCCTGGAGGCTGCTTCAGATTCTGTATCTCCCTCTCTCTCTGTTCCTCCCCTGCTCGCACTCTCTCTCAAAAATAAATAAAGATTAAAAAAAAATTAAACACTTAGTCTAGAAGAACTGGTCACTGGAGGATGACAACATCTCCCTTCCCTTTGACTCCCAAAGCCAATTAACTTCACAGTTCTCTTTGCCTACTATTCCTTTCTCAACTCTCCTCTCTAGCACTTAAATAAATGGAAAGATATGGGGGGTTTACAATCATTTGATCATTTCCAAGCTGCAAGTAGTTGAATAATACTAATGTAAACCTCCTCATAGATCATACAACATTTCAACCAAGCCAGTTCTAATTCCCCTTCCCCAAGAGTCAGTCTCAAGCCCTGTTTCAGCATCCACCTACCTTCCTCCCTGATCCCCTCCCTTCCTTGCTTTATTAAAGCAAACACTGCATTAAATTCTACTTTCCAAGTGATCTTGTTTTTGTGCCCTTTCCCCTCCTCTGTTACCTGGGGAGACAAGAACTGGATGCTGACGTTGTGAGTCCAATTTGTAATGAGAACCACCACCAGTTCCTAGCAAAAATATTTCTACTTGGAATCACCAAAATTATAATGCTAAATTTGCTATCGTGCTGGGCGACTCCTTCACCAGGACCTTTTCACCAGGGTTGCTTATGTTCATGCCTCGAAAAATTCTGGTTGATAAAATAACCATTTAGACTAAGCTTTTCAAACCCAGACAATGCCAACTCCATTGAGTGTTTCATACACCCTATTTGCATTCTGAAGTCTAGGCTATGGCTTAACACATATCTCAGCCACCTAGGGTTCACGGGAACAAGACCCTCAAGAAAAAGGGAAAAACAGACAAAGAATCTATGTTATTAGTGGCCTCTAGTGCTCACTTCCTGAGGTGCTGAATAATAAGTGTCTCCAATAATAAGTGTTATTATGACAAGTGTCATACTGTAAATGATACGGACTAAGAGAATGATTTTTTGAGGGTGGGGGGCAAAGGGTGGGAGAGAGAGAGAATCTTTTTTTTAAATGTTTATTACTTATTTTAGAGAGAGAGATTGAGAGAGCTCCTGCAGGAGAAGGGCAGAGAGAGAGGGAGACAGAGAATCCAAAGGGGGCTCTGCACTGACAGCAGAGAGCCCAATGCAGGGGGCTTGAACTCACAAACCAGGAGATCATTAAGCCGAGCCAAAGTCTGATGTTTAACCAATTAAGCCACCCAGGTGCCGCAAGAGAGAGAGAATCTTAAGCAGGCTCCATGACACGGGCTCAATCTCACAACTGTGAGGCCACAACCTGAGCTGAAATCAAGAGTTGAATGCTTAACCGACGTAGCCACCCAGGGAATGATTTTATGCGGCTAGAAAAGCAAATGAAGGAATTAGCCCACTACACGCAACCCAGACCACAAAAATTCTAAATGTTTGCTCCAACTGACACTCTAAGGCATCTACTTGTTATTTCTGACAAAGGCGGGAAACTGAAGCACCCTCTACATAGGAGGCCCTTCTGCAGCTACGAAGTGGCAAAGGGATAACTCAGGTGGGAATAAACGCAAGTTCTAATATCACAATTCTCAACAAGTACCTCAGCAGGTTTCATTCACTGACTGGTACCCACTCAAAACATGAATGAAAGATACTGGCTCCATCCAATGTCCCCAAGCAGCTACATATTAAAACCTGCTCTTTCCGTTTCCCACGGTCTCTTCCTGTCGCCTCTTCTAGAACATGGATTCTTAAATCTGGGCACAAAACCAACGGGGCACTTCAGAGCGTCAATAAATCTTCTGAAGCTGTATGCAAAATTGTGGGCATGAGCGAATGTGCATTTTTCTAGGGCGGTCGATCTTTGACTCACATCATATTCTCACAGGGGAGGAGTTTCTGAAGAGGCTAATAGATGAATGGATGAGTTAATGAATGAATGAAAAGAACTTTAAAGGTTCTGTAGGAGTGTCTGCCAAAAATACACACACGCCAAAAACTGAACCGGTCATTCCATCAAATCATAACTTCTCAGGACACGGTAGCCAAGTTTAAGCACAGTTTAATGCTTCAAGCGTAGTCCGAAGCCCCGGATCCTAGTTCCAGCTGTCACGAGGCAGAAGTCATTCATCCCATTTCAGGTTACTCAACTCTAAAAAGAAACCTGAATCCTTCCGCACCCCGCGATTCCTAGGGTTCCCGAGCCAGAAGCCGGCCGGCCGCACCGCCTGACGAGGAACGCGTCACTCTTCAGCAGACCCCTGGGTCACTGAGTCCCTAAATTCCTCTGCCCGCCAAGCCGCCGAGAAGAGGCTTCGCCTCAGGAGCAACCCATTCGGTCCCTACAGAGACTCCAGTCCGTGCCCTCGGCTCCCCATCACCTGCGCTCCCACTCACCTGGCAGGAGCAGTTCACCTGGCCGCGTCCGCACCCACAGCTGCTAGGGCCCCGCGCCGGCTCCCACCGCCAAGTCCAGCTCAGCTCTCAGACGACTGGTCAGCGACCCTGTGCGTCACGCCACAGCGCCGTCCTCTGGCCAATCAAAGAGGGCCTCCCCCGGCGGAGAAGCGGAAGCAAGACGCTCAGTGAAGCCACGCCGCCATCTTGGAATGGGGCAAGCCCGTTGTTCTCAGGCCACAAAACCACCGCTCCTCAGATCCTGCGTTCCTCCACGTTCACCCCTAAATGTTTGTGCTTCAGAAAACTCAGGTGCCTGCGCGACTGTTTCCTAGGTGCAGCCGGCACGCCTCAGGGATTCGCCCTGATCCAACATGACTTCCGCCCGCCCAACTGGGAAGTCCCTCTCATCGCCTTAGCTACCGGGAAGCGAGAATGATGACGTGTGGCACCGGAAAAAGGAGAGGCGGAGGAAACTGAAGCTTGCCGGGAAAAGGTGTCACCGCGGCGAGGGGCGGGGCGGGGCGGGGCGGAGGGAGCGTGGGTCCGCACACTACCTTTGGAAATTCAGCATGCGTAGCAATACTTCATTATGTTACTGCTCGCTATGTTGACTTCGCGTTCTCTTCGGGGATTGACACTAGCGCACAGTTACTCTCTGCGTGTCTAGCTCTGTCCTCCATCTACGAGAAGGTGAATAATTGGGAGTGGTCATATTCACGCATCCTGGGAGACTAACCAAACTCCTAAGTATATAGAACACAACTTTCTACAGCCACTACAGCCTTTATATACCTTTTTCTAAGTGACAAAAATGAGCACGTTTATTAATCTGACTCCGAGATACAGCCTGTCTATAGTATATTTTTTAAAAGAAGCAAAGCTATATAAACTTAAAATGATGCTTAGAATATATCTAGACATCCAAGAATTACCATTAATTAGCTCAACTTAGTACAAAATTTTCAGCTACTTACAGAACACAAACTAGTTTTAGGTCAATATATTATGAAACATACTCTTAATATAAAAAGTCTGTCAATGATTCATTTTTGTTGAACAAATTTACGGTTTTCATGTTCCTAAACCATGTCAGAATAACTAGGTTTTACATCATTAAGTGAATAAATTTAGGCAGTTTGCATTAATCTCTCAGTAAGGAAGCAAACTCAATTAAAATAAATACACATTTGTATTATAGTTTACCCCGAGAAAAGACATAGCTGTATGGGTTGTTGTTTTTTTTTTTTTAACCAAACGTTAAAAGAATATCATTTACCAAAGACTTGCTTTAATTATTTGATCCTGGCTTCTTTCTATACTAGAATTTTCTAAGAAGGGTTTTTAAAATTCCTACACATTTAAAGTATTGGAAGTTTAATTTCATTATTTTTGGGTAGTTTTAGGAATATTTGATTTATGTAAGTATGTATTTATCTCAATAAGCCAGTCAGAACAGAGCTCCTATTTATTTATTTATTTATTTATTTATTTATTTATTTATTTATTTAATTTTAGAGAGATGGTGAGTGGGGAGAAAGTAGAGGGGTAGAGGGAAAGAGACTGAATCCCAAGCAGGCTCCACACACATCGTGGAGACTGACTCAGGCTCTATCCCACGAACAGAGCCAAAATCGAGTTGGATGCCCAACAGACTTAGTCACTCAGGCACTCCGGAACAGAGCTCCTTTAAGAGACATACTAATCTGGGGTGCTTGGACAGCTCAGTTGGTCGGGCATCTGACTCTTGATTTTGGCTGGGGTCATAACTGATGAAGTTTTTGGGGTGATGGGAGATTTGTGGGGTCCAGAGCCAACGGCTATGAAATAATTCTTGAAGATGTTTTTGGTGCAAAAAGGTGATTTTATTAAAGCATGGGAACAGAACCCATGGGCAGGAAGAACTGCACTGGAGTCTTGATGGGAAACTCACCCTCAGGTTGGGAGGGGGTCAGTGATAGAGTAAGTCTCTAAGGAATTTTGGAAGCAAGGTTTCCAGGACTTTGAGGGGCTAGCTGTTGCTAGGGAAACACCATTTATCACTGTTTAATAAAACCTCATGAAGGGTCATGAGACTCTTCATCATATGAAATGCATATCCGGGGGCCATAAGCTTGGAATATGATTGCCAGCATATATCTTGGGGCAGTTGAGATAAAGGAAGTTGATTTACAGGATCCTTGAGGTTGGGGTAATGTTAAGCTAAGGTTTTCTTTTGCCCCTAACAAAGTGTCATTATCAAGGCAGCTGAGCTCCTAGAGGGAGGTTACTCTGCTGGTTTCAAGGACTTGTCAGTGGGCTGTAGACAGTAAGGGAATTCAGTTTTTCGTTTGCCTTAGTCTCCCACATTACCATGGCAAGCACTTAAACCCCTTTCCTTTGTTCTTGGGTAGTTGGGAGTGTCCGAGGAATATCACACATATTCCACGGGGGGGGGGGGGGGGGGGGGGGGGGGGGGGGGGGGGGGGAGGGGGGGGCGGGTAGAGTACCAGCCTGAATTTTGCCCTCAGTCTGCCTCATGCTCCTTCATCAATGATGTCACTGTTCCTGGGTTCCAGCCCTGTCCCACTGACAGCCTTATGTTGGGCTCCACACTGTTCGCACAGAGCCTGCTTGGGATTCTCTCTCTTTTTCTCTGTCCCTCCCCTGTGCGCACTCTCTCTCTCTTTCTCAAAATAAACAAAAAATTTAAGAAAAAGAGACATACTAATCTAATTTATTAGAGGTCTCCAAACTTAGTAAAATTTCACACTCCACAACATGTGAGGGCCTTTCTTGGTTATAGCCATAAAGACACAGAGATGCATAGACACAAAGAAAGTATACAGCTTTGGGGCGTCTGGGTGGCTCAGTCAGTTGAGCGTCTGACTTCGGCTCAGGTCACGATCTCGAAGTCTGTGAGTTTGAGCCCCGCGTTGGGCTCTGTGCTGACAGGTCAGAGCCTGGAGCCTGCTTCGGATTCTGTGTCTTCCTCTCTCTCTGCCCCTTCCCCACTCATGCTTTGTCTCTCTCTCTGTCAAAAATAAATAAACATTAAAAAATTTTTTTTAATTAAAAAAAAAAGAAAGTATACAGCTTTGATTCTACAACTGTAGTCACAGGTCAGAAGTGAACACAGAAACACAAAAACTCACCAGATCAGATATAGAGTCATTCTTCTTCCCGGAAGGCATGAAAATCTTGACTGATTTGAACTCATAAATAGACAAAAAAGGCAAACAAACAAAAAAGACCAACTAGATTCTCTGTCATCTCTTATCCAAAAGAGGATATATCTCTATAACTACCAATTAACTTAGACCACCAGATGGTCAGAAAATAAAGTCAAATTCCTGATTGCTGTTGCCACCAATGATGAGAAACATATTGGCTGTAGATGTATCAGTAACAAAACCAAAAATACAAAATCATTAAAGAGAAAAAACCTAGAGAAACAGAATCAGTTTATTGTTGTATGATTGCCACTTGAATATTCACTGTTCACTCTGAGAGCCAAAAGGAAAATATTCCTGGGCTTAATTAAGCAGCCCACAAGGTATTCTTCAGCAACATGATTTACCTGATTTTGTTAGGTGAATCCATTGGGATGCTGGTGAAACCTTCAAAATTGTTAAAGTTTCAAGAAGGTAAAATTCTGGCCCTCATACAAATATAAAATGAGCATATGTCAAAAACTCATTTATTAATGAGGTAACAAGTAAGGATGTTCAGACTGGTTCAAGGAAGAATTTGATTTATAGATTCATATTCCCTACCGCACAAAACTCATTTGCATTGCTGTGGACAAGACTCATTTGCATTGTTATGGACAGGAGACATTTGCATTACTATCAGTTTTCTGTAAATTAATTTCTTTTGCTGCAGAGTTGTAAAATAGCTTAGTCAAAGATAGAGGCACATACCCCTTACAATCAGATGACCCCAGAGAGTCCTTTAAAAAATGCCCAGCATTCCATGGAAGTTCACCCATGGACTTTTGACTATTTCAAAGTGTTTCACAATTTTCGTGACATATTATTCATCATCTATAATCTAATTTCTATGTTTCTGGCTCAGACTTACCTAACATGAGATTCATATATCCAGCAACCTGCTAGATATCTCTGGGGTTTTGGCACCTGAACCTCCATGTGTCCTGTCAAGTTAATTAAAAAGAAGGCCATTAGACTGATGTGGCTCTAATGCCATGACGGCCTACAGAAGCAAACTAAAATGTAAGTACAGAAATGCCTCAAGGTTATGAAATTGAAACACTGAATACAATCAACAGCCAACTGGACAATCAAATAATTTCTTCTCTTGGCTTCTACACCTTTTCTGTTTAATTGTTTTCCCTGACTCCTGTTGACCGAGGGCTCCTAACCACTTCCGGTTTGGTGCTGTTTGATTCAAATTGAATTTTGCTCAAATAAACTCTTACAATTAAAAAAATTTTTTTTAATGTTTATTTTTGGGAGAGTGCACATGAGCAGGGGAGGGACAGAGAGAGAGGAGGACAGAGGATCCAAAGTGGGCTCTGCACTGACAGCAGCGAGCCAGATGCGGGGCTCAAACCCACCAACTGCGAGATCATGACCTGAACTGAAGTTGGATGCTCAACCGACTGAGCCACCCAGGTGCCCCAACTCTTACAATTTTAGTATGCCTCAGTTTATCTTTAATGGTCCTAAGCTGAATTCATTGTTCCCCTCGCCCTAAACTAACCTGTCTCTTGTACTTTCTATTTCACTTGGAGATACCATTCTCCTCCCAGTCATCCTAATAACTAGGGAGTTATTCTTGGTCCCTCCTTGTCTCTCGTGGGGTTCAGGACACACTACCAAAATATGACAGAGTAGCATATTTAATATTTTAAGCTGAAGGATTTTGAGAGAGGGTAGGTGCAAGGAAGGACCCACTGACCTTCCCTGTCTCCCCTCAAACAGGTCATAAGACCATCATATGAGAGGTGCACTGTTTTTACCAGGAGGAGACATTTGTTACCTCTGCAGACAGATGGGTGAGCCACACAAATGCCATCTTGGATAAATCCACAATGCCTATCTGTCTGTGACCCGAAGCATTCTCCATAATAGCTACTCCCCTCCCACACTTTCTTTTGTCTAAACATACTATTAAGTACACCCTTGGGACATAACATTCTTAACTTTCTTTGGAGATGTGACTATGACACAACTATTCTCAAACATTTCCTCCTGTGGGGTGGGGGGAATGTATTCCCCAGCCTCTAGGGCTAAAAAAGCAGGTCTTATGAGAGATAGGGCTGCAGAGATCTACTCATCCCCTTAGTAAGCCATTTCTGTAGGGGTGCCTAGGTGACTCAGTTGGTGAAGTGTCTGACCCTTGATTTGGGCTCAGGTGATAATCTCATAACCAAGACCCGCATTGGGCTCTGCACTGACAGGGGACTCTGCTTGGGATTCTCTTTCTGCCCCTCACCAGCCTGCATGCACTCTCCCTCAGAATAAACATTAAAAAAAAAAAACCCACATTTCTGTCAAGCTGGATTTATCAGGATTTTCCTTTGGTCTTACGACTCCTTGAGCCTTTGGAAGTCATTTTGTGTATGCCTCCCTTTCACAGAACAGATGCCAAGAGGAATCAGAATGAATAGGCCTTGCTAAATTTCTTCCCTTATTAACTACCCTTATTTCATATGCTTTTGTTCTATTGCATTTTCCTCATGACCTACCACTCTTCATAAAACCTAGCATAAAAACAATCTGGTTTAACTGCTTTGTTGGGTTTTCATTTCCTTTAACAAAAAAATTTTTTTAATGTTTATGTATTTTTGAGAGAGAGAGATAGAGACAGAGAGCAGGGGAGGGGCAGAGAGAGAGGGAGACACAGAATCTGAAGCAGGTCCAGGCTCTGAGCTGTCAGCACAGAGCCCGATGTGGGGCTTGAACCCACAAACTGTGAGATCATGACCTGAGCCGAAGTTGGACACTTAACGAACTGAGCCACCCAGGTGCCCCGGGTTTTCATTTCCTGATGAAGGCTCCCATGTCATGTAAAACATATTTAAAAAATCAATTTTTTGTATGCTCTTCTCTTGCTTATATGTCTTTTGTTTCAGAGCCCCAGCCAAGAACCTAGAAGGGTAGAAGGAAAAGATATTTTTTTCTTCCCCTACCTCTTTAACACCCCAACCCTGAAAGTAATAATGCATCACTTGGGCCTGTGGGTTTTTTTATTCTAAATGCTTCTCATTTCCATCTAGCTACTTAGTTCAAGCCCTCATTCACTTTTCCCGAATGACCACAATAGCCTCCTAAATGATCTCTTTGCCAAAATTTTGCGAAACCCAAATCTCACTTTGGTTGCCAGAGAGACTTTTCAGAACCACACATCTGACCCTGACCTTGCCTTGTTTAAAACTACCTAGCTTCCCCTCACTCACAGGATAAAGTAGATGTCCCCTCTTGCTGTACAAGGGTCTCCATGATCTATTTACCTCAGTGCTATGTATTGAACCAGTTGTCTCTCCCAGCCTGTACGCTGTGTCTCACCTCTGTGCTCCTGTATGTCCCTCCTCTCTGCTAAGAACCACCCGGTCACCACCATGCTTTTCCCACCTGACTCTCATGTGTCCTTCAAGACTCCAAAGAAGCTTTCCTTATATTTTCCTTTCTTCTTATTGGTTAAAACAATAATATGTGAAAGAAATAGCAAAGGAGCTCAGAAGGTATTTGCTTGGACAGTGAGTTTGGAGAGTCACAGACAAACCGCCTAAAGAAGAGATTCTGACCTGAAAAGAAAAGTTCAGGCAAAGGAAGGTGATTCAGAAAGACAGTCTTAGAGGTTGGTGGTGGCTGAGTGTGTCAGAAAAATGAAAACAGCCTTCTCAAGTTCTTGAGAATGGCTCTTTCAATGTTAGCAAATGATGTACCAGACAGAAATGTGCATTTTCAATGTTTTTAGTTCATAAAGATGATGTTTTAGTTTTGAAACCAAGCTATATTTTCTGTGATAATGGCAAGTTCAGAAAATGGTTGCCCAAGAGATAGAAGGTAGAAAAGAAAACAAGGCAGATTTAATGGTAAGTACATAATCTTTGCCATCATTATCGACAAAACAATCTGAGAAGGTTGACAGTTGAGACCATTACCTTATTTTTCTCCTTCTCAAAGGAAGAGTCAACTACCTTGTGAGTGAAAAGAAACACAAATCTTTTTGTGTGTGCAAAAAGGTGATTTTATTAAAGCACGGGGCACAGGGACAGGACCTGTGGGCGGAAAGAGCTGCTGAAAAAAGATCTTAAAACAAATCTTAAGGAAGGATAAATCCTTTTCAGCTCACAGTTCCTTTTAATAGAGTGTCATTGTTCCTTGAACTAAAAACCACTAAGCAAATGGTCTCTAGGCTACAGGAATGCCTCTGCTTGTTTTAATTTATATTTAAATTTTAGGGGCACTTGGGTGGCTCAGTTGGTTGAGCGTTCAACTCTTGATTTTGGTATCGCTTCTCGGCCTTCTGGCTAAGATCAAGTGCAACTCTTGATTTTGGCTCACATCATGTTCCCAGGATCATGAGATCAAGTCCCACATCAGGCTCTGTGCTGAGAGAGGAGCCTGCTTGAGATTCTCTCTCTCTCTCTCTCTCTCTCTGGTCCTCTCCTCTACTTGTGCCTGCTTGCTCTCTCTCTCTCTCTTTAAAAAAAATAAAAAATAAATAAAATAAAATAATTTTTAAGCAGATTTATTGAGGTATAATTGACACACAATAAGCAGCACATATTTGAAGTGTATAATATGGTAAGTTTTGACTACTATCACCATCAGGATAGTGAACATGTATATCATCCCACAATGTTTCCTTGTGCCCCTGTTACTTTCCATAGTTTTAACTTATTATTATTATTATTTTAATGTTTATTTGTTTTTGAGAGACAGACATAATGCAAACAGGGAAAGGGCAGAGAGAGAGGGAGACACAGAATCTGAAGCAGGCTCCAGACTCTGAGCTGTCAGCACAGAGCCTGATGCAGGGCTTGAACTCACAAACAGTGAGATCATGACCTGAGCCAAAGTCGGATGCTTAACCAACTGAGCCACCCAGGTGCCCCTCCACAGTTTTAAGTGAGTGGAATAATATGGTATGTACTCTTTTTGTTGTTGTTGTTGTCTAGCATCTTTCACTCAGCATAATTATTTTGAGACTAATCCATGGTGGTGTGTGTCTCAGTAATTCCTTCCCTCTGAAGTGAATACGGTTACATTTAAAGTCCAGACTAATATGGGGTGCCTGGGTAGCTCAATTGGTTAAGCGTCTGACTTTGGCTCAGGTCATGATCTCGTGGTTGTGTGTTTGAGCCCTGCCTTAGGCTCTGTGCTGACAGCTCAGAGCCTGCAGCCTGCTTTGGATTCTGTGTCTTCCTCTGTCTCTGCTCCTCCCCTGCTCTCACTCAGTCTCTCTCCCTCTCTCAAAAAATAAACATTAAAAAATGATAAAATTCAAGCTAATATGTATGGAAGTGGCCTTATGAATATTATCTGTGTACTTTATTTATAAAGACTGATTATGACTCCCTCAGTAAACTATTATGCTTTTGCATTAATATATTATACATTGCAATTAATAAAGTAATTTCAAAGTAAAAAAAATAAATAGAATTCAATAACATTGACTTCTTTTTAATGTTTTATTTATTTATTTATTTATTTTTCAACGTTTATTTATTTTTGGGACAGAAAGAGACAGAGCATGAACGGGGGAGGGGCAGAGAGAGAGGGAGACACAGAATCGGAAACAGGCTCTAGGCTCTGAGCCATCAGCCCAGAGCCCGACACGGGGCTCGAACTCACGGACCGCGAGATCGTGACCTGGCTGAAGTCAGACGCTTAACTGACTGCGCCACCCAGGCGCCCCTGTTTTATTTATTTTTGAGAGAGAGAGAGAGAGAGCATGTGCAAGTGGGGTAGGGGCAGAGAGAGACCTACAGAGGATCTGAAGTGGGTTCTCCTCTGACAGCAGTGAGGCTTGAACTCACAAACTGTGAGATCATGACCTAAGCCAAAGTCATATATGCTCAATGTGCTGAGCCACCCAGGCACCCCTCGACTTTTTTGTTCTTGTTGTTTGTGTATTTATTTTTAGAGATAGAATTAGCAGGAGAGGGGCGAAGAGAGAGGGCAAGAAAGAGAGTCCTAACAGCATGGAGCCCGATGCGGGGCTCAAACCCAGAAACCGTGAGATCTTGACTTGAGCAGAAACCAAGAGTTGTATGCTTAACCCACTGAGCCACCCAGGTGCCCCAATAACATTGGGATTTTCAAAAAATTCATAGTCTAAAGTTCAAGAAGAAAGAGTATGTGTGGCTCTTCCTAAAGAATGTGGTGGTGGGGCAGTGTATGTTGATCACCTGCTTGTGCCTATTCAAACAATAAACTGCGGGGGTGCCTGGGTGGCTTGGTTAAGCCAGCAGGTCTTGATTTTGGCTCAGGTCATGGTCTTGTGGTTGGTGGGTTCAAGCTCTGCATTGGGCTCTGTGCTGACAGTGTGGAGCCTGCTTGGGATTCTCTCTCCTCCCTCTCTCTGCTCCTCCCACCTCGTTCTCTCTCTCTCTCTCTCACTCTCTCAAAATAAATAAATAAATAAACTTAAAAAAAATAAAGTGCCTAAGAGTGTTTCTCAGTAACAAATGCAGAAACATGCCTGACGTACAAAGTGAGTAAGTTCATAGGAGAGGCAAGGAATAAGAAACACTTTTCTGTTCATTCTAATTTTTTGTTGTTGTTTTGAGAGAGAGAGAGAGAGAGAGAGAGAGAGAGAGAGAGCACCCAAGCAGGGGAGGGGCAGAGGGAAAGAGAAACTTATTTTCAATATTTAATTATTTTTGAGAGAGAGAGAGAGAGAGAGAGAGAGAGAGAGAGAGAGAGAGAGAGAACGAGCAGGGGAGGGGCAAAGAGAGAGGGAGACATAGAATCTGAAGCAGGCTCCAGGCTCCAAGCCATCAGCACAGCCTACAAACCATGAAATCATGACCTGAGCCAAAGTCAGATCCTTAACTGACTGAACCACCCAGGTGTCCCAAGGAAGAGAGAGAATCTTAAGTAGGCTTCATGCCCAGTGTGGAGCCTCACGTTGGGCTCCATCCCACCACTGGGAGATCATGGCTTGAGCCAAAATGAAGTCAGATGCCTAATGAACTGAGCCACCCAGGCGCCCCTGTTTATTCCCATTTTTAACCACGTAAGCATACATTTGCCCACCCCAGTATAAAAGATTTTGATAAATCTATAAGGTATATGTGTTTCCTAAAATTTCAGGACTGCCATATTATAATAGGTAAACCACTGCATTGCTACTTCAGTTTTCCCAGTCTCTAAATTTGTTAAAGTATTGATGTGGAAAATATTGGGGTTCGGAGAAAGAATTCTTGAGATATCTTTGGTGCAAAAAGGTGGTTTTATTAAAGCACAGAGACAGGCTTCGTGCGCAGAAAGTGCTGCACTGGGGTTGTGACGGTGACTGATTATATACCTTCAGGTTGGGAGGGGGTTAGGGACAGGGAAAGTCTCTAAGGTATTTTGGCAACAAGGTTTCCAGGACACTGAGGGGCTAGTTGCTGTTAGGCAAATGTCATTTATTACTGGTTAGTAAAAACTCAATCATGAGACCCTTCAGATGTATATTAAGGGGCTGTAAGCTTGCAGTACGATTGTCAACATATATCTGGGGAAGGGGAGAGATAAAGGAAGTTTCCAAAGGAATTTTTTTATGTTTAAAGTAGACTTACAGGATCCTGGAGGTCCAAATAACATTAAGCTAAGATTGCCTTTTGCCCTTAGCAAATTGTCATCATCAAGGGAGCTGAGCTTCGAGAGGAATATCACTTTGCCTGTCTCAAGGACTTGTCATTGGGCTGTAAGTTGTAAGGAAATATTAATTTTTTCTTCTGCCTTTGTTCCTCACATCAATTGTGAATGTTATCCATGTGCCATCACCAATGGTGATAGCTTTTAAAAGGACAACATTGAAAGCAATGAAAAATAACAACCAGGGCTGACAGTGACAACTGTACTAGCAACAAATGTTTCAAAATCAGAAGGAAAAGTAATAAGAATTCCACGAGTCCTCAACTCATAAAAAGGTTATTTCTGTATATTTGGAACCAAAACCACACTTTCCAATAGAAATATATCATAATTCTAGTAAAGGGAGAGTATATTCTGGGCGTGTGACAGCCTGTCCTAAATAAGGTGAGGAGGGGACCAGAACGCTAGCAAGAGGCAAGTGAAAGGCGATTTATATTTGCTGGACACTCGGAAGTTTGCTTTGGCCACCTTCTTCAGTAAGGGCGGCCAGAGTCCAAGAGCCGGCCCACCAGCGCCCCAGAACTACAATTCCCAGAATGCCACAGTGCAGGCTCCCAGCGGATGCAGTCTCGGGCTCCCGGCCCTGCAGGCCCTGCTGCTGGTCGACATCTGCCCCTCTGCGCTCATGGCTTCCCCGAACAAGGCAGTTATTGTTCCTGGGAATGGAGGTGGGGATGTGGCCACCCACGGCTGGTACGGCTGGGTGAAGAAGGGGCTGGAGCAGGTAAGACAAGCCTGACCGCGCTGGGAGCCTTGAGGGGACGGAGGGGACAGTGGACTGAAGTTTGAACGTGTGTTCACCTCGTCCCCAGCCCCCCACCCCTTCAGCGAAGCCCTGTGTTTTCACTGCTCTCCCCGCTGCCCTGTCTCAAACTCTAGAACTAGTGGTCAGAATTTTGGTGGATAAAACTGCCCGGAAGACTTCTCTGAAGATTCAGTGGTTAGAGTACAAGGCACCACCTCTTAGAGCACCCCCCTGTCTCTCCATCTGTTGCTGGTTCAGATTTGGGGCTTACTAGATAAGTGTATCTCTGTCTTCTCTGCTTCCTGCCTCAGATTAAAAAAAAAAAAAATCAGTATGTAATATTTAATATAGGAAAAAGATGAATGTAACATACATGGAAATTGTGAAGTATAATGTAATGAATACCTGAGACTCCATAACCAAACTAAACTCTGCAACATTAACAATACCTTGGAAGCCACATGTATACCCCCCCAATCCCATTTCCCTGAAATTTTTTTCATTTGCTCCTCTTTTAAAAATGAACATACTTTTGCAGCTATGTGGGTATACTTTGAACAATATCTTATTTAATTTGGTTTCTTTGTGAGCTTTACACAAATGGCGTTGTGTCCCACTGTAATTGTCTTGTGCATCTTGATTTTTTTTTTTTTTTTTAACCTCTTCCATAACCAGTCAATAGGACTGCTTCCTGGGTTGCCATCCTTTAGAGCTCTAGAGTATGTGTCTAGAAGAAAATTTCAGGTTGTGGCTGAAAACCAAGGCCAGAGCTACAGATCAAAAAGAGCAGGACTGAAGTTGTCCAAGAGGGTGGGATCTCCAACTTTACCACATTTTGTACCATGTTTTACCTACTTCCTGGTGCACAGTCTTTTGGACTCCAGTTTGTCTAGAATGCATTCATTCATGATGCCTCTATAGATACATGCCTACGGTGATAAACAGAGATGTACACATGCAAATATGTACAGAGCTGGCTAGGTAAGAACTACAGACAGAAGGCAGTTTATCAGGAGGGATTGTCTGTTCACATGGAATCCAATGGCACTTAACCTGCTTCATTTCATAATGTAAGCAAAGACTTATTGAATTGATAGAGATCATATCAGGTGTCTCATTTCTTATTAGCAAAATATTGGTTGTAATTAAGCTCTTTATTATAGCTTTTTTTCCCCCTCATGTCATAGATACCTGGTTTCCAGTGTTTGGCTAAAAACATGCCTGACCCAAGTAAGTTTTAAACATGTTTTTAAATAGCCTCATCATGTTGGGTTTTGATCTTGCCATTTTCCTGGTATAGAACAGGAATATCATAGTAGAGAAGCCAAAGGGAATATATACCTAAGAATGAATGAAGGCAAGTAGTTTGGGGAAAAGGGTGTAAACCAAAAAGCATCATAGAAAATTCTAGTAAGGATCGAGAAAAGCACCCGGGCTTGGTAAAATTTAATTTTCCACTTTTTAAGCAACTCAGTTTTCCCTTCTATAAGTCAACAGATTCAACAGATATTTTCAGGCAAAATGTATGAGTGTTTCATGTGAGACAGAGATATAAAACTTCACAGCACCTGTATGAGATCCAAATATTTCAAAATGTAACACTGCCACTTTTGTTCTGACTATGCCCATGACTTGTGTCAGGAATTTCCTCTTAGGAAAGAAAGCATATTTATACATGTGAATTTGAGAATGTTGTCTAGAGTTATTTCTTTTTTTAAAAATTTTTAAATTTATTTTTGAGAGAGAGACAGGCAGAGTACGAGCAGAGGAGGGGCAGAGAGAGAGAGGGAGACACAGAATCCAAAGAAGCCTCCAGGCTCTGAGCTGTCAGCACAGAGCCCAATGCGGGGCTCAAACTCATGAACCATGAGATCATGACCTGAGCTGAAGTCGGATGCTTAACCGACTGAGCCACCCAGGTGCCCCTAGAGTTATCTCTTAAGTTTACATTAAAGCTGCAGAATTATTATTTCCTCAGTATTTTCTTATAAGAACATGGTAAAATAAAAAAAATAAAAGCTATATATATATATATAGCAAAACTATGGACTTGAGTCTCTCAAACAGCAACATATAAATCTTTGGCTCTATTGAAACAGCCCCGTCTCCTATGTGGTCCTGAAGTTCTTAAGTTGAGAAATGCTAAGTAGTCCTCTGTCAGAAAGGTGGGGTGGTATTAGACTAAGACTGTCCCTATCAAATGACACTCTTTCTTTACCCCGAACCTTAGTTACAGCTCGGGAGAGCATCTGGCTGCCCTTCATGGAGACGGAGCTGCACTGTGATGAGAAGACCATCATCATAGGCCACAGTTCTGGGGCCATTGCAGCCATGAGGTGCGATCCTTGTTCAATAGTCACCCTGTGTGGGCTCCAGCTGGCTTACAGACCTCACTGCAGTTCCTTGAACTTGCCAGCTCTGTACCTACCTTAGGCCTGTGCTGGCCCCTGTTCTACCTGGTATACTGTTTCTAGGTACTTGCATGGCTTTCTTTTCTTTAAGTCTCTACTTAATGTCTCTTCACTGAGGCCTAGTCTAATCACTCCAAATGAAACAATGGCTCCTATCCCCTTTATATCTTGGTATCCCTCTTTTAATCTATTACACTTTTCAACATCTGATGTCTTGTTTATTTCTTGCCTGTCTCTGGCCAATAAAAATGTAAGCAACATGAGGGTGGGGCTTCGTTCACTCTGACACTGGGACCTTAGTGCCTAGAAGAGTGTCTGCCATATGGTAGGTGCTAAATAAATTTGTTGGAGGGCAAAGGCTGTTACACCACCCTGCACACCTCCCCCTCCCCCCAGTCCTTAGGATTCATGATACTTCCTGATGCTCTCGGTTATAACATCATGTCTCTCCCTTTAGGCTTATGAGGCCTAGAGGATAGGACTTAGTTGGCTGAATAAGCATATTAGGGTTGGGTTTCTTGCACATTTGCTAGGCTGGATGAGGAAGGAATATAGTTTTTGTGTAACCTCTTGTCCCAAGCAGTCGCTCAGGCTGGCATATAAATTGCATGTCAGGGAACCCTGCCAAATTCCATAGCCTTTCTGCCATTTGAAGCTATGAGATAATGCTTTCCAGTGTGGAGCTTAGTGTTCATAAGCTGCCAAAGGTTGTCTGGAAAATGAAGAAATCCCTTTATGCTGAAATCTGTACCAACTCAAGGCCAACTGAATTTTTCTCAGGCTATTGGCTAATAAAGATGTGCCTTCTTTTTAAAAAAAATTTTAAATATTTATTTATTTTGGGGAGACAGAGAGACAGAGTGCAAGCAGGGGAGGGGCAGAGAGAGAGGAAGACACAGAACCCAAAGCAGGCTCCAAGCTCCAGGCTGTCAGCACAGAGCCCGACACGGGGTTCAAACCAATGAAGCATGGGATCGTGACCTGGGCCGAAGTTGGATGTTCAACGGACTGAGCAACCCAGGCGCCCCAGATGTGCCTTCTTTTAAAGATCCCTGTAACTGGAGCACCTTGGGTGGCTCAGTCGGTTGGGTGTCTGACTCTTGATTTTGGCTCAGGTCATGATCTCATGGTTCATGGGTTCGAGCCCCACATTGGGCTTTGTGTTGGCAGGGCAGTGCCTGCTTGGTATCCTCTTTCTCTGCCCCACCCCTGCTCATGCTCTTTCTCTCTCAAAATAAATAAACTTAAAAAAAAAAGATCTCTGGAGCACCTGGGTGGCTCAGTTGGTTAAGCGTCGGACTTTGGCTCAGGTCATAATCTCACGGTTTGTGGGTTCAGGCCCTGCTTGTCAGGTTCTGTGCTGACAGCTCAGACCCTAAAGCCTGGTTCAGATTCTGTGTCTCCCTCTTTCTCTGCCCTTCCCCTGCTTACGTTCTGTCTCTCTCTTAAAAATAAAATAAAAAATAATAAACTCACTGCAGGATTGTCTGCAACCTAAAAATTAACATCTAAAGTTAAGGTAGGCAAGGAGAAAATACATGCCAGTATGTGGTATAAGATGGTAGGGGAAAAGGATATTGGTAGAGCCACAGAGGACCACCCTGCGGATTACTTACTAATCACAAAGTGGACAATTGTGTCTTTACAATGGATATCTGATATCACCTTAAGTAATCAAACTTAATCTCACCAATAAAGGGACACTGGCATTGTGTGTCTCTGATGTGATGGAGTGGGAAGGACACATCGCCTATGTAGTATTCTTGCCAAAAATGTTTAACCTCTGTCTAATCACGAGGAAACAAAAATTCAATTTAGGGGTGATATACAAGACAATTAATTGGCTTATTAAACTCTTAGAAAATGTCAATGTCATTTAAAACAAAAAATTTAAAAGGGACTAAAGAGTCATGAAAACCAAATGCAATGTGTGATCTTTGACTGGATCTAGGATTGAAAAGCAGTTTTGGGGTGCTTGGTGGCTCAGTTGTTTAAGTGTCTGGATCTTGATTTCGTGATCTCATAGTTTGTGAGTTCAAGCACCATTATCAGGATCTGTGTATTACTGTCTCGGTGTTAAATGTACTGGGGTAATAATGGCACTGCAGATATGTAAGAGAATACCTTGTTCTTAGGGGACACAGTTGATGTATTTAGGTGTGAAGTGTGGTAAAATTAATGAATCAAGTGCTTGTTGTTCTAACTGTCCTGTAGGTTTGAAATTTTTCAAATTGTTGGGCAAAAAGTTTAGACTGCAAAACAAAATACCAACGCTAAATTTTTCCTGGCACAAAGGCCCCTTGAAGCTATTACTATTCCATATCTTTCCCTAGCCTAATCTTTGCCAAGTGTCTGCTTGTGGGCACTGTACTAGGCACCAGGGTCATAGAAATCAAGAAGGCTCACACCTGCCCTTAAGGAGCTGAAGGTTTATTGGGGAAGACAGATATAATACAACGCAGAGAGTAATACAATACAATGTGGAATGTGCAGCAAAAGAGGTACATTTCCGCTATGGTACAGTATTTCTTAAAATATGGTTCACAGATCACTTGTATTAGTCATCCGGGTTGGGGGGGAGGTGTCATGCCTTAAAATGCAGATCCCTGGGCCTCATACCAACTTTGAATCAGATGCTCCGGGACTGAATCTACATGTTAACCAACCAAGCAATGCTGATGCATACTGAAGGTAGGTTAATAGGCACATCAAAGAGAATGATTACACTTAAAAAAAAAAAATTTTTTTTTTTTGGGAGAGTGCAATCAGGGGAGGGGCAGAAAGAGGGGGACAGGATCTGAAGCAGGCTTTGCTGTGACAGGCTGATAGCAGCAAGCCTGATGTGGGGCTCAAACTCATGAACCGCGAGATCATGACCTGAGCCGAAGTTGGACACTCAACCGACTGAGCCACCCAGTTGCCCCCACTTTTTGTTTTTTTTGAAAGGATTACCAAAGAGGTTTGGACTACCTTGAAAAATAAGTAGAAACTTCATCAAGTAGCCAAGGGTAATTTATTAACCACTGGGCTTGGAGTTCTGTAGTTTCCTTACTTTTTTTTAAATTAACCTCAACAGCACCTGTTTTCTGTAAGCTAGATCAAATGAGTTTTCATGTGTTTTTTGTTTTTGTTTCTTTTTTTACTTTTTGGCAATCAGATTTAACATTAAGTATTAGTTGACATCATTTCTCTTTCTCCAGGTATGCAGAAACACACCGAGTATATGCTATTGTGTTAGTGTCTGCATATACCTCTGACTTGGGGGATGAAAACGAGTGTGCCAGTGGTAAGTTTGAAACCGATTCAGAAAAGCCCTTCCTCTAATCACAGGGCTACCTGTTCAGGTTAAACAGTACTGGCTTTTGAATAGGCTAAAAACACCCTCTCGTAACAGATGAGAAACATTTGCTGCCCTTCTTTTTTACAAATTAGACCCTTTGAGAGGTGATAGACCATTTTCTAATGCATTGAACCCTAGAGGCCTGATTTTATCTGAGCCACATACGCCCCTTCACAAGTAGCTATGGTATTAAGCCCTACAGATTTGAAAACTAATGGACTTGTAACTCACAGGCTCGGATTCTGTGTGTCTGCTATGGTCTTCACTAGATATTTTACCATGGCTAGAATGGGAATTATCCATGGGCCGTAATAGGCAATATGTATATTTTTTCCCATAGGATACTTCAACCGTCCCTGGCAGTGGGAGAAGATCAAAGCCAACTGCCCTTACATTGTGCAGTTTGGCTCCACTGATGATCCTTTCCTTCCCTGGAAGGAACAACAAGAAGTGGCTGATAGGTTGGAAGCCAAATTGTACAGATTCACTGACCGTGGCCACTTTCAGAATATGGAGTTTCATGAACTGATTAGCGTGGTAAAGTCTATGCTGAAAGTACCAGCATAGGTAGGATTACTTCTGCTATTTTACATTCCAATATAGGGGTAGAGCAATGATCAGGTTATTAATAGATAAAAATGATCTATTATGAGATGATTAGTAGACACATAAAACAGATCAAAGTTCCGGAAAAATAACCCAGAAGTTCAATATTCAAACTAAGTTACAAACTGCGTTTCCATTTTCCATTGGATTTCTATCTCACAAACTGCCATGAACTAAAGCAGTATTTTTCTCATTTGATCAGGGACATAAGGACAGTTTAACCACCTTTATCTGTCCAAAGTGAGTAAGATAGAAGTGGAATCCAGCTTTCCTGATTCCCAGTTCACATTAAAACTAGTTTGTGTATGTTGTAGGAGTTGTACTCCTCTTTGAAATGAACCTTTTTCTAGTTGGCAGGGTGGGGTGGGGTGAGGAAAACAACTAAAGATCCAGAGTGTTGGCTTAGAGCTCAAAACACTAGCTGTTCTGAGCTGGCCCAAGACATTAAACCCAGACTGGGGCCTTCATCTTTGACCCCTGCCCCAGTCCTTCAAACATGTTGAGAGAGAGGGATACATATGGATCTAAGAGTTGGGTCTGCCAGGTCGGGCAGGGAACAGAAGCCCAGCCTGTACAAATATGTCAGCATAGCCAACCAGATGTGTGCTAGACCAGCGTGGTGGGAATTTGGGCAGCATGGAGAACTCGTGCCCTTTCTAAATTGTTGCCATCTGGGAAGGTAGCAGGGTGTTGCCAATTTTCTGATTTTTTGAGGGAAAAACTTCATGCAGTGGCTTTCATATCTAGGGACTGTATGTTTATATACACAGTTTATATGTATATGAATTATGCCCAATATATGTACATATGGATTACATAAGTCGACAACGACAGCGTAAATAAAAAATGTACAAACACTGCAAGACATGCAAAGTCCAAGCCGCCCATTTGTTACCTCTGCCATTAGGAATTAACTTATCTAGGTGCTTTAAATGATTCTCTCTAAGCCTGAGAAATGAATTTAATGTCAAAGGATGAAATCATGGGAACAATTTAGATTTTGTTACAAAATTCTAAGTAATCTTTCCATACTTCAAATTTTGTTCTGTAAAGAGTTCTACCTTTTAAATTCTATGTTCCGTTAGCTCACTTTCAAGCATCATTCCACTTTTCTTCTGATCATATTCCTTCAAAAAAAATTGTTTTTTCTTTCCAATATTTTTTGGCTGTTACAATCCCTAAGTATTGACTCAAAACAATTTCCAGTGACTTTGTACATGTTACAGAACCTTATGTTTGCTGCAAAAATATGAATTAACTCACTATTTATGTCTACAGGAGATTCAAAGCCACCATTTTAACCTGAAAAGTCTTGCCTTCTAAATGTGTTCAAAGAAAAAATGGAAAGACTCTAAACTTTTAATAGCAGTTATCTTTGGGGAATGGGAATTTTAGGTACAGTGTGAAGGAAGTCTCCTTTTTATTTTGTACACCTGGGGATTGAGTTTGTTATAGTGAACATGTATTACTTTTATAATTAAAATGATTATGTTTAAAACAACTCATTTGACATGTTAGTGAGAAGCAAATTAGATAAATCAATTGAGTAGTAATTTTCTTAAAGATGTTTGATTTGACCAAGTCTATAACCAAAGTTTGATTCTATTTGAATTGTTTGGAATTAGTAATCATTCTACTTACTCTTGGCCTTGTTTTCTGAAGTCCTTTTTCAAAAAATTACAAACTTACACTACAAGTAACAGTTAATAATATTTTGTCCTCTTTCTCCACAGAAAAATACATACAAGTGAGAAATAATTTTGATATCCTTCATTCCTATAATTAACATAGACCTATGTGACTGTAAGGATTGTGCTATATAATATGGTAGCCAGTAACCACAGGTAGCCATAAATTGAATTCATTTCTTCATTCAAGTCTTAACAGTCACGAACTGACAAGTGGGTACTTTTACTGAACAGCAGATGTGGAATACTGTCACTATAAAATGTCCAGCAGCAGTAATCTAGGGCATGTATTTTCTTCCCTTACCCACAATCTAATAATGAGTAATAGTTCAAAGTAAAAGTCACTCAACTTGAAATTACTTGTTTGACTAGTTTTTACTCAGCTGATCACCATAAAAATCATGGCTCATAAAATTTACTCCTCATCAAACGAAGCTCAGAAGAATTTTATAGAAGAATGCCACATAAACTATCCATTTAAACCACTGAATCACGGTCTCTCAAGATTGTCTGACTCCCTATGATCATTAGTAAGCAGAACAGAAGGGCCATGACAGACTTCAGGGTGTATCTCTTCTCAGGTGACCAAAATACCTTATACTAAATGGAAATCAACTGTAAGGATTAGGACTTCACCACAATTTGATTTTTTTTTTTTTTTTTTAATTTTTTTGGTGTCATGAGTCTAGAGCCCCATAATTTGTTTTGGTCAAAGTTTACTTCTGGTGGGTAAATATCTATTTAACTATATATTGGAGCTGCTGTTGTTTGTTTTTTTTTTAACGTTTATTTATCTTTGAGAGACAGAGAGAGAGCATGAGTGGGGAAGGGGCAGAGAAAGTGGGACACAGAATCCAAAGTAGGCTCCAGGCTCTTAGCTGTCAGCACAGAGCCCGAAGTGGGGCTCGAACTCAAGAACTGCGAGATCATGACCTGAGCCAAAGTTGGATGCTCAACTGACTGAGCTACCCAGGCGCCCTCAGAGGTGCTATATTTTTAAACTATTGTCTCTTTTCTCCTTCAGTTAATATTCAGAATGAAAGACCTGCTATGGGAAAACCATTTAAAGGGTCTCTTTATTCTGGTGAGTCAATGAACTTTTGTTGTAGCCTTTGATTGTAAGCTTTAAAAACCAATCTTTGGCTATCAAGACATAATACAAAATCTGTAGTTAATACATGAACTGCTTCCTTCTCCCTACATCTGCCTCTCCCCCCAACTTCAGTTTTCTCATTAAATAAGACTAGCGCCTCTGTGACAGGCCAGGTTCCAAGAAGGACAAATAATGTTCTTACTATTCTAGCTTTCCTTGGGGGTGGAAGAGAAAGGCTTGTGTAGTTTCAGGCTCCTAGATTCTTCTGTATCTTCTATATATTTAATACTTGAAATGATCCTTGTTTCAAAGTGCTGGTGTCATCGAATGCTATTTTATAGAGCTGGCCACAAACTCCATCTGGTTCTTAGTTCGTTACTGAGCTGATTTCCTTTTATTGATCCCATTTATCTCAAAGTTACCCTTCTGATGGTTGCCCACTTGGAGAATCTCCAAACTGGTAGTTGAACTCTGGTGTCAGTAGTAGCTGACCTTCAATTCCTTTCCCTTGGTCCCATACTTTTGGCTTGGACACAGAAATCACTGAGTGGAGGTACAAAGTGAAAATACAATAGCTGAGATCCTAAAAAGCTAACTTTTGTGCAACAGTACACTGAATAACCTAATGTTTTCTCTATGGCTAACGATTAGGACTGGAAGTACTATTAGAACTGAGAACAATTATAATGGCTTTCTGCTTAGCCTAGACTAATTACACCATGATTTTAGAAGAGAATAAGGAAACAAATCTAAAATAGGACAAGAAAAGAAGAATGGTATCCTGCTCACAATGAAGTACGAATGGAGGGTTATGGATTATGGGACAGTTCTAGCAAATAATACTATTGAACCACAGAATGAAACTTGGAAGACTTTAACAAAGGATCAGTGAAAACATTCTCTTGAAGATGAGAATAATCTAACTATGCACTAAAAATCCTTGATAATAGTCATCATTTGCATTTGAGGTAAGTACAAAGGCATAATCCTCTGAAATAATATTTCTGACATAAGGAATTAATAATGTGCAGAAAAGAGATGTTCCACTCTCTTCCCCACTCTTCCCTAAGTGCTATTCCTGCCCCATCACTTTTAATTACTTCTCAATGAAACCACTGAGGAAAGAGAAAACAAATGGCAATAGTGAAGTAGATGTAAAAAATTTCCAATGAAGATCTTAATAACTAACTTGGAAAAGGGCATTTTTAAGCTCTAGCCATTATCATAGTATTTGGCAAATTTAGATTTATTGGCTTCTTTTTCCATGAACCATCACAAGTCTTGAAGGCTTCAGAAGGTGGTCTTCCAGAAGTTCTAAGTATTTATCGAAGAATGGATTTCAGTATTAGCCTTACCTGCTTCATATTCCGTTGGCTACTCTACCATTATAAATTTAGTCTTCATAGATAAAAAAATATTTTTTCATAGCAGCTAGTCTATCCATTATTGTGAAGTTTGTTTTCAAGGGTATTTGATATTCCATCACGAATTAAATTATTTGCTCTCAAAGTAACTTCATTTGCAAAATGTCAGTAAAGTTCCTAGCTCTCTTAAAATTCGAGCCACTCTGTCATATAAATACAGTTAGATGGTGAAATCTCACCACCTTCATGGCAGTCGTCAAAAACCTTTAAAAAGAAAAAAGTTTACAATCAAATGAGAGTTTTAAAATTATTATAGGTAAAGTCTTAAGTGTCAACTACAACTATACTTTTTGTTAACAACATATCCAAGACCCAACCATTCTCTAAAGCGGTATTAAAAGTGACACTTTGAAACTGAAAGAGACTAGAGCTGTAATAGGACCTGCTGTGTGATTATAGTTAGTTAATGAGAGACCTCTCACTGTAGCACTAAGATGACATGTTCTGCCCACTGGCCCAAAGGCTATTGGCAGGTAACAGGGATACAGGAAAGCAGATCTGTATGTGTGTTTGACTAGGCAAATGTTTCGTGTTTAACTACATTCTTTTTTGTGAAGGGTGCTAAGCAGAATTCCCAATATGCTCGCTTTTTTCCCTAGGAGTTGACACGAGCATACAGACAGCTTAGGCATATAGACAAGGGCCAGTATAAAGAAATAAAACAGCAGCTGTGAGGGCCGGGACAGGGCCTGCAGCACACAGCTGGCAAGCAGTAAATGGGAACAGATGGATGGAGAGTGCTGGGGCATGCTGCAGGGGAAAGCACATCTCTGGGTTTGAATCCTGATTCTTCTAAGCTGTATATCTTGTATCTTCCTTAGCTTCAAGCTTATGCAGAAATAACACCACTAGCTCCAAGGGACAGGAGGAGATTAAATGAGACCACATAAATCTTCAAGAACATACCTGGCCTGTGACACGTTCTCAGCAAATCCTATTTCCCTCCCTACTTAGGTTAAATGATTAGCCCTCGTTAAAAATTGTCCATTATAGGGCCAAACCCAGAAAAACAATTTCCCTAACCTGGTTATTCTAAAAAGGAATGTAAAGCCATGACTTGTTCATCAAAGGCCTGTCATCAAAGTTTACGTGGAGGTTTGAGCAGCTGTTGGTCAACTCTGAGAATCAGAAAACTGGGGTGTGCTTGCTGGTAAGTTATGTGGCATTTGCACTTGGTGGCAGTCAGGTGTGAAATGAAGCCACTTTAACTCACCGGGCAGAGTCCGCAGGGGGCCCGGACCAAACCTGTGGGCGGGATGATAGGATTGACTGCTCTATACAGTTTCATGTGTCCATCCACACTTCCAACTGTGCCTTCTTTTGCAGCGATGATAGTCATCTCTACTTTCCCGTCATAAATGAGTGTATTTAAGATAGTTTCAATGTCCTCCATGGACAATTCTACCTGAAAAGGGGACACATTAGAAAGGACACAGAAACCACAAGAAGACATCCTATCTGAGGGTGTTTAAACAGTAAGGGTCGCAACTCCGCCACGAATGGGGAAGCATTGCGCCGATGGGTGATTTAAAGCACAGAGCTGAACAACAGCCCAAGCTAGCACAAAGCACTGAAATGCTAAGGACAGAACTCTAACCTCATCTGAATTTGATACTTTCTTTCTATGTTTCTACCCTTAGGTAAAATCTGGAAGTCTTATAAAGTAACATTTCCTTACCAAGAACTTGATGTGGATTTATAAAATGTTCAAGCATAAAGTTATTTTAGATATCAAATTGTCCAAATTCCTAGTTTTTTATATAAATTAGAAATCTGTGTGGGGTATCTGGGTGGCTCAGTCAGTTAAGTGTCTGACTTCGGTTCAGGTCATGATCTCACGGTTCATGAGTTCAAGCCCCGCATCAAGCTCTGTGCTTACAGCTCAGAGCCTGGAGCCTGCTTCAGATTCTGTGTTTCCCTCTCTCTCTGCCCCTGCCCCACTCACGCTCTGTCTCTCTCTCTCAGAAACGAATAAACATTAAAAAAATTTTAAATAAGGGGCACCTGGGTGGCTCAGTCGGTAAACGTCTGACTTCAGCTCAGGTCATGATCTCGCAGTTCATGAGTTCGAGCCCTGCATCGGGCTGTGTGCTGACAGCTCAGAGCCTGGAGCCTGCTTCAGCTTCTGTGTCTCCCTCCCTCTCTCTGCTCCTCCCCCACTCACACTCTGTCTCTCTCTCAAAAATAAATAAGCATTAAAAAAAAAATTTTAAATAAATGAGAAATCTGGGGTCTAGGAAGTGAAAACAGCTTGCCCAAATGGCCGATTAAATTTCTTCTCTGATTCTGAAAAGCATCCAGCACTATGTCGTTATATAGGTCTTCAAAAGAATATGCTGATGACGCTACTCGCCTCTTACAAGTTGGATAATACCAGTAAGTGACAACTGATGCTATTGAGGTTTGTCATCTATGTTGAAATGTCCCTGAGAAAGTCAAGACCTTGTCAGAAGAGACTTTTGAATTTTGGGAGTGCAGTGCACTGCCAGGCCTCTACACTGCTGCTCTATATGCCAAGCTTAAGTATATACAGATCACACAGTGCCTGATGGCAGGACAGTCACCTTTGTCTAAATGGCTTAGGACAGTGCTTTCCGAAAGTGGATTCTGCACAATGTTCATAGGTATCACCTCAAAAAAGGGTCTGGGTCAAATATGTTCAGAATACATTGTAAACTATACCCCTGTGATGAAGAGTAACTTTAAAAAATTAAAATGAAGGGGCGCCTGGGTGGCTGTCTGTTGAACTTCTGACTTCGTACCAGGCCATGATCTCATGGCTCGTGGGTTCGAGCCCTGCGTAGGGCTCTGTGCTGACAGCTCAGAGCCTGGAGCCTGCTTCAGATTTTGTCTCTCTGCCCCTCCCCCACTCATGATCTGTGTCTTTCTCTCAAAAATAAACATTAAAAAATTTTTTTTTAAATAAAAAATAAGATGAAAATTCAAAACCCAAGCTCTCACCTTACTGATCCCCAATTCACAGATGTACTTCCATACTTCATGTGATGAGGCAAATGAACTATTTCTTTGTATCATTGGATTCTGTTTGCTTTCTCGTGCTGTTTCTGCCTATAAGGGTAGAAACACAAATCTCAGCATAGTGTTTTCTGAATACAATTTATATAGTCTGAAAATCAACAATGGAATATACTGTTTAGTAAAAATTATCAACTTCACCATTTTCAAGTCCTATAAAATACGATATAAACTTTTTAAAAAAGATTTGCAGTGATGTGTCCTCAGTTATGCCTCACCTTGGTTTGTAGAAATTTAAAACACTGTTGGTTAAGCACCTCTACAAATTCTGATTCAAAATCCTGGTCACTGTACCAGGCTCCACCAGTCACAGACCGGTCTGGCTGCAGGTTATAGAGCATATATACTTTCTTTTTTGAGGCCTAGGAAAAAACATGCACAAGCAGATGTGGTTATAAGATAAATAAGTCTTCTGAAACTAAGATTAAAAAAAAAAAACTCAAAACTTTGTATTTTAGAGCAGTTTTAGATTTATACAATTATTGTAAAGATGGTACATTTACCTTGTGCTCAGTTTCCCCTCTTATTAGCATCTTACATATTAGTAGGGTACATTTATTACAGTTAATGAACCAATATTGATACATCATTATTACCGAAGTCTATACTTTACTGAGATTTCCTTAGTTTTCCCCTAATGTCCCTTTTCTGGGTCAAGAACCTATTCAGGATACCACACTACATTTACTTGGTATGTTTCCTTGGCAATTTCTGGTTGTGACAGCTTCTCAGACTTTCCTTGTTTTTGAGAACTTGCCAGTTCTGAGAATTACTGGTTGGGTATTCTGTAAGATGCCTTTTGACTGGGATTTGTCTGATGTTTTTCTCAGGACTAGACCAGGAAAAAGACCACAGAGGAAGTGCCCTTCTGACCACATCCCATCAAGGGTACTCAATCATCACCAAGTGATGATTGATCACCATCACTAAGACTTTTCGGTGTTGATGTTAACCTTGATCATGTGGCTTGAGGTAGTGTTTCTCAGTTTTCTCCACTGTAAACTTTCTTCCCTAGCCTTGCCATGTTTGGAAGGAAATCAGTACACAGAGCCCAAACTGAAGGAGGGAGAGTTACGTTCTACTACCTAAATTACCTGGAACTCTTCTGCACAGGAGGTTTGTCTATTCTGCCTCTTTCCACTCATGGGAAGATGGGTCATTTATTTATTTCAACATTTATATCAGTATGGACTTAGGAAGATTTATTTTAGACTTTGGGTTACAATCCAATACTACTTCAGTTTGAAACCTTGAAAACATTGTGTGAATGAAAGAAGCCTGATGCAAAAGACCACATACTGTATGATTCCATTTATACAAAATTTCCAGAATAGGCAGATCTGTAGAGACAGAAACTACATTAGTGGTTATCAAGGCCTACCGGCAGGGATGCAGAGGACTGACTGCTAGTGGGGTCACATTTCACGGGTGATGAAAATATCCTAAAATTACAGCAGTGTGATGGTTGCACAACTTTAGGAATATACTAAAAACTACCAAACTGTACACTTTAAACAGATGAATCTTCTGGCATGTCAATTTTATCTCAATAATAAGGCTGTTATTAAAAATAAAGGTGGAGAAGAAAGAGTGGCAAAGTGAAGGTAGGTGATCGGTATGTGGAGACTTGTATTATTGGCTCTACTTTTGTGAAAATTTGAAATTATCCATTAAAAATGCAGAAGGGAGATAATGGTATAAACTAGGGATTGGTAAGGCAAAAATACTATTTGATAAATAAAATCTCTGATGAACATTGAATTCTTATTTGCCAAAATCTGTGTTCAAGCAAACTTTAGGGGGAATCTTGGCTCTTCTGATACCTAAGTCAGTGCAGTCAGCAGCTGGTGTCCCTGAAGCAGCCAGCTCTGGAGTGGAAGCCCCTGGAGGAGGTAATAGGGCTGGGGTGGGATGAGGAGAAAAAGAAACACCATGTACTGGAACAGACAGGGCAGAGATCTTTCTCTGACTTGTTTACTCACGTATCCCAAGCACTACAAGAGTACCTGGTACACAGCAAACACACAATAGCTATTTGTTGAATGAGTAATCTAATATGCCAGGATGGAGTAAATTATCTTACACACTGGAAATCCAGGAAAAATGCTCATGATTCCAAAAATTCTTTACTGAAGAGTAAAGTGGTTTTAGCTTTAATGGCAGGTGAGACACAAAGAGTTAATTAAGCAGCGATAAATCTAGGCAACATCTCCAAGCCAATCTAACTTGAGCTTAATTTTTAGAAATCGTTTTGACCAGTAGTTTTAAATGACACAGCTTACAGAACAATAAAAATCTTGAAACGTACTTGGACCAGAACATATACAATGACCACTTGGGGGAAGAAAAGAGAAAACTACTCACTGCCACAGACTTAACAGCTTTGATAAGCTTTTTACTTTCCAAATTCTTTAGAATTTTGTTAATTTCTGTTAATGGCAAGTTACTTTTGTATCGGATATCTCTGCTCCATATTCCTATAAGAAAATAAAGTAAAATGAATTCAACACCGTAGGATGTGTGTTTACAGTCCTACTGCTGTATCTCATGCCAAAACTATAACAAAGTATGTATATATATGTATATATCCCTAGAGCACAGCTATAGAGAAAACAGTGACTTAGAGGTAAGAATCTCAGATAACATAACATATAAAATGTTAAGTTATGTGCTCTATCTTCTAACCAGAAATTTCTTGGAATCCTAGCATGGCACCTTTCTAAAAACACTGAAGAAGATATTTTTTTAATGGAAGGAAAGAATGGTACTGAATTGACTTACATTGTCTCTTCCATCCCCTTTTGCATCCCAACTTCTGTTTCCTATTATTTTTACTTTAGATTTGTATTTTTTTTTTAATTTATTATTTTTTGAGAGAGAGCTCAAGTCAGGAGGGGGCGAGAGGGAGGAAGAGAGAGGATGCCAAGCAGGCTCTGCGCTGTCTGCACAGAGCCCAACTTGCGGCTTGATCCCATGACCTAGGGATCATGACCTGAGCCAAAATCAAGAGTCAGATGCTTAACTGAGCCACCCAGGCGCCCCTACTTTAGATGGTATTTAGATTGTAACTTAAGTTTGGGCCAAGGTCAGTCGCCACTGTCAGCGTAGAGCAAAAAATACTTTATGTAAGCATCTGTGTGCATGTATACCCATTACGTATACACGAAAACTGTATTTAAGAGATGAAAAATGGAAGACTGGGGTTCTCACAGCCACCAAAAGCCCTGTGCAGGAGGCTATGGTTTCTCTCTGTTTTAAATGCTTATTTATTTAGTTTTGAGAAAGAAAGAGAGAGAAGGAGGGGCAGAGGGGGAGACAGAGAATCCCAGGCAGGTTCTGCACTGTCAGCCCAGAGCCTGACACGGGGCTCGAACCCACAAACCGTGAGATCATGACCTGAACCTAAGTTGGACACTTAACCAACTCAGCTACCCTGCCGCCCTGGTTACTCTTTTAAAAAAGGCTTGTATATGAAATTTTGTATAAAACATGTTACCCTATTTTCTTCCCAGCACAGAGGCATAATGAGATAGGAAGAAGTTTTTAAGATAGGGAATGCTTTTTTCATGAATCTATTTTTAAAATATTAATTTAACTTCTAATAAATATAAGAATGATATGATTTCAGATTATATCATGGTTGATACATTGTTGAAACTAGTATCAGTGACTCAAATCCTAAATTGTGATAACAGCAGTTTAGGTTGAATTCTGTAAGTGGGATAGAGAGATATCTAATAGTTGCTGAGGGACCTCAGTCAGGCACTGCCACACTGCACTAGACATCCCTCTGCTTTCTCCAAAAACCAGAGAGATGTTATTATCCATAATTTACAGATAAGAGGAAAAGGAAGAAACAAAGGCCTCCAAAGTTTAGAAAGAATTAAAAAACAAAACAAAAACAACAACTCCTTAAGTTTTAAGGATCATAATTTAGAAGTTCCTTTCCATCCCTGCCCATAGCCATCTAGCTCCTACCCTCCCTGGAGGCAGCAATGGCATCACTTCTGGGTGTCCCTCAAGCATACGCACGTTACACGTTTATGTCATATCTCCTCTTCTTTTAACATACATGGCAGCATTCTCTATACATAGATCTATAGCTTGGGAAGCCAGATCTCATTGCCTATTTCTGGACCTACAGACAAAGACCAGGAAGTTTTTTCCTGCTTCTTCCTTCACATGCTTACCTTTATTTCCTGCATCCTCTATGATTTGATATACCAGTTTTTCTTGGTTATCTGATCCTTTCATTTTACTGCAGGGGAATAAAGTAGAATTAAAAAGGCAAAGAGATACAGGATAATCTAAGAATCTACATAACTACTTGAATTAGTGAACAAGGTCATCACATTGACTTATTTACCAAAAGAAGGGCTTACCTTAAAAAGAATGAGACAGGGCTGTATGTACCAGAATGAAAAGATGTCCAAGATATAGTAAGTGAAAAAAACAAGTTGCAAAACAGTATGGATAGCATGATCCCATTTTTGTTAAAAAAAAAAGAAAAAAAAAGAAAAAAAGAGATTATATATATAGTATATAAATATATAATCATCTCTATATATTTATATATATACCTGGAAGAAAGGACATATACCAAATTATTAAAAGCAGTCATCTCTGAAAAATGGAACTCATGACAAGAGGCCGGAATGGTATGCAGGACAGATTACATTATGCAATTCTCTATTGACTTTTTTCCCCAAAACCATAGATTATGTTCATAATAATTAAAGTTTCTAAAAATAAAAAATTGGGTGCTTACCCAGCATTCTGAGAATCCTTTATTCTATACAGAAGGCCTGTATTGCTCCTTAAGAGATCCAACTGACCCTAAAGTTTTTTTAAACAGAAAATAATAATGAATTATTTTGGAGCTATTTTAAATCAATCACAAATGTTAATGTATTCTTTAAAAGTTTACACAAACCAAAACATCCTGCCTTGCAGTTATTTGTTAGTTCCTCACTCAAGACTTCGGTCTTTGTCTACATATCACATGTAATATATTTTCAAAAACTTAGCGCTTTATGTTACCATTTTCCAAATTATATGCTGGTGTCCTGGCTTGGTTATATGACCAATGCATAAATAATTTTGAAGAAGCAGCTTTAGAATAATAAATAAAAATCCATAGTCAAATTTGAATAAATTCAATCAGTATATGTAATGTAAAGATAAATAATTTATATAAACAAGAAGTTCAAATAAAGGCTAACATGCATAAATCTATAACATGATGATTAACTAAACCTGACAAAATAGTGACATTTAGTGATTTGTGTGATTTCTGTTGTATTACATGAAAATTAGAAAGGTCAACCAATGAATAAAAGATGCAATAGTTTTGGTTTTATATAACAAATCAAAAGTAAAGTAAAGCATGTCTGGCGTGCTTTTGAAATTCCTTGGGTGTGAACTCTGGAGCACTCAGGTGGCCATATTATGGGATTTCTGGCAGTTTGGGGAATCCATGGCTGGGAGAGGCCCCACTGCCGTGCATTGAGACTAGGATGACACATGACTTAGAAACAGGCTTACATACGGATGAACAGCAATAACCTCCCTCCCCGAACCCCACTAAGTAGGAAAATCGAACCACAAAGTTCCATTTGGAGGTCGTTTAATTCAGCCCATGAACATTTCCTGAAAACCCATACTGTGATCCATGTTTGGTGGGGGACAAACATGAATTCTAAAAGAGAATCACACAGCTAACATCAATGCTATCTTGTCGGCATCAACACAGAGGTAAGTTAAGGGTGGAATGGGCGCTCAGAGAAGCAGCTTTGGCCCAACCTGGGGGGATTTCAGGGAAGCTTTCTGGGAGACAATAGCAGAGCTGAAGGAAGAGCTGAAGGAAGAGCTGAAGGAGAATGAATAATTTTCATGTAATACAACAGGAGTTAGTCTGTGAAGAAATGGAAGAAGGGCATTCTAACCAGTGAAGACAAAGGACCTGAGGCGTGATGTGGCAGGGAACCAAAGACAATCTGTTCCCCTGAACCCTAACTTTTGAGGCAGAGTGGGTGAGGAAGGTAGGGGCTCAGTGTGGTAAACCCAGGAGTGTGGACTTGAATCTGTAGTGTTGAGAGGATTCTGGGTCAAGAATGACTTGGTCAGATCTGTATTATGATCAAGGGGTGCCTGAGTGGCTCAGTCAGTTAGGCATCCAACTCTTGTTCTCAGGGTCTTGATCTCAGGGTCGTGAGTTCAAGTCCCACATTGGGCTCTGTGCTGGGTATGAAGCCTACTTAAAAAAAAAAAAAAAATCAGGCTGGCTGCACTGAGGCAGATGGAACCAGGAGAGCCCGTTAGAATATACTGTGATAGTCCAGGAAAAAGCCAAGAGCCTGAACACATGCAGAGGTAGCAGGAATGGAAAGGAGGGAACAAATCTGAGAGCTGTTTATGAGCTAAAAGCAGCAAGCCTTTGTGATTTACTAATAATTAAAAGTCATCATAGCTCCACCACTGCTTACAACCTGTAGACCACAGGCCTGGCAGTAGATGGGGCTGCAGAGATGGCGAAAGAGAGGGAGGTACTGAGGAGGATTTTCAGACAGAAGGCAAAGGGCTCAAAGGGTAGTCAGAGGACAAAAACAGTTTCAGTTGCCACAACCTCCAGCATCCCTTCCACTATCCCTCCTGGAGCTGAGTCCTTCACCATGGTGAACTGATTAGAAATCACCAACAGTACTAGAACAGGGCGAGCACTCCGGCCCACTGCTTATTTTTATAAATAAGGTTTTACCGGAATGCAGCCATGCTCATGTGCTTATGAATGGTTCATGGCTACTTTCCTGCAGAGTTGAGTAGTTATGACAGAAACCTTATGGCCTGCAAAGCCTACGACGCATACTATATGGCACGTTACAGAAAGTTTTCCAGCCATTGAGCTAGAAGGTCGAAGGGAGTAGTTTAACAGAACGTTCACCTGTCCTCAAACTTCCATGAGTCCTTAGTGTAGAAATCTTTTATTCAATTTCTACTACAACCAAAATGAAATGCTTTCAAGACATGGGAGTTTTGATGATGGAGAAATGAAAGGAGAAATAGGCAGATTTAGAGGATGGGGTGCCACAAGGTGGGGTGTTTTGGGACAGTGTAGGAGAATGATATTAGGGCCCCAGGAGAAGAGAAGAGAGAAGAGCAGGTAGAAGGGCTTCAACGAAAAACCCCACTGCAGCGTAACTAGACTCATTCCTGCCTCCTGACATGCTCAGAGTGAGGAGTGAGATTGTGGAGAATGAAACCCTAAGGAACCGACTCTGTGATAACCTGCAGAAAAACCAGATGGGGCATATTTCATAGGCAATGGCCCAACACCAACAGCAGGAAGCAAACAGAAGGTGAGAGCAGACTAGGCCTATGTGCCCCGTGTCTCACGATGACAATTAGGTTAACAAATACAACAGTTAAAACAATACATTTATTTCATTCTTCTTGTAAAATGATGTGTAATTATTTCTTCTTTCCTCAGTTCGGGCAGTCTGAGCTGTTTCCTGGTTTGAAGTCTTAACCTAACACACTTGAGAATGGTTTCACATCTACGTAACAGGAAGTAATGACAGTCCATAGCACATAAATAATTACATCAACTAGTTGAATTTGCCTTACCATGGACAGCAGTCTATTGATGGCCACTGCCCGCTGCTGGGCTTCTATATGAGGCATTTCATTCTGAATTACTTGGTCTGTGATTCCATGAGGGAACTGGTGACATAATTCTATAATCCTAGGAACAAAGGCAATAATGATTTTATTCATGTTCTAACCCATTTCAAGAGGCAATGAGGGAAAAATACAAGCAGAATGGTTTGAAATTGTGCCTTTTTTCACATTTGGCAGATGATCTAGGTTTCTATGATGGTTGTGAATCAACGCATGTTAGAAATTGAGCAAGATAAAGTACATGTTTACATAATTACTACTATTTAAGGGAGTGTTTCTTTTCCTCACTAATATGAACTTTAAATTAGAAAAGTCAAATGAAAACAAACACAAAATATATTAAAGCTGGGGCTTCAATTTTCTCAGACAGAACAACTATGACAAAGTTAATATGCAGTGCATTGGGCAGTCATAGTCTGCAAGGAGGCAAACCAGACACGTCTGGTGGGAAGACAAAATTTGTTATGCCAATTAACCACAACTGGGTCTGCTTTGGGAATTATCTATACCAAACAAAAATCAACCAAACTATCCACCTTGTCATAGGATCATCGTACATGTTTTCATAAGTTTGAGAAAGTCAAGGTCTTTAAAACTATGTGGTAACCTGAAAATATAAAATTAGGAGAGGCTTTAGGTGACCTAAACTCTCAAAAAAAATTTTTTTTTGTTTTATATTTGAGAGAGAGCGTGAGCAGGGGAGGGGCAGAGAGAGAGGGAGTCACAGAATTTGAAGCAGGCTCCAGGCTCTGAGCTGTCAGCTCGGAGCCCCACATGGGGCTGGAACCCATGAGCGGTGAGGTCATGACCTGAGCTGAAGTCGGAGGTTCAACCGACTGAGCCACCCAGGCGCCCCGACTTTTTTAAAGTTTTTTTTTTTATATATAATGTTTTACCTTATATTTGAGAGAGAGAGAGAAAGAGCGTCAGCAGGGAGGGGCTGAGAGAGAGAGACACACAAAATCTGAAGCAGGCTCCAGGCTGTGAGCTGTCAGCACAGAGCCCGTCGCGGGGCTCGAACCCACGAGCCGTGATAGGTAACCTAAAACCTTAAATACTGCACGGAAACCATTTGGCTTCGTGTTGCTTCAAAAATCCAAACTGCATCCTAATTTCGCCCAAACATTCTGTCGTGGGAGTTCCCTTAGCGACAAGACCGATCCTGGATCAGAGTACAGTACGTATCTACAAGTACTACGGGAAAAACGCCAAGTCCTCTCTGGGCGTCGGTTACCTTAATGTAGGAAGAAAACACATCATCACAACTTTCCGAACAGCACCGGCGCAAGATCGGATACGTCAAGTTGCAAACTGTCAAGCTCGCCCGGAACTTCTTAAGAAGTCTGCGGTCCAGGGATGGGAGGGAGGCTCCAAACCCCACGAATCCCCTTCCTGTGCGCGCAGGTATCTGCCGACG
Source organism: Prionailurus bengalensis (assembly GCF_016509475.1). Lineage (NCBI taxonomy): Eukaryota > Metazoa > Chordata > Mammalia > Carnivora > Felidae > Prionailurus > Prionailurus bengalensis. The sequence continues at coordinate 43,632,514 of NC_057354.1, read as the reverse complement.
GTGCCCGTGGAAGGGGTCCGCCTGCCCAAACGACCAGCCGCCTGAGGGGGGCTCCAGAGCGGGGAAGGAGCCTCACTCACTGGTTTACCTGTTTTCTATTTCCACGGGATCCGCGTCGGGTGGCTGTACCTTCACCTTCACCTCAGCCATCACTGCCCAGTTCCCGTCCCTCGTGGGAAGAGATGTTCGGAGTCGCGGGTTACCCAGCTGGGGAGCGAGGAAACCGGGGAAAGAAAGCACCAGGTTTGGCAACGGGCCTTCTTCCTCGTGTCGCAGCCGGTCCTTACTTGTTCTGTCGGCCTGAGGTGGCCGAGCCGCGCCTGATCCGCTACGTCTTATTCTTGTTTTTCAGAAGGTCAATGCCTGTCGGACCAACGAGTCTGGTTCCCTCACTCTGTGTTGGGATGTCACCTCTGAGCATTTTCCAACCTCTGTGAAGCCATATTCTCACAGACCTGCAGTGAAGCCTTTAGGAAAGGCGCGCGAGGCCGGTACCAGTCCCCCGACCAAGCGGCAGAGGCGGGGTTGGTTGCTAGGAAGTCGGTGTCCTCCAATCACCTGCCCGGCTCTCAGTGGGAGGGGCGCGGCTCGCAGCGTCTGTGGAAACCCAGGAGGCAGCAGAGGAGACGGCAAGAGGTGGTGAGCGGTGGGCTGCCTGACTGGGGACAGTGGCGGTACCTCGGTGATGCCAGTCCGGGTTCTGGTGGTCGAAGGAAGAGAGGGAGCAGGAGGAGAAGGGCCTCCCTCACTCCAGCCGAAAGGAAGCGGGCGTCCCTATCTGCCCCTGATGGACAGGGACTGGGACCGGACGGGGTTCCGGATCCGGGAGGCGAGGGGGCGGTCTTGATGGGAGGATTTGATGGGTGAGGGGTGCTGTTGACCCTACACTGCTGTTTGGGCCTAGCATGGTGGTCTACTTCTTGATCCTCTTCGCTTGGGGCCCACAGGCCGCCCCAGCCTCCCAAGGGGTAGCTCCTACTTGCTGCGCGTGTTATTCCTTCCCCTATATATATAAATATACACATTTATAATATAATATATTTAAACATATATATTTATAATGTGATATAAATATATATTTATAATATAATATATTTTTTATATATGACTAAATTTTCAACTTTAAAAATTTTAATTGCCTCTTACTTAAGTGGAAAAATGAGAAACGGCACCTTCTTCTTCCCTCCTTCTCCCTACCCCCCGCCCCAGTCCAGCCACCCTTCTGTAGAGGATATTACTCTAAAATCGGCATCTGCAATTTACATTTGTAGCCTTTGACCTGGAACTATCCAACCAGGCATTAATTTCACTTCTTAAATTTATTTATCCAAGTTTTGGGAATATAGTCTGTGACAAAATTCAAGCCACAAGCTGTTCAGGGCAGCATTATTTACAATTACCAACCAAAGCTAAAAAGAAACTAGTAATAGCCTAAATTCCCAACCACACAATGATAAGATTATATAAGTATATGGAAAACTGTAAATAATAGAGTGAGAGTGCAAGAAGTATACTGTAAAAATGTAATGAACATATAGATTATAACTGAGTGAGACTATATATCCATAATCACTGAAATTTAAGGGGTGCCTGGGTGGCTCAGTCTTGAATGTCCCAAAGGTCATGATCCACTCAGGTCATGATCCCAGGGTCATGGGATGAAGCCCAGCACTGGGTTCTGTGCTGAGCGTGGAACCTGCTTAAGATTCTCTCTCTCTCTCTCTCTCTCTCTCTCTCTCTCTCTCTCTCCCCCTCCCTCTCCCCCTCCCTCTCCCCCCCCTCTCCCTCTCTCCCTCTCCCCTCCATCTCTCCCTTTCTCAAAAAAAAAGTTATTGAAATTTGAAAAGGTGACAGATGTAAATGGTTGTTGTATTAAGGTGACGGTCGTTTTTCCCCTGTATATCCTTTATGTATTAAGAATCATACTCCCTCCCACAGAAAAAGATCAGTAAGGCCTCCATACTTGTACTTAACTGTTTATACAGTAGATAGAGTGGGAGACTTTTTTTGTTTATTTATTTATTTTGAGAGAGAGACAGAGACAGAGAGAAAGAGAATGTGAGCAGGAGAGAGGCAGAGAGGGAGAGAGAGAATCACAATCAGGCTCTATGCTAACCACTTGGGTCTTGATCTCACCATCAGTGATCTCACCATCATTACCTGAGCCAAAATCAAGAGTCAGACCCTTAACCAACTGAACCACCCAGGTGCCCCTAGAGTGGGAGACTTTTTGTTCATTGCTCACTGTTTGTATCTGTTCCAGCTTCCTTTCAGCTGAGGCATGATACTCTGCCATCCTTCTAAAATTTCTTTGCAGCTCTCAAATGCAAGAACCACTTGGCCACAACAGTAGGGCCTTGAATGTGGAGCTTTCCCAAAGGAGTTGGCTCTAAATTAACATTTCATGACACGTACAGAGTTACTCTGCTCCTCTTGTGTGATGAGTTGCCCTGAATCCAGGAGAGGTGGCACATTAATAAGAGGCAGGAAAGGGTGATAGTGATCTAGGGGGGCCTCAGATCAGATCATGAGTAATGGTCTCTGTTCTGATGTACCGTAGTCTCCCCTTATCTGCAGTTTTGCTTTTCATGGTTTCTCTTACGTGCAGTCAACTGGGGCGTGGACGCAGATGATCCTTTTCCTGATGTTAGAAGGTCAGTAGTAGCCTAACGCTACATCACTGTGCCTCAGTCACTCACCCTACTTCATCTCATCATGTAGGCATTTTATCATCTCACATCGTCACAAGAAAGGTGAGTACAGTACAATAAGATATTTTGAGAGAGACTACATTCACATAACCTATTACAGTATGTTGTTGTAATTGCTCTATTTTATTACTGTTCTAGTTAATCTCTTACTGTGGCTAATTTATAAATTAAACTTTATCATATGTATGTATAAATAGGGAAAAACAGTATATACAGGGTTTGGCACTATTCATGGTTTCAGGCATCCACTGGGGGTCTTGAACATTTCCCCCATGGATAAGGGAGGGACTACTGTATTCGTTTAATTTGTTCGTGTACAATAATTCTATTCCTATATCCCATTTGTTCGTGCTCTTTTCCCAGAAGTGAGGTAAGTATTTTAGATAGTTAAAATTCCACATGAGACCTCAACAGAAAAAATGCATCTGAAGCAATAATTGTTTGAGTTAAAAACGAAATAATATTTTGAGGTGGTATTCTCTTTAGTTTTTAGTAGTTTTGCTGTATTTAAACAAGTGCTTCTCTTTGACTTTTGTATTCAAATGTAGGTGCCTATTGGAATTTATATTCATCCACCTTTTTTTAATGTAAGGAGGGAAAATGACTGCTGGTTCAGTGTGTGTCCCTCAGATCATACCACTGCGAGTGCCTCCACCTGGAAAAGCCAACCATGAAATTGATAACAATACACTTTTAGAAATGAAATCAGGTAAGAATCACATGTACTTGAAATTACGTAAAATAACATTGCCACATTTCTTATGTTCATCTCGTTGATTTCTCACTTTGCGTGCCTTCTACAATTAGGACCTTGGGGATTTTGTACAAGTCCCAAAATTTGCAATAGCATTGTACTTGATGGTTTATGGAGTCGTGTATATTTAAATTAAAATGGTTAGCTTTGAGGCATCTGGGTGGCTCAGTCGGTTGAGCGTCTGATTCTTGATTTCAGCTCAGGTCATGATCTCATGGTTATTGGGGTCAAGCCCCACATCAGGCTCTGTGCTGGCAGTGTGGAGCCTGCTTGGGATTCTCTGTCTCTCCTCTCTCTCTCTGCCCCTCCCCCTACCTGCACGTGCGTGCACTCTCTCTCTCAAAATAAAGAAACAAACATTTAAAAATAAATAAGTAAAATGGTTAGCTTTGACCAACGTTTCATTTGTTTCAGTACACAGTTGCAGCAATGCCTTGACTCACATTAGCCTAAATGACTTCCTTAGGATTCTTATTATTTTGCTGGGATAATAAATTTGACCTACGGGGGCGCCTGGGTGGTGCAGTCGGTTAAGCGGCCGACTTCAGCCAGGTCACGATCTCGCGGTCTGTGAGTTTGAGCCCCGCGTCAGGCTCTGGGCTGATGGCTCAGAGCCTGGAGCCTGTTTCCGATTCTGTGTCTCCCTCTCTCTCTGCCCCTCCCCCCATTCATGCTCTGTCTCTCTCTGTCCCAAAAATAAATAAACGTTGAAAAAAAAAATTAAAAAAAAAATTTGACCTACTAACACAGGTTTTGCAGTCAGGCATATTGGAGATTAAATTCTGACTTTGACAACTTCTAGTGATACATTACTGAGCCTTTCTGAGTCTGAGTCTGCGTTTTTTCATTGTTAGACAGTGAGAATATTATCAGCCATTAGACCCTGTGTCAGGGTCTGGCACATTAGTAATGCCCAAATAAATCTTAACATTATTACAGAAAGAAAGCAGTGAATACATTTCCTGGTAATGACAGGAATGTATATACGTGTACTCGTATATATATCTACATATATATGTACACATGTATGTGTGTGTGTGTGTGTGTGTGTGTGTGTATAAAATTAACATAAGGAGAAATTAAACCTTTGTTTTTAATTTGAGAGAGAAAGAGCACATGAGTGGGGGAGAAGGGCAGAGGGAGAGAGAGAGAATCTTAAGCAGGTACCATGCTCAGTACAGAGCCCAACATGGGGTTTGATCCCGCAACCCTAGGATCATGACTTGAGCCAAAATCAAAAGTCAGATGCTCAACCAACTGAGACACCAGGCACCCCTTTATTTTATTTTTTTTAAGGTAATGTCTGTGCCCAATGTGGGGCTTGAACTCACCACCCTGAGATCAAGAGTAACATACTGGGGCTCCTTGGGATTCTCTCTCCCTCTCTCTTTCTGCCACACCCTCACTCATGACTACGTGCTCTCATTCTCTCTCAAAATAAACATCAAAAAAAAAAACACAAAAAACAAAAAACAAAAAACAAAAAACCCAACCAACCAAACAAACAAACAAAAAAAGAGATCCATGTTCTTACCCAGCCGGGTGCCCTGGGAAAGTTTTATAGATAAAATATATGAGCAAATACTTGCTTTAAAGGATTTTGAAGTTCCAATTATATATTTCAATAAATAATGTGTAAAAACTATTTATCTATATTTTATGGTGACTCCTGTACTTCCTAGACAAATTCCAACTAAGAATACTTTATAATATACTACATCTTTTTATCTTTTTTAAATGTTTATTTATTTATTTATTTAAAAATTTTAATGTTTATTTATCTGTGAGAGACAGAGATAGAGCATGAATGGGAGAGGGACAGACAGAGAGAGAGAGACAAGAATCCAAAGCAGGCTCCAGGCTCTGAGTTGTCAGCACAGAGCCTGACGTGGGGCTCAAACTCATGAACCATGAGATCATGACCTGAGCTGAAGTCAGACGCTTAACCAACTGAGCCACCCAGGCGCCCCTTTAATGTTTATTTTTGAGAGAGAGAGAAACAGACAGAGAGTGTGTGCACACACAAGAGAGGGCAGGGGTGGGGCAGAGAGGGAGACACAGAATCCAAAGGAGGCTCCAGGCTCTGAGCTGCCAGTGGAGAGCGCGATGTGGGACTCAAACTCATGAACTGGGAGATCATGGCCTGCAGAAGCCAGATGCTTAACTGACTGAGCCACCCAGGCACCCCTACATCTTAAAAGCTAGTATTATTTTTTAAAATTCTCTTTATCTTAAAAGCTAGTATTATTGTTTAAAATTCTCAAGCTAAAATGCAGGGTTTTTTTTAAGTTTATTTATTTATTTTGAGAGACAGAGCGAGAGGGGGTGAGGGAGGCGCAGAGAGACAGGGAGAGAATCCCAAGCAGGCTCCGTGCTATCAGTGCAGAGCCCAGTGAAGGGCTAGATCTCACAAGCCATGAGGTCATGACCTGAGCCAAGAATCTGACACTTGAGGTGGAGAGTCCACCTGAGCCACCTAAGTGCCCCCAAAATACAAATTTTAAAAAATATGCCCATAGCACTTGGGATGATTATTAACAAATGATGATATGAATGATAGAGGATTCAAATTCCCTAATATTTAAAATGTTCAATAAATAAAGAGGTTGCACAATTTAATAACAAAAAGAATAATAACCCAATAGAAAAGTGGGCAAAAGATAGGAAAGGACATTTTATAGGAAAGGAAACATAGGTGTCTTTTAAACATACGGCAATATGCTTCCGCCCATCCCTTTGCCTACTTGCTAAGCAGACCTTATCCCCTGCTTTATTTACTCCATTGGATTTAGCCACCCCTTGATATCACATATATACTTGTTTGTTTACTGTTTGTGTGTCTTTTATAAACTAGAGGCTCTGTGAGAGCAGGGACTTTGGTCACTAGTTATCATCCATCACCACACAGTTACAATTTTTTTTTTCTTGTGATGAGAACGTTCGAGATCACCTCTCTTAGCAACCATTTTTGATCTTTTGAACTTTGAATTCTGTAAATTTATTACCTTTAAAATTCTTCCAAGAAGTGTAGGAATCATTCACCAAGTCCAAATAAAATATAATACCAGGATTTCTGAAGCAATGCTCAAAAAATAAAAACTTAGCTTCTGCTTTCTACATGGGTGTTGTGGTCTTAAAACTGAGCCCCACTCTATTTATATCGATGCCTTATTGGAGTGGCACAATAGCAAAGAGGTTCAAGAGCACGGGCTATGGATCCAGTGTAGCCAAAGTGAAACCATAACTCTGCTGTTATTGAATGACTTTCTTACCCTCCCTGGGACTCAGTTTCCTCATCTATAAAGTGGGTATAAAGTGGGACCTGTCATATAGGGTTGTACACACGCAATGAACTAATTCATATAAAGCACACTGCCTGGCACAGAGAAAGAATTCAATTATTGTTAGTTATTGTTACACATTCTTATAATATATTTAAAAATCTCAACTGACCCATGGACATTATTCAGAGACTTTGCTACTTTAGTGTTAATTACAGTTACCCTGTTTTGGGTTTTTCAGACACCCCAGATGTCAACATATATTATACGCTGGATGGCAGCAAACCTGAATTTCTGAAGAGAATCGGTTATCGTGAAAACAATACATTTAAGTATACGAAGCCTATTACTCTGCCTGATGGAAAAATACAAGTTAAAGCTATTGCAGTCTCTAAGTAAGTTAAGAGCATGGTGATTAAAATAACTGGTCAGATAATGACATTATTTTTTAATTTTATTTCTTCCTTTAAGAATAAGTGTTGTATTAGAAGGTCACTAAAGGGAAGGTAACTTTAATTTCAACATATATCTATAGCTTTTGTGTTTTGTTTGTCTTTTACTGAGGTATACTGTACAGTGTAGAAATCATGAGAATACAGCTTGATGAGGTGCTGTGTATATTAATATATATTAACACTGTTTTTCTTTTTTTTTTTAAGTTTATTTCTTTATTTTGAGAGAGAGAGAGCACAAGCAGGGAAGGGGCAGAGAGAGGGAGAGACAGAATCCTAAGCAGGCTCCACACCATAAGTACAGAGCCTGATGCAGAGCTCGAACTCAAGAAATGTGAGATCATGACCTGGGCTGAGATCAAGAGTTGGATGCTTAATTGACTGTGCCACCCAGGCGCCCCAACACTGTTTGTATTTTCAATTCCACGTTGGGATTTGGGGAAGGAAGAGCCTTTTCAGGGTTTGGGACCTTTGGAGTGGTTCATCAGACTTTGAAGAAAATACTGTTTTTAGTGGATGGTTCTTTTATTCCATAGGACACAGCCTACAACCACCACCATCATTCTCTATTTTATTTTGTATTGACTTAATCGACCTTCATGGCGACTGCCATTTTAATCTTTGGACATTAACTCCTTTATTCCTTTCTTTGTCCTTTCTTTCCTGCTTAAGGACTTTTTCTAATTTTCAAGTATAGAAACACCACTTAATTTTGAAACTGTGTGTTATAGAGAAAATAACTCAAATGCTTTGCCAGTCTGTGTGTCTGTGATAGAAGAATTCTACTGCACAGCAAGACAGGTTTAGCCACATTTTTGAAACACTTTTAAAGCCCCATACCCTGGATTTGCACAGGTACTTTATAAAAGTCTCTCCAGGCTCCCCCTGGTGGCTGAGCTACTGCATGGCTTTTGAGGAGAGCTACAAATTATACACAGATGACTGCTTTGGCGTTTGGAAATTTAAAAAAGAATACAATCAAATCAAAACAAAACAAAACAAAACACTCTTATACACATTATTGTTCTTAATTAAAGATTGGAAAAAATTGGCTTTTTTCACTTGCCAAACCACTTCTGTCAAAACAAGTCATCTCAAATATCATTAAAAACAAGCACAGGCAGGGCGCCTGGGTGGCGCAGTTGGTTAAGCGACCGGCTTCAGCCAGGTCACGATCTCGCAGTCGGCGAGTTCGAGCCCCGCGTCAGGCTCTGGGCTGATGGCTCAGAGCCTGGAGCCTGTTTCCGATTCTGTGTCTCCCTCTCTCTCTGCCCCTCCCCCATTCATGCTCTGTCTCTCTCTGTCCCAAAATAAATAAACATTGAAAAAAAAAATTTTAAAAACAAGCAGGGGCATCTGGGTGGCTCAGTCAGTTAAGTATCTGACTTTTGGTTTTGGCTCACGTCATGATCTTGTGGTTTGTAGGACTGAGCCCCATGTCCGGCTCTGTGCTAAGAGCCTCCTTGGGATTCTCTCTGCCCCTCCCCCATTCACACTCTTTCTTGCCCTCTCTCTCAAAATAAATAAACATTTAAAAAAATTAACAAGCAAAAAAAAAAAAAAAGAAAAAATTAACAAGCAAAATACTCTGGTGCTTAATGCTCTAAGGCAGCCCCTCTTATAAGTGGCAGGAAGTAATAATACGAAGTAGTAATTACTATGTAATTCAGAGGAGTTAATATAGCTTCCAAAAGAGTGTAAAATAAGGTCATTCTTTATGCATCTCCCCATCTTGCTCTGTGCCCACTTAACATCTGTCCTGAAAGCACTGTTAGTACTTCAGGTGAGCTCAGCTCAGGGAAGGTATTTATACAAAAATGTTTTTGAGTCTTCAAGACAGGAAAGAAATTATACTGCTTCACCTAAGCCTTTTTTTCTAGGTACTTAAGGTAATTAATTTCTTAATAGAGAGAAAAGGATTTGAAATGAGAGTGTTAACAATTGAAGGCCACTAAAATGTTAAGAGGAAAAATTATGGGGGTGCCTGGGTGGCTCAGTCAGTTAAGTGTCCGACTTCGGCTCAGGTCATGATCTCACGGTCTGTGGGTTCGAGCTCCGCGTCAGGCTCTGTGCTGAGAGCTTAGAGCCTGGAGCCTGCTTCGGATTCTGTGTTTCCATCTCTCTCCGCCCTTCTCCTGCTCATGCTGTCTCTCTCTCAAAAATAAAAAAAAAATTTTTTTTAAAAGGAGGAAAAATTATGGTCATGAAGTTTTGAGTGATATGGGAAAATATTTATGATATAAGTGAAAACAAATTAGGGTGTAAGAGTGCACTATAGTATTTTGACACTTTTTAGAAATGCGTTGTACCAAAAAAAAAAAAAAGGAAAAGAAATGTGTTGGAACAGAACTGGAGAAGGGCAGTGACCAGAGCTGAGTGAGCAGTAGGCAAGGAGGGCCCATTACACGGAGGCAGTGATCTCCCCTTTCCCTGAGCCAGACTGCCAGGGACACTGTGGATGCCTTTGTTTCAAAGGAGTCAGGTTAAGGGACAGCCCCAGTCCCTTGTGAACACACAAGCCATACGTTAGCATTCTTTGCCTCTGGTGATTCAGTCACTTTTTGTGTTGTTGTTGTTGATAATTTTTATAGCTTCCAAAATTTAACAGTGAGCATTGCTTTTGTAATATGCAGAAATAACACAGAATCTCCAAAATCATCATGGAACCAGTGCTTCTCAAGCTTGGCTGCTGAATCAGTTGGCTATTGCTGTATAACAAATCACCCTGACAGTTAGTGGTCTTAAAAGAAACATCATTTATTTGCTCATTATTCTGTGGATCAGCATTTTGGTGTGCATTCATCCGGGTAGTTGTTCTGCTGGCCTTGCCTGAGGTCACTGACATGGCAGCAGTAATTTTGGTCTCACCTTGAGCCCACTAGTCTAAGAAAGTTTGAGTCACATTTCTGGTGGTTGATGCAAGTCGTTGGCTGAGCCTTGTGTCTCCAGTTGGGTAACCTGAGTTTTTTTTCACTCAGTTCCAAAAGCTGTAAGAGAAACGGCAAGCCCTAATGCGCAGATGTTTTTCTAGTCTCTGCTTGTGTTGTATTTGTTAATGTTTCATTGACCAAAGTAAGTCATGTGGGTTGCCAATGTGTGAGGGTACTTTTATAAAGTACCTGTGCAAAGTCAATGTGTGAGGGGATTCTACAAAGGCACCAGGACACCACGGTGCAGATAGATAAGGCATAATGTCTCGGACTATTATTGTGACAGTCTACCACAGGTTGCCATCAGAGTCACCCAGGGAGCCTTGCAGAATCTCTGTGCCCAGGTCACACACTCCAGACCAACTAAACAACAATCTCTTGGGGGTGAGACCCAGGCATCAGTATTTTTGAAGTTTCCTGATGATTCTAATATGCAACCAAAGGTGGCAACTGACACATTAATGGGGGAAAAATGTTTCCATTTAGAGAGATTTGACCAATACAACTTTTTTGAAATACAGTAAAACCTTGGATTGTGAGTAACTTGTTATGCGAGTGTTCCACAAAATGAGCAAACATTTCTACTAAATTTTAACTTGATAAATGAGTGATGTCTTGCAATACGAGTAGTACGTGATGCCAAATGTCACATGATCACAACTGAGCCAATGGTTCTTGAAACTTGCTTTGATATACAAGTGCTTTGGACTACAAGCATGTTTCCAGAATGAATTATGCTCACAAACCAGGGTTTTACATATATGATATGTATATATGATATATATATATATATATATATATATATATATATATATTTAATGCTTGTTTATTTTTGACAGGGAGAGAGAGTGTGTACAAGTGGGGGAGGGGGCGGGGGGGAGACTGAGGGTCTGAGGCGGGTTCTGCACTGGCAGAAGAGAGCCCAATGTAGGGCTTGGATTCACAAACCATGAAATCATGACTTGAGCCAAAGTTGGAGGCCTAACTGACTGAGCCACCCAGGTGTCCCTGAAATATATATAGATATTTATATATGTGTGTGTGTGTATATATATATATATATATATATACATATATATATACACACATATATATATATATTTAATGTTTATTTTATTTTTGAGAGGGAGAGGGGCAAAGAGAGAGGGGGACAGAGTATCCGAAGTGGACTCTGTGCTGACAGCAGAGAGCGCGAACCAGGGCTTGAACTCATGAACCATGAGATCATGACCTGAGCTGAAGTTGGACACTCAACCACTGAGCCACCCAGGTGCCTATGAAATATATTTTTATTAAAGTGTCATATTCTAGAATGAAATAAAAGGACGTGTTTGCCTTCATGTGTCCTTATGTATATACATGAATTTTCACATCAGAGCATGGTCAATGAGGAACACAGGTGGACAGGAGGGGCTGGGAGCTTGGGGACATTTCAGCAAGCAGGGGTGGGTTTTAGGTTTTTAGTTTATTTATTTATTTAGAGAGGGAGGAGGAGGAATGGCAGAGAGATTGAGAGAGAGAGAGAGAGAGAGAGAGAGAGAGAGAGAGAGAGAGAGAGAATCCCAAGCAAGCTCTGTGTTGTCAGCACAGAGCCTGACACGAGGCTGGAACCGATGAACTGTGAGATCGTGACCTGAGCTGTATAATCAATAGACAGATGCTTAACTGACTGAGCCACGCAGGTGCCCCAGGTTTTAGGTTTTAATGGTTTAAATGGTTTAATGGTTTTAGGTTTTCATGGTCTAGTCCAGGGTCTGTAAACTTTCTGACATCTGTTTTGCTTCTTTAAAAGCCACCTTTATGGCCAGGAAATTCCCGCTTTGATATCATCATTGTTTTGAGAATGAACTTGGGTGGTTCTCCCTTCTTTGTCAGTTACCTTATATGGCGGTTAAGATAAATGGAGCTGCCCTGAGGTAAAAGTTGTCTTGAACTGAAGGTAGGTGGTTGGGGGAGCCAGAGTTCCCTAAGAAAAACCATTTTCCTTCCATGAGGGACATCCCAGTTTTACAGCAATGGAATGAAGTAAACTCATTAGCAGGTTACCAGGGCATGTCATGGTCATCCCTCTGCAGCCCTGTGCCGGATATAACGTGTGGAGGAAAGATCCAGATGTCATCTCCATAGGCAGCAACAAAGGCAAGAAGAACACTGCTTCAAGAAAGGTAGTTTGGACAGTGGGACAGAGGATGGAGGTTGTTGACCTTCAGATCTGGACTTTAATCCCAGTTCTCTTGCTCCTCTTTGTCTGACCTTGAATAAGTTATGTGGCCTTCTGATTCTCAGTTTCCCCATTTATTAAATGAAGTTAATAAAACTTAGTTGACAGCCATTGTGAAGATCAGAGGCAATACACTTGGCATCGCACATGTAGTAGCTGTTATTGTTGTTTGTTGCTATTCAGATTCTTAACAAAGGCCTAGCAGATTGCTGTTGTGTGACCCAACTCAAAAGGCATGCTTCTGTATTTGAAAAATCTCTGCCTGCCTGGGTAAGTGGTTTCCACTTAACCCCTTCATGTTCCTAAACCAGAGATTCTCAGTTGGGCATAATTGGGCCCCAAAGGGGACATTTTGTAATGTCTGGAAATATTTTTGGTTACCACATCTGGAAGTGGGAGTGTGCTGGTAGCATCTGGTGGGTGGAGATCAAGGATGTTGCTAACCATGTTGTGCACAGGACAGCCTCCTACGACAGAGTTATCTAACCTGAAGTTTCAGTAGTTCTCAGTAGATTGAGAAAACCCAACCTGGACAAGTTGCAGAATTCTTACAGATCCAGCTTCTTACCTCTTGTAATCATCCAAGTAATTCTGTTGTTTTATTGAGAGAATAATAATCTTTGTGAGGACAGAGCTACATGTAACTTTTTATTTTATTTTATTTTTGTCAAATGTACCTTCTATTACTCCTCCTAAAGATCCATATTTAAGGCCTCTGATTTCAATCCTTGAAAAAATTTATGTGTATTCAAGTGAGATTTGGGCTGAGTAGGATTTCTAGCTCCAACCCCAAACCTAAGCCTTTTTTGATATACAGTCAAGAAATCCTTCTACTTAGCAGACATTTGAAGCTAGTTTCTGGGCTCCTTTTGGAGGGAACAAAGTCCATGGGTGAGAACCCTGGCTGGGTCCCCATGGAAGGTGCCGGCTGTAGTGGAGACAACCCATGTCTTCCAGGAGTAGAGCAAGTGGCTGGGCAGTCAGGCTTCTACTCAGCGTGATGGTGTGGGGGCTAGAAGCACACATTTCAGGGAGCCCTGCAGTTATCCAGGCTTTGAAGGATTCCTGAATGGAGATGTTTGTGGTGTCCGGGAAGTGTGCTAGCAAGGAGGATGACTGTATGTATATTGGATGACAGACCTGAGGCCAAAAATGAACATTTAGATGAAATGAACGTTGGAGTGAAGGAGTTAAGCAAAGATCATCTGTATCTGCATCCAGATTTCTGTACCTGTAAAACTGGTTTTGTTATTAAGAATAAAACAAAACAAAACAAAACAAAACATGTGCTTCCCTAAAGTTTAGCCACCCGTATATCGCTCCAGCCAATGAACATGCAAGTATCCATTGATCATATTATTTCTTCAGTATTGTCCCTCACTGATAGTGGTGATTGACGTGAATTATGTATTTCTGATAATTCTTTTCTTCTAAAAATGTAGCCTGAAACTTGTATATTGCTTAATGTTTAACATTTCTCAACTGTTTTGGAATTGATGTTTATGTGTTTACAAATATTTACTTAATCAAAGAATTTAAAGCATTTTAGGACATGGAAAAGTAAAAGAGCCCAGACATGTAAGACTATATTTGTGTGGTGACATCTTTTTAATTAAAATTTTTTTTTAATTTTTAAATGATTATGTATTTTGAGAGAGAGAGAGAGAGAGAGAGAGAGCATGATGACGGTGGGGCAGAGAGAGGGAGGGAGAAAGAGAAATTATCCCAAACAGTCTCCATGCTGCCAGCACAGAGCCAGATGTGGGGCTTGACTACACAAACTGTGAGATCATGACTTGAGCCCAAACCAAGAGTTGGACGCTTAACCAGTTGAGCCACCCAGGTGCTCTGGTGAAATTCATTTTAAATGTCTGGAAAAGGTAAAATTATAGGGATAAGATACAGATCATTGGTTGCCTGGGGTAGGGGTTGGTAGCAAGGAGTGTCTTCAAACAGGCACAAGGGATTTTTTGGGGTGTGGGGTAACAGAAGTGTTCTAAAACTGGATTGTGGTAATGGTCACACAATTGTATAAATTTGCTAAATATTCTCAAACTATATACTTAAAATAGGTGAGTTTCATGTCATGTAAATTATACCTCAATAAAGTTGTTTTTAAAAATTAAGAGGGGCACCTGGGTGGCTCATTTGTTTGAACGTCCAACTTTTTTTTTTTTTTAATATTTATTTTGAGAGAGGGCGCGCGAGCGCAAGCGAGTGCGGGGGAGGGGCAGACAGAGAGGGAGACACAGAAGCTGAAGCAGGCTCCAGGCTCTGAGCTGTCAGCATAGAGCCTGACCCAGGGCCTGAACTCACAAACCACGAGATCATGACTTGAGCCAAAGTTGGATACTTGATGGACTGAGCCACCCAGGCAGCCCATGAGTGTCTACCTCTTGATTTTAGCTCGGGTCATGATCCCAGAGTTGTGAGATAAAGCCTGTGTCAGGCTCTGCACCCCCTATATTCCTCTCCCCTCCTCGCATGTGCTCTGTCTCTCTAAAAAAACAAAAATAAAATAAATGGGAAAAAAAAGAGTCTAGGCAAGCTGCTGGTGCTGAGATTCAGTCACCACCAGTTTTTTAGTTATGGGCACCTCTACATTGCTTTCTCATGGAACTTTTATTGTATCCAAGAGGAACAAGATTAATGGTGAAATGTTATGAATACATTGAAATATTGCTGGTATGTAAGGAATTAAGCTTGCCAGAGCAGATGCTACCTTCAGCTGGAGGAAGGAAAATTCTCTTGGCTCACATGGAATGGTTTATTGGTAACCCCACTCTTTGTTTTAGAATAGTTTGAGGCTTAAGGTATGAAATCTTATGGTGAGTGTGGCGGACTCCAAAAATGCAATAAACCATGCCTCCCAGTGTAGCCCCTCTGCTTAAATCTGGGCTGGCCCTACAACTTACTTTTGACCAATAAAATGCTTCAGAAATGATGTTAAGTCTAGATAAAAAGAAGTATTACAGTTTCTGCTATGGTGTCTTGGAACATAAACCCTGGGTGAAGCCAGGCACCATGAAGGATGTCTGATTTCCCTGAGCCGTCCATATTGTGAGGAAGCCTAAGCTAACCACCATAAGAGGGAGGGAGAGGGAAACAGACAGATAGACACCGAGGCTGAGAAAGAAGATTGGCGAGCCCCCAGCTGTTCCAGTTATGCTAGCCCAGGCTCTGAATATGAGGGAAAAAAAACATTTTATTTATTTATTTAAAAAATTTTTTAATGATTATTTATTTTTGAGAGAGAGAGAGCGAGAGAGAGCGCAAGCACAAGCGGGGGAGGGGCAGAGAGTGAGGGAGACACAGAATTGGAAGCAGGCTCCAGGCTCTGAGCTGTCAGCACAGAGCCTGACGCAGGGCTTGAACTCACGAACCACGAGATCATGACATGAACTGAAGTCAGACACTCAACCAACTGAGCCACCCAGGTGCCCCAAGAAAGCATTTTAGACATCCAGCTGAGCTAATCTTTCAGTTCACTCCAGTCTAACTGATATCTGTCTGACCATGTGAGAGATGACAAATGAGAGCTACCCAGATGGGCCTGGCTAACCCAGTTTGTGTGTGAAGACACTATGTTTTGGAGTGCTTTGTTACACAGCAGTAGATAATCTAACTGAGAACAGGGTAAGGAAGGACTTTAAAAGTTGTGCTTTGATTTTTCCAGTTTAAAACATAATAACCTTAGTAGTGAGGCCAAGGAACTTTATAGAGTTCTCTTAATTGTTAGCCATCTTTTCTTTGAAGCTTTGTGTGACACAGAGGCTCTTTCTATTTTGAATAATTTTCAGGGACTGCAGACAGAGTGGCATTGTAACAAAGGTGTTTCAGGTGGGCTATGAGCCACCAAATACAGTGTCTTCTGAAGACAATGTTGAAAATATTCTCAAAGATTCTTCAAAGCAGGCAAGTAATGAACCTGTAGCACTTTCAGATAGTCACCATATTCTTGGTTCCTCCTTTCTCAGAGATCCCATCTTCTTTTTCATTTCGTACCCTATGCTCACATGTCCTTATAATTGAGGTCAGTAGTGGCCATTGCAGAGTGATTTCCCACCCGTTGGTCAGTCCATCCTGCACGTGTTTCATCCTGCACATTAGACATTCCTACCCAGCATCACGGCCCATGCTCCAGTGTCTTCATTGATTCCCCACTTACCTATTGATGAAAGCAGAAACCTTTAGCCTGGTATCCCAAGTGATCAGTTTCTGTCTTCAGTAATCCTTTATTGCTCTGTGACTCCCCTGTATATATGGCAGCCAAACTAGACTCTGTATGTTGTGTGCTATCATTGCTGTCCTAGCATCCAGGCCTTCTCCTTTTGTATAGTGCTTTCAATATGTGATTACTTTGCTTGTTGTCTGTCTTCTTCATGCGGCGTAAATTCCAAGGTGGCAGAGAGCATGACTGCCATACTCATTGCCTTCCATAGAGGTGGGCAGGAGAAGGCAGTGAGTGTACATTTGTTGAACAGATACATCAGACTAGTAGAAACCATCTGTGACCAAAGCCTCACCTCTTTAGAGAGTGAACTAGACTTATCTACAAGGATGTTTGAAACTTCAGTCCCTGGGCTGTGGGGATCGGTGAGATAGATCCAAGAGCCAGAGGATGGGCTAACCCATGGTAAGGCAACCAGCCAACAAGTCTCAGTCATGGAGGTCTTGATGGGGATGACTGGAAGTTCGTGAGGGAGTCCCTTCAGCCCAAGGATGGACCAGAGCCCATAGAGGTGGTTGTGGGAGCAGAGCAGTGGGTGAAGGTATAGTGTGGGGTTCAAGTGTGATCAGATCAGAGATCTACCGTGGGCAGGGGCATCCAGCAGAGGCTGAGCCTACATGCATTAGCAGGGGCTCAGGCTTGAACAAGCCATAACCGGCTGCATCTAGGAGAAGAAAGTTCATGGAGAATAGTATAAGGATTGTGTATGAGCAGGTATTGTACTTAAGTCCTACCTTGGTCTGACCCCACCCTTTATTTGCTTCCTGGATCTGGTGGTCCCTTTGTTATTCCCCAGACTGCCATGATTGTAACATCCTGCCTTCATGTCCTGCTGTTGGCCGCTGTTCCTGGCTGTTTGACTGCTGGTCCCTACCAACCAGACATGCTGCCAGCCAAGGGCCCAGATACAAAGCTGTGTGTTTTCAGAGTAAAGTGAAACAGAGGTTACTATGTAAAAAACTACTGTAAACCCTTCCCAGCAAGAAGTACATACCATGACACTGTCTCCACCTGGCAATTTTTAATTTTCACATTCTAAATGGGTGTGATGAAGTGACTGACATAAATTCTCTTCATTCCTAGGAATTGAAAAATGGGTTTGTTGGGTCAAAACTACGGAATAAATGTAAGAATGCTGAAAATAAACAGGGTTGGAATGTTAATCTTAGAAAGTCTCCAAGTATGACATGGCAGGATGAAGGTAAGGTTTAGAATTGTAAACCACCAAACAGGTTCACTGCTGGTTTTCTTGTGTGAAGAAGGGTTAGAATAAGAAATACTGGAATAGAAAAGTAAGCTATAATCTGAGTCTTAGTGCTGTCCTCACTAACAGTTTAAGCATTGAGGAGGGCACCTGTTGGGATGAGCACTGGGTGTTGTATGGAAACCATTCTGACAATAAATTTCATATTAAAATAAAAAAAAGACCAAGAGGGATAATCAAGGAGTCCAACAAAGTGAGATTTGTCGACCCATTGCAACAAGGGATACCACACTTCAGAGGAATCATGGGGCATCTCACCAAATAAAGGAAAAGACACAGTTATAAGGTTAGGGGGGCAGGTGGAGTTTGGGAAGCAGAATTTTGACAGACTTGAAGCAAAGCAGGGCCTGGTGTAAAGTGCTCACCATCAAGTATGTATTGTAAAGGGAACCAGGGTTTTGTTCACCTTGGAAACTGAAAATAAATGTGGAATGTTGTATTCAGAGACCCTTCTCTGATGCTCTACACCAAGGTTGGAAATTGAGGCTGCTTCTCTGTGTCCGAGTGACTTATGTCCTCCAGGCAAGAGTCGGAGGTTTGATTCTTGCTGATATGATTTCAATCAGCAAAGTTTCTGATTATCTCTGGTTTCAGAGCACAAGGTTTCTCAGCAAGTAAGAAACAATAGCTACTCAAAAAGGGGGGGAGGCTGTTATGACATTTTACATCTGCAGTGTGTCTTTGGGAGAAACAGTGTTTCCTGCTAACGTTGGCATTGGATTTGTCTATTTTCTCAGCTTGATGTGGAATGTTGTAGAATGTAGCAGGGAAGATTTTTATTTTCTGAGTCCAGGCTAATTTTTTCTTTCCTAGTGCTAGTTCACTGAGTGGAGGCTTCTTTATATAGTCACTACGTCTAGTGAAAGATGTGATGACAGTGGTCACTTAGAAGGTTTCCAACTATAAAGATGTATTTGCATGATTACATATATAATTACAGATGTCCACAGAATGATTTTTTTTTTAATAATTGTAGACCTTGAGGTAGGTGAAAGAACTGACTCTAAAACATGGAAAGATCTTCGTTTCTCAGAGAGTCCACTGGAAATCCCACCTTACCATGAAGAATCAGGTTCTAGACCACCCACCCGCCAGTCTCAGGTAACCTCTAAAGAAAATCTTTATGGTACTAAATACCTCCTATATTCTTAATCTTCCCATGAAATACTTTTAAGACAGTGTACCCCAGCCTTCTCACCATGTGTCAGGCACCGTTTCAGTTCTGGGAATACTGCGTTGGACAAGAAAGGCCACTGTACTTGGGAGCTTACATTGTATTGGGGGTGGAGGTAGGCAGATAATAAACATGTAAGTCATCAAACAAAAATTTTTAAATAGTGACAAATGTCATGAAAAAGATAAAGCGGGGGTAATGGGATAGAGCAGTGGTTCTCAAAGTGTGGCCCCACATACCAGTAGCATCAGCATCACATGGAAGTTTATTAGAAATACAGATGCTCGGGCCCCAGCCCAGATTTTTGAATCAGAGATTCTGAGGCTGGGCCCAGTGTCTGTTTTAATTGGTCCTTCTTCTGATGCATACTGAAGTTTGAAAACCCGTGGGATAGAGAATGACCACAGAGGAAGAACAAGAGTGGTTCTAATTTGGGGTGACAAATTTGAATTGAACCTCCTTAAATTTGAATTGAACCTTCTGAATAGAATTGAATTGATGTTCGAATTCAAGATGAACAGAAGCCAGCCCTGCAAAGATCTTGGCAGCAGTAACAATAGCAAAGTGAGGGAGTACCAGGAGGTTGGTGTGGATGGAGCATGGTGAGCAAGGCAGGAGATGAGGTGGGAAAGGTAGGCTGGGGCGAGAGCACAGACCCCTGTGGTTCTCAACACAGCTGTATAGTAGAGTCATCTGAGGGGCTTCAAACCAATCCCAAGAACCCAACCTCAGAAAAAGTTGTTTTTAATGTTTATTTATTTTTGAGTTTTGAGGGAGAGAGAGAAAGAGAGAGAGAGAGATTTTCTTTGTGTATGACTATTTGGATTACCTTGCCCACCTAGAGTTGTTTCAAGGAAAAGATAGAGTAAGACAATATGTGAAGATTCCAACATTTAGAATCTCCTAAAAACAGAAACTCTTTCTGGACACATTACAAATTATTATGCTCACGTGAGACTGTCTTCTGAAAACAGTTATGATTGCATTTTGTCATATACCACTCATTCTTCAAAATGATATTTTTCTGTCTAAAAATCAGTATTATACACTATAATGGCTACAGTGGTGAGCATTGCTCACAGGTGTTGAGCGTAAATTAGTCCATTTGGTAACCAAGGAACCATTCTTCCAGAAGACTGGGAAAGGGTGATCGTCTATTGCAGGGATAGTTGTTCTTTTGTTTACTAAGGTTTCCATGAAGGCCTTAGTAGGTCTGTGGTCCTCGGCCTGGACTTTGTGGCCCTCCAAGAAATATGGTGGGTGGGCAGATAGAGTTGTTACAAGGAAAAGATAGAGTAAGACAATTTGTGAAGACTCCAACATTTAGAATCCTCTAAAAAAATAGGAACATTAGAGACACATTTGGGGACTTTGACTAGAATTCAGAGGTGCAAGGGGGCCAGAAAAGGACAACGAAATATTTATCTTCCACTCTTTTTATTCCTATTGGTATGAGACTCTTGTCAACATTCCAGCTGAATCCCATCTGAACCATACTTCAGCGAACATCAGAATTAATGATACTGGTGGATATTATAACATGTCAGCAACCACCAGGAAGACAAGATGTCTCTGAACTAAGCACTGACCTGGGGGGTGCCATCAGGGGCTAGACAGCAGAGTAAATGCATGGTACAGCCTGGGTGGGAGAGAAATGACAGCCTACACTAGGCTTCAGTTTCGGGGCATAAGAGTTGGGGGTTCTCTAGCAACGTGGAATGCCCCAGTCAGTTAGTGGGTTATCTGTACTCAGCTCCGGCCAACTATTGACAAGAAGGCCTATGGGCTCAGTGTTGCCACATCTTGATTTTACAAGAAAAGCCAGAAACCTGCCTGTTTATGTGTAAATATTAACAATTAAATCAAAATTTGAAACATTGTGGACCAGTATATCTGGGTCAAATGGAACTCAACGGCAGGCCAGATTTAGCCAGTAGACCACCACTTTGTGACACCTGGTCTATGCCACGTTGGACCTGACACGAAAGCAACTCAAGACCTCTGACCACTCCCTATTGCCTACAGCACAAGTTCTAGCTTCCTAAGCTCTGCATGCAGGTATTGTGGTAGACAGAGACCCTACTGGGGTCAGATAGGCTGAGGTACCTGAGACAGTTCACATTCTGTTGATGCGACCTCAAGCAAGTGACTCAACCTTTCTGAGCCTCAGTATCTTCATCTCAAAAATGGGGATTATATGTGCCTCTTTGTGTGAGGCACTGAGATGGGACACAGTATTGTTTCTCTCATATTTGGGCCAAAATGCGTGACTGAATCCCATCAGGAGGAAACATCAGACAAAACCAAATTGAAGGAGATTCTACAAATTAAATTCAAACATGTCAAGGTCATGAAAAGTAAGGACAGACTGAGGAACAATTGCAGATTAAAGGAGACAAAAGACACATGACCACTAAATGCAAAGCCTGACACGGGACTGGATCCTAAACCAGGAAAAAAATAAATATATAGCTGTGAAGGACGTCATTGGCACAAACAATGACATTTGAGTAAAGATCTGGGGATTAGATCACAGTACTGGGTAGCTGTTAACTTTTCTGGTTTTGATAATTGCATTGCTGCGTGAGAGGACATCATTGTTCTTAGGATGTGCACACTGAAGAATGTAGGGGAAAAGGGGCATCGTAACTGCCGTCCATTCTCACATGGTTCAGAGAGAGATAGAGAAGGGAAGTGCACCGGGCAAAATGTTAATGTGAAAAACTGGTCAAGCTGGGTATGCAGGAGTTATTTGTACTCTCCCTGTACTTCTTCTGTAAGTTTGAAATTATTAAGGAATTATTGAAATTGAAATTGAGTTTCAAAAGAAACTTACAAACATTTAAAACATGGGGAAAATGCTACCCACCTCATAAGGTCATTGTGAAATGTTAAGGAGATAATGGCCACATAATGTCGTTTTAGTTGTGTCAGACGCTCCTTAAGTGATAGCTTCTCCCCTCCACATTCCTCCTCCAGCCCCTCAGACTTCCAAACCATGTCAAATGGCTGAGCCCCGAATGGGCTGAACACTGCCCTGCCACTGTGCCTTTGCAAATGGGTTTCTTCTGCTTGGGATTCCCATTGTCCTTGTGTCCATTTGACGAACCTTTCTTTACTCCCCAGGCCCAGCTCAGATGTTAGCACCCTGGGAGGCCCTTCTCCCCTGGAGCAAGTGTGATTATGTCCTCTAGGGTCCCATGGGACTCCACACACACACACACACACACACACACACACACACACACTACACTGAACCTACAGTGTTTCAGTATTTTGTGTATATTCCAGTTCAGGTCCTGGAGGGTAGGTACCATGTAATATTTTTTTCCCCCCTTCTGTGTCAAACACAGTACCTGTTATAAAGTGAATGCTCAGATAAGAATATATCAAAATGATTTCAATGTTTTTGGATAATAGCAGACAGTTGCTGCATATGTTCTTTTAGGTGACTACTTTGAGTTTCCTAAGGATCTCAAAGATTTTTGAGAAAAATGGAGGTCAATTTAGGTTTTTAAATTCTAAACTCTGGTTTGTCTGATGGTTAATTCAGATATCTTTTCTTATAAACTCTTGTTTTTAATGAAATATACATACCTAATTGTAATAGCACTTTGATATTTTTAATGTCAGGTACTTGGGGTAATCAGTACTTAATGTTTTTTCTGTCATGGTTTTTAAAAGATGGGTGCTGGATATGATAAGACAGCCCATTAGAATGAATTTTTAATGAAATTTTACTATACCATAGCTTTTACCATGATTTTATATGTATCCTTAATTGTAGTTCCCTAGTTTTGCACACATAACTGGCCGGAAGAGTTTGACAAGCACAGAGATCATGAGAATTCAAAGACAGACAGACTTTCTCAAGTAAGTGTCACATTTTCTTTACTATTTCTTAAATCCTACTGAGACATATTGTCAAAAAAATGTAAGGATGAGACATAAGAATGGTGTTTGCTCACCCAACTGTCCTTCATTACATTTTACAAAATGTTTTTTTTTAGAGAAAGAAAGCATGAGTGGGGGAGGAGCAGAGAGAAAGGGAGAGAGAGAGAATCCCAAGCAGGCTCCACACTGTCAGTGCGGAGCCCAAAGCAGGACCTGAACCCTCCAACTGTGAGATCATGAGCCAAAGTCAGATGCTTAACTGACTGAGTCATCCAGATGCCCCAAAAGTTTTACAAATTTTAAGTGTATTGATATACAATAAAATTGCACTTCTTTAAAAAGTACAGTTGATCGCTATGTATATCACAGCATTACGTACAATAGCCAAGATATGGAAGCAACCTAAGTGTCCATCAATAGGCGAATGGATAGAGAAGATGTATTATATTTATACAATGGAATATTATTCAGCCATAAAAAAGAATGAGATCTTGCCATTTGCAACAGTGTGGATGGAGCTAAAGAATATAATGCTAAGTGAAATAAGTCAGTCAGAGAAAGACAAATACTATATGATTTCACTCATTTGTAGAATCTAAAAAACAAACCAGTGAATAAACAAAGAAAAGAATCAAACTTATAAATTCAGAGAACAAACTGATGGTTGCCAGAGGGGAGGGAGTTAGAAGGATGGGCAAAATTGGGGAAAGAGGAATGGGAGATACAGGCTTCTAGTTATGGAATGAATAGGTCGCAGGAATAAAAGCATAGGGAATATAGTTAATGGTAATAGTGTTGCATGGTGACAGATGGTAGCTATCCTTGTGGTGAGCATAGCATAACATAGAAAGAAGTTGGATCAGTAGGTTGTACAACTGAAACTAATTTAACATTGTGTGGCAACTATACTCAAAAAACATTTTTTTAATTCCTCATTTTGCAAAAAGAAACAGTACAATTGACATATGCATATAACCTTGAAACTACCACCATAATCAAGAAGATGAACAAGTCCATCACCTCTAAAAGTTTCCTGCACTGTACCTTTTGGAAGTCTCTCCCTTATGCTCCTCCCTATCCTAAGGCAACTTATTGATCTGCTTCTTATCACTGTAGCTTAGTTTGTATTTGGTTCTGTCCGTAAGTGGAATAATTCAGTATGTGCTCTTTTTTGCCAGGCTTCTTTCATTTTCCTAATCATTTTGAAATTCACCCATGTTGCTGCATGTTTCAAATGTTTATTTCTTTTGACTGCGGAGTCGTATCCCGTTATATGGATACATCACAATCAGTTTATTCAGCTGTCTATTGATGGACATTTGGGTTGTTTCCAGATTGGGACTATTACAGATAAAGCTGCTGGGAAAATTTGTATATAAATCATCATATGCACATAATAGTTTAATTTCCCTTAGGTACATACCTGGAATGAAATGGCCAGGTCATATGATAGGTATATGTCTAATTTTTTAAGAAACTGCCAAACTGTTTTCCAAAGAAGGTGCACCATTTTACATTCCCTCCAGTGGTGTGTGAGAATCCCACTTTCTCTACATCCTTACCAATGCTTTAATTTTTATGTTTAGCCATTCTAGTGAGATGGTCTTTGTGGATTTCATGTGCATTTCCCTAGTGACTAATGATTTTGAGCGCCTTTAAAAGTGCTTACTTGCCATCGGTACACCTTCTTTGGGAAAGTGACCGTTCAAACATTTTACCCTTTTCAAAGATTGAGTTCTATATCTCATTATTGAGTTGTACATGTTCTCTTTTGTTAATATATGTTTTACAAATATTTTCTCCCAGTTTGGCTTGTTATTTGCTTAAGAAAGTTTTTTTTTTTCCGAAGCACTTGTTTTTATTTTTTATGAAATCCAGTGTATTTATTTTTCTCTTATACTTTATGTTCATTTTGACATATTTAAGAAGTCTTTCTCAAACCCATGACATATTTCACTTACAATATTTTATTTTATGTTTTCTTCTAGAAGTTTTATCGCTATTTAGGTCCATGATCCATGTTTGATTATGGTGTGAGTTTATTCCAGCACCATTTGTTGAAAGCAATTGTCCTTTCCTCACTGATTACATTTGGAATATTTAAAACCAATTGATATTTGTGTGGATCTGTTTCTGGACTCTGTATTCTGATTCACTGATGTTTGTTTATATTTACTACCATACTGCTTTGATTACCATAGCTTTATAATAAATCTTGAAGCTAAGTATTATGAATTCTCCAACTGTGTTCTTTTACAAAAATGTTTTGGTTATTCTAGGCACTTTGCATTTTCAAATAAGTTTTAAAATCAGCTTCTCAACATCTACAAAATGTATGCTAGAGTTTTGATTTGGATTGCATTTAATTTATATATTAATTTAAGAAAAATTGATTTTGTTAACAATTTTGAGTCTTTAAAGTCCAGGAAAATCGTGTATCTTACTGTTTAGGGCTTTCTTAACATCCTTCAACTATGTTTTGTAATTTTTTTTTAATGTTTCTTTTCTTGTCTTTTTTCTTTTTTTATATATGTGGGTTTTTTTAATGTTTTATTTATTTTTGAGAGAGAGAGAGAGAGAGAGAGCACAAGAGCACAAGTGGGGGAGGGGCAGACAGAGAGGGGGACAGAGGATCCAAAGTGGGCTCTGTGCTGACAACGGTGAGCCTGATGTGGGGCTCAAACTCACGACCATGAGATTATGACCTGAGCCTAAGTCGGACGCTCAACGAGCTGAGCCACCCAGGTGCCCCTGTGTTGTGTAGTTTTCATTGCTCAGGTTTTACATATCTTCTGTCAAATTGATTTCTGAGCATTTCATGTTTTTTTGATGCTGTTGTAAATGGTATTGCTTTTAAAATGTAAATTTCTGATAACTCATTGCTGGAATATAAAGTTGATTTTTATGTAGTGTTCTTATAAATTCATTTATTCTTTCAGCTTTTTTTGGTAGAGTCCATAGAATTATCTACCTAGGTGATCAGGTCACCTGCAAATAAAGGCAATTGTTTTACTTCTTCATTTCCTTTATGGATATATACCTTCCTTCCTCCCTCCCTCCTTCCCTTCCTCTTTCTTTCTTTTTTTCTTTTCTTTTCTTTTCTTTTCTTTCTTTCTTTCTTTCTTTCTTTCTTTCTTTCTTTCTTTCTTTCTATATAAATTGATTTATTTAAAAGTTACAAAAGAACACAATAAAATAGAGATTATCCTTAGAATTATGAATGCTTTGTTAATATCAGGTAGGATTAGAGGGAAGGAAATGGTATTGGGTGGGGGGTACACCTGACTAGTTCTAGAGCTTTAGATGCCTTAGTTACACTGCAGTTGATTGCATATTCATTCAGCCATTACACACTAGGTTATAGTGGTTGGGTGGCCAATAATTTATCTACAGGGAACTCCTACACAAATTAGATCCATCTAGGCCTCCTCAGTGCTGTCCCCCTCTACTCCTCAGGATCCTAAAGCCACCTGGATGATAACATTCCTTATTCATATATTCTTTGCTCCTCTAGGGTGCTGGGCAAGCTGAGAGCAGTCTGCTCTCTGCCGCTGGAACATATACAGATCCCTTTTCTTTCTTTTTCTTGGCTTGTTATTTTGGCCAGAACATCCCAGTAAACTTGGAATAGAAGTGATGAGAGTGGTTATTCTGCCTTATTCCTGAACCTAGGGAGAAAACACTCCATTTCTCAATATTAAATGTGATATCGGCTGTAGATTTTTTTGTTGCCCTTCCAGACTGAGGAAATTTTCTCCTATTCCTAGCTTGCTGAAAGTTTTGTTTTGTTTTTAAATCAGGACTGGATGTTAGATTTTTGTCTAAAGCATTTTCTCCACCTATTAAAGTGATCATGTGGTTTTTCTTTTTGTGTTAGTGTGGTAAATTACAAAGATTGATTTTTAAGGTTTAAATCCACCATGCATTCCTGAGTTAAATCTCACTTCAAGTATTATCTATTTTATATAATGTTTAATTTGATTTGCTAAAATATAAAGAATTTTTGCATGTATGTGCATGAGGGATATTGGTCTGTAGTTTCCGTGTCTTTCTGTCTGATTTTAGTGTCAGGGTAATGCTGGGTTCATCAAATGAGTTGGGAAGTAGTCTCTCTTTTTTAATTTTCTGAGTTTGTGTAGAATTGGTATTATTTCTTTCTTAGGTGTTTGGTAGGATACACCACTGAAGGCACTGGGGTCCAGAGTTTTCTTTTAAGGAAGATTTTAAACTACACAATTTATTTGACAGATATAAGTCTGTTTAGGTTTATCTATTTCTTTTCAAGTGAACCTTGAGTTTCATTTGCTCCTCTTTTTCTGATTTCTTTAATGTAGGCAATGAAGTCTTTTATTTGAAGCCTTTCTTCTTTCTAATATAGGCCTTTAGGACTCTGCATTTCCCTGAGTACTGCTTTAGCTCCTAATGTTGGTATGTTGTGTTTTCATTTGGTTTCAGTGTAAACCTTTCTAAAAACTATCCTGGTGGTTTCTTTTTTGACCCATGGGTTATTTGAAAGTATTTTATTACATTTCCAAATATTTGGGAGATTTTCCTTATATAGTCTGGTATTTATCTCAAATTTAATTCCTTTTTTGGTCAGAGAGCATATATTGTATGATTGGATTGGTTAATGCTCCATGTTTATTTGATGTGTACTTTGCTAAAGTGAGTATTCTATAAATGTGAATTAGGTTAAATTGGTTGATAGTATTATTTAACTCTTCTCTACCTTCACTGAGTTTTCTGTCTATTGCTTAGTCAATGATTGAGAAATCTATGACTATAATTATGAATTTGTCTACTTATCCTTGCTTTCTATCAGATTTTGCTTCATATACTTTGAAGCATTATTATTATTATGTGTAAACCTTTTGGATTCTTAGGTTCTCTTAATCATGAAGTAAACTTCTTTAACCTTGGTGATACTCTTTGCTCAGAAATCTACTTTGCCTGATGTCACCGTAGCCACTTCCTGCTTTCTTCTGATTAGTATTTGCATGGTATATCTTTTTTTATCCTTTTACTTACAACCTATTTGTTTTTCCTTATTTACAGGTTTTAAAAAAATGTTTATTTAGGGGCGCCTGGATGAGAGAGAGAGGGAGGGGGAGAGAGAGAGGGAGAGAGAGAGTGAGTGCAAGCAGGGGAGGGGTAGAGTGAGGGGGACAGAGGATCCGAAGCAGGCTCTGTGCTGACAGCTTCCACACTGACAGCAGTGAGCCCGATGCGAGGACTTGAACTCACGGACTGCGAGCTTATGACCTGAGCCAAAGTCAGATGCTTAACTGATTGAGCCACCCAGGCACCCCTACAAATTTTTTTTAAGCAGCATCTAGTTAGGTCTTGCTTTTTAAGAAACCTCATAATATCTGCATTTTAATTGGGATGTTAAGAGTATATTTATTCTGACTATTGATATGTTTGAATTTAAATCAACCATCATGCTATTTGTTTTATGTTTGTCTTATCTGTTCTCTGTTGCTCTTTCCTTTTTTTCTGCCATCTTTTGGATTAATTGGGTATGTTTCATGATTCCATTTTATTTTATACACTTTGTTAGCTTATTAGCTATAACTTTTTTTTTTTTTTTAGTGGCTGCTTTTGGATTTATAATACATATTTTTAACACATCACAGTCTATCCTCAAGTGTCATTATGCCACTTCATATATAGCATAAGAACCTTACGATAGTATGCCTCCAGGAACTGAGTAATAGTAGCCTTTGTGCTATTGTGGTCCTTTATCTTACTTCTACAAATATGATCCCCACAATACATTATTACTTTTATTTGCTATAATCAATTTTTGAGGCCCTTTATACTTTTGTTGTGGTAAAGTATACATAAATAAAATCTGCCATTTTAACAATTTTTTAAATGTTTATTTATTTTGAGAGAGAGAAAGAGTGCATGCATGTGCGCTTGTGCACGTGAGCGGGGGAAGGGCAGAGAGAAGGAGAGAGAGAATCCCAGGCAGGCTCCATGCTGTCAGCACAGAGCCTGATGTGGGTCTTGATTTCATGAACTGTGAGATCATGACCTGAGCCAAAATCAAGAGTCGGTCACTTAACTGACTGAGCCACCCAGGAGCACCCTCATTTTAACAAATTTTAAGTGTACAATTCAGTGGCATTAAGTACATTCACAATGTTGTGCAACCATCACCACTATCCATTTCCAGAACTTTTTCGTCACTCTAAATAGAACTCAGTTCCATTAAGCAGTAACTCCTTTACCCAATCCCTCCAGGCCCTGGCCAGCTCTGTTCTCCTTTCTGTGTCTATGAATTTGACTATTCTAGTTACCTTATGTAAATGGAATCAGACAATATTTGTTTTTTTGTGTCTGACTTATTTTACTTAGTATAGTATTTTCAAAGTTTATCGTGTTGTAGTATGTATCAGAATTTCATTACATATTAAAGATGAAAAATAGTCCATTATGTATACACCAGAATTTGTTCATCCACTCATCTGTTGATGGGCATTTGAGCTGTTACCACCTTTTGACTATTAGGAATAACGCTGCTTTGGACATTGGGGTACAAGTATCTGAGTCCCTGATTTCAATTCTTCTAGGGCTAGAATTTTGATTTTATGGTAATTCTTTGTCCAATGTTTTGAGGAACTGCCACACTGCTTCCCACAGCAGTTACATCAGTTCACTTTCTACCGGAAATGCACGAGGGTTCCAATTTCTAACCAGCCTCACCAATACTTGTATTTTCTATTTTTCTAATGGTCATCCTAATAGATATAAAGTGGTATTTCATGGTGGTTTTGATTTGCATTTTCCTTATGACAAGTGATGTTGAGCATTTTTATGACAACAGTGTTTCTTGGCCATTTGTGTATCTTCGTTGGGCAAGAAGTGGCCCTCCAGCGTGCCTGGTGAGAAGACATGGCACTTAGACTGGACTCAGAAGTCATGGAGCAAGTCAGAAAAGTACAATTAATGTAGACATTACTGGAATTGCTGGGGCTCACACATGCCAGATCCTGTGTGATAGGACGAGTCTGAAGTGGGACCAAGGCTGCTGCTGAACTTCTGCCACTGTCAGGAAGTGAGGTAGCCAGGCCAGGTGAGGGGCACCAGCGGGTCCAGGTGGAAGGCCACTTTGTAATAAAATGACTGGAGAAGCATCTCCTGTCTTCAACTTGGTCCTTAGCCTTTGACAGTGGTCTGCTCTTTGTTTTGCTTTTTATTTTCTAAAGTGTTTGAACACTGTGAGATTTTCACCTGACTTCTAAATGTGAACCCCTTAGAACGTGGCCAATGAGGAACCTATTTTGTTGTAGGTGTGCCCACTGCCTGGCCCCCCGCCCATCTGACCCCTTTGCTCGCTTCTGTCAAGAATGTGGCTCTCCTGTCCCGCCCATATTTGGCTGTCGTCTCCCACCCCCAGAAGGAGCTCAGGTGAGCAGCAGAATCTTTAAAAATGCCTTTCATTGGTTTATCTGATCTTTAATAGCAGCAGTAGCATTGTACCTGGGACATGTGATCCACAAACATAAATATTTCTTGAAAAAATTACTGGCAGGTTAATGTCTTGCTATCCAGTCTCCTACTTCAGGATGGAAAACCCCAAAACCTTAAGCCTTATTGTTTCAATGATAAATAAGAATGGATAAATATGTATTTCCCACTCATGTGATATTTCAGTTCATGACCTGGGTACAGTAAGGAAATATATTCTGGAAATAAATGGAGAGAGGTATTTGTTACAAGTCTGTATATCTATAAGATCCATCGTTTTGTCCAAAAACACTGTTTGTATAAGCTATAGATTGATCAGTTAAAAAGTTTTGGCTGTTAAGTGTAGATAATAATTGGTATTAACCTACTAATAAGTTTATAGTTAGAAAACATACTCAGTTTACTAACAATCAAAACCTTCATTGAAATGTATTATCTGTTATTCACTTGATACTTTAGGGTTTTTTGGAGTAGGGTTTACAAAATGAAATAAAATGACCTGTGACATGGACTGAAAAATAACCATTTTTAAAAAGATAGTCCCAAGAAAAAGCCACTAATTCAGTGAGGTCAAGCTGAGTTCTAGAATTAAGTTCTATCTTCAAGCAAAGGGTCAGAATCTGAACAGGTATCTTTTTATAATTTATTCTAATTCATTGCTCAAGACTATTGTAGAAGTTAATTTAATTTACTATAACATATTTGGAACTTCATAAAGAAGATAAAACAGCAAATAAAATATGAACAGCTCCTGTCAGTTTTAATTTTCCTTGCTTATATTCATTCGTTGGTGCAGCGTCCGTTCTTTTTCACTTGCCTGAAAACAGATTTTCAGAGCAGGGAGGAAAAGTTGCCAGAGATTATAAATATTTTAAATGATGAGCTGAACTTTGAAACATCTATATTGCCCCCCAAAATAATATTTGTTAATATGCTGTAATATATAAACAGCTTTGTAATTTGAACTATTTATTAACTACTTATTGTGTCCTGCTCTCAGCTGGGTTTCTGGGATTCGAAGGGGTGGAGCCTCCTCCTGGCTCTTAGATCCAAGACACTCAGTCTCATGAGAGATGCAGAAGTCACCTTACAGCTCCAGGTCCTCCCTTCATTGTCCTGCCCTGTGAGTGCTGGAACAGGGCCCTTTATACATTTCTCTTGTGCCAGCTGGCTACGTGTTCATTTCTGTTAGTAGAGGGACATTGCTGCTGGAGGGACACTGCAGGAGAATGGGCTTGACTTTTCTTTCTGGTTCCGGTATGCTTTCCACTCTCTTTGCTCTGACGTTGCTCACTAACCTACAGGAACCCAGTTGTGCTGAACCCCAGTGAGTTTCGGGGACACCCCATGGACAGCTGCTCAGTGAGTTTCACTGGCATGCCAGCCAGCTTCCAGATAGTCCTCAGGCATCCCAGTGGGCCGGTTGCCAGCGAGTTTCAGCAGCATGCCTGCACGTGGCTTCCCAGCATGTTCTAGGGGCTCCCCAGAGGGAGATTTCCAAACAAGTTTCATTGGACTCGGTTTTTTGCTTCTTTTCTTGCCAGTTTGGGTCCAGGTCACCCCAGTTGAATTTCCCCACCATCCAATGGGTGACAGCTATACTCCTTTCCTCCCCACTTACTTATCTTTTCTATAACATATATTGTCCTACATATTACATCCATATACGTTATGAACCGAAAATGCAGTGTTACACGATCTTACATCATTTAAAGATGAGAGAAGATGTTTATGCACTCATTTATATTTACCCACGTATTTATGAAATCTGGCCTCTCATATCTTCTCTTTCCTGTGAACTCAAGTCATAATCTAGTGTCACTTATTTTCAGCCTGGCAGACCTCCTTTGCTAAAGGCATGTCTGCTAGCTGTTTCTGCCTTTGTTTATCCAAGAACATTTACTTTGCATCCTCTTTTGAAAGATAGTTTTTTTTTTAAACGTTTATTTATTTTTGAGACCGAGAGAGACAGAGCATGAATGGGGGAGGGGCAGAGAGAGAGGGAGACACAGAATCGGAAACAGGCTCCAGGCTCCGAGCCATCAGCCTAAAGCCCGACGCGGGGCTCGAACTCACGGACCACGAGATCGTGACCTGGCTGAAGTCGGACGCTTAACCGACTGCACCACCCAGGCGCCCCTGAAAGATAGTTTTACTCGATGTAGAATTCTTGTGTGACAGTTATTTTTAATTTCAGCCCTTTGAACATATTATTCTCCTACATTCTGACCTCCGTGGTTTTTGATGTATGTGATAAGTCATTTTTTCTCTTGTTACTTTTAGGATTTTCTCTTTGACATTCAACAATTGTACTATATTGTGTCTAACTGTGGATCCTTTTGTGTCTATCTCTCTTGGGATTAATTTTCTTGGAGCTAATGTTTTTCTTCAAATATGGGAAGTTTTGGCTAGTATTGCTTCAAATTCTTCTTCTGCCTCTTTCTCTCTCTCCCTTCCTTCTAGGACTTCTTTACATGTATGTTGATAGGTTTTATGTTGTCTCACAGCTTGTTTGATAGTCTGTTTATTTTCTTCCATCCTTTTTCTCTCTGTTCTTCAGATCAGAAAATTTCTATTGTACTATATTCATGTTCATTGCTTCTTTCTTCTGTCTTCTCTGACCTGCTGTTGAATCCCTCTGGAGATTTTTTTTTTTTTCATTTCAGTTATTTTAATTTTTTTTTTTTTCAACGTTTTTTATTTTATTTTTTTGGGACAGAGAGAGACAGAGCATGAACGGGGGAGGGGCAGAGAGAGAGGGAGACACAGAATCGGAAACAGGCTCCAGGCTCTGAACCATCAGCCCAGAGCCCGACGCGGGGCTCGAACTCACGGACCGTGAGATCGTGACCTGGCTGAAGTCGGACGCTCAACCGACTGCGCCACCCAGGCGCCCCATAATTTTTAACTCCAGGTTTTAATATGATTGTTTTTAAAAAATAATTTCTATATCCTTATTTATATTCCCTATTTTTCAGATCATTGTCATCATACTTTCTTTAATCTTTTAAATATGATTTCCTTTAGTTCTTTGATCATTTCTGTAATAGCTGTTTTGAAATCTTTGCCAAATCCAACATCTGGGGATACTATTTGCATTGACTGGCTTTTTTTTTCCCTCTCCCTGATTATAGGTCACACTTGCTTGGTTTTTGCATACCTCATATTTTTTCTTGAATTCTGGACATTTTAGATTATATAATATATTGTAACAATTCTGGATTCTGACTTTTTCTCCTAGTGTTTTTTTTTTTCTTTTCTTTTTTGTTTTGTTTTGTTGTTGTTTACTGGGATTAAATTTTTCATGTTTGTCTCCCCTAAAATGTATGGCCACTGATATCAGGTATGTATGTATGTATGTATGTATGTATGTATGTATTTATTTATTTATTTATTTATTTATTTATTTATAAGTCTGGATCACCCCTGGGTCTGCATAGCTTAGAGCTCAACTGAATGTTGGCCAGAAGTTGTGCTCAAATACCTTAATCCTGTAAGGCTTCCACTCTCTGCTGAGGGATCTGTGTGTGGGCTGGACCTAACATTCAAGCTTCAGGCTGTTTACAAGTCTGCCCCAGCTTTTACTTATGCTGAACTCCCTTGAATCTCCGTGTATAGCCTCCATCAGCCAGAGATGTGTTAGTGGCTTATGTTCACTCTGGTTTATGCCACACATGTGCATATCCTCCACTCAACTAAGGGTATATGGGGAGCTTCTCAAACCCCCTATATTTGACCTTCCTCCTGGAACTCTCTGTTAAATCCCTAGCTAGTTGCCTCAAACAGGACCATGATTTCAGGCTAGTAGAGCCACTGGCCCTCCCTGTTTGCTTGTCAATAAGACTGTCATCTGAACAGTCCTCCAAATCAAGTGAGCCCTGCCTATCAGCAGCTGCTGGTTTCTGCAGTCTGTTCTGCCCCAGTGAGGCTACCACACTAACAGAGCTGGGGGAGGGTGGGGATAGCCTCAAGCAGGAACCATGTAGACTTGTAGTGTTTTTATCTGAAATTCACCACTTTTCAGTTTCTTGTGTGCCTTTGGTGACTTTCAGAGTCTGAAATGATTGTATTTTGTATCCAAAATGGCAGTTTTATCCAACTTTTTTTTTCTAAGTTTTTATTTATTTATATTGAGAGAGAGAGAGAGAAAGCACAAGCAGGGGAGGGGCAGGGAAACACAAGAGAACAATAATCCCAAGCAGGATCCACACCATCAATATTGAGCCTGATATGGGCTCGAACTCTCGAACCCCGAGATCATGACCTGAACTGAAGTCGAATGCTTAACTGACTGAACCTCTAGGCTCCCCAGTTTTATCCAACTTTATAATTGCTTTTTGGAGAGAGGATTTGTGGGCTTCCTTACTCCACTGTGCTTACAAGATATTTTTGGAGTGTCTGGGTGTCTCAGTTGGTTAAGCATCTGACTGTTAATTTCAGTTCAGGTCATGATCTCATGGTCCATGGATTCGAGCCCTGCATCAGGGTCCACACTGGTTGGGATTCTCTCTTTCTCTCTCTCTGTTCTCCCCTGCTCACACACACTCTCTCTCAAAATAGACTTGAAAAAAAGAGATATTTTTTCCTTTAAAAAAAAATTGTTTTTAAGTTTGTTTATTTTGAGAGACAAAAGAGTGCACTCACATGAGTGAGGGAGGGACACAGAATCCCGAGTAGGCTCTGCACTGTCATCACAGAGCCTGACATGGGGCTCGAACTCACAAACTGCAAGATCATGACCTGAGCCGAGATCAAGAGTCACACACTTGTCCGACTGAGCCACCCAGGTGTCCCAAAGATATTTTTTCTTTTCTGTTTTTCACACGCCTGTTTTCCACAATAAACATTTTTTACTCACAAAAGAAACAAAATTAGATTAAAGGTAATTATTTTAAAACATTTTTTACAAAAGCAAATCAAATCTTATATTCTAAGATCTACTTATACCTTCGGTTTTTGCATTCCAAGACAAACCTCTTTCTTTGTGCAGATGGGCTTATGTGCAGAGTGTGGAAACATGGTGCCCATGAACACTCCCATCTGTGTGGTGTGTGAGGCCTCTCTTACTCTACAGCTGCAGCCACAGGCCAGCCTCCGCTTGAAGGTAATGAAACGTGATTCTGTAAAAGCATGAATAAAATATATGGAAAGTGATATAAGCAGTTAAATGTCTTTAGCTGGTGGAGTTGGTGAACAATTGACAAACTAATATCTGTGAACAAAATCCATTCTAATGGTTGGGAACGCATGCTGCCCAACAGTTTGACCTGCCAATAGGATCTATAATGTAAGAGAGATACGAGGAAATGTGTTCCCTGAACATGGATTTGAAGGCCAAAATGCATACAGCTAACTTAGACAATTTTTTAAGAGTTTATTTTTTTTAAGTTTATCTATTGATTTTGAGGTGGGGGGAGGGGCAGAGAGAGAGAGAATCTCAGGCAGACTCCACACTGTCCACACTGTGGAGCCCGATGCAGGGCCCGAATTCACAAACCATGAGATCATGACCTTGAGCCGAAATCAAGAGCCGGTTGTTTAACCGACTGAGCCACCCAGGCGCCCCAACTTAGACAGTCTTTTACTTTATGTATTTAAACTTGAACATTGCAATTAAGAACTTTTACTCATGTCCTTAAAATTGCTTTATGCTTTTATTCGCTTTATTTGTTTATGGGTCCCTGTTATACAGAAAATAATAATTATAGTCATATGGATGAAAAACAAGAGTCAAAAAAAAAGTTAAATATCATCATCATATATATTCAGAAAACTTTGCTAGACAACGTCATACCATGAAAATATTTTTGGTAGAATCACTAAGCACACAACTGTATCTTTTCTCCATTTTTCAATGTATAGTCCCATTCACCTTCTCTTTAATCTCAAGTAAATGTTACTATAGAATAAAATAGATTTAACAAAGAGAATTTGAGGCATAAAAAAGCAAGCATTTTTAGTAATAAGAAAATGCATAGATTTAACGTCAGTTGGAATAGTAACACTCCTAAGTCACTTTGTGGATTTTCATTTGGGCAAATGGAGAAAAGGCAAATCCACTTTTTCTTCTACCTCTAAGCTCCCCTTCACTCTGAAAGTTTTTTTTTAATTTGA
The DNA here is from genome assembly GCF_016509475.1 of Prionailurus bengalensis. NCBI lineage: Eukaryota > Metazoa > Chordata > Mammalia > Carnivora > Felidae > Prionailurus > Prionailurus bengalensis. The sequence continues at coordinate 43,596,012 of NC_057354.1, read as the reverse complement.
TAAGAAGTTGTTTATTAATACATTCTGAATATACTTAATATTTATTTTTATGCCACTAATATGAGATAAAAGTTTAAACGTATTTATTAAAGTTTTGTAAAAATTTTATAATAAGGGGACTTTGGATACTGAGGAAATTCTGAATCTCTATTTGCCGCTCTGCTTAAGGATTCTTGACTGAGATAACCAAATCTTTTTTACTTTTTCTAACCATTCAGCTATTTACTCCCCAAATGATCCTCTTTCCTCTCCTAGACATTCTTGAATTGGACATGCCTGCCTGCACTCTCAAGATTTCTCTCATTTTCTCTGCTAAGTTTTGTTTTTTGGTTTTTTTTTTAGGACTTTTTTTTTTTTATGAAATTTATTGTCAAATTGGTTTCCATACAACATCCAGTGCTCATCCCAACAGGTACCCTCAATACCCATCACCCACCCACCCCTCCCTCCCACCCCCCATAAATCCTCAGTTTGTTCCCAGTTTTTAGGAGTCTCTTATGTTTTGGCTCCCTCCCTCTCTAACCATTTTGTTTGTCTTCTTCCCTTCCCCCATGGTCTTCTGTTAAGTTTCTCAGGATCCACATAGGAGTGAAAACATATGGAATCTGTCCTTCTCTGTATGACTTATTTCACTTAGCATAACACTCTCCAGTTCCATCCACGTTGCTACAAAAAGCCATATTTCATTCTTTCTCCTTGCCACATAGTATTCCATTGTGTATATAAAGCGCAATTTCTTTATCCATTCGTCAGTTGATGGACATTTAGGCTCTGAAAGGTTTTTAAGTATTCCAAGCAGTGCAAGCCTTCAGAAATGAGGTGTGGAAGAACTGGCTGGGCCAAGGTCAGGTAGATGAAAATTTACTAATTTTTTTGTTGGATGGATGGAGCGGGGAGTGGTAAGAGCCTGAGGTATTATAGTCAGTGGATACTCACTTTAGGGTCCCTTGAATAGTGAAGATTGAGGGAAGGGGTCTGAGGAAGGAGTAGTCTCCAGGGTCACAGGCATTCAGGCCTAGTCTGAGGCTGCTGGCATCCCTCACCATGGTGCAGCCATGAAACTTCCTTCAGCTGTTTCTCTGAGTTCTGCCTTGCACCTCCAGTATGAACCCTCATGCACTGAAGGGATTTTTCAAAGACACCTTCGATGTGACTTTTCCCCAGCGTGCTGCTTCCTGGACCACTCTCTGGTCCTCTGCACCCAACATTCCCTGGGCTCTGATCCCTGGACCCACTGCCCCTGTGCCTGCACACACTTGCAGTGGTGGAGGTGGCAGTCGTGGTGGGTGGGTGGGGGCACAGAGAGATAATTCACTCACTCTTACCAGGGGCTGGGGCCAGGGATAGCTTTTAAAAGGGGGTGTCATCCGAGGGATATCGTGGGAGGCACAAGCGTTTGCCAGATGGGGAAGGGATGGGACAAAGAAAAGTGGCTTGTGTGTATATGCCTGTGTGTGTTGGCGGTGGGGTGGGGTAGGGTAGAGGGCATTCTAGGAAGATGTCCAGAGACTGGGAACTGCAGGGTGTGCTTCAAAACTCTGTAAACAGTTTGGTTTTGTTGAGCTGCAGAAATGCTGGGGGTGCTGTGGGCTGTGCAAGATGGCGCCTTCTCTACCATACTTAGCAGCTCAGATTTCTCCCAGTGCACCCTGAAGGGTTGAAAGCAGGGACAGGATTTAATCAGGCTTGATTTTCTAGAGAGACTTTTATCACCGTAACATCTGATCTTAAAGGAAAATTCCTGATTTTTATGGCCAATCAGTATTGCTGCCTCTACTCACAGGATACCCGTTTGGAAACCCTGGGCTGAGAACCTGCATCCCAGAGGCTTTCCCAAGTGTTACAAGGGCAGTGGATTTTTAGATAACATTTTCACCCAGAGAGGCACCTCCAAGGTTAGTGGGAATTCCTGTTGTTGACAGAAGCCAACAGCCTTACCTTCCCCAAGGCACCAGCAGGGACTGTTATTTTTGTGTTGTTCTCCATCTCACTCCACGTAGTGCACGAAGCACCACCCGTCCTCTTCCTGCCCACAGTCTGCTGCTACGGACCGATCTTCTGTTGATTTAAAGGACTTGTCAATGCTGAGGGATTTAGTTCTATTTTATATATATATATATATATATATATACATATATATATATATATATATACACATATACATATATATATACACGTATATATATATATATACACGTGTATATATATATACACGTGTATATATATATGTACATATATATATATATATATATATTTTTTTTTTTTTTTTTTTACTGCCAAGATTAGAAGCTATAGTAGCAGAAGTTTCTCCATTTACTCTCTGGCACAGGTGCCTATATTTCAGAATAAGAGAGGATTTTACACTTTTAAAAATTCTCTAATTTTTTGTAACAAGTGAAATAGTCCCAAGATATACAAAGAAGTGCATAATTTCCCCACCTACCTGTATTTCTACCCTCCCGAAATAACTGATGATAATAAATACCCTTCTATGTATTTTTTAGAATGCACAGAAACATGCATATATATTCACACATTTGGATTTGGATTTGTTTTTGGTTTTTATTTATTTATTATTTTAGAGGTGGGGAGGGGCAGAGAGAGAGAGAGAGAGAGAGAGGGAGGGAGGGAGGGAGAGGGAGAGGGAGAATCTTAAGCAGGCTCCACGCTCAGTGCAGTGGCCTGGTATGGGGCTCAATCTCATGACCCTGGGATCGTGACCCGAGCTGAAATCAGGAGTAAAATGCTCGACTGAGCCACCCAGGCACCCCTTGTTTTGCTTTTTAAACAAATGTATCCCACTGGCCATTCTCTAAAGTTAAAAATTAACTTGAGCATCTCGTATTTCACCAGAATACATGAGCTTTCCTTTACCAAGAGATCATCACTTTTCTTGGGACTCCAACTAGCAATATATAGCATACCTCCAGGTCTCCAGGCATATTGGGTTCCCAAAATCTGAGAGGCCTAGGGCAGGGATCCTCTTGAAGTTATTACTGAAAAAGTTCTGATGATTCACATGACTGGGGCAGTTACCTCCTTATGGGACCCCCACCTCTGACACAATGATTTGGGGCTGAAGCTAGTGTGACCACAGCTCTGCATCAAGCAGAACTTTAGCTTGGCATCTGTTACAAGATCCACTTTGAGCTGAAGTTTGCAATGACCTACTACATGCTTCCTCACTTCATTTTGTCAAAGCCTTTCATCTAGATCAGAAATTTGTTTTTATCTTCCAGCTACTTCGCAAGGAAAAATTTTACCCCAGTAACTGACTGGGTCCACCAAATTGCTTAGAACCATTCACCTAGACATACTGCAAATGCTGTGGATGAGGTGGCCAATGAAGTATTGACTTTTAAAAAAAAGGCCTCATCATAGATGTGTAGCATCTTCTTTAAGGTAGTGTGATGGTGGCCTCAATCCCGTCATCCCCATCGACATCTATGAGTTAGTGATTATGATGTAAAATTATTTCTATCTGTGGGTTATGGTCACTGTTCTTCAAGGAAGTGAGCCATGACATGGTGTTAAAAAGCCGCCACCAAAACCATTAGAAACACCTGTTGACCAAGAAGGCTATGTTTATTGGACCTGATAACAGTAAGGTAGACTGGTGCTTTTTCTTGGTAGTGTGTCTGAAGGGAGAAGGCAGGGGAAGGTATTTATAGGATTTTAGTGATGCACCTGGGTGATTGCTGGGTATTCTCTCTCTCTCTCTCTCTCTCTCTCTGCCTCTCCCCTGTGCACACACTCTCCCTCAAATAAATAAAACTACAATTAAAAAAAAAATTTAAGGGAGTTTTGCAAGGCAGGGTTGGGATAGGGCAGAGTTAGTTTGGATTGGGCAAAGTTATGACATGCTAGTTTTAAATTTAGTTTATTTAAAGAAATTTTTTTAAATGTTTATTTATTTTTGAGAGAGACAGAGACAGAATATGAGTGGGTTAGGGGCAGAGAGAGAGGGAGACACAGAATCTGAAGCAGACTCCAGGCTCTGAGCTCTCAGCACAGAGCCCAACACGGGGCTTGAACTCACGAGCTGTGAGATCATGACCTGAGCTGCAGTTGGACGCTCAACCAACTGAGCCACCCAGGTGCCCCTAAAAATAGTTTGTTTAAATAAAACTTTAATATACTTAAGGTGATGATGTTTTAATATACACGTACGTAGTGAAATAATTACTCCAGTCAAGCCAATTAACATATCCATCTCTGTATAGTAGAAATTTGCTAAGAGAGTAGATTCTGGTGTTATCAGGTCACATGCACATGTGTACACGTGAATGCACACAAACAAATGTTAACAATGTGAGGATATACTAATTTTGGATTGTGGGTCCTGCAAGGTGAGGGTCTTGAGGTAAGCTGTTGGACTTAATAAGTAAGCAGTTTTACTGGTTTACACTCTTTCCAGAATAATTCCTGCAGCAAACAGCTATGTTATTTTTGTTTGATCTTAGTATTTTTTTTAACACAGGGACAAGAAATTTGATTCACTTCTCAGCAACAAGTGTCACCAGATCTTTTCTGAGGCAACATGTTCAGGAAGATCACAGCCTTAAATCTCACAGAAAAGCTCTGGCAGTTGTAGATCATGCTACAGAGACTTTAAGCAACTTTGAAAAATGCTGGAACCAGGGAATGTCAGGATCCATTGAGAGCAAGTCTGTGATCCTCTGCCATTTTGAATAGCAGTCAGCCGGCCATTTGCACATTAGGAGTTCTTTGAGTTGCAAGAACTTGGAATCTTCTACTAGAGTGGAATTAACCAGGCTTGCAAAGGTCAGGGACTTCAGAGCCTTCCTAGTGGCATTGGAACTAAAACCTTGGGAGTTGGATTTTCTTTCTCTTAATGGTCTTCTTTGCCTGTCGAGCTTCAGAACACATGGTGTCAGTTTCAGGACACCTGGGAAATGTAGACACTGGAGTAGAAAGGAACATTTGTGTGACACTGGGCATTGATAATTGAAGGGAGTAGTATCCTGATAGTGCAGAATGGTCCAGTGGCTGAACAGCTGTTAGCAAACCTCTGATAGCTGAACTCTAGTTAGACTATTTTAGTCTTTCTTTTCTTTTCTTTTCCTTTCTTTCTTTCCTCCTTTCTTTGTTCCCCCCTCCTTCTTTCTTTATCCTTCCTTCCTTCCTTCCTTCCTTCCTTCCTTCCTTCCTTCCTTCTTTCTCTTTCCTCCCCTCTCTCCCTCCCTCCCTCCCTTCCTCTCTCTCTCCCTCTGTCCCTCCATCCCTTCCATTTTCTGCATTGCAACCTATCCTCAGTTTCCTGACTTGGAAAGTTGCACTTACCATTTATTTTCTTTTTTCTTTTTTAAAAAAACTTTTTAACATTTATTCATTTTTGAGAGACAGAGCACGAGCGGAGGAGTGGCAGAGAGAGAGGGAGACACAGCATCCGAAGCAAGCTCCAGGCTCTGAGCTGTCAGCACAGAGCCCGATGCAGGGCTTGAACTGTGAGATCATGACCTGAGTCAAAGTCAGAAACTAACCCGACTGAGCCACCCAGGTGCCCCATTACCATTTATTTTCTAAGATAGTCTTTTCATTTTTCCATTTCTGAGTGAGAAAGTACAGAGCAAACCTAAATTCATTAACATGAAGCCCCATGGGGTAAACCCCAGTCCAAGAGCTAGATTACTTATAATTTTTTTTCAAGTTTGTTTATTTTTGAGAGAGAGAAAGAGACAGAACATGGGAGGGACAGAGAGAAGGAGAGAGTATCCCAAGCAGACCCTGTGCTGTCAGTGTGGAGCTCAATGCAGGGCTTGAACCCACAAACTGTGAGATCATGACCTGAGCTGAAATCAAGAGTCCGACGCTTAACTGACTGAGCCATCCAGGTGCCCCAAGAGTTAAATTGCTTGTAAACGCATATATCAGCTTTTGCTAGTCTTGGACTTTTCTGTTTATTGTTCAAGCCATGAGACAGAAAGCCAACAATCATGTTTTCCACACTGGGGGTGAAAAAAACTCAAAAAACTGACACATAATCAGTGGAAAATTTTGCATTTTAAGGTCAAATGAACACTCATTTTCAGTTTGTTTCTTCAATTTGGGTTTTGTTTCTTTTAAAATTATTTTTGGGGGGGCGCCTGGGTGGCTCAGTTGGTTGAGTGTCCGACTTCGGCTCAGGTCATGATCTCGTGGTCTGTGAGTTCGAGCCCTGCATTGGGCTCTGTGCTGACAGCTCGGGGCCTGGAGCCAAGCTGTGTCTCCCTCTCTCTCTGCCCCTCCCCTGCTCATGCTCTGTCTCTCTCTCTCTGTCAAAAATAAATAAACATAAAAAATTTTTTTTAATTATTTTCAAATTTCTGACACTGTTTATGTTGTAATAATTCCTAAACAAATCCTGAGTGTTAAAAAAAAAAAAAAAAAAGGTCAATAGATGGCTGATTGACTGAAAAGACTGCTCAAGGATTTCTTTGCATGGTTGTTTGCTCAGAGGAACATGTTTTTCTTATTCTTTCTTTTTAAGGAGAAAATAATCTGCCGCACCTGTGGCACAGGGAATCCAGCTCACCTGAAATACTGTGTCACCTGTGAGGGGGCCCTGCTGTCATCACAGGAGGTGGGTTGACTGCATGTGTCAGTCCTATACTTAGTGTCTGCTAAATGTCTAGCGTTAATAAGAATGAAGAAATGCAACCTGCAGAGGAGGGAAGAAGTGGCAGAGTGGAGAAAGACACTGAAAGCAACATTTCTCAATGTGGAGAGGACTTTCTATATTCACCAAAACAAAGTTGTTTTCAAAGTCTTAACTTCAGCGGGGAGTCAATAAAATCAGCAATTTCTTACAACTTCACTTAGTAACTTTGCATGGAAGGCTGGCAGTAGCCAGTGGGAAAGTGGACCACTTATAATTCTTTCAAAGTCAGAAGTATGTCTTTTTTGGCCGTGCCATGCTATTTTTTGAAATTGAAAGCCTGGTGGGTACCCATTTCTGGATTTTCTAGCAGCCTATTTTGAGTATTCAAAGTGAAGGAACAGGAGTATGGACAACTTAAATACAGTGAATGGTTCCATTTAGGTGATTGGTTGTTTATAAGATGTTTCTGGTGAAGAGGAGGCTTTAAAAATGACTTCCAGGTGACTGTTGCCCTAGCCTAACGATAGATACCAAAAAGGAGCTGGCATTTACTAGCCAACTTAGAAGAAAAAACTTGCTTCCTTGGGGCCATTGTATATATTTTTGAGTGTTTGGGGGTTTGTTCTCATCTCAGAGAGATTCCTTTGGAAATTGGACAGACGTGTGATGATTCTCATAGGGTCTGTAATATATATAGATGTAAAAATACATAGAACTCTAACATATAGGATGGAGGGAGAGGGATATGAACCAATGGTTGTAAGATTTCTGTATTTTATCTGATGAGGTACAGTAATAATTAATTAGACTGTAAAAAGGTAAAAATCTATATTTTATGGGTTCCTGGGTGACTCAGTTGGTTAAGCGTCCAACTCTTGATTTTGGCTCAGATCACGATCTCACGGTTCATGAGTTCGAAACCCACATTGGGCTCTGGGCTGACAGTGTGGAGCCTGCTTGATATTCTCTCTCTCTCTCTGCCCCTCCCCTGCTTGCACTCTCTCAAAAATAAATACACTTGAAAAAAATCTATGTTTTAATCACTAGGGCAACTACTCAAAAAGAATGCCAAGAAATACAGAGAAAAAGCTAATGGGAAAATTCAAATATAATTCTAAAAAGTATTCAAATTACCCCCCCCCCAAAAAAAAGAACAGGAAAGTAGGAACAAAGAAAACAAAACAAATAGGAAAAATACAAATCAAATAATGAAATGGTAAGTCAAAACCAAAACATCAATAATTACATTAAATTTTGTGGACCAAACATTTCATTGGAAGGTAGTGATTGTCACCATGGATTTCTATAAAAAGAAAAAACAGGGACTCCTGTGTGGCTCAGTTGGTTAAGCATCTGTTGATCTCAGATCAGGTCTTAATCTCAGGGTCATGAGTTCAAACCCCGCGCCAAAAGAAAAAAAGAAAAAACAACTCTATGCAAGCCACAGACAAGACCTAACTATGTAGACTAAAAGTAAATATACAGTAAAAAATTCCATGTAAACAATGTATACAAGAGGGCTGGAGTGGCTCTATCAATATAGGAGAAAATAAGTTTCAAGGAAAAATATATTATGAGAGATAAAAGATATATATGTATATAGTGAGATTGTTATTTTGTAACAATAAAAGTTAAATTCATCAGGAAGACATAACAATCAAAAACGTTTATGAGCCTACCAAAATACATGATACAAAAATTGGCAGAATTAAAGAGAGAAGCAAACAATTTCAGAATTATAGCTGGGGGTTTTAATGCCCCTTTCTCAGCATTTGCTAGAACAGCTAGACAAAGGTCAGCAAAGGCGATTAGGGTCGGTGCAACCATTCACTTTGACTTAATTGATGTTTCTAGAATAATGTACCCCCAAATGATAGACAACACACTCTTTTGGACATAGTTAGCATTGAATGGGAGTGTATTATCGGTTCCAGAACAAAGTACCACAAACTGAGTGGCTTAGAACAACAGAGATTTATTGTCTCACAGCTTTAGAGGCCAGAGGTCCCAAATCCAAGTGTTGTTGGCAGTGCTGTTCTCCCTGTGAGGCTCCAGGGAAGGAATTCTCCCATAGTTCTCTCCTAGCTCCTCCTCTCCCCTTCTGCTCTCCTTCTTGGATGCCATATATTCATCTGTTGAATTGTTTGATATAATTTAAGGTCCCTGAGGTTTTGTTCATTAGAAAAAAATCTCTTGTCTGGTTCCAGTGGTGGGCTACAAAGCTCTGTGCCAGGTAGTTGGTTTCCTTTTCTTAGAGTGGGTTTCAGGCTTCCAGTCTGGTCACCAGGCAGCTCCGCCCCACCCCGCCCTGCCCTCTGTTGTGGTACCTGTACAGGAGTCTGAGACATCCCTTTCCAGAGTCCCAGAAAGGAGACTGAAGGGTACCTAGAGACTCAAACAAATCAGTCCAGAATGATAAAAGAAGGTCACCATCAAATGAGATGATGACCGAGGAGTCAGAAGTTGTCCTAATATCAGCTCCCCAGGTCCAGGTTCCATCAGAGAGCCTCTATGAAGACTCTGTCGAAGACCATGAGACCATGTCCCAAAGGAATCCTCCCAACGCTGCAGCCTCCTGGCAGACGTTCAGGAAATTCCACTATGAGGATGCAGCTGGACCCAGGGATGTCCTCTGACATCTCCAGAAACTTTCTGGACAGTGGCTGAGACCTGATATTCAGACAAAGAGCAGATTGTGGAGATGCTGGTACAGGAGCACTTCCAGGCTGTCCTGCCCGAGGAGCTCAGATCTCAGGCCCGGAGATGTCAGCCTAGGATCAGAATCACTGCCACTGGGTTCTTGTGCAGCCTACATGTGAGAAGTAACCAGAGGTTCACTTTGTTGTTTCAAGAGCCAACTACAGTGATGGGGAAACGTGAACCTCAGTTTTTTTGAGCTTGCCTTTGACTAAATTGTAAATAAGACTCCATCAAAACCCACGTTTGGATGTCTGTCTGCCTGAGACTGCTCTAATTCCTGGGACTGAGCTCCTGTTAGGACAACTAGCCTGTTGCTTGTTTTTGCTCTGTTGAATGCCTCCTTTTTTGCACTTTCTGACATGCTTTACTATGTTGTTATATATCCAAAGAAGTAATTGCCTCAACTTTCAGAGTTCTTGATTCTTGCTGTGGTGGCATGAATGGAAGCTATTGTAACCCCGTCTAGTAACTTTCATTTGAGATGTCCTTGAAATACTGAAGTTTGGTCCTAAAAATCGTTTTTTCTCTTCTTTACATTGTATAATTTCTTTTTTTTTTTTTTTTTAGCTTTTTAATGTTTATTTTTTGAGAGAGAGAGAGTGTGAGCTGGGAAGGGGCAGAGAGAGAGGGAGACACAGAATCTGAAGCAGGCTCCAGGGTCTGAACTGTCAGCACAGAGCCCAACCTGGGGCGCAAATCCACAAACTGCGATATCATGACCTGAGCCAAAGTCAGACTTTTAACCAACTGAGCCACCCAGATGAACCAAATGTATTTCTTTTTTTAAAAAAATATTTATTTATTTTTGGGAGAGTGCAAGTGGGGGAGGGGCAGAGAGAGGGTGACAGAGGGTCCAGAGCAGGCTCTGCACTGATGGACTGATAGCAGAGAGCCCGATGCAGGGCTCGAACTTACGAACCACAATTATCATGACCTGAGCCGAAGTCAGATGCTCAACCAACTAAGCCACTCAGTTGCCCCTATAATTTCTTTCTTTCTTTTTTTTAAATGTTTATTTATTTTTGAGAGAGAGACAGTGCACAAGCAGGGGAGGGGCAGAGAGAGAGGGAGACACAGAATCTGAAGCAGGCTCCAGGCTCTGAGCTGTCAGCACAGAGCCCGATGTGGGGCTCGAACTCACGAACCATGAGGTCATGACCTGAGCCGAAGTCGGATGCTCAACTGACTGATCCACCCAGGTGCCCCAATTTCTTTCTTTAAAAAAGTTTATTTTATTTATTTATTTTTTTTTTTAATTTTTTTTTTCAACGTTTATTTATTTTTGGGACAGAGAGAGACCGAGCATGAACGGGGGAGGGGCAGAGAGAGAGGGAGACACAGAATCGGAAACAGGCTCCAGGCTCCGAGCCATCAGCCCAGAGCCCGACACGGGGCTCGAACTCACGGACCGCGAGATCGTGACCTGGCTGAAGTCGGACGCTTAACCGACTGCGCCACCCAGGCGCCCCTATTTTATTTATTTTTGAGAGAGAGATAGTGCAAGCAGGGGAGAGGCAGAGAGAGAGAGGGAGAGAGAGAATCCCAAACAGGCTCCACACTGTCGGCATGGAATCCGACACAGGACTCAAACTCATGAACCGTAAGATCGTGACCTGAGCTGAATCAAAGAGTTGGACACTTAACTGAATGAGCCACCCAGGTGTCCCTACACTACATAATTTCTACTGCTCTCTCTTCAAGTTCACTTACTTTTCCCTTTACCATCTCCTTTTAGCTATTAAGTATATACAGCAAATATTTTATTTCAAATGTGTTTTTCTGTTCCAGAATTTTCATTTGTTTCCCTTTCCATTGTTTCTATTTCTCTCCTGAGATTTCCTAACTTTTTATTCATTATGGGAAGAATATTTGCTTTAAAATTCTTTTTCCAATACCTGATTTACCCTAGGGTTGGGCTAAATTGATTTTCTTTTCTTTTGAGAGGTATTAGTTGTAATTCATTCCAGGCAATGAATTCCCCAAACCAGGTATACATATTATTGCCTGCTAAAGCAAAGCAAAGCAGAGCAAACAACAAACCCAGCACTCATCAGAGGCTAGTAACAGAATTCAGAAGCTCCACAAACTAAGAGGTGTAATGCTAAGATCCAATCTAAAATTCCTTAGCATACTAACAACCAAGAAAACTGGGGGTTTTTTAGAGGTAGGGGGCAGAAATTCTGGTTTCCGTTTAGATATGTTGTCTTTAGCTGAACTTCTTTGAGTATTCTGTGCCTGCATCTTTCAGGGGTTAGTAAGAGATGTGAGTACAGAATTTGGGGATCCCCTCTCTGTTTCTTTTCTTTCTGGGAGTTCCCACCTCTTCAGTAGCCAAATACTTCACAGTCTCAGTTTTCTGGTTCTCCTAGTCAGAATTCTGCCCTTTCCCCACTGTTTCACATGCAGTATTTTAGCCCCAGGCTCAAATGAAATTAATTTTGTATAACTCCCCTCCTCCTTGTATGTACTTGTTACAAGAGTCTATCTGCTTCTGTTCATTCTCCAGTGCCTTCAGAAATTATGAGAAGATTTGATAGTTTTCTGGTTGGGAGTCATTTGGCATGGTCTTATTCTGTCATTACCAAAAGGAAAATCTGCATAGTTTTTTTTTAAATATTGTTTTAATGTTTATTTATTTTTGAGAGAGAGAGAGAGAGAGAGAGAGAGTGAGAGCATGAGCAGGGGAGGGGCAGAGAGAGAGAGGGAGACACAGAACTTGAAGTGGGCTCCAGGTTCTGCGTTGTCAGCAACAGAGCCGGACACGGGGCTTGAACCCACGAACTGCAAGATCATGACCTGAGCCAAAGTCGGATGCTTAACTGACTGAGCAACCAAGCACCCTGGTTTGGTTTTTGTTTTTTTTTAAAAGATGGTTTCTGTTACATAATATGTGATGTGGCTTTTTTTTTTCCCTAAAAAAATATACTACTGAACTGGCAAGTTGAATAAGAAAACCCATCTATTCTCAAATCAAGTCTGATACAGTTTTACTCTTTTGTCGATTATTTTTCTTTTATTCCTCTGACTGAGCATGGTTTCAGACTTTATGTCACGCTCTCATCATGAAATCACACTTTGTAGTTTTCCAAGGTGCTAGAGAGAAAAATAGTGAGATTAAGAAAGCATAAAAAAAGAAGACAGTAGTGTTTTGGAATTCTTGGAGTGATCTTGCTGATAAATTTAAGTAAATTGTCAAGCAAAAAATGTACCTTCTCAGATTATCTGAACTTCTTACATAAATAGTAAAATAATTTAAATTGATTTTATTACCTGTCAGTGATGTAGTTGTTTCTGGGTCTCACATCAGCAAAACTGTTTCAGGAACAATTACAACATTGAATTTGTTTTCAAAATTTGATTTCTATTTGAAAGGTATATCAGAGTTTGGATGTCACAATGAGGGTATATATCATTGAAGTGCTATAAAAGTAATAATGTGTATTCATTCTGATAGCTTATGTCTTTTCTTTGTTTAGCAGCATTACTATGGATGGGTTAAAATAACTTTTCTTTCTTTAAAGCAATATTATGGGAGAAAATTCCACTTGAACTGTAGATGCATTTAAAAAATTTTTTTAATGTTTATTTTATTTATTTATTTTTTTTAATTTTTTTTTTCAACGTTTATTTATTTTTGGGACAGAGAGAGACAGAGCATGAACGGGGGAGGGGCAGAGAGAGAAGGAGACACAGAATCGGAAACAGGCTCCAGGCTCTGAGCCATCAGCCCAGAGCCTGACGCGGGGCTCGAACTCACGGACCGCGAGATCGTGACCTGGCTGAAGTCGGACGCTTAACCGACTGCGCCACCCAGGCGCCCCTTTAATGTTTATTTTTGAGAGAGAGAGAGAGAGAGAGAGAGAGAGAGAGAGAGAGAGAGAGGGAGAGAACACAAATGGGGTGGGGAGGGGTAGAGAGAGAGGGAGACACAGAACTGAAACAGGCTCCAGGCTCTGAGCCATCAGCACAGAGACCAACGTGGGGCTCGAACTCACAGACCATGAGATCATGACCTGAGCCAAAGTCAGACACTTAACTAACTGAGCCACCCAGGCACCCCTAGATGCATTTTTTTAGTGGATGCATTTAAATAAAAGATCTGAAGGCTTTATATTTATTTTTTTATGTTTATTTATTTGTTTTGAGAGAGAGAGAGAGCACATGTGCTGGGAAGGGGCAGAGAGAAAGGGAAGGAGGGAATCACAAGCAGGTTCCATGCTGTCAGTGCAGAGCCTGATGCCAGGCTCAATCTTGTGAACTATGAGATCGAACCTGAGCCAAAATCAAGAGTCAGATGCTTCTCTGACTGAGCCACCCAGGCACCCCTGAAGTCTTTATATTTAGAAACCCAGATCAACAAGTGTTATATCAAAACCCTGTTGTAGCAGTAGGATAAATTGAAATTTAAGTCTGAAGCAAAAGCGTGTAAAGAGTTTCTCTTTTGATTTGTCCTGGGGAGTCTCGTTCTAATTGCACAGAAATGGGATAAGGGTAATTGTATGCAAAGAGAGATCTTCATTCTCAGTCTCTGTGGACATTGAGGGCTAATGAGACCTCTTTCTGGACAGATGTCTGTTTTAGGATAACAGAACAGTCCCCAAAGTAAAAGAGGATATAGCTGGGCAAATAAAGCAACTAAAATATTCATCTTGGAGGAAAAACCATCCTTTAGAAAATGTCTCCCCTAGTGTGCGCATTCTTAGTTTTATACATGGAACAGGTGGCAGTTATCAATTGAATCAGTTATTCATTGATTCATTCATTCAGTAACTGAATGACTTCTATGTGCCAAGGTGCAAGGTACTGTCTTCGTGGGGAAAAAATGTGAAGTATGCCTTTCCCTTAAAGAAATTAAGATCTAGTGAAAAGCAAGAGAAGGGAGGGAAGCTGACATATGGAACCTGACCCTGTGCCAAGCACGCCTCCATACTTAATTGACATTAACCATCTGAACCCGTCCTACAGACCTGTGAAAAGGCTGCATGGAGTCATGGATAAAGGTCAGGCTTTAGAATCAGATGGCCTATGATCAACTCTCACCTCTGTGTCTCGGTTTCCAACCTCTGTAAAACACAGGTGACAACAGCACCCACCTCACAGGTCTGTTGTGTGATTTGATGCGAGACTACAGGGGCAGTGCTCAGCATGGTGCCTGCATACAGCAGGTGATCACGTAGCAGTGACGAATACTATCATCCTCATTTTTGTCTCATGAGAAAATCTCTTACTAGTCAATAAATAAATAGCAGGAGTAAAAATTCTCATCCAGGCCTACCTAACAAAGTTTCAGAAATTCTCATGAAAAAATTCTCTCTCCTCAAAATAATTCTTTTCATGTGTCAGGAGTGGAAAATAAATTCACATTCCCAGATGGAAACCAAAGCCCTAAAAAAATAGAAGATACACCTCAGTTTTGACACCTTACTAGCATGGGTCTGCTTACATTCTTTTTTTTTTAATGTTTATTATTTTTGACAGAGAGAGAGAGAGAGCGCACGCGTGAGCACACTCGTGCATGTGAATGGGGGAGGGGCAGAGAGCAAGACAGAGACACAGAATCTGAAACAGGCTCCAGGTTCTGAGCTGTCAGCACAGAGCCTGATGCGGGGCTCGAACTCACAAACTATGAGATCATGACCTGAGCTGAAGTTGGACACTTAACCAACTGAGCCACCCAGGTGCCCCACATTCTTTTTTTTTTTTTTAATCCTTATTTATTTATTTTGAGAGAGAGAGAGAATGCACGTGAGTGGGGGGGAGGGGCAGAGAGGGAGGGAGGGAAAGAATCCCAAGCAGGCTCTGTTCTGCCAGTGCAGAGCCCAACGTGGGGCTTGATCTCATAAACGGTGAGGCCATGACCTGAGCTGAAATCAAGAGTTGGATGTCTGTCTAACTGACCGAGCCACCTGGGTGCCCCATACATTCTTTCTTTAAAAATGTTGTCATAGTAAATCAGGAGGAGGCTTACCATGTTTGGTATTAAAGATACTGAGGAATATCAAGATGCACGAGCCACTGGTTTCATCTATTTGCTGTGAAGTAATATGTCCTCTTTGTACTAATGTATTCATTAGTGAAGCTTATCATAGTTTTATTCTTTGGGGCAAAAATACCTTATTTCCAGGGTTTGCACTGATCTGGGGATTTTTTTTTTTCTGGATTCAGAGGGGGATTGCAGAATCTAGTATTGATCTGCCTATTGATAAATGCCATTGCATTCAGCAGCCCATGCGCAGTGAAGATAAAGCCCCTCCTCCCCCCACTCAGAAAGGGGAGACCATTTCCTGCTCCAAGTGTGGTCGCAGGAATCGCCTGGAAGCTTGCTTCTGTGACTGGTGTGGAGCCACGGTGGGTATTTTAAATATGAGTTTCTTGGTGCTGAGGCTTCAACACCACCCTAGAGAGGCCCAGCTCCTCCTCTTCCCCTGCCCTACAGAAATCACTCCTTGCGATTTGAAGACTACCACCTATTTACCTAAGACTCCGGAGACAGAGATACTTCTCTTAAATTGAGAAAGCTCTGTCATTGCTGTTTCTTTGAGGTTAAACTTTTCCTATTTCTATTTGACTATTGGTATTTCTTTTATGAATTGTCTGCTTACTTTTCTAATAAAACACTCAAAGTCATTTATTCAAATAAGTGTTGCATGTAAATAAAACAAAAGGTTTCGTGTGAAGGGTTAGTCTCCCTTCTCATCCCAGGCCTACAGAGCCTATCCCCAGAAGCAGTCACCGTCACCTAGTGTCTGAGTGTTCTTTGAGCCGTTCAGTGTGCTAATAAGTAAACTGGTAGTTTACTATGAACACTGGCTCAGTTCTTTTCACCTAGCAATATATCTTATTTGTAGCCTCTCATTCTTTTCAGTGGTTCCATAATATACCACTTTCTGTATGTACCATGATATATTGAGGCCATCCCTATTGCTGGACATTTAGATGGTTTCCAGTTATTTTCTCTAAAACCACAATCCTGTGGGGAATGGTCTTAAATATACTTGCTTTGTGTAATTGTTCATCTGTAGGACAAAGTCTAGAAGGTAGACTTGGGGTCAGGGGTATAGGCATATGTTATTTTGATGGCTGGGGATTGTATGGTATGAGAATAACTTACATGGAAAAATTAGGACTCTAATATTTATGAAGATGTAAAAATATTTTCTATCCTCTAGCCAGGCATTTCTGCCTGCTACTCTGTTTGCCCCAAATGTGGGGCCAGCAATCACCCATCTGCCCGATTCTGTGGTTCCTGTGGTATTTATGTGAAGTCCTTGGCAAGACTTAGCATGGATAACAACCTGGCTCTTGCTGCTGGAGAACTTCGCCCTTTTGCTGAGGTGAGGCCTCCACTGTAGTAAGAGCTGGTGCCTGGGGAAGAGCTTAGGACTCTGAATTTGTGTTCTCTACCTTGGGGATCAACCCGGGGAGAGAGAGCCAAAATACAGACTTTTCACATGGATTTTCAACTAGGTGTGTAAGTAAATTCAACCAATTCAAGTTTTCAACACTCAAGTGATTTCATCCGCATTCAAAGATCTAAGGGTTTATCTGTAGTAGATTGAGGTCTAATTGCATTTGGAAGACTAATAAAAATAATGTAAGTTGATATAATGTCATGAAGGAGAAGTGGATTTAAAATACATGAGACAGAAAAAAAGTAAAATAAATACATGAGACAGAATGTCCTTCTCGTGCATTTCTCATGAGGCATACTAGGAACGTTGCTCCCATAGTTTTATGTTTTAGAAAACTTATATCAGGTATATGAAATTGCTGCTGCTATTTAAAACAACTGCATATAGTTTAAGGAAAATCTTACAGGGTTATTTTCAGAATGACTTAATCTCTAACCAGCTTGATATTAGCCTTTTGTGAATTTCTCTAAGCTAGATGAAGACTTTTCAGGTTTCTTTTTAGGTCTTCATTAGAAGAATGTGAAGATTGATAGTCTTTAGAATGCACATGCACTCAGTAATTTTGCACTCATTTTCAGGGAGTTCATGGCCTTCTTAACCCAGACTGAGACTTATGGATCCTGGGAGTGTCAGTAGCCCATATTGACAACTTTGTGCAAATGAGACCAAGGGTTCTTTCTTCAAGACACTAGACTGCCATCTGTTGGAAACTGATTGTAATATACTAATTTTGTTAGACATTTTCTTCCACCTACCAGAAAAACTGTCCTAATAAATTTGCAAATATATGATGCCTACCATGTGAATCTTAGCTCATTAGATGCAGTGATGTTGTGCAGTACACGACCTACACAACCTTACATGATGGTCCTCTCAAGTTCCCATGTCCAGATGCAAGAGTGCCTCAGAGAAAATACCGGTCCCCAGTAGTTGAGTGTGGATGAGTAGTAACTCCATTGGATTGTAGAACTGAGAGGATAGATTTCTTTAGGGCCTCGGGCAGCAAGACAGGGAATATTAGTTTAGTTGATTTGTTGAGTTTGAGATAGTAAATGGCCAAGCAGAAGAGGCTGGCTTTATGGGTCAGGCTGGGAGTTCCTGGGAGAGACAGACCAAGGAAGGTGAGGCAAGGGCTGAAAACCTCTTTTTAGTTCAGAGTACAGTTTCTTGGAGATATTTTTTACTTCTGATTAGAATTCTTTTCTATAAGTAATTATGAAGAATTAATGAAATTATATTCTAGTATCTTATGTTTTCTGCCTTACTCATAGCCCCGATCTGCCTGGCAGTCCCTAAATGTTCCTTTGCTCAGACCTGAGGCTGGGACTCGGAAGGACGTGGGCACACAGACTACTGGCCTGTTCTACCCATCTGGTGCACTACTAGCCAAAAAGGAACTGGAAATGGCTTCTCAAAAGCAGAGGCAGGAGAAAATGAGTGACCATAAACCTCTCCTCACAGCTGTCAGCCCAGGAAGAGGTGAGAGAAAAAGTACACTTTCTTGTCAGGAGGGAATTCCCTCTTTCTCTGAAAGAAAACTGCATTTTTTTTCTTCCTTTAGCTTTATTTCTATACATAAGTAAATCCCTTTGGGGCGCCTGGGTGTCTGAGTCGGTTAAAGCATCCTACTTCAGTTCAGGTCATGATCTCACGGTTTGTGAGTGCAAGCCCCGCATCAGGCTTTCTGCTGTCAGCACAGAGCCCACTTCAGATCCTCTGTCTCCCGCTCTCTCTCTGCCCCTCCCCCACACCTCTCCTAAAAATAAACAAACATTAAAAAGAAAGAAGTGGGGTGCCTGTGTGGCATCCAACTTTGGCTCAGGTCATGATGGCATGATTCGTGACTTCGAGCCCCACGTCGGACACTCTGCTGTCAGTTCAGAGCCTGCTTTGGATCCTTTGTCCCCTTCTCTCTCTGCCCCTCCCCCACTGGTTCTCTCTCTGTTTCTCTCAAAATAAATAAATAAATTAAAAAAAAAAAAAGTAAATGGGTCTCCTGGGTGGCTCAGTCTGTTAAGCGTCCGATTTTAGCTCAGATCATGATCTCACAGTTTGTGGGTTCGAGCGTTGTGTCGAGCTCTATGCTGACAGCTCAGAGCTTGGAGCCTGCTTGGAATTCTGTGTCTCCCTCTCTCTCTGCCCCTTCCCTGCTCGTGCTCTCTCTCTCAAAAATAAGTAAACATTAAAAATAAATGAATGAATGGATAAATGAATGAATGAATGAATGAAGTAAATCCCTTGGGGTGCCTGGGTGGCTCAGTCGGTTGAGTGTCTGACTTTGGCTCAGATCATGATCTCATGGTCCGTGAGTTCTATCCCCGCATTGGGCTCTGTGCTGACAGCTCGGAGCCTGAAGCCTGCTTCAGATCCTGTGTCTTCCTCTCTCTCTACTTCTCCCCTGCTCATGCTCTGTCTCTCTCTCAAAATAATAAATAAACATTTAAAAAAAAAGTAAATTCCATCGTTTTTCTTTAGGTAATTTTCCTTTGTATTATAGCTCTTCCTTAAACTTTTAGTACTCTGATGTTTTGACTCATAGCCCCATCATCTAGTTTGTAAATCAAATAGCACATGTGGATTGCAACTATGATGGTAGAAATGTTGTTAGTCTGTGTCATTATTGCTCTCTGCCAATATCTCTCTCTTTTTACTGTTCTAAAATTCACATAACAAAATTCACCATTTTGACAATTTTGAAGTGTACAATTCAGTGATAGTACATTAGCAGCAGTATAGAAACATTACCACGTCCAGAACATTTTCATCACCCCAAAAGTAGTCCTGATACTCTTTTTTGTAATCACTGCTCACATCTCCTGACCCAGGTGCCTGGCAACCACAAATCTACTTCCTGTTTTTTATTTTTAAAATTTTTTTTAATGTTTATTATTTATTTTTGAGAGACAGAGTGCAAGTTAGGGAGAGGCAGAGAGAGAGGGAGACACAGAATCCGCAGCAGGCTCCAGGCTCTGAGCTGTCAGCACAGAGCCCGACGTGGGGCTCGAACTCATGAACCGTGAGATCATGACCTGAGCCAAAGTCGGATGCCTAACCGACTGAACCACCCAGGCACCGCTACTTTCTGTTTTTATAGATTAGCCTGTTCTGGACATTTCCTGTAAATGCATCTCCTGCTTGCCCACAAGAAACCAGAAATCCAGACTCTTGTGACATCTCCCAAGTGTTAAATGGTGGCAGTTAGTGAATTCAAGTGTGTTTAAACCCTGTGCAGACTGTAGAAGGGCACGAGGGAGTTTTTGGAATGATGGAAATGTCCTGTGTTTTGATTGGGATGCATATGCTTGCCGGAATTCAAACCGTATACTTAAAAGTTATCTCAATAGGGTTAATTTTAATAGAATAAAATAGGAGTGGCTGGGTGGCTCAGTTGGTTGAGCGTCCAACTCTTGATTTCGGCTCAGATCATGATCTCACGGTTCATGAGTTCGAACCCCACATTGGGCTCTGGGCTGACAGCACAGGACCTGCTTGAGATTCTCCCTTTCTCTCTATCCCTCCACTGCTTGCACTCTGCCTTTGTCAAAAATGAATAAATACACTTTTTAAAAAGATCTATATTTTAATCAATAGGGCAACTATTCAAAAAGAATACCAAGGAATACAGCTAAAAAGCTAATGGGAAAATTTAAATATAATTCTAAAAAGTATTCAAGTTACCCCCCAAAAAACCCCAGGAAAATAGGAACAAAGAAAACAAAACAAATGGGAACAGTATAAATCAAATAATAAAATGGTAAGTCAAAACCAAAACATATCAATAATTACATTTAATTTTGTGGACTGAACATTTCATTAGAAGGTAGCAATTGTCATCATGGGTTTCGAAAAAACGAAAAAACGGGATCCTGGGTGGCTCAGTTGGTTAAGCATCCAACTCTTGATGTCAGCTCAGGTCTTGATCTCAGGGTCATGAGTTCAAGTGCCACACTGGGGCTCCATGCCAAAAGAAAAAAAAAAAAAAAAAAACTCTGTGCAAGCCATAGACAAGACCTAACTATGTAGAGTAAAAGTAAATATATAGTAAAAAACACGCTTGCTGAAATTCAAACTGTATGCTTAAAAGTTATACCTCGGGGCGCCTGGGTGGCTCAGTTGGCAGGGCATCCAGCTTCAGCTCAGGTCATGATCTCATGGTTCATGAGTTCAAGCCCCGCATCAGGCTCTGTACTGACAGCTCCAAGCCTGGAGCCTGCTTCGGATTCTGTGTCTCCCTGTCTCTCTGCCCCTCCCCCACTTGCACTCTGTCTCTGTCTTTCATAAACAAATAAATGTAAAAAAAAAAAAGTTAAAAAAAAGTTATGTCTCAAAAGGGTTAATTTTATTTTTTTTATTTTTTCTTTTTTTATTTTTTTCCACTTGTTTAATTCTACCATTTTTTTTCTTTTTTTTTTTTATTATGAAGTTTATTGTCAAATTGGTTTCCATACAACATCCAGTGCTCATCCCAACAGGTGCCCTCAATACCCATCACCCACCCCCTCCCACCCCCCATAAACCTTCAGTTTGTTCTCAGTTTTTAGGAGTCTTTTATGTTTTGGTTCCCTCCCTCTATAACCATTTTTTTTCTCCCCCTCCCCCATGGTCTTCTGTTAAGTTTCTCAGGATCCACATAAGAGTGAAAACATATGGTAACTGTCTTTCTCTGTATGACTTATTTCACTTAGCATAACACTCTCCAGTTCCATCCACGTTGCTACAAAAGGCCATATTTCATTCTTTCTCATTGCCACATAGCATTCCATTGTGTATATAAACCACAATTTCTTTATCCATTCGTCAGTTGATGGACATTTAGGCTCTTTCCACAATTTGGCTATTGTTGAGAGTGCTGCTATAAACATTGGGGTACAAGTGCCCCTATGCATCAGTACTCCTGTATCCCTTGGGTAAATTCCTAGCAGTGCTACTGCTGGGTCATAGGGTAGGTCTTCAATATGGTTAATTTTAAAAGAATAAAATAGGGGGTGCCTGGGTGGCTCAGTCGGTTGAGCATCTGACTCTTGATTTCAGCTAAGGTCATGATCTCATGGTTCATGAGTACAAGCCTTGTGTTGGGCTCTGTGCTGACAGTATGGAGCCTGCTTGGGATTCTCTGTCTCCCTCTCTCTCTCTTCAAAATATGTTCTTTTGA
Organism: Prionailurus bengalensis; assembly: GCF_016509475.1. Classification (NCBI taxonomy): domain Eukaryota; kingdom Metazoa; phylum Chordata; class Mammalia; order Carnivora; family Felidae; genus Prionailurus; species Prionailurus bengalensis. The sequence continues at coordinate 43,574,147 of NC_057354.1, read as the reverse complement.
TATTCTGTACTATGCTGTGATTAATCATGTGTAATTAAAAAAAAAGCTGGGAACAAAAATGGAACTTATTCTAGTACATAGTCAAGGTTCAGTAAGCCAAACCATCACAAAATTTGACCAAAAAAAATAGTAACCTCTCTGAGTATGCATGTTGCAAACTAGCATTTTTCTTTCTTGGCTTCAGAAGAATTATCCACGTGGATGGGTTTCTCTTTTTCTTTAGGGTACTGGAGAAAACAGTTGGATCATATCTCTGCTCACCTCAGGTCTTATGCTCAGAACAACCCTGAGTTCAGGGCTTTGATTGCAGAACCCAGAATGGGAAAGGTGGGTGAGCTCTGACTGGAATTTCCACGCCAGAGCATCGCATGGGGTCAGGCTGCAGTTCCCCTCCACTGACTTCACCTGAAATCGCACTTTGCTTGGCTCCTTTCCCTTTCCTGCCCTGCTTTCCACACTTCTTTACTGCCCTCCCCTACAAGCACGGCCTCAATAAATCACCTGTGCATGAACCTTGTCTCAGGGTCTGCTTCTGGGCACCTGACCTAAGCAAGGTAAAATAGTAAATTGTGAACCATCCATGCTTTTACATTCCACGTGCTATGGAGATTCTTGTGGTCAGAGCTAAAAGACCCAGAAGAGTTTAATCTAGCCAAATTGCACACTGAAATCCATTCTGTATTAGCAGTGGTAGTGATCATAACAGTTGCCGTTTAACGATGCACTCACTATGTACGTTATGTTCATTGATCTGTAGCGCTCATAACAAACCTACAAGGTAGGGATATTACCTTTGTGGCAGTTTTTAATAATGGCCACAAATTCTTTGATAGTTTTCCCTGCAAAGGGTGGAGTCCCTGTCCCCTGTGGACGGGTGGGAGGACTTATGGCAGTTGGGCTAATAACTGAGTGCAGTGGCAGTGATGCCATGGGACTCTCAGGGTGTGGTCCTCTTACTTGTCACACTCACTTTCAACACTCCTTCTTGGAGCCCAGCCACCCTGCTGTGAGAAGCCCAAGCCCCATGGCGTGGCCACGTGTAGGTGCACCGTCTGCAGCCCTAGCTGAACCCGGGCCTGGAGTCATCCTGGGTCAGGAGCCAGGCAGACGAGTGATGAGAGCCTGGGTCATTCCAGCCTCCAAACATGCAGCTACCTTCTAGCCATTTGAGTTTTCCCAGCTGAGGTGGCAGATGTGTCGAGACAAGACCATCTGTCCCCTCTGTGTCCTGTGGGAAGCCGCAAATTTAATAAAATGGTCGTTCAGTGCCACTAAGTTTGAGGTGGTTTTTTACACTGCAGTAGATAATCAGAACAAGCCTTATTTTTGACACCCAGGAAAACTGGCTCAAAGAGCTTTGGTGACCTGCCCAGGACTGCACTGTTGGGTCTTTTGGGGGATTCCAGATTTGAAGCCCCATGCTCTTTCTCTGGCATTATACCACCACTGTAAGAGACAGCTCTGTGAGAAGACCTCTTCTGTTTGTCAGAACACTAGAAGGAGTCTTAAGAAATCAGCCTGTTTGATCCTCTACCACCAAATTGGCCAACATTGAAACTATTTCATTGTCAAGTAGTGCTTAGTTTCCCTTGATAATGTTTTGGGGGTTTATTCATTCTCTCGCCTAATCCAGGGGTCTGCAAACTATAGCCTGTGGGGCAAATTAGGCCCATTACTCAGTTTTACAAATCGAGTTTTATTGGATCACGGCTGTACTAATTTGTTTACTTACTGTCCATGACTGCCTTTGTGCTACAATGGCAATGACCCACAAAACCTCAACTACTTACTATCTGATCCTTAAAGAATTTGTTGACCCCTGTTTGAGGGAAATTCCTCCTGCTGCTTACAGAGAAAGCTTGTCAACTATGATGCTTGGCTCTTGATTGACAAGGCCTGGCTCCTCCAGACACCCAGCTGATGACATCCAGCCAGGTGGCTTGATTAAACTTAATGTGTGTCTCTTGCAGAGAATATAAATTTGGCTCTTTCTTTCTTATCCATTCTGGCAGTGTCTGCTCTTTGATGGGAACATTAATTTCATTCATTTACAATTAGTGGAATTATAGCCAAAGCTGGATTTGTGTCTGCTGTTTTGCTACTTGTATTATATCTTACTTAGGTTTTGTTCCTTTGTTTCTCTTTTCCTGCCTTCTTTTGAGTTAATTAAATGTTTGGTTAAATTTACGGTTTAACATCTCAGGATTTCTTGACTGTTGCTCAGGACATTAAGTCCCACATGCATGGTTGTGAATTCTCTCTAACGGTTTTTTAAAAGCTTATCTCTGCTACTGTCCATGAAGATGGCTATGAAGTTAGCATCCAGCTGAATTACATTCAAGTATCAAACAAGGTGCGTAAGACTTTCAGAAGCTGTTCATTTGAAAATTGAGCTAGTAAATTGTAGCCTATAGTCTATTGAAATGCTTCTGGGTAACCCATGGAAGACATAAGTTTCAAATATTATTAAACTCAACTAAAGGCCAGTAATTTCATAGGATTAGGTAAATAACTGTGCTAAACCTCAGAGAAGTCAGGTTTCAGGCACATAAAGATGTAGTAAGAGTAGGAATTACTGTAGACCCTATCGGTCCTGTGGTTCTCAGGCTTTTTTATACTCACTGAACTCTGGTTGTGGATGAAAGACCAACAAAAATGTTTGCCTGTTTGTACTTTCACCTATTTCCCTATAATAAATAAGCCAAATTTTGTGGCTATGTCTCTCTTGATCTGCCTCCTTATATGGTGATTGCAACTTTGCTACAGAGCCTTTAATGTGTGGCGAACATTAATTGATTCATACTGGCAGCTTTAGTTTCATTGGGCAAAAAATCAGAATATACAAAAGAATAACGAATGGATTGAGAAGGTGGATGAAGAAGGCCAGGAAAAGCAGGGGAACTAGCATTTATCAGGCCCTGGCCATATGCCCAGCAGGGAGCTAGAAGTGTCTTTAAAATGAGGACAGACATACGGGCACTGCCTAACTCAGAGGCTGGGAGTGTGCAGTGGGCTGACACCCACAAAAGTGCTTTGAAGTCAAGTAAAGTGCTAAATGCCATATTTTCAGTTGTGTGGCCAGAGCAGAGCTTGGGTCAGAGAGGTACTTGAGGAGAAGGGGACTGAGGGACATGAGACGGAGAAGGGGCTGAGTGGTCACACATAAATTTTGGCTTTAGCCTGATCCACGAGGAGCTCTGAAATGTGAGTCACACCACGAAGTTGTCCCAACTGAGGCAAGAAAAGGAGGGCTGTAGCTTCTAGGGTAAGGCAGCACCCATCTCTGGAGGCAGTTGGCCAGAGAAGGGAGTCAGCTGTGAGCTGTTAGCAGCCAACCCAGCAGCTGGGAGGGGTATGCTGATCAGTTAGGGGTATGCTTTGGGTGGGCACCGAGAGCATATATAACGTGCTATCAAGTAGGAGTGGAGTAATTATCTTCGGGTTTAATATGTGTTTTTTCTTAACCTGTGTGTTCTAGTGTTGAGGAAGTAGCAGGTGGTTCCCTGTGGCGGGAGAGGCAACCAGGTGAGGGTGGGGCAGGATGCCACACTGTTGAATCGGTCCAGGTGGATATAGAATTCCAGGTCTGGACCATGTATCATCTATCCTAACTTTAGAGGCCTCCATTTTACCTCATTTTACTTTCACAGTATCCCTTTGGGGTAGGCCATAATATTTCCACTTTACAGGTGAGGAACCTGAGGTTCAGAGAAAGTAAGCAACTTGCTTCTTCCAAGGTCCCTAAACTAGTAAGTAATAGAACCAGGATTCAAACTCTGTGGCTCGAGTCTCCTCATGATGTCACCCTAATTCCAAGATACAGAAGGGTTTTAAGCAGGGAAAGGACACCAGTACTTACACAGTTTAGAAAGATGATTGGGGCAGCCACATGGAAAGTGGGCTGGCAGGAACCTGTTGGGATGCCCTTGGAGTGATCCTGGCATATGAAAAGGGGCTGTGGCTGTAACAACAGAGAAGAAGGGCTGCACTGAGGAGCCGTTTAAGAGGCAAAATGGACAAAACATTACAGGGAGGGGAGGAGGTGTCAGGAAGGATGTCCAGGTTCAAGCTTGACTGTGTAGCTAAAGCTGTCATTAACAAAGAGAGGAACAGGTTAACAGGGAGATTGTTCCTTCTGTGGGGACACAGCAGCCTTGTCATTCATGGTGACTAATTGTTTTCATTGTCCAGAACCTTTGCCTCAGCAAGGCTGTGGATTTCAGCAGCCACTTCCTGAGCAGTGTCACTGAGGGTGGTAATGGGCCATTTGGCAGCAGGTCCAGCCTGGGTGAGTTGTACCCTTATTGTGACTTTAAAACAATTGACCAGGAGCACATTGACCTGGCAAGGATGGCAGGGAATTGCTTATAATTTTCCAGCCCAATCATGCATCTCACTGTAATGTTCCAACCATTTTATTCTTCTGGTTTCTCTGAAGTCAGGGGTGAGATTTTTCAAGTCTTTCACAGGGCTTGGGGAGATAGGTTGGGGGGGGTGTTCTTTGGGGCCTATAAACTGTAGTCCCTTTTATTCCTTCCTTCCCACTCATCCTCTGGTCTTAGTCTGGGATGAATGGTTCCAGGAGTCCTTCTTGTGAGGTTCAATCAAGTAGAAATTTCTATAAAAGCCATTTTATTCTTCTGACCTCTTGAGGGGCACAATAGTAGGATAGTTCTATATTATATGTGGGGAGTGGCGGGGGGACATTGTTTTGGTCCTCAACTCTTTGTCATTCCAGTGAGCAACTACAGCCAGAGCACCTCCGATACCACTGAAAACGTCAAGAGGACAAAGAATTTCAAGACCAAAACATTTCAAGAAAAGGAGCAGCTCACAGTAAGTGTACTCCTTTGTCCTCACAGCTGTCTTCTTAGGCCTATCTGCTTAATGTTTTACTTTGAGATTTTTTAAATGGAGGAATACTTTTTCATTTTCTGTGCCTTTTTTGGGTGTATTTTTTATTTTATGGAATCCTTTAAAATATGTCAAGATTATTAATTAGAATTAAAGTTCTCATCAGTTTCCTGAATCACCTCTGTTTCCTCTGGGGTCAATTCTGTCTGTCCATCTTTCTCTGTCTTGTTTTTGGTTGGTCTCAAATATGTGATGATCTGTGGTTGCCAGGTCATGTTGACAAGTGAAGGGCTAGTTTGCGTAGTGCCAGTGCCTGTCCTGGGTGTGTGGGCCTGAGGTGCCTATGGGGGGGGATGGACGTGCTGTCTCCCTGGAGAGTGTTTGGGCAGAACACAAAAGAATGCCTTGGGGTCCCCTAAGTTGCCTTCCCCCTAGAGGTGAGTCTGTGCTGTGAAGGGCTCTAGAGTGTTTCATTCCTGGATGGGGCTCTTTTTATTTCCTTGCTCTCCTTCCATCTGTGTTGTCATAGAGGTCTGGGCTCTGGCCTTCCTGGGCCCAGTACTCCCAGGAGAACTCTTTGTTAGGCAAATAATGAACTCTCTGGAAAATAGTTATCAGGGTTTAAGCAGAGAGCACAGGAGAGAGGGGAGGACGTCACCCAGCTCAGCCCTTCCCTAAAATGCTCATGAATCCAGCCTGCACCCAACACCTGCCCTCCTTGTTGATTAACTCAGCTTCTTCAGGGCTTCCTGGAGGAAACACACTCATATCTCTGGTGTCTTCAACTGCTTTTTCTTTGCTTTGATTTCCCTCTCAGTCAGATTCCACCTACTTTCAATCTTTGGAATTTCTCACGATTCCTGATCCACTGATGGCACTCTTCCAGTTTCCCACAGCTGTTAGAGTTTTGTTCTTCAAAAATATAGAGCATTAACATTTTAACGGGAGCTTTGGAGAAAGGGACAGTGGGTGCCCTTGTTCAGTCCACCACCTTGCCTTTCATTTATTTGGTCCTCTTTGGCTGCAGTAGGAGGACAGATGTGCTTAGCAACAAACCCAAAGCCTGGGTCTCCACCAAGATGGAGATGGGCACAAGTCAGTTCTTCCTTCCACTTTTCGTGAAGCCAAGCCCTCAGGGAATCCTCAGGGGTGCACATACTGGCGCCCAGATTGTTATCATGAGTTCTACAAAGGCAGGTGATTTCTCGCCTCAACTTGTTTTTTTCCACTACATGCTTTACATGTCATAAACACCAATAAATGTGGGAAGAAGACCTTAGAATTGTATTAACTTTTTAAAAAAATCTATTTCCCCCTGGCCTTGACTTATTTACTTATTTAATTTATTATTTTTTAATTTTTTAATGTTTATTTATTTTTGAGAGAGAGACAGAGTGTGAGCAGGGGAGGAGCAGAGAGGGGGACACATAATATGAAGCAGGCCCCGGACTCTGAGCTGTCAGCACAGAGCCCAACACGGGGCTTAAACTCACAGACTGTGAGATTATGACCTGAGCTGAAGTCAGACACCTAACCGACTGAGGCACCTAGGCTCCCCATTTACTTATTTTATTTAAATCCAAGTTAACATATAGCATAAGAATGATTTCAAGAATAGAATTTAGTGATTCATCACTTACTTATAACACACAGTGCTCATCCCAGTAAGTGCCCTCTTTAATATCCATTGCCCACTTAGCCTGTCCCCCCACCCAAGACCTAATAAGCAAACTTCAGTTTGTTCTCTGTATTTAAGAGTCTTTTGTGGTTTGTCTAACTCTCTGTTTTTATCTTATTTTTTTTGCTTCCCTTCCCCTGTGTTCATCTGTTGTGTTTCTTAAATTCCACATATAAGTGAAATCATATGATATTGTCTTTCTCTGACTTATTTTGCTTAGCATAATACACTCTAGATCGATCCACATTGTTGCAAAAGGCAAGATTTAATTCTTTTTGATTGCCAAGTAATATTCCATTATATAGATATACCACATCTTCTTTATCCGTTCATCAGTCAATGGACATTTGCTTACTTTTTCCATACTTTTACTTACTCTTTCCATACTTTTGCTATTGTCAATAGTGCTGCTATAAACGCTGGGGTGCATGTGCCCCTTTGAATCAGCATTTTTATATCCTTTGGGTAAATACCTAGTAGTGCAATTGCTGGGTCATAGTTCTAGTTTTAATTTTTTGAGGAACCTCCATACTGTTTTCCAATTTGCATTCCCACCAGCAGTGCAAGAGGGTTTGTCTTTTTTTTTTTTTTTAAGGGTTCTTCTTTCTCTGCATTGTCACCAACATCTGTAGTTGCCTGAATTGTTAATTTTAGCCATAGAACTATATTAACTTGTATTGCTTATGATTCCTTATACTCTTGGCCTTCTCCCAGTTTAAGTATAAAGTTCCATAAACTTTAACAGTTTTCGAGACTCCACCTGCTTATTTTATGTGTGACCTGAATCCCCCATTGTTATGTGCCTTTATTTTCTCATTTGTATTTAGGGGATAAGTATAAGAAAATAATAACAGCATTCAGTGGTTCACTCATTCAGCAGTTATTTTGAGCACACATGCACCAGGCACAGTTTTTGGTGGTAAAAATAAATTGTGAACAAAAGATATAAAAGTCTCAGACCTCATGAGGTTGACATTCAAGTGCATTCTAGTATAGTTTTCCATAAGGAATGGAATTCAGCCAGAACAAGTGTGTCCCCCAAGACTGCCAGGGGTTTTCACTTGTTAGAGTACATTGTTCCAAGCTAATCACTCTAGAATGGGGGCAGAGGGGACATAGCCTGAACCCGGCATCTTCTCCTGAAAGGCTCAGAGGCTTGACCAATGCCCTCATCTCTGACTTCCCAGAGAGCCAGGAGGGGGGTAGATATTATTTTCACTATGCATACAGGAAACTGGGAGCCCCAGAACCATCCCAAGTCACCCTCAGATCCATTGATAGAAACACACTGAAAGTAATGTCTCCAGCTTTCTAGACTGCCTCTTCAACCTTGTGGCAGCCAGCATTTGAAATCCTTTATATAAAGATTGTATATAATGATGAATTTCATCATATTTTGAAAATAGAGAAAAGATAATAAACTCTTCAGATTTCTGATGATAAGTGAGAGCTTTTAACCCCCAAACAAGAGTTGACTTTATTGGTTCACTCATGTGTCGGGTAAGTGTGTTTTCTGGATAGTCATACTTAGGCTGATTCTGAACACCTTATATAGCATGCAGGGTGAATTGTAGGATTCACCCATTTGCTTTTCCTAGGAATATTTGTTTTCCTTTGTAATAAAACTAGTGTGGGGTTTCTGGGTTTTTGTGAGGTTTCTCATTGCATCCCTGTCCTTAATAAATATAAAACAATGTCCCCAAATATAAAACCTTTCCCAAGACAAGGTTTCAGAGACCAGCAAGCTTTACATTAGCTGGGTTTATTTGTGTTGCTGGCTGTCAAAGATCACACACACGCACTCACAGACACACATGTATGCACTTGCTCACACTCGCCTGTCCCTGGGACTCAGAACTTAACCTTGGAGAGGAGGCATTTGCCTTGAGGGTTGAGTTCACACAAGTGGGGCAGCAATATTTTGTGGTGGTGGAAATGACCGTGTTGTATAATCCTACAGCCTGAAAACAGGCTCCTGCTGAAGGAAGTGGGACCGACAGGGGAAGGAAGAGTCTCTGTGATTGAACAGCTGCTCGATGAGGTGAGTACATCCCAAAGAAATCTCTCTGAGGATTTCAGCCTCGTGTTTCACCTGTGTCTCTTTCATGTGGAAGTCTTGTTCAGTACTGGGATCATCACAGGGCCATTTCATTTTAAACTGGAAGTGGACTAACTGGCCAGTCCAGAACTTTACATTAATTGTTATTGGTTGCTAGTTTTTAGAGCAGAGAAAATATACCGAAAAGTCATATGAGCCCAAATAATGTGCACAAAGGTGGACAGAATCCCTGGTCTGTGACCCCATGTGACCTTCATGTTTCCTAAAGAAGCAAAGTTGTCTGGGTGCCTGCCTTCCTGATGAGGACAGCACAAGTTCTATGGCACCATGGCCCGCAGCTCTGTTATAGGTCAGATCTTAGGTTTCCTGATGTTCCTTTCTTTTGATGGAAAGCTTATTTGTTACACTTCATAGGACGACAGGTGGATGCTACTGAGAGCAGGGCTTTGTGGCAAGTTTGTCCTTTTCCTTATGTTGCAGGGAGCAGATCCCAACTGCAGGGACAGTGAGGAGCGACCCCTTATAACCATGGCTGTTGTGAATAAGCACCATGAAGCAATTCCGGTTCTTGTGCAGAGAGGAGCAGACACCGAGCAGCGGTGGGGACCGTAAGTAAGACACAGTAAAAGGGCAGCCCTGGCAATGTCGCAGCCAGCTGTGACTTTGCACGTGTGCCCTGTTCAATTTGAACCAGTCAGGAACCATTTTAAAACCCATCTGGGCCTTAATCAGAGACTTACCTGCTTCTATTTCCCAAATCTAGGGAAAACAAAGATTTTTAAATGGACTATTGGATTGCCTGATTTTTTGTAGCTTTTATAAAGGATAAATTTTGTTAACTCATGAATTTATACTGTTGTGGGGCCGGCAAATCCTTTGCCCTTGGGATGTCAGGTGACATTTTCATCATGATCTGAGCTGTTGACATCCATAAGAGAGGAGTGGCCCCAGTGTATTCCCTGTGGAAATGTACCCATGAAATTACTGCAGAAAGAAAACCTTATCCGTCTGTCTCTGGATGCTGACACCCTGGGGGCGAGCCTGCACATGAGAGTTCACCACATGATTTGATGAAGCAGGAGGACGATACCAAGTCCTGTTGGGTGCTTCTGTCATTTCCCTAGTCTCAGGGCTGTCCTGCCTCTTGACTTCTCCCAGCTTCGTGATTCTGTTGTTCTCTTGCAAATTACAGCAAAACCTGGGATAGTGAATAACTTGTTCTGCAAGTGTGCCGCAACATGAGCAAACATTTCTTATAAATTTTAACTTGATAAACTAGTGATGTCTTATGATACGAGTAGTACATGATGCCAGATGTCACATGATCACAACTGAGTTAATGGTTCTTGAAATTCACTTTGATATACAAATACTTTGGATAACAAGCATGTTTCTGGAACGAATTATGGTCACAAACCAAGATTTTACTGTACTTTGGAAAGGTGGGGTGGAATGTTCCTTGAGGACGGGTTCCATATGTTAATTGCTTATATCCTGCCAAACAAGTTGCCATACTAGAAGTTCTCCAGGGGTCCTGCAGATATCTGACACTGCTGCCCCCTGAGTTATTTCTGAGACCAGATTGAGGCCCCGTCAGAGCATCATGCAGCCAGCACAGGGGTCTAAGAGTTAAATAGCTTTGCTTCTGGCTTTCTCTGTCTCAAAATTTCCTCTAGTGTTTTTATTAAAAATATATCCCTGTTGGGGCACCTGGGTGGCTCAGTTGGTGGAGTGTCTGACTTCGGCTCAGGTCATGATCTCGCAGTTTGTGGGTTCGAGCCCCGCATCGGGCTCTGTGCTGACAGCTCAGAGCCTGGAGCCTGCTTTGGATTCTGTGTCTCCCTCTCTTTCTGCACCTCTCCTGCTTGCACTCTGTCTCTCTCTCAAAAATAAACAAACATTAAAAAATTGTTTAAAAAATATATATCCCTGGGGCACCTGGGTGGCTCAGTCGGTTAAGCGTCCAACTTCAGCTCAGGTCACAATCTCGCGGTCCGTGAGTTCGAGCCCCGCATCGGGCTCTGGGCTGATGGCTCAGAGCCTAGAGCCTGCTTCCGATTCTGTGTCTCTCTCTCTCTCTGCCCCTCCCCCGTTCATGCTGTGTCTCTCTCTGTCTCAAAAATAAATAAACGTTAAAAAAAATTTTTTTTTAAATATATATATCCCTGTTAATTTTTCTATGTGTGCTTTTATAAGTTCTGCCCAATAGGACAGCTATATCAAGACATGACCCCCTTTTTAGCAGAATGTTTGGCACACTTGCTATACATATTTAGTGGCTGGCATTTACTTGCTCACCTTTTCAGGATTCACATTCTTCATACTTTGTCAGCTTCTTCATTTACCCACACTCATTATTCATAAAAATAATGTCACCTTGTTAAGGTATACTTTATATTTGCACAAATCAGATAAGCTTTTCTTGGAGCACTTATGTATAATGTATGTGGTTGATACAAAATCTCTTAAGCAGATTTTGAATTGATGCTTATGTATAAGGTGTCCTAGCTTTATGAAAAGTCCAGCTGAGAGGAAGAAACTACTCTGGACACGGAACAGATTACCTGTTTTTCCTTGGTGTTCCTCAGTTTCCATTCGTGCTTCATTACCATTCTATAAATCAACATTCATCCACACGCAATCCCGTTGCGTCGCTACTAACTTTCTGCTCGTACCATCTGTCTGAACAGTGTGTGATAGCCCGTTGTCTCTCCCACTGCATTAGCCCGGTTAGCAGAGTTTAGCTCCATGGAGGGGGAGGGAGGAAAGCCAGACCAGAAGCCCTCCCTCAAAATAGAGCACAGAGATCTCTTCTTCCATTTTAGTTTATGCCAATAGAAGAAAGCAGATTTTTCCACCAGGAGCCAACTCTGTAAATCTGGTTTGTAGTTGTTAGTTCTAAGTGTTGAGACCTGGGTCAGCCTGGCTTCTGCCCCACAGCTGGACCTCTATAGATCCAGGAACATGACCTCAAAGCTCCAACCATTCTACTGCTCTTCATGCACAAGCCATGGAGAGATCTGGCTTTCCTGTAAAAGAGGCTCAGTGAGTTGTTCCTTAGCAAACAAGGATTAGAAAGCTCTTCCCCACCCCCTCCCCCGACCCCCACCCTTACCCCTGCCCCAAGCTTGTTTGGCTAGGGGAAAGAAGCAGTCAAGGTAGTCTCTATGCAAAGTAACTCCTGTCAGGTAGCTCAGTGGGTAGCAGAAAGCCCCGCCTTAGTGTTTCTGTTTCCAATGTTTGTATCTTTCCTACCAGAATACACTCATATTCAACCCAAAGGGATAGCTAAGGCGAAGTACGCATTCTTCACCAAAGCTGATACCTCTTATGGGCAGATTTCACAAACACAGATTCAAGGTCTCACTAGGAGAGGGGCAAAGCAAAGTGCCATTTGCTTTTGGACAACAGCTGCCCTCCTTCACTGGCAGCTTCAAACATTTCATCCCTTAGCTCTGCCCCACTAGCCAGGAGGGACAAATGTAACCATCAGTCTGTTTCTTAGAGCTTCAACTGAGGAGATTTATTCTATTAGGTAATTCACAATTTACAAAGAAAGAATGTGCCTTCATCCTCCCTGATACTTCGATTTGAATAAACAGTTTGAGTTGTTTGTGCATTAATAGTAAAGTTTCTGTAAAGTACAAATTCACAGGGGGCGCCTGGATGGCTCAATTGGTTAAGCATCTGACTTCGGCTTAGGTCATGATCTTGCAGTTCGTGGGTTCCAGCCGCACATGGGGCTCTGTGCTGACACCTAAGAGCCTGGAGCCTGCTTCAGATTCTGTGTCTCCCTGTCTCTCTGCCTCTCACCTGCTTGTATTCTGTCTGTCTCTCTCTCTCTAAAAAAATAAACATTAAAAAGAACTTAAAGTACAAATTCACAGAACATCATACTGTACCTGTTGTACAAAACACGTTCTAGAAGGTCTGGTAATATAGTACCAAGCTGTTCAGAGGAACAGATTTGTAGGGTATCACCTCTACTCTGAAGCATGGGGTCCTGATAAGAGGGTATTCCATCAAGTGCCATTGCCATGTTGGAGTTGCGTTGTTTGAGGGGCGGTGTACAAAGTTAGAGTTGGCAGTCACAATTCATTACTTTCAAAAACTGAACCGTGGTTACACAGAAAATCTAACCACGGCACCCCCTCCCCACCTAGTAAATGGAATGCACGTTCTCTCAGTTGAGAGGGAGTCACGAAGGAAGAAGATCATACGTCTTCTCAGGAGATATGGCAACTCCATGAATGTATGCAGGTTCCAATGGTAAATGCCATATAAAGACCCAAGGAGGGGTGCCTGGGTGGCGCAATCGGTTAAGCGTCCGACTTCAGCCAGGTCACGATCTCACGGTCCGTGAGTTCGAGCCCCACATCAGGCTCTGGGCTGATGGCTCAGAGCCTGGAGCCTGTTTCCGATTCTGTGTCTCCCTCTCTCTCTGCCCCTCCCCCGTTCATGCTGTCTCTCTCTGTCCCCCCAAAAATAAATAAACGTTGAAAAAAAAATTTTTTTAAAAATAAAGACCCAAGGAACTTGAGTGGTGAAGTGACCAACAGTTGAGCCCTAAACTACCAGGGAGAAAGGAAAGATGAAAGATAAGGAGGGGGTCAGTGTCATTGGTGTGACTGAGACATCCGTTGTCCGTGTGCCCATAGCATCCTGCATTGCAACTGCTTTAGCAGGATGATTTTCTTCCCCCCAAACAGGCTCCGAAATACAGCTCTTCATGAAGCGACCCTCCTTGGCCTGGCGGGAAGGGAGTGCGTCGCTGCTTTACTGCGGTATGTTCCCGGCCTCTGGGGGAGACTTCTGAGGGCCACAGCGATCCCCCTGCTGACTATGATGATTTCAGAAGGCCCCAGTTCCTGAACAGTTAACTCTGTGAATGGGGGCCACCATCCCACTGTGGGTCCCCAGCACTGAGGGCTTCTAAAAGCACAACGAAAATACCCACACACCCACCCAACACACTTGGTTGTAGGACTTTGATGCAATGGGAGCCAATGGCCAGGATTGGCAATTGAACGTGTTGAAATCACAGAGCCCCTCAAAAGGTCTCAGGGTAGAGCCACCCTTGAGAGTGAGAGTCATGGTGGCCTCTTGAGGACGGGTGTAGGAAGGTCGGTCTGGGAGTCTCCCAGACCGGCCTCTGTGTCAGGGAAGAGCCATCCTTGAGTTCAAGCATTCTGTTCATGCCTGAGTGCCTCTATTCATGCCTGTTTCCTTGGCAGATGCAATGCAGGCATCCAAAAGAAGAACACGAATGGCCAGACAGCATATGACCTGGCTCTGAAAACTGGGGATGAGGTCATCACCTCACTCTTTGCTGCTAAGCTCGGCCTGGATGACTCTTAGACCCAAGAGCCTGCGCGGGACCTGATTTCAAGAAACCATCCAGCTCTAGCTGTTCTTTGTTTCTTTCTGAGATGTGTTATTTGTGGTTTGGAAATTGAGGTTGAGAGGAACGCATAAGATTTTTTTTTTTTTAATATGACAGTGTAAGCCACCATGTGGGCATTTCCCAATATGCTCTGGATGGTGACGAATTTAACATATGTTTTTTAAAGGGTCTGTTGCTGCTTATTTTGGAATTTTCTTTAAAATTTATTTTTCAATAGATAATTGCACATGGTTCAAAGCTAAACAGTTTGAAGTGTTAAGTAGTAAAAACTCTGCCATCCCTGTCCCACAGCCACCCACGTCCCCTCCTCAGAGGCTCCAATGATACCAGTGTCATCTGCGTCTTTCCAGAAATAGTAGAGGATTATATAAGCACATGTGCGTAATATATGCATATGTACATATAGGGTATGTATAAAATACAAATACAGAGAACAGATATATTCTTTCTCCTCTTTTAAGACAAGTACTAGCAAACTACACACCCGTCTGATGTTTTATATCTTGTTCTATTCCTTAATATCTCTTGTAGGTGGTTCCAAATTAGTACATTAAGATTAACTTTATCTAAAGACTTTCATTTCTAATGTGAAATATTCCTATTGTTGTGGTTTGTTCTCCGGTTGACAAACAAGCTTTGAATAAGCCCATGTGCAGGAATGTGCAATTTTGACTCACTCATTTTTTCAGACTGTTATTTCAGTCTTTGGGTGATAACGCTGCAATCGTGGAGTACCTAAATAGTTCCTGTTAAACTATGTTGACAGAGTATCTGTTAGTTTAGAATGAGTAATTCAGCACAATAAATAATAGACCTGGTTGAGTGGTTGCTGTTATCACTACCTGCACTTCCTTTCCCGAGATGGTGACTGCGGGAGGACAGGCGCAGAGTCTCTGGGAGCGAAGCCCCCGCATGGGGTTTGGGGGCACCAGCACTGGCTCTCCCCTGTCCGACTCGGCTGGCCGTCTTTGCTGTGGGGGCCACTGCAAGGTAACCAGTGTCCTGAGAGACCCGCGGAGCATGGTCAGGTGGTTGGATGTCAGGGCTGGTTTGCACTGTCAACCTGGCTGTATGATACAACCTTTCCCAGACTTCTCTGCCTTTATGGTTCAGCTCAGGGTTGGCTGCAAGAGTCACTGCACCAGGTTCCAGATTCCCAAGGTGGAAGTGAAGCCGCAGCCATCACACTAGGAGGGTGGGTTAGGGCTCCAGACGCTGCCACAGCTCACACCCTACAGGCTCTGGAATCAATCCTGCAGGAGGAGGGTACAGAGTTCAAGACTATTTTCCCCAGAGCTCAGGGAGCAGGGAAGGCCCGGAGGACCCGTGGGTTCCAGAAACAATCCTCTTAGAGCTCTCAGGGGTCACTTTCATACCCTGAGCACAGGATCCACATCTCTACTGTTCCTTGGGCTTCCACACTTCCTAGGGGAGGGTCCTGCCCTCTACCCGAGCAGCAAAGCACAAACCTGACCTCTCATGCCTTTCACTAAAGCCCACTCACAACCTAAGTTACCCTTGAGTTTCACTGCTTCAGAATCAAACCTCATTTACAAAGTGAACAGGTGGCTGAAGATTCAAGAACATAGTTTCAAATCCAGGAACTTTCTGATAAAATCCTATAGGGTTATGTAAAACATTACATAAACATTGAACAACATGTTTTTGGGAAAAATAAAGTGAAACACCTGTTTCAGGCAGGGCCTTTCTGATTTCAAAATTCATGTTATTTCTTGTCCTTTGTGAAGTTTTTGTTTTTTCCTCGTGCCACTGTATCAGGGCTTGATACGGGAGAACCGCCATAGTGACGCTGAGTGAGGGGTTATTAAAGGAACCGGGCCGCAGCAGTCACGGGGGTGAGTGAG
This sequence comes from Prionailurus bengalensis, assembly GCF_016509475.1. Taxonomy (NCBI): domain Eukaryota; kingdom Metazoa; phylum Chordata; class Mammalia; order Carnivora; family Felidae; genus Prionailurus; species Prionailurus bengalensis. The sequence continues at coordinate 43,558,287 of NC_057354.1, read as the reverse complement.
GCTGGTCCTGCGTGGGCCTGGAGCCGCCGTAGCTCAGCAGGGCTGCAGCGCGAAAGGAAAGGTGGGCTCCAAGTGGGATGAACGAGGACAGACTGGAGCCCACAGGCCCAGTCCTCCTCCTCTCTCCTCTTGGTCACCGGCGGCTTGCAGCAGCTGCTGGCGCCCTTCAGCAGGGAGCTAGCTCCAGGTGTCCCAGGCTGGACTCTCCAGGAGCAGACCTGAGATGCTGAGGGACGAGAGACAGAGGAGAACACATGTTCATAGGGCATCAGCGTTTGCAGAAGGAAGAAGGAGGTGGTGCAGCAGAAGTCACCCCAGATGCAGCCCCCGCAAGCTGCAGCTGACTGTGGGTTGGGGTGCTGGAGAGGAGGATTGCCCGTCATCCCGCTGTGCCTGGACAGCTGTAGCTCAGTCGCTGGTTGACAGCTGTCCCAGGAAAGCTGTGACTTCAGGCCAGGAAGCTCTCTGAAGTTGCTAATGGCTGGGGGCGGCCTGCTGCCCTGTCTGCTGCTTGCACTCCCTACCCCCAGGTGGTCAGCCCTGCCTTCGGGCCACGTGGATGGTGCATCTCCGTGTGTTCCGTGTGTTCCGTGGAACTGCCCTTCCCATCCTGGCTGCTGGAAGGAGGTCTGGCGGGAGCTGTCCGCATGCACCAGCAAGCCTGCCCTGGGGATGCGAGGGAGGGCAGCAGTGACCCTGATCGCAGAGCCCCCACCCTGCAGGCTCAGCTTAGGCCCGGTGGTTGGTGTTCAGGGTGCTGCTGGGCCCCAGATGGGGTGAAAATCAGCTCACTGTCCGTTGGTTGGTGGCTCAGGTCACTGTGACCTTCCTACATCTGGACCCACTTCCAACAACTCCCAAGGCCCAGCCACTCCTGTTGGAGGACCTGTCCTTGCTTTGTGGCTTTGTCCCCACATCCCACAAGGCTCCAGTGGCCTGGAGTTTACCATTACCCTCCTTACCATCAAGGTGAATGAATTCCCATGTGTTTATCGACCAATTTTCCTTGTTGATTTGGAGAGGTGATTTATATCCTCTAGAATCAGAGTGTAATTCTAGACTCTAGAGCAGCGGTATCAAATGGAAATACAACGCTGGCCACATAAATGTTTTCTAGCAGCCAAATTTAGTTTCCGCTGATTCCTAACTTACTACAATTTGTAATGGAATGAAAACTGCATGGGGCACCTGGGTGGCTCAGTCGGTTGAGCAACCGACTCTTGGTTTTGGCTCAGGTCATGATCCTGGAGTCTTGGGATTGAGCCCCGTGTCAGGCTCCGTGCTAGCTTAAGATTCCCCACCTCTCTCCCTCTGCTCCTCTCCCCACCTGTGCTCTCTCTCTCTCTCTAAAAACAAACAAACAAGCAAAACGAAAACACTGTATGTTAATGATTTTCAGCATCCACTAAAATAAAATTTTTCCCATGAGTAACATTGATAGTATGTTTTTGAATCAAGCCTTCATTGCTGAGATGAATATAATACATTCTTACTGAATTCCACTCCTGGATTTTATTTGCTAACAATCTGCTTGTTATTAAATGAAAGTGACCTCCATTTATTTTTGTTATTTGTTTTGGAACCAAAATAATGCTAGACTCACAATGTTACAGCCTTCCGGTTTTTTTCTCAGTACTTTAGAGAGGTTTATGAAACACAGGACTGAATTATTTTGTGCAGATATGATAGAAGGCTTTCAGTATAACTCAGGGCTTTATGATTTTCAGTCCTAAATCTTTGTCCTCTGTAACAGGGCTCACGCCAAGAAGCAGAACTAGTAGGAGATGTGTGTCTAGAGACTTGTCACAAGACACGGGCTTAGGTGGTTGTTGGTGCTGACTGGGCAAGTCCAAAGTCTCAGCGTGGGTGTCCGGAAGGGCGGCCTACAGCTGTGGCCTTCTTCAGGGAGGTCTTCGTTTTCTACTTCAGGTCTTTCAACTGAATCAGGCCAACCCAGACCTGCTAGGATGATCTCCCTTTCTTCAAGTCAGCTGACCATGAACTTTAATCACACTGCAAATACCTTCCCAGCAACACCTGAATTAGCACATGAGTGAGGGCTGGAGCTCAGGCAAGTCGACACATTAAAAGAAGCCCATCGCAGCCTCCATCACAGTGTCATCGATTATTTCTTCTTTTTTTCTACCCCCACTTGAATAAAATCGGTAATACACACATGTGCATCTTGTTTCCCTTTTTGTATAAGGCTATACATTTTTTTCTGCCAGTTGCATGGGTTTTGGGGTCATAAGATTTTCATTATCCTTCTTTTTTGTTTTTATATTTAGATTTGGTTGTTAACCCCTCCTTTGGCCGCCACTATTTCAATAGGTGTGGAAGTGGAGCCGCTCGCAGCGGCAAGAGCCTCCCCTCTGCAAAATGCCGGAGTAGTGAGGGTTACCCAGAGCTTCACTGTTCTTTCAGGCAAGGCTGAACCCCCCTCTCCCCACTCCGCCCCACCTAGTCCCCAAACGTGACCTCTGAGAAGGACCAGAGTGACCTAAAATTCAAGTCTGCTTCACTGTCAGACCACTAACCCACCGCTGGGACCTCTCCTGGGGGAGGGGAGAGGAGGGAAGGGGGAGGGGAGGGGAGGGGAGGGGAGAGGAGGGGAATGGAGGGTTACTTCAAAGGAGGTAGCCTGGAATTAGACAGAGTTCAGCTCATTCATGAATCACTTTGACTTTTAACACTTAGCAGGTATGATTTCAATACTTATTATTTATTGTAATTTTTATATAAATGGCAGTTTCCAGGCCCCTGATCTGGGGTCCCCACGTTTCCAGCTGGGTGGTAATAAATGGCTCAGTTTTTAGATGAATTACTCCCAATGCATTTGGAGCCTCAGAAATCCTACTTCTCACCCAAGCTCTGAACACAAGAAATTTTATTCTTTTCTACCCCAAACCCTTCCCCCACTTTATCCTTCATCTGCTCAGTAGAGACATCCTTTTCTCCATCAAATGGAAGAAGGGAAAGAGGCAATCCTTGGGAGTAGTTCCCAAACCATTTCTGATTTTGGCAGTAGAGAGAGGTGTTCTCAAATATAATTTTCTTCCTTCCTTTTTTTTTTTTTTACTGTTTATTTTATTTTTGAAAGAGAGTAAGAGAGAGAGAGTGAGAGTGGAGGAGGGGCAGAGAGAGAGAGACACAGAATCAGAAGCAGCTCCAGGCTCTGAGCTGTGAGCACAGAGCTGGATGCGGGGCTAGAACTCACGAACTGTGAGATCATGACCTGAGCTGAAGTCGGATGCTTAACCGACTGAGCCACCCAGGTGCCCTTCAAATACAATATTCTGTAAAATGTCTACTATTAGGCTTAACTCACATTCTCAGCCCCCACTATTGTGGGTGCTTTTCTTATTTTTTCTTGTTCCTCCTCAGATCCCCTTTCCTACTTTCTCCAAGCATGGAAAAAGAAACTGGTAAAATCTGGTCAATTCTTTTCTCTGCTGAGCAAGTAGTTGTTTGGAATGGGTTACCCTTAGAGGAACATTCACGCCTTTTCCTTTGCCAAGTGTATTCTGTTCCTCAGTTGTTTTCTTTTCAAATTTGGGGAGGTATTAGAGATTTTTAGCATTTGACCTTTCAACCCCTTCCTTTAGGATGCTTTGATGAGGGAGATGTTAGCTTCATGGAGTATGAGACACATAACTTCTAGAAACTTCTATCTCTGAACACCCCTTCCTCTAAAATTTGAATAGTGTGGGCATTATATGTGTTTTTACTTATTTGCTTTAATTTTATTGGGTTTAGAGAGGGCTTGCTCTGAGCTAGTGTAATACTACCATCTTACCTCAGCAGCCCTATTTACTCAGAAATTCTAGATTCTTCACCACTGCTCCAGCCAACATTTCCACCAGAGCACCCATCGCTCTGAGATCTACCACTGCAGCAAAGTCACCATCTGCTATTTCTCTCTCTTGACCAAGGGCTTGGTAAATATTTAAGTATATTAGATTTTTATTGCTGCGTAACTGATTATTCCAAAGCTTAGTAGCTTAAAAATAATAAAACCTTACTATCTGACTGTTTCTGTGGGTTAAGAATTTAGAAGCAGCTGAGCTGGGTGGTTCTGATTTGGGGTCTTTCATCTGAAAGCTTGGCTGGGGCCATGCCTCTGGATGGCTCGCTCACACACTGCTGGTTTTGTGGTGAGGCCATCCTTCCTGGTGTGGGCCTCTCCATGGGCTGCTTGAGTGACCTCACAACATGGTGGCCTGCTTTCCTTCAAGTGAGCAATCCAAGAGAGAGCAAGGTGGAAGACCCTTGTCTTTGATCCCCTACAATGGGGATTACACCCCATCAGTGCCACTTCTTCCTACCATGGCCAGCTCTATTCAGTGCGAGAGTCAACCACAAAGATAATAACAGGAGGCAAGGATCATGAGGGGGCCGTTTGGGAAGTTGGTTGCTTCCGTGAATAAATAAGTAGAATGAATTGATGAGAGTCACTAATAGATTTTCTAGAAAATAAGGGTTTCTCTTTCCCTCTCCCTCTCTCTGTCCCTCCCTTACTCATACGTGTGCATGCTCTCTCTCAAAATAAATAAATAAGCTTAAAGAAAATGAAATTTAATTTGGGACACGTGGGTAGCTCAGTCGGTTAAGTGTCCAACTCTTGATTTCAGCTCAGGTCACAGTCTCATTGTAGTGTGATTGAGCCCTGCGTCGGGCTCTGTGCTGGGCATGGATCCTCCTTGGGATTCTCTCCCTCCTTCTCCCTCTGCCCCTCTCTTGCTCATGCTTGCTCACTTTCTCTCTAAATAAATAATTTTAAAAAAGGAATTTAATTTAATTCAAGTTAACTTACCTGACTCCCCTCTTCTCTTTCCATTTTTCCATGATCAGTGTTATCTTTAGATGGTAATCAGAAAAAAAAAAATCACAGATGCCACTGAGCACCCAAGTGCTCTCCCATCTCAGACTGTCTCTGAGGACAATTTGCTTCTCACCAAGACAAGAAATCCCAGACTTTTCTTCCATCTAAGCCCCACCCCATCTCTTTGTCCCGGTCTGTCTCGGGCTCCTGCTTTCATACTCCGTACATGGGGTAGAGTTATCATTTATCAACGTGCACAGAGAAATGTAGCTTCACACATGGCTTCCTATTTTGCTCATCTTAGCCCTCCCTGCCCCCACTCCCAGCCACCATGCCCGTCTTTGGAGAAGCTGCTGGCAATGGTTAACTTCATGTGTCAACTTGACTTGGTCATGGAGTGCCCGGATATTTGGTTGAGCATTAATTATCTCTGGGTGTGTCTGTGAGGGTGTTTCTGGATGAGACTAGCACTTGAGTTGGTGCACTGAGTAAAGCAGATGGTCGTTCCCAGTGTGGTGGGCATCACCCAATCTGTTGAGGGCCAGATGGAACAAAAAGTTGGAGGAAGGGAGAATTCACTGTCTGCCTATGGAGCTAGGACATCCATCTTCTCCTAACCTTGGATTAGGACTTACACCATCGATGCTCCTGGTCCTCTGGCCTTTGGACTCAGATTGGAACTACATCACTGGCTTTCCTGGATCTCCAGCTTGCAGATGGCATGGCATGAAGATCCTCAGCCTTTGTAACAGCATGAGCTGATTTCTTATAATAAATCTCTCTCCTTCCTACCCTGTACTACTGTTCCTGTTTCTCCAGAGAACCCTGACTAATGCACTCCTTTATTGTTGGTTTTTCCTCTGATATTCCAGGACTATATTCCTTCTCTTCTTTCCTTCAAACTGGGGTTACACAGTGCCGGAGGCTAAGTATGGAAAGCAGAGTTCTAAAGTGACTCCCAGTGAGTCACATTCTTACATAGCCCAGCCAAGAGGGCCTATGAATACGAGGGACGCCACTCCCATGAGTAGATTATGTGGTATGCCAAAAGTGGGGGGACTCTGTGAGGTAATTAAAGCCCATAATCAGTTAACTTTAAGTTAATCTAAAGATCACTGTGGGTGGGCCTGACCTAATCAGTGGAATCCTTTAAAAGAGCATCTAGAGGTTGGAGATTTGGAATAGCAGAGATTCTCCTTTGTTGATCTAGAAGAAGCAAGCTGCTATTTGTGGGAAGACTGGTGTGAGGCTCTAGGAACTGAAGTCTTCAGTTCTACTGCCGCTAGGAACTGAATTCTGTCAACAGCCAGTTAGCTGGGCAAAGATTCCTGAGCCTCCGATGAGATCACAGCCGCTGGTGACATCTGGACTTCAGCCCAGTGAGACCCTGAGCAGAGGTCTCAGCCAAGCTGTGCCCAGACTCCTGCCCCATGGAAACTCTGTGATAATAAATGTGGGTTATTGTAAGCAGCTACTTTTGTAGTGGTAGGTTATAGAGCAGTAGAAAACTACCATGCTCTTCAAAAGGAGGTCTGTGCAATGTTATCTGGCAATGAGCTTAACTCCGGGCCAAAAAGATAAGGATCGTGGTTCAGAATGTAGAACCCCTAAGTCACAAGCACACAGTTTTGCCTGGTTGACTTTGCAGCAAATCTTTCCTGCTAAAGGAAACAGCATGTTGAATGAATTATTTCTCGAGACCTAAAGTCCCTGCGTGGAAAGCAGATTCTTCCAGGATCCAGCGGTTCCTATTGTCCCTCTCATATGTCATGGTGGGGAGGCAGCTGCAGGTGGCATCTGTCTACTTGGCCCCCCTCCTGCCTGTCAGGTCTAGCGACACTGGATTCCTTCTGCTTCCCTTGGGGTAACAATTCTGTTGTGACACCCTCAACCAGTCGTGGCCCTTCCTCCCTGCACGAATGAGACCAGTGGCTCAAGTCCACGTTTCGGTCTGGACAGAAATCTTTGCCTGCCTTGGATCCAGCTGGGAGCCACTTCCTCTGCTCAGGTTATTCTTCAGGCTTGAAGTCCTGTAAGTTTCAGGGTTGCATCATTCCAGAGTTACTGTGTCCTCCAGCTTACTACTCTATGCATGGATCATCACTACGTGGTTTCTTTCCCTTTGGAGTGACTTAGTGTACAGGTCAGTGAATTTGTCATTTTCACATCTTGTTCTTTTTCCTAGAGCCTTTGACTTGGGCATAGAGGGCTTTCAGATACCTTTGCTCTGATCTCTATCACCACCTCCAAGAGGCCTGTCATTCTTGGACCTCCAGCTGTACCTGTGGCTGGGACCCCTACACTGCACCTGCTAAGATGCCAGGCTCCAGGACCCAACCCTGTGCCTTACTCAAGCCCCCATCCACCCACTCTGGTCCCCTTGTCACCTCCTTCCTCCTGTCCTGCCTTGTGTCCTGCCTTTCTTCAGGTGACCCACGGTTGTCCTCATGAGAAATCCAAACGCCTTCCCCAAGTTGGCAGGTGACTCCTGGATTAGAGGGCCACAACCATCACTCCAGCCTCTCTCCTTGCTGTTCCTCACTGAGACTGTACCTGAGCCTGAAAAAGTTACCTGGGTGTGCTCTCTCAGCCCTGGGCCTGTGCACCTGTGGCTGCCTGCCTCAACTGCCTCTGCTTCTCCCTCTGGAAGAAATGACCAGTCCCTGCTGAACTTGTCTGGCCATATGCCCATCTCTCCAGGACACTGAACATATGTGGGCACTAAATCCAGTTTCTGGCATGTGGTAGGTTCTCAAAAATAGCTGTTGATGCAATACATTGCGTGGCTTTTGGGGCAGAAAGTTTTCTAGCCAAACTGTAGACTTTGTGGCAGGTGAAAAGGCGGGCCTACACCAGCCGACTCCATCTTGTTCTGTGTCCTTCACCTTGACCACACCTCCTCCCCTCGACTCCATCTTGTTCTGTGTCCTTCACCTTGACCACACCTCCTCCCCTTGAGTAAACCCTCCCTCACCTGCCGGACCCTTCCCCAGGACCCCTCCCCAGCCAATCGGCTGAGGCCATAGCCATTACCTCACCAACTGCCCCCAGGCCCCAATGAAACCTTTGTCCTTTTGAAACTCGCTCTCTTTCCCTGGTATCTCACCGCTGCGTCGGTGCAGGTAGGGGATTGAGCTCGAGCTAGCTCGAATAAAGGCTCTTTGCTTTTGCATCGGACTCGGCTCCCTAGTGGTCTTTGGGGATCACGAATTCTGGGCATAACATTTGGGGGCGTGTCTTGGCTGTGAAGTTTGAAATACACAATTCTTACTTTTTTTAATGTTTATTTATTTTGAGAGAGAGGGAGAGAGCATAAGCAGGAGAAGGGCAGAAAGAGAGAGTGAGGGAAAATCCCAAGCAGGCTCCATGCTGCCAGTGCAGAGCGCAATTCGGCGCTTGATCCTACGAACTGAACCATGAGATCATGACCTAAGCCGAAATCAAGAGCTGGGTGTTGTAGACTCTGGGTCTAAAGTTCTTTCTTGTCCAGCAAGAAAGCGGAATGCAGGATTAAAATGTGAGAGATGGCTAATGTCTGGGAGAAGACAAGAACCCAATTAAGGGTCTTTGCTCCATTTTTATTAGGATCAGAAGGCTTACAAACATGGTGATAAACGTACACAAAGATAATAAGTCTGTAAACATTAGCTCATGGGCATGAAAGAAAGGGGGCTTTGAAGATAAACTGTTAAGGGTTTGGGTCAATGTAAACCAAAATCCTGGAGGAGCAGATGGTTGATAACCTCAGACTTGAGGCTCTGGGTCTGTTTATCTTAGCTAGCCTACGGGATAAGAAAGATAAAGCATGCTACCTCAGGGTCAACAAGGCACCTTTCTTTTGCTAATTAGCTCTACTCTGGGCAACTTCACCCTGCCAAGGTCTATAGCCCTATTTACCTGTTTACCTAATTTGGTCCTTCCTTCCTGTGAAAGTAGCTTTCTGCTACAGTGCTAAATTGGGGGGCTTATCCACCCTGAATACCTAATCTTATTTACCTCATATGCCTTTGTATTAGGACCTTTGCCCGCCCCCCCCCCCCCCATACTGGAACTTTTGCCCCGCCCTCTCTATACTTAATTACCTAATCTTGTTTACCCAAACTTGGGTGTGAGCATCCTATGGCTTTGTAATTCTTTATGCCTTTTTAACCCGTTGGTGCAAGCCCAGGGAATTCCTAAACTTATTCCCCACAGTCAGGCACTCTAAACGAATGAGCCACCCAGGTGCCCCATTTCTTCTGTTAATTTTAATCTGATAGTTCTGCTCTAAGTTTGTAGGTAAAAATAAAAGTATGCATGTCAGTAGATTAGAAAATATTTGGGTATTGTCTTTTCTAACTTAAACTTTTCTTTTTTTTTTAGTTGATTTTTTTTCCAATATATGAAATTTATTGTCAAATTGGTTTCCATACAACACCCAGTGCTCATCCCAAAAGGTGCCCTCCTCAATACCCATCACCCACCCTCCCCTCCCTCCCACCCTAACTTAAACTTTTCAAAATAAATATTTTAAAATGTAAAATAATACCCTGTTTTGTGTGTTTATGTGCTGTTACAAGACAGGCAATGTAGTATGTTTTGCCTCTTAGCCACATTTATAGTCAAGGTAGATATTTAAGCCCCATTAAATGCTGGCAGTCTGAGTAATTTACTATTTGTCTTATTGAAATAATTGCTTTTATAAACCATTATGTGTTTGTTGTAAAAAAAAATTAAAGCAATGCAGAAAACTCAAATAAAGAAGAATTGTTGAAATACCACCATCCAGAGATACTTTCCTAAACATCTCTCTACACATAGACTATCTTACATAAATATTTTTGTTCAATAATATATTGACATTTATTTCCTTATTAAAAATCCTGGTTTTACCCCATATACCAAGAAAAATACCTTGTGAAATACCTCTCTGTTGTAGGTCGCGATCACTTATGAACTCCGGACAGCAAAAACAGGATCAAAACAGGTTATTACGGCCGGGCCAGACAGGGAAATACAATAGGTCCCGAAAGTCTGGCCCTGAACAAGCTTTGGGAATGTCTTACAAAGGCTGTATCGACCAACTGGGTTGCAAAGGGTGGCAGTTGGAAATGGCAGGCACCAATTACGCAATGTTGTAGGTTTTTAAAATATAAGGCAGGCACCAATCACACAGTCCTGAAGAATTTTAAGATATAACTTGTTGACTCCAGCCAGTTGAATGCTAAATCATGTTTACAATATTAGTCTTCTATCTATTCGAACAAGATGCAGTGCCCGAGAATGGGGAAGGTGATTACGCCAAGCAGGTTTACAGAAGCTCAAACAAGCAGTTAAGAGGAAGTTGTATTTCTCAGCAACTCAGCAAATGTAGTTTTAAGCAGAACTAATATCTAGGGAACAGGAACAGCACTTCTAGGAGAGTCCAAAACACTGGTTCAGCATCTCAACTCTGGGGTCCTTCTAAGCTTACATAGGTCATAGTTTACTCCCGGGCTACAGGAGGCTAGCCATGCTTGCCCTTTACACTGTCGTGAGGGGCGCCTGGGTGGCTCAGTCGTTTAAATGACTGACTCTTGGTTTCCACTCAGGTTATGATCTCACAGTTCCGCTCAAGTCATGACCTCAAGGATCCCTGCTTGGGATTCTCTCTGTCCCTCTCTCTCTGCCTCTCCCCACTTGCGCTGTCTCTGTCTCCCTCAAAATAAATACACTTAAAAAAGAAAAAAACTTAAAAAAAAAAAAACCTGGACACGCGTGCACACAAATGGAATAATACCTCAGGATGGAAAGCCCCTCTCTGAGACCTAACAAGAGCTGAAATTTCTTACTCAAGCCCCTTCTCGTGTTTCTTACACGTCACTTTTCAAAGTTCCGAAGAGGGCGCGATGACTTCACATTTAGCTGAAGTGTGCCAGTGCGCCTGGTGGTTTTCACGTTTGTGCCCTTTCAGTGACCTAGTTGGAAGGTAGCACGTCCAGTGTCACATTCCCACGTTTCTCAATGCCCCACAGAATGGAGCCAACAGCACCGCGGAAATGTATGGTTTTGTTACTGTTTTGTTTCCTCTTATCCTCCCCAGGTGGTAGCCGCAAGGTGCAAGGGTGTGACGTTTTCAGCCAGAGGGGAAGCCTAGAGGCATTGGCACAGGGACGCTGCTGTGCAAGCTCCATTCTGGACCTGCTGCCTGACTGCATCCTCTGTGGGTCAAATGCACATACTGAATCTTTATCAATGGGCTGCACTTATTATGGGGAAAACTGTAAAGTTACATTTCCAGGTTTTTGCAGTTAAAAAAAAAAGTTAAACCAAACTATTCAGAGCCCTCGGTGAATTCTGGAGAGAAATCACCTACAATGAGGCTCACCTTGCTACGCTGTGTCCCTAGGGTTGAGAGAGAATAGGGTCAGGACTCGGGGCCCCGCCCCAAACCTTTAACCGACTATACCGTATGGTTAAAACTCCCTAAAAGAAAATTCTTGGGCAATATATCTTACAGGAATGCAGAAAACAGGACATCAGTTTAAAAGAAACTCACAAAAGGACAGACGGGCAGCTTCCTGCAAACACCAAGCAGAACCTGAAGGCAAGCGTGCAAAAAATTAGTGATATCCAGCCCAAACCAGTCTGCACCAGGGTGGACCTCTGATGCTGACCTCAGAGTATGCACTGTGACCACCAGGAGTACCCTCAAGTTAACTTTCCCTCATTGAAATGCTAAAAGTCACACCCAGAGGGGGAGATTTAACATGCTAATGAGGCATGCATTGTACGGAAAGCATAATCTCTCAGTACACAAACGCCAAGAAAAACCCCACCTCTACATACTTAAACCTCACCCTTTTCCCACCTAAATTTCTTTACTCCTCGGGGAGTCAGCCTGAGGATTCTTTCCTCTGCTGTCTCCCTTGTGCTGGACCATAAGCCCCAATAAAGCCTTGCCTAAAACTCTCATTTGGCCTCTTGTCAATTTCTTTCTTTTTTTTTTTTTTTTTTAAGATTTTATTATTTTTTTTAATTTTAATTTTATTTGAGAGAGAGAGGGTGAGCAGGAGAGGGCGGGCGGGGGGGAGGAGAGAGAAAGAGAGAGAGTGCAAGAATCTCAAGCAGGCTCCATGCACAGTGCAGAGCCAGAGACAGGGCTTCATCCCACAACCCTGGGATCAGACCTGAGCTAAAATCAAGATTCAGACACTCAACGAACTGAGCCACCCAGGTGCCCCTTAAAGATTTTATTTTAAAATACTCTCTGTACCCAACATGGAGCCCAAACTCACACCCCAGAAATCAAGAACGGCTTGCTTTTCTGACTGAGCCACCAGGTGCCCCCTCTTGTCAATTTGTATCTCTTAGAGAAGCCTAAGGGCCTGGTTCACTAACAGTGAGCTCAGGTCCCAAGGTCTTGCTGTGTCACTTATTCCCTATCTCATCTGGGAGCGCTTGAGGTGGCCAAGGGTCCTCCTTGGCAGTTGGCCCCAGCTCCCCCCTTTCCCCCACCACCCATTTGCATCCAGGCACCAAGCCCTGTGGACTGGGTCTCCTGGCTCCCTTTTCTCCTCTTCCTGCAGCCATGGGCTTGGCCAAGGTCATCTCTTGCAGGTTTGATAAAATTGCCCTCCTGCAGATCCCCACCCTGGCTTTATGTTCCTCAACCACTTTACTGTCATCGCTGCCAGAGTGGTCAACATGAAGGTGACCCCTATGGTGACCGCTTAGAATCCATCGCTGGTTTCCTTCCACTTAGGACAGGTTCCACTCTTGGCCCTGTGCTCCAAACTGACACCAGCAACTCACTCAGGCAAAAGGACAGATGTGCAGCTTCCTGAAAACATCAAGTAGAACCTGAAGGCGAGAGTGCAGGATGTGGGTGTCCCCAACACTGATCAAGCAGAGCCAGTGACATGCAGAAGAAAAGAAAGCAGATACACGAGATATGAAGGTCTTCCTTCCTTAACTCTGTTAGAACTCATAGCTATTCCCTGGTATCTAGAAGCTGGGAAGTCCTTGGAGACACTTGCTTCTTTATCCAAGCCCTGGAGGGGGGTCTGAGACTGGGCCAGTAGAGCTGCAGCATAACAGACACTCCAAGTGTCACTAAATGGGTTTGGTTGGCTGGAGGAGGGAGCCCTTTATGTGTCCGATTTACTAGAAATCTGGCTTTTTCCTTTCTGCTACTGAAGGCCTCTTGCTCAGTCAACTAGGAACTGGGAATTTGCAGGTGGTGGGCATCCATGATGCCCTGGGGGCTCCAGACTGTTGTTGCCCCTCGGTGGGGCAGACTGCTGGGAAAGCTCTTAAATACATTGATCATTCAGTGACAAAGGAAGCCTAGAATTGTACACATTTGTTAAAACATCCTTTTTTGTGGGTGGAGGGGAAGCTTTTTATTAGGATGCAACCCCTGTCTAACATGTTTCAGATTGGGCCTAGCTGCCTTCATTGAATTTGCTAAATATTGCAGACTCTGCTTCCCGGCCTCCTCCCCTTAATTTCCCCTCCCCTCTTAACCCAGCCCTCTCTTCTGGCCCTTATCTTCATCTTCCCCTTCCCCACCTCTCCAACCCCTCCTGTCCCTCCATTCATTTCTAACAGTTACCCCTCCCCCACCATTTCTTTGCAGATCCAGTATTTGGTATTTACCTTAATGATAGACTAATTGCCTGATTTGTCCATTTTTCTTTCTCAGTGAAAGCTCATACCAATGTTTCATGGAGATATCCTTTATTTATTTAAGAAACACGCATTTGAACTGGTACACTCATCTCCTGTGGATATAAACTTGCCAGTGTTAATGAAAAATACATGGTAAATTATGCAATTTGTTCTCTCAGTTTTGTTATTCACACAACGCAGGAACCCAGTTACTGAAAAATGTAAATGTGTATGATGTATAGACGTTTCATCCCCAGAACTCTCATAATCCTCCATGTTTTCCCCAAGGGAACAACTAGAAAGTTTTTATTCTCTTAAACCTCATGGACATAATCAAATATATGTATGCCTGGCTGCCAGATGTGGTGTTGTGCTCACTTATACATGTTACATGTAATATGGTGGATTTTCTTCAGTGGTTTTTGTGGGTGGTCAGTATTAATATGTGGCTGACCAACAAGATTGGTAGGTATGGACACTTTCTCCTGTTCCTGGTGATGCTGGAGTAGGGCTGGGAGTTTCTTTCACAGGTTTGCTTCTAGCAGCAAGGATGGGGAGCAGGCAGGTAAGTTATCACTCCTCCATTCTGGACTATTGGGTTCATAAAGGAATTGAACTTATCCTGCCTGGCAAATCTGATTTCCTTACTATTATCCTAGCTGTGTGCTGTGAGGTGGCCTAAGTACCCTGTCCATCTCTATGCTTCTGAGATTCTTCCATCCATACTAAACATTTTAAAAATTGTTAATTCTATCTCTTGTTATAAATCTGTTCAGATTTTGCATTTCTTCTTGAGTCAATTTCTGTAGGTCGCCTTTTTCTAGAATTTGTCCATTTCATCTGGGTTATCTAATTTGTTGAACAGCATACGATTGTTCATAGTATTTCCTTACACCCATTTTTGTTTCTGTGAAGTCAGTAATAGTGTCCCCACTTTCATTTCCAATATTATTTTCTCTCCTCTCTTTTCTTCTTAGTTTCGCTAAAGGTTTATCAATGTTGTTGATAGAACCAAATTTAGGGTCCATTGATTCTATTTTTATTCCCTATTTCATTTATTTCCTTTCTAACCCTTATTATTTCTTCCTCTGCTAGCTTTGGGTTTAGTTTATTTTCCTTTTTCTAGTTTCTGAAGGTGGAAGTTTATTATTGTTATGAGACCTTTTTATTTATTTATTTTACAAAGAGAGAGGAGTGGGGAGAGGGAGAGAGGGAGAGAGAGAATCCCGAGTAGGCGCCATGCTCAGTGTGGAGCCCAATGCAGAGCTGGAGCCCATAACCCTGGGATCATAACCTGAGCTGAAATCAAGAGTTAGACCCTCAACCGACTGAGCCACCCAGGCACCCCGAGATCTTTTTAAATGTAGATATTTATAACTATGAATTTTGCTTTGAGTACTGGCTTCACTGCATCCCATACATTTTGGTGTGTCGTGTTTTCATTTCATCTCAACGTACTTTCTAATTTCCTTTCTGACGTCTTCTTTGACCCATTCATTATACAGGAGTGTGCTGTTTGAGCCCCACACATCTGTGAATTTTCCAGTCTTCCTTCTGTTATTGATTGCCAGTTGTATTCCACTGTGGCTGGAAAAACTGCTTGGTATGGTTTCAAACCTTTGAACTCTCTCTAGACTTGTTATAACCTAATATATGTTCTGTCTGAAGAGCGTTTCACATGGACTTGAGGAGTGTGGATTCTGCTTTGCTGTGTGGTGTGCTCTAGAGAGCTGTCCAGTCTGTCAAATCTGGTTGAATGACAGTGTTCAGTTTCCAATTTCCTTGCTCATCTGTTAATTGTTTTATCCATTATTGAAAAGGGAGTACTGAAGTCTCAGTAATTATTGTTGGATGACTGATTTCTCCCTTTAATCCTGTCAATTTTGCCTTATTTATTTTGAGGCTCTGTTGTTAGGGGCATGTTATGGTTTTTTTGTTTTTTGTTTTTGTTTTGTTTTGTTTTGTTTTTAGAGAGATGGCACGAGTGAGGGGCAGAGAGAGAGAGAGAGAGAGAGGATCCCACAAAGGGCAGAAAGGGAGAGAGAGAGAGAAGTAGGGCTCACCTGGGGCTCGTGCTCACCTGAAGCCTGGCTTGAGCTCACCCGATGTGGGACTCAAACTCACAAACTGTGAGATCATGACCTAAACCGAAGTCAGAGGCCTAACAACTGAGCCACCCAGGTGCCCAGAGGAGTATGTTATGCTTACAGAAAGATCTGTTCAGGGCAAGTTAGTCAATCCCTTTAACTTCATTTTCTGTAAAAACTCCTTATTGAAAATGCCGACAATGATATAAATTGAAAACTCAGGACTATTTGTGGAAACAAATCCTTAACAGTGCTAGTCCCACTTTGAGTTACTCTGGGTCATTGGTCAGTGAGACTGTCTCTTCTTAAGAATTGTATCCATGGTGCTTAGCTGCCACAGCAAGCCACAGATGCCTCCTTACTGCTTTACTAATGGTGTTCCAGAATGGCCTTCCATGAGGTTTATGCATTCTGTGTGTCAGGTTCCTTGCACACAAAAGCACAAACACCTCAAAATGAAGGCTATTTCTGGAGACAGTGGTGGGAGTTTTTCTAGCTATGACCCAATAAGGGTGGTTCCTCCAACCTGCAACAAGTGTTCTATCCATCGTTGAATGTGCTGTCACTCTTCCTGTGACAGTCAAGGCCTGTCCTTTTAGGCTAAATGGCTGCAGGCGTTATTCAATTACCCCTGAATGTAAAATTTACCTCTAGAATTTTTATTAGGTTTTGTTTTTATAATTTCTAAATCTTTATGGATATTCTCTATTTAGTGACACATCATTTTCCTGGTTTCCTTGGACTCTTTGAACCTATCTTAAGACTGTCGATTTAAAGTCTTGGCCTAGTGGGGCACCTGGGAGGCTCAGTCAGGCGACAACTTCAGCTCACGTCATGATCTTGTGGGTTGTGGGTTTGAGCCCCACATCAGGCTCTATGTTGACAGCTTGGAGACTGGAGCCTCCTTCAGATTCTGTGTCTCCCTCTCTCTCTACCCCCCACCCCTCACACTCTGTGTCTCTATCTCTCAAAACTAAATAAACATTAAAAAAAATTTTTTTTTTAAAGTCTTGGTCTAGTAAGCCCAATGTCTAGTCTTCCTCATAGATAGTTATCATTACTTTCTTATTTCCCTGTGAATGGTTCATAATTTCTTGTTGTTTTTTTTTCTGGCATGCCTCATAATTCTTGTTTGAAAACTAGAGATTTTGAATAATATAATGTGGCAGTTCTAAAAATTAGGTTCTGCCCCATCCCAGGGTTTGTTGTTGCTGCTTGTTATGGATTGTTGTTGATTCAGTTACTTTTCTAAACTGTTTTTGTAAAGATTGTATTCTTTGTCATGTATAGCCATTGAAGTCTCTGTTCTCTTAGCTTAGTGGTCAGCTAATGATTTGATAGAGATTTCCTTAAACATCGAGAGCCAAAAATACAAAATACTCTGCAAGTTTTGCAGGTTGGCTCTGTGTGAAATATTTATTTAATGCTTAGCCAGGCTGTCTAAAACTCTGCCTTAGCCTTTACTTTCTCCTTCTGTGGAGCTGAAAAGTTAGCCAGAGGGGACAAATTAGGGTCTTCTCTAGTCTTTTCTGATCATATGTCCAGGCTGTGAGTGCATGCGGCCTTCTAGATTTCCTGGTATATGTGTGGGCTTTTTAAAGCACTCATTCCCCCAAGTGTCTCCTTACTTAACCTCTTCCTTCTCAGACTTTCTGGTATCGATTGCTCTCCCTATCTGATATCTTGTGCCTCTGGTGGCTGAGGCTAATATATTAATCTTTAAATGCTTTCAATAAATGCCATCTGAGGGGCGCCTGGGTGGCGCAGTCGGTTGGGCGTCCGACTTCAGCCAGGTCACGATCTCACGGTCCGTGAGTTCGAGCCCCGCATCGGGCTCTGGGCTGATGGCTCAGAGCCTGGAGCCTGTTTCTGATTCTGTGTCTCCCTCTCTCTATGCCCCTCCCCTGTTCATGCTCTGTCTCTCTCTGTCCCAAAAATAAAATAAACGTTGAAAAAAAAAAATTTTTAAATGCCATCTGAGAAGCTGCTTCTGTCTGGGGAAAGTCCAAGTCAGATGCAGCAAAGGCAAGCCCTCGAGCCAATCCTTCAGGGAGTCACCAGACTCCTCAAAACACACAACCATGGTTCCTTGGGAACAGGGTCCATATTGCTCCCTCTGGTAACAACCTGCACCCAAAATGTAGGCTACTGTCTTCATGGCTGCTGCTGAGCTGGGGGTGGGAGATGTTCAGCAAGTAAGATATAATGCCACAACACTCTCAGAAAAATTCTCCTGTCTTCATTTATCATTCCCTTGGTTGTTGTAAGGTTGTTGTTGTTTTTTTTAAAAATAGATTTCAGAGTTCTGAAAAAGTTGATTCTGACAGTTTCTGCCAACTTTTTCTTTACTTTTGTGGAGAGGAAGAATGTTGGAGTTCCTTACTCTGCCATTTTCAGTGACATCACTCCAGTATGACTGTGTTATCTTGTTAACAGCAATCAGAAGTGTATCATTTCCTTAAAAACAAAGGTCAGAAAAATTACAGGATGTTCAGAACCAGAAACATTCTTGGGAAATTTTCAGTACATGAATCTTTTCATGAACTAGGTGTTGAGTACTGTTGAAGAAATGTGAGAATACAAGACACAACACTAGGGCGCCTGCCTGGGTGGCTCAGTTAAGCATCTGACTTCAGCTCAGGTCATGATGTCACTGTGTGTAAATTCAAGCCCCACCTGGTTGGGGGTGGCTCTGTGCTGACTGCTCAGAGCCTGGAGCCTGCTTCAGATTGTGTCTCCTTCTCTCTGCCCCTCCCCCACTCACGCTCTGTCTCTCTGTCTCTTTCTCAAAAATAAATAAACATAGTTTTTTAAATAATAAATAAAAAAAAAAGAAAAAGAAGCGCCAGGCTCTAGAAAATTAAAAACAAACACCTAGCCTCCAAAGAACTTGTATGTGTAGGTAGCATATAAAGGATTCTCATTGGAATAGAAGATGTACAGCCTCTCACATATTCAGAGACATTAACTCTTTTAGTAAAGACATTTTCAGATACTGATTATGATTAAAATTGGGATATATGGTATAAACACGTGTGTTACGCTTTTTTCGTCCACTGGTAGTTATCCTGGTCAAAACAGTAATTCACTATGCTAGGACTTGAAAACTATCAAAGAGTAACAACCCCAGAAATTTATGATTTATAAAAATTTTGATAAAGGGACCTCAGTCAGTTAAATGTCCAGCTTTGGCTCAGGTCATGATCGCGAGATTTGTGAGTTCGAGCCCCGTGTCGGGCTCTGTGCTGACGGCTGGGAGCCTGGAGCCTGCTTCAGAGTCTATGTCTCCCTCTCTCTCAGCCCCTCCCCTGCTCAGGCTCTCTCTCTGTCTCTCAAAAATAAATAAATGTTAAAAAAGTTTTTTTTAAATATGAAATCATACTTCCAGGTCATTTTAAAAGAATAATCTGGCATAGGATTTATATGCAAATAATCTAGAGTTAGAGATGATCTGAATTAAAAAATCATATTTCTGGATGACTTTGAAAAAAAAATTGCCTTGAGATTTATGTCCAAAAAATTCTACAATTTGAATATGGATTTTAAAACTTGCATTTCTGTGCCATTCTTTGGAAAAATTATGGTGAATAATTCATGTCCAAAATCTCCCAAGATTTAGCAGATTTGGATAAAATATTTTGTTTTTGCATCATTTTGGAGGAAAAATATGGCATAGAGTTATGTCCAAAAATACATTTTGAGAAAATTTAGATGAGAAGCTATCTTTCTGAACCATGTTGGAAGAAAAAAATTGCATGGGACTTCTATCTAAAGAACCCACTTCTTGGAAGAAAAAGCTAGCATAGAACTTATGTCCAAGAAATTGCATTTTGTAGTGAATTTGGGTTTAAAAAAATATGTTTGAGGATCCACTTTGAAAGAAAATATGCCACAGGACTTATATCTAATAAACCTCATAAATTTAAATAAAAAATAATATTTTATGGCCATTTACAAAGAACAGTCTGTCACAGGGCTTACCAAAAAACCATCTTACAATTTGAGGACATTTGGATGAAATATCACCATTTTAGGCTGCTCTGAAAGAAAATCTGGCATAGGAGTTATGTTCAAAAAATGCCAAAAAAAAAATATTTGAGCCAATTTGAAAAATCACACTTGCAGGCTTTTTAGAAGAAAAGTCTTACATAGGACTTATGTCCAAAAGATACCAAGATTTGAGTGAATTTGGGTCAGAAGTCACATTTTCTGCATATTAAAAAAAATATATATATATATCTGGTGTAGGTCCTAGTTTCAATAAGCCCCCAAATTTGAGCAGACTTGGATGAAAAACATCATATTTCTAGGGCATCTGGGGACAAATACCTAGCATATGACTTATTTCCCAAAACTCCACTACTTATATGAAATTGGATTTTAAAAAATCATGTTTCTTGCCCATTTGGGAGGAAAATTTGATGAAGGATTTATGCCCCCCAAAAACTAATGTTTTGAATGAGTTTGGATGAAAAAGTGTATCTGGGCAATTTTGTAAAATAATGTAACATAGAACAATTTGAGCACAGTTAGATGGAAAGTCACTTTTGGGTCATCTTAGAAAAGTCTGAGATAAGAATTATTTCCACAAACCCATAAGACTTAATGAATTTGGATGAAAAATTATATTTTCAAGAACATAGTGTATTATAGACAGAAAATCCCAATTATTGTTCTAATTTTGATGAAAAATGTCTTTCTAGACCATTTTAGAAGAAAAACCAAGTGTGTGAGTTTAGGTGCAAAACTTAAGCTATTTGAGTAAGTTTGTATGAAAAGTTGCATTTTGTGGGCTACTTGAGAAGAAAATTTTGCTGTAGGGCTTATGTTCAAGAAACTCCAGTAATTATTGCTGTAGATTTAGTAAGCTTTGAAATTGGGAAGTTTAAGTCTTTCAATTTAGTTCTTATTTTCTAAAAATATGTTCTTCTATTGCTTTTTAATGTAAAACATAGCAACACTGGCTGTAGCATTCTTAGACTGTTTTCTTTAACCCTCCCCCTACTGATTAATCTTGGAGATCTTCCCATGTAAATACGTAGAGATGTTTCTCATTCTTTGACAATATACAGCATATTGTTCTATTTATGCATGGCTGACTTTAATTAGATCCTCTATTGGTGAACATTTTTTTCTTTACTAAAATTTGAAGTTACCACTGCACTGAAGAACCTATATAAATGATTTTGCACAAGAACACGTACAGCTATTGGATAAATTCTATTGAGATTATGGACTCATCAGGGGAATATGAAGTTTTAATTTTGGTACATATCACCAAGTTGTCCACCATAAAACTTGTGCCAATTTATATTTCCAAGACTAACATGTAACTGTACCTGTTTCCACAGACTACAAGAGTATGTTTTCAAATTTTATAATTTTTGCCAGTCTGACAGGTTGTAAATCTCTCTGTGTGATTTTCATTTGTATCTTCACCAACATTAAGGACATTTTCAAATGAAAATAAGACTTTCTAAACTGTGATCTGAGTCTGATCAGTCAGTTTGAGTCTTTTTTGTTGCATTGTTGATTTTAAAAACTCCACTTCTTGGGGTGTCTGGGTGGCTCAGTCAGTTAAGCGTCCAACTTTGGTTCAGGTCATGATCTCATGGTTCGTGAGTTTGAGCCCCACATGGGGTTCTCTGCTGTCAGTGCAGAGCCTGATTTGGATCCTTTGTCTCCCTCTCTCTCTGCTCCTGCCCTGCTTGCACGTGCACTCTCTCTCGCTCTCAAAAATAAATAGATATTAAAAAAAAAGGGGGGGGGATTTCTCTAAAAAAAAAAAAAAAAACTCCATTTCTAGAGATATTTTGTAGCTCTTTATGATATGGACTTCAGCATTTTCCTCCAGTTTGTCTTTTGTTTTGGCTGAAGGTGTGAGTTGTCTTGTAGAATTTACCTCTGTGTAGCCAAACTCAATCTATTTTCATTAAGGCTTCATGGTTTTAAGTCCTAGTTAGAAAAGTCAGCCCTATGTTACAAAGGTGTTACAACTATTACTATGTAAGGACAACACTAAAATTTAGGGCTTAAGACAATTTTATCATCATCCCTCGCAGTTGTGTGGGTCGACTGAGCTCAGCTGAATAGTTCTTCTTTGAAGTGTGAAGGCTCCGTGATGGCTCAATCATGTAACTGCAGTTGATGTTTGCTGCTGGTTAGTGTAGCTAGGGCTACTGACCAGAATACCTCCATGAGGCCCCTCAGTATGGCTTTGAGGTTTTTGCAGCATGGAAGTGGGATTCAAAGAGTAGAAACTGTAAGGATTGAACTAGCTTGAAACTGAACTAGCATCAGAAGTCCTGTAATATCACTTCTCCTAGATTCTCTTGATCAAGCAAATCACTAAGGCCAATCCAGATCCATGTGGAGGGTAAATAGACCACACACACAAAGGAATTGATGTCCATCTTGGGAGACTATTTTCCCAGTTCACCCTCTTGACAACAAACTTCATGTCCATCCCATGTGAAACATACATTCATCCCCAAGACTCCCAAATTCTTAGCCCATTAATGCATTGGCTCAAGGTTCAGAATCTTGTTATCTAAACCATGTCCCATGTGAAACATACATTCATCCCCAAGACTCCCAAATTCTTAGCCCATTAATGCATTGGCTCAAGGTTCAGAATCTTGTTATCTAAACCATGTCAAAGTATGGATGATTCTTTATATGAAAACTTGAGAGCTAAAGACATGTTATCTAACACTCAATGTTGATTTAGGGATAAAATAACCACAATGAAGGCTTCTATTTTAAAAAAAGTAGAGCAATAACAAATACACAGCAGGCACCAGTTCATATAAATTTTGAAATTCAGCTGGGCTCATGCCATCAGTTCCTTAATTAATGTCCAGTACTGCTCCCTGGCAGTGATTCTCCATTGCTTTTATGTCTACACTGAGTTATTCTTCCATTTCTCTAAGAAATGGCCTATATTTGCAGTGTAGATTTATTTCTTAGCCTGTCTTTCTGCCCATAGAAAAGTAAGGATTTTTCTCTGTCCTTTTGAGACTAGTCTGGTGTTTCTATTACAAAATCATGGGTTTTCCATGTTTCTTACAGAAGTTCACTACATTAGACAAAACCACATCTACAAGCTCTTCAAGTGAAGGCTCTCTCTGGTTTGGGTTGCCAGGGTGCTGTGGGATGATATCTTTAAAATCCATAGGAACCATTTTGTGTAGTTGAGAATCTAGGAGCTATACACTAATCCTTCTTAGGTCTTAAAAAAAAGGGTTTATAGCTGCATCCTTCAGATGACCTTTAAGGTAAAGGTAGTCCTAGTAGCCCTATTGTTGGGTCATAGGGTAGTTCTATTTTCAATTTTTTGAGGAACCTCCACACTAAAACAAATTGTGTGGAGGTTATAGTGTGGAGGTTCCTCAAAAAATTAATAATAGAACTATCCTATGACCCAACAATAGTGCTACTAGGAATTTATCCAGAGGCTACAGGAGTGCTGATTCATCGGGGCACACGTACCCCAATGTTTATAGAGCGCTTTCAATAGCCAAATTATGGAAAGAGCCCAAATGTTCATCAAGTGATGAATGAATAAAGATGTGGTTTATATATACAATGCAATACTACTTGGCAATGAGAAAGAATGAAATCTTGCCATTTGTAACAACATGGATGGAACTGGAGTATATTATGCTAAGTGAAATAAGTCAGTCAGAGAAAGATATCGTATGTTTTCACTCATATATGGAACTTGAGAAACTTAACAGAAGACCATGGGGGAAGAGAAGGGGAAAAAATAGTTTCAAACAGAGAGGGAGGCAAACCATAAGAGACTCTTAAAAACAGAGAACAAACTAAGGGTTGATGGGGGGGCAGAGGAGGGGGAAAATGGTGATGGGCGTCGAGAAGGGCACTTGTTGGGATGAGCACTGGGTGTTGTATGTTAGTGATGAATCATGAGAATCTGCCCCCAAAACCAAGAGCACAGTGTATACACACTATATGTTGGCTAACTTGACAATTACATACGTATATATATGTACATATATATATGTATATATATATGTCATTTGTTTTGAACAAAATCACTTTGGACTGGAACACAGTGAAAGTATGGTTAAGAATCTTCAAATATGCCTGAATATCTTTAACCTTGTGATGGGAGAGCTACTGAGGGTGTGTGGCTAAGGGACCTTGGACCAGTTCCTGGCTGGCTGGCATAGGGCCTGGGCCTAGGATGGAGGGCTGAAGAGAGTGTGTGGTTAACGGTCATTACACTATTGGAGCGAGCTGATGAGATGGTGTGGCTGGAGATCATCCATGTTCTTAGTGGTCTGATAGGAATGTGACTGGAGATCCCAGACTCTGAGATGAGAGAACTGGTTGGTCATGGCTGAAAGACCAGGCCTGGGGCCTGGAGTGCTGGCGACACTGTACTGTTGAAGGGACTCCATGGTGGGAGGACCAGGGACTAAATAATGCCTGAGAAAAAGCATTTAAGGTGGTTAGGGGCTGATTTAGCAACGGCAATAAAGTGGACATTTGAGAGCTAGGAGGAGAGAAGCAGGAAAGGGAGCTATCACAGAAACCAAAGGAAGAGGATAGTTGCAAATAAAAGTGGACTACTAGTCCACTTTTTTTGGAAGACACCTGGAAGATTCCCCTCACCTGAAATCCCTGAATACCCTTGCTAGGTTTTTTCCCTTTACAAAGGACTGGACTTTCCAGTAGATATTCCACTGCTTGTCTTCCAGGGAATTGAAATCTTGTGGAAGAGTGGACTTCAGAGCAATCCCTATCAAAATAACACAAGCATGCATCACAGAGCTAAAATAAACAATCCTAAAATTTGTATGGAACCAGAAAAGATCCTGAATAGCCAAAGCAATCTTGAAAAAGAAAACCAAAGCAGGAGGCATCACAATCCCAGACTTCAAGCTATACTACAAAGCTGTAATCATCAAGACAGTATGGTTCTGGTATAAAAACAGACACTTGGATCAATGGAACAGAATAGAGAACCGAGAAATGAACCCACAAACGTATGGCCAACTAATCTTTGACAAAGCAATAAAGAATATCTAATGGAATAAAGACAGTCTCTTCAGTAAGTGGTGCTGGGAAAACTGGACAGCAACATGCAGAAAACCTGGATCACTTTCTTACACCAGACACAAAAATAAACTCAAAATGGAAGAAAGGCCTAAACATAAGGCAGGAAGCCATCAAAATCTTCAAGGAGGCAAAAACCTCTTTGGCCTCGGCTGCAGAAACCTCTTACTCAACATGTCTCTGGAGGCAAGGGAAACAAAAGCAAAAATGAACTATTGGGACCTCATCAAAATAAGAAGCTTCTGCACAGTGAAGGAAACAATCAGCAAAACTAAAAGGCAACCGACAGAATGGGAGAAGATATTTGCAAACAACGTATCAGATAAAGGGTTAGTATCCAAAATCTATAAAGAACTTATCAGACTCAACACCCAAAAAACAAATAATCCAGTGAAGAAATGGGCAAAAGACATGAATAGACACTTCTCCAAAGAAGACATCCAGATGGCCAACCGGCACATGAAAAATGCTCAACATCTCTCATCATCAGGGAACTATAAATCAAAACCATAAAAAGATACCACCTCACACCTGTCAAAATGGCTAACATTAACAACTCAGGCAACAACAGATGTTGGTGAGGATGTGGAGAAAGAGGATCTCTTTTGCATTGCTGATGGGAATGCAAGATGGTGCAGCCACTCTGGAAAACAGTGTGGAAGTTTCTGAAAAATTAAAAATAGAACTACCCTACAACCCAGAAATTGCACTACTAATTTATCCAAGGGATACAGGAATGCTGTGTTGTAGGGACACATGCACCCCAATGTTTATAGCAGCACTATCAACAATAGCCAAAGTATGGAAAGAGCCCAAATGTCCATCGATGGATGAATGGATAGAGAAGATGTGGTATATATATACAATGGAGTATTACTCGGCAATCAAAGAGAATGAAATCTTGCCATTTGCAACTACGTGGATGGAACTGGAGGGTATTATGCTATGTGAAATTAGAGAAAGACAAATATCATATGGCTTCACTCATATGAGGACTTTAAGATACAAAACAGATGAACGTAAGGGAAGGGAAGCAAAAAGAATATAAAACCAGGGAGGGGGATGAAACATAAAAGACTCATAAATACGAAGAACTAACAGAGGGTTACTGGAGGGAGTGGGGAATGGGCTAAATGGGTAAGGGGCCCTAAGGAATCTACTCCTGAAATCACTGTTGCACTATATGCTAACTAACTTGGATGTAAATTTAAAAAACAAAAAACAAAAAACAAAAAAATGAGTGGACTTCGGAGTCCAAGGTATCTGCACCACTCCTTATTCCCTATCTTTACAGATAAGTGAATGAGGTGCGCAGTCAAGGTCACAGATTTGTAAAGAAGCAATGTTTATTAGAACAAAAGACCACAAAACATGAAGACTTAGTGTGGAGAAAGTGAACTGAGTCAAATGTCCTTTGACCGCTTACGGAACGCATTTCTCTACTTCAATTCAAGGAAGTGTAACAATCTTGATTACTTAGTCCTCCTCACCATCCGCACTTTCAAAGAGAGTGTAAGAGGTCGGGAGACTGTCCGGAACAGGCCTCAGAGTCAGGCGTGAGTGGCGGTTTGTAGTGGACAGATTTCGTCCTCCTGTGTCTGCTGAGGTGGGACTTCTGGCTGAAGCCTTGGCCGCACATCTTGCACACATAAGGCTTCTCCCCCTGGTGTGTCATCTGATGTAAGACGAGGTGTGACTTCTGGATGAAGCCCTGGCCACACTCTCTGCACACGCAAGGCTTCTCTTCTGAATGTACCCGTTTATGTGTGATTAAAGCTGACTTGTTGCTAAAGCCTAGTCCACACTGCCTGCACACGTATGGCTTCTCCCTCGAGTGTTTCCTCTTGTGCCTGATGAGACCTGCCTGGTGACCGAAGCCTCGCCCACACTCCCTGCACACGTACGGCTTTTCCCCTGAGTGTGTCCTCTGGTGTGCAACGAGGTTTGACTTCTGGCTGAAGCCTCGCCCGCACTCCTCACACACCATGGGCTTTTCCCCTGAGTGTGTCCTCTGGTGTCTGATGAGATTTGACTGCTGGCTGAAGCCTCGCCCACAATCCTTGCACACGATGGGCTTATCCCCTGAGTGTATGTTCTGGTGTCTGTTGAGGTGTGACTTCAGACTAAAGCCGCGCCCACACACCCCGCACACATAGGGCTTCTCCCCGGTGTGTGTCCGCCTGTGTGAGATGAGGGTTGAATTCTGGCTAAAGCTGTGTCCACACACTCCACACACGTAAGGCTTCTCTTTGGAGTGTGTCCTCTGGTGGTTGACAAGGGTCGTCCTCTGCCTAAAGCAGCGCCCGCACTCCTTGCAGGCGTAAGGTTTCTCCCCCGAGTGTGTTCTCTGGTGTGAGATGAGGTTCGACCGGTCACTGAAGCCCAGCCCACAATCACTGCACACAATGGTCTTCTCCTCTAAGTGTGTCCTCTGGTGTCTCACGACAGCAGACTTCTGGCTAAAGCCTTTCCCACACTCCCGGCACACGTAGGGCTTCTCCCCTGAGTGTGTCCTCCGGTGTATGATGAGGTTTGACTTCTGACTGAAGCCTCGCCCGCACTCACTGCACATATAAGGCTTTTCGCCCGAGTGAGTCCTCTCGTGTATGATAAGTGTTGACTTCCGGTTAAATCCTCGGCCACACTCCCTGCACACAATAGGTTTCTCCCCCGAGTGGGCCTTCTGGTGTCTGGCAAGGCTCTTCTTCAGACTGAAGCCCTTCTCACACACCCCACACACGTACGGCTTCTCCCCGGAGTGAATCCTCTGGTGACTGAGCAGGTTTGTCATCTTGCTGAAGCCCAGTCCACACTCTCTACAGTTGACCGTCCCAAATCCCAAGACTTCTATCCTCTTCAACAGTCTGTCCGCTTCCTCAGGGCTCCCCGCTGGAGCGGGGCTGGACTTGATTTCCACCCCTTTGATGCCGCTCCTAGAGCTCACTGGCTGCCTCTGGGGTGCCCTGGAGAACGTTCCCGAAGTCCTTTTCTTTGTCTTGCCAAACAGAGGCTTGGGGCCTTCTCTCTCTTGGCCTTCTGCTTTATCACTCCAGGAATCTCGATCAGAGGCTGGTGGCTGCTGCTTCTGGTCCCCTGGGCAGGGGTCCCCTGGCTCGACAGGAGTTTCTGCACACAAGCACGTAAAGACCCAGGGGGGATGGTTACACAGCATGTGTTGCATGTGGAACTTCTGACTGGAAAAATCTGAAGGGCAGAAAGGACACAGGTGGAGTTCCGGCTTTGGTTCTGCTGCAGAGAGAGAAGTTGGAGTCAGAATTGAGACTCGGTGAGGCAGCCTGAGCAATTCTGCCTAGTCTGATGGGAAAACTTGATTCCCTGTTCTTCAAAATGCTTACAACTTGAGCGCTACCCAGTCAAGACTTCCTTTAAATCACCTACTTTTCCAGGCTCAGAAAACCCACATCCTGGGGTGCCTGGATGGCTCAATCAGTTAAGTGTCTGACTTCGGCTCTGGTCATGATCTCACGGTTCAGGAGTTCAAGCCCTACATTGGGCTCTCTGCTGTCAGCACAGAGCCTGCTTTGGATCCTCTGTCTCCCTCTCTCTCTGCCCCTCCCCTTCTCTTGCATGTGTGCTCTCTCTCAAAAAGCAAAAAACAAAAAACAAAAGAAAACCTGCTACTCAGCCTCTTCTATATATATAAAATAGCACAGGTGGTTTTGGCTCTTTAATTTTTTATTAAAAATTTTTTTCTTTTTGGGGCACCTGGGTGGCTCAGTTGGTTGAGCATCTGACTTTGGCTCGGGTCGTGATCTCGCAGCTCATGAGTTCGAGCCCCACGTCGGGCTCTGTGCTGACAGCTCGGAGCCTGGAGCCTGTTTCAGATTCTGTGTCTCCCTCTCTCTCTGCCCCTTCCCAGCTCATGCTCTGTCTCTGTCTCTCAAAAATGAATTGGGGCGCCTGGGTGGCTCAGTCGGTTAAGCGGCCGACTTCGGCTCAGGTCATGATCTTGCGGTCCATGAGTTCAAGCCCCGTGTCGGGCTCTGTGCTGACAGCTCAGAGCCTGGAGCCTGTTTCAGATTCTGTGTCTCCCTCTTTCTCTGACCCTCCCCCGTTCATGCTCTGTCTCTCTCTGTCTCAAAAATAAATAAACGTTAAAAAATTAAAAAAAAAAAAGAATAAAGGTTAAAAAAAAATTAACATAAATAAATAAAACATTTTTTCTTTTTAAGTTTATTTTTTTTGGTAATCTCCACACCCAACATGGGGCTTGAACTCACAACCCTGAGATCAAGAGTCATGTGTTCCTCTGACCAAGCCAGCTAGGCACCCCTCAGCTCTTTAAATGGGGCCAATATGTAACAGTCTTTCCCTGCTATTACAATTACCTTCTAACAACCATCCACACGACATAAACTGTGTCCACAAGTATTTTCTCTGAGAGAGATCTAACCAGAAGACCCATATGTAAATGTCATGTCTTTCCCTATTTCCCCATGAGGACAACGGGACAGATGGAGAGAGTGGTCATTCAGGTTGGAGAGCCCCTAGTATAGGAAGCAGCATAAAAACGGTTCAAGAATTGTGCGTGAGATGCCTGGAGGTCCCCCACTCACTAACAAAAATGTATTAGAGGATGACTTTGTGCCAGAATTTCTATAAGGTTTCCAGCAATGGACAACACGAACACAGTCTAGTCCCCCACTGACTTAAAGATGTTCCCTCCTGGTGCCCCTGACCAGTTGAAGCCCTGTTAATTTTCAAAATTAATCTAAATTAAAATTTTCCCAGACATCAATATAGATTTCTTCTTCTAGCACCTCATGTATAGAAGATGTTAACATTGACTGTAATTGTTTCATCAAAGCTGGTTCTAGTCATCTGAATGCAACAAATAACCAATTTGAGAAACCAGGTATTGATTGTACTAGACCAACCTGAACACAATTTTCCTTGATCAATGAACCGAACTTTAAAAACCAACTGTATATACATTTATATTCCAGTATTCTATCCTATACAGAATGTTACTGTATTTGGAAATGGGGCTTGTTACTTAGTTTTTTCTAAAATTTTTTTTAAAGTTTATTTATTTATTTTGAGAGAAAGAGAGAATGCGCGTGAGAGCGCACAAGTGAGGGAGGGGCAGAGAGGAGAGACAGAATCCCAAGCAGGCTCCACACCATCAGCACAGAGCCCGACGTGGGGCTCGAACTCACAAAATGTGAGGTCATGACCTGAGCTGAGATCAGGAGTTGGGACGCTTAACCGACTGTGCCACCCAAGCGCCCTGGAAATGGGGCCTTTAAAGAGGTAATTAAGGTTAAAGGGGGTCACAAGGGTAGAGGCCTGATCCAATGTGTCCTTACAAGAGGAGGAAGACACAGCCCTGCACTTGGGCGAGGATGAAGGTCTGGAAGGGAGGCCTCGCCCGGCAATGCAAACAACGTTCAGGAGTCAGGAGAACGGCTGCCCTCTCTAGCACCTGAGTGATGCCTCCTTTCTCCCACCCCCTGAGCCACCTGAAGCCCTGTGCTCCATTTGCCCAGTGTTCCCCACTCACCTGGACAGGTGGCTGGTGAGCATTTTCTCTCTTCTCTCCAGGTTTCCTTCCCTTGCTCCAGCTGCGTGATAAGTTTTGGTTTAGAAACCAGAATTCCTGTTCACAGGAAAAGAAAACAAGGTGGCTGTAGGTTAATGGGTTCAAGGGCCAACTCAGAAAGTGAGATGGCTACTTCAAGCATAGCCTAAAATGCCCAGCAGCAAGAAGGTGAGTCCTCAGAGATTCCAGGGCTTACCCAGTGAGACCAGGTTGCTGTAGTTTTCCAGCATCACCTCCCTGTACAGGGATCTCTGAGCAGGGCTCAGCAGCATCCACTCCTCCTGGCTGAAATCCACAGCCACATCTCTGAATGCCATGTGTGCCTGTAACAGAAAACACAGTCCTGCTCACTGAGGAGCCAGCCTTGCCCATGACTCAGGGTGAGGGGAAGGCAGAGGGTTGCCCTGTGGGAGGCAGGTGAGCTATTAAGATTCTGCCTTTGATTGTGACCCTGATGCCACGTGTTAAACCTCTGTTGCTATCCAGCCAACAACACTTGAGAGTCTACTACGTTCAAGATCTTGGGTGGGCTGTTTGGAGAATATGTGCAAAAAGGGTCCCTAACTTTTAAGAGCTTTAAATCGAGGCAGAAAGAAGAGGAAATAACATATAAAAATTAAATGAAAGTAAAGCATAACAGACTTTTTCAGAATTTAAATGATTAAATAATATTACCAATCACGTTAGTATTGATGCATCTGAATGACTAAAGTTTATACAATTCAATAGTGGCACAGGCTAAACTGTAACTCAGTCCTTTCCCTAAATCCCATGGTCTCTTGGCTTCCTTGGATCTGAGAGGCACAAGTGGGTACTGGTGAAGTGCATGGGGTTGAACGTACTACCTGGGTTTGGGGTTCACTTCTGAGGTCAACAAGTGAAATGTAGACAATACTACATTAAATTTACAGCCCCACACTGTGTATGGTCCGGGTGGACCTTCTTGGCCACTCGACCTACAAATTCATCTCTACATTTGTTCTCATTCCCCTGCCCAGTTTTACTCATCTCCTTAACACTATTTAACAATGGAGGACACAGATATCAGGAAAGGTATCCTGAGGCAGCCCCAGGAACTTATCTTAAAGGATGGGTAGGAGTCAAGAGGAGAGGGAAGTGCTAGGTATTCCAGATGAAGCATATGGGGAGCAGAGAAGAAGACACTGTGAGCAAAGGAAGGAAGGAAGCCACAACGTGAACAGGGAAGACAACCCGGGAGGAATAAAAGGTAGAATACAGAATAGGTGGAGTGTAGCAGTCTGTAGAATTTTTCATTTTTACTGTAAAATATACATAACAAATATTTTACTATAGCTACCATGTTAAATGTACATTTCAGTAGCATTAAGTGTACAACCATCACCACTCTCCGTCTCTAGAACTTGTTCATCATCCCATGCCGAAACTGTCACCATGAAAGAATAACTCCCTCCTCCTCTCAAACCCTGGTAACCACCATTTAGTTCCTATCTCTATGTATGTGGTTATTCTCCATACTGCAAATAAGTGGAATCACACAATATTTGTCCTTTTGTGTCTGGCTAATTTCAAGGTTCATTCATGCGGAAGCACAAACTCAGAATTTCCTCCCTTTTCAAGACTAAAAAAATACTCAATTTTATGTAAATACTGTTCATCTACTGATGGACATTTGGTTTGTATTCACTTTTTAACCACTATCAATAATACTACCTTGCAAATTGGTATCTAATGACCTGCTTTCAATTCCCCGGGGTATATACCCAGAAGTGAAATTACAAGAGCAAATGGTAATGTCATGTTCACTTTTTTCAGGAACCAGTTTTCCACAGCAACTACATCACTTTACATCCCTACCCAGCAATGCAGATGTGTTTTAATTTCTCCACATCCTCACCAACACTTGCTGCTTTTTTTTGATGACAGCCATCTAATGGGTGCAAAGTGGTACCTCATTGTGGACTTAATTTGCATCTCCCTAACCACTGGTGATGATAAGCATCTTTGCATGTGCTTATTTGCCATTTGTATAACTTCTTTGCAAAATATCTTCAAGTTCTTAGTCCGTGCTTGAATTGGGGTGTTTGTATTTTCATTGTTGTTGGGTTACAGTTCTTTATATATTCTGAATATTAATCACTTATAAGTGATTTGCAAATATATTTGCACAGAAATTTTAAATTTTGATGATCAACTTATCTGTTTTATTTCTTTTGTTGCCCGGATTTTTTGTGTAATGTCCAAGAAATCATCACTAAATCCAGTTTCATGAAGGTTTTCCCTTGTTTTTTTCCAAAGAGTTTCATAGTTTTAGTTCTTATCTTTTAGGTCTTTGCTCCATTTTGAGTTCATCTTTGTATATGGAGTGAGGTAATGGTCCAACTATATTCTTTTGCATGTAGGTATACTGTTTCCCCAGCAATATTTATTAAATAAGATTGTCCTTTCCACGTTGAATGGTCTTGGTACTCTTGTCCAAAATCATTTGACCATATACATAAGGTTTATTTCTGGGCTCTCTGTTCTATTCCATTAGTCCATAATTCTGTTTTTATCCCAGTACCACACAGCTTGGATGACTGTAGCTTTGTAGTAAACTTTGAAATCAAGAAGTGTAAGCCCTGCATGTTTGTTCCTTTTCAAGACTGTTTTGGCTATTCAGAGTCCCTTGAAATTTCATATGAATTTTAAGATGAACGTTTCTATTTCTGGGGAAAAAAAAAAGTCATTGGGATTTTGGTAGCGATTGCACTGAATCAACTTGGGTCCTATTGTCATCTTAGCAATATTAAAATTTCCATTCATTAACTTGGTGTCTTTCCATTTCTTTAATTATTTCAGCAAGGTTTTGTACCTTTCAATGTACAAATCTTTCACCTCCTTGCTTAAGTTAATTTTTAAGTATTTTATTCTTTTTGATGCTATTAAGTTTTTCTTAATTCCCTTTTCGGATTGTTCATTGTTAGTGTTGTAGAAATGCAGCTGATTTTTGTGTGTTAATTTTGTTTCCTGCTATTTTGTTGAATTTGTGTATTAGTTCTAACAGGTTTTTGTGTGTCATTTGCAAACAGATAATTTTACTTCTTCCTTTCTGATTTAGATTCCTTCCTTCCTTCCTTCCTTCCTTCCTTCCTTCCTTCCTTCCTTCCTTCCTTTCTTTCAACTTTTCTTGCCTACTTACTCTGGCTAGAACTTCCAATACTGTGTTCAACAGAAGTGGCAGAAGTGAGCTTATTTGTCATATTTAATCTTACAGAAAAAGCTTTTAGTCTTCCACCATGGAGTAGGTTAGCTGTGAGTTTTCCACATATGACCTTTATTATGTTCAGGTAGTTTCCTTCTATTCCTAGTTTATTGAGTATTTTAATCATAAAAGAGTGCTGGATTTTGTCAAATACTTTCTGCATCAGTTGAGATGATCTTGAGGTTTTTGCCTTTCATCTGTTAATGTGGTATATTTGCTGATGTTTATATGTTGAAGCATTCTAGCATTCTAGAACTAAATCCCACTTGGTCAGTGGAATTCTTTTAATATGGTGTCTAATTCTATACAGCAACAAAAAATTCTTTTACTAACATAGAAAAGCATATAATTCTTTTAATATGCTGAATTTGGTTTGCTAGAATTATGTTGAGAATTTTTGCACCAGTATTCATAAGGGATTATTGGCCTGTAGTTTCCTTTATTGTCTTTTTCTGGCTTTGGTACCACAGTGATGCTCACAGAATTAGCTAGGTAGTGTTCCTTCTTTCTTTTGGGGGGGAAATGTTTGAGAATTGTTTTTCTTTAAATGTATGGTAGAATTCACCTGTGAAGGTATCATGTCCAGGGCTGTTCTTTGTTGGGAGCTTTTGATTACTGATTCAATCCCCTTACTATTCTATTAAGGAATTTTATTTCTTAATGATTCTGTCCTGAAGTTATTCTGTTTCTAAGAAGCTGTCCATTTTAGCTAGGCAGTCCAGTTTGTTGGGGCACTATAGTTCATAACAGTCTCGCATAATCCTCATTTCCACAGAATCAGTAGTAATGCCCCACTTTTGTTTCTGATTTTAGCAATCTGAGCCCATTTGTTTTCTCAATCGAGCTAGCTAAAAGTTTTCAGTTTTGGTAAACTTTTTGAAGAACCAATTTTTTGTTTTATTGATTTTCTATATTTAACTCTGTTCTTATCTTTATTATTTCTTTCCATCTGCTACCTTGGGTTTAGTTTGTTCTTTTTCTAGACTCTTAAGTTGTAAAACTACATTGTTTCCTGACAATCTTTTTCCTTTTCAATATACATATTGTAGCTATAAATTTCCCTCGTAGCACTTCTTTTGCTGTATCCCATAAGTTTTGGTATGCTGTATTTTGTTTTTATTTGTTTATAACTATTTTTTAATGTTTATTTCTTTTGAGAGAGGGAGAGAGAAAATCCCAAGCAGGATCCATGCTGCCAGCACAGAGCCCAACACAGGCCTCAATCCCATGAGCCATGAGATCATGAGCTCAGCTGAAATCAAGAGTCGGACGCTCAACCGACTAAGCCACCCAGACGCCTGTGTTTGTAAGTATTTTCTAATTTCCACTGTGATTTCTTCTTTGGTCCACTGGTTGTTCAGGAGTGTGTTGTTTAATTTCCACAAATATGTGAACTGTCCATTTTCCTTCTGTTATTGGTTCCTAACTTCATCCCACTGCGAGAGAAGATACACAGATCTTTTAAATAAATCTATTGAGACTTAATTTGTTGCGTAACATATGGTCTATCCTGGAGAATGTCCCAGGTCCCAGGGGTACTTTGTTGTCAAGCAGGGTGTTCTGTATAGGTCTGTTAGTTCTGGTTAGTTTATTGTGTTCTTCAAGTCCTCTGTTTCCTTACTTCTGTCTGGTTGCTCTATCCATTGTTGAGGGTGGGTATTGAAGCCACCAACTATTGCTGTAGAACTGTCGATATCACCTTTTAATTCTATCAACTTTTGCTTCATGTATTTTGAGGGTCTGTTATTAGGGAGGTAAGTATGCAGAATTTTTATATCCACTTACTGCACTGAACTTTTTATTAATGTATAATGTCTTACCTTTGTAATCTTGTTTGGCTGAAAATCTATTTTTCTCATACTGGTATAGCCACCTCTATTCTCTCTTGGTCATTATTTGCATGGAGTATCATTTGCTATCCTTTTGCTTTCAATGTATTTGTGTCTTTGAATCTAAAGCGAGTCTCTTATAGACAGTGTATATATAGTTGGATCATAGTTTTATTGTTGTTGTTGTTATACATTGTGCAAAATCCTGTGTTTTGACTGGAGGGTTTAATACGTTTACATACTATGTAACTTCTGATAAGAAGGGACTTCTGCCATTTTGCTATTTGTTTTCAACATGAGTTGTAGCTTTTCTGAACATCATTTCCTGCATTACTGTCTTGTTATTTAGTTGATTTTAGTACATTAAATTCCCCTCTTATTTCCTTTAGTGTACATTCTATATCTATTTTCATTATAGTTATCACAGTGATTAAATTTAACATCCTAAAGTTGTAAGACCCTAATCTGAATTGATATCAGTTTAACTTCAATACACAATTCTTCTCTCATATAGCTCCATCTTCACCTCCTGTCGTTATTAAAGTCATAAAATTACACCTGTATGCATCATGTGTCCAAAAATATAGACTCACAATTGCGTTTTTTGCTAAGGCATTAGTCTCTTAAATCATGCAGAAAAGAAAAAGTGTAGTAAACCAAAGTGACAATAACACTAGCTTATATAAGTGCAGATTTATTTATTTTTACTGTAGAACTATTTCTTCATATAGCATCAAGTAACTGTCTAGTATCCTCATACTGCAACCTGAAAGACTCCCATTAGCATTTCTTGCAAGGGAAGTCTAGTGGCTGAAAACTGTATCACCTCTTATTTTTCTGGGAATGACTTCTCCCTTACTTTTGAAGGACAGTTTTGCTGGATATAGAATTCCTGGTTGACAGTTTTTTTTTTTTTCTTTCAGAACTGAATATATCAACCCATTGTCTTCTGGCTTCGAAAGTTACTGATTAGAAATCTGCTGATTTTAGAGGACAGTTTGTATGTGACACACTGCTTCTCTCTTGCTGCTTTCAAGATTTTCTGTTGCCTTTGGCTTTCAAGGGTTTGATTACATTGTATTGTGGTGTGGGTCTCTTTGATAGCTTATCCTACCTGGAATTTGTTGAGCTTCTTAGTTCCTTTTTAAGTTTTCTCTTTATTGATATTTCCATTTTTGTCCTAACATAATTCTCTTGACTTTTCCACATCTTCCTTTAGCCCAGAGAATCTTTAAGACAGCTCTTTTAAAGTCTTTGTCTAGTAAGTCCACCATCTGGCCTTTATCAGGGAGTTTCTATTGATTTATTTTTTTCCTTTGAATGGACTGTACTGTCCTGTTTCTTTGTATGCCTCATGATTTTCTGTGTGTGTAAAACTGGATATCTGAATCTTTTAATATGGCCGCTTTAGAACTCAGATTCTTCAGTATTTTCTGGATTTTAAAACTGCTGTATGCCATCTGCACTGAGATTCAGCCTAAGATGTAAACTTAGGGTTTCCTCAGGTCTTTCTTATGCTTTTCTGATCCTGTGCTTTTCCATAGGCATGCATGGTAACTTTCTAAATAACCTGTATGTGCAGTTCTTTTGGATGTTCTAGTCTTAAAATGTCTGGCTCCCAAAAGGGGAAAAAGGGAAAAAATAAAGGGGAAAAAAACCCTGCCAGGATCTAGTTCTTTAAATCCCCTACTTCAGTCAGAAGGAGTTGTAACAATGGTACCCATTTATGTAATCAGAAGCAGCAATCAGAGCACAGGTCCTCGATATTTGGAGGACAAGGTCCTTACTGTCCACCCTGGCTTCCACAAGCTGTCAAACTGCTCCAGGTACACATGCATGGATTTCTGCCATGGGGATGGGGGTGGTTGATGGTTACTGCACTAAGAGCTGAAACTGACTGTTCCAAGCCTTCCTTTGGAAGCTGCAAGCATTCAACTAGACTCCAGAGTTCCAAAATATTACATTAGACAGATTCTGGGTGCTTCCTACCTCATCATTTTCCCTGATGTCACTCTCAGCTTGTAAAAGTTTTAAAGCTGAAGAAAGGAATACAGACTCTATCCTGCCCTATAGAACTGTGTGCTGTTCAGAGTTAGCCACTTGGTGAATGACTTAAGTCATGGGTCAAACAGGTTTCAGGTAAGGTAAATCATACCTCCAGGACTAATGCTAGATTCTGCCAGGTATCATCAAGGCAGTCAGGATAAGAGAATGTGTCCATCCTGAAACAGCCAGTATGGAAATACAGAAAACACTCACCATTACCCTGGCTTTCCGGGACCCTGTGGCCATTTTTCCTGGTATCCCTAAAGAAGGATGATATCTCAGAAGGCAGATCTGGGTAAGGAAAACAGAAATGAAAGCATGTCAGGTGGAAATGCTCTCCCCACCAGTGAGGCAGGGCCTCACTTGGGGGAAGGGGGAAGCGTGGCATGATGGGGAATGTAACAGGCTGATTCCCTATCAGGGCCCTGGAAAAAGGTCCAGGGAGCCAAGCCTTCAGCAGGGTCAGTTCCAAACTCTCCCGATCAAAACAAATTAAACGTAAAAGGAAATTTCTGAAGCCATTTATTTGGCAGTAGGTGATATTAAATGCAGTATTATGAATTTGAAGAGTTGTGAAAATGGTATTCTGTTGTTTTTCCAAAGAAATACATATTAAAGTATTTATGGATGAAAATGATTAAAAACATTTTAGAAAAAAATGAGACAAAAACAAGAAACAAAGATTGCAGCATGGTGATGGCTGTTAAAGCTGAGGCTTTATTATAATATTCTTGCTTCTTTTGAACATGTTTGAAATTCTTCTGTTAATAAAGAGTTATTTTAAAATTCTTAAACACCACCAAAAAAGCTTATGCAATATGGTAAAGCATTAAGAAGTGTTAAATCAAGATGATGTACATAAGGATGGTAATTATGCTACTGTCTCCTTTATTTTTGCGCTTTCTCATTAAAAAGGCAAAAAGTATACAATTTTTCATTGGATAGCCAGGACAGAAAAAAACACAACAACACTGTATTGAGAACAAAATTAGCAAAATCGAAAGTAATACCTGGGGACAGAAACTGGTAAGAATGAAGTATCAATTCTAAAAGAATAAAGTATGACAACTCAAATTAAACTAATAAATATTATGACTTGGATGAAGTGGTCAGGAAAGAAGTAAAATAAAACTGCAAATCACTCATAAGGGAAGTCAGAAGACATTTTTCAACAAATGTATTTTTGTGGTTTAACTTCATTCTATTTAATTATACAGGCAATTAAAATCTGTTAGTGTTAGAAAGAATCCAGAGTAGTCTGAAGATTATAAAGGAAAAAGTTCAGTTCTCTTTCTGGGCTCTGCCTCAGGCCCACATTCAGGTAACTGCTGTTAACTATTTCATGAGTACTCTTTGATTTATAATATTGTCTCTTCATTTTCATTCATATTTGGGTACACATGCAAATAATGTTACTTTCCTATAAATAAAAACCATCTGTATAATTCTTTGACTTGTGTGCATTTAATATTTTGGGGTTATGTGTACACCAATACTCACAGACCTAACAATTCTTTGATTATTATTACTTTATTAAAATGTTTGTTTATTTTTGAGAGAAAGAGAGAGAGAGAGAATGTGCAAGCAGGGGAGGCGCAGAGGGAGAGGGGAACAGAGGATCTAAAGCAGGGTCTGTGCTGACAGTAGAGATGTGGGGCTCAAACTTGTGAACTGCAAGATCATGACCTGAGCTGAAGTTGGAAGCTCAATAGACTTAGCCACTCAGGTGCCCCTTATTTTTTATGAGAGAGAGACAGAGAGAGACAGACAGAGAGAGAGAGAGAGAGAGAGAGAGAGAGAGAGAGAAAGCACGAGTAGGGGAGAGGGGTAGAGGAAGAGAGAAAGACAGAATCTTAAGCAGTCTCCACACTCAGCACAAAGGCCAATGTAGGGCTCAATCCAAAGACCCCGGGATCCTGACCTGACCTGAAAACAAGAGTCAAACACTCAACCGACTAAGCGACCCATGCGCCCCTACTCCACTTATTGATAACTCATACTATGTCCATCAGCAGACCACATTTTCTTTAACAAAGCGTTCCTCTGTCAACTGACAGACTGTAGTGTTTATCACTAGAAAGTTAAAAGCAATACCTTTTTGCAAACCTTTTTGCAAACATGTCAGTATTTCTGTATGAGTGCTAAAGGAGTGTAATTACTGGACTTAATACCAAACATATGCTCACACTGCCAAATTGCCCTCCAAAGGCCGACCAATTTACAATCCCAATGACTACACAATAAGTGTGCCCCTTTCCACACTTTTGGTAACACTTGATTCATCCAAGGGATTCTTCAAGTAAGATGACTATAGGAAAACAGTTGTACACATGCAAGAGTTTGAGGAATTCTATAGTCATGAGCTCTTTGTGAGGAATCTACTGGAAGATGAACATTAGACATAATAGGACAGGACAGGGAAAACCAAGTAAAGACCTGACAGTGAGCATTTAATATACATAATTGTAGATCTAGCACTAAATGGTGGGTAAGAGTGGGGAAGAAAAATATATACTAATGGTATAAGGCCTATGTGTCCAGATAAAGTAGAAATGCCACTAAAATGGGAGAAGAGAAAAGGCAATAGGGAAGTAGAAAAAGTTTACTGAATGTTGCATTAGGTAGGAGGTAAAGGGAAAACAAATGAAACCACAGAATTTCTAAAAACAATGAAAACACTATGGATGTGTGAGATTTATTTAAAACAGTGAGGTGAGGGAAATGTATAGCTTTAGATATTTCAATAAAGACAAGAACATAAATTAATGAACAGAGAAAAGTATAATAGGTGAAATCTTAACTTCTTAAAAATTAGTGAAATGAACACAGCTATTTTAGGAAATGAGAAAACATAAATATTCAAAATAAGAAACCACAAAGGGGAAATACTTGACTCCAGCTTTTTGAAGTGTCAAT
Source organism: Prionailurus bengalensis (assembly GCF_016509475.1). Taxonomy (NCBI): domain Eukaryota; kingdom Metazoa; phylum Chordata; class Mammalia; order Carnivora; family Felidae; genus Prionailurus; species Prionailurus bengalensis. The sequence goes on along the minus strand of NC_057354.1, from coordinate 43,518,086 downwards.
GTACTGGGTTTAAAAAAAACAACCAACTAATTGTTTTCACTTGCCTTCTACTCCAGAAAGTAGGAGAAAAACAAAAACTAAGAAAAGCAGAAGAAAATGTCTTTTTTTTTTTTATAAAAAGAACGAGTAGCATTAGATTCTGATACTGAGGACAGCTTCTATCAAACTAACCCTCTTACTAACAACTATAAACCCTACTCAAAATATAAAAAACAACTATTTGAAGACACTACACCAGAAGCAGTCAGAAACCAGAAGGGATATGATCCTTGAAAGGAAGGACGCACATGGGGTAAGACCTGTATTTAACTGTCTTTTCATTTAAGGGCGCTCCCCAGTACACGTGGCACATGGGGAACAGATCAAAAGTCTGTGGCTTCCAGACTTCCTGGAAACCATATGGCATAATCGTAGAAAAGTGGCAGCAACAAAGGATGGAGCCTCAAATCTACACAAGCCCCTCCCACAGTTGGCTGAATACATAAGGCAAGACAACAAAGAGCTAACGTGGATAACAATGGATGGAAGGTCAAATGAGCTGTGCAGGTGTCTGCTACTGTTCACAGGTGAGACTGAGTTCAGAGCTTGAGGCCAATCAAGTAAAAGATTGCTAAATACCTTAGATAACCTTCTACTGAAACACAGGTAATTTACACAAAACATACATCCTGTCAGCATACCTAGACAGAGAATATTCTAACTTCAAATTACTTGTAATAAAAATAAATAAGACATAAAACACTAAACCAGTGAGCTATCTCTTATACCCCCTACACAGAGCCATCGGGGAGCAGAGGAGGAGCTAAGAGGGAAACTACATGAAAGAGAAAAGAGGCACTGTGTGGACTTAGTTGAGAGGAAACGACCACCCAAAAAGAAAAGCTACCATATATGAGAAAATACTGATAGGTCAGAGCACTTATAAAAGGGAAAGGACTTAAAAAGGGTAGGCAGATGGAGCACAGAAGTCTCGGGAAGGTACAGCTCCAGGGGAAAGGGGGATCACAAGCAAGGAAAAGGCACCTCTCGGCAATGTCAAGATAAAGGGAAAAATAAGCGGGGGGGGGGGGGGGGGGGCGCGGAAATACAGGGCCTTGCAAAACAGAAGAGAAAGAGGAAGAGGAAGAAGGAGGAGGAGGAGGAGGAGGAGGAGGAGGAGGAGGAGGAGAAGGAGAAGAAGAGGAGGAGAAAGAAGACACAATATCTCCTCCTCTTGCAATCCAGTAAAGAAACCATACTAGCTACACTGACAGAAGAGTTTTCCTGAACTAGAAAATTAGAAACACACTAGATCTTATTTACTAGATTTCTGTCTACAGAAATGCAGATGAGCAGTTCTCCTGTATAGAAAACCAAAACAGAAAATGAGAATCCAAAGTTCAGCTAAAGAAAATTCTACCAAAAACAAGTGACACAGAAATAGCTGTAATAAAACTCTAAGCTGAGTTCAAGATCCTCAAACATTTGGGCATATGAGAAATCATCTTGAATCAAAAATTCAAATTTGTACCTATGTTATGAACATGGATAGAATTAAACTTATTATGATACATTTCCCAATATATACATGTATCAAATCATTATGTTGTACACCTTAAACTAATGCAATGTTATATGTCAATTATACTTCAACAAAACTGGAAGCAAAATTTGAAAGCTAAAAACAAAAATGGGCCAAAAAGAAAAGAAAGAAACAAACAAAATGAAAGTTGATTGAACTTCAGAAAGAAATTAAACTAAGTTACAAGATACTGAAGAAGAATAGATTGAAATGAAAACAGGATGGGCACTTAAGTGTAGCAGGAAAATCACTTAAGAGAATAAAAATGAAATAAATAATGGGTCGGAGAGAAAGTGGTTGAAATGGAAAACAGACAAAAAAAGGATTATCACCCATATAATTGTAGTTCCTGAAGAAGAAAACAAAAACATACAAACAAAAAAGGAAACAGTATACTTAAAACTATAGTCCAAAGGGCACCTGGGTGGCTCAGTCACTTAAGCATCTGACTTCGGCTCAAGTCACAATCTCATGGTTGGTGGGTTCGAGTCCTGCGGCCGGCTCTGTGCTGACAGCTCAGAGCCTGGAGCCTGCTTGGGATTCTGTGTCTCCTTCTCTGTCTGCCCCTCCCCTGCTCACACTCAGTTTCTCTGTCTCAAAAATAAATAAAACATGAAAAAAAAGTTTTTTTAAGCTATAGCCCAAGAAAAGTTCAAAAATAGATGACATGAATCTAAATATGAAAGGGCCTACTTCTGAGTACCAGAGAAGTTTACTCACAATCACCAACTTCAAGGTATCTACTGGAAAAATGGTCAGGCTTTTAAGAACAAGACTCCTAAGTGATTCCGAGCAAAAAATTTACCAGACTTCCATCATAATGATCAAAAGCATCATTCAACTGTTGGGCAGTGCTCAGAATGTACAATGGTGCAGCCACTATAGAGAACAGTATAGTGGTTGCTCAAAAACTTAAAAATAGAATTACCATGTAATCTACCAATTCCACTTCTGGGAATATCCTAAAAGAATTGGAAGCAGGGACTCAGACAGATATTTGTACACTTATGTTTTGTTTTGTTGCGAGAGAAAGCGTATGTGCACACACAAGCACGAGTAGGAGAGGGACAGAGAAAGGGGGAAGAGACAGAATCTTAAGCAGGCTCCATGCCCAGTAGGGAGTGTGAGGCAGGGCTCAATCTCACAACCTTGAGATCATGATGTGAGCTGAAATCAAGAGTCAGACACTTAACCGACTGAGCCACTTAGGTGCCCTGTACACTTATGTTTATAGCAGTATTCGTAATAGCTAAAAACATGGAAACAACCCAAGTGTCCATCAACAGATGAATGGATAAACAAAATATGACAGACACACACATGGATATTAAAAGGAAATTCTTACAAAGGAAGTTTTGACACATGCTACAACATGGATTAAACTTGAAGACATTAGGCTAAGTGAAATAACCTGTTAGAAACAAAAAGAGAAACATTGTATGATTCCACTTATATGAGGTACCTAGAGTAATCAAATTCACATGGACAGAAAGTTGAAGAGTGGTTGAGAGGGGCTCAGGGTAAGGGTAAATAGGGAATTATTGTTTAATGGGCACAAAGTTCCAGTTTGGAAAGGGAAACAGCGAGGTGAGGGAAATGTATAGCTGGAGATTTTAAACACAGCTAACTTAATCAGGAAAAGAGAAAGCATAAATATTCCAAATAAGAAACAACAACGGGGAAATAACTACCAAATCACCAAAACACAAACCAGAGTCCCAGTGCTCTAAATACTGTCCGGGAGCACTGAAAAATGAAGGGAACTTCCTTATTCTTTTTATAAAACAACTATAATGTTGACACCGCAACTTGATGGTAGTTCGGAAAATTAAAAATTAGGCACCTGGGTGGCTCAGTCGGTTGAGCATCTATCTGACTTCAGCTCAGGTCATGATCTCACGGTTTGTGAGTTCAAGCCCCACGTCGGACTTGCTGCTGTCAGTGCAGAGCCTGCTTCAGATCCTCTGTCCCCCTCTTTCTCTGCCCCTACCCCACTTGCACTCTCTCAAAAATAAAACAAAACATCAAAAAATTTTATAAAAAAATTAAAAATTAAAGAGCATTATCACTTATGAATTTGGAGCAAAATTCTAGAAATATCAGCTAAGAGACTCCAACACAACAATAAGAAAATATTTCACCAAGACAAAGTGGGATTCCCAGAAATTGAAGATTGGGTCAATATTAGGAAATCCATTGCTATAATACACCTTATTAATCAACAGATCTAAGGAGAAAAACCAAGTGTTTTTATGCATGCTGAAAAATTATTAACAAAACTCAGCACCCATTCATTACTTAAAAAAAAAAAAACTCAAGAATATAAGATTGAAGGATTTTTAAAACTTTTTATTTTGAACTGATTTTAGACTTACAGAGAAGGTACAAAAATATCAGTTCTCATATAACCTTCATCCAGCTTCCTCTAGTGTTAACATCTTAGAAAACCATAGTACAATGATCAAAACCAGGAAATTAGCATTGACACAATACTGTTAACTAGACCACAGTCCTTAACCAAATTTTGTCAGTTTTTCACTAATGTCCTATTTCTGGTCCAGGATTCAAATGAAGTTCCCACATTGTATTTAGTTGCCATGTATGTTTAATTTTCTCCAATTTGTGACAGTTCCTGTCCTCTCTTGTCTTTCATGAACTTGACACTTTTGAAGAGTATCTCTCAATTTTGGATTTGTCAGATGTTTTTTCATGAACAGAAGGAGGTTAGTACATTTTTGGCTAGATTACTTCAGAAGTGATGTCATGTCCTTTTCAGTGCACTGCATCAAGGGGTTGATGATACTCATATGTCTCATTACTGATGATATTAACCTTGATCTTGATCACTTGGTTAAGGCGATGTGCTGGGTTTTTATAATTAATAAGTATTTTGGGAGAGATACTTTGAGATCATACAAATATCCTGTTTCTGTTCAAACTTCCACTCACTAATGTCAGCATGCATCTGCGGGACGTGTCCGCAAGACATATTACTGTGGTATTTACCAAATGACGATGTTCTAGTTCCCTTTTTGATTCCAAATTCGTTAACTGCTCTGTAAGCAAGAGCTGTCCCTTCTCCCTCATTTTTAAATTTATTCAATTATTTATATCAGTATGGATTCATATCTTATCCTATGAGTTACAAGAGAATATCATCACTATTTTCTTGCTCAAATTATTCCAGCTTCAAACATCAGGAGCTCTTGCATGTTGGCCTTGTTCCTGTTTTAACCAATAAATGTGGCACAAGTGACACTGTGCCAGTTACTGATTTAGGTCTTAGGAAGGCTGGAGAGCTTATGTTCTAGGGAGGCCCAAGATACCATGCAAGAAGTTCAACTCCTCTGCCAGAGAGACCATGCAGACGCCCTGACACTACATGGAGAGAGTGTGGCCCAATTGTCCCAGCTGACCCCAGCCTTCTGGTCAACCCATAAAGGGCCAAATATGTGGGGGAACCATCTTTGAAGTTCCAACCCACACAAGTCCCTGAGAGACTGTGGCCACAGCCTGATCTATAACTCACACAGAGCAGAAGAACCACTAAGCTGATCCCAGTGGATACAAAGACTTGTGAGACATTATAGCATGCTGATTCTTCTAAGCCGCTAAGTTTTGGGGGGGGTTTGTTCTGCAGCAATCAATAATCAGAACCCTTCCAGACATGCTATGGCGTCTTCCTCTTCAACCTACTTAATGACAGTACCACCTTCCCTTTCGCCCATGTGCCTACTCAGGCACCAGGACTACTTCCCCATTTGCCACATCAAGCCCATTACCTGGGCCAACCGGTTCCATCTCCAAGAACTCTCTCAACCCCTCCCCGCTCCCACACCAGCTGGGGTAAGACAATGGTCAGTCTCTCCTGATAGGGTCTGCAGACCCTCTCCCAACATTCCAGTCGGCTTCATCCATTCCTACCAGAATTGGCTCCATATACATATGGCTGGATCATTCATTCATTCGGTAAAATATTTATTAAGCTCCCACTGTACGATAGGCACGATTCAGACACTGGGGATACAAAAGTGAACAAAGGAAAAAAACCTGCCCTCACTGACACGAAAGTCCAGAGGAGGAAGATGGGCATACTCAACTAATGAATGAAACACACAGGATGCCAGGAAGTGATGAGTGAGGTGAAGACCAATACGGCAGGGAAGGAGCAAAGTAACAGAAGCAGGGTGGGGTTCTGGAATTGTACCTAACGGTTCGACATGGCCTCTCTGACAAGACAACAGAGTAGAAATCTGAGGGATATGAAGGAGTGACCAAGCGAGTAGCTCTGAAAAGCGACAGTTCACTGTGCTTGGTGTGCTGAGCATTGCAGGTCAGAGACAGTGCACAGTTAAGGTACAGAGTTTACTGTAGCTGGGATGCTGTGTTTGAGACCGCGTTGGGGAGATAAAGTTCAAGTGTAAACACGGGGTGGGGAGATCAGACTCAGCTTTGCAGGATACTGGTTTTGACTTTGGGATAAGAAGCCATTGGAGGGTTTTTTTGAGCAAATGCATGACACAATTTGATTGACATTTTTTAAAAACAATTTTATTTTTTTAATTTAAATGTTTATTTCTGAGAGAGAGAGAGAGAGAGAAACAGAGAAAGATTGTGTGTGGGGGAGGGGCAGAGAGAGAGGGTGACAGAGGTTCTGAAGTAGGCTCTGCACTGGCAGGAGAGCCCAATGTGGGGCTTGAACTCACAAACCGTGAGATCATGACCTGAGCCAAAGTCGGATGCTTAAACAACTGAGCCACCCACCAGGTGCCCTGACTGACGTTTGAAAAGATTCCTCTGGGGCGCCTGGGTGGCTCGGTCGGTTAAGTGTCTGACTTCGGCTCAGGTCATGATCTCACGGTCCGTGAGTTTGAGCCCCGCGTCAGGCTCTGTGCTGACAGCTCAGAGCCTGGAGCCTGTTTCCGATTCTGTGTCTCCCTCTCTCTCTGCCCCTCCCCTGTTCATGCTCTGTCTCTCTCTGTCTCAAAAATAAATAAACGTTAAAAAAAAAAAAAAAAAAAAGAAAAGATTCCTCTGGGGGTGCCTGGGTGGCTCAGTCGGTTAAGCGTCCGACTTCAGCTCAGGTTACGATCTCACAGTCCATGGGTTCGAGCCCCGCGGCAGACTCTGGGCTGATGGCTCAGAGCCTGGAGCCTGCTTCCAATTCTGTGTCTCCCTCTCTCTCTGCCCCTCCCCCGTTCATGCTCTGTCTCTCTCTGTCTCAAAAATAAATAAACGTTAAAAAAAAAAATTTGAAAAGATTCCTCTGGTTGCCATACTAATATAGTTTAGGGGGACAAGGGAAGATGCAAAGGGATCATTCAAGGGCTCTGATCATCCAGGTGAGTGAGGTGAAATGGTGGTCCGGGCCCCAGTGGAAATAGTGGAGACTGGAGATAGTTAGAGTCCAGATTTGCTTAGTGGGGATGGAGTGTAAGAGCAAGAAAGAGTCAAGGGTGACTCCAAGGGTTTGAGCCTGAGCAATCTGAAGGAAGGAGATGCCATGTCCCTGCCCCTTATTAGAGCTTATTAAACTCCCTGAAAGAGTGATCTATACTCCACTGGGGCGGAGCACGTTTGGGAGGTGACCAGAGTTTATTGTCGGACACATTAAGTTTGGGATGCCCAAGAGATACCCAGGAGGAAATTCGAAGTAGACAGCAGGAGACTAGAATTTGGAGAGGAAGGCATGGGTCTAGGCTGAACCTCAAAGATGGCATTTAAGGCCTGGAGAGGAGACGGGGTCACAAGGGAGACAGTATGGCTGGAGAAGATGAAAAGTCCAAGAACTGAACCAGGGCCTTCCACAGTAGGGATCTGGGAGAAGGGAAGTTGGCAAGAGAGAGGAGGAGTGACCTATGAGATAGGAGGAAAACCCGGAAACCAGAAGCAACCAATGTGAAAGAGTATTTTAAGGAAGAGGATGTATGCAACTATGTAAAATGTTGCTGAGAACGGACTATGGCTTTAGCCACAGGGAGAGCATGGGCACCTTGACGACAATGTGTTTCAGTGGGGAGGGCCAAAAAGGCCTCATAGGAACATTTAAGAGATGAAGGAAGGACAGACATGGAGACAGCAAGCAGAGGCAATTCTTTCAAGCTTAGCTCTGACGGGGAGGAAAAACACAGAGCAACAGCTGGAGGGGGAAATCACGTCACTGCTCTGCTCCCTGCTGCCCTCAGATCAAGGCCACACTCACTAACTTGTCATTGAGGACTCATTCCAATAACACCCAACCCACACCTTTCCAATCAGATCTCCCCTGTGAACTTCCTTCCCAGCCAGCAAGAATGACAACTCTGTACCTTCACACTGCATCACCCGCTTAGTCTAATTGGGTGCCCAATCCTCCAAGAACTACATCATGATCCAGTGGGACAGTTGGACAGTCACAGTGCAGCCTGGGAGCCCTAGAGTCCTGAGAGTGTCGACTGTTCTGCTGCTGACAAGGACACTGGAAGTACTGCCTGGGGAAATCTGGGAATGTTCTACAGTGGGATGGCATCTGAGCTCAATCAACAGGGTTTATACTGAAGCAGAGAGGCATGGAGAAATCAAAGGGGTCATGAATGAGGGCACAAGGTCTGAAGAAGAGTCCCTGTGAAAACTGTCACCTTGACAATGGGCCTTCTTTCCTGGGGATGGGACATTGTAGGACACAAGATGCAAAGCTGAGCAAAGAAAACCCACTGTGGTTTGGCAAGCAAAAGGTAAAGGGTCCCCACCTGAAGCTGGATTGTCAGGAGCCCGGGAGTCCTCTCTTTGCCCACCAGGCAGTCCTCTCTGGGCAGGCAGGGGCTGCAGGGGGCAGAGCAAGAACAAAAAAATGTTCAGAGTTACAGGAAACCCTCATGCTCCAGTAGGGTAGGGCCTCTTCCAACCTTCCTTCCTTTAAGGAGGAATGGACCTATCACAGAAGAAAAGACTGTGCACAGCTTGCTGGGAACACAGCTTGCCCTGACACGCTGCTGACACTGAGCAGGAGCTGATCCTCTCTCACCTTTGTTCTTAGTAAGAATAGTACTTAGTGGGCCCTGAGTATATACGAGTATACACCAGAGACTGCTCCAGGCACTTTGAGTTTTACCTTTCTCCTCACCCAGTGAAGTACAATTTATTATCTTCATTTTACAGATGAAAGAATTGAGGCACAGCAAGGTCAGTCTCTTACCGGAGGTGGCACAGCTATAAAATGACTGAGCCTGGATGAAATCTGGCTGCAGAGGCCACATTCTTAACCAGTGAGGGCAGTGATGGTGAATCTCTGTGGGTTGCAAGGATTCTCGGTGTATCCATGATAAGAATCAAGAATGCTTCTTGGGTGATAAGCACTGAATTTGAGTAATGGGTCTAAGGAGTTGTATCTACTTCTGACTGTTTGAAATTTCTCCATAAAAAGTTAAAATGGAACTTAAAATTCCAAAGCCCGTTCACACCAGAGACGTGGGAATCTGGGATTCCTGTGGACAACGACGATCCTCGGGATCTTTGAAAAACTTGCCCAGTGGACCCTGGCCCGACCTCTTCCTCCAAGGCCGGAACCCAAGGGCGACCAGCCAAATTGAGAGCCTAGCATCGCGCCAAAATGGCCACTCCACACCCAGTGCAACTCGGGCACGTCTGGCCAAGCCAGCCTGCCCATCGTCCCGCCGCGGCAAAGCTGAGGGGTACACCCGAAAAAAGACGATCAGCACCCACCCACCCAACCCCAGACACGTGGCCCCAGGGACGGCTCCCACATCACCACCTGGGAAATTATCAGACCCCCAAAGCCTACTTACTAAACTCCCCGCAAACCCGGGGAGTTGTGACACGAGCGACCCCCTCTCCCAATATCGCGATTTCGGCCAAGGCCGAACCTGTCCCCACCCACAAGAATCCCTGGACGAAAGGCCCAAGCCCATCACCCACCACCACTGGACTTCGCCGCTGAGCTTCCCCCACGTTCCTCGTAGATGCGCGCCCACACCCCCAAAATAAGACATCCGGGAGAGCACGGCCTGAGCCACGACAGCGTGTCCCCACACTACCTCCTCTCCCCGCCATCTGCACCGACCCCAGCCTCAGCCCAAAGACTAGCCTTTCAGGACCTACCTTTCCGCGCCGGGAAGGGCACAGTTGCGGCAAGGGTCCCACGGGAGCCTTACTCGCCAGCGCCACCAAAGAACAAGGGGTCACTCCAGCCACCAGCTGGGGACCTACTTCTGTAGGGCGCCGGGACTACACTCCCCAGCATCCTCTGTGTGGCGCCGGGACCACACTTCCCAAGATGCTCCGCGCAACCAGACGAGGGCTGACATCCCTCGGCTTCCACTGCCCTCCCAGGGAGCCGTTTCTGGGTAATGTGCCCGGTCACTGTGGAGAATGACCACTGTGGCACCTGGATCCCCGGTCTTTTTTCTTAAATCCGCGTCCACAAAACATGCTTCCCGGGTGAAGCTTCTCGACCTGCCGTGACCTCCACTCTAACGCCTTGGCCTCAAAGACTACACTTCCCAGTGACCCCTACTGTGACTTCCGCAACCGGTGCCGGCCCGCCTCTCGGTGGGCGGAAATGACGCATCAAGGGGGAAAGATCGGTTTGCCTTCTGGGATTGGCTGAGGTCGGCGGCGGTTGGGTGAAGTCGCCCTTCTCCAGCGGCGGGGTTGCACACCACGGTCGGGGGCGTTCAGTGAGCGTCCCGCAGGCGTGGTCTCGTCCAGCTCACGTGCCCTTTTAACTCGGTTGAGGCCCATGGAGGGCGGAAGCTGAGAGAGGCAGAGCAGTCTTCCCGAGGTCTCCCGTCCCGAGCGAGGTAGACCTGGATTCTGAGCATAAGCCCTCAACCCGAACAACCCATTTCGGATGCCCGGAGACCTTTTTCTTCTGCTGGAGTCCCCAGAGTTTTGGGCAAACTCTCATTTGTCTTCTGGAGAACAGGAGCCTCACTGTTGGACCATAGCTTGGGGTAGAGCCCACTGTCGACTTAGCTCTTTAGGTCTTTGTTCCGGGGTCTGGTTGAGAATAAGGGGTTTTTGTTTGTTTGTTTTGTTTTTGGAAAATGAATCCATTCCCTTCTTTTGGCCCGCTGCCTGTTCATAGTGAATTTAGTTCATCCCTGGTTCTGGAGAAATGCTCAGTCTTACTTGGAGCCCTCTTTTGACACTTCCTCTCTGCCCCACCCGTGACTCATTCACCAAGAAATTACCTGTTAACATCCATGAAGGTTCAAAGTAACAATGCAGACACATCCATGTGTGACTGTCCAGGGATGCTTGCGGTATGCCAAGGGCAGAGATGGCTGGGATCCCAGGGGCCTTGGCGGTGAGAGACCAAGGGAGACTTCCGGGATGAGAGACTGCCTGAGCTCCCCTGAGGGAGTAGATGAGATGAGGAGTTGGAGAAAGGCCGGTGAGAAGAGAGCAGGAAGTGAGGTCAAGGTCTTAGGAGCTTGGTCACTGGGTAAATTGTCCTGGCCTCAGTGAGGGAAGTTGTCAAAAGAAATTGACAGGGCACCTGGGTGGCTCAGTCCGTTGAGCGTCCGACTTCGGCTCGGGTCATGATCTCACAGTTTGTGAGCTCAGGCCCCACGTTGGGCTCTGTGCTGACAGCTCAGAGCCTGGAGCCTGCTTCCAATTCTGTCTCTCCCTCTCTCTCCCTGCCCCTCCCTCACTTGTAGTCTGCCTCTCTCTCTCAAAAATAAATAAATGTTAAAAAAAAAAAAAAAAGAAATTGACACTATCTTTTGTCATCTTCAATCTTCTAAGCCCCTCTGGTAAATTTAAAATTTTTATTTATTATGCTCTTTAGTCCTACAATCCCCACTTGGTTCTTTTTTCATAATTTCCATCTTTCAGATGAGGTTGCCCCCATCTGTTCACTCATTATGCACATGTGTTCCTTCATTATATTTATATTACCTGTTGTAAAGTCTTTGCTAAAACCTCTGGGCCATCTCAAGATCTGTTTCTGTTGACTGCTTTTTTTTTTTGTCTTGACTATGTTCCTCTGCATGTCCAGTAATTTTTCAACTTTATCCTGGGCATTTTTGTTAGCAAGACTAAATTCTGTTCCTCTCCTCTGAGTGTATTTTTTATTCTTATAGATAGTTTAGTTATTGGCTGGTCATTTTGAACTTGCGTAGGCTTCTTTTATGCTTTATTAGGATAGGTCTTTGAGCATTCAGGGTATTTATCAAGCCTCTCTAACTTGGCAGCACTCAAATTTAAAGTTCTTTCACCCATGCAAATATTACATCTTTATTCTAGTTTCTGTTAGATCACGTCTAGAGAAGATGTTACTATAAGATGTGGTTTTTCTCAGTGGCGGATTAAATGTTACATTAGATAGTTGAGAGAGAATAAGTCAACTGGAAGATAAAGGCCACAAACTTACACAAAACGTAGCACAGAAAGACAAAGAGGGAAAATTTTTAAGGAGCAGTTAAGAGATACGGAAGATAAAATAAGAAAGAGACAATATAGGTAGTGGAGGAGAGAGAATAGATAAAGGAATAATGGATGAATTTTTTTCCAAAATTAATTTTTAATCCCTAGCAGCATAAAGGAAATTAATGAAAGAAATAAAAACTAGGAAATAAGAGGAAAGCCATGCCTGCACACATCAGTACTTAAAGACAAAAATTATATCGCAACAACAGAAAGAAATGAAGGAATGATTGGTTACAAAGAAACAGCAATTAGACTGACAGCAGATATTTCAACAGCAACAGTGACGATCAAAACCCTAAATAATATCTTCAGAATACTAAAGAAGAGAAATTCTCAACTTTTAATCCTATGCCGGCTAAATTATTATTCAAGAATAATGTGTTAAAAAAGATGTTTTCATCTAACCTAAAATTTGGAAATTTGGGATTGTTACAGTTATAGATGGTAAGATATTAGGTGAATACTGTAAAAAAAAGATGTGGTTTGACCCCTGTGGCATGGCCTCTCTCGTTTCTCAGCTAGAATGACTGTGTCAGTGAGGCCTCCCCACTCTGGTGGAATCAAAACTGCAGTTGCTAGTCTCAACTTTCAATATTTCTGTCCTCTCAGCTGCACAGTAGCTTGTGTAGTTAATCCTTGTGTAGTTCATACCACACAGGCATGGCCCACCCTCAGCAGGGATGGGTGCTGCCCCTTCTGCACAGTTGCCTCCTCTTGAGATCTGCCCGACATGTTTTGTCTGCTTTACCAAACCTGAAGTCCTTTTTGCCTCCTCACCTTAGTGGGACCAGAATGCTCTACACCCACCCCGCTATATCATGGTCAGAAATTATCCCCAAGCTTGCCAGTTAACCAGGGAAATGTGAGACTCCCGTAGGAGTTTCCTCTCCCTCAGGGATCACAGTCTTGTGCTGCCTGTGGTCCAGTGCCTAAAAACAGTTACCTCATACTTTCTCCACTGTTAGGATTATTTATCATGGAAATGATGGTTTGGTACCAGCTACTCTGTCATGGCCAACAGAGCACGTTCATCTGGTAGCTTTTTTTTTTTTTTTTTTAGAGTACACATGCATATGAACAGGGGAGGGACAAAGGAAGGGAGAGAGAATCTTAAGCATGCTTCATGCTCAGTATGGCACCCAATGTGAGCCTTGATCTCATGACCCTGGACCATGACGTGAGCAGAAATCAAGAGTCGGACGTCCCTCATCTGGTAACTACTTTTAACAACAAAATTTATATTTATTTTTCCAACCATTCTAATTCTAGGACTAATCCTTTGTATAGGCAACTAATTTGTTAGAATCAATAAGACCGCTCATCTTCAGAAGGAAACCCTACCATTTGTGACAACACAGATGGACTTGGAAGACATTCTGCTGAGTGAAATAAGTCAGACACGGAAGGAGAAATACTACATGATTTCTATATGAGGCAGTTAAATAGTTAAAAAGGTACAGAAATAGACAATAGGATGATAGTTGGGGAAGGGGATTTGGGGAATTGTTCAGTGGGTATAAAGTTATAATTTTACAAGATAAGTAAGTTCCAGAGACCTGGCAAATAACATAGGGACTATACTTAGCAGCAAGATATTGTGCACTTAAAAATTTGTTAAGAGAATAGATCTAATGTCAAGTGTTCACACACACACACACACAAAAGGGCACAAGGAAACTTAGAGATAATGGATATCTTTATTACCTTGATTGTGGTGATAGCAACATGAGTGTATACACATGTCCAAACTCACTAAATTGTATACATTAATCATGAGCAGTTTTCTGTATACCAGTTATACCTCAATAAAGAATTAGTAAGGCCGTGGCTGTACAAGGAATTTTAATTGTTAGGTTTGTCATTCTTTCCCTGGAATACTTGTAAGGTACATTTTATTAGGGCACCCTAAAAAAATTTCAGCAGCCATTGTGATAAAGTTCAGCCACAAAGTTAATTATGTTTCTCTTCAACTCACAAAAAAGATCTCACAGGTTAATGATATTCAGAGGAACCAGTTTTCAGGCAAAATAAGTTAGTTTAATGGATTGAACATTTCAAAGGTATGTGATTGATGTTACTGTTATCCTCAGCTCTATGATAGTTTAGCTTTTTTGTAAAATTTTGTAATGTTTAATTGTGCTGACGTTAGATTATAGGACATAACTAATAATACTACATTCAACTAGTTAATCAATGTCCTTGTTCTGGTTGAATTAATTACACCTTTAAATCATAACCTTATGCATATTTTGTTATATTCCTGACATCTGATAAATACAGTTACAGAATGTATCAAATTTACTCTCGTTGTATCCCCTCCAGGCTTGATGTATTTATGCCAAGGTATGATCACCACATAAAGTCACTTTTGGAAAGAGGAAGGAGTCTGCCCAGGAGGAATGGTTTTATATTGTTAGTTTAATATGTCTACATTCCTTGCCCAGATCTCAAATGACTTAATCTTCCCTCATCAATGTGCCTGTTGAAGTTCAGACTTCGCAGGAGGAAGTGCAGTCTTCCCAGGAGATTACTGGTTTCTATTGCTTTGTGTCCTGCTTTCTCCCTTGGTCTTGAGCACTTGAACTTAGTAGGACACATGCGGAACCTGTCCCTTGTGATGATGGCCATGGCCCATGTAACCTATGTCTACTATACAAACTCAAGAGAAAGCCTTAAATCACTTGCTGCAAAGACAAGGAATTGCTTTGAGATACTTATGTACCAAACAAGTTGGCATTTGTGTGTGGGCCGTCATTTTTGGTTGTGTTTGGATACATCCTTCTGAATAATAAAGTGCAAGAACAAGCCAGTTGGTTATCCCACGTGACTCAGTTTGGCCAAATAGGAAGTTGGTTAGAGGATTCTCTACACGTGTTACTTAGGCTATTGTCATACTTGTTCCCAATTGTTGCTTCTGCCAAGTGTGTTGTTGAGAAGGTATTAAATACTTTGGCTACCAACCCATCAGTACAAGCCACAGATGATTTTGTATCAAAAGGAAATTGAAGCAAGTCTGATAAAAGCAAAGAAACTCTGTGAGAATGACACTGAAAACAGCGTGGAGGTGTAGAACTGAAAACCTGATCATTTGGCTGTGATCTATTTTCATGGCCATCCCATCATTTTAGGAAGGGAAAGGACCAGAAGGAGGGACAGTAAAAGGAAAATATTTTATTCAGAGCAACACTTACTTGGAAGATAATTAGACGCTGTCTCCTTGCAGCTAAATCTATTAAGAACCATGAACTTTGAATGACCCTCATTAGGCCAAAAACTTTCTGGATTTAACTCAAGAATTTTTCCTGACCTCCGAAAAATGGAACCTCTTTTAGCCAATCATGTAGCAGTTTTGTGGACTCATTCCAATCTGTGCAGAGTGCTAGCTTTCAGGCCTTGATGAGCCTAGCCACAGTGAAACACACTTTCTACTTTCAAACATTCTAAAACGTGACCTTTCCCCATTAATGAACAGTCTAGGAAACTTTGTCAGTGGTGCATATAATAGACTCAGGCCTTTTCTTAAGCCCCAGTCATTTTTGTTTTACATTAGAAACAAAACAATACTATATATGAAAACCAGAATTCTGATGACAGCAAATTCACTATTAAATGATTATCTTATCAAAAGAAAAAATTAAAAAGGTAAGAAAACAAAGCCTTCAACCCAAGTTAGAAAAAAATAGCAAGAAGAAACAGAAAGGCATGAATGGATAAATTAGAAAACAGACACGCAAAGTGGTTAGAGCACCTGGCACAGAATGGGAGCTCAATACCTGTTAGCTAGGATTCACCACCACTGTTTCCACATCCCCCCAAAACTGCCTTCCGCTCACCTTCCACCAGGTGGTTTTTCACAAACGTGATTGCACTTTGGTTCCTGATGGTGTGGTGTACTTTTGCTTCGAAAAACATGTCATTGAATAAAATTGTTTTTTAATTTGGAAAGAAATAGTTTTTCTTAATTTTTAATGTTTATTTATTTTTGAGAGAAAGAGAGAAACAGAGCATGAGCAGGGGAGGGGCAGAAAGAGAGGGAGACACAGAAGCAGGCTCCAGGTTCCAAGCTATCAGCCAGAGCTTGACACAGGGCTTGAACCCAAACTGTGAGATCATGACCTGAGCTGAAGTCGGACGCTTAACCGACAACCACCCAGGCACCCTAAGAAATAGTTTTGTTTTTTTTTTTTTAATTTTAGGCTTTTTATTTGGAAATCACTTTAAGCTTATAGAACATTGCAAAAGTAGTACACAGAACATGAGTACACTCAAGATGCACCAACAGACGAATTTTGCCCCAGGTGCTCTTATTTGCCCCAGTGAGCAGGCTTTCTCTCCCTTCTCTCCCTTTCTCTCTCTCTCTGCCTGTATACACACACACGTACACACATTCCCCCCTGAATCATTTGTGGGTAAGTTGCATACACCATAGACCTTCAGATATGTCAGCACGCATTTCCCAGGAATTAGGACATTCTCGGCCATGACTACAGAAGTTATCAGGTATAGTCAATTTAACACTGATGAGATACTTTTACATAACCTGCCATCCCTATCCCAATTTGACAATTAACCTGGTAATGTGTTTTATACGTTTCCCCCACTCTAGTACAGAATCTAGTCGAGGACTTTAGTGGTCATGTTCCTCCTTTCCTTTAATCCGGAATAGTTCTCGGTTTTGTTTTTGTTTTTGTCCTTTATGACAGTAACATCTTGCAGAACAAGGGCCTTCTTTTTGGCAGGTGAACATTTCTTGCTTGGGGGTTCCCACTCAAGATGTGCACTCAAATGTACAATCCTAGTCAGAGCACTGACACACCTGGGTTGTGTCTTTCCCATTAGGTGGTGCCCGATTCTGCCTTGTACAGTTACTACTCTTTCCTCCTACCTCTACTTAAGATCATCCCTGGGGAGATACCTTAAGACTGTATACCCATTAATGATTCTTGCCTAAGCCAGTCTTCACTGTGACGGTTACAAAGTTACAATTTTCCAATGCAGGTACTCCTTCCATATTGTCCAGTCGGCACTAGGCATTGGAATGGAATGTTATTTTAAAAAGCAGTGTTGGCTGTCAACAATAGCCAAATTATGGAAAGAGCCTAAATGTCCATCAATTGATGAATGGATAAAGAAATTGTGATTTATATACACAATGGAGTACTACGTGGCAATGAGAAAGAATGAAATTATGGCCCTTTGTAGCAACGTGGACAGAACTGGAGAGTGTTACGCTAAGTGAAATAAGCCATACAGAGAAAGACAGATACCATATGTTTTCACTCTTATGTGGATCCTGAGAAACTTAACAGAAACCCATGGGGGAGGGGAAGGAAAAAAAAAGAGGTTAGAGTGGGAGAGAGCCAAAGCATAAGAGACTCTTAAAAACTGAGAACAAACTGAGGGTTGATGGGGGGTGGGAGGGAGGGGTGGGTGGGTGATGGGTATTGAGGAGGGCACCTTTTGGGATGAGCACTGGGTGTTGTATGGAAACCAATTTGACAATAAATTTCATATATTGAAAAAAAAAATCTAGAAAAAAAAAGCAGTGTTGGGGCTCCTGGGTGGCTCAGTAGGTTGGATATCCGACTTCGGCTCAGGTCATAATCTCACAGTTTGTGAGTTCGAGCCCTGCCTTGGCCTCTGTGCTGCTGACAGCCCAGAGCCTGGAGCCTGCTTTGGATTCTGTGTCTCCCTCTCCCTCTTCCCCTCCCCTGCTCATGCTCTCTCTCTCTCTCTCTCTCTCTGTCTCTCAAAAATAAATAAACAATGGGGCGCCTGGGTGGCGCAGTCGGTTAAGCGTCCGACTTCAGCCAGGTCACGATCTCGCGGTCCGTGAGTTCGAGCCCCGCGTCGGGCTCTGGGCTGATGGCTCAGAGCCTGGAGCCTGTTTCTGATTCTGTGTCTCCCTCTCTCTCTGCCCCTCCCCCGTTCATGCTCTGTCTCTCTCTGTCCCAAAAATAAATAAACGTTGAAAAAAAAAATAAATAAACATTAAAAAATTTAAAAGAGCAGTGTTTCCAGGTAGCAGTGAGAGATAGATGTGCAAAGCCCTCATCCCAGGGTCACCAAGGCTCTTTGGAGGTGTAGAGAGCTGTGAGGAGCTGGGGAGTGCAGCAGGGGTGGGGTGGCAGGAGGCAAGGGAGGCCGGGGGCTCCGTGCACTTCTTTGTGTGCCTGGCTCAGGTGTCCAGACTCAATTCTGAACATTGGTGAGCTTATACAATTATAACAATATAAAACCTAATATTGGAGAAAAGAACTTTATCAATATAATTTTTTAATGTTTTTTAAAAAGTTTATTTATTTTGAGACAGTGAGAGAGCAAGCAAGGGAGGGGCAGAAAGGGAGGGAGAGAGAGAGAATCCCAAGCAGGCTCTGCACCATCAGCACAGAGTCTGACGTGGGGCTTGAACTCATGAATCATGAGATCATGACCTGAGCCAAAACCAAGAGTTGGGCACTTAACCGACTGAGCCATCCTGGGGCCCCATATCAATGTAATTTTTAATTTAAATAATGCTCCCCTGTACCCATATATTTAATATTTGCAGAAAAGCCAATTGTACCTTCATTTAATTTTTTATCATATTCAGAGTTAAACAAGCCCGAGCATCATGATCAGATTTTTATAAACAATGACAATAACAGCAACAGTGAAGAGCAGTTTCTGAGGAATGAAGAGATTAGGAGCCATAAGAAGTAAGATAAAGAGAGTAAAGGGCCGTGGACCTCTGCTAAAGACAAATGAGGTTTATAGTCGATGGGCAACTGCGAGTTGTCAGAAATCCCATCTAATGTCGACTGGAGCTTCTCAAAGATGAATATGCTGGGGGTTCTTATAAGATGTAGATCCCGACTCAGGGACCTGAGCTCCACACTGAGATGCTCTTGGTCGGCGCCCACCCTCTGAGCTGTTGGTCCCCAGGAGGCCTGTCGTAAATGACAGGGAGAGTGTGGATAAGGCAAGCTACAGAAGGAGCAGTTGAATGACAAGATACCTCAGTCTTGATGAGAATGAACAGTCACCACCACCACCACCCAGCCCATTGGGACTGTGGTCCCCACTAGTTCCTTGAGGGCTCGATGATGCAGGTGTGGCTCAATCTCAGGTCTCAGGTACTTTTGAAAGCTATTCGCAGGGTCCAGATACTGTGCTTTACTACATCATCTCACTGAAGCCTCGGAACAGCCAAACAGGGATTACTCCCTTTTTAAGGATGGGGACACAGAATCTCAGAGCTGGTGGCAGCATGTAACTGCAGAACCCAAATCTGAACCTTCTGGCTCCAAAATCCCGCTCTTACCATGCATTAGTGAAGTGCCCACCACACACCATTCATGGGGTTCATTAAATGATGTGGCATTCCCTGCCCTCCAGCAGCACAGACTAAGAGGAAGAAGGATGTATTGCAAGCAGTTCCCATCCAGCCATGCGAGTAAAGAAAAGTACCACCACGGCATTAGGTTTCGGCTATGCAGACCTCTTTGGCTGGAATGGTAATACACGCCCTTTTAAAATAGAATCTTGAGAATTAAATATGCTGGAGTAACATATTTAAAGATAATAAATGATTCAGCCTACCTTAACTCTTTCCCTCCTAACATTTTACTGTGAAGATTTTTCCAACATAAAAGTTGGGACAATTGTGCGATGAATTTCCAGATGCCCACCGCAGTTAGCATTTTATTGTGTACTTTTGTCACACACCTCTCTGCCATCCATCAGTCCCTCAATTTTTTTTTAAGAGAAAGAAAGAGCTCAGGTGGGGGAGAGGGGCGGGGAGAGAGAGAGAGAGAGATTGAGGGAGAATCCCAAGGAAACACCATGCTGTCAGTGCAGAGCCTGACTCAGGGCTCAATCTCATGAACTGCGAGATCATGAGCTGAGCTGAAATCAAGAGACAGACGCTCAACGGACTGAGCCACCCAAACGCCCGGTCACTCTAATGTTTTAATGCATTACAGAGTTCCAAATATCAGGTACCTTACCTCTAAAAAAGCCTGCATGCATATCATTAACTAGAGTTCAGTATTTGTTTACAGTCCTTTTCTTTAAGTGAAATTTACTTACAATGAAACGCACAAACCTTAGGTGTGTTTTGACAAATTTTGACAAACACAGATGCCCATGGACCCCAAGCCCTTCTCCAGAGGTAGAATGTTCCCATCACTCCATCACTTCCCACTGTCCCTTCCTAGTCAATTTTCATCCCCATGGTCTCAGAGGCAATTGCTAGATTAGTGATTGCTGTCCTAGATCACATAAATGGAATGAGTCCTTTTTTAAAATTTATTATTGAGAAGCCTGGGGTCTTAGCAAACAGTTGTACATTGAGTAGACTCCAGATACACATCTTTAAAAATTAGTTCATAGGAAACATTTGTTTTAGTTGAGTGGTAAGAAAGGTTGGAGGGTTGGATGGGCCTTCACACCAAGGTACATACATACATCAACAGTCTCAGTCAAGGAGCATCATAATTCCGTGTGAGAGCAGAGCACCCCTCTCTCCCCCAAAGTAGGAGAGTCAATGGCTGATGGCAGTCAGCCCCAGCCTGTTGCTCCTAGGTCTCCAGGTATTCTCAGAGTCACCTTTGAACACTTATTATTTTTAATATTTCAAAATGTCAAGTAGAAATGATACATTAGGAGCACCTGCGTGGCTCAGTTGGTTAAGCGTCCGACTTCGGCTCAGGTCATGATCTCACGGTTCATGAGTTTGAGCCCCACGTTGGGCTCTGTGCTGACAGCTCAGAGCCTGGAGCCTGCTTCAGATTCTGTGTCTTCCTCTCTCTCTACCCCTCCCCCGCTCATGATCTGTCTCTCTCTCTTAAAGAAATAAACATTAAAAAAATTAATTAAAAAAAGAGAAATGATACATTAACTTTCCACGAGGCAGCACAGACTGACAAAAATAGCTTTCAGCCCCCTTAGTTTTTGGCTGGCATCACATAATCATAATAGCTAACATTTCCAGAATGTTTACTCTGTCTCAGCCACCGTTTTAAGTGTTTTACACATCTAATTTCATTTGATAATATCAGTCAGTAGCATAGCATTTCATACATGGCAGTTGTGTCTATGCTTTTAGAAGCCAGAAAACACATTTTTCTTCTAAATGTGTGTGTCATTTGGTAGATTAAAAAGCCTTCAAAATATGAGGCCTATGGAGAAAAAATAATGAAGGAAATGCCTAGGCTAAAAAGAGGCAGGGGACTCATTAGTGCTTAAGGAGAGCCATTCACGGGGAGCCCTTGAGATACAAAAATGATGGATGATTTTATTTTTAAAATCATGTATTGAAATGTCAACAGTTCACATTATAGCAAGTGGAAGGTATAAATCATAAGAAATGGGCACTGAATTTATAATTAATCATTCTTAATTTTTAAAACATATATGTATATTTATTATATATTTATATAACATATATTACATATAAATTATTTTTTAAGGGACAGCTTTGTGTAATTCATTATAAAAGATGAAAAAACACCCAAACACCAAGCAATACAGAACTGCATATAGCAATACAGAACTGTTATAGCTGACATTTGAACCCTGTGCTAAGAGCTTTACGTGGATTACCTGTATGCCATAAAGTAGGGACTATTAATCTCATTTTACAGATGAACTCAGACACAGAGCAGTGAGTAATCTTTGCAGGTCCCATTAGCAATCTGAGTCAAGAATTCAGACTGTTAACCACTTGGCTATTGTTTTACAAAACTGGGATTATATTAGTTATGCTGTTTAAATCATTTATTTAAATTAAACATAGTAAATTAGATTTACTTGAATTTAGAGAAAAAAGCAGAAATTAAAATAATCTAAATAAATTCTGAACATCAGCTCAACATTTATTATAATATGACCCTTCTCCTCTAAGTGACTCTTCTGAAGATAAGGAAAAGAAAATCATGAAAGTCATAAAGTGACTAGAGTATTTTTTTAAACCACATATTTCAGTTTTAGGCAGTACCTATTGATGTTCTGTGAGAAATGTGGAAATCAGCGTATGTATATATAAATTCAATTTTTGTGAGCTATTTTTATTCTGTCAAAATTGACATAGTTTACATTCTATCCATTACCCTGTAATTCCCCCCACGGCTCCATCCTGGGTCTGTATTAAACCGAATTCTATGCTCTGTAATAGCCCATTTCCTGCAGCTCCTCTGAATGTGAGTTCTGCATTAATGTCACATTTTGGTTGGCTGGATTTCAGCAAGCCATTTTTATGACGATCTAAATTTTTAAGGAGATGAGTTCCAAGTTCAAGTTCCCTCGTTTGGGAGGCACAGGTCAGGGAATCCAGCTTCTTCCCCCTTTAAAAGACTTAACCAGCTATGTCCCCGTGGATGAGACATTTGACCTCTTTGGGCCTCAGTTCCCCCATCTGTAATACGTGGGTTTGAATTAGTCACCTCTGAGGTCCTTTTCAGAAATGAAACAGGTGGTTCTCGGACCTTTCACCCCAACGCCTCATCCTCCGAAAGCCCCGCCCCATTCTCCCAGCGGCACCGCTGAACAGCAGGGGGCGCCCTAAGCACAGCGATCCATTCCCTTCCCTCCAGGCATTCCTGGGGATTCAGGGAGAGAGTGGGAGCGTGACAAGTTCTTGAAATTCAGGGTTCAGTTGTCCAGTGGCCAGCTTCCTCCCTGAACAACACGGGTAGCTAAAGCCTCAGAGGACTCTGTTGGTTTTTGTATCTTTCTAAATATTTGTGAGACTGAAACATTTCATTGTATCCTAAGTATGAATATTATTGAAGAAGATTAAAATAAGGACCCATATTCTTATAGTTCTATGGTAATTTACTGCTTTAGAATTAAACAAAGATAAGTAATAGGGCTATTCTTTTTGGAGGGTGGGTGGGGAGTGGACATAATGTCCCAGGTTCTCAAAACATGAATTCATTCATTCATTCATTTGTTCATTCATTCATATTTATTGATAGTCTACTATGTGCCAACCACTGTTTGTTTATAGCATTAAGGAAACAAAGCCCTTGCTCGCATTAAAGCCTATGCTATGTGAGCATTTGAAGGTGATGGGCTGAGATAGGGTCTCAGTGTCAGAATGCATATGTGGAGCCATATTTGAGTTAACCACGGGTAACCCTTAAAAACATCATATAGTATTCAAAAGAAACTGCTCATGGGGTAGAAAGTCTGCTTATCTATGCAGGAGTTTTACTACCAGCAAAATGGGGTAATTGAGAAAATTACCGTAAGATGAGTTAAATGCAGAGATACAACATTTTGGAAAGAGAGTTAGACAGAAAGCCAGCTCAGTTTGTATTTATCAGTCTCAAGGGTAGTACCGCAGGTGGAAGGATATTAGCGTTCAAACTAACCCTGGCAACTAAGGCATCTCTCATGGTGAACAACACAGGTTCTGGAATTAGGCTGCCCCAGTTTGAATACCAGCTCTGTCACTCACCAACTGGCTGACTTTGGGGAAGTTTCTTATTCTACCTTTAGTGAGTCATGTGAGGATTCCGTGGGTGCATATATTTGAGCCAGTAGAGCAGTGGCTTGGCAGATCGTCATCACTCAATAAATATTCACCATAGCCATCAAAATAATTATCATTATGGTTTCAATTTGGCCTGATTTCTTCTCATCCTGACTGGATTTTCAAACCTTAGTTTCAATTTGCTCAGTCCGAAAAAAAAAAAAAAAAGATTTACTGAGCACCTACTATGTGTCTGGCACTGTTCTAGGCACTAAGGATTTGGCATACACAAGACAATGTCTACCTTCTCATGAGCTTACAATTTCTGGGGGCAATGCCAGGCAATGAATTGTTTGTTTGTGTTTTTTTTTTTTTATAGATAAACAAGGGAGGGTATAATAGATGGAAGTTGTGTTTCTTTCTTTGGAATTAATTTTAACAACATTGAAGTATTATTTATGGTATTCTTTTTTTTTAGTTATAATTAAAACATTTATTTATTTATTTACATAATTAATTGTCAAATTGGCTTACATTACAACAACTCTTATAATGCTCACATTTATGGTATTCTTGATGATGTGCTGCTATAGATTGAATGTTTATGTCCCCTCAAAATCCGTATGTTGAAACCTAATCTCCAGTGTTTGGAGTTTGGAGGTGGGGCCTTTGGGAGGTGATTAGGTGATACAGGCAGAGCTTTCATAAAAGGGATTAGTGCCCTTATAAAAGAGATCCTGGACCATTCCCTCACCCTTTCCACCATGCAAGGACATATGGAGAAGACTGTTGTCTATGAGCCAGGAAGTGGGCTCTCACCAGCCATGGAATGTGCCGGTGACTTGATCTTGAATTTCTAGCATCCAGAACGGTGAGAAATAAATGTTCGTTGTTTAAGCCACCCAGCCTGTAGTATTTTTGTTACAGCAGCAGGAATGGACTAAGACACGTGTTTGTGTAAGAAAACATCTTCCACTTAAGGTATCGATACATGAATCCTAGCGAAGAACTTAAGTCAAGATATCCCGTGGCTTCCTTCTCCACTTTCACAACATGTAAGCAGGAGGTGGAGATCCTAGACCTTCTCTTGGTAACAGAACATTGCACTCGACTGTAACAAGGTTTTAGACCTGATTAAATCTTGAATTGTGTTTGTTCTGGCTGAAGACTGGATTTCAGGCTGATACCTGCAGTATGATTCTGGCAACTAGAGAATGAGTGGATCGTGTTTCCTCAGCCTTCAAATAATCTGGGTGAAATGGGTATATGGGACTGCTCTTACATTTGTCACCAGTGAAACATCCTCAACTGGAAAAAAGAGTTTCTACTAAGCCAAGACAGTATCTTTGGGCAAATTAGAAAAAGATCTCCCCTTCCTTAAGGCACATTACTTCCATCTTCTTGAAATTTTTCATGTTCAATGTCCATTTCTATAAGGTCTGAGATGTGAATTGCACTCCCTAGTTTTGTTCAGTGCCCACCCTGTGCAGTGATATCAAACAGCTCTCCTGATGGGTCTCATCAAGTCCTGTGAAGAAAGAAGCAGGAGAGCAACTTATTTCATAACCTTATTTTGTAATTGCCTTCTTTCTACCCCTTCCTCTCATCACTAGCTCTTCTCACCTGCAGGCAAACATAAATTTTTATGCCAGTGGTTAATAAGTCTATGCCAGATCCTAGCAATTAAGTACATTCTTGGGAGAAGACCATCAGCTCACATCTAGATGACCACAACAAACAAGCAAGCAAATAAAATGGCACACACACACACCCTCAACAAAACAAAACTAAACAAAATTTTAAAACCTGGGAGACATCCCTGTCTGGTCTAGCATCAGGCCATCGTTTTCAGCTGCCACATTAGCTTTCATGCTCTCATCCCATCTTTTGAATGAGTATTGCTCCATCGTTTCAGGATTATGAGAGCCCTGCAATCTCTCGAATCAAAACCAAACTCTGAGGTGCCTGGGTGGCTCGGTTGAGCATCTGACTCTTGATTTTGGCTCATCATGATCCCAGGGTTGTAGGATCGGGTCCAATGTCGGGCTCTACACTGAACGCTGAGTCTGCTTAAGATTCTCTTTCTCCCTCTGCCCCTCTCCTGCTTGTATACATGCTCTCTCTCTCTTTCTCTCTCTAAAGTAAACAAATATATAGTGGCTCAGTTGGCACCAGACTCCTGATTTTGGCTCAGGTCATGATCTCATGGTTTGTGGGTTTGAGCCCCTCATCGGGCCCCATGCTGACAGTGTGGAGTCTGCTTAGGATTCTCATTCTCTCTGTCTCTCAAAATAAATAAACAAACATATATATATATATATATATATATATACACAGTGTTCTGGAGCTCCAGACCTAGTCTCCGGTGCCAGGTACACGTCTCTGTGTGGCCATGAGGCACCTAGCTTAGCATGTCTCCGACTCACCCCAGGGCCCTCCTTCCCAGCCGTCTGTCTCCTCTGTCCTCAGTCTCCACCATGTTCATTGCTCTCCTCTCAGCTTCTCCAGTAATTAACCATCTTCTTAGAGTCTTTCTCCACATCTCCCTTTCCCTTCACCCCAACAGCAAATCCATCACCTAGCACCCACTGCCTGTTCTAGATTCTTCAGTCTGTCAGGTTCTCTCTGTGGTGCTGCCTCCCAGGAGGAATGCAGCAGCTTCGGAGCCAGGGCTCCAGCATTCGGGAGGCCCCTCCCCTCCTTTCAATTTTCTGCCCTCCTGTTGTCCAAATAGAGCTCTGTCCATTTACCCAGACTACTCATAAACCTCCAGACGCTCCTGCTGCCTTCAGGATAAAAACTGAACTCTGTTCCAGCCTACCCCACTCGCCCCTAGTTTTAGCTGCTATTCGCTGCCCTCTTCTCTGCTCCCCCCGCTCATCTCATGGTTCCTCTCTGCCACTTCAAACTACTTAGAATCTCCTCCAAATGTCGTGCTTCAAGCCCCTCACCTTCCAGTACCCCGTGGGTTGAATATCACCTTTCTCCCCCAGCAAACTCTTATCCATTCTTCAAGGTCCCACTCAAGTGTCGCCTCTTCTCTGAAGCCTCCCCACCCACTCCCCACTTCATGTGGCTTTCCTGGCATGTGTGACAAGCCTCTGCCTTGATGCTTCTTATCATGGGGCCATGCGGCATGTTTCTCCTGGCTTTTTCTCTCATCAGGAACGAGCTCCCCCAGGAGAGGTGCCAGGTCTCATTTTATACCTAACGCCCTCGGAGCTGACACTCAACAAGTCCTCAGGAGTTGGCTGGAACCCTGACGTGGAAAGATAAGAACAATGAGATAGGCAGGTGACTCAGGGGACTGTTGAGCAACGTCCGATGAGCTGCAGAGATAGAAGGAAGGGCACTGCTGTTGCCTGCCAGACCCCTCGTTGTCCAGACAACTAGAAAACCCGGAGTGCTAAGAATCAGAACTTTCCCCAGGATGTTTTCCTGTTTTGTGCCACTTGACATTCTGGGGTCCAGTTGGCCTAGGGCTTTACAAAATGAAATAAGAGAATCTGTGCTGTTAACTATAAACTGATCGTCTTTAGAAATACAGACACTAAGGAAAAAAATCACTATTTCAGTGAATTGAAATTTCAGAGTTCTGGAATTGGTTTATGGACTCCAGCAAAGGGGCAGATATTGAATGTTATTTTTGTCTCTTCTTCCAGTTCATTGTTCAAATATGTTACAAAAGCTAAATCAGTCTTGTTTATATGATACATTTTGAATTCCTTGGAGTTCAAGATTTGACTGAAAATAAAATATGATTGGGACTCATTATCGTGCTTAAATTTCCTTGATGAAATGCCACATTCACTTTCCTTTTGCCTGGAAACAGTTTTTTTGGAAACTTTAAAAAAAATTTTTTTTAAATATTTATTTATTTTTGAGAGACAGAGTGAGACAAAGTGAGACTGGGGGAGGGGCAGAGAGAGAGGGAGACACAGGATTGGAAACAGGCTCCAGGCTCTGAGCTGTCAGCACAGAGCCTGACGCGGGGCTCGAACCCACAGACTGTGAGATCATGACCTGAGCCAAAGTCGGACGCTCAACCGACTGAGCCACCCAGGTGCCCCCCCCCCTTTTTTTTTAGAAACAAAAATGTCAGATTATTATTGAAGTAAATTAATTTTTAAAAAATGCATCCTCCACAAATATATCCATATAATATAATTTTATTTATATTAATTTGATATATTACTTATCTATTTATGTTGGTTTGATAAATGCTCTAACATATAGACAACTAACAGCTGTGTATTGAGTACTTACTGGGCCCTGCTCAGCTGGGCTGCTAGGATTCAAAGGAAGAATCCTGTTCCTGCACTCAAGACACTCAATCTCGGGGCACCTGGGTGGCTCAGTTGGTTAAGTGTTAGACTCTTGATTTAGGCTCAGGTCATGATCTCACCCTTAGTGAGTTTGAGCCCCATGTTGGGCCCCATGCTGACGGTGTGGAGCCTGCTTGGGGTTCTCTCTTTCTCTCTCTCTCTGCCCCCTCTCCTGCTAGTTCTCTCTCTTTCTCAAAATAAATGAATAAACTTAAAAGAAGTCACTGAATTAACTTTTAAAAAAAAGGGGGACAGCCTGGGTGGCTCAGTTGGTTAAGCGTCCAACTTTGGCTCAGGTCATGATCTCACGGTTCATGAGTTTGAGCCATGCATCAGATTCTCCGCTGTCAGCGCAGAATCCACTTCAGATCCTCTGTCCCCTCTCTCTCTCTCACCCTCTCCCACTTATGCTCTCTCTCTCTCTCTCTCAAAAATAAATAAATGTTAAAAAAAGTTAATATTAAAATAAAATAGGGGCGCCTGGGTGACTCAGTTAAGTGTCCGACTTTGGCTCAGGTCATGATCTCGTGGTTTGTGAGTTCAAGCTGTGCTAACAGCTCAGAGCCTGGAGCCTGCTTCAGATTCTGTGTCTCCTCCTCTCTCTGCCCTCCCCTGCTCACACTCTTTCTCTCTCTGTCTCTCAATAGTGAATAAATGTTAAAAAAAATTTTTTTTAAATATTAAAATAAAAAGACATTCAGTCTCACTGGGGAGTTGATGAAGTAAAGAAATATTCACATCAGTGTAGTGATGTAGAAAGGTCTGTAACATTCTGTTGGCATACAAAGTTCAATCAGATAATCGGTTGATGAAATGGTGATGCTGGGGTACACATCACAAAGGGGGACACAAGCTAGCTCCAAGTGTGGCTAAAAAAGCATGCAGTATAATCAAGCAAATTCATGTATAAGCAGGTGGGAGCTGTCTTCTGCTTTGGCCCTATTCCTTTACGATGAAGTAAGTATCCAGGCACAGGAACTGTGGTGTGCACAAGATCACCCAGGTCTAGTGCCTCATCCTACTTCACGAGATGCTCTAAAGTCTTGACGGCCATGCTGGGAAAGTTTTGTGTTACCAGGCCAGGTGGAAACCAAATTCTAAACTCAAAGCGTTAGAGAGATGTTTTCAAATTTTATTTTTATACTATATTCTACTATAGTTTTAGTTAAGTTTTCTGATTTAGGAAATAAGCTTCAGATTAACAATAAGCTAGGATATTTTCAGTTCCAGAGTTGACATTTATGTCAACCACACAGGGTCATAAGTACAGCATGTGTGTTGAGGGAATATGCGTTGAGAATAATATCCTGAGTTGCTTCAGATTCTTGGTTGTCACTGAAGGATACGCCAAAACAGGAAGAAGACTGCAGTGAATTGGAGATGAAAATTGGATGTCTTAAAAAGGCAAATTATTTCTCTCCTTTTCTTGGATTCTCTCTCATGCGTGAGTATTGTAACGCCTCTAGTAGCCAAGGGCTCCAAAAGGAATCTATCTCTCCGTTACCTGCACTGTTTGGTTAAAAGGAATGTCTCTTGATTTTATCTTTTGATTTTATCTCTTTATTTTTTATTTGTATTTATTTTCTTTATTTTTTTTTTCCTATTATTTTCATGATGTGACACTAAGAAGACCCAAGTGCTTTTGGCAGGAGTGTTAGCCAGAGATATTCTACAGTTTCTTTCAGCAATATGTTAGAACCTTTTTTGTTTCCTCTTTTGGAGAGCATTTCAAACACCTAGGCTTTGATATTGCTGTTTTCACATTTGGATGGCAACATGCATATGCATTTTCCCAGATGTCTCACATGCCTTGCAGCCAGTGGCCACAAGCTCTAACAGGTCCAGAATGAAAGTGAAAATTACAAGACTGTTTCCAGTTTCATCTTTATGGCCAGTTTTCCAGGTGATCTTGAGAAATCTGATGCCCCAACTGCATGAGGCATAATGGGGATGATAATACTCCACCTGTGGATAGGTTTGTCATATAGACAAATAAGGTCATGTCTGCAAATGACTCTCAGCTCCTTGGAAGAAGATGATGTTACGAAGCCATGAGGATTACAGCAGTAGAGAGTCTAACTGATTTTAGTGAGTTCTGCTCCATTGTGTCTTGCATCTGGTTTCATTATAACCAGCAGCCTTCTAAAGGAAGGGGGTATTTCAGGGGAACATAGAAGGGTAAGAGAATTAAGACTACCAGTCAACATGTAGCATGATGTGTTATAATCATGTGCTTTCCGCACAACTATTTATAACAACTGGTCTTCTCCACAAGGCACTGGCATGGCCCCAGGCGATCACTCCTGGATTCAGTGATCTACTTCAGAAGGTCCTCATGACCTTGTCTGTGCTGCTCTGTCTAGTTGGTGCATATTCCCATCGTCTTGGGAAGTGGAGGACGGGAGTGGTAAATTCAATTTCCCCCCTAGGGGACTGTGACTTTGATCAACAACTTAAGCAATTCTTTTTTTTTTAATTTTTTTTTCAACGTTTATTTATTTTGGGGACAGAGAGAGACAGAGCATGAATGGGGGAGGGGCAGAGAGAGGGAGACACAGAATCGGAAACAGGCTCCAGGCTCTGAGCCATCAGCCCAGAGCCTGACGCGGGGCTCGAACTCACGGACGGCGAGATCGTGACCTGGCTGAAGTCGGACGCTTAACCGACTACGCCACCCAGGCGCCCCAACAACTTAAGCAATTCTGAAGCTTCCAGTTGGTTGAGTGGGGTTCAGAATGCGCACTGGACTTCTGGAAGATTTGAGAGGGAAGGCAGTCAAATGGAAGCTTCCTGCACACGGGAGGCTTTTTCATGGATTGATGGATAGCCATTCTTTGGAAGGCCACAAAATCTTACATGTTGCGCAGGGGGTCTGCGGGGTAGTCAATGTCATTGTCACAGAGGACACTGTTTTCAACCTTTTTCCAACGCCGTGGAACTCTTATTTGCAGGTCCTCAACACCATGAGACCTAACAACCTTCCTAGTATAATTGGGTAAATTCCCTTCACTGTCTGGAAATGAAATTCACAGATAATAAATGCATATAATTAAATACATGTATACATACATACACACACATACACATCATATATACATCATATATATCATGTGCATGTATATATTCCAGACTATATATATGTAAATATATATGTATATATTCCAAACCATAATAAAAGTAGAAGAAAAGTAATTTATAAAGAAATACTACATAACATGTATTTCAATATGCAGTTGTTCTATCATGACTACACTAGAAAACATAATAAAAGAACAAATGCCTGTACCTGTATGTAGAAGTCAAAGTTATACCTACTTGTAATTAATGAGTTTGGACTTAAAAGTAAGTGAGAAATTCCAAATACATTCCATATGAGAAGTACAGAAAAATAAAAGACAGCATTTAAGGGTAGAGGATAGAATGAAAACTAGTGTTCAGATAAGATGGACCAGACTTATTTGCATTTGAAAAGAGAAATGGGACACTAATCTTAACGTAAGCAGGGATAACATGTTAGGACCAATACACCTCTGAAGAGGGACATGGTGGACATAAAAGTATCAATGAGCATCCCAACAGGAAATAGCATGCGCGAAGGAGGAAGTGAAGGATGTTTCATGAAGGTACAGGCAGGCTTATGGGAAAGCATCAGGGAGGGCTGAGACTCCCTAGGGGCTACGGAAAGTTCCTGCAGGTTCAAAGGGAAGCAGCAATGGATGGAACTCAGTGAGTCATGGAGCTGGCTACACCAATGTTGTAGCTTTGGGCAGAGGAATGTAGCCACATGAAATGGGCCACTGGGTGCTGGGTGGGGAGGAAACCAGAATGGTAAGTACCCTGACCTCTCTCCTTCTACTTTCCATTCTCTTCTCAGGGCCTCACGTTGGCCGGATCCAACAGGAGCCATTGAGCAAAGAACAATTGAAAGCTGTGTGGGATATTAGCTAATTCTTTCTTTTTCAGGACTGCCTTGAGCATTGCTTCACCCCCAGCCACCCTTCCCCAGATATTTTCAATATGCTCTCTGGGACTGGTGCCCTGCTGAGAATCACTGTTTTACCTCTCATCAGACTGAAAATGCTTTTCTTGTCTAGACCCTTCAATGGCCTTTGGAAAATAAATGGCTAACAGTCATCCGCAGCCAGTGTCTAAGTGTTAGTGAGAAGGTCTGATTGTGGAAGATGCTCTGACTTGTCACAACAAACTGGCTATACCTGTTATCTATTTCTGCATAACCAATGACACAAAACCGTGGCAGCTTACAGCAATAGTAATCATTTCTTACTGTTCCTAGAGGACAGGAATTCAGACAGGGCACAAAGGGGATAGTGTATCAGACTCAAAGATTTGGGGCTGGAATCATCTGAAAGTTCCTTCACTCACATGTTTGGTGTTTGATGCTGGCTGTGGGCTGAGGGCTTAACTGAGGTGGCTGGTGAAGCAGCCACACATCCCTTCTGCATGTGGCCCAACCTTCTTTACAATATGGTGGCTGGGTTCCAAGAGCAAGTAAGAAGAGAGCCAGCCGAAAGCCTGTCCTCAAAAGGCTATTCATCAGAAGCCCAGAAGCTCTGGGGGTGGGGGAAGGGGACTAGATCCACCTTTCAAGGGGAGGCATTTCAAAGAATTTGGGGACCCATTTTAAAACTACCACCCTAACCTTCCAGCTCCTGCCTCTGTAAATATCGGACGGGAAGAGGGTATATCAGAGACTCGCTGTGTCCTTCCTTTATAACCCCAAACTTACATGGTAGGCACTTCGGCTATCTGAATGCTTGTAAGCCAAGTGGCAGCTCCCGGTCTTACAGGTAAATCAGAAGGCAGAGCTGGCTAAACCCAGCTTCATCTTTTCCACAGGGACCTCGAGACAACTGTGAAAAAGAGGGACCTGCAGGGACCATCCCTTCAACTTTCCAGTTCCTCCCCAAGTGTTTATTGGAGCGTCACCACCTGCTCTGTACCTCCAGTCTACCTTAGGTGTGCAATGGTAGCAGGCCAGCTGTATTGGTCATTCTCTGCAGGAACCCCCTCTGGCAGCAGGGCCAGAAGCCTTACTGTGTGGGCTGGCCTTTTGGGAAGACTCCTGCCGAGAGAACATGGAGGCTTCACTGACGGTGGGTTGTGGGCCTGTGAGCCTCAGCAAGTATCTCAAACCAACCCTGGTGTACCGTGTGTCCCTAATGGAATGATATGGGGGTAAGCTTGAACTCATCCCTTATTGATTTACTTCTTTTTTAAAAGAGTCTTTTAAGTTTATTTATGTATTTTGAGAGACAGAGAGAGCAGGGGAGGGACAGAGAGAGAGGGAGAGAGAGAATCCCAAGCAGGCTCTGCACTGTCAGCATGGAGCCTGATGTGGGGCTCAAACTCACAAACCGTGAGATCATGACTTGAGCTAAAATCAAGAGATGCTCAGCCGACTGAGGCCCCCAGGTGCCCCTTATTGATTTACTTCTCGATCACCTGCTCAGTGCCAGGAACTGCCTTGCTCCTCATAATCATCCTGACAGAAAAGGGTTGTTAACCTCATTTCACTGATGAGGAAACTGAGAGGTGGGCAAAGGGAATAAACAGAACAAGAGAACTCTTCTGTCACAAAATTTGATGGACTGTCCAGGGAAAGCCAAGACTCTTCCTGTAGTGAGACAAAGGTCTCGCTGCTTGGGCAGCCTTTACCCCTCAGAGCGAAAACTCCCATCGGTAAGCCCCAGACACATACGAATTCCTTCCAGCCATCCGCAGGAAACAGACTCCATACACAGTAGATTAGGAAACCCAGAGCAGCCATAGAATCCTTTACATGAATGGGTCAGGGAAGCTGCTGAGGGTACCAGTCTCTGGGACTAAAGATGGATGGAAATGCATGTCTCTAAAAAACACTCTTTCAATTGCATCTTGCTGCTTCTCCAGGTAAATGCCAAGATGAGAATGAAATCTTAAATTTGAAGCTTGAAACCTAATTATTTGGGTATTTCATATCTTGCACTATTATCTATCTTTCACTTATCTTTTATCATGCCCCGAGGAAGATATTCTGCCCCAACAGTGATTATACAGAAAGAGAAACTAAGGGATAAGTAATATAATTACTTTAATGTTTTTAATTAAGCCTTTAATAGGCACCATAAAATAAACACTAAAAATACTAACATGGCACAATGAGATCATTCACCCTAATTCACAAAAGGTTAAGGACCCCACCTGTGTGAGGATTTAGGCTCTTTGGTAGTCACACACCAGTCTTCTGTTTTCTCTGTCCTACCTGTACGTAGTAAAGTATAAGAAGGACATAAATATCTGTTGAATGAATAATTTTATCTAAAATTAGGGGCACCTGGGTGGCGCAGTCGGTTGAGCGTCCGACTTCAGCCAGGTCATGATCTCGCGGTCCGTGAGTTCGAGCCCCGCGTCAGGCTCTGGGCTGATGGCTCGGAGCCTGGAGCCTGTTTCCAATTCTGTGTCTCCCTCTCTCTATGCCCCTCCCCCGTTCATGCTCTGTCTCTCTCTGTCCCAAAAATAAAATAAAAACGTTGAAAAAAAAAATTAAAAAAAAAAAAAAAAAAAAGGGGCGCCTGGGTGGCGCAGTCGGTTAAGCGTCTGACTTCAGCCAGGTCACGATCTCTCAGTCTGTGAGTTCGAGCCCCGCGTCGGGCTCTGGGCTGACAGCTCAGATCCTGGAGCCTGCTTCCGATTCTGTGTCTCCCTCTCTCTCTGACCCTCCCCCATTCATGCTCTGTCTCTCTCTGTCCCAAAAATAAAATAAACGTTGAAAAAAAAATAAATAAAATTAACTCCCTGTATTTGTAATTTAAGAAGTGAAAAAATCAGTAGGTATATTTTTTCTTTAAAAGTATGTGTGGGGCGCCTGGGTGGCTCAGTTGGTTGAGTGACTGGCTCTTGATTTCAGCTCAGGTCATGATCCCAGGGTTGTGGGATCAAGCCCCGTGCCTGGCTACATGCTAAACATGGAGCCTGTTTAAGATTCTCTCTCTCTCTCTCTTTCCCTCTGTCCCTCTCCCTTACTCATGCTTTCTCTGTCTCTCTGAGATAAAAAATAAATACATAAATAACAAAATAAAGACTTAAAAAAATATGCGCATAGGGGGCACCTGGCTGGCTCAGTTGGTGGAGTATGTTACTCTTGATCTCGGGATTGTGAGCTTGAGCCCCACAGTGGGTGGAGAGATGACTTAAAAGTAAAATCCCTAAAAAAAAAAAAAAAAGTATGTGCATAGGTAGCCAAAATTGGTGGAGTAAGAGACCCCAGCCTCTGTCCTCTGGAAAAGGTCAACAGTTAGACAAGTATCTGTGAATGAAAACAGCTCTGGGGGCTCTCAGGAGTCCACTTAAGATGCCTCCGCAACACAATGGAACAAAAAACCTGAGAATAAATGCACAAAAAGAACAGGAAGAACAGCTCTATTTTGTCATCACCAGCCCATTCCTTAGCTTGGCACCACCCAGTGCCAAGAGGAGCTCCCTGGTTTGCAAGAGTTCTCCTTGGGGCACCTGGTGGCTCAGTCAGTTAAGCGTCTGACTCTTGATTTTGGCTCAGGTCATGATCTCACAGTTTGTGGGATCGATCCCCACATCGGGCTCTGCACTGATAGCACGGAGTCTGCTTGGGATTCTCTCTCTTCCTCTCTCTCTCTGCCTCTCCTCTGTTAATACTCACTCTGTTCCAAAAATAAATAAATAAGAATGTTGAAAGAGTTCTCCTTGCCACTAATTAGTAACATGAAAACGTGAAAATATACAATACACTGGTAATGGTAGGTATATAGTCAGATGCAGAATACTCCAATACTGTACTATGGTAGTGTGTTGATCACTTAACTCTGGTACAAAGGTTAAGAGACAGAAGTATTAAATATAGCCATAGCCACAATAATTTGTTAATGTATACACAATGCAAAAAGATGTAAATTGTGATATCAAAAACATGAAATGTGGGCAGGGAATAAAAGCATAGAGATTTTGTATGTCATCAAAGTTAAGTTGTTATCAACTTAAAATAGACTGTGATATCTATAAGATGTTTTATGGAAGCCTCAGGGTAACCACAGAACAAAAAAACTACAGTATGTTCACACAAGATAAAGAGAAGGGAATCAGGGTATACCACTACAGAAAATCAACATCAAGTCACAAAGGAAGACAGTAAGAGATAAAGAAACAAAAGAACTACAAACCCAGCCAGAAAACGATTAATACAATGGCATTGGTAAGTCTTTACCTATCAATAATTACTTTAAATGTAAATTAAACTCTCTAAACAAAAGGCAGAGAGTGGCTGAATATCCGGATTAAAAAAATAAGACTCCACTATATGCTGCCTACATATGATTCACCTCAGCCTCAAGGACACACAGAGACTAAAGTGAAGGAATGGAAAAAGATACCCCACACCAAATGGAAATTAGAAGAGAACAAGGGTAGCTACACTTCTATCAGACAAACAGATTTTAGATCAAAAACTATCACAAGACACAAAGAAGGTCATTATATAATTAAAAAGGGGTCGTTTGTCAGGAGGATATAATTGTAAATATATATGCACCCAACACCAGAGCACCTAAATATATTAAGCAAATACTGACAGATTTGAAGGGGGAAATAGACAACAATACAATCATAGCAGAGGACTTCAACATCCCCACTTTCAACAAAGGGTAGGTCACCCAGACTTAAAAATCCATAAGGAAACACTTAACTTGAACTGTACTTTAGGCCAAATGGACCTAACAGACATATAGAGAACATTCCTTCCAATAGCAACAGAATACATAGTCTTCTCAAGTGGACATGGAACATTCTACAGGATGGATCATACGTTACATCACAAAGAAAGTCTCAGCAAATTTTATATTATTTTATTTTATTTACTTTTATAAATGTTTATTTATTTTTGAGAGAGAGAGAGAGAGGGAGAGAGAGAATGAGTGGGGGAGGGGCAGAGAGGGGGGCACAGACAGAGGATCCAAAGCAGGCTCTGTGCTGACAGCAGCAAGCCTGATGTGGGGTTCAAACTCACCAACTGTGAGATCATGAGCTGAGCTGAAGTTGGATGCTCAACCAAGTGAGCCACCCAGGTGCCCCCAAGTCTCAGCAAATTTTAAAGGATTGAAATCATACCAGGTATCTTTTCTGACCACATGGCATGAAACTAGAAATCAATCTGAAAGATTCACAAACATGTGGAGATTAAACAACAACTCCTGAACAACCAATGGGTGAAAGAAGAAATCAAAACACATGTTGAAACAAATGAAAATGGAAATACAATATACCGAACATATGGGATGCAGGAAAGAGTTCTGAAAGGGAATTTTATAGTGATAAATGCCTACACTGGGAAAAAGGAAAGATCTCAAATAAACAACCTAACTTTCCATCTCAAAGAACTAGAAAAAAAACAAGCTAAGGCAAAGTTCGCAGAAGAAAAGAGATAAAGATCAGAGCAGAAATAAACAAAATAGAGAATAGATAAAGATTAGGAAAGGTCAGTGAAATTTAGAATTGTTTTTTTGAAAATAAAAACAAAAGGGACAAAATGTCAGCTAGATTTACCAAGAAAAAAAGAAAGAGTACTCAATGAATTAAAAGATATAAATGAAAGAAGAAACATTAAACAGACACCACAGAAATACAAAGGGTCATAAGATACTACGATGAACTAATTATACACTAACAAATTGGAGAACCTAGAAGACATGGATGTATTCTTAGAAGCATACAGCCTACCAAGACTGAGTCATGAAGAAATAGAAAATTGAAACAGACCGATAACGACTAAGGAGATTGAATCAGTAATCAAACCTTCAAAGAAAGAAAGATCCCAAGACTACTGGTGAATTTTACCAAATATCTAAAGAAGAATTAATGCCAGTGCTTCTCAAACTTCCAACAATTTAAAGAGGAGGGAGGGAATACTTTCATGTTCATTTTATGAGACCAGCATTACCCTGATATGAAAGCCAGATAAGGTCACTACCAGAAAAGAAAACTACAAACCAATAGCCCTGATGAATATAGATATAAAAATTCTCAACAAAATATTAACAAACCAAATTCAACAGCACATTAAAAGGATAATACACCATGATCAAATGGGATTTATCCCTGGGATGCAAAGATAGTTCAACACTGGATTGTGCAACAAGAGTAGTATACTGTTGCTAATGTAAATTGGCCCAGCCACTACGGAAAATGGTATGGCAGTTCCTCAAAAAGTTAAAAATGGAACTGTCATATGATTCAGCAACCTCACTTCTGGGTATGTATCCAGAGGCAATGAAAACAGGGTCTTGCAGAGATACCTACACACCCATGTTCATTGCAGCATTATTCACAATAGCCAAGATATGGAAACACCCTAAATGTCCACAACAGATGAGTGGAGAAAGAAAATGTGGGATATATACACAATGGAATATTATTCAGCGGTAAAAAAGCAGGAAATCCTGCTATTTGTGACAACATAGGTGGACCTTGAGGGCATTATGCTAAGTGTTTGGAAATGATTTTTAGATACAACACCAAAAGCACCATTTATGAAAGAAGAAATAGACAAGATGGACTATATTAAAAGAAAAGACAGGTCATGGAGTGGAAGATAATCTCTGCAAAACACCTATCTGATAAAAGGCTGTTATTCAAAATATACAAAGAACTCTTAAAAGTCAACAATAAGAAATGAAGAACCTACTTTTTAAAATGGGTGAAAGATCTACATAGATATCTCATCAAAGAAGACATACAGATGACAAGCATATGAAAAAAATGCTCAGCACCACACATCACAAGGGAATTGTAAATTACAACAACAATGAGAAACCACTACAAACCTGATAGAACGGCTAAAATCAAAAACACCGCCAACACCAAATGCTGGCAAGGATGTGGAGCAACAGGAACTCTCGTCATTGCTGGTGGAAATGCAAAATGGCACAGTGGCTTTGGACAGCAGTCTGCTTCTTACAAAACTAAACACGCTCGTATCATGCAATCCAGCCATCACACTCCCAGGCTTTTAAGAAAATAAGTTGAAAACTTATGTCTGTCCACACAAAAACCTGCCCATGAACGTTTACACCAGCTTTATTCATACGCACCCCAAATTGGAAGCAATCAAGATGATCTTCAGTAGGTGACTGAATATATATTCTGTGATAGCCCCATTCAACAGCATAGTATTCAGTTATTAACAGAAATGAGCTATCAAGCCACTAAGAGCTATGGAGGAGCCTTAAATGCATATTGCTATGTGGAAGAAGCCAGTCTGAAAGGCCTGCATATTGTATGATTCTTCCCATATAACATTTGGAAAAAAAGTACAGAGACAAGAAGACCAGTGGCCGCCAGAGGTTTGGGGTTGGAGAGTCAGGATGAGTAGGTAGAGCATAGGAGATTTTTAGGGCTGTGAAATTATTCTCTTTGAAACTTTAATAGTGGATACATGACCGTATGCGTTTATCCAAAACCTATAGTTCTATACTATACAACACAAAACATAAACCCCGATGTAAATTATAGACTCTTAGTTAAAAATAATGTAATATTAGTGGCTCATCAATTACTACATATAGACCACACTGACTCAAGATGCTAAAATAAATATTGTATGTATAATAAATATAAAGGTTGTGTGAGTACGAGTGGTTATATAACACATAGAGATGTAATAAATAGTTAAGACAATAATATCATAAGGAGGGGAAGGGAATGGATCTATACTGGGGAAATTTTTCTATATTTTACCGGAATTAAGTCAGTATTAACTTGAAGCGGACTATAAGTTAAAAACATGTATTACAATACCTAGAACAATCCAAAAGAAGGTAACAAAGAAAAGAGGAAACAGCAATGTGTTTGAAAGTACTTGGTGGTCTCACCTTGCTGTGGGTGTCGTCCACTGGGGTGTGGTGCCTTTCACTCATTACATTGATGGGAAAACTGAGAAGAAATTGCTAAAAGCCACAGGATGAATCGGCAGCTGAGCCCAGGAGCGCATGAAAAGCAGGTTTCTCCGGACTCCACCACACCTTCCTGGGGATTTATTAGGGAAAAAAAAAAATCCTCTAAGTCCTTGTAAACCTTGATTTATGGTGCTCTTTGGGGCAGGGAGAAGACAAATAAAAACTGTCATTATAATTTAAGATGCCAACCTGATGGCCAAAGCTTGCAGGCGTGGCATCTAATGTATTTGTCTAATTATTTGGTGGCTTTTCCAAACCTGTCCAACATGCTGGATAACAAGCAGTCCTCCAAAGTGCTCGATAATGTGCTTACGTTTGAGTCAATACGATGGAGTCTTCTTGAATATTTTTGTCAACGTGAAGCTTTCCTGTACTTGAATCTTAAATGCTTGGTCTGAGAACATGTGCAAGACTTTTGAACACTGATATAGTATAATATGTGAATAACATGGGGTACTGGAAGCTGGTGATTTTAAAAGTCCTTTAAGGGGCGCCTGGGTGGCTCAGTCGGTTGAGCATCCAACTCTTTTTTTTTAAATTTTTTAACGTTTAC
Organism: Prionailurus bengalensis; assembly: GCF_016509475.1. Lineage (NCBI taxonomy): Eukaryota > Metazoa > Chordata > Mammalia > Carnivora > Felidae > Prionailurus > Prionailurus bengalensis. Next base: position 43,477,777 of record NC_057354.1, on the reverse strand, counting down.
TCACTTTTGAGAGAGCATGAGCGGGAGAGAGCAGAGAGGGAGACACAGAATCCCAAGCAGGCTCCGGGCTCTGAGCTGTCAGCACAGAGCCCAACACGGAGCTCAAACTCACAGACCTTGAGATCATGACCTGAGCCGAAGTCGGATGCTTAACCGAGTCACCCAGGAGCCCCCAGCCTCCAACTCTTGATTTCAGCTCCGGTCATGATCTTGTGGTTAGTGGGACTGAGCTCTGTGTCAGGCTCCTTGCTGGCAGTGCATGCAGATCCTGCTTGGGATTCCCGCTCTCTTCCCCTCCCCTTCCTCAAAATACATAAATAAACAAAAAAAAAATATTTTAATGTAACATGTTGCTTGCTGGCCTCACAATGTGCATTTCCTCTCTCACCAGCGCCTGAGCCAAAAACCCTGCAGGCACCCAATCGGTCAGCCCCTGTGGGAATGAAAAGGTGAAAGCTCTGATACTATATCACTACCTCTGGGTGTGCAGCTGGCTTTAAGTATTTGAAGAAGCTCCCCAGATGTTTCTAGTGTGCAGTCAAGGTGAAGAACCACCGGCATAAAGCTCTTTAGTATTTCATTCACTGACTTTTTCATCTTTCTAGATTTTTTCTTGCGGTCACAGTCCAGAGGACCCTGGTAACACTCCCTTAAGGGCCTTGATGAAAGAAAATCTTAAATTTGGGCCCATTGACTAAATCACTTGAGTCAGCATGTGGAGAGTTACTAAAGGGAAGAAATGAAAGTTTTGTTGTTTTTTTTTTTTCCTGGAAGTCCAACGCTTATGTCACAAAGGAAAATGGAGAGAGATGCCCAGCCTGAATTAGGTAGCATGCATTCACAGGCACCTGCTGGGTTCACAAATCCAAGTCATGAACTGGGGGTGGGGGAGGGGGCATATCTTTGTCTCAGCCCTTCTTGTCACCTCCTCCTATTACGCGTGGTGAGTGGAGTGCAAGGTGAGCCCCACAGCACCCGCTCATCTTCAGGCTGGCAGCCCTGGGGAGACACCCTGCACAACCTTACCCTGCGGGCCTGCTGGGCGACCGGCAAGAGCTCAATTAAAATGCTTTCATTCACCAATGTGTTCAGAGCACATTTGCAGCCTTTTGATTAAGTAGGGCCAAAAGGATTACATTCTCTACATTACAAACACCTCCCAAGGCTCTCCACCCCACACTCCGGGTCCTAGGAGGTCCTCACCGTCTCTTCCCCAGACATTGCGGTAGCTCCCTAATGAGACTTGCTACCTCTGGTCTCATCCTCTTGGATCCCGGCCTGCACACTGGCCAGAGTCATGGATTTAAAACTCAGACATGGCCAGCTCTCATCCCTGCTAGGCGCCCTGCAGGGGCTCCTGCCACTGAGGTCCACCCTGCCCAGTTAAAGTTACCAGAACTAGGGGCGCCTGGGTGGCTCAGTCGGTTGAGCGTCCGACTTCAGCTCAGGTCATGATCTCGCAGTCCGTGAGTTCGAGCCCCACGTCGGGCTCTGGGCTGATGGCTTGGAGCCTGGAGCCTGCTTCCGATTCTGTGTCGCCCTCTCTCTCTCTGCCCCTCCCCCATTCATGCTCTGTCTCTCTCTGTCTCAAAAATAAATAAACATTTAAAAAAAAAAATAAAGTTACCAGAACTAGAATTTTCCTGGTCTCTGCTCACTTCCCAAGCAGGCCGCCCCTTTGCTCTGGCCTCAAGACTCCTCCAGCAATGCTGATTCACCACCCTTCACACACATCCCTTGAGGGTGTTGTTTTAATTACCTCCTGTTCTTCTTGCTGGTGAGGAGGGATTCCCGTCCCAGGTTATGAGGATGGCCAAGTACACGCACATGGCACCAGACAGATGAGAGATGGAGGGCAGTTTATTGGTCACATATACTCACAGCCCGGAAAGGAGATCCCTCCGCGCCACAGGGGGGCTGCCCTGGAAACAGAGAGAGCAAGCTGTTTCCTGTGGACGTTGGCTCTGTGGTATGAAGAGGATGGGCTGACCCCCGGGTCAGTGGAAGGAAGTGGTTGGCTTGCTTGAACAAGTCCGTGGGCTCACGGGGGAACTGCACCTGCCCCCCTGGCCAGGGAGGGCTCTTTGGCTAGGGGACCCTCTCCTCAGGAGCAGAGCAGGGAGGGGAACTTGCTCTTGGGGCGTTTGAGTCTTCCTCAGTTTCACCAGGTGCCAAGGCAGCACTAAGATTGGGCCCTGAATTTAGATCTTATGTCACCGGCGCGAGACTTTTCTCTCTGTATGCTCCCCTATGGCCCCACTCCCGTTTGCTCGTTGGGCTAACTCCTGGTCACGCTTCATGTGTCAGCTCCAGCATCCTTTCCAGCAGGACACTCTCCCGGACCTCTCCTCTCCAGCTGGCTCACTTACTTATTCTTGTTGCACCCTCTTACCCAGAAGTTAAAATATCACATCTAATTTCCTGTCTTTCCTCTAGAATATGAGCTCCTTGAAGGCAGGGACCCTGCACAACTTACTTGTTTTTGAATCCTCAGTGCCTGTCCAAAAAAAAAAAAAAAAAAAAGGTGGTGCATTTAAACAATATAACTCAAAAATTTCATTCACAAAAGAACAAAAAGAACAAATTTACTTTTACCAAAATTTATAGTGCCAGAAGAATCCCTCAGTTGGAATCCCTCAGAGAACACAGGCAACAATGAAAATGCTAAACACTACAAGAAAACTGTGAAGAGAAATTATTTAAAAACTGTTTTGTGAAGGCACCTGGGTGGCTCAGTCAGCTAAGCATCAGACTTTGGCTCAGGTCATGATCTCATGATTCGTGAGTTTGAGCCCCAAATCAGGCTCTGTGCTGACAGCTCAGAGTCGGATTTGGATCCTCTGTCTCCCTCTTGTTCTGTCCTTCCCCCACTTGTGTCCTCTCTCACTCAAAAATAAATCTATTTTTTTAGAAAACCTGTTTTGTGAATACATCTCCTCCCTCCTCTTCTTCTTCAATGTTTTAGTTTGACCCCCACCCCTCCGCACACACCTCGGTGATTTTGCTGCCTTTCTCTTAAAGGCTTGGGTTGAAGCCCCTGGGCGGCTCAGTCGGTTGAGCGTCTGACTCTTGATTTTGGCTCAGGTCATGATTCCAAGGTCATGGGATGAACCCTCACGTTATGTTCCATGTGGGTGTGCAACCTGCTTAAGATTCTCTCTCTACTGCTCATGCCCCGCCCCCCATCAAAAAAAACCCAAAAAAATTAAAGGCAGAGATAAAGCATAGGTCAAAAAGAATTTGTAATTCTAAAGCACTGTTCAAAATCAGCATGCTGGTAACCAGCCCACATGGCCAGGAGTTGAACTCAAGATTGGTATTACGCAGGGCATATTGGAATCAGCAGTAGGTAGAAACGACTCTGGGCTGAGCCATTTGGAATCAGTGCCTCCAGAGACTTTTGGTTATGAGGCAAACACAGCGACAAAGCTTTTCTAATCGCCCAAGCTATCGATAGAAGTATCCAACATCTCATGACTAGTCAGAGGCAGAGCCAGGTTTCAAACCCAGGTGTGCCCAGCTGCTGAGACAGGCTTCCAGATCTGGGCTGGACAAGAAAGTGGATACAGCAAACAGGCTGATGTGCAGGGTCATGTACAGAAGAGGAGACAAGCTAGCAGCCTCAGGACCCACTGGGACAAGAGACAAGTTTTTGTTTTATTTTGTTTTCTAAAGTTTATTTATTTATTTTGAGAGAGAGAGAGAGAGAGAGAGAGTGCAAGTGAGGGAGGGGCAGAGAGAGGGAGAGAGAATCCCAAGCAGGCTCCATACCACCAGTGCAGAGCCTGGTGTGGGGCTCGAACTCATGAACCATAAGATCATGACCTGAGCTGAAACCAAGAGTCAGATACTTAACGAACTGAGCCAGCTGGGCACACCCCAAGAGACAAGTTTTGTTTGGCCTGTGCTGGCACTGAGCACCTTAACATCGTCGTGCAACCACTCCCATCATCCATCTTGGAAAACTGAAATTCTGTCCCCATTAAACAATAACTCTCCACCCTCCCCTCCCCGGCCCCCCAGGAAACCATCCTACTCTGGTAGAATTTCTATGAATTTGGCAGTTCTAAGTACCTCATGTAAGTGGAATCTTACAGTATTTGTCTGTCTGTGACTGCCTTATTTGGCTTAGCATAGTGCCCTCAAGGTAGTCCATGTCGTAGCGTGTACTAGAATATTCTTCTTTTTTAAGGCTGAATAATATTCTCTTATGCATTTTGCTTCCCCATTTATCCATCAATGGACACTTGGAATGTTTCTGTGTTTTCGCTAATGTGACAGCTTCTGCTACAAACATGGGTAGACAAATATCTTTTCGAGACCCTGCTTTCAATTCTTTTGGATATATACCCAGAAGTGGAATTGCTGGATCATATGGTAGTTCTGTTTCTAATTTTTTACATTTTTTAAAAATTTATTTTTGAGAGTCAGAGAGAGAGAGAGAGAAAGAGCACAAGTGGGGGAGGGGCAGAGAGAGAGGGAGACACAGAATCTGAAGCAGGCTCCAGCCTCTGAGCTGTCAGCACACAGCCCGACATGGGGCTCGAACTCATGAACTGTGACATCATGACCTGAGCTGAAGTCAGATGCTTAACCGACTGAGCCACCCAGGCGCCCCTGTTTTTAATTTTTTGATGGCTAGCTATGCTGTTTCCCACAGCAGCTGTACTGTTTGGTATTGCCATCAACAGTGCACAAGAGTTTCAATTTGTCCATATTTTGGCCAATGCTTGTTATTTGGGTTTTTTTTCCCTCTTTTCTAACAATCACCATCCTAGTTGGGGTGACATAGTATCTCATTGCAGCTTGATTTGCATTTCCCAAAAGATTAAATGATTAGTTATATTGAGCACCTTTTCACATGCTTGTACAATGTTTTTGGTTTTCTTTTAATAGTTGCCAACATGAAAAACTTGAAAATTTCACAGCTTCAAATTCCTGGCTTCTTTGGACAAATGAGAAGGTCTGGCAAAGCTGGGCACTCATTCCCATGAGGCAATAGTCAGCTAAAGGGGCGGGTGCTGCTTTCTGGAAGGGGCAAGCGTTCTCCCATTCACCATATTTCTGCTGCTCGCTGTAGCCTAACCTGGGGGACACTGGAGTTTGTGGGGATCCCTGTGGGGATGCTCAGCATTGCCCTCAACTTGTCCATGTGTCCAGATCTGTAGGTAAATGATCCACCCCAAACCAGTGTCACATGGGCCCTGTGTGGCCCCTCAGGTATCTGGAAAACTGCCGGAGCACATGCTAGTGGGGCCTCTTCCGCTTCTTCTCCATATACTTCTTGTAATCATCTCCAAACAACCGCCAAACAGTATTTACCAAGCAAATAATAGAGAGGAACCTTTCTCCATAAAACTTAAATCAGTGAAGAATCTAGGCGTGACCAGGGAGTGACATCCTGAGCCCAAATGATTTGGGGAGAGGCTGCCAGAGGGCTTTTAAAATAAAGAACAGTGTGAGTACTGGGAGCCAAGCATGCAGCCCACGTCCCTGGCATTCTGCTTTTACGGGTATCGTACTTTTGAGTAAATGGCAATGGCTTGATGAGGCTTTCTTGAGATGACAGAGTCTGGAATACCAAAGAAGTTGCCAGTGTGGAGCTTTTCTATTGCTACATCAACCAAACCGAAGTGTGAGAGCTTTGCTGGGTGACTAATACCCCTAACTACTAATGCCCATGGGAAGGAGCCAGTGGGTCCACCACTCTCCCACGGCTGGCAGCCAGTACCCAGGAACTTAGCTGAGGATACCAAGATTTGGAGAAAGAAATCTGGGATCCTTGTGTGTCTGGGAAGCTCTGTGCCTGCTTCCAGACTGAGCTCAGTGAATCACCCAGCAGCTCATGGTAAGGCAGGCAGGAGAAATGTCTGGGGAAAACACGAAAGGACAGGGATTACCTGGGACACCCTCCTGGGACCTTCCAGTCTCACCCTTATGCCAAGGCTTTTCCATTAGCAACAGTGGCTTTTCTTTCCTGCCACCTTGAGGAGGCGCGCCCATTTCTCAGGGGAGGGAAATGAAGGTTTGTGTCATACCGGCATGTGACCTTGGACATGAACTACAGAAGCGTTATATATTTTTTAATGTTTATTTATTTTGATAGAGGGATGGGAGGGAAAGAGAGGGAGAGAGAGAATCCTAAGCAGTCTCCACACTCAGTGAGGAGCCTGATGCGGGGCTTGATTGTACGACCCTCAGATCACGACCTGAGCCAAAATCAAGAGTCAGGCACTCAGCCGGCCGAGCAAAGAGTTATTAAAGGTCTATTTGGCCATTTTGAAGTTCTGAGTTCCTAGCTAAGCTGATTAGGTACAGCCTTTATCAATCATGACTTTGTCAAAAAGATGCTTAAGCTACTTATGGCAGATTCTCACCATTTTGCAAATATAGGCTGGCCCCAGACATACTTAAGGGACCCAGGGGTATCAGAATAAATGCCATGCTGCATTATTATCGTAGTAACAATGAGTAAGTTTATGGAGTGCCTGCATTAAGCACCTCCATGTGCTCTCCTAATTCTGTTCCATATGGTTTTAACTCACTGCAGGCCCCTGGGGCCATATTGAATTCAGAGTCTGAATAGCCACTTGCTCACCCTGTCTTCTCAGAACATCAGTCCAGAAGCAAATCTGTCCCCCACATCCTCTGGGGCTTCCTCTATGAAGGGAAGGCACCCACATCCATGATTCTCTTTATTCCTCATGACATGGGGAAGTGAGTGCTGCACGAGTGCCTGGAGAGCAGTGCGGCCACAGATGCCTCCCTGGTGCCCGGGTCCCCGACTGTCCACCCACAGTGGGTTGTCAGAAAGTTTCAGAGGGATGAATAAGCCCACTCAGGAGTTCTCCTAGGCAGCCAACTTTAGATCGCTCACGACTTTACCCTCTACTCCTCCATGCGGCGAAGACGTCTTCATATTTTAGATGAACATCTTTGTAAAACACATTACCGCTTTCCTGCAATTTTTTTTTTTGCTTCTTCAAGTGCCAATTTTTATTTTAGCAGTTTTGATAGAAGTTTTTCTAAAATACACATTTCCTTATGTTTTTTTTTTTCCCCAGAGCAGCTCCGAACAACCTTTATTATGAGTTTTGAAGACACACAAAAATAGTTCAGATCTGAATGAGTCGACAGTACCTGACACCGAGCCTCAGCTCAATGGTGACGTCTGCCGGATACACCCTCCCCGGTGACCCTCCACCCACACCAGTTCTGAAGCAGATGCCAGACATTAGATCGCTTCGCATCTAGATATTTCTGCTTGGATCTCTAAAAGAGGAAGCTCTTTTTGAACATAATTGCCTTACTGCTATTACATGTAAAAAATTAATCATAATTTCTGAATATCATCACATGCCCGGTTGTGTTCACATTTTCAATTGTGTCACAAATTCAGACTTCTTAAGCAGAGGTTTTTTTTTTTTTTTTTTTGAGGTAGAGTGGGCAAGTTAATTTAGTAAATTCAAGACTTCTGACATTTTAAAGCAGATTTTTAAAAAACGTTTATTTTTGAGAGAGAAAGAGAATGTGAGCGGGTGAGGTGCAGAGAGAGAGAGAGGGGGGGACAGAGGATCCGAAGCGGGCTCCATGCTGAAGCAGAGAGCCTGATGCGGGGCTTAAATTCATGAACTGTGAAGTCATGACCTGAGCTGAAGTTGGGTTCAACCAACTAAGCCACCCGGATGACCCTAAGCAGATTAAAAAAAAAATCAAGATTCTGGAGTGCCTGGGTGGCTCAGTTCATTAAGCCTCCGACTCTTGATTTTAGTTCAGGCCATGATCTCATGGTTGGTGAGTTTGAGCCCCATGTCCAGCTCCCTGCTGACAGTGCGGAGTCTGCTTGGGATCCTCTTTCTCCCTCTCTCTCTGTCCTTCCCCTGCTCTCTCTCTCTCAAAAATAATCTTTTAAAAATCAAGATTCAAATAAGGAGCTCACATTATAATTGTGATATCATTTTTATTACTTTTTAAAATATCTTTTAAGGTTTATTCATTTTTCAGAGACAGAGAGAGACAAAGCATGAGTGGGGCAGGGGCGGAGAGAGAGAGGGAGACACAGGATCTGAAGCAGGCTCCAGGCTCCAAGCCCGACGTGGGGCTGGAACTCACGAACCGTGAAATCATGACCTGCCCTGAAGCCAGATGCTTAACTGACTGAGCCACCCAGGCACCCCGTGATCTGATTTTTAAGTATCCCATGTAAAGATTTGCCTTCCGTTCTTTTTTTCCTTACATTGTATTGAAGAATGCTGAATTCTCTTTTTAAAAATTCTCTTTATCAGAAAAAAATTTTTTTTATTGCTTACTTTATAGACAGAGAACAGAGAAAGTTATTTGTCTTCTTGATGCCTTGGGATTATCATGTGAAACATCAGTTACTGTTTGTTCTCTGCTATGATGGGAACGCTTTCAGGGCCCAAGTACATGGAAGGGCCTGAAGGCTTGTACACCTTCTATCTATTCTGCCTCTGTTCTTACGGCCACTGGTCACTCCTTGTGGCTTGGGCCTGCCTGCAGCCACATCCTTCTGTCCCAACCAGCAGCAGGCTGCGTGCACGGTTCACCAGACTTGGGCCCTGCCAACCGGTGCCAGGGAGAGTGAGCTACCTATCTGTGCTACCTATCTTGAACTGTGCTACTGTGCTACCTATCTTGAACTTGAGCCTTAGTGTGGAGACTGAAATAACCTGGCTTCTTACAGCCCGCTGTGTTTACTCTCTCTGGTGGTGTTTCTGACTGGCTCTGGCTGGGGAGGTCTGTGTGGTAATAAGGAAAGCAGCTACCAGTCTTGTTTGTTTTAATATCTTTAGTCCAGCATCCCATTTTAAGTGATTGCTACTCTTTTGAGGATATCAAAACAATAGCTGGTGTTTAATTGAGCGTGTATGATACGCCATGTCCTGTTTTGAACATTCCACACAGAAGATCTCATTCAATCCCACAACCACCCTATGACGTAGGTATTACTGTGCTCCTACTTTACAAATGAGGACATCGAGTCACCAGGGGTCAATTTCCTTGCCTGGGATGCCCGGCTGGCTGATGGGGCAGCCTGCACTCTGGAGGCTGGCTCCAGGGCCCAAGATTCTGACCAGCAAGCACTGTGTTAATGCTTGTTTCCATTGTTCTCTGGGTCTTTAGGTGAATAAATTAACTTCCCTCCTTTACTATCAGTAAGTGGGAAGCAAAGTACATTTCCTGAGCAGCATTTTACAACCCTCTGTTGAGAATGAAGACAGCTGGGTGGGGGGGTGGGGTGGGGGGGTTGGAGGGGTGGGGGGGTTGGGGGGGTTGGGGGGGTTTCACCCAGGTGGCTCAGTCAGTTAAGCATCTGACTCTTGGTTTCCACTCAGGTCATGATCTCTTGGTTTGCGAGTTTGAGGCCTGCATTGGGCTCTGTGTTGGTGGTGCAGAGCCTGCTTGGGATTCTCTCTCCCATCCCTCTCCCCCTCCCATGCTTGCTCTCTCTCTCTCTCTCTCAAAAAAAATAATAAATAAACTAAAAAAATTTTTTTTAATTTAGAAAATGAAGCCAGTTGGGATTACTATAAGCCACACCAGGCCTCATTTGAATTATTCAAATACAGGAATTATTTCAACATTAAAAAAAAGTTTCCAGCTCTTAACTTTAAGTCAACGGACTCTGGGCAGGAGTGAGCTGGTATAATCCCCTGGGAAATACGCTTGACACTGTTTCCTAAAGCTGATCAACACCCACACCCTCTGAGCCTGCAATCCTGCTCCTAACTTTGTACACTCAAGAGAAATGAGTGCATAGGGCCACCCAGAATCACAGGCAAGAATGTTCTCAGAATTTCTGTTTGTACCATCCTCTACCTGGAAACAACTCCAATGTCCATCAACAGGATGATGGACAAATTGTGGTTTATTTACACAACATAACCTTTAAAACTTTTTTTAACGTTTATTTATTATTGAGAGAGAGAGAGACAGAGTGTGAGTGGGGGAGGGTCAGAGAGACACAGAATCCGAGCTGTCAGCACAGAGCCTGACATGGGGCTCAAACCCTCGAACTGTGAGATCATGACCTGAGCCCAAGTCAGACGCTCAACCTGCTGAGCCACCCAGTGGCCCCACAGCATAACCTTTTTCTAACAATGGAAGTACTTGAAAGAAACAGACAGTGAGAATGAACATAGTCCTGTTCCGCTCTGCAGCATGAATGGATCTCACCCTTGTAATGTGGAGCCCAAAAAGTCGGAGCTGGCAGAGCGTACTTGGGATTCCATCAATGTGCAAGTGTGACAGCGGGCATCCACGCAGTCAGGAGTTCGCTCGGATGGTGGTTACCTTGCGGATGGGGAGTGACCGGGAGGGGCCGCTCACGTTCCGCTTCTTGATCTTGTGCTAGAGGGTGTTCAGTTTGTGGAAAGGCGTTGGATTGCACACTCACACGTTTCTATGTGTTTACATGCACCATAAAAAGGTTTTCTTCACTGCTAAATATATAGAACTTAAAAAAATAAAGACTACAAAAGACCTAAGATTAGTGGGAGAAGAAGCTAACGAAATTAGAATTGTCACACGGCCTGCTTCCCCACAGCACAGTGGACTGTCAAGGACAGGTGAGCTCTGGGTCCAGCTTGTGCACAGCAAGAAGGCGAGGACATGGGGGAGCACCCCAAGAATCATCTGGTGTTTTCAACAACCCCATTCTCAAATAACACTGCCCTTCTTCCTTAATACTCATAATACAAAATTCTCTCCTTGCATTTATTTGCTTAAACACTTGAACAGCACTTACTCGTATATTAATGCATTTACTCCTCATAACAACTCTTTGAGGTAGGCATTCAGCATCCCCATTTTACAGATGAGGAGACTGAGGCACAGAGAGGTTAAATAACTTGACTTAGGTGTCCCAGCTGATGAGGGGTAGAATGGTCAGGTAGATGCAGTGAGGAAGGTCAATGTGACAGAGGGCCCAGCTCCCAGGCCATGTTGTATGCAGGGGAAATGGCCCATAGAGGAGAAGCTGGCCCATGCTACCTGGGGGAATGATGACCCGGGATCAGCTGATGAGGGGTAGAATGGTCAGGTAGATGCAGTGAGGAAGGTCAATGTGACAGAGGGCCCAGCTCCCAGGCCATGTTGCATGCAGGGGAAATGGCCCATAGTGGAGAAGCTGGCCCATGCTAGCTGGGGGAATGATGACCCGGGATCCTTGGGTTGGCCATCCTCAGGCCTCCAGATGGGACATCTCAGGACCCAGCAGAGACCCCACTGCTGGGCGGAGGGGTTGTGAGGCAGGACTTGAGTCTCATTGTGTCTGAGAAATAGGACTCCTCCCAAATCCCTGGGACCCAGAATAGAGAGCAGAGCCCATTGGAGCTGGTGTATTCTAGCTGGGGACACACTTCCAGGATGGAATGAGTTGCTCCTGGTATGGCCCTGTGACCAATCCTGTAGACGTAAACATGTAAACTCACTTTTAGAGAGTAAAACTATTGTCACTCGCAGGTGATGTGATTGCTCTCTGGGAACCCAGGAGAAAACTGAAAAATAAATAGACATATTAAGAAAATTCATAATGTGACCGCTTACAAATTTAACATTCAAAAATCAATTGCTTTTTTTTTTTTTTTTTTTTTTTTTTTTTTCAACGTTTATTTATTTTTGGGACAGAGAGAGACAGAGCATGAATGGGGGAGGGGCAGAGAGAGAGGGAGACACAGAATCGGAAACAGGCTCCAGGCTCTGAGCCGTCAGCCCAGAGCCCGACGCGGGGCTCGAACTCACGGACCGCGAGATCGTGACCTGGCTGAAGTCGGACGCTTAACCGACTGCGCCACCCAGGCGCCCCTCAATTGCTTTTTGATGTGCAAAGGACCTGTTAGAAAATACAATAGAAGAAAAATCCCATTTGCAACCAATACCCACCGATTATAAAGTCAATTAAAATGAATCTAAACAAACCCAAACTTTAAAACGGCAAAGAATCTTTTTTCAATCGAATGAATGGCAAGACACCCTGTTTTCCAATAAGAAAAAATCATATATTTTTTCTCTCTGAATGTATCTAAAAACTTAATCCAATCTCAGTGAAAATATCTACTTTTAAATTAGATGAGCTAATTCTGAAGTTCATCGGAAAAGGAAAACCTACAAGGATAGCCAAGAAAATTCTACAAAAGACTAGCAGGAGACTAGAAGGAGACTATTCCTTCCAAATAATCAAACGCATGATAAAACTATACTTAATTAAAGAAGCTTGAGAAAGCATATGAATGATAAATAGATCAATGGAACAAACTAGAGAGCCCCAAAATAGACCCAATCACATACGGAAAGGTGGCATTTCAAAGCAGTGGAAAAAAAAAAGAGATTAGTCAAGAAATGGCTTTGGGACAGCTGAGTGCCAGCTGGAGCCATACCTTACTCCTTACACCAAAGTCAATTCCAGATGGATTAAAGTACTTTTAAAAACATAAAGGTACCAGAAGAAAACTTGAGGGTTGTTTTTGACCATCTCCAAATAGGGAAGATCTTCCCAAGTAAGACATAAAATGCAGAAGCCATAAAGGAAAAGACTGCTACACTTATGTACATATACAGTTTATTTAGGGAAAAATATTTTAAGAGTTTTTGAAAATGAAAAACTTGGAAAAAAAGTGTTTGCTACTCATATGACAAAAACTCAGTTGCCTTACTTCGTAAAGAACTGTTATTTAAAAACAAAAAAGAGCCAGGGGCACCTGGGTGGCTCCATCGGTTGAACGTTGGTCGGACTCTTGATATTGGCTCGGGTCATGATCTCCTGGTAGTGGGGTTGAGCCCCGTGGTCTCTGTGCCGAGTGCAGAAGCTGCTTGGGATTCTCTCTCTCCCGCTCCCTCCGTCCCTCCCCCTGCTTGCATGCTTGCATGTGCGTGCTCTCTCTCTCTGGCAAAAAGAAATGAATAAACATTTTTTAAAAAACAAAAACCAGAAGAGCTGGTAAGTACCAATAATCCAACCACCCGAAAGGAAAATGAGCAAAAGACAAGAACATGTAGTTTATAAATGAAAAGGTGCTCAAGCTCTGTAAGAAATGAAAATTTCAGTAGTGGGACAGTGAATTTCTTCCCATGGCCATTGTGCGTTATCCGTCATAAAACAAAAATGCACCTACCCCTTGAACCAGTAGTTCTTCCTGGACTAGGGGTTTACCCTACAAATACACCCGACGGCAAAACCCAGTGAATGAAAATGTTAAAGAAACTTTTTTATCATAGCCCTGGATTGGAAGCACTTCAAATGGCCTTTCAGTAGGCAGCTGGCCAACTGTTTTAGGATTGACAAACTTTTCTTAAAGGGCCAGATGGTATTTGAGGCTTTGTGAGACAAGGCAGAACAGAGGTTATTCTGCAGGTACTGCTTTAAGATTATTCTCAGCTCAGGTATGAAAACAGGCGGCTTTGGTGTCTGGCCTAGAATATCCACACATGGAAAGCTATCCAGGGAATGATGAGGAATGTCTAAATATTGATTGTGTGGAAAAGTCCCAATGCATACATTTTAAAAAGCGAGGGGTGGCGCAGGATACAAAATCAACATGCAAATATCAGTTGCATTCCTGTACATGAACAATGAAGAGTCTGAAAAGGAAATGAAGAGAATAAGTCCACTTATAGTAACATCAAAAAAAAATTAAATACTTAGGAATTATTATTTTTTAAAATTTTTTTTCAACGTTTATTTATTTTTGGGACAGAGAGAGACAGAGCATGAACGGGGGAGGGGCAGAGAGAGAGAGGGAGACACAGAATCGGAAACAGGCTCCAGGCTCTGAGCCATCAGCCCAGAGCCTGACGCGGGGCTCGAACTCACGGACCGCGAGATCGTGACCTGGCTGAAGTCGGACACTTAACCGACTGCGCCACCCAGGCACCCCTAAATACTTAGGAATTAACTTAACCAAGGAGGTGAAAGACGTCCACAGGGAAAAGTACAAAATACTTCTGAAAGTTGAAGAAGACATAAGTAAATGGCAAGACAGTTTGTTTCCATGGATTGCAGGATAATATTGTTAAGATGTTAATATTACCCAGAGTGATAGAGTCAGTGTTATCCCTATCAAAATCCCAACGACATTTTTTGCGAAAATAGAAAATTCCACCCTTAAGTTGCAAGGGACCCCAAATAGCTACAAAAATCTTGGGGAAAAAAACGCCCCACAAAGTTGGAGGACTCACTCTTCATGATTTCAAATCTCACTACAAATCTATGCTAATCCAAACTCTGTGGTGTGGCATAAAGACAGACATACAAACCAATAGAATAAAACATAAAGCTCAGAAATAAACCCTCATGCATAGGGTCAAATAATTTTTGGCCAAGGCGCCCGAACCATATAATAAGAAAAAGACAGTCTTTTCAACAATTCAGGGAAAGCATTTCTCTGAACAAGATAGACAAATAGCCAATAAGCACATGAAACAATGCTCAACATCACTAATCATTATGGAAATGCAAATCAAAACTACAATGAGAGACCATCTCACCCCTACAAGGATGGCTACTGTTTAAAAATAAAAAAAACAGAAGGGGAGCCCGGGTGGCTTAGTCGGTTGAGCATCCGACTCTTGATTTTGGCTCAGGTCTTGATCCCAGGGTCGTGGGATCAAGCCCACATCAGGCTCCACGCTGAGTGTGGAAACTGAGATCACCCCCACCTCTGCCCCTCTCCCCCACTGACACACTCTCTCTTTCTAAAATAAAAAGTAAAAAAAGCCAAAACCGACAAAATAACAGGTGTTGGTGAGGATGTGGAGAGATTGGAACACTTATGCGCTGTTGGTGGGAATATAAAATGGTGCAGCTGCTGTGGAAAATACTATGATCGTTCCTCAAAAACGTACAAATAAAATGACCCTATGGTCCAGCAATCCCATTTCTGGGTGTGCACCCAAAAGAACGGGAAGCGGAATCTTGAAGAGATACTTGCACACCCATATGCACAGCAGCATAATTCACAATAGCTACAAATGTCGAAGCAAACCAAGTGTTCACTGACAGAGGAATGGATAAACAGGTGTGGTATATGCATACGACGGAATATGATTCAGCCTGAAAATAAAGGATATTCTGATATATACTACAACATAGATGAGCCAGGAAGACATTATGCTAAGTGAAGTAAGACAGACACGAAAGGACAAATATCTTATGACTTCCCTTACATGAGGTACCTGGAATAGTTAAACGCATAGCATAGAGACAGAAACTAGAGTGGCAGTTGTCAGGGCCCGGGGGGATGGGGGTGGGGGGGTTGGTGTTTAGGGGACAGAGTTTCAGTTTGGGAGAATGAAAGAGCTCTGGTTATGGTTGGACAGCAACGTGAATGTGTTTAGTGCCATTGAACTGTACTCTTCGAAATGGTTACGATGGTAGATTCTGTATTAGGTACATTTTATCAGAATGATAAAAAGGATATTTTTAAAGTTTTTGAAAAGCAAAGGATATAATAGTAAACTTCCATTTGTGTAGATGAATACGCATGCATGTGTATGTGTGTGCGCACATATGTATGTGTATAGGATATTTCTGAAGGATACATGAGGAGTGATAGTGACTGGGGGCCCGACACAGGGCTCGAACTCACAAACTGCAAGATCATGACCTGAGCTGAAGTCGGACGCTTAACCGACTGAGCCACCCAGGCGCCCCACTTTCTCGATAAATTTAGAAAGGAATATTTACCATAGAACAGTAAAGAATTTTCAAAAGTCATAGACCGTCAAAATCCTTTTTCCCATCCCAAACTTATATTTCCCAATCTGTTTGCCCCAAGGGTCATACACACACATCACACCTACTGTTAGAGCTAACAGCAGGCCAATCGGCACCTCTGTGTAATCATAAACAATCCCATAGGCATGCGGCTTGAGGAACAGAGCAAAGAAGGGATTTCAGCTCCACTAGCCCTTCGACTGGGTGCCTTTCTTGCAGTGCACAACATGCACAACTGTTAATTGGTGGCCCTGGCTAGAACCATTCTCTCCCCTACTTGGCCAGTGTTATTCTTCATAGACATGGAAAGAACATATAGCACCTGTTGTGAAAAATACAATTTCCTTAAAAATAAATGTTTCCTTTTCTTTTCTTTTTATTTTTAACGTTTATATATTTTTGACAGAGAGAGAGAGACACAGCATGAACGGGGGAGGGTCAGAGAGAGAGGGAGACACAGAATCTGAAACAGGCTCCAGGCTCTGGGCGGTCAGCACAGAGCCTGACTTGGGGCTTGAACTCACGGACCGTGAGATCATGACCTGAGCCGAAGTCGGACGCTTAACTGACTGAGCCACCCAGGCATCCCTCTTTTAATTTTTTTTAAAAAGTTTATTTATTTATTGAGAGACAGTGAGAGAGAGAGAGAGAGATCAAGTGCAGGAGCAGCAGAGAGAGAATCCCAAGCAGGCTCTGAACTACCAGTTCAGATCCCAATTCAGGGCTCGAACTCACGAACCCTGAACCCATGACATGAGCCAAAGTCAGACGCTTAATCTACTGGGTCACCCAGACGTGCCAATAAATACTTCTTTTTAAAGCACACAAGAAGTAGAAGTAGAGATGCCTGGCTGGCTCAGTCAGTAGAGAATGTAAGTCTTGCTCTTGAGGTTGTGAGTTCAAGTCCCATATTAGGTGTACAGATTACTTTAAAAAACAAAATCTTTATGGGGCACCTGGGTGGTCAGTTGGTTGAGTGTCCAACTTTTGTTTTCGGCTCAGTTCATGATTGCAGGGTCGTGGGATGGAGCCCTGAGTCGGGGCTGAGCATAGAGCCTACTTAAGATTCTCTTTCTCTCTCTCTCTCCCTCTGCCCCTCTCCCCTACTTGTTCTCCCTCTAAAATAAAAAATAAATGAATGAATGAAATCTTTTTAAAAAGTAGAAATAGGGAATGTTCTGCTCTTTTCAATTGTTTCATTGGTGTAATACAAAAGTCACCATCCCAATTTCCTGCTCAGGGTTGGTTGCTGTGATTTTCATGACCCGGAGGGACCTGCAAATCTTTCTGGTTACTTGAAATTTTATTTTTTGTGTCAGAAAGTGCTAAGATTTTAGTTAGAAGGGAAATCCCTTGTTCTCTGTTTTCCTTCCCATCACTTGGATCCCTATAACCAAAGCCCTGTATTGAGGGAGATAGCCTGTCTGGATCTGGTCCGAGGACATCAATGCCCAGAGAAGTCATAGGGTAAATGCAGCATCTGATTTCAGGTAAACAGAATTCACACCAACTGGTTTTTGTATTGCTTTATTTTTTAGAACAAAGCATGGTATGAGCTACATTACCCTATGCAAAGAATTACAATCATTTGTAGCATTTATGAACTAGGGGTTCATTTATACAACTTGAAAAACCAAAACAGCGGTAATGCTGAGTCAGCAAGGAGCAAAGCAAGAAGGAAAGTCTCCGTTACCTTGACAGTTAGTTTTTGGCTCTTTCTCTACAGACACACAAGCTGGTTCTCTCTATGTACCCCGAGTCCATGGTAAACAGGTGCCTTATAAAACCAGACCATTCTGAACTTTAACGGTAAATCTTTTTCTATGCAACTGAAAAGACACCTGCTCTCAAATGTATTCTGTCCATGGGGCACCTGGGTGGCTCAGTTGGTTACACATCTGACTCTTGATTTCAGTTCAGGTCATGATCTCACGGTTTGTGAGCTCAAGCCCCGCATCAGATTCCTTGCTTTCAGTGCGGAGTCTGCTTGGGGTTCTCTCTCTCTTCCTCTCTCTGACCCTCCCCTTCTCTCTCTCTCTCTCTCTCAATCTCTCTCTCAAAAAAGGAATAAATTAACTAATAAATAAATAAATAAATAAATAAATATAATTTGAGGTCTGGACAAAAGTTGCAAAAATATGAGTTCCCAGTTACATTCTCCCAGCCCCCCCCCCCCATATTAACACCTTGCATAACCATATCAAATTTAAGAGCTTGACATTGGTACAATACTATTAATCAATCTGCAGACTTTATTTGAATTTCAAGAATTTCCCCACTATTGCATTTACACATCCCGTATTCTCAATCTCCTCAAATGTGATAGTTCTTTACTCTCCTTGTCTTCCATGACTTTGACATTATCAAAAAGTACTTACCATGGGGTGCCTGGGTGGCTCAGTTGGTTAAGCGTCCAACTCTCAGTTTCCACTCAAGTCATGGTCTCATGGTTCGTGAGTTTGAGACCCAGGTTGGTCTCTGAACTGACAGCATGGAGCCTGATTGGGATTCTCTCTCTCTGTTTCTCTGCTCCTCCCCTGCTCATGCTCTCTCTCTCATGCTTTCTCTCTCTTTCTCCCTCTCTCTCAAAATAAATAAACTTTTATTTATTTTTATTTTTTTAATGTTTTTATTTATTTTTGAGACAGAGAGAGACAGAGCATGAGCTGGGGAGGGACACAGAGAGGGGGAGACACAGAATCTAAAGTAGGCTCCAGGCTCTGAGCTGTCAGCACAGAGCCCGACGCGGGGCTCGAACTCAGGGACCGTGAGACCGCGACCTGAGCCGAAGTCGGACGGTTAACCGACTGAGCCACCCAGGCGCCCCAATAAATAAACTTTTAAAAAAAGGTTCTGATCGGTTATTTAGTGCCATCTCCTTCAATTTGGGCTTGTCTCAGGATCAGATGGAGGCGATACATGTTTGGCAGCTACACCTCTGGTGACGTCATGCCCTTCCCAGTGCCTCATGGTGACATATCCTCTTCCTGGTAATGCTGCTTCTGATCACTTGGTTAAGGTGGCATCTGCTGGATTTGTCCATTATAAAATCACTGTTTTTCTCTTTGTCATTAATAAACATATTGGCACAGTTAGTTGAGACTGCAAATACCATTTTTCCTCAAATTTTTGCTGACGACTTTCAGCATTCGTTGGTCGATCAGACAGTTGTCACTGCGGTGTTCTCAGGGTAGTTTTCTATTTTCTTGTGCCTTCTACATCTATTAATTAGAATTCTTCTATAAGGAAGAGCTGTTCTTTCTCCCTTATTTAATTATTTAGTGATTTTTAAAACTGATTTACTTGTATTAATACGGACCCATGGATGTTTATTTTATTCTGCAGGTTGTGATCAATCCGACATTACTGTTATTTATGTTGCTGCTTCAATTGTTCCAGCTTTGACTGTTAGGAGCTTTCTCAGGTTGCTTCCTGTGCCTTTTGGCACGTCCCCATCCTTTCCAAATTTTTCCTTCCTTACTAGCCCCCATGATGCCTCAGGCTTATTTGATATTTTCCCTGCTCCAGTCCTGGTATAGAAACACTAATGATACTGCTGTGTAACAGATCAGGAATAAAACACAATACAATTTTTTAAGATTATCTATTTATTTTGAGAGAGAGAGAGAGAATGAGAGAATGAGCAGGGAGGGGAAGAGGGAGAGAGGGGAACAGAGGATCCAAAGTGGGCTCTGTGCCGACAGCAGAGAGCCCAGTGTGGAGCTTGAACTCATGAACTGCGAGTTCAGATCATGACCTGAGCCAAAGTCAGAAGCTTCACCGACTGAGCCACCGAGATGGCTCATAAAAAGATATAATTATTGATATCTGCCTGATAGAACTAAAATGATATCCCAGACCTCAATATCACCACCATTTACAAACTCTGTAATTAGTTTAGATACTGTGGTTTCATTTTATTGTTTGCCATTTAAGTAACATCTAGACACACAGGGGGTCATATCATAACACCTCTGAGAATGCATGTTCCACATCAGCATTTTTCTTTCTTACCTTCAGAAGAACTATCCACGAGTCTGAATTTATGTTTCTCTTCTTTTAAGATATAGAGAAAACACTTGGATCACATCTCTGCTCATCTCAGGTCTTCAGCTCAGAATGAATGGCCCACAATTCCAGGCCTTCATTGCAGAAGCCAGGATGGGAAAGGTAAGGAAAAAGAAGGAGGCAGGACACAGCAAGGATGCACACAACACTCAGAAAATCACCACCTGTGGAGGGTCTCCCAGCCTGCAGACCCAGCCGACAGGCCTCACCAGCATATTTTCCTGGTTGTGTTGATGTTGGATTTGCTTATTCTCAACCCTGACACTGTTCAAATCTTGATGAGAGAGAAGAAGAAAGCAAAGCAAGCAAATGTAGGGATTTTTCTCTGTGAGTGTTCCCTGGATATTTTGGTTCTGGCATCCAGCCAAGAAAAACATATATGCTCCAAGAAGCATCACCCTCAGCTGGGACCTGCCACCTGTCAGCACAGAGGTTTTCTTATCAAAATAAGGCAGGGGTGAAGAAGACAGAGGTTGCTTGAATCCCAGGTTCCCAGCCTGCACCTCTGCCTCCGGGTGCTGTAAACTTGTCCAAAGCATGAGAGAGGTCACTGCCGGGCACACTTCCCATGGGAGCCAACAGAAAAGCCAGAGAGTGTTCAACACAAAGCAAGACAATGAAAAAACATGAAGACTGAGGTTTGAGAACCCTCCCCCAGGTGATGCAAAGATACTCACTTTCTGGGTCTCCGAAACTGACTTTTTTTAAAGCTTTTTTTTTTTAATGTTTATTTATTTTTGCGAGAGAGAGACAGAGAGGCAGAGCGTGAGTGGGGGAGGGGCAGACAGAGAGGGAGACACCATCCAAAGCAGGCTCCAGGCTCTGAGCTGTCAGTGCAGAGCCCAACATGGAACTCAAACCCACGAACTGTAAGATCATGACCTGAGCAGAAGTTGGGTGCTCAACCGACTGAACCACCCAGGCGCCCCTCCCTGAAACTGATTTTTTTGTTCTGTTAGTTGATAGGAAGCTGTTTAGCAAGAACAGGATTCCTAACATCATGCCAAGCTTACAGTTAACTCAAACCCACAGCTTTGGGGATAGATCGTATTTTCCCAGGCATTGAGAGAGCTTGCTGCAAAGGAAGTATTGTTTTAATTTTTTTTAAAAAGAATATAAAAGGAGC
Organism: Prionailurus bengalensis; assembly: GCF_016509475.1. Lineage (NCBI taxonomy): Eukaryota > Metazoa > Chordata > Mammalia > Carnivora > Felidae > Prionailurus > Prionailurus bengalensis. The sequence continues at coordinate 43,456,850 of NC_057354.1, read as the reverse complement.
GTAAGAGAACTCTTGTATTCTTTACATCTCTATCATCTTTAAATTTGTACACTTATTTTGAGAGAGAGAAAGAGAACAAGTGGGGGAAGGGGGGGGGGGAGAGAGAGAGAGAGAGAGAGAGAGAGAGAGAGAGAATCCCAAGCAGGCTCCACACTATTAGCACAGAGCCTGATGTGGGGCTCAAACTCAAACTGTGAGATCATGACCTGAGCCAAAATCAAAAGTCAGACACTTAACCGACTGAACCACTCAGGCATCCCTGCATCTCTATAATTTTTTATGTCTTTATTTCTGGGAAACTGGAAGCTAGATGAGAAAAACGTACCGAAATCATTGGAAGTATATGTAGCTACTATGAACTGCACTGTGTTCCTCCCGAAAAAGATATATGTTGCAGTTAGAAGGTGATCTTGTTTGGAAATACGGCCTTTGCAGATTTAACCAAGTAAAGATAAGATAAGATAACCAAGTTAAGAACACCGATGTCCTGGGGTGCCTGGGTAGCTCAGTCGGTTAAACGTCTGACTCTTGGTTTTGGCTCAGGTCATGATCTCACGGTGAACTTGAGCCTCATATTGGGCTCCGTGCTGACAGCACAGAGCCTCTCTGGGATTCTCTCTCTCCCCCTCTCTCTGCCCCTCCTCTGCTCTCTCTCTCTGTCAAAATAAGTGAACTTAAAAAGAAATAAGAACACCAATGTCCTTATTAAAAGGGAAAATTTGAAAACAGACACACACAGAGGCAAAACGATGTGAACACACACAGAGCACACCATGTGAAATAAGGTTGTGGTCATGCGTTGCAAACCAAGGAACACCTGAGGCTACTGGAAGCTAGGAGAGAGGCATGAGCTTCACAGGGAGCATGCCCCTGCTGACATGCCTTGATTTCCCACTTCTGGCCTCCAGAGAGCAAATTTTTGTTGTCTTAAGACATTCATTTGTTGTGTTTTCTCATGGTCGTCCTCGGGAACGAACACAGCAGCATCAGAAGACCACACGTTCACTGTTGTAAAATTACACTGATAAGACGGTCTCTAGGCTCTTCAAGGATTCCATCCTGGTCATCCATTTCCCAAGAAAGTCCTCAGGAAGCAGCCAGGGTGACAGTCACATGTGTGTACCTGTCGCAGCTGCCCAATTTATTAGCTGCATGACCCTGGGCAAGCTCCTAAATCTCTCTGAAGCACTTCCTTGATTCTCAAAATGAGGCTAGTGAAACCATCTTTCTAGGGCAGCTTCAAGATTAAAGGAGACAATGTTTTTGAAATGATCTATTGGGTGGCCTTTCAGTAGATGTTGGCTCCTTTCCTAATAAACGTGAAAGAAAACCCTTCCTTCTAGCAGGTAAGCTGGTGTTGGATGAGAATCCAATGTCTCTTCAGCCTAATAGATATTAGTAAGTGTAGCAGACCCTGTCAGGGCTCAGACAATTGCTCAGGTCAGCGAGCCCCAAACCCAGGGTTGAGAACTCTAATTCTTTGTAACAGCATGTTTTCTTTACCATTCATGACAATGTTTAGGAAGTCAACATCAGGCTGGATTATATTCAAGTCTCAAACAAGGGAAGTGAACTCTTCAGAAGTTATTCATTTGGGAGCTGACTGAAACAGTAATTTGTGAGTTATTACTGTATTGAAACACTTCCATATGATCCATATAAAGGAGAAGTTGTATAGTTGAAGATAAAACATTGAAGGGTTATGTAGTTTAAGATAAAAAAGAACCAGCTGAGAGAAGCCAGCTTGCAGGCAAGAAAAAAAATTAAGCAGGAACAGCAATTATCGGGGCACCTGGGTGGCTCAGTTGGTTGAGCGTCCTACTTCGGCTCTGGTCATGATTTCGAAGTTCGTGGGTTCAAGCTCCACATCGGGCTCTGCACTGACGGTGCAAAGCCTGCTTGGGATGCTCTGGCCCCAGCCTCGCTCTCTCTTTCAACATAAACTAAAAACAAAACAAAAGAAAAACTTAAACTTAAAAAAAAAATGAACAGCAATTATCATCTACCCTGTTGGCACTATATTTTGGGGGGTTTATTAGTGTTCCCCAAAATCAAATTGCAAGTATCTAACACATCTGGTTTTGGAAATGACTAGCAAAAATATTTGCTGATATTTCTTTGACTTACTCGACTTAAATAAAACAAATCCAACTTTGTGGCTATTTCTCCCTTGATTTGCCCTCTTACATGATGGCTGAGGTATTGCCAGAAAGTCCATAAGTGTCTAACAAACATTAATCGAGTGATATTTGCAGCTTTAGTTTCACTGAACAAAAAGTTAGAATATACGAAGATGAATTCATAAAATTAACATTTACTGAGTCCTGACTATGTTCCCAGCAAGGCGCTGGGATATTTAATATGGGGATAGATCAATGAACCGTCACAGGGAGGTTGCCACAAAAGCTCCTTGAAAACTATCGATGGGGTAAATGCTACTTTTGGTTGGATTGCCTGGACCAGAGCCTGAGCCAGGGAATCAGGTGCACAGGATAGACTGAGGGTGGGGGGCGGGGGGAGGGACTCAGGAGAAAAAGAGGAAGAGAAGCTCTGTGTCTTCATCTCCTCATTTACAACTTGGGGATACATATCACAAATTATTATGGGGTGCCTGCGTGGCTCTGTTGGTTAAGCGTCCAACTTCGACTCAGGTCGCGATCTCACAGTTCCTGAGTTCGAGCCCCACATCAGGGTCTGTGCTAACAGCTAGGAGCCTGGAGCTGCTTTGGATTCTGTGTCTCGCTCTATCTCTCTACCCCGCCCCTGCTTGTGCTCTGTCTTTCTCTCTCTCCCTCTTTCTCTCTCTCTCTCCGTCAAAAATAAGCATTAAAATAAAAAATTAAAAAAAAAGAAATTATTCACTGAATCAATAGTTTTTTTTTTTTAAGATAAACCTACAGTTCTTTTTTTAAGTTTATTTATTCATTTTGAGAGAGAGAGAGAGCATGAGCAGGGAGGGAGGGGTAGAGAGATAGGGAGAGAGAGAATCCCTGCTGCACTGTCAGGGCAGAGACTGAACTCACGAACTGCCAGATCATGATCAGAGCCAAAATTGGACACTTAACCGACTGAGCCACCCAGGCGCCACTCAACAATTGTTTTTGAGCACACTATACACCATGCACAGTTTTAGGTACAGTGCATAACACAAACAAAAGAAACTAAGCCCTCCTCATGGGAGACATTCTTGTAGATTCCATTACTTCCTGGTCCCCTTTTCCCCTCCTGGGAGTGTACTGATTAAAGTGCCTTGTTCCAAGCCATTTGCCCTGGAGCGAGGGGGACACAGAGCCTGGACTGGCATCTTCTTCTGAGAGGCTCAGAGTCCTTGCCTGACTCATGTCATCTTCATGGCTTCCCAGGGAGCGTGGAACAGCGTAAGTATTATTTCCACTTTACAAAGATGGGAATGGTAGTCCCCCATTACCCCTGAGATCCAGTGGCAGAAACATACTAAAAGTAATGTCTCCTGTGTTCTAGACTGCTTCCTTCAGTCTTCCAGCAACCAGCATTTGAAGTGAAGACGTATTAGATTTAATACGAAGGTGAGCTCATCAAAATCCTTCTGTGACACCTCTGATTCCTGAGGATGAGTTCTTGAGGACACTGCCTACATCCTGCCTCATCATTGCCCACAAGGCCAGTCCAGGGCTAACTTATTAACTTGGGCATAGGATAAAACCTCGGACCCTTCCCAGTTCTGGACACCCATGTACAAGAAAACTGTTTATTATTGCAAATCACTGAGTTTGGGGATGGTTTGTTACACAGCAGAATTGCGGTGATAGCTGACTAATAGAGGGATCTTTCATTAGCATAATTGGACAGACTTAGTCAAAGGCTATCACTATTTTAAAGTTCTTGACCCACATTGCCAATTTGCTTTCCAGAAAGATCGTTCTGATACACGCTCCTACCCCTGCAGTGACATTTGACTGGATTTTTCCTGTAGAAATGCTAAGGTCTTCTATTTTTTCCTCCCTGCATGCCTCCCCTCAAGTAAGTTTTGCCTTCTTGCCACTTTGTTTTGTTTTGTTTTCCAGTTGGCAGTCGGACCCAGGAAACAGGGCAAATTCATGAGTGAGTCTGTGAAGGCAGCGGTCTGTTAAGTGATCTTAGGAACTGTGGGTGGGTGTGTTGCCAGAAATAATATCACAGCAACTCTCTACAAGGCCTTGGGTGAAGCCCCAGCAAACCCTGCTGGCCTGCTAAAACGAGCCCCAGATTTATATAATAAATTGCATCTCATTATCTTCTCTCTGGCGCCTTCCTGAGTAATCTCCAACACAAGCTTGGTGGAAAGTGCTAGAAGAAATGGCAGACTTGCCAGAGCTCAGCCCCGAGGCCAACCCTTAATAATCTACTTCAAACGGGACTGTTTTGTGACTGTGCCCCTTGTGGCAGAGAGGGAGCCCGCTGTCTCTCTGGGTGGGCCTTTCATTCCCAGAGGGCGTGTCTACTCTCTCCTCACCTGTCCCCACTCTTAGAGATTACAAGTTCAAACCCACCAAAGACCAGGAGGAAGGCCAAGGAAACCCCTGAGAGTCAAGGGGCTTTCACACAGAGAGAATATCTAAGGCATTTAAACGTGCTACCACATCCACAGAAACCATTTCCCCCCGCAGGTCAAAGCAGTTTGCGTTAAGGCTACAGCATAGCTTTGGTGGTCAAGGGTTTAGAAAACCTAGAGCGGGGGTGGTAAACTTATTCTGGAAAAGGCCAGATAATAAATGTTTTCGGCTTTGTTGGACCATATGGTCTGCTGCAACCACTCAGTTCTGTCGTACGTGTGTGAAAGAAGACAAATTGGGTGCCTGGGTGGCTCAGTTGGTTAAGCATCCGACTCTTGATTTTAGCTCAGGTCAAAATCCCACAGTTTCGTGAGTTTGAGCCCCGCATCAGGCTCTGTGCTGACCACACAGAGCCTGCTTGGAATTCCCCCTCCCTCTCTGCCCCTACTCTGCTCGTGCTCTCTCTGTCTCTCTCAAAATAAATACATAAACTTAAAAAAAACACACACACAAACCACTGAGTGTTGCTGTATGTATGCCAATAAAACTTTATTTACAAAATCTTGCTGACCTGTGACTCAGGAGATGGTGGTTAAAAAAGAGGCAGAGCCCTGCCTTTAGCTGCTGAGGTGGGAAATATGTAAGTATTTTCATGTCTTCATTTAACAAACACTTAAATAGCCTCATTATGTTCCAGACATTTGGAAGAACTTTATAAATATTGATGCACTTAATTATCACAATAACCCTATAAAACAAGTGCTATTTTTCTCCCTGGTTTGGCACAGAGAGGTTAGGTCACCTGCCCCAGGTCACACAGTGGTAAGTGAATGTCAGATTTGTGTTCTTACCCATCAGTGTGTGCCGTGAGAGGCAGACTGGCCTTCATGGAAGGAACATCCACTGTGCACCTGCTCTGCATCAGCCTCGGGGAGAAGGGAACGGGCCATGGGTGATTAAGACCTATTCTCACCTCGAGGAGCTCCAGCCCTGCAAATTAATGAATGTGAATACAGGAAAGCATAGGCTTCAGGAGGATTCCGTTTCTATGACAGTCAAGAACAAGCAAAACTCATCTATGGGATAAAGGTCAGAAAACTGACCATGCGGATGCCTGGGTGGCTCAGTTGGTTAAGCGTCCGACTCTTCGGCTCAGGTCATGACTCACAGTTTGTGACTTTGAGCCCTGCATCGGGCTCTGTGCTGATAGTGCAGAGCCTGCTTGGGCTTCTCGCTCTCTCCACCCCCCTCTCTCTCTGCCCCTCCCCTGCTCTCTCTCTTTCTCTCTCCCTCTCTCTCTCTCTCCCCCTCTCTCTCAAAATAAGTAAATAAACTTAAAAAAAAGAGAGAAAGAAAAATGGGGATCTTGGAGCATACCAAGTAGGGGAGGCACAAGTTACTTTCCACAGTGTCCTTGATCTAGGTGTCTGGTATACCTAGGTTAAAAAAAAAATGATCAAGCTGACTCAATAAAATATACATACTTAAAAGGAAATTTTTTTAAGTTTATTTTTGAGAGAGAGAGAGCACCAGAAGGGGAGGGGCATAGAGAGAGAGGGAGACACAGAGTCCAAAGAAGGTTCCAGTCTCTGAGCTGTCAGCACAGAGCCCTACGTGGGGCTCGAACTCACAAGCCATGAGATCATGACCTGAGCCGAAGTTGGATGCTTAACCGACTGAACCACCCAGGCTCTCCTAAAAGGAAATCTTTAAAGAGACAGGGAAAATGATCAGCCCAAGCCTTGGGACTGAAAGAATACGTTCAAAAATCGACTGAGCACTCCCTCCTCCGAAGAAAGGCAGACTCTGCACTCACTGTCCCCAGCTCAGAGGACCAAAGTTGCTCATGTCTCCCTGATGGTATGGCTGTCTCATCCCAGTGTAGACCTCAGACCTCAGGCCCTCAGCTGGAGGTTCTAGGAAAGGCCTCCTGACATCTGCGATTCCTTTATTTCCTGTTCTTCAACTTTAGTAGAACCCACGCAGAGATGAGGTTAGGGCGATTCTCAGCCCATCACGTCATGTTCTTGCCAACAACCTATCCACCCAGCCATCCACCGCCATGTCCACTGAGGCCCCCGACCATCTACGGAGCCACTGATCCACCAGCCCGCCGGCCTGTCACCTCCAACTTCTGTCCCTCACGTGAGGAGCTGAGGGTCTTTGGAGGTGATTTTCTTCTTGAGGTTGATTGCGTGTCTTGGGGATTTTCAGAGAGGATGACATCCTTGAGGGCTGTCCTCACAGTCAGGAAGGCTTCACAGACACAGAGAGATGGGAGGGAGGTTGAACGAGTCACTGGTGTCTGATTACTCAGGTTCACACCCACCGCTCATTGGCTTTGCGAGCCTGGGCAATTTTAAGAAACCTCTCTGTTCCTCACTCTTCTGACTTGCAAAAGCCAGTGAGGGAAATTACCAAAATGCCCACAAACCTCCACTCCGCCTTGTACCCACACCCCTTGCCAAGTGACTTCTCAGCTCTCCCTGGAGAGGTTGAGCCTGTTTTCTGACCCCTCAAATCCGGGCCAACTTTGTGACTTGCTTTGGACAACAGAATGTGGCAAAAGTGACATTGTGCCGATTCCAAGCTAGACCTCACAGGCCTTCGCTCCCCCTTTGTCCTTCTCCCTCTTCTCCTCCACCCGTCTCCCCTCTCAATCCTGCCCCCACCGTGGAAACAAGCCCACGCTACCCTGGTGGAGGATGAGGAGCCACGTGGACCCAAACCCTCCATGGCTGCCGCCAACAGCCATCCGACCCCCAGAAGCTGAGCCTCCTAGCTGACCCATAGCTGACATACGATGGAGCTCAGGACAAGCCAGGAGGACTGCCCAACCGAAATTACTCACGAAATCACAAGCACATGATTAGTGATTCTTTTAAACGGCTATGTTTTGAGGTGGTTTCCTGCAAAACCATTGCAGCACAGGAAAGCACTGTAACAGGATTATGTGCCTCACGCACCTCACAGGCTCTGGAGGGAATGAAAGGAGGGGGTCTATGTAAAAGTGTAATTCGGTGGCTGGCGCGAGGCCACATTCCACGAATACTAACTGTTACTCTGGACAAGGAGATCAAACCCACAATCTCGGCCGAATTAATTACGCTGGAAGTTGACTCCACCTGAGCACTGAAAAGGCCACTCGTGGACCCGTATGTGGCCCCGCCCACAGAAGCCTGGGCTCTGCCTAAAATTTCTAGCCAAACCTTTTTACGGTTATATCATTAACAGACACCGATGAACTAGCTGAGAAGGGACGTGTGAAGTCTGGTGGACATGTGATGCTGGACTCACCTGCCGTGCAAATTTTGGGCACCTGCTGCGAGCCAGCAGACGGGTTTCAACAGTCCGTGCCCAGCTTCCTGGAGGACGTTCGGGCCCTCCTCTGGGAAAAGCTGGGATTGCATACGACTGGACCCGAGCAGATGGCCCCTGGCAGCGTGCCTTCCTCCCACTGCTGAACAGCTTTGAGCTTTAGTGGATCACCGAGAACTTGTGGTGCTTGAATTCTCATTTCAGAAGTGAGTCCCAGCTTCGGCACCAATACAATGGTTTAGATGCACAAGGATGGTTTTTTGCTTCCTTGTTTGTAGCAGCAAAAAACCTGGACACTGTAGGAATATCCATCTTTAGGGAGGCGGTTGAAAAGATTGTGATAGTTTTACACCTATGGAATATTATGCAGCTGTGTTTAAAGCCATGTATTTTGACCCGGAGGGAATCTCTATGCTGTTAATCTCTATGTTAAAGGAGAAGATCAAGTTACACAATAATTAATGCACAGAGAAGGATCGCATTTTTATAAAACAACAAAATCCCATCTAAGCGAATAAATATTAGTATGAGCTTGTGTGTGGTATTGAGAAGGTAGAGAAGGATACACACCTGGAGGGGGGGCAGCTTGTTAGCTTATACCCTCTTTTTTCACTTTATTTTTTATTTGCTAAATGATTCATGTATGTTCTCACCTGCATCCCTCACTTTCTCCCCCTCTCTCTCTTGCTTGGGATCTCTCTACACACACACACACACACACACACACACACACAGAATTTTTTTCCTAATCCATTAGAGAGTAAGTTACATATATCATGGAAATTTACCCCTAAATTCTTTGATGTGTTTTTGTGGTCCTAAGAATAGGACCACAAGGTGGTCATGATCTTCAGAAATTTAGCATTGATGCTAATTATGTTCTCTGATCACAAGAGAATTAAACTAGAAATCAGTAACAGAAGGATATATGGAAATTTTCCACAAGATACGGAAATTAAATGATTCACTTCTAAGCAACTCATGGGTCAAAGAGGCAGTCATGGAGACATGAGAATATATTTTGAATCTAACAATGTTAAAGAAGAATATTCCCATCTAAGCTACAGATTCACGTTTACTTTTCTTTGGTAATGTTTATTTATTTTTGAGAGAGAGAATGGGGGAGGGGCAGAGTGAGTGGGGGTACAAAGGATCTGAAGTTGACAGCATGGAGCCAGATACAGGGCTCAAACCCATGAACTGTGAGATCATGACCTGAGCCAAAATCAGACACTTAACTGATTGAACCATCCACCCAGGTGCCCCTATGTTTCCTTTACAGATTGTTTATAATTCCTGTCCTTTGCCATGTGACTTTATATACCCACTCACTGGAATGGGTGGTTACTTCCCTTCCCTGCTGATATTGGGCTGGGACATGTGACTTGCTTTGGCCACATGAAAGGGGCCAGAGTGAGAATGTGCTGGTTCCTGACCAAGGCCTTGTGTGTTTCCAGTATCTTGGACCTCTGCCATTGTGTTGAGAAGAGCTTGCCTCTGGCACCTGATTCAGTGTTGCTCTGGGACCCAGAAGGAACAGGTGTGGGGCAGACCTGAGCCTAACCCAGCTGCACACACAAATAGATCTGGAGTGGCTCAGCCAACCCCTACCAACCTGTAGACACAGGAGACATAAATACTTGTTGCAGAAGACCACTGAGAGTTTTGCATTTGTTTGTTATACAGCAATGACTGGCCAATACAGTAGCTAATATTTAAACAACAATTTAGGGATCTTTGTAAGATCTTTACTTATGTTAAGTCATTATACCAACAACAATCCTTTTTCACAGATAAGGAAACTAGTTTACGTAACTTGCTCAAGGTCACCTAGTTAGTAAGATAGTAGGTTATGTGACCATGGGACATATTGCTTCTGGACTTCCAGCTGAGTGGCAATAATTGGTGGTGGTGGTTGTTTGAGCCACTTTTGAGTTGAGGCTTATCTTACTTGCAGCCTAACACGTCTTGCCTCAGCCACCTGCACAACCCTTCTCCCTGCCTCACCTCCTGGCCTCATCTTCTCCAGCCCTAGGGAATCCCTGATGACCTTGGGGAGGAGGCATTGCTTTCCCCGAACATTAATTTACACTTGGTATCCTCCAAGGTGCTCCAAGGGTTAGACCTTTGGAGCACAGGAGCCAGCGAGTCTAGTTTCCTGTCTACAGACGGGCAGGGAGGGAAAGAATGAACACCACTTTGAGGCTAAAGACAAGGGGTTGTGAGCACAAGATGAAATTGAACAGAGTCAGCTTCTACCTAAAGAAGAGAAGCGGGTCCTTCTCTGGCTTCTTTCAGAGCAGGTTAGTTATGAACACTCAGATCGTCAGGCCTGGAGAAGGAATGCATTTCAAAAGGAGAGATGAGGAATCTCGTGCCTGGGAACCCTTTGAGGGCCAGGCTCGGAGCAAGGGCATGGAACTGTGAGTGTGCAGAGGGTGTGAGATCAGGTGCACAGATTTCCATCCTTGGTTATTCCCCCCAGCCTGTGGTTCTCAACCTTGGCCATACATTAGAATCACTACCAGAGCTGGGAAGCTTTTCTTTCTTTTTTAAGTTTATTTATTTATTGGGGTGCCTGGGTGGCTCAATTGGTTGAGCGACCAACTTCGGCTCAGGTCATGATCTCACGGTTTGTGAGTTCTAGCCCTGCGTTGGGCTCTGTGCTGACAGCTCAGAGCCTGGAGCCTGCTTCTGATTCTGTGTCTCCCTCTCTCTCTGCCCCTCCCTGACTCATGCTTTGTCTCTCTCTGTCTCAGAAATAAATAAACATTAAAAAAAATTTTTTTAACTTTATTTATTTATTTTGAGAGAGAGAGAGAGTGTGCCCAAGCATGCTGCGTACACACAAGGCAAGGAGGGGCAGAGAGAGAGAGGGAGAGAGAGAATCCCAAGTAGGCTCTGTGCTCATGAACTGTGAAATCATGACCTGAGCTGAAATCAAGAGTCAGACACTGAGCCACCAAGGTGCCCCACGCTGAGAAGCTTTTAACAATCCCTGTGCCCTGGCCATGCCCCAAACCCATTACATCAAGTTCTCCGGGGATAGGCCCCAGGCCCTGGGGTTTTTGTGGGCAAGGTTGGGGTATACACACAGTCCCGTTTTAACTAGGGATTTCTCCTCTCCCCTGAGGGTAATAACCATTATTATGTGCCCACCAGCTACCAGGCTGCATGCCAGATGCCGCACATGGTATCACAGGTGATCCCCACCACAAATAACATGTTTTTAACAAATAGGAAAACCGAGGCAGAGCTAGCAAGCAGCAGGTGCTGGAGTCAGGCCCAAACAGTCCAGAGGCCAAGCTTTTTACAGTCGCACACATACCTCTGTGATTCAAACGACCTGAGAATTAGGACATAAGACAGAAATTTCCGTGAGGTTCAAAACAGGGCCCGGCCTGGGTGGGCAGAATGAACAGTCCACTGTGGCTGGCTGGACGGAGCCTGGAGAAGGAAGCCAGGTTCCTGGGGGGTGGCCAGGCCCTCAACGCCCAATGGGAGCAGATGGAGAAGGAAATCAGGCTAAGCAGCCCAGTTTTTCCTGACAGCCTTTGCTCCCAGGACTCCGAAATGGAGTGTGCTTGGTTGAGGACCAGCTGAGGACCTGGAAAAAAATGCCCCAAGACCTGCCTTAGGGTTGTTTTGTTTTTGCTTTGGTCTCTCCCTGCTCTTGCCCTCACTCCCTCCCCCACCCCCTACTGCTTCCCTCTTTCCTTCAAAAAAAACTTTCAAGAGACCCTCTCTGCAAATTCCCAAGATGGGGCCAGCCAGGTTAGACTCAGAAAAATCACTACTTTGATTGTAGAAAGAATGGTTATAAATAAATAAGGAGAAGCACCAAGACTCCCCTATTCCCTTGAGATTAACAGAAAGTTTACAAAAGAAGTGCTACCAGGAAACAATGGACAATGTTCAAACACACTAATAATTTAAGTGACAAATTATTGCTTATGTAAAAATTAGCCAAGTGTCTTTAAGTGATAAAACCCAATCTTGGTAGTTTTGGGGCGAGACTGCTGCCTTGGTACATTAACGACCATACTGATGAGGAGAAAGTGGCCATGAAAATGGTCACATCCTTTGACTTGAGAAAACCACTGCTGTATCCAGAAGTTAAACAAATCCAATCCGTGGCAAAAAGGCTTAAGCACAAATATGCCCCTGGAGTGTTATTTACAAAAGCAGACCTCTTAATGAGGAAAAATAAAGAATAACTAGGAAAATAGAGCCACTGGAAATTGGGCGTGAAAACAATTTAGCAAGTGGGAAAAATCATGAGGATATAAAACAGTAAGTGATATGCTCAGGACACGGAATTCATGTGTACCAGCATTATACTGTGCTTAAAAAATAAATGGACCCCCCGAATGAAGGCAATTTTAGAGCGCAAAATTGTTTTTACTTTCTTTAAAAAATGTTCTCTATTATGCTTATAATAATTTATATACAAAGCATCCAATTTTTAAATTAAATTACATTTTTATTATTTTTTAAAATTATTTTTGAGAGAGAGAGAGATAGAGAGACAAAGTGCAAGTGGGGTAGGGGCAGAGAGAGAGGGAGGCACAGAATCCGAAGCAGGCTCCAGGCTCTGAGCTGTCAGCACAGAGCCCGATGCGGGGCTCGAACCCACAAACCGCGAGATCATGACCTGAGCTGAAGTCCGGCACTTAACCGGCACTTAACCAGGAACGCCCCAATTTTTTTTAAAAAGAAGCACCACCACCTGATAGCAGGATGAAAGGTGGACGGGGAGTATGAAGCATCAAGAAGGCTCACACAGCACCTCGGGAAGGGATGCCAAGAGAAGGTGACAGAAAGCGGAGAGAAGAGGGTGGGCCAGAGTAGAGAGATATTTAGAAAGCTGACTGGCAGAATTTGGTCCTGACTGGCCAAAAAGGAAGCGGGGTGGGGTAAACTGAGGCTCAAGGTTTTAGTTTGGGCAATGCACTGAGCAGTGGTGCTGCTCTTGGATGGAAAACACAGCAAGGGGAGTGGACTGTCAGCAAAGGGACCTGGGGTCTCTTCCTTCTGCTCCTCCTTTTCTCTCTCTTCTCCTTAAAACAAAAACAAGAACAAAAACCCAGCATTATTGTGGTGTGATTTACATAGCTTACCATTGACCCATTTTTGTATAGGAGTCAATGATTTTGTAGCCTATTTACAAAGTTGTGCAACCACACCAGGATCCCATTCTAAAACGTTTCCAAAAAGAAACGTTGTGCCCATTTACAGTTACTTCCCATTCCTATGGCCCTTCTGAGTAACCCCTAACGTTTCTGTCTCCATAGATTTGCCTTCTCTAGATATTTCCTATAAAAGGAATCATGCAGTATGTATTCTTTTGTGTGCGGCTTCTTTCAGTGAACATAATGTTTTGAAACGCTTTCATGCAGGCGGTTTCATCCAGGTTGGAACATTTATCAGTGTTTCGCTCCTTTTTATTGCTGGGTCGTATTCCATCGTATGCATATACTGTATTTGTTCGTCCATCTGTCAGTTGATGGACACTGGGTTGTTTCCATTTGGGGGCTATTCTGAATAATGCTGGAATTAACCTTCGTGTACAAGTCTTTGTGTGGACATATGTTTGCATTTCTCTGGAGAAGATTCCTGAGTCATATGGCAATTCCATGTTTAACGTTTTGAAAAACTGCCAAACAGTTTTCCAACGTGACTGCACCATTTTACGTTCTCACCAGCATTGTACGAGGGCTCAAATTTCTGCACAGCCTTGCCAACACTGATTATGTCTCTTTGATTAAAGCCATGCTGGTGAGTATCATTTGAATTTCCCTAATGGTTAATGATGCTGAGCATTTTTCATGAGCTTATTGGCCATTTGTATATCTTCTTCAGAGAACTGTCTCTTCAAATCCTTTGCCCATTTTTAAATTGGGTTGTTTGTCTTTGTAAGAATAATTCAAGGGGCGCATGGGTGGCTCAGTCAGTTGGGTGTCCAACTCCTGATCTTGGCTCAGGTCATGATCTTACAGTTCATGAGATCAAGCCCGGCTTTGGGCTCTATGCTGACAGCATGGAGCCTACTTGGGATTATCTCTCTCTCCCTCTCTCTCTGTCCCTCCCCCACTTGCATACATGCTCTCTCTCGAAAATTAAACAAATAAACATTTTTTAAAAATAAAAATAGGTTTGGGGTGCCTGGATGGCTCAGTCGGTTAAGCGGCCAGCTTTGACTTGGGTCATGATCTCGCGGTTCGTGGGTTCGAGCCCTGCAACCGGCTCTGTGCTGACAGCTCAGAGCCTGGAGCCTGCTTCAGATTCTGTGTCTCCCTCTCTCTCTGCCCCTCCCTCATTCTCTCTCTCTCTCTCTCTTTCAAATAAACATTTAAAAAACAACAAAAATAGGTTTGACTTTTTAGAGCAGTTCTAGGCTCATGCAGAATTAAGCGGGAGGTAGTTTCCCATAGACCCCTGCCCCCATATCACAGCCCTCTCTCCATGATCAACATCTCACATCAGAGTGGTACATCTGTTACAGGAAACTTATATTGACACATTATCCTCCAAAGTCCATAGTTTACATGAGGGCTCACTCTTGAAGTGCATTCTGTGGATTTGGACAAATGTACAATGACTTATATCCATCATTGTACTATCATACAGAGTCTTTTCAGTACCCTAAAGATCCTCTATGCTCTGCTTAATAATTCCTCCCTCTCTCACTAACCCCCAGAAACCACTGATCCTTGTGCTGTTTCCACAGTTTTGCTATTTTCCAGAATGTCACATAGCTGGAATCACACAGTATCTAGCTTTTTCCAATTGGCTTATTTCACTTACTAAGTATGTGTTTATGTTTCCTCCATGTCTTTTCATGCTTGATAATCATGTCTCTTTAGTGCTGAAAAATATTTCATTATCTGGATGTACCACAGTTTTTTTTTTTCCATTTACCTACTGAAGGACAGACACCTTGGTTGCTTCCAAGTTTTGGCAAATATGGATAAAGTTTTATGTGGATATAAATTGTCACCTCAATTTGGGTAATATGAAGGAGTATGATTGCTGGATTATATGGTAAGACTATGTCTGGCTTGGTAAGAAACTGCCAAACTGTCTTCCAAAGTGGCTGTACAATTTTGCATTCCCACCAGCAGTGAGAGAGAGTTCCTGTGGTTCCACATCCATGCCAGCACTGGGTGTTGTCAGTGTTCTGGATTTGAGCCTTTTTAATAGATGTGTATTGGTATTTCATTGTTGTTTCATTTGCATTTCCTTGACGTCATGATGTGGAACATCTTTTCATATGTTTATTTGCTCTTTGTCTATCTTCCTTAGTGAGGGGTCCATATCTCCCACCATTTTTTAATCCGATTGTTCATTTTCTTATCGTAGAATTTTAACTGTTCTCTGTATATCTTGGCTAATAGTCCTTTTATCAGATGAGTGTTTTGCTAAGATTTCCTCTCATTCTGCCATTTGTCTTTTCAGTTTCTTGGCAGTATCTTTCATAGAGCAGAAGTTTTTAGTTTTAACAAAGTCCAGCTTATCAAATCTTTCGTTCATGGATGGTGACGTTGGTGTGGTATTTAAAAAGTTATCATGGGGCCTCTGGGTGGCTCTGTCAGTTAAACATCCGACTTCAGCTCAGGTCATGATCTCACAGTTCGTGAGCCCCATGTTGTGTTCTGTGCTGACAGATTGGAGCCGGGAGCCTGCATTGGATTTTGTGTCTCCCTCTCTCTCTGCCCTTCCCCTGCTCGCACTCCGTCTCTCTCTCTCTCAAAAATAAATAAGTGTTAAAAATAATATGGAATACTACGTGGCAATGCGAAAGAATGAAATATGGCCTTTTGTAGCAACATGGATGGAACTGGAGAGTGTTATGTTAAGCGAAATAAGTCACACAGAGAAAGACAGATACCATATGTTTTCACTCTTATGTGGATCCTGAGAAACTTAACAAAAGACCATGGGGGAGGGGAAGGAAAAAAAAAGTTAAGAGAGAGAGAGCGAGCCAAACCATAAGAGACTCTTAAAAACTGAGAATAAACTGAGGGTAGGTGGGGGGTGGGAGATGGGCATTGAGGAGGGCACCTGCTGGGATGAACACTGGGTGTTGTATGGAAACCAATTTGACAATAAATTTCATATTAAAAACAAAGAAATTAAAATTGAATTTTAAATGTTACATAAATACTCCCATTTGAATAATAAATAAATAAATAAGTTATATACCCAATGTCATCTAGATTTTCTCCTAGGGCTTTTATAGTTCCTTTTATAGTTCTGTGTTTTACATTTAGGTCTATGATCCATTTTGAGTTAATTTTTGTGAAAGGCCTAAGTTCTATGTCTACATTCTTTTTTTTTTTTTTTTTTTTTTTTTTGCGTGTGGACATCTATCTAGCTGTTTCATCACTGTTTGTTATAAAGGCTATGTTTTCTCCACTGTATTGCCTTTGCTTCTTTGTGAAAGATCAGTGGTCTATTTCTGAGCTCCTTATGCTGTTCCATTTATCTATTTGTCTGTCTTTCACCAATACCACGTTGTCCTGATTACTGTAGCTTTATAGTAGGTCTTGAAGTTGGCTAGTGTCAGTCCTTCAACTTTGTTCTTTTCTTTCAATATTGTATTGGCTATTCTAAGTCTTTTGGCTATAAACGTTAGAATCAGTTTGTCAATATCCACAGAATAATTGCTGGGATTTTGATTGAAATTGCCTTGAATCTATACATCAATTTTGAAAGAAATGACCTCTTGACAATATTAAGTTTTCGTATTCACAAACATGAAACATCTCTCCATTTACTGGTTCTTTGATTTCCTTCATCAGAGTTTTGTAGCTTTCCTCGTATAGATCTTGTACATATTTTGTTAGGTTTATACCTATGTATTTCAAGTTTTTTGGATGCTAATGTAAATGGCATTGTGTTTTTAATTTCAAATTCCACTAGTTCATTGTTGGCATATAGGAAAGCGACTGACTTTTGTGACTGACTTTGTATCCTGTAATCTTGCTATTTGCTTATTAGTTCTAATTTTTTGGGTCAGTTCTTTCAGATTTTCTGTAGAGACAATCAATCGTGTCATCTGCAGAGTTTTACTTCTTCCTTCCCAATCTCTGTATCTGTTGTTTCGTTTTCTTGTCTCATTGCATTAGCTAGGACTTCCAGTACAATGTTAAAAGGAGTGGTAGGAGAGGATATCCTTGCCTCATTCCTGATCTTAGCTAGACAGCTTCTAGTTTCTCACCATTAAGTATGATGCTTAGGTGTAGGCTTTTTGTAGAAGTAATTTATCAAGTTGAGGAAGTTTCCTTCTTTTACTACTTAGCTGAGAGTTGGTTTTTGTTTTTGTTTTCTGAGGGTTTTTGTAATGACTGCATGTTGGCTTTTGTCAAGTGTTTTCTCTGTATCTTGTGATATGGTCATGTGATTTTTATTCTTTAGCCTGCTGATCTGATGGATTATATTAGTTGATGATCTAATGTTGAACCAATCTAACACACCTGGAATAAATCCCGTTTGGTCACGGTGTATAATTCTGTTTACAAATCATTGAATTTAATTTGTAAATATTTTATTGAGGGTTTTTGCATCAATGTTCATGAGAGATCAAACTGGTCAGTAGTTTTCTTGCAAATGTCTTTGGTTTTAGTTTTAGGGTAATGCTGGCTTCATGGAAGCGTTAGGAAGTATTCCTTCTGCTTCTATCTTCTGGAAGAGACTGTAGAAAATTGGTATCATTTCTTCCCTAAACACTCCGTGGGACTTACCAGTGAACCCATGTAGGCAGTTGTTTGTTCTTTTATTGTTGAGTATTAAGAGATCTGTATACATTCTATATAGAAGTATCTTATCAGATACATGATTCCCAAGTATTTTCCCCTAGTCTGTGGGTTGTATTTTTACTTTCTAGATGGTGTCTTTTGAAGTGTAAATGTTTTTCATTTTTATTAAGTCAAATTTTATCCATTTTTTCTTCTATCAATTGTACTTTTGGTTTTTGTATCTCAGAAAAACCATTGCCAAGCTCAAGATTGTGAAGATTTACTTCTATATTTCTTTCTAGGAACTTATTAGTTTTAGTTCTCACATTTAGGTGTCTGATATATTTTGAGTTAATTCTTGTATGGTGTGAGGTAGGGGTTCAAATTTAGTTTTCTGCATGTGAATATCCAGTTGTCCCAGCACCATTTACTAAAAAGATCATTCCTTTCCCATTGGTCAGTTGATTATAAATATAAGGTTTATTTCTGGGCTCTCATTTCTATTCGATTGTTCAATATTGTTTGCCCTTTTGCTATCACCCCACTGCCTTGATCACTGTGACTTTGTAGCAAGCTTTGAAAATGAGAGTTACAAGTTTTCCAACTTTGCTCTGGAATTTCTTCTTGAATCTTACAAGTTGTCTATTCAACAGTAACAAGAGAAAGGATTGTAGTTATAATACAGTGGATTGAATTATAAATTAAAAAAAATTATTTGTGTGATTAAAAGTAAAGGTTCTGAAGTCAGACTGCCAGGCTCTGCCAGGCTGTGAGATTTGGGGCAAGTTAATAACTTCTCTGTGCCTCAGTATTTTTCTCCCTTGAGAAAAACGAAAATCATGATAGTGTGTACCTCAACGAACTATGGTGATTTAAATAAGTTTCCAAGTTGTTCAAGGCTCCTAGAATGGTGCTTGCACATCAGAAACACTCAGTAAATGATAGGCATGATTATGATTTCTATTGATTGTATTTCAAGACACTGGGTCTCCTTTTATCCAGCAATTCCACTTCTAGGAATGTATTCTTTTTTTTTTTTTTTTTTTTTTAATGTGTGTTTGTTTTTGAGACAATGCAAGAGACAGAGTGCAAGGGGCCGAGGGGCAGACAGAGGGAGACAGAATCTGAAGCAGGCTCCAGGCTGTGAGCTGTCAGCACAGAGCTCGACGCGGGGCTCAAACTCACAAACCGTGAGATCACGACCTGAGCCGAAGTTGGACGCTTAACCAACTGAGCCACTCAGGTGCCCCTCTAGGAATGTATTCTAAGGAAACATCCATGCATGTGCCTCCAGATCTAGCTTCAGGAGTGTTTAATGCAGTATCGTTTACAATAGAGAAATTGGAAACAAGGAGCATTTGTTAACTTATGTTACACTCCTATAATGAAATACAATTCTATCATACACGATGTGTTTTTGTTTGTTTGTTTGGTTTCTTTGAGAGTGAGCCAACATGGACAGGGGAGGGGCAGAGGGAGAGACAGAATCCCAAGCAGGCTCCACGCTTAGAGCCCTACGTGGGCTCGATTCCACGATCCTGAGATCATGACCTGAGCTGAAATGAAGAGTCTGACACTCATCCAACTGAGCCACCCAGGCGTCCCCATACATGACATTTTTAAAACAATGTTTGATAACTTGGAATGCTATTTCTGATCACCTACAGAAAAAAATAGAAAAAATTTAAATGCCTTATAGAATAAGGTATACAATTTGACCACAATTTGTTTTAAAAAGTAGTATATGAAAAAACCAAATGGTATTGCAAGGGCATGTCTATGTAAGCGAAAGAAAAGGCTTTGGAAGATTTATACTAAAATTTCTAAGGTGATTGGCACTACTGGGTCAGAGAAGCCAACTCTTAGGAAATGCAGAAAAGGGTCAAAAGGGTCCTTTGACAAGTAATGTCTAGAAAAGGTAAGTCTCTAGAGACAAAACCAATTAGTGGTTGCCTGGCACTGGGGGTAGGAGTGGGGGTTGGCCACAGAGGAGCTCCAGAGAGCAATTTGGGCCTATGTTCTAAAACTGGGCTGGTGATGGTTGCACAACTCTATAATTTTACTAAAAATCACTAAATTGTGTCCTGAAAATTGGCAAATTTTACAGTATGTACATTATACCCTAATAAAACTTAAGTGGGGGGGGGGTCGGGGGTAATTTAAATGGGGGTTGGGATGGGCCTCACACAGCCAGGCCTCAGGGAGAAGCCCCTCACCTCAAGTCTGTCTGGGACTGTCTTACCCTTCTTTTTTTTTGTTTTTTTTTTTACAGACGTGGCCACCCAGGGCTCCTGCACTCTGGCCACTAGTCGTGCTGCCCTATCATTCCTAGTGTGGACGAGGTGCCCACCAGCTCTGGCCCACCCGGTTGCCCCAAAGCAGAACTACTCCAAGTGGGGCGGCCACATCAAGGTGTTAGAACTTCTATAAAAGCCTGTTGTGTTGACTATATTTTGGTGGCCCCCCTCACGGACCACATATCCTGGTATTTGTCCCTTGTGAAGCCTTCCCACGTGGTGTAGGCACTTGGCCGTGTTGCTGGCTCTGGGCAATGGGGCAGCAGGAAGCATGTTGCAGGTAGAGGCTTGGGAAGCATTTCCAGCTGGGGTTTGTCCCCCTGGAGTGCTGGAAGAATGTTGCTTCTTGGAACGCAGCCACCGTGGCATGACGCAGTCCAAGCAAATATGTGCAGAGGCCCACGTGGACTGGAGAACTGAGACCACTGGTCAGCGGCCCCGACTGAGCTCCCAGATGCCAGTAGCTGCCCCGGTGCCCTGGTCAGCACCATGGGAAGAGCACCGCCCAGAAAACTCACTGCTATGGTTTCAAGCCACTAGATTCTGTGGTGGCTTCTTATACAGCAGTAAGACATCCTTTATCTTCTCTGCCATCAGAAAAGTTCTGGTAAATGTTGAGACGCACGACCTCTAACGCACTAACTGGCCCCCAGGCTGAGGCATCTCCACCTTCCCACGACACTCTGCTGTTCCTGCAGTGGTGGCCAGCATTTTACCGAAGGGGCGTCAGGGGTCCAAGAGCTACTTCCTGCACTCAGGCTCTCATTTAGGCTGGGTGCTCACTGTGCTGCGATGTGAAAGTGCAGGGCAGTGCTGAGTTCTCAATGCTGCTTCCTTAAGGGGATGCACATCTAGAAGGCCAAAAGGACATCGTTTGCATGCTAAGACGGGTGGTGCAGAACTTGAGGAGAGGCAGGATATTTGCATCTTCTCAATCTCCCCTCGAAGCCTTATTTGCAAACAGAGTGAAGGACAGAGTTCACTTTGCCAGAAATGGGACTTAAGGGGCAGCAGGGACTTGCTAAGTGGTGCACATGCAGGGTGTTCCTGCCAAAGGGCCCCACAGGACTCTGAACAGGACACAGCAGACAGCCCGACCTCAGGGACATTCTGCAAATCAACTGGCCGCTACCCTTCAAAAGGGTCCACTTAACAAAGACTTGGGGGCGGTTCCTGTGAGACCAAAGAAGCTTGACAACTGAATGCACTCTTGGTCTGGATTTTCTTCTGCTTTTAAGGGCAGTTTCACAATTAATGAAACCTGAGTTAGGTCTGTAGATCAGGTAACAGCATGGTGTCAGTGTTAACTTCCCTGATTTTGGTCATCGTACTGTGGTTAGGTAAGAACATTCCTTGCTTTTAGAAATGCACATTGTCATGTTAAAAGGAGCATGGTATCTGCAACTTACTTTTATTTTTTTAAGACTTTATTTTGGGGGGGGGCACTTGGGTGGCTTAGTCCGTTAAGTGTCTGACTTCGGCTCAGGTCATGATCTCACGGTTTGTGGGTTCAAACCCCGCGTTGGGCTCTGTGCTGACAGCTCGGAGCCTGGAACCTGCTTCAGATTCTGTGTCTCATTCTCTCTCTGCCCCTCCCCCACTTGTGCTCTCTGTCTCTCAAAAATAAATAAATGTAAAAAAAATGTTTTTAAAAGGCTTTTTTAAAAAAAACATTTATTTATTTTTGAGAGACAGAGAGAGAGAGAGCATGCATGAGTGAGGAGGGGCAAAGAGGGAAGGAGAGAGAGAATCCCAAGCAGGCTCTGTGCTCAGCACTGAGCCCAACACGGGCCTTGATCTCACAAACCCGAGCCGAAATCAAGAGTCAGTCACTCAACTGACTGAGCCACCCAGGTGCCCTTAAGATCTTATTTTTAGTTAATCTCTACACTCTATGTGAGCCTCAAACTCACAACCCCAGGACCAAGAGTTGCATGCTCTATCGACTAAGCCAGCCAGACGTCCCTACAACTTACTTTTTTAATTATTTCTTTTCTCCAAAATTTTATTTAAATTCTAGTTAGTTAACACACAGTGCAATATTGGGTTTCAGGAGCAGACTTCAGTGATTCGTCAGTTACATACCATATTCCCAGTGCTCATCATAACAAGTGCCCTCCTTAATACCCTGTGACTTAATTTTAAATGGTTCAGAAAAAAGTGTGCACACGGGTACGTGTATGTGTATGTGTCAGGGGCAGCAAGTGTGTAAAACATTAACATTTGTTCTCTTTTGCAACTGTACGTCAAGCCTGGAATTATGTCAAAAGTAAAAATAAAACACGTTGAAGGAATTGTTTGGTGTGTCATTTCTTTTGAAATTTTGTCCCAACCTCCCAGCCGGCTCTAGAAAGTTCCTTCCTCCAGTCTGACGAGGGCTTGTTACTTCTTTTGGGCTCACACATCCCTGTGAACATCTGATGAAGCCTCAGGCCCCTCTCCAGAAAAACACTCATACTCAACACACTCACATACACCTGCCTTTGCACACCACCACCTCCGGTTCTACTCCCTGGCCTGGGAGACCAATAAAGAAATATCCACACGCACAAAAGTCTAAGGAGGCGCAAGCAGCAGAGTGAGTGTGGGAGGTGAATGCTGTGGCTCTCAACCACAGGACACCGGTTAAGGTCCAAGAGTGGCCTGAGCGAGAGCCCCTCCTCCATTTCTCACCCCTCTGCAGACACAGAGGGGCAGGCGCAGGGACAGTTCCAACAGGGACCCGGGTTGCTGTCCTCTGCTTCCTATGGGCGTGCCCTCGGCACTGAGTTACTCAAGCCCTCAAGACTCAGTTTTCTCTTCCACAGAACAGAGGCAATTCCAGCACAGCCATTACGGAGCCGTTGGAATGTGTGCGTGATCAATGCCTTACGGGCCTTGCCATTTCTACCTCGTGTCGCCCTGGAAACGGTGAGCGCTGCTTCACTGCTCAGCGACAAACTGCTCAGACACGAGCCCACCGCCCGAGCCCCAAGCCCCAGAGGCCCGAGTTGCCCACAATTCTTGTTTTCCCAAGGGCCTCTGAGCTCAGACCCTTGCTGTTCATCCCACCTGGAGCCTAATGCCTTCTGTTGGACATACTTTTTCATTTAGTTTAGCCTTCAGCCAAATTCAGCTTAACTAGAGAGCTAGACACTTTGGCCAAATGTAAGCACACCAGCAGCATGTTTGCTTTTCAACAGCTGCCCATCTTCGCCTCAAAACTCTCTCTCAAAATGACGTGAATTATACGGTGTCATTCAAAGGGCAGACAGGGCTGTCTTGAGCCCCTGGAGCGTTCACTGCGGAGGAAAAGAACAGGATTGCAGAGCTGTGCTGCACAGGCACACACCCCGCGGGCATTCTGCACACACCCTCAAACTGCCCATCTGCCTAGACCGCCAACTCATCCTGAAGCTTTGGGTGAAAAAAACCCATCATTTTAACATTAAAACAGACACACTTAAAGAGAACATAAAATCCCTGTAATTTGAGGGCCACCTGGGTCAGCTGAGCGTCTGACTTCGGCTCAGGTCATGATCTCACGGTTCGTGAGTTCGAGCCCCGCGTCGGGCTCTGTGCTGACAGCACGGAGCCCGCTTCAGATCCTGTCTCCCTCTCTCTCTGCCCCTCCCCCACCTGCTGTCTCTCAAAACTAAATAAAACATTAAAAATTAATAAAGTAGCTGTAACTTTAGACACATAAATCTTAAAGGACATGAGTGCATGTCAGGTTATGGCTTGGCTTCCCCCCCACCTCACCCCCCACCGCTCTGTTGGGGTCCATGCAGGGCTAGGCTAGGAAGTACTGGTGTAGTTCCCTGGGAAGGGGAGGAAGGCCATTAAGAGCCAGAGGACTCGTGTTCTGGAGGTAAGCTTCGGGGAACCTGGCAGCTGAGCAACTGTATGCGTCCAGCCCTGCGCCAAGTACTGGGGAGGACAAACATGTTAAATGGCCTCTGCTCCCAGGGAGTGCAAACCTGGTTGATAGAGACCACAGCGCCCACATGGGCACTGATGTGAGCTAACATTTTACCAAGCAAAGGCCTGTTCATGTTTCCCAAGTGAAATATAACGTGGGGAGACACCTTCAAATGGCCTCTCCCATAGTTCCTTACGTTCACTTTTTCCCCTAACATTCAATTTCAGTGGTTTCAAAATTCTGTAATTTAATTTGATCAAGTTGTTTCCATTTTCATTTAATTTTTTAAGTTTATTTTATTTTGAGAGAGAGGAAGAGAGAAAGGGGGGAGGGGCAGAGAGAGAGAGGGAGGGAGAGAATCCCAAGCAGGTTCCGTGCTGTCAGCAGAGCTGGACATGGTGCTCGAACCCACAAACTCTGAGATCACGACCCATGCTGAGATCAAGAGTTGGACGCTTAACTGACTGAGCCACCCAGGCACCCCGTTTCTATTTTTATTTTATTTTTTAATTTTTTTTAACGTTTATTTATTTATTTATTTATTTTTTTTTTGACGTTTATTTATTTTTGAGACAGAGAGAGACAGAGCATGAACAGGGGAGGGTCAGAGAGAGAGGGAGACACAGAATCCGAAACAGGCTCCAGGCTCTGAGCCATCAGCCCAGAGCCTGACGCGGGGCTCGAACTCACGGACTGCGAGATCGTGACCTGACCTGAAGTCGGATGCTTAACTGACTGAGCCACCCAGGCGCCCCAACGTTTATTTATTTTTGAGACAGAGAGAGACAGCATGAACGGGGAGGGGCAGAGAGAGAGGGAGACACAGAATCTGAAACAGGCTCCAGGCTCTGAGCAGTCAGCACAGAGCCCGATGCGGGGCTCGAACTCACGGACCATGAGATCATGACCTGAGCCGAAGTCGGACGCTTAACCGACCAAGCTACCCAGGCGCCCCTGCTGTTTCTATTTTTAAAGAGAGATATGCTAAAAACAAATAGCTTGTAATGGCCATAAACTGCACAGAACACAGACTGTTCCCTCTGCGGCTGTTGCCAAGCCCTGGTCACTCTCTAACCACTAGCCCTGTGTGGCCGGCTGGCTGACACCACAGGTTCTGAGAATGTTCTGTTGTGTGGGGAAGATGGGGGGCCCCCGCACAGCTCGCCTCATGTCATGTCACACAACCCAAAGAACACACGTACAGCATGCTGGGTGCAATGCAGGGATGGGCCACCTCTACCCAGGGCTTAGTGAAGGAGATAATGTTTATATCAATAGGAGAAAGGTAAAGTAATTATGACACTATATACTGAATTTGTATGCCGTTTACCCCCAAAACCTCTTCAGATGTTTTCATGAGAAACTTCGTCTGGCTTCCAGGAACATTTTTTAAAAATATTAGATATTAGGTTTAAGGGGCGCCTGGGTGGTGCAGTCGGTTAAGCGTCCGACTTCAGCCAGGTCACGATCTCGCAGTTCGTGAGTTCGAGCCCCGCGTCGGGCTCTGGGCTGATGGCTCAGAGCCTGGAGCCTGTTTCGGATTCTGTGTCTCCCTCTCTCTCTGACCCTCCCCCGTTCATGCTCTGTCTCTCTCTGTCCCAAAAATAAATAAACGTTGAAAAAAAAATTAAAAAAAAATTAGATATTAGGTTTTAAATTATTACACACAGGGCATCTGGGTGACTCGGTTGAGCGTCCAACTTCGGCTCAGGTCACAATCTCGTAGTTCATGGGTTTGAGCCCCGCGTAGGGCTCTGTGCTGATAGCATGGAGCCTGGAGCCTGCTTTGGATTCTGTGACTCCTACTCTCTCTGCCCCTCTCCCGCTCATGTTCTCGGTCTCTCTCAAAAATAAACATTAAAAAAAATAAGTGAAATTATTACACACAATTCTCTATCAGGAATGTTCACTAATTCTCTTCTAGCTTTTGACTGTCACCCATGAGAAAAGTAGTTGACAGGAGGTGATATTCAACCTTTTTTAATTGAAAAATTTCGAAGAACTGAAATGATAGTCTAGCAGCCCATTTTGTTTCTCTCGTGGACACAAGTAATGTTGATAATTGTGAAAGTGAATGGAATTTGAACCCAAAGGCCTTATCTTCAAGTGATCTTTTCAAGTGTTGGGGAAGCTCCCGAGAGGTCTCCCTGTGGCCAGCTCAGAGGCCACAACAGCCGCCGGTGGACATAGGGCTGGGACCCAGGCCTCCCCGGCCCAGCCACACAGGTTCACCTTCACCTGGGCTCATGTTGCCGTGTGCCCGCTGCATGTGGGAGCTGATGGTGACATTTCCGGGGATTTTGTGAGCCGTTATTAAATGCTGAATTATATGAACTTATAATTACATGAATCATGTTAAAAATAAAGGTAATAAATTCTCAAAACTCACCACAGGCTGATAGACCACACGACCGTTACCTATGCTCTCGAGGTGATATCCATCCATCGTATGTATGTGATGGCAGTGCTGTGTCACGGTGTGCTACTTGCATGTCTTTCCAACTCTGGGTTCAGTGACAGCACATTGGTGGCTTGGGATCCGCCGTGGTGCGAATATTTATGCCATGGAAATCAGCAAATGCTGCACCTGGGGCCTTGACTTACTGCTCCTCTCTCCCTGAACCTCACCCCCCACCAGTGGTCAAATATTGATCAGCACACCCCTGGCTGCATGCCACTGGGGAAAAACACCTAGGGGCTCCAGCTGCCCTGAGGGCTGAGGGTTTAGAGCAGTGGCCTTCTTGACACTGACACATGCTATAATGTCACCCACAGTAGGAAACCATCTAGTGAAGCTAGAGGGGGAGGCTGAGCTGCCCTCTGCACACGTGGACTTGACTGAAGCCATACCACCCATGGCAGTACAGCCATGGGCCCCCTCCAGCTCTTACCTGAGTTAACCTTCAGTCTTCTCCATTAGCTCATCGAATCCAAATGATTACAGTCTCTGTTTACTTGGGTAGGATTCTCCTGGCCTAATGGCACCTGTGTAGAGTGTTGTAAGGTTCTAAAAGGTAGGAACCGCCTTTTCCCATCCAGAGAGAAGGGGCCAGTGCTCATGCAGACTCCAAGTGAGAAAACTTTAATTTGTGATAAACAGAAAGATGCTGTGCATATGAGATTTGGAAAGTGGGGGGGGGGGGGAGGCGGGGAAGCCACTTACTGAGGTCTGTCCCCCCACCGAGCCCAGATGCACACAGTAAGATGCTTAATTTTCCCCTCACTCACCCAAGGCTTAGAGGGTACTGGTTCTGCACCAGGCAGTTCTAGGCACTGGGGATAGTCGGGAGCCAAGCTCACACTGATCCCTCCCAGAACTCCTACCTACGTGCCCCTGGCCACTCCCAATCCTGGGCAGGGCCTGGGTGGGGAAGGCTGTGGGCTGACACCAGACTACCTGCCTTTGAGTTCAGGGTCCTCCATTAGTGATTTTTCTTAGCCTTGTTGTGCCTATTGCTGCAAACCTGCCACGTAGGTGTCATCAACCCCATCGTACAAGGGAGCAAGCTGAGGTATGACATTGTCTAAGTTTGTTAACTTAGCATGTTTCTCAGAGTCAAGCCCGTGCTTGACCACACAAGTATGTGAGTTAAGTGTGTACCGATGAAGAGTCTTAAAGCCACTCCATGGCCATACCCCAGTACTGAGATACAGTTTTTTATCCCAACCTCCTGCTAGTAGATATCAGAAGCACATCCTTAACCAAAGTGTGCCACACACCCCAGCCCTTGTGGAGTGGACCTGGGAGGCACCCCCCTAGGGCTTAGTGGGAACACTGAGCCCACTTGCAGAAGACCGTTCCAGGGAAGGCTTTTAGGTGATGAACATTTTGCATAAAGCATGTTAACTAAATCTGGAAAATTCAAAAGTATGGTTTTGGTTCTCAAACATCCTGCTGCAAACAGCTCAATCTCCCTAGAAAGACTCTGGGTAAATAAAGACACAGTTAATTCTGGTCTCACTCCAACCTGGACCCTGAAGGCCCACTTGGCTACCACGAGCCACCTCCCCAGGGCCAGGAAGGCCTGGATACAGGTCAAGGACAATCTAGACTCCCAGGAACACACAGCTGGAGATGGGGTTCCTCAGCTTTTTAAAGCTCACACCCACTTCTGTGGAAGAAAGAAACAAGCCCTCCTCTTACTTGGAATTTTGAAATCTCAAAATAAATTATACCTGAAAGTCCACCAGAATGTGGTAATTTGAGAACGCTCTTGGCACCTTGGGCCCCATCTGTATGCATTGTTAAGTATCACTTTTGGAGGGTGGACAGAGGTTTCTTACAGTGTCAGCTGTAAGGCCAAAGGCAGATCAAAACCAGCAGCTGTCTGCTGTACTGGGGCCACCAGACCCATCTTGCCCGACACTGGAGCCAGACTATGGTGTGGCAGGGCACATCTCCATGGACAGACTGTGAAGACAGGGCCGTCAGCCACCCGTGTGAACCCCACTCAGATGCTGATCGAGACAAACCAAGTGTAAAGGCACTTCTGAGACCATCCACAGGATGTGATACACTGACTACTAGCTAATTCCAGAAATGGGCTCACCTTGTTGTGAGTGGTACTAGGTATTGAGGTTATGTGAGAAAATATCCCTATTTTTTAAGGAATACCTACTGAAGTAGGTGTGAAAGTATAGGATATCTGGGATTTGCCTTAAAATATTCAGCAAAAGACAGATGAAGCAAATGGGGCAAAAATCTTGATAATTACTGAATATGGGGGAGGGGGTTGTTGTATCGTAATTTAAAAATGTGGGGCATCTGGCTGACTCAGTCAGTGGAGCGTGCGACTCTTGATCTCATGGTTGTAAGTTGGAGCCCCATGTTGGGTGTGGCAATTACTTGAAAATAAAATCAATCAATCGATCGAAATGTAAAACAAAGAACTGATTAATGTAATCACAGAATTCCCCAGTTCCTTGAAGCGATGGGAGACACTTGCTTCGGCCACCTTTTGCAGCAAATGTTTGACATTCACGTACAACAATCACAAG
Source organism: Prionailurus bengalensis (assembly GCF_016509475.1). Taxonomy (NCBI): domain Eukaryota; kingdom Metazoa; phylum Chordata; class Mammalia; order Carnivora; family Felidae; genus Prionailurus; species Prionailurus bengalensis. The sequence goes on along the minus strand of NC_057354.1, from coordinate 43,428,085 downwards.
CTGGACTGCAGGTTCAGAAAATGTCACTTCTTCAATTTTACTTCTTGGGGTCCTAGTCCTCAAATCCTTAAAAGGTAGAAAGCTCTCAGAAAGAAGGGAAGGAAGGAAGGAGGGAGGGATGAAAAGAAAAGGAAAGGAAGAAAGGAGGTAATGCCACTCTTGGGCCTCAGGCAGCGGAGTGGAGCCTGGGCTGCTCTCCAAGGACAGAACTTCCAGGCTTCGCGCGAGGTGCAGTGCGTTCCTCTGAGGAAAGGGATTCAAGCTGGCTGCAAGCGTAGCCCCTAAAGCAGAGGCTCTTGACTGTGGTCCACAGATCTCCGATCAAGATTTTAAATGTGCATGCACAGTTTTCTAGAGAATATTCAGCCTTCTTTGGATTCTCACAGGGAGGGATCCATGTCCCCAGAAGTTAAGAGCCACCGCTCGATTGGAGCTCTGGCCATTGATCGTCATAAGGAAAGATTTTTATTTGGGAACATCTGATATTTTTGGAAAAGCTCCTACTGGATCCAAAACACCCTGACGGACAGTCCCTCTCCAACACCCCCTACGACAAGAGTGGTCCTGGAGACACACGGGCCCGTCCTCAGCTGGCTCTGCTTCCACCACCCGCACCTCCCCGCCAGCACAGTCTAACTGACAGGCTTCTCAGACAAGGCGACCCCAAAGCAACTTCGCAGGCGCAGGGAGAGGTGTCCACTCCTAGGCCAAAGCCCCCAGAAGGAGGTAATAACAGCAGACCAGGTGACGGGACGTGTGGACACAAACACCATGTTTATTTTGACTGTGGCCAAAGTCAGGGAGACAGCAGAACCTCAGTGCCCTGAAGGGTCCTCCGGGTTCAATGATGGCTCATCGACGGCTGGGGAAGTGCCGGCCCTTTGTGTGATCACCTCGTAATCTCCCGTTGTCCCGATGACACAGCACCCCTCGTTAATGGCTGCCACCCTTCCTCATCCTTTAAATTAGATTCTCTCTCCCCGAGAATCCTTTATTGCTGAAGCTGTTTGGCGGAAGGACAGCAGCACCGCTCGGTTCCAGTTAACTGTGGAGTCCCAAGATGTGGGCCCAGGCCTGTGCAGGACAGGACAGGACAGGACAGCGGTTCTGCTGATGGGCTGTGCACTATTCAATTCCTCTGCCCACCGCCTGTGTAGCCTCCAGCGAGAGGTCTGAAGGGACGTCTGATCGCAGAGATGAGGGCCCACGGGGACGTGAACACCTGCCTTCGGGCCTACGTGAGGACCCACCTCTGACAGGACACGCGTCTCTCTGTGAAGCGCTGTGCTCACTTCAGCGCCGGAGCCTCAGGAAGAACGCGTGTTTACACTCCGTACTCTCCAACGGGTAATATTTATCATAGAAATCTAAGACGTACTCTTCAGTCTTGAATCCAAACTTCTGGTAGAGCAGCATAGCAGGGTTGCTTGCCGAGACGTGAAGGGTCACATCCTTGCCCATGCAGGTCTGCCAAAAGAGTGGAAAAGTACGGGATGAGAATGAAAGCGCCTGAGGGAAAATGAGTAGGTGAGGAAAGGCTGTGAAGTGTAGGTAGGTAGTCATGGCAACTGGGGACAGCAGGGACCTCAGCTGAGGCACTGCAACACGCCACAACAGCTGTGGTAGCCCGACTGAAACTATGAGACCAAAGGAACGGGTGGCATGCTGGCTGTTTCTGCTCTCTGAAGCCAAGGGCCCGGGGGAAAGTTCATTGTCAACTGGATTATTTTATTTAGAATTCAATTACACTTAAACATATCACACTTACCAATAGCAGGCGTTCTGACAATCTCGAGGAAATAGAGTAAGACAAGAAGTTCTGCTTTTTATTATTTTTTTAAATTTTAGAGAGAGGAACAGTGAGCGGGGGAGAGAGAAAGACAATTTTAAACAGGCTCCACGCTCGGCACGGAGCCCAGCGTGGGCTCCCACAACCCTGGGATCATGACCTGAGCAGAAACCAAGAGTCGGACGCTCAAAAGACTGAGCCATCCAGGTACTCCGAGAAGTTCTGCTTTTAAAAACTGGATGTTATCCTGTACTCAAACTTGTAAAAATTCCTTCCGTTCCTACACTTACTAGAAGGGATGCTACATTATGAGGCTAGATATGAGGTATTAAGACTTTCATTTAGTTATGAGACCTGAAAACCCTGTACAGATGTTCAGAATCCCACAGTCCCCCTCCATCCCTCACAAACCGATAGAATTAGCTTCTCAGAACTGTGATTTCTGTATTCAGCATTGGCCTAATCCTAGGGGGAAAGAGTAATCATCATTCTACTAATACGAGGCAAGTTCTTAAGATTCTTTAATTAGGTACACAGAAGAAAGTACCAAAAGTCATATGAACTAAGAATGTGCTTTCTAATGAGGAAAGCACCGAAATACTGAGGCTGACAGGCTCCTTGAGGTTTTGTAAGCCATGGTTCCCGAGGCCTAGATTTAAGAGGCCTCTCAGTTAGACAGCTGCCATCTTCTCTCTGCTTGATTCACGTTCTGTGCCCTGTGGTGTTACTGTGAGTGTGTAAGATGAATTTCGTGGAGTGACTTTCGTGCACACATGCACAGTGTCACCACAGCATCGAGTACTACTGCCCGACTGAGCAGTGCTGCCTGGGCCCGGGACTCACAGTCTGGCTGAGGGCCAGGACCCGCATGAAAGGATGAATACTCCTCACCTGCCCAGTGAGCGCTCAGTCAGGACTGACTCTGTGCCAGGCCCCCCGCCAGGCACACACTCGGGAAGGCCGCTCCTGCTGGTGACGGGAAAGGCAGGGGTGCAGCGGCTGAGGATGGAAGGGTGAACAGGGTGGAGGTCGTGGCTGTAAGTGGGGTAGGCGGTGGGGTGTGGTATGAAAAACTGAGAGTCTCAGCTGAACACAACACAAGGGATCACGTGTTAGCTGCCAAGTGAAGAGAGAAGAAAGCAACTTCTACAAAATGGTTCTAGGTTTCTGCCGACATTTGGGAAGTATTGAGCAAGTTTCATTAAGAGTTGGAAAAATTGGGGGCACCTGGGTGGCTCAGTCGTTTAAGTGTCTGACTTAATTTCAGCCCAGGTCATGATCTCATGGTTTGTGAGTCTGAGCCCTGCATCAGGCTCTGTGCTGACAGCGAGAAGCCTGCTTGGGATTCTCTGTCTACCCCGCCCCTCTCTGCCTCCACCGCTCTCTCTCTCTCTCTCTCTGCCTTTACCCTACTCATGCTGCCTCTCCTTCTCTCTCCCCATAAATAAATAAACTTAAAAAGATTGGAAAAACAACATTTTATCTTCTCCTTCCTCTATTTAAAGGGAATCTTGCCCACATAACACACAATCCTTCATGCCAAATGGTTTCTAAATAAGATTCTGGGGGTGAAAAATCCCTTACGTGTTTTTCTGATGTTAGTATATAAATATATGGTATATTTTCTTCAACAGTGTTATGGATATATCAAAGGATGAATTATAATTTGATATTACAATCAAATTTTAAAAGGTTGATACCAGCTTCTACAGTGATAGTAAAATTAAGAATAATCAGCAATAATAGACTATGTACTACTCATTGATAGAGTTTTGCTAAAATGTTTAAAAATACTTGATAATTTTTACAACATCTTAGGTGGCATTATGCTCAATGAAACAAGTCAGACAGGGAAAGACAAACACTGTATGATCTCACTTATATATGGAATCTAAAAAACAAACAATAAAAAGCTGAACTCATAGACGCAGACAACAGACTGGTGACTGCCAGAGGTAGGGCTACAGGGTGGGTGAACTAGATGAAGGGGGTCAAAAGATACCCAGTTTAGTCCTGGGGATGTCATGGAGACCATAGTTTACAATACTGTACTGCATATTTGCAAGTTGCTAAGAGAGTAGATCTTAAAAGTTCTCATCCAAGAGGAAAAACGTCTGTAACTGCGTGTATTGACGGGTGGTAACTAGACTTACTGTGGGGAATGTTTCGCAATATAGACAAGTATCTATCAGATCATTAGGCTGTATGGCTGAAGTGAGTGTGTTCTGTACGTTCATGCCGCCATACGGAGAAAACCCCTAAAAATCACAGCTCCACTTCCATTCTCAGAGTCGTGGCGATGGTGCTTCCAAGAGCAGCAGCAGTTACCAATATGGGTCATTGTACAAGGGCTTTGGATTCTCACTTTTGGTATTTTCTCATTTTATCTACTATAATGTGTTTACAAATTGGTTTCTTTGAAGATTATTTTACTGAAAGAGAGAAAGGGAGTGCACATGTGCACTGAGTCAGGGGCAGACGGAGAGGGAGAGAAAGAATCTCAAGCAGGCTCCACATTCAGCCTAATGAGCCTGGCATCACGACATGAGTCGAAATCAAGAGTCAGATGCTTAATCAACTGAACCACCCATGTGCCCCTCAAACTGGTTTCTTTAAAACCTGGGCCTGAATAGTGATCTTATTTTAGAGGGTCAAGGGTTTTCTTTTCTTTTCTTTTCTTTTCTTTTTCTTTTCTTTTTCTTTTCTTTTCTCTTTTCTTTTCCTTTTTTTGAGAGAGAGAGAGAGAGAGAAAGAGAGAAAGGCAAAGAGAGAGACAGAAGATCTGAAGCAGGCTCTGCACTGACAGCAGTGAGCCCGATGCAGGGCTCAAACTCATGAACTGTGAGATCATGACCTGAGCTGAAGTTGGCTGCTCAACCAACTGAGCCACCCAGGCGCCCCAACAGCGATCTTATTTTAGAGGGCCAAAGATTCTTATCTGTGTGATGGTCACTGTCGTTCTCTTACTGGGTTTGCGAGACCACCCATTCTGTTGGGCCGTGCTAGGAAGGCCCAGCTCAGCCCCGTCCCTCCTCAAGTCTTCCAGGGGAGCCCAGACGCCTTACCTGAATCAGATGATAAATCATGAAAGTTGCGATCCCTGCTCTTCTCCACTCAGGATGGACAAACAGAAATGAAATGTAAGCTTCATTGTACTTCACGTCAGGAACCATGAAGCCAAAGGCAATGATAACTTTTTTATAAAGGACAACCACACTGAAGTCTGGATACTGCAGGCACTCAGACAGGTCAATGCCTACGGAGAAGAGTTAATTTGATATTAAAACCATGTGCCTTTTGGAATTAACACATGACAAGCTGTTTGGTCTACACCTGCATGCTAAAAAAAACCAAAAAACAAAAAACTGAAGACAAAGATATTAGCACAGACATCACACATTCAGATCATAAAAACAAAAGTGAATTTTAGAAAATATCAAAATTAACAGCATCTTTTCCAAGTACACATGTTAAAAGAAGTAGGCAGGATAGGGTGGGTAGCAGAGAGCACCCAGGTTTAGAATGGGATACATCTCTCTGGCTTTGAACTTAGCCACTTCTACAACGTGTGTCAGCTGACGCCTTTCCAAATGTGTGGGCCTCAGCGTCTGCACACTTAGACCTCATAGGGTGGGAGCAGAGATCCAGAGAACTCACATTATTGTGTTCCTCACCTCATACAAGTATAATTTATAAGCTCTTTTGTACAAATGCTACATTGGACAATAAAGGGGTTTAAACAAAAAATGATTCCATGCATCATGTATGGAAGGCAACCCAGCATAAGGTCAAGAAATAGTAGATGCTCCCAGAATGCTTTCGGCCTCCATACCGTTCCTAAAAGAACGAGCACAAGTCTGCCACCACGTGCACTGTTACATGATTACCACACAACAAAGAAGACACAGCTCTAATCCCAAGGAAATCTTATCTAACCTCTGGAGGACATGTAATTTTCCTTTACTTTCAAAGCAGTGCAGTAAGGCAGATCCACAAAGAACAGGCTTATATTTAACAAAGAAAATGTGCTCCTTTAATTGATGGCTTCAGTTTTCGGAAAGACAATATATTAAGACTGATAAAATGACAAATCGTATTGGGTTTACTCTTATTTTCAAAGTCTGCAATTGGGGTATTTGGCTTTTTAAAAATACCTTTTTGGGGAGCCTAGGTGGCTCGGTTGGCTAAGCGTCTGACTTCGGATCAGGTCATGATCTCAGTTTGTGGGTTCGAGCCCCACATCAGGCTCTGTGCTGACAGCGTGAGCCTGCTTGGGATTCTAGCTCTCTCTCTCAGTCCCGCTCATGTTTTCCTCTCTCAAAATAAATAAACTCAAGGAAAAACAAACAAAACAAAACAAAACAAAAAACCCTTTCGGCTGTACTAACACTCTCCAAGTAACAGCTAAGTAAACAAAATTACAGAATTATTAAGCAAAAAATAAAAAATGTCCAAACATGTCCAAACTACCAGTCTGTATACCATGGGTAGACATTACCTGGTATCTAAACATATGTAGAAGCAAAATAGGATGAATCTTTTACTCTGGCAGCACTGAGAAACATACAAAAACACTGTTTATTACTTTAATTGCTGGCTCCTTCTTGAACTTAGGAAGAAAGAGGTGTTCATATTTTACTCTTTCCATGAGAGTAGAGACAAACTAAATGAAATTGTGAGTAAAGGTTTTAGAGTCACACAGCATGCACTAATTTAAGAAAAATTACTAACGTGAACTGGACAGAAAACTGATCTGCCTAGTTTGGGAGGGGGAACATACCAGGCCAGAAAAACTCTTGACACATAGAGTTTATTGTTGGGATGTGATTTGGCCGGACGTAGCAGTAATCAAGAGGTGCGTCAGCTTCCGGGGTCCAATGAGGGTCACTCCTATGCAGGTGGGAGCGAATCTGTGACAGGAGCTGCAGTTTGGGTGGCTTTGTTTCATAATCACGCCTCCAAGAAGAGAAGAACAAGATTCAAGAAAAGAACAAATTCAAGTCAAGAAAAATACCCAGTATTATTCCTAGCCAACTGATTCACATAAACTCTTCAATCTGCTACTTTATATGGCAGAGAGCTTGATAAGAGCTACGATACTTTTCTGGCATGAAATTTAAAATTTGCTCTGTTAACATATATCAGACCAAACCCCTCTGTACCGACCAGGAAGCCTGCTTGTGCTGGAGCCTGAACAAACAGAGTGAGGAAACAAACAGCAGCCTGACTCAACCCTGAGAGCTCCAGCCCAGGACACAGCCCAGGGAGGGATGGTCCAGCTCTGCCAGGGCCGCTGGGGCAGGCTCTCACACTGCTTCTCACGGGGCCGGTCTGGGATGGCGGTGCTGGGCAAGGAGGATCCTGGGACTCTGGGGCCATTGTGGCGATCAAGACAACACGCTTTCTCAAGACAGCACTGGGGGGCCCTAGCCAGCTCGGCTTCCACAGCACTGCCTAAACAAGAAGACTCATCATCACCCCAGATACAAGCCCAAGTGAGGCATCTCTCCCATGTTCTCATTTTACAGACTACTAAATATACACAACTTTAAAATTTAAAAGAAACACAATGAAATACGATCTAACAGTGTTAACTTGTTCATGCTTTTTACACTTCTGTCAAACGACCATCCTTTCTGCAAAAGAACGTACAGTTCAAATAAGCCAAGGATCAGACTGCACGCGGAGTCCGTGCCAACTCCTGCTTACAGGGTTGGTCTTGACTCACTCTAACAGGGGACCAGGGCGGAGAAGCCACAAATGCCATTCCTCACAACACACTCGACATCACAGCTCTTCCCCACGTACCTGATGTAAGGTTTCAAGATCCGAGAGGTGTAAGGGCTGACAATACTCTGGTCCACAGCCATATTTTCTGATCCCACCAAACGATACAGAAACTTAGTGGTCTGGTGCCGAAACCCTTTCCTGGATGGCAAGGCAGTCTAGGAGAAAGGAACCCCAGTGATGTAAAAATAGCCACTCAAAAGACTGGTTTAACTTATCAGATAATTAGTACTTAGGACATTGCTTTGTGTTAGAAAGTAGGTCTTTTTGTATTACTTCTTTGGAGAGCTCAAGTTTCAGTACAAACCTCATAGGTACCTTTGCATAAAATTAGATATGAAAAACTAGGGCCGTCTGTAACAGTTTAAAATCTAAATAATTAACAAAATTTTAAGTCACTTAAAAAAAATTTTAAGTCATTTAAGTGAGTGAAATGCAGGACTGAGCACTGGATTTACGGCTTCCGCAAGTTTCATTTCGCCTGATAACACAACCAACCCAGTCATCAGATACTAACCTGCACTAGCGTCAACTGGGTAACAGACACGTGGGGTCACACTGTAGGAGCAGTCTGTTATCCACAGAGCGGTAGGGGCCAATTACTGCTGCCCCTGTGTATGGACTCATTAAAAGATGACTCAGGACGCTGGGTGGCTCAGTCAGTTGAGCGTCTGACTTCGGCTCAGGTCATGGTCTCATGGTTTATGAGTTAGAGCCCCATGTTGGGCTCTGTGCTGACAGCTCAAAGCCTGGAGCCTGCTTCCAATTCTGCATCTCCCCCCCCTTTCTGTCGCTCCCCTACTCACACTCTGTCTCTCAAAAATAAACATTAAAAAAAAAAATTAAGAAGTAAATAAATAAAATATGCCTCTATTCCAATGAGTAAATTTGATAAGGGTAAGACTGATGTAGATTAGCATTCCTAAGATAAATCAAGACAGCAGAGAAGCCCCGCCAGGGGTTGAATGAGAAGGTGGTCTGCGTTTCTTAGGTGAGTGTCCTAACAGAACAGGTGGGTTTCACACTGGGAGCCCAACTGGAGATGTCTGTTTCCGGGAGTGCTGCCCCAGGGCCCTCAGTCGTGTAGTAACAGAACATGTGCAATTAGGGTTTTACAGCAAAGAGCCCAGATGGAAGATGAAAAGGCACACTTATAAAGTGGTTTGCCAAGGGCTGGATGAAGTTTAGAAACCTGAGTTGTTTTTGGAGAGTCAGTTTGCTCTTTAGCTTAGAAAATAACTTTCTTGGAAGGAGAGCAAGAATTTCTTCTTTATAATTTCTCTTATTACTATCCCAAACTGGACACTAAAACTTTGAAAGGATGACTTTGAAATTCTTCCAGCACTTTCAAGTAAGTCTGGGAGGGCAATTCAGAGCTATGGCATGTAGTGTCCAAACACGGCCTCAACACTTCCTCCTGTACCTGTGGGGTGCTGTGGCTCCTCATGTCAAACAGCAGAGTCTGTTCCCTCCCCTTGAATGAGGGTGGGCCTGTGACAGGCCTTGACCAATTACCAAGTGCAGAAGTAACATTCTGCGACCCTGAGCCCAGGCCCTAAGAGGACAGGAAGCTTCTACTTTCTCTCTCTTTGCGTCCAGCAGCCATGGTGTCCAGGCTGGACCACTGAATGCATAGAGGCCACATGGAGACCAGCCCAGAGGAAAGCCATCCTGGTCATTCCAAACTTGATCCAGCTTCCTGTTGAAGGCAGCCACGTGAGTGACCTAAGCCTTCAGCACACAGGGTAGAACCACCACCCAGTTGAGCCCAGTCAACCCAGAGAATCAGAAGAAATATTAAATATTGTTTAAAGCCTCTAACCTTGGAATGACTTGCTGTGCAGCAACAGATGACTGAAATACCAGTCACCGAACCACTGGCCCATGAGAGACGATCTGGTTAATGTTTCGGGGTCAGTTTTGTGGAACTCCACAGATGTTACCCAGTACCCCAACTTCTTGCCATCTCTGCTTTCACCCTAGTCTAGACCACCTTCAACTTCTGCCTGGATCACTACCGCTGCTTCCTATTGGTTTCTCTGCTGCCACTCTCAGCCTTTATCACCCACGTTCCACACAGAGCCAGGAGCTTCTTTTAAAAACAAGTAAATTCACTTCCCTTGGTCAAAATTCCTATTTGGCCTTCCCTTGCAATTCAAAGTTCTTACCTGGGACTTACAGAATCTGTCCTGTTACCTCGGCAACCTCACCTCCCACCCACTTCCTCTGCCATCACTATGTTCCAGCCCACCACACCAAACTACCTGCTGCCGGGGGGCCTGCCCCTGGGCCTTCTGCCCTGAACCCCCTTCAGCCTGCCTCCTCCTTATGGACCAGGACTGGGCCAAGTGCTACTTCCATCACAAGACTGTCCTTAAGCACCCATCCAACGTGCTACCACTGCCTTCTGCTCTTCCCCTCCACCGCAACACCCGCCTTGCAGGAAATGATCCCGTTTAGTGAGTTAGTCCTGTCATCTCCCCGCTCCATAGGGTGGGCACCTTCTGCCCTAATTTGCTGCGGTGTCCCTAGCTAGAAGAGTGCTTGACACACATGAAGTTTTCAACTTAGGTTTGCTGAATGACAAAATGGTGGGGAAAGAAGCATGCCAAAGTCAAATAAGTTTGGAAAATGTTAAATGAGTTTCGTCAAACTTCTAGTTCTAAATAAAAGGAACACTAGATGGGCTACTGTGTTCCTTCCCATCTGTCTTGAAAGATGCCACAAAAGTGAGAGGGAGGACGGAATGCAAAGACTGTGAGAAACCCCAGGGAGGGACCAAAGGTGGCCGGGTCCACGTGAGGCGGCAAAGGCCAGCCCAGAGCAGAGAAAGGCTCCGCACCACAGGTGGGGAGGGGGAGCTTCCGAGTTAGGCCACTTCCTCTTGCAAGGTCTGCTCTGGGTGGACCTCGGCCAATCAACTTTGCCAGCAAGTGTCAGCTGGAGGGGTCACATCAGGACACTGCTGGAGCCTCAAACTTGCTAACAGGGTGTCAAGCCAGGAACCAGGCTTTTGCTCTTCCCTTCAGGTGTTTATACCAGCAAAAGCATCTGGTGACACCAAGAGAATATTCTTTCACAGGGGGAAAAAAAACAAGATATGTCAACAAAGAGTGTAAATGAAAGGAAAGCAAAGTAAACCAACTGCACTGGAAACAGCAGAATTAATTTACCAGACAGCCAAGAATTTTCAAAAAGCAAATAAACAGTCATCAGGGAAATGCAAACCCAAACTACAACGAGATACCACTTGACTTCCACAAAGATGGCTACAATCAAAAGGAGTAACAAGCATTGGTAAGGATGGTGTGGAGAAATCAGGATCTTTATGAAGTGCTGGTGATTTTGGAAGACAGTCTAGCAGTCCTTCAACATGTTAAACAAAATTTACCATTTAACTGGGCATTCCGACTCCTGGATATATACCCAAGAGAAATAAAATCCTATGTCCACATAAAGACATCTACACCAATGTTCAAGCGGCATTATTCACAACAGCCAAAAGGTGGAAACAGGGGTGCCTCAGTGGCTTAGCTGACTGAGTGTCCAATTCTTGATTTCAGTTCGGGTCATGATCTCACGGCTGATGAATTCAGATCCACGTTGGGTCCTGTGCTGACAATGCGGAGCCGGCTTGGGATTCTCTCCCTCTCCCTCTCTCTGCCCCTCCCCGGCTCTCTCTCTCTCAAAATGAATAAAATAAACTCAAAACAAAAAATCCAAAAAACAACAGGTGGAAACAACCCAAGTGTCCATCAACTGATGAGTGGATAAACAAAATGTGGTACGCCTATACAATAGGGTATTAAGTAGCCATAAAAGGGAATGACATGCTAATCTATACTACAACATGGACAAATCTTAAAAACATGCTGTGAAAGAATGCAGTCAGAAAAGACTATGTATTATGGGGTTCCATTTATGCGAAATGTCCAAAATAAATCTACAGAAGCTGGGAGCTGGGGGGGGGGGGCAGTAATACTGATGAAAATGCTCTAAAATTAATTATGATGATGGTTATCCAACTCTGTGAATATAGCAGAAACCACCAAATTGTACACTTTAAATGGGATTGTATGGTATATGAATTGTATCTCAATAAGGTTGTTTAAAAAAAAAAACATAATAAATGGACTCCAGGGTAATAAACCTAGAAACAGGAATGAGTGTAGTTATGATGGATCTCTTACTCCTTACTGGACATTAAATGCATGACCACTGAAACAAAGCACTCAGTGAATGAGTAAGGGACAGATTGAGGATCTCTTAACAAAGGCAAAGGAAGAGAGAAAGGAGTCCAAAAAAGGAGGAATATATTTAAAGAAGCAATGATAGAGGCACCTGGGTGGCTCAGTCAGTTAACCATCCAACTCTTGATTGCGGCTCAGGTCATGATCTCACAGTTTGTGAGATCAAGCCCCACAAAGGGCTCCACAATGGGTGTGCAGCCTGCTTAAGATTTTCTCTCTCTCTCTCTCTCTCTCTCTCTCTCTCTCTCTCTCTCTCTCTCTCCCCCTCTGCCCCTCTCCCACTCGTGCATGCGTTCTCTCTCTCTCTCTCTCTCTCAAAATAAATAAATAGACATTAAAAAAAAAAAAACACACAAGACACAATGATAAGGACTCTCCCAGATGGGGGCACCTTGCTGGCTCAGTTGGCAGAGCATATGACTCTTGATCTCAGGGTCATGAGTTCAAGCCCCACGCTGGGCATGGAGCCTACTTTTAAAAAAATCAGAATTTCCCAGATTAAAGAATCATGTAAGAAGACTTCTGGTTTCCTGTCCAGCATAAAAGGAGAATGGAAGCTGTCAATACATTCTAACAAGAGGTTAAACAAACTGAAAATCAACAACTCTTCTTGGATCCATCAGAGAATTGAGATCACAGGGCACACTACTCTCCCCAAAACTGGAAAGACAAACACGTGCATACAGAGAATCATAACTTAGCAGAATAGAAACCTCCAGGAAACAGTGCCCAGTAGGAAAACTTAATCAGCAACAAGCAAATTGCTGGAGACACAATGTGGAAACCTCTGAGAGACAAAACTCTGGGTGGGGGATGCACATTTTTGTGACTTTTACCTCCAGGAGCTCTACCAGGTTCTCGTGGTAGGGATCAAAGAAAAATCCCCTCAGGCTTCCGGCAGGGAAAAAGCAGCCGTTCTGAAAATACTTCAGAGTACTCTGTCTTCTTAACAAGGCCTGCACTCAAGAGAAAGTATTTTAACCAGAGCCTAACCTACTGGGTTTCATCAGAGCCTAACCAACTTGTGGAAAGGGAATTGCCCATCTCCAGCTCCCGCCAGTTATCCCATGCAGCCTGTGTCGGTCACAGCCCAGAGGCATGTGTTCACTAACAGACTGAGAACTAATCTTAGGACCACAGAAGGCTCACCACCATACCACCAAAGGCCTACTTTCCACAGTTCCTTTTCCCCAGTAGGTCATATGTGGCTTTCAACTAAAAATTACAAGGCATATTAAAAGGCAAAAAAAAAAAACACCCCACACTCTGGGGACACCTGGTTGGCTCAATTGGTTGAGTGTCTGACTCCTGATTTTGGTTCAGGCCACGATCTCACAGTTTGTGGGACTGAGCTGTGAAGGGCTCTGTGCTGACAGTGCAAAGCCTGCTTGGGATTCTCTCTCCCTCTCTCTCTGCCCCTACCCAGTTTGCACATTTGTGCGCACACACTCTCTCTCAATAAATAAACATTAAAAAAAAAAAAATCCAAAAACACAGTCTAAAAGAGACAGAGAAAGCATCAGAACCACTCAGACAAGGTAGACATGTTGGAATTATTAGACTGGGAATTTAAAACAACTATGATTAGTATGTTAAGGGCTCTAATAGACAAAGCAGACAACACATAAGAACAGACAGACAATTTAAGCAGAGAGATGGAAATTCTAAAAAGAATCAAGAAGAAATGCTAGGGACCAAAAATGTTGTAAGAGAAATGAAGAATCACCTTTGTGGGCTCTTTAGTAGACTGGACATGGCTGAAGAAAGAACTTCTGAGCTCAAGAATATGTCAAGAGGAACTTCCAAAATTGAAAAATAAAGATAAAAGAAGACTAAAACACCCAGAACAGAACATCCAAAACTGTGTTACAAGGACAAAAGGTGTAAAATACACATAATAGGAATACCAGAAAGAAAAGAGAGAAAGGAACAGAAGAAATATTTGAAGCAATAATGACTGAGAATTTTCCAAATTAATCAAGACACCATACCAAAAAGCACAAATCCAGGAAGCTCAGAGAACAAGAGGAGGATAAATGTCAAGATCAAACTGCTTAAAAGCATAAAGTTGAACAAAAATCTAAATGCTCACACTAATGCTTCAGTGAAGCTCAATTTTCTTTTTTTAATTTTAGAGAGAGGGTACGTGCAAGTGAGAGAGAGAGAGGGGCAGAGGGAGAAAGAACCTTAAACAGGCTCCACTCTCAGCACAGAGTGAGACACAGGGCTCAATCCCACCACCCTGGGATCATGACCTGAGCCAAAATCAAGAGTTGGAGGCTCAACCAACTGAGCGATCTAGGCACCCCAGTGAAGCTCCACTTTAAAGTAATCTGTTTGGGGCGCCTGGGTGGCTCAGTCAGTTAAGCATCTGACTTCAGCTCAGGTCATGATTTTGCAGTTCATGAGTTCAAGCCCGGCATCAGGCCATGTGCCGACAACTCAAGAGCCTGGAGCCTGCTTCAGATTCTGTGTCTCCCTCTCTCTGCTCCTCCCTCACTTGTGCTCTGTTTCTCTTGAAAATAAATAAAACATTAAAAAAAAATTTTTTTTTAAGTAACCTTTTCACTCTCTTCGGAAACCTCCTCTCCTCCCTTCTTAGCCTTTTGTTTTGGGAACCCAGTACCACGCCGAAGACATGACAAACAAAGCTGGCAGCACAGACACAATTCCTGACAAAAAAGGCTAGATCCTGTATTTCCCTATATAACCCCCAGACCCTTCCTCCTGGCAGGCTTGCAGTTTTGAAGGCCTTAGCCTGCTGTAACCTCCTTTGCCTGGCAAAGCAATAAATCTACTGTTTGTTTTTATCCCAAACTCTTGTGTTGTGTTTATCCCAAACTCTTGTGTTGTCTTGTGTTGTACTGGGCTCTGAAGCAGAGGTTACTGGTTTTTGACAGCATATTAGCATATAAGACACCTGTGACTGAAGGAGAAGTACATGATAAATGAGATTAAAAAAAAATACTTTAAATGCGCAAATAAAATTAAAGATCAGAAACAAAGACAAAATTCTGAAAGCTTCCAAGGTATGAGAGAATAAAACAGGAGACCACCTACAAAGAAAGAAGAATGAGACAAACAGGCTCTCAGGAGTAATAATTTCAAAATGTTGAAAGAAAAAACAAAATTACAATTTTATATCCAGCTACGCTATCATTTAAATTCAAGAGTGAAATGAAGATATTCTTAGGCATACAGGTATTCAAAATTAAACTCAAAAAGACCAGATTTTTAAAAACTGTTAGAGGAAGTAGTCTAGCAAGAAATTAACCTAGGAATAAATGATAGGAAGTAAGGGTGAATAAATAATTTAGTGAGGTTTACTGTTGTCTAAACAACACAAAAGAAAAAAGACAGATAAGAGCACACAAAAAATTCTGTTTGAAGGGAAGACCACATGATAATATTAAAAAATTAAGAGAAAAAATAGATGTCCTAAGTTAGAACCTACAAAAAGAATAAAAATTGAGCATATAACTTTCTTTATAGCAAAGAATCAACATAATATACTTTCTCTGACAACACATATTTGATTAGAAATTAAATCAATTACTAAAAGATACCTTAAAAATTTCTATATATGTAAAAAGTAAACAAACCAAGAAACAAACTGTTGTATTACAGAGGAAATAATGAGAAAAATTACAAAATGCTTAGTACTGATTGATAATAAACTCCCATCACTTCATGAGTCACAGCTAAAGCAGTATTGTAGGGATATTTATAGCTATGACTACATTTATCAGAAAACAAGAAAGAGTATGGATTGAACAAATGCATTTAGAGCTGCTCCTTGTGTAGCTGCATTAAACGGTACTAAAGTTCCAGGTTAAGATGGGGGATTAAATGCACAATTTTACTCCCTCCCCAAACCCACTAAACCTACAGAATCAGCCTTCTAAAAAAGGGAGAGAAGCATACAAAAATAGGAAGATCAGGGGAAAAAAACATCTGGGAAGCAGATGGATAAATACTAACTGCTTTAAAGCCCAAACTCCCAAGCTGGCTTTGGGTTAGGTGTGAACCAGCCCAATCTGTACCACAGTACCCTCGTAAAACCCAGTGGCAGCACCAGACTCCTCTGGAGCTGGGAATAAATGGGGTACTTAGAAGAAGGAGCAGGTAAAAGTTGTGTGCACAGCAGTTCGATTCCCAAATCCTCAATCCCCTGCTGCCAGGTGGCTGCCTCCCCACAGAAGTCTGGAGGTCCCATCTCTAGAGAAGGTGTAACCAGCGCTCTGGAGGGACAGCTCACCTAGCGTGAAGGTGGGAGTACAAGTTGAAGGCTAAGGTCCCTCTTCCTCTAAGTGGTAACCAGGGTTCTGAGACTGGGAGACTGACTAGCCAGGGGGAAAGACCTCAAGGAAGAGATGTTGGGGGGTCCTTGTCAAAGGATGCTCCTAGATAATGGGTCTGTACACAGAATCTCAGGTTCGGCCTCATTTTCCCTCACAAAGGGAAAGCACTGCTTCTGGTATTGAAGTTGTCTCTCAGCCTGTCCCAACACTAGCTTGGAATTTTGGCTTTAAGTTCAAGGCCTTTCAGACATGTAAGGTCTCCGATTTTACTTCCCAGGCAGCTTTCCTCAGGAAGTCACTAAGAATATGCTCCACTAAAACAAGGGACTAAAATTACAACATGGCAAAGATGAGGCACAGGAAACGGTAAGATTCAAAACAGAAGAAGGGCAAAGGAGTCTCCAGTGAAGGGACAGCCCAGGATCACTACTGGGTGACAGGTGTCACTCAAGGGGCAGCTACAGAGGCTATCATAAGTCCCTGCTGCACTGCACCATCTTTTATTTATTCATTTTTATCAGTTTATTTTATTCTTTTCACCATAAATGTACTCTTCAGGAGCACTGGGTGGTGGCTCAGTGGATTAAGCGGCCAACTCTTGATTTCAGCTCAGGTCATGATCTCATGGTTCATGAGTTCGAGCCCTGAGTTGGGCTCCTGAGTTGGAGCCCTGTCAGTTGGCGCTGACAGTGTGGAGCCCACCTGGGATTCTCTCTCTCCCTCTCTGTCCCTCCCCCACTCATACTCATTCTCTCTCTCTCAAAATAAACAAATAAACTTTAAAAAAGTAAGTGTACTCTTTAATCCCCATCCCCTATTTCACCCATTGCCCCACCCACCTCCCATCTGGTAACCATCAGTTTGTTCTCTATAGTTAAGAGTCTGTTGGTTGGTTTTATCTTTTTTCCCCCTCACTTGTTTGTTTTGTTTCTTAAATCCCACATATGAGTCACATCATATAGTATTTGTCTTTCTCTCACTGACTTATTTTGCTTAGCATAATACACTCTAGTTCCATCCATATTGTTGCAAATGGCAAGATTTCATTCTTTTTTATGGCTGATATTCCATTGTGTGTATATACATATATGTATATATATACATACACACACACCCCATCTTCTTTATCCATTCATCTATCGATGGACATGGGCTGCTTCCATAGTTTGGCTGTTGTAAATAATGCTGCAATAAACACAGGGGTGCATGTATCCCTTTGAATTCATGTATTTGTATTTTCTGGGTAAATACCAAACAATGTGATTACTGGATCGTAGGGTACACTGGGCCATCTATAAAACCTAAGGAATTGTAGCCCAGAATCTCACTGGTGCTCAGCTTGGCTTCACCATGTACTCTGAGACTCCTCTACAACCTCCATGCCCACTCCATGGATCAGTTGAGGACACATGCCCCACAAACAACTGCTCGGACCTCCTACAAGCTGGAAGGAACCACATCGGTCCAGACGCAGGAAACAGAGGGCCCCACTGTCCCTGCCCAGATTTCTGCCACACTGAGTGTTATACACTGCAGCCCTGCCTGAGGCTCAGACTGTGGTAAGCCTTATGCTCCCCAGAATTGCCTAATGACCTTGAACACTGACTTCTCTACAAAGGGGTCATGGAACCTGAAGCCAGAATGTGACTGTGGGAGCTTCCTGGGGCTGCCATATCAATGGCTTGTCACAAACAAGATGGCTAAAATAACAAACTTATTCTTCCACAGTTTTAGAGGCTGGAAGTCAGAAATCAAGGTGTTAGCAGGGCCATGCTCTCTCTGAATATTCTAGGGAAGAATCTGTTCCACACTTTCTCTTACCTTCTGGTGTTGCCAGCATTCATTGGTATCCCTTACTTGTGGACACATCGCTCTGCCTCAGTCACCACATGGTGATCTCCCTGTGTCTGTTTCTATGCCTCTTCTCTTCTTCTAAGGATACCAGTCATATTGTGTTAAGTACCTACCCTGCTCCAGTATGACCTCATCTTAACTAATTACATCTACAAAAGCCCTATTTCCAAACAAGTTCACATTCATGGGTACAAGGGGTTAAAACTTCAATATATCCTTTTGGGGGACACAATTCAATCTTTAACAATGACCCAGAGAGATTGCTTAGCTTATTCTCTCCTGGAAGCCTTCATCTAATAGTGGCAATTTCTTACACAGCTAGATTTGTGCCTCCTACTTAGTTTTTTAAAAACTACAAGTGACATAAAAAACTCAGAGCGGCTCCCTCTTAGGGAGGGAGTAGGCAGTACACAGAACTTCCAAGGTGCTTGTATGCTCAGTTTTTCTTTCTTTCTTTCTTTCTTTCTTTCTTTCTTTCTTTCTTTCTTCTTTCTTTTTTGCTAATGTTCTGTTTCTTAACCCAAGAGACAGATACAAAAGTATTTATTTAATTAACCCATAAACTATAATATGTCCTATGTATTCTTCTGTAGCTACAGGACACATGTCATAATTTAAAAAATTAAGTATAGGGATTAAAAAGACAAACCCACAGGAAGAAAGAACAGGCGAACAGGTGACTGCAGTCCAAGCACATGAGTAAGTGGCAAACACCTGAGACGAGAGAGCCAGAACTTAAGGCAGCAGTGAAGACAGGCCAGGAGCAGGATGATATACACGCAGAGCCTCAGGAAAGGCAACAAGGCATCGATCAGGTCCTGCTAACACTGAGACTGGGCAAGAAGACTCCGGACTGAGAGTCTCTCTACCTAAGAGGTTAAAGCCTCCAACTACACCCCCAATGCCCACATCCAGAAATGATCTTTCCCTCCATGGGCAGAAGACCAGAGTGTCTGGAGATGCTCGGGAAACACTCTGGACACCAGAGCACCTGGCCAAGCCAAGATGGGACTGAAAACAGGGAGACTCAGGGAAGTTTTCCAGCTGAATGGTAGGCTCCTGGACCAACCCATTCACCTCTAGGGTGTAGGCAGGCAGGTTACTACTTCCCAGGCAAGATGCAAAATAGGGGAAAAAAAAGAAAATTAAGGGATCCACCTAGAGTAGGGGTTGTCAGCAAACTATATTCCACAGGCCAGATCCAGCCTGTTTTAGTAAATAGTGTGTTACTGGGACACAGCCATGCCCATCCATTATATCTTGCTTTCACACAACAGCAGAGTTGAGTAGTTGCAACTCAGACTGTGTGGCCTGCAAAGCCAAAACCATTTACTGTCTGACACTTTACAGAAGGCCTGCCAACCCCTGGTGTACAGGGTTCAATATCCAAATAATAGGTGTGCTCCAAAAAGACAGAACAGAGATGGGACGCTTGAGTGACTCAATTGGTTGAGCGACCGGCTCCTGATTTTGGCTCAGGTAATGATCTCATGGTTTGTGAGATCCAGCTCCATGTTGGGCTCTGTACTGATAGAGTGAGGCCTGCTTAAGATTCTCTCTCTCCCTCTCTCTTCCCCTCCCCTGCTCCCACTATCAAAATAAATAAATAAACATTTAAGAGAGAGAGAAAATAGAATATAGGAAATTAAGATGTTCCAGAGCTCTAGGAGAGTTTCAAATTGAAAGAGCCCACACACCACATGCCCAACACAGTGGAAGAAAAAGCCCCACACACGGTACCTCATAGAATAAGATCACAACACCAGCAATATCAGCCCACTAGTTTCCAAAGAAGACAGAAAACGTGCAAATAATCTTATTTGGCAATTATTTAATCCTATTTAGCAATTCACGGGCAGAGATATAAGAATGTAATCAGAAACATATAAATAAAAGATGCGATTTCACTTTACAGCCATCAGATTAGCAAAACTAGTTAAAGGCTATTTAGGAGCAAGTGCTAACAAAGACTCAGGGAAATCAGACCTGTCATTCCTGCTCTGGGAAGGCACATTCTCGAAGTTCTGAGTGGAATTGACCATTCCCAGGAGCACTCACAGACTTGGATTCCCCTGAATATTCTCAAGCTATGCTGCCACACACGGATCTATTTCTACTCGTTGTCTCCTAACGACACAGATGTTTACACGTCCTCCGATTCTGCTCAGCACGTGGTCTGCTACATCATATGTCCTCAACAAACCTGCTACTCAGGGCTATGACACAAACCATGTGCAAACTCAGTCCCCATCCGGGACTAGGAGAGGCAAAGAAAGTGTCAAGGCTCTGTCCTGAATGCCCAAAGGAAACAAACAAACCCGGCTGTAATCATGGGTATTCATACCGAATAGTTTCAAAAACCAAAGCCCAGAAATTTTTCTATTTTGCTCCCTTGCTGTTTCCTTCTCTTCCCCGAAGTCATTCAGGACTTCCAGTCGAGCACAGCTGTGCCCCCTCCTTCTGTAGTGCCGCCTGCCCGCCCCCATCTGCTGCCCCCGGGAATCTTACCTGGTATCGGTCAAGGATTCTGAAGTCCTGACAGGTTGTTCTGTATGTGGCTTGTCCAGCTGGAAGCCTGGAAACTCCCCCTTCTTTGGCTCCATAAATTCCATCAACTAACAGAAGAGCAGCATTAACAACTTGATCCAAGTCAAAAAGTGGTAATCCCCTATCCCTTTTCGCTTGTCTGACAATCAATTTCCGCTTCAGTCTGCGAGCTTCTGGCGTCATGGCAACGGCACTGGGACAAGCTTCCAGCCTCTTCAGGAGCAGCTTCTCCTCGTAGATGCTCACGGGGGTGTACTTGGGCCCTTTAGGTTTCCTGTCCTTCTCCAGCTGGGGCTTCCTCTTCTCTCGAGTCCTCGTTTGCAAAGATGTGTTGGAATCTGTGTCTTCGCTGTCAATGTCCATCCTGTCAGGCTTTTCCTCCTCGCTCTCTACCTCCTGCTTTATCTGTTCAGGCGCTCTGACCTTCTTTCTGCCCCCGACCACTGCCCCAGAAGCTGCTGCCCCAGCAGGCGGAGGTACATACTCCATCCCTGGGTCTATGACCCCATCACCTTCCATCTCGTCATCGTCTGCGCAGAGTGCAAGACAGTGTAATCAAGACACGGGAAAGAAGAAATGCAGGGCGCACCGCCCACAAGTGAAAATACACACATTCTATCACACACGAAAAACAAAAGACCCAAGAAAGGCAAGTCTTACCGTGAAACAAGGCTTGTGGTGGCATCACATCTGGAATCAGATCTGCCTCTGAAAGCAAGCTGGGTGTGGCCGAGTGAGAGGCGGGGGTCCCAGGGGCAGAGAAATCCAGAGACGGAGAAGGAGACGGGCTTGTCAGAGGGGTGCGGTCAGAGGAGCTCAAGGACGAGAAGTCAATCACTTCCCCTTTTTCTAGAACCACGTCTGGCCTGCGGCCGCGGCTTATAAACTTCACAGGGGTCGAAGAAGTACTCCTGTCCAGAAAGCCAGCTGCTTCCTTCTGGGCTCTCCTAATGTCCTTTGCTTCCTGAGTACGAGACCTTTTCTCTTTTAATTCCATGGCAGATTCCACGGGATTACGACTTGCCCGTTTTCGAAGGCCCTCCACAGTAATGACGGGATCTAAAGCTGGTTTGGAGGCTGCCAAAAGAGAAGTATCTCAACTTTAGTTTCTTTTGCTAGTTTAACTGTGAACCTATTACCATGTTCAAAATAGAGAAATGTTCAACAACGAATGCCCTAAACTAGGACTTGGGGTGCTTCTGACAAGAAAAAAGGGATTACAATGCAAATTTAAATAATTAAATACTGTATTTGCTATTTGCCTGTTGAAATTGGCAAATCTTAAAAGTTCGGTAATGTTCAACAAGAGTATGGGGAAATGGGTATTTTCATGCCTTTTTAGTAAGGTGTGAATTTTTATTACAACTTTTTGGAGGGTGATTTGGCAACACTAATACTTGGAATAAACATGCCCTTGATATGGCAACCTGTTTCCAGGAATTTATCAGAAATAATTTACCCACATATAGTATTATTTAAAATAACAACAAAAAAAAAGGCAGAAGTAACCAAAATATCCATCAATAGTGGGAATGGCCTATTATATTATCCTATGAAGGTCATTCAATGGGATACAATTGGAAAAAAAGAAAATAAGGCAGATCTACATGGAATGCTATAGAAAGATGTCCAGGGTCTCCTAGTAAGGTGGGGGAGAGGGATAGAGAACAAGTATTACAGCATGAGTTTATTTTTTCAATTAAAAATGCTAAAAGCATTCACAGGACACAGCAGGGGAGTGAAACTGCAGGCAGGTGTAGGGGAGGAGGACACTGTCAGGCTTTATACTTTTCAACACTATTTGATTTTTTTCTCAAATATATTTTTAAAAATTTAAAGCTCACTAAAATTTTTTAGATTAAAAAAACCCCAGACCAATATGTGATTGTAAGGAGTTTTCTTTAAGTGGGAGAATGGCATCAGGTTAGGCCACGAAAAAGAATCATTATCTCCTAAAGATAGTACTGAGATGTTTAAGAATGAGATGTTGATGATGGGATTTGCTTCTAAATAATCCAAGGCGTGGAATGGGTGGAGGGTTGGGGGAAAGCACCCAGTGGCCAAATTAAACTGAGATGGCCAGCAATGAACTGCTTAAGTGAAGAGAAAGGTACATAGGGACTCATTACACCACTCTCTTCATATTGGTGGGTGTTTACAAATTTCCACATAAAAAGCTGTAAAAACAAAATGAGATTGAAAATAGAGAAGCTTGGGACACCTGGGTGACCCAGTCAATTAAGCATCTGACTCTGATAGTGCAAGGTCCGCTTTAGATGCTCTGTCCAGCCCTTCTTCTCTGCCCCTCCTCCTACCCCTTCTCTGCCCCTCCTCCTTGAACGTGTGCACTCGCTCTCTCTCTCTCTCTCTTTTCAAAATAAATAAACATTTTTGGGCCACCTGGGTGGCTCAGTCAGTGGAGCATCGACTTTGGTTCAGGTCATGATCTCAAGGCTCCTGGGTTCAAGCCCCGTGTTGGGCTCTGTGCTGACAGCTCAGAGCCTAGAGCCTGCTTAGGATTCTGTGTCTCCCTCTCTCTCTCTGCCCACCCCCCACTCGCACCCTGTCTCTCTCTCTCTCAAAAATAAATATTAAAAAAAAGTTTTTTAAATAAACATTAAAAGAAAAAAGAAAATAGAGAACCTTGCAGATACCAAAGGACATTTCCAGAACTGGTAACTTGATTAGGAAATGCTAAAATATTTTTTGTATGGTATTTATTTACAGCATACACAAAATGTGTTGTAATAATACACCTGCCAAGCAGAGTAGCTCCAGAGAGGCAGCTGGCCTATGCCTTACAAGCAGGAGGCCTTATAAACTCATGCTTGCTTGGCTCTGGCCTGGCCAGCACGTGCTATAGTGTTCTCACAAGAGTACCTTTTACTTTCAGGGTAGAGGCAGACAGCTTCTCTCCTTCAGGCTTCATTGTTGGTGGCTTGTTGTGAACGAGCTTCCACCATCCTGGTTCTCCGAACTCTTGAGCCCCTGAACGGAAGAACATGGGGCTTCCCACACTGAGGCAACCCGCTACTGTGCTCCACCAGGTCGAAGTCTTCTTCCTGGAGAGTCCAAGAATTTAAAAATTATTGGCTTTTCAATTTTGGCATTATGTGGAAAATACACTCTCCAGATACTCTAGGACTCCAAGCTTGTGTTATGCCATGGAACCTCCAATCTTTGAAGGAACAGAGCATAAGAGTCAAAGGAGAGGCTCTGGAGCCTGTCTGGCTTCAAATCCTGGCTCTACCACCTTCTGGCTGCCTCAGTTTCCTCTTTTTTAAAATTAGGATAACAACTTAACTCAAAAGGTTGCTATGGGGATTAAACAAAATAATTCAAACAAAGCTCATAAAACACTTATCACTTGGGTGCCTGGGGGCTCAGTTGGTTAAGTGTCAGACTCTTGATTTCAGCTCAGGTCATGATCTCAGGGTTTGTGAGATCAAGCCCCATGTTGGGCTCTGCACTGACAGTGCAGAGAGGAGAGAAAGAGGGGGAGAGAGAGAGAGGTAATATCTCAAGCAGGTTCCACACTCAGCTCAGAGCCCAACATGGGGCTCGGTCCCATGACGCTGGGATCATGACCTGAGCCGAAACCAAGAGTCAGATGCTTAACCGACTGAGCCACCCAGGTGCCCCAAATGAAGTTGCTTTTATATGTGAATTAAAACCAGCTCTCAAGAAAGCAAGCAAGAGAATCATTGGCCCTGGTAAACAGTTCATTTTACCCCAGAAGTCAGATGCACCTCTCAGTCTGCTCCTATTTGCCTGTACAAATAGTAAAGTGAAATAAAACTATACAGTGTGTTTCATAAATAGAGTTGAACTTTGGGGGAATAACCAACTTTGGCAAAAAAAAAAAAAAAAAAAAGTATATAATAAAAAGCCTTCACACCAGCACTGAGCCCAAGGCAGGGCTTGAACTCACAGCCCCAAGATCAAGACCTGAGTTATCATCAAGAGTTGGATGCTTAACCAATTGAGCCACCCAGGTGCTCTTGAAAGTTTTTAATGATACGTAAAATGCTAACTATTCAGATTCCTGTTGAAAATTCTTTTAAAGGCAACTGTTCTAAAAAACAAGTACCAGAAATCCTATAACACAGTCTTTCGTAAGAAGGCCAGTCTTAACAGTTGGAAAATATTGCTCAAGAGGCAAAAAGAAAAAAGCATTCTTAGGGACAAAGATCTGCTAGAAAACAAAGAAAAAAAACCCCCACAAATATAAACTTTAATAGGCATGAGCATTTTCTGAGATGGGGACAAAGACACCTCAGTTTCCTCCCCAGTGTTTTGGTCCCAGAGCACCTCTCCCACATCTGTATCTTTTTCTAAACTACCCAAGCCTCCCTCCTCTTGCCCAAAGGATATGGGAGGGGAGGGGTTCCACTTGCTTTCATACACCAGCTGATGGTGCCTCCCC
The DNA here is from genome assembly GCF_016509475.1 of Prionailurus bengalensis. NCBI lineage: Eukaryota > Metazoa > Chordata > Mammalia > Carnivora > Felidae > Prionailurus > Prionailurus bengalensis. Next base: position 43,403,131 of record NC_057354.1, on the reverse strand, counting down.
AGGTCCTCAGGCTCTGCCCACTTTCCTTTTTAAAAAATTTTTTTTTAAATGTTTATTTACATTTGAGAAAGAGAGCTTGAGCAGGGGAGGGGCAGAGACAGAGACAGAATCTGAAGCAGGCTGAATCTGTGAGCTGTCAGCACAGAGCCCAACATGGGGCTCAAACCCTCGAGTAGTGACATCGTGACCTGAGGCAAAGTCAGCCACTCAAACAACTGAGCTACTCAGGTGCCCCTCTTCCATCTTTCTTCTTTCTGTTTTTCAGACCCAGAAACTCCCACTGTCCTACTCTCAGGCTCACTTACTCTTTCTTCTGCCCACTCAAAGCTGCTTCTCAATCCCTCCAGGGAATTTTTCATTTCAGCTACTGTATTTTTCAGCTGCAGAATTTCTTTTTCGTTTCTTTTTAGGTTTTTTATCTCTTTGCTGACACGTCTATTCTGTTTATACAACATTTTCTTGACTTTCTCTACATCAGTTCTTAGGACATCTTTAAGACAGTTGTAAAGTCTGTCTTATAGATCCGCCAGTAGGTCTTTTTCAGGGACAGTTTCTGTTGTTTTATTGTTTTTTCCTTTGAATGGGCCATATTTTCCTGTTTCTTTGTATTCCTTGTAATTTTTTGTTGAAATTGGATATTTGAATTTAATAATGTAGTAACTCTGGAAATCAGATTTTCTTCCTCCTCTGAGATTTACGGGTTTTTGTGTCTGTTGTTGTTGTTGTTGTTTTTATTGTTGTAGGGTGTCTGTGTATCAAAGATCAACCTGAGGTATAAACTTAAGGTCTTCCCGGGTCATTTCTGAGACTGTGCCTTTCCCTGGGCATGCATGGTGACTTCCTAATTTCCTCTGTATATGTGGTTACTTTTGATTGTCTTATCTTTAAAGTCTGGCTCCACAAAGGGAACAAAGAGAAAAATAAAATGGTGGGGGGGGGGGGAGTGCCAGCCCTTTAAATCTCCTTCAAGTCATTTCAACCAGAGGGAGAAGGGTTTGCAACCATTCAGGGGAGGTGCAACCCACCTCTTCATCTGCATTTCTGTGACGAGAAGCACCAATCAGCAATCAGAGCACAGATTCCTGACATTTGGAGGACAGGGTCCTTTTTGTCTACCCTGGCTCCCACAAGCTGCGTGTGAGCTGCTTGGGGAACAAGTGCGTTGCTGCCTGACACAGGGTTGAAGGGTGTGGAATGGGTAAATGTTACTAACAGCTGAACTTGACCAAATTCAACTGCAATTTACCTTCCAAGTCTCCTCTTGGAAGTTACAAGCCTTCAATATAGATCCAGAGATCCAAAATAGTTACATCAGACAGATTCTGCCATTTCAACTGTTTGTTGTCTAGGTGGGAACAGACTTCTGGTGCTTCCTACTCTGCCATCCCCCTGGAATCTTTGTCATACCGTTTAAAAAATTTTAGGAGCTCCTGGGTGGCTCAGTTGGTTTAGTGTCCGACTTCAGCTCATGTCTCGATCTCGTGGCTTGTGAGTTCGAGCCCCACGTTGGCCTCTGTGCTGACAGCTCCAAGCCTGGAGCCTGCTTCAGATTCTGTGTCTCCCTCTCTCTCTGCCCCTTCCTCCCCTCAAAAATATATAAACATTTTTTTAAAAAGAAGCTGGGGATAGAACAATGGGAGGAAAATAAGTCAAAATCACTGCCTTCACTGAGTTGATTCCTGATAAAGGAGATACACAATAAGAAACAAAAAAGTATAGAATCAAGAAGTGCTAAGAGGGCTCCTGGGTGGCTCAGTTGGTTGGGTGTCTGACTTCAGCTCAGGTCATGATCTCACAGCCTGTGAGTTTGAGTCCCGCATCGGGCTCTGTGCTGACAGCTCAGAGCCTGGAGCCTGCTTCGGATGCTGTGTCTCCCTCTCTCTCTGCCCCTCCCCTGCTCATGCTTGGTCTCTCTCCCTCTCAAAAAATAAACATTAAAAAATAATAAAATAAAAAATTTTAAATACTATGAATGTGCTTTATCATATTTCATCATATGTAAGACCCACTGACTTTAAGATATACCATTTTATGTACAACAAAAGAAGAAAACTAGCCATCAGTTATGACACACTATCCCTTATAAGCTGTATCCAGATGTCAGAAATGTGAAATTTTTAAAAAAAATTTTTTAAAGAGATGCAAAAATTTTAAAACATGTGCATCAAGGGGCGCCTGGGTGGCGCAGTCGGTTAAGCATCCGACTTCAGCCAGGTCACGATCTCGCGGTCCGTGAGTTCGAGCCCCACGTCAGGCTCTGGGCTGATGGCTCAGAGCCTGGAGCCTGTTTCCGATTCTGTGTCTCCCTCTCTCTCTGCCCCTCCCCCGTTCATGCTCTGTCTCTCTCTGTCCCAAAAATAAATAAACGTTGAAAAAAAAAAAATTAAAAAATAAAATAAAATAAAAATAAAAATAAAAAAAAACATGTGCATCTTGGGGTGCCTGGGTGGCTCAGTTGGTTAGGCATTCAATTCTTGGTTTTGGCTCAGGTCATGATCTCACAGTTTCATGGGTTTGAGCTCCACGTCACTGATAGTGCAGAGCCTGCTTGGGATTCTCTGTCTCCTTCTCCCTCTGCCCCTCTCCCATTTGCACTGTCTCTGTCTCTCTCAAAATAAATAAATAAACTTAAAAAAAAAGTGTGCATCTTAGAAATCAATGAAATACAGTAATAGAAAAAAGTATTCAAAGTATTCTTCATTATTCAAAGTTATACCTCCTATATACTCCATACCTGAAATTAATATAACACTGTATGTTAACTGCACTGGAATGAAAAAATATTAAATTAAAGGGGCACCTGGGTGGCTCAGTCGGTTAAGCATCCGACTTCAGCTCAGGTCATGATCTCACACTCCGTGAGTCCAAGCCCTGTGTGCTGACAGCTCAGAGCCTGGAGCCTGCTTCTGGTTCTGTGTCTTGCTCTCTCTCTGCCCCTCCCCTGCTCATGCCCTGTCTCTCTCTGTCTCAAAAATAAATTTAAAAAAATTAAAAAAAAATTTTTTAAATATTGAATTAAAAACAAATTTTTAATGTATATTATATTTGAGAGAGAGACAGTGTGTGAGCAGGGGAGGGGCACAGAGAGATGGAGACAGAATCTGAAGCAGGCTCCAGGCTCTGGGCTGACAGCACATAGCCCAACGCGGGACTCACAAGCAGTGAGATCATGATCTGAGCCGAAGTCGGACACTTAACCAACCGAGCCACCTAGACAATCTGGAATTAAAAAAAAAATTAATAAAAAATTTTTTTTAATCCTGGAAAAATTCAAGGTCAGGATTATAAAAGCAGATTAAATGATCACACATACAAAGGCAATTAAACTGCAGCAATTAATTAAAGCTTTTAAATACTTTTTTTTAAACATGTTTATTCATTTTTTGAGAGAGAGACAGAGTGTGAGTGGGGGAGGGGCAGAGAGAGAGGGCGACTTCAGACACAGAATCTGAAGCAGGCTCCAGGATCCGAGATGTCAGTACAGAGCCTGACGTGGGGCTTAAACTCACAAACTGCAAGATCATGCCCTGAGTGGAAGTCGGATGCTCCACCAAATGAGCCACCCAGGCACCCCGGCTTTTGAATACTTTTACACTTATTTCCATAATAGATAACATAAAGCCATTTAAGTAAGCCTTTACATATTTAAACTTTAAGAAAACATTAAAGACACGAATGAAAAACCTGTAAACATCTAAAAGAAAATGTATTCAAATCCCGCACTTCATTACACAGCACACTATTCTCTTAGGTCATATGGCAAATGAGAAATGCTTATCTTGTTAGGAATTTAAAGAATGTTCTATGGATAACAGAATTAAAATCTTCAATAGCTATGAAAAAAGTCTAACTGTACATGTTCTCTGCAGGCCGCTTCCCTGGGGCATAGTGATTCTGTGGATGTTCACACACAGAGCCGTCTGAGCATGTGCTGACTGCCTTGGGCAAGGGGTTTCGGTGGCTTTTCCAACCACCGACGCTTATAGCAGAGTTCCAAAAGCAAAGGACAACGTTGACGTAGGGAACTAATCGACAAGGAATCACAGAGTAATTTTTAATGATCTCTCATTCCTTCTGGTTAGATCAAGAAGAAAGTTGGTTGCTTTAAGTTCTAACTTAAAGCACACACTGCTTCCCTTTCTGATCAAGAAAGAGGGCTTTGATTGCCTTTATGGGCCATGAGATCCAGCTATAATTCAATAACATTCTGTTATTTTTAGCACACCTATTTTTATAGTTTCATTCTATGTATGGCAAATGATACGAATTTTCCACTTATCATGGTGGTGTGAAGTTTCTTTTCAAAATGAATGTATTTACAAAAAGGGGGGGGGGGCTTGATTCAAATAAGTAAATGGTAATTCTAGTGATTCACTAACATGGCCAAAAACCACTAGTTTAATGGTTAAACCACACAGAAACTGGAGAGTAATTAATGCCTTTCAGTAAAGGATTAAAAAGGAAAAAAAAAGCCTTGGCTGATTCCTCTCCAAACATACTCTACAAATGAACAAATGAAACAACTGAACAACTTATGTTAAAATATAGCAAAATCCTTAAAAACAGGCAATTTAAATCCAATTTCTTCTAGAAGACAATCCACTAAGCAGAATGGCACTGAGAGATCAGGAAAACATTCCAAGATCTAATTTTATCAGTTTTTTTTTTCCTTTCTTGTGCTTTATAAATGGGGTATATTAAGTTCCATAAATAGTGCTAAATCATTAAACTAAGACAACAGATTCCCTTTCTTTAAGAAAAGAACCAGTTATACTGTCAATTCTTTTCTTAGTACTACTAAATAACTCAAGAACAAAAATAACTCCTTTTGTAAAAATGTACTGAATCTCTTCTATTTTCTCCTCACAGCGAGCCTTCAGAAAGCCGCCTCTCCTTTCGACTGCCCTCCCTGAGCTCCGAGTGAAGCTGGCAGAGCTGTGTCTTCTCGGCGCCCGAGGAAACAGAGGCCGCAGTGCATTCAGAGAAAGGACAGGTACAAACTTCCTGTTCTGACCTGATGTGATCAGAGCCTGTATCATGTCTACCCTGACCCAATTAAGCAAGACATATGAGCCTCACACAGGACTTAAGATGGCAACTAACAATCAGAATCTCATACAATTTGCAAATGCAGTTGGAAACTCACTAATCCCTAACGGCAATAAAAATCTTGTTGATCTGCATGGATCTTTAGTTAAAGCATGTGGTTTTAAGATCTGTGCCCTGGCATATCTGAGTGTGATGAGCCAAAGCAGCCACCAATGAGGCGTGCTCAGCAGTAAAATCAATGCGTTATCATGCAGAGGAATGAACAAGCCATATGCGTATTAACGTGCCTAGACTTTGCTAAGCACTATAATACCAAAATATATCACCAGTATTTACTTTCCAGTTCATAAAAACAAATACTGATAAGAGTCTATTAATGAAGAGCAATTTAAAGAGGTGAAGTCAGCCATTGCCATTATCTTCCTTCCTCTGACCTTCTATCAGACACTGATTTCAAAAGGACAAAATGATCCTGTATCTTCAAATTAGTTATTCATCCAACTATTAAACAGCCTCATGGAATTAAGCTCTCTATTTTTTAACATTCTAAGAATCTCTTCAAATCTCTTCATGCTCAGTAGAAACCAAGAGTGTCCTCTAAAGTAGGACTAGAAAAGTCCGGAAACCTACATTTTTTAATAGTATATACTTCCGGGGCGCCTGGGTGGCTCAGTCGGTTAAGCATCCAACTCTTGATTTTGGCTCAGGTCATGATCTCATGGTTCACGAGATCGAGTCCCACACTTGTCTCTGTGCTGGCAGCACGGAGCCTACTTAGGATTCTCTGTCTCTGCCCCTCCTGCTTGTGCTCACTCTCAAAACAAATAAACATTTAAAAAAAATCCAAAAAACAGTACATACTTCCACTTTGGTTTTCCACAAACACGTGTTTTAACTTAAAAAAGTAACATTTTCGGGCGCCTGGGTGGCGCAGTCGGTTGGGCGTCCGACTTCAGCCTGGTCACGATCTCGCGGTCCGTGAGTTCGAGCCCCGCATCAGGCTCTGGGCTGATGGCTCGGAGCCTGGAGCCTGTTTCCGATGCTGTGTCTCCCTCTCTCTCTGCCCCTCCCCCGTTCATGCTCTGTTTCTCTCTGTCCCAAAATAAATAAAAAACGTTGAAAAAAAAAATATTAAAAAAAAAAGTAACATTTTCTGAATTAAAAAATTCTTTGTAATTGCCACAGGTACTCTAATTCCTAAAGGGCTGCATTAGGCTATCTCAAATCTCACGTACTTTGTTCTTCACCTCTTTGTGCAAGTATAAGATTTCCAAAAATCACGTTACCTATTCCCCAGTAAAAAGGTCCAATGTTTCTCAATAAAAGCACAGATATCTTCTTTCCATCGGAAATAACCTTGCCGTCCACTTCCTTCCAGAGACAAGTTATACATTGCCAGCATGACGACCTGGAACACAAACGCAACAAGGGCTGGGAGGCAAGCACGATTAGGGATGTTAACCTTCAGGGGGAAAAAGTTTGTTTTCTATTCTGAGTAGGAATGGTGGGGAACAGAGGGGGAAAGGGTGATATCTTGGAATACTCTCAGTATAGAATTTTATTTTCTGTTTTGCTTCCATTAGATGAATATCACTAATCCACTTAAGTATCTGCCGTTGTTGCTTACACATTGCACATGCAGGGCTAATGTGTGGCTGAACTGATTATGATAAACAACGACTGTCCTATGCAAGCAACCTGTCCCGCTGCCCCCCCCCAACCCCGCTCCATGTCCTTCCATCTTATACAACGCGTCACTAGATATAGTGACAACTACTGGCTGTCAGGCATCCAGGTATCTGCTGCAGCCCACATTTTCTGAATGATGGTGCTAACCTTTATTTTGAAAGTCACCCCTGCCTATCTATATACTTTCCTAAGCTTTTTAGAGAGCAAAAACAAAGACTCTCAGAATTTCAAAGCTGAAAATGTTGGTCACCATCTACTCGGTGTTTAGCCATTTTTAGCTGCAGAAACCTTTCTTCTGATGAAATTAGCATTACTCTCAGAGCTCCAAGTGGAAACTCCTCATCTGGTCCAGCCTTGCTTGTCTACAGGTGATTAATTCATAGCCCGGAATTGGGAAGTGTTTTCCAGAAATATAAGTAACATGTGCTCACTGTAAAAGACTTCCAAAATAGAAAAGCAAAGAAGGAAGTAAAAATCACTCTAGATCGGCCATCAAGAAACAATCACTTTTAACATGTTCAATGACTATCCTTTGAGGCATTTCTACTTGCATCTATATACATGCAATTTTGTCATGATGTAATTTCATGTAAATGAACAAAACAATACAAGCTATTTGAAACTACATTTTCAACCTAATGAAAATAATGATTGATTTGGGGCCACTGAAATTGAAAAAGGGACAGAGAATCTATGTAAGGAATCTAACTTAATTATTCTTTCCAGAAGGAACATCCTGAAAGTGTAAGGAGGCTAGTAAACTGCAGTTCAGACTCCCCAACCCCCGTGCTCACAGCGCGAGACCCTCAATGGTCCAAGGGAAAACCTCCAACTCAAAGGGCCCAGTAATACCGACACTTCCACTAACCAAGCTCCCCGCTCCTTACACTTGTGAAACCTGCAGAAACCCCACTAAACAATTAATCCCATCGATGGATTTGTCAAGTCCTTCCACTCACTGTTGCAACAGGTCTACATCAACTAACCAACAGCTTCCTTAAAAACTTATTGTCCATCAGGACTTACTATTCAATGGATATGGAGTTTCAGTTTGGGAAGATAAATATGTTTGGAGATGGACAGTGATGATGGTTGCAAAACAATGTGAATGTACCGAATGCCGCTGAATTATATGCTTAAAGGTGGTTAAAATAGTAAACTTTCAAGTTACGTATATTTTACCTCAATTTTAAAAGCTATTGTTCAAGAAATACTTTAAGGAAAGTCTGAAATCAGCTTCTTTTGCCTACTCCCAGACCCCTCAAGTACTTCAGACACACATACTCACTGTTAATCTCGGCAGTAGAGACACTGTCTGCTACTTTATTTCTGGTACTTTTTTTGTATGTCTGAATTATTTCACCACTTTAAAAAGCTAAAATTCACACATTTACTTGAAAATAACTTTTTCTGTAACACTTAATATTTATTAAGCAAACTGCAAAATCTATGAAGGACATGGTTTTCCCCCTCCCCTGGAATCTGGAATCTTAAAAAAAAATGAATCCCAGTTCAGTTTTTCACTCTCACAAGAGCTTATCAGTGACAGAGTATCCCCAGGGCCCAGCTTGGGGCTGGCTCAGCCACAGTAGGCACTTCACAAGTACCTGCTGAAAAACACCTAGAAAAATAATGAGCACAGATCACGGTACGTGCTACACCTGCCATGTAAGAATAAGCACCCAGGATGAGAATATAACCACTATCCTATCCTTCCCAAACACATGATGGTTTCTCCCGCATTTCAAACTGCTGTTCGCAAGTCACTACGAGAAGAGAACACAAAAAAGAGCATGGAAGAAAGGTCAGAAGACCAGACCCTCTGTACTGTTGGTATTTTGTGGTGAAACAGGCATTTCTACTTATTACTTTGGTAAATCAACAAATATAAAGTTTAAGATTTAAAAAGACAGAAACCCCACATTCCAATATAGTATTTGGTGACATCAATAGAATCTATAAAACACCATCTGATTTAGCTCTTTCTTGAGATGCTGGAGTTTTTAATTTTTTTTTAATTCTTTTCATTTTATTTATTTGAGAGAGAGGGAGAGAGCAGGTACAAGTGAGGAAAGGGGGGAGAGGGAGAGGGAGGGAGAGAGACAGAAAGAGAGAGAAAGAGAGAGAGAGAGAGAGAGAGAGAGAGAGAGAGAGAGAGAATCTTAAGCAGGCTCTGCATTCAGTGAGGAGCCCGATGCAGTGCTCAATCCCATGACCCTGGGATCAAGACCTGAGCCGAAATCAAGAGTCAGACACTCAACCGACTGAGCCACCCAGGCACCCTGAGGCTGGGTTTCTTAGAGGCAACTAGAAATACTGGTCGGTAGTTTACCAAGAACCAGACGTGTCTGATCTATCACTTCATCGTACCAAGGTATTATCTATCATCAATCCATCTTCTGGAAGTGAAAACATAATTTTCAAGTGATGTCAGCCTAATTAAATGTGCAAACTGAGCCAATATTGTATCTTCTGAGCAATATAACCAAAAGCCAGTTGTTCTCTTCAAAAGAACCTCTGCAAAAACTCATATTCTTGCCAATAAATTACGTATATTTGCTCTTCTTCCACTTTACAGCTTTTTGAGACGCTTACAGATCAAATGCAAATCTGCTGACGGGTGTACACATGAGAATAATCTATTATATTAATCTGACCTTGCCTAGACACAATATCCCAGGTACACGTTGAGAAAAACATCCCAATTACAATACACATAAGACTATATCCTCAGTACAAACGTCCCTTCATTTTCTACTTGCATAGTCTCAGCCAAGTCAAAAAAGGCTCCCTAAATTCACCACTGACAGATTTCATTAGCACATCTCCTAGTAAAGCACTGATAATTAATAGTCCAAGCTGCTAAAGCAACTGCAGTTTATAAGGAATACCTTAGTGGCTCAGATCATTTCATCCAAACTCTTTCTCATTTACCCTGTTTCTTTCTTTCATAGCAAAAAAGTGTTATGGGTAATTAACTTGTTTATTTGTCTGCTTATTGTCTAAAATGTCTAAAATGTCAGCTGCCTAGCTGTCTTCCTCATCACAGCAGTCTCCAGGCCTAGAATGACACCTGGTTCACCATGGGCACTCAATATTTGTTAAATGAATAAACATAAAAACTCAAAGTAATGTGTAATTCGTTCATTTTTAGAATTCAGACTATGGCCATTGGTACCTTGCAATAGACCTAGTTAGTAACATAAAAACAAACCAAAAAAATTAAGACAAGCTGGCGATCAGTAAAAAGCTATTGTTCAGGCTACAGTTGGCTTGGAGGAGGGGGCTGGTACCAGAGACGGCTAAAAGGTGAACGTAGCTATTCATCCCCCCAACAATATTCAAACATATCCGTGTTCAAACGCGGAAAAGCCAGATCACGTTGGCTTCTGCAATGAGCCACGTTATACTTTCCCAAACTATTTCCAACGTGGTCACCTTTACATTGTGCTAAAAACGGCTGCCAGAAAAATATGAACCTCATTGGGAATTCAATTAAAATCAGAGTCTGGCATCATATCCATGTGAAATTGTGTGTGTGAGGTTTTCGAGAATCTCAAACCTAATTCACCACATTAGCAGGGAGTATTTTCACAAAGAACTCCTTTCTCCCTATATTTATCATTTTCATTGTGAAGTAAGGAGCGACCCTCAAAACAGCTCAAAAGCCTACGTGTAAGCTCCCTGTTCTCTGAATATTCATTCCAATGAATTCCTTGGGGGATTGACCCTGCAAATTCTAGGGGAAGAGCTTTTTACTCACTTGCTGCCATGTCAGTTTCAGCCTTTCATACTGCTCCTTGCCATCTTCTGAGCAATCGGAACAAGTGAATCTAAAAAAATTATCACCCTTAAGGTAACTGAGCTGTTCCCTCAGCTGACCTAGGAGAAAAACAAAAAAGCACATCATAGGTTTATCTAGAGCAGCATTTATCAGTGTATCAACCAGATTTTCGACGCTTCCCATGTGTTCTTCCTCCTTTTCAGCTAACCCATGATAGCAGGACGGGAATAAGGAAAACAGAAGAAAAGCACAGAAGAAAAGCGTATGCCTGTCAAGTGTATGCTTCCTAGCTTTTAGGAGAAAGATGCTGGAAAATCACGTTTTCATTGCTCTCACTGGATTTTCCAACTGTTGACATTCCTGACTGCTATGGGTCTCCACACACTCTTTCAAGAATTATCTGAGTTCCCACTGCATGCCAGGCACTGGCCTAGGAACCGGAACACAGCGCCCAAGATAGTCTGCTCTCGGCATTTTATAAGTTCTGAGGGTGACATACAAGGAAATAGGTAATCATAATAGCACAACGGTTCTCCATCCTCACTGTACATCGGAATCACCCATGGAGTGGTTTTGTTTTTTTAAAAGATGCCTGGGCCTACTCACACAGAACGAATCAATCTCTAAAAGGGGGGGTCTGAGTCTCTCCATTTTCTGATGTTCCCCAGGTGATGCCAATGCTCTGGGAGACAGGACAACCACTGGAATGGAACGTGGTGTGTGCCACAGGGCAATGCGAGGGTACATAAAAGGGAGGCCCAACCCATACAAGGAAGATGGGAGAGCTAGAAAAAGTGGCATTGACAGGGGACCTGAAGGATGACTAGAATTGGCCAGGGGAAGAGGGGTGCCTATGTGAATGGCGGGAGCCCACGGAGGCTACAGAGACACATATTCCAGAGAGGAAATTAAAATGTGCAGAGACCTGGGTATAAGAATTTTTTTGTGGAGAATTAAAAGCTCACCCTAACTGCAAAGTTCTGGTTGTGTGGGGACAGGACACTGAGGAGAGACGCTGAGGAAGTTAGCAGGGACCCTATCGTGACGGACAGTTTAAAATGTATCCTTAGAGGACAAGGTGGAACGCCAGAGATTTCTCAGGCAGGGCCCTAAATCACTAAGCAGAAAGAGCTCAGAAGCAAACTCTAGCTAATGCATAGAAAGTTCTAGATTGTTTCCTATGAAACTGTTACTATTAATTTATTAACAGTAACTGTTAATCTGAATAGTTAAATCCATCTTAAAAACACTTCCACATACCAGAAACTGACCCGTTTCAGCTGAAATTTCTCTGACCTAGTTACAAAGTATTACACAAAGAATTCCTCTGGTACCGATGTCTTTCCAAGTCTCTGCCGAATGGGAAAACCCCATTTTGGTAAGACTCGTGATGGCTGCCAAAGCATGCTCCTTGAGAGCCAGGACACTGGCAGATGAAAAGATTAGCTGAAAGAGTGGGGTATCGGGGCAGCATGTGTATATATATGTCGCCAGCAGATCTAGGAGGCTAGCAAGCAGAAAACAAGAATGGTCCCAGAAAAAAAGCATAAAATATTTTTAATCTGCTAATTCTGACTTACTTCAGCATACAACAGCAGTTTTCCACGGAAGTTAAACATTAATAGAGTAACTTGAACTTTCATTCTATACTGGGCCTAGTATTGGGCCCTAAATCCACAACGTGATCTTGTTAAACAATGTGGCTAATTCTTTAAATAACACAGGATTTCCAACTTTCTTTTATTGGGTTGCCGTCCAAAATGTTAACTTAACAATGTGAGAGGTTGACAGTAATTTTTATTAGCACAAATGTGTCTACGTTTTATATAAATCTATCATTAACCAACTAAACTAATCATAAATATAATAATTATCTTTTTATTTAGGTCCATTGTACATTCATGTTTCGTTCACAGGTGAGAAAAACAAACCTTCACATTGGAACTGACAAATCAAAGGAATTGAGAAGCTCCTTACTGGCCGGTATCCATTTTTGGCACTTGTCACAGAAGTAGGACAGCTGCTCCTCCATCCAGGACACATCTCCTTCGTCACTGTTGAGGGAATCCCCACTCTGATCATGAGATAAGTCCACTGATGCCTGGTCCTCCGATTCAACGATCAGGAGAGTCTCCCCCTCCACCTCTCCCTCCTCCAGCCCTTCTGAGGTAGATGTTCTCGTGGCTTCATCATCATGCCGGCTTATCAAACTACTCAGGTGGATGTTACTATCCATCCCTTCCTCTCCCAGGCTCTCAAGTGCTTTTCACGAACAATCCTAAGCTCTGGACACCAGGCTTCAAGGGGCTTCTACCAGGATCACACAGACAGACAGAAACTCTTCACGAGAGTGTCTGCCCGCTTCTTTACTCAGATAGAAGAGACTTTTAAGCAATCATTTAGAATATGTGATCCACTGTCCTTGTCTTTGGTCAAGTTTGAAAGGACAGTGACCAAAAAAAGGGTGAACACCTCACAAAGCTATTCTCCATCCACACTCACACACCCACACTCAACACTGTCCCATCAATATTTGGCATCCATTTCAAGTCATGTTTTTTGAGATCCTTTTGCCAATAACATCTTCTCTCTTTCTGCTTCAAGTTGCTCAGTCAAAATAATCTGTTCTCCCAAGAGACGAATGTTTTCTTTTTTCCGATTCTGCCTCTCAATGTCTCTGATCACTCCATCGTGAAGCCTCTAAAAACGCAAGAAACAGATTTCAGTAACACCCAAACAGGTGGTTCCCTTCCTTGTGCCATTCAATCTGAGTAACAGTACTACCAAAATACACTGAAAACTTTGAGACTCCAAATACCTAATTACTATTTCAACTTTCTGCATAAATGTAAAATGTAACAAGCTATCAGATTAATTTGGTTGTGTGCTCTACCAGTGTTATTACTTAACATGACTTAACCATATTTTAAGAAATTCCTGAACATTCAGTATAGAAGCTTCATGGGAAATTAAAAAAAGAAAAGAAAAAAAAAAAAACTGTTCCTGAGGTGAATTTTAAAAGTTTAATTGATATACAATGCTTTAAAAGATCTGGTGAGGGACGCCTGGGTGGCGCAATCGGTTAAGAGTCTGACTTCAGCCAGGTCACGATCTCGCGGTCCGTGAGTTCGAGCCCCGCATCAGGCTCTGGGCTGATGGCTCGGAGCCTGGAGCCTGTTTCCGATGCTGTGTCTCCCTCTCTCTCTCTCTCTGCCCCTCCCCCGTTCATGCTCTGTCTCTCTCTGTCCCAAAAATAAATAAAAAACGTTGAAAAAAAAATTAAAAAAAAAAAAAAGATCTGGTGAGAATTACTACAGTAACTTTACAAACTACTTTCCTATTAGCAATGATTCTAGCTGAATAATAAATATCAAAGAAAAAAAAAGATTCCTGAAATTTAAACAAACTATCAGGATGCAAGAAAATAAAGATCTTAGCTTCTTCTAGTGCATAAGAAGAAGTAAAAATTGTACAGAATTACTAATCAATTACATGACTGAGAGAGACGGGAAAAATACAATGCTACTACCAGAGGAAAAAAGAAAGGTGGTAGTTATTTTGAGAAGCACTAAAGACAGGTCGAAAATTCCAGAACATGGACTTGGCACCTAAGATGAGCCTTTTTAAAGCCTAAGTCCAGTCATTACTAATAACTGCCATTTTCTAGTTTTTAGGTCCCCAAATACTAATTTTTTTTTAATGGCAACCTTGTGAGGTAGAATTAATGGGGGTGGGGTCCAGGGCCTGGGGTTTTTTTGTTTGTTGGTAATCATCAGGTCTATTTTATTTTACTACTATCATCATTATTATTTTTAAGCGGGCACTATGCCCAGCACAGAGCCCAACAATGCACTTAAACTCACAACCCTGAGATCAAGACCTGAGCTGAGATCAAGAGTCAGATGCTCAACCGACTGAGCTACTGAGGTGTCCCTATTATGCCTATTTAAAGAAACTCGCCAAGTACCTACTTGCCAGATCTCCTCCAGGCCTAGAGTTTCACTCACTATTATGGGGGCAACTGGGAAGTTTAAGAGTCCTAGAACAGATAACACAATTGAAAACCATCTTTTTTGGACCTTGCTCCTTAGCCAGATCTCCAGAGACATTTGGCTCCTCCCTCCCCAGTCCTTTGGGTCCTGTACTTCCTGTACCATGACACACCCATGCACACACCCCACCCCACCCCCAAAGCCCACACCATCCACTGGAATCATTCTTATCATACCTGCCTCTGGGATCTTCCATACCTGATCTTCCTTCCTCAGACTTCAGCATATGGCTTAGGAACTTGCTTTCCTGCCATCATTGTAGTGCTACCTTCCTTCAAGTTGCAGTGTATGCCAACTGCCTGTGACTTGCACTTGGCTACCTTACTAATCACCTCTCTTACTAACCACCAAGACCTCTTCACCATTACTCATGTAGTACAACTCGTTTTGCTGGGTTCCTGTGAGGATTAATGTCAGTGCCTGGCATGTGGTAAACAGTCAAGAAATGCTAGAAAACAACAGTCATTATTTTATTTCTTGCTTCCTTGAACCTTCCAACATACCCAATGTGTCAGTCATTTGTCTTCTTCCTAGTGTAAAAAAAAAAAGTCCACTGAATGACTGGATGCAAAATAAACACAGGTTATTCTGGTCAATCTTTTCTTCATCTAATTTCCAAATACCTAAATCTTTGTTTTTCTACCCTCTAGTACAGATACTCAACCCCAGCTGCATGTTAGAATCCCCTGGGTGGCTTTTAACACATACGTGATCAAGATTCCCCATATCCAAGAGATTCTGATTTAAGAGGTCTGGAGTAGGTGACATTGTAAAAACGAGAGATGCTGAGTTAGTTCAGAACCAAGCTCTCATCCATCCCTACCCCATAGTCTGAAAATCTCTGCCTCCACTGACCTCAGAACTACATCTGACCATCCTCTACTCCACCTCAAATTTCTTTTGATCACCCTCTTTTCCTTTCACTTCTTAGAAGAGAAACTTGCCTGCCTCTATTCCAAAAGCTCCGCCCTCAGAACCCATACTTTGTTCCCCAATCTCTAACCTCTTCCATGTCCTCATTACTCATCCCAGTAGCCCCTCCTCCAAATTCTTATACCATCACACCTTCCGGATTTCCAGCCTGTGAACAAGGACAAGACCTCTTCTGCTTCATCTCTGTGTACCAAGCACACTGCACAGCCCAGTACGACAAAAGGCCATTTACTATTGATTCATCCAGTTCATTACTTCCACCCTTGGCAAAACTAAGCCCAACCCTAACGCACGCACTGACCTAGTTGCCTGTTCTCAACTTTCAGCACCGGTGTGAAGCAGTTACAAACTCGGGAACGCCCGTCCTTCCTATCTTTTGTTTCCCAAAGCGCCTAGTGCGGTGCCTGGCACACACAGACCAATCACTAAACATCTGCCAACTAGAGTAAAAACAATATGAACTGACACACACGGAACGGGCGGTCGGTCAACCGATCAGTAAGTTACAGATATTTCTAGAAATACAGGTACAGAAAAAAGAAAAATTGGAGGCTGGTATCTCTAATTCCCAGAATCTTGTTTCCACAGCATACTGTTTCTTAAAAGAAAGAAACAAACAAACAAACAAAAAGCATCCACTAAATTACCTTGGCTAAAGGCAGAGAAAGTGGATTCGGGGCAGCCTCCTTAATCCTAGGATAAAATCTCATTAACACTGGAAATGAGATACATTAGGGTTGAGCCTCAACCTTGGGCCTGGGGTTGGGGAGAGGCCGACAACTTGCTGGGTGCACCCCCACGAAAACCCTTTCCCGCCTCTACTTTGCAGCGGCCCAAGCGACACGCTGAAAAGTCCGTGTCACTGTAGGCTGGAGGTGACCTGGGAACCGGGCCGCCCACCACCCTGCAGGCCTGCCTTAGCTGGAGCCAGGAGGCTGCGGCGCTGAGGGCAGGGGCTCCCCCGCGCCGACAGGACGGGGTCGCCGGGGCCTCCCGGTGCACGCGGCCGCGGGGGCTGCCGCGCCCGGGCCGGGCGGACGGCGTGGGAGCCGCAGTCGCGTGACCGGGATGATCGAGGAATGGGTGGGACGCAGGATCGCGCCGCCGCGGAGCCGACGAAAGAGGGAGAGACGAGGAGCAACGGAGAACCACGCGGAGAGAGGCCACTGGGCCTTAGGTCGCCCTCGCGGGTCCCGGAAGAGGAGGTCACGTGACACCGACCTGCCGGTCCCGCCGCTGCTTCAGATGCACGCCGGCCACGGTGGCCGCCGTCAGCACCACCGACAGGCCCAGCACCACCTTCGAGCTCCTCGACATCCCCGCGCCGGCCGCCGCGGCCTCCGCCTACCCGCCCCGGGCCCCAGGGCCGCAACCGAACGCGACTCGGAGGCTGCGGGTCAGGCTCGACCGCTCGAGCGCAGAGCCCCTGCAGCCGCTGCACCGCCCGCCGCGCCAGGCGCTAGCAATCGAGAGCCGAGCGCGGAGCGGCGTCCCTGCACTGCTGAAGTGTGGCTGCGGTTGCCTCTTCTTCCCGACCCCGCACACAAACATAATCTGTCCCCTCTGAGCGTTCTGCTGACCCGGGTCCTTTGCTCAATACCAGCCTTACTAATCGCAGCCTCTTTGGCCCTTTGCGCGGTAGATGCCACCAGAAGATGGAGTTTTTGCTTGTAGATCCATAATTAAATGTTGTAGACACGGTCACCTGTTTTCATCTAAATACTGTGGGCTGGCTGGTCAGGCTCTGATTTTTCTTAAAACCGAAAAGCCTTCTGGCTAAAGGGCATGCTAACTGGGTAGCGATGCCTCTTCGTTGCCTCTTGGTAAGAAAAGCGCTGGTCAACTTGCTTCCCGTGTAATTACTAAGAGATCGCCTTTATACCTTTGGAACCTCAATTCCTGCACCAATAAGACAGGATTCCCGATTCCCACATTACTAGGGAAATGAATGAATGAATGAATGAATGTAAGACATTATGCAAGGCATCATTTTCACGTTTCCTTGTGGTAGAAAGAAATTTGGCTTTCCGGAAAGTGTAAAATATCTAATAGAATAGGCAATGGAAAGGTATTCCCATTAAGTCATGCTTTCCCACTGGAATTCACAGAGAGCAAGCTTCTTCCTGTGGAAACAACTATGGCCAGTACTGATTAGGACCAGGTCTTGGTTAGCACCACCCAAGGGCTTCTCCAATATTCATTTCTGTAGTGCTTTGCTATTCCAGTTTGTTACTTAGTGTAAATGGCATGAGATGATTATTGCTTGTAAGAAATGTAATAAAAAAAATTGAATACTTTTTTCAAACCACATTTTGTCCATGGCATTTTTCTCAGCCAGAGGAGGATATATCACTGAATTGGGAAACTGAGTTCCTCCCCTAATAGACTGTGGAGTTAGAAGCACTTCAATTCAAGGTGTATTTGTATTCTTTTGTAATAGAAAAGAAAAAACAGTATTAGACTGCTTTTTTACTTCATGACCTGAGCTGAAGTCGCACGCTTAATCGACTGAGCCACCCAGGTGATTCGGAAAAGAACAAACAATATTAGAATGCTTTTTTACTTGTGGTGGACTCCAGATATTTTTCTCTGTAAGTCAGTGAGCCTTCAGCAAAGCTACATGTCCTTAGAATTTGTCAGAGTTAGATGGCCTTTCACTATTGTAACCAATTTTCAACTTGTCTTCTTGAAATATACTTTTGTTCTCCTTTCAAAACATCCTTTATGTGTTAACGGTGTCAAATTTAAAAGTGGATTATCTGTTTAAATATTTATGACCCCCAGCAGGGTGTTTTGTGTGATTATTGTCACATAAATGACTGGGATAGGAGGGAATGAGTATAGACTCCTCTAGCCAATAATCACGATACAGAAGACAAGGGATGCCTATGTGGCTCAGTCTGTTGAGCGAGCATTCAACTCTTGATTTCGGCTCAGGTCATGATCTCACGTGAGATGGAGCCCTGCATCGGGCTCTGCGCTGACAGGGTGGAACCTGCTTGGGATTCTCTCTCTCCCTCTTTCTCCCCTCCCCCACTTTCTCAAAAATAAATAAATAAACATTACTTAAAAAAAGACAGGGAGACAGTTGACAAGTAGCAATTGCTATGGTTCGCATGTTTGTGTCCCCCCTAACACTCTTATGTTGAAATCCTAACCCCCTGGTGGGGTGGTATAGGAGATGGGGCCTTTGGGAGGTAGTTAGGTTTAGATAGGCTCATTAGGGTCAAGCCCCCAGGCTGGATTAGTGTCCTCTTAAGAACAAGAGACTACAGCTCGCTCTCCACCATGTCAGGACACAGCAAGAAGACAGCTATCTGCAAACCAGGAAGAGGGCCCTCACTAGAACCCAACCAGGCTGGTACCCTAATCTCAGACTTCCCAGCCTCCACAACTGACAGACACATATCCGCCATTTAAGCCATGCAGTCTATGATATTTTTGTTCTAGCAGCCCAAGGTAAGACAGCAAGGAACTGTTCCCCAAAGTGAAGTATGAGTGTGCATTTACTGCTGCAGAGTCAGTATCACCTAATACAGAAGATTGAAGACCCGCTTCTCTGGGTCAGAAAGTTCCAGCAACTTTCCTCCAGGAACTACGTGCCGATTGGTCTTGAATTCCTCACTCCCTTTTTCTCAATGGTAAATCATTACTTATGCTAGCTTAATGGAAGAGTCCTGCTTAACCACTGGAGACTCTGAGTAAGAGGGGCTCCTTTAATAATCACAGAGGTAAGTCGAGGCAGAGCTCTTACTACAATGTGGAAGGCTTAAAATTAATATTGGCAAACACTTAGCACATTAATGTGCTTCTCTTTTCTCCACATCCTTGCCAACACTTGTTACTTCTTGTCTTTTTGATGACAGACATTCTAACAGGTGTGAGGTGGTACCTCTTTGTGGTTGTAATTTGTGTTTTCACAAATTTACTTCACTGATGATCAGTGGCGTCGAGCACCTTTTCGTATACCCGTTGACCATTTCAGTTACCGACAAATGAGTTCCGGGGGTGTAAAGTACAGTGTGGTGACGCTAGTTAATAATACTGTGTTGTACACTTGAAATTCACTAAGGGAGTAGATCTTCACCACACACCAAAAAGGTAACTATGTGAAGTGATGGATGTGTTAATTAGCTAGATTGTAGTAATGATCTCACAGTGTATAGGTATATCAAATCATCACATTGTACACCTTAAATAGAAACTATTATTATTGTTATTGTTATTATGAGAGAGAAAGAACACGTGCACGCTTGAGGGAGACAGAGGCAGAGGGAGAGAGTCTTAAGCAGGTTCCACACCCAGCAAGGAGCCTTGGGGCTTGACCTCACAACTGTGAGGTCATGAACTGAGCCCAAATCAAGAGTCCGACGCTTAACCAACTGAGCCACCCAGGCACCCTTAGAAACAATTTTTATTAGTAAATTATGCCTCCATAAAGTTAGGAAAAAAAGAAATTATAGGAAAAAATTTCAAAGCACCAAGAAGAAAAAATAAATTATACGCACACATATACACATGCTCAAGGAAAAGAAAAGAAGTAGTGATACATACTACAACGTGGACGAAACCTGAAACCTTACAAACATTATGCTAAGTAAAGAAGCTAGTCACAAAAGACCAGGTATTGTATGATTCCATTTATACAAAGTGTCCAGAATAGGCCAATCCATAGAGGCAGAAAGTAGATTACTGTTTGCCAAGGGCTCGGGGGTTTGGGAGATGGGGAGTGACTGCTAATGGGTTTCTTTTGGGGGATAATGAAAATGTTCTAGAATTAGATCATGGTGACGGGTGTACAATTCTGACTCTACTAAAACCCACTGAAGTGGGCTCTTTAAAAGGGTAAGTTTTATGGTATATTAATTATTTCAATAAAGCTGTAAAAGAAAGTGGGGGGGAAAAGCTATTTATATCTATCAACCCATTTCATCTTCACAATGACCCAACAAAATAGGTGCTGTCCGTGTCCCCATTTTACAGGTGAGGAAAGTGAGGCACGGTGTTAGATAACTTACCCACAGCCAGAAAGTTACAGAGCAACCTAATTGGTTTTTAGTTTTCTATTCAAAGACATAAAAGATTAAATTTGCCTGGTTTAAAGTTTAAAACAGAACGGATATCTTATAGACACAAGGAGAATGTGTGTATCTAGAATCTTCTCATCCCGTATTTAGCTACTTAAAAAATTGGACGAAGGGTGCCTGGGTGGCTCAGTCGGTTAAGTGTCCGACTCTTGATTTCGGCTCAGGTTGTGATCTCACATGAGATGGAGCCCCACGTGGGGCTCTGCGCTGGTAGCTCGGAACCTGCTTGGCTTTTGGCCTTTGGATTTTCTCTCTCCTCTCTCTCTGCCCCTCCCCTTTCATGCACACACACACTCTCTCCTTCAAAATAAACAAATAGACACTTTTTAAAAATGGGAGGAGAGAGGCACCTGGGTGGCTCAGTCGGTTAAGCGGCCAACTTTGGCTCAGATCATGATCTGAGATCTCGAACTCTGGACTGTGAGTTCGAGCCCTGTGTCGGGCTCTGTGCTCACTACTCAGCCTGGAGCCTGCTTCGGATTCTGTGTCTCCCTCTCTCTCTGCACCTCCCTGTTTGCACTCTCTCTCTCTCTCTCTCTATCTCTATCTCTCTCTCTCTCTCAAAAATAAATAAACTTTTGAAAAATAAAAATAAGTAAAAATTGGAGGAGAGTATGCAAGAGAGGGAAAAGAGGAAGGAGTGAGGAAGACAGGACTCGGCACCTGATGGGAAAGGGAAGAGAGAGAGAAACAGAAGAGAGCAGAGAAGCCCACAGGAAGCCTCAGTAGGTTCTGAGGGAATAACACTCACCTTTGGAATTCTGTTTTTGGGTCTTCCACGCCTCCCTTTGATAGGGAAGGCTCACAGCTCTCCAGCAGGATATTGTTCGCAGAAGATGGCCTCTGTGAACGACGCTCTGCAGCAGCAAAAAGGTGCAAAGCAGGGATTCTGGCTTTACTCAGAGGACGATCCCTTACATTTTGGGGCCTCAGTTTCCTCCTCTGTACTAAGGGGACAGTGATATGTCTGCTACCTCCTTGGCTTTCTGTTTGAGATGATGAAGTAGTATCATGACTACACCAAAGTCAGGCATCTGGTTATAATGCGTGTTGGCGCATCCCAGCCAGTGAGCCTTAAGATGGGAACCCCTCGGCCCTGGAGGGAGGAGAGGGCTCCTGTCACCGCTGCTGTGGGGAGTGACCCTGAATCCTGGCTTCACCTATTTAGGAAATGTCTCTTCTTTTGCAACTGAGTGGGCCTTTTGGTGACATCTTAGCAGGCGGCTGCAGTGAGGTCTCTCACCCAGCTTGCCCAAACCCTGGATTATTTTCATTGTGTCCAAATACTCCGTGTGACCGACCTTTCTCGGATTCAAAATCCAGTCACATTGTCAGAAAAAAAAAAAGTCACCACTGCCATTGTTAATGGAAGAAGAGAGCTATGAGAGCCTTGAAACATGATTTCGGCTGCTACGTATATATAAATCAGTGTTAAAAAATTGTGGCTTTATCAGACACCACGGCACGTTGACAAAGACACGGAGCAGCTGGAGCACTGTGCCCCTTGAGTTGGAACCACTTCAGCTGGAGCTGCTGGAGCTGAACAGGTGTGAGCTCCGTGACCCACCAACTTCACCCCCAGACACTTCCCAGCAGAACTGCATACGTGTGCACCAACACACAGGTGCAAGTATGTCTGTATACATCACACTTCCAGAAGTCGGCATGGTGGTTCCCCTATCGGGAGGGTAGAGGGACTATTTGATGTGAGAAGCCCTGAATGAGGCTTCCGGGATGCTGGTATCATTCTGTTTCTTGACCTGGTTGCTGGTACTGGGTGTTCATGAAAATGAACAAGGGACACACGGATTTTACTGTAGCAAGACCTACTTTTCTTTTTCTTTTTTAATGATTTTTGTGAAGTTTTTTTTTTTTAATTGTATTTTTGAGAGAGAGTGAGCACGTGAGCAGGGGAGAGGCAGAGAGAGAGGGAGAGACAGAGGATCCCAAGCAGACTCCACAGCGTCAGCTCGAGGCAGGACTCAAACTCCTAAACCGTGAGATTATGACCTAAGCTGAAATCAAGAGTCGGACGCTTAACCTGCTGAGCCACCCAGGTGCCCCAAGACCTACCTCTATGCAAAATCTTACATAAAATTATGAACTGATAAAAACGGCTTGTACTTTTTATCATCGTCGCTTCTTGCGCCAAGAAAATTTGTTCCCCATGCATGATAACTATCAAGAATGGAAGAGATTATCATTTAAAATGTCTTGATCGGGATTTATGTACATTTTGTTTTTTATTTAAAAAATTTTTTTTAAAGTTGTTTTTTTTTTTCATAATCTCTACACCCAGTGTGGGACTCGAACTCAAGACCCTGAGATCAAGAGTCATATGCTCTTCTGACTGAGCCAGCCATGCGCTCTGATGTGCAGACATTTTAAACATAAAACCTGGTATAAAAAAGACACAGAGAAATGAGCTCTAGATTGTCATTAAAAAAAAATCGCAGAGTTGTCAAATTTTACACGGATTCAATATTTAAATCTGCCCCAATAACTTGGTTTGTATTTTTCTTCTCATAATTATAGAGTACCATAGATATTTTGTTTTTGTTTTTATTTTTATAAGAATACAGAGAAAAACAATGTAAATAATTATTATCCGTGAAGTTCCATTTAAGAGTCTCATGCTGTACAGCCAGAGCTAGCCAGGCACCCTTCCATGAAGCTCTGTTTAGAATTATCCAAGCTCCCTCAAGTTGATCCCAGCAAGCTATATAAATTTCCCTTTTTTTAATTTTTATCAGGATGAGACAAAAGTTTGGAACAGTGGCTAGTTTAATGCAATTTGCTTTGTAGGCCAGAACTTCTGAACCTCATGTCTCTGCCTTTCTTCTAGTGTTCTGGTACCCTGAGATCATATGAGCTCCCGGCCCTCTCGGCTTTGGACTGACCCAGGTATGCCCAGGGTGACCACTGCTCTCCACTGTTCTCACCACAGAGGGACAATAGTGCTCCATTCACAACTCCTGTCCCTTCAATATCCGTTCTGATGGGAGCTGGGGAAGGGGCCGGTGGTGACATTAAAACAGGAAGCCTCAGGAGCAAATCTGTTCAAACTCAGGTGTACTGGAGGCCTCTGAGCTTCAGAATACCCCACCCTCGCTGAGTCGTTTTCAAACCTTGAAGTCCCTTTGAAATTGATTGCTTGAGTGATTATTCTTCCTATGTAAAATCACTGGGACACACAACCACTGCCACCAGACTGAGCTAAATTTCTAAACCAAAAATATGAATCTGACCTTCTTAAAAAGTTCTCTCTGGGGGTTCTGGGTGGCTCAGTCAGTTAAGCGTCCGACTTTGGCTGAGGTCCAGAATTCACAGCTCGTGAGTTCAAGCCCCGTGTGAGGCCCTGAGCTAACAGCTCAGAGCCTGGAGCCTGCTTCAGATTCTGTGTCTCCCTCTCTCTCTCTCTCTGCCCCTCCCCCACTCACTCTGCCTCTCTCTTTCTCAAAAACAAATAAAAACATTAAAAAAAAGATTTAACAAAACCATAAAACACTTCTCCCTGGTTCCACATTCCTAGGGCATGAAGCCCCATACTTCCCTCTGCCCTCCTTTCCAGCCTTATTTATTTATTTATTTATTTATTCAAATGTTTATTTCTTTTTGAGAGAGAGAGAGACAGAGTGGGAGAGAGAGAGAGAGAGAGAGAATCCAAAGCAAGCTCCAGATTCTGAGCTGTCAGCATAGAGCCCAACGTGGGGCTTGAACCCACGAGCCATGAGATCATGACCTGAATCGAAGTCAGATGCTTAACTGAGCAGGTGCCCCTCTCTCCAGCGTCTTTTAAAGAAAGACAAGGCATCAAAAATAAGGACAGTTGGAAATCGGGGACTTGAAGAAGAACCAAGAAATGGAAACTAAGTTGGGGGTACAGCCCTCTCCCTGTGTTTGAACAATGTGTTCACATGATACTTGTTCCACCTTAACTCATATAAGGGCAGGATTTGGGGTGGGGGGGGAAAGGCTTCACCAGTGTGTAATTTGGCTTGTGTTTTGTGGACTTGAATCAGGGCCAAGTCTTTGCAGCTATTATGGGAAAGCTGGGTTTCCAAGTCACTTCTGTTGTAGGGAATATTAATCATCAGTACTCTACTGGGAGATATTAATAGGAAGGCATGGGTTTAAAGTAGGATAGATGGTGGGCATGAATGTAACAGGTGAGGGCAGACACTTAAGGCAATGAATGAGAAGGTTCTCTGGGGCAAGGCTGTGATGAAAAGAGGAGGCAGCAAGGGGACTGGTTTGTTTAGGAAAAAGGTGGAGGGTGTCAGCTGAATTGGCACCATTGTCCAACCTTTGTGTAAATGTTCCAATTTCAGCACCAGATGATTGCGGAAACATCACATCACAGGGCACCCCATAAAGCGCCCTACGGCTATTTGAAAAGCAAACATGGAGCCCTGCCTCACATATGGCCCAGTAGTGGGCTCTAACAGGGAGTGAATATAATAGGGCCCCATCTTCTTCAGGTTTAAGTTTTAAAGTCAACCCTCAGCATGTAGAGCAAAAATCACAGTCAAAACTGCCCTTGAAAGTCCCTTAAGAAGGTGACATGCTGGAGACAATAGACTTCACGTCAGTAAGTCCAACACAGGTTTTTCTCTGGCAGTGGAATTGATCACTGCACTCAGCGGAGGATCTATTTACTTTATTTGGAATACTACATAGGAGATTTTTCTCTTCTCCCCCATTTAGCAATGCATTCAATCATTTATTTGTATCAGTATGGACCCACACATACTTACCTTATACTTTGGGTTATTTTTTTTTTAAGTTTATTTATTTTGAGAGAGAGCATGCGCTCTCATGCACATGAGCAGGGGAGGGAGGGAGGGAGAGAGAGAGAGAGAGAGAGAGAGAGAGAGAATCCCAAGCAGGCTCCATGCTGTCAGTGCAGAGCCTGACTCGGGGCTCGATCTCACAAACTGTGAGATTATGACCTGAGCCGAAATCAAGAGCCAGATGCTAAGGTGCTTGGGTGGCCTAGTTGGCTGAACATCTGACTTCAGCTCGGGTCATGATCTCACGGTTTGTGGGTTCGATCCCCACATAGGGCTCTCTGCTGTCAATGTGGATCCTCAGTCTCCCTAGCTCTCTGTCCCTCCCCCGCTCACATGCTTGCTTGCTCGCTTGCTGTCTGTCTGTTTCTCTCCCTCTCTCTCTCTCAAAAATAAGTAAACATTTAAAAAATCTTAAAAAAAAAAAGAGCTGGATGCTTAACTGAGCCATTCAGGCGTCCCTATACTTTGGGTTATAATGCAATATTGTGGCTCAAATTATTCCAGTTTTGGCCACTGGGAGCTCCTTCAGTTGGCTGCTGTATCCTGAACACATCCCCACCAATGTGGACTTTTCTTTTTTTCATACTTAATTTCTTTCTGGCACTACAAGATACTCCAGCATCATTTATTGAAAAGTCTCTCCTTTCCTCCAATTTCCCCTGGCATCATTTGTTGTGAATTTGACACCCTTGTTGAAAATTATTGACCATATATGTGAGGGGTTACTTTTGGGCTCTCTGTTCAATCCCATTATTCTCTGTGTCTGTCCTTATGCCAGACAGAACAACACTGTTTTGATTACTGTAGGTTTATAGTAAGTTTTGAAATCAAAGCTGAGTCCTCCAACTCCAACTTGTGATATTTTTCAAGATTGTTTTGGCAATTTGGGGTCCCTTGAGATTGCATGTGAATGTTAGGATTGGTGTTTCTATTTCTGTAAGGAATACCATTTAGATTTTGATAGGGATTAATATTGTCACCTTAATGTTTTGAGTTTCTAGTGTACAGGTCTTTCTCTTCCTTTGTTAAATTCATTTCTAAGTCTTTTATTTTTGATGCTGTTTTAAGTAGAATTCTTTTCTTTTCTTTTCTTTTTTTTAGTGTTTAATTTTGAGAGACAGTGAGAGAGAGAGTGTGAGCAGGGGAGGGGCAGAGAGAGAGGGAGACCGAGGATCCAATGCAAGCTCCATGCTTTTAGCACAGAGCCCAACGTGGGGCTCGAACTCACAAACCATGAGATCATGACCTGAGCCGAAGTCAGACACTTAACCGACTGAGCCACCCAGGTGCCCTGGAATTGTTTTCTTCATTCCTTTCTTGGATTGTTCATTGTTCATGTATAGGAATGTAGCTGACTTTTGAACGTTGATCTTGTATCCTGCAACTTTGCTGAATTTATTAGCTCTTTTACTGTGTATAGACTCTTCAGGGGTGTCTGCATAGAAAAGCATGTTATCTATAATTAAAGATAATTTCACTTCTTCCTTTCCAATTTAGGTGCCTTTTTTTTTTTCCATGCCTAGTTGCCCTGGCTAGGACTTCAGTACTATGTTGAGTATAAATGGCCAAAGTGGGCATCCTTGTCTTGTCCTGAATCTTAGGGGAAAAGCCTTCAGCCTTTCACCATTGAAGATAATGTAAGCTATTGGTTTTTCTTTTCTTTTTCTTTCTTTCTTTCTTTCTTTCTTTCTTTCTTTCTTTCTCCATATTTTCTTTCTGTCTTTCTTTCTTTCACTATTGGTTTTGCATATATGGCCTTTATTATGTTGAGAAAGCTTCCTTCCATTCCTAGTTTATTAAGTATGTGTGTGTTTTTTTTATTAAGATGGTGTCGATTTTTGTCAAATGCTTTTTCCATGTCAACTGAGATAATCATGTGGCTTTCTCCTTCACTCTATAAATGTGATGTGTTACACTGATTGGTTTTCATATGTTGAACCAGGCTGTATTCCAGGAATAAATCTCACTTGGTCAAGGTGTATAATCCTTTTTAATATACTGCTGAATTGCTAGTATGATTTTTTTTTAACAAATCCAACTTTTTCTTGCATGGCTAAATATCATTTGTACTCAGTTTGCTAGTATTTTATTGGGAATTTTTTACATCAATATTCATCAGGGAGATTTATCTGTAAATTTCTTCCCTTATAGTGAATGTTTTTGGTATCAGGGTAATACTGACCTCATAGAATGACTTAGGAAGTGTTCCCTCTTCAATTTTTAAAAGAGTTGGAGAAGGACTGGTGTTCATACTTCTTTAAATAAATATCTGGTAGAATTCACCAGTGAAGTCATCTGACTTTGTTGGAAGGTTTTTGATTACTAACTTAATCTCCATAATACAGTTCTATTCAGATTTTCTATTTCTTCATGATTTAGTTTTGTTAGATAGTTTCTAGGAATTTGTCCATTTCATCTAGGCTATCCTGCCTATTGGCATATAAACATTCATAGTATTCTCTTACAATCATTTTTATTTCTGCAAAATTTGTAATAATGTCTGCACTTGCATTTCTGATGTTAATGATTTGAATCTTCTATATCTTTTTTTCTCAGTCAATCAAACCAAAAGTTTATCTAGGGTCACCTGGCTGGCTCAGTCCATGGAGCACGTGACTCTTGATCTTGGGGTTATAAGTTTGAGCCCCACAATAGGTGTAGAGATTATCTGAAATAGAATCTGTAGAAAAAAAGGTATGTCTGTTTCATTGGCCTTTCTGAGGGTGCCTGGGTGGCTCAGTTGTTTAAGCGTCCCACTTCGGCTCAGGTCACTATCTCACAGCTGGTGAGCGTGAGCCCCGTGTTGGGCTCAGTGCTTGACAGCTCATAGCTTGAAGCCTGCTTCAGACTGTGTCTCTCTCCCTCTCTGCCCTGCCCCCACTCATGCTCTGTCTGTCTGTCTGTCTCTCTCTCAAAATAAATAAACATAAAAAAAAAAAAACAAAGAAATATTTCATGGGCCTTTTTGAAGAACTAACTTTTGGTTTTGTTGATTTTTTTCTATTGTTTTTCTAGTCTCTATTTCATTTATCTCAGCTTTAATCTCTATTATTTCCTTCTTTCTGCTAGATTTGAGTTTAGTTTGCTCTCCTCAGTGTAAGTTTAGGTTACTGATCTGAGATATGTCTTCTTTTTCAACACATGCATTTACTGCTATAAATTTCCCTCTTAGCACTGCTTTCCCTGAATCCCATACATTTTGATAATGTTGTGTCTTTGTTTTCATTTGTCTCAAGGTATTTTCTAAGTTCCCTTATGATTTCTCCTTTGACCCATTATTTGTTTAAAAGCATGCTGATTAATTTACATGTATTTGTGACTTTTCCAGTTTTCCTTCTGTTATTGAGTCCTTGCTTCATTCCATGGTGATCAGAAAAGATACTTTGTATGATTTTAATCTTTTAAAATTCATTACTATTTGTTTTGTAGCCTAACATATGGTCTTCCTAGAAAGTGTTTAGGATGTCAGTTGAGAAAAATGTATAGGCTGTTGTTGGGAGGAGTGTTCAGTATATATCTGCTTGGTTTATGGTGTTGTTAAAGTCCTCTATTTCCTTATTGATTGTCTATCATTGTTGAAAGTAGTATGTGGAATTCTTCTACTATTATTGTAGAAATTTCTATTTCTCCTTGCAATTCTGCCAATGTTTCCTTCTTGTATTTTGAAGTTCTAATGTTGGGTGCACATGTTTATAACTGGTATATCTTCATGGTGAATTGACCTTTTTATCAATATATTATGTCCTTCTTTGTCTCTTGTAACAGTTTTTTACTTAAAATCCACCTTGTCTGATATTAATATAGCCACCTCTGCTCTCTTTTGGTTACTATTTGCGTGGAATATCTTTTTCCATTGTTTTACTTTCAATTTATTCTGCGTCTTTAGATCTAAAGTGAGCCTCTTGTAGACAGCATGTAGTTTGATCATATTTTTCATACATTCTGCCGATCTATGCCTTTTTATTGGAGAGTTTAATCCATTTCATTTAAATAGGGGGCATTTATCACTATTCATTTAAATAGTGATGGGGGCACTTGGCTGGCTCAGTTGGGAGAGCATGTGACTCTTGGTGTTGGGGTTTTAAGTGTGAGGCCCACTTTGGGTGTGGAGATTACTTAAAAATAAAATCTCAAAAAAAAATAATTACTGTGAAGAAGGACTTACTTCTGCCATTTTGCTATTCATTTTCTGTAGGTCTTATGACTTTTTTGCCCTTCATTTCTTTCATTACTATCTTCTTTTGTGTTTAGTTGATTTTCTGGCAATGATATATTTTTACTTCCTTTTCATTTACTTTGATGTATATTCTACAGATATTTTTTGTGGTACTCTGGGGATTACATATAACATCTTAAATTTTTTTTTAACATTTATTTATTTTTGAGACAGAGAGAGACAGAGCATGAATGGGGGAGGGGCAGAGAGAGAGGGAGACACAGAATCTGAAGCAGGCTCCAGGCTCTGAGCCATCAGCCCAGAGCCCGACGCGGGGCTCGAACTCACGGACCGCGAGATCTTGACCTGAGCCAAAGTCAGACGCTTAACCGACTGAGCCACCCAGGCGCCCCTACATATAACATCTTATAGATATTCCCATATAATTCAAATTGATGCCACTTAACCTAATTGCACACAAAAATGCTACTCCTATAAAACTCTATCCGTCTTCTTTATGTTCTTATGTCTTGGTGTCACAAATTACATCTTTATATAATTTTGTGCGTGCTAACATAATTATTTTTGTGCATTTGTCTTTTAAATCCTGCAGATAATAAAAAGTGGAGTTACGGTGTCCCAATTATAAAACATAAAATGTTGAAGTATAATATATTTATAAAATATGGAATATTATCATCTAGTATAGATGTTTTATCTCTTCATGTATTTACCTTTACCACAAAACTTTCCCACTATTTAGAAAGTGGGTTTTTTTTTTTAAGTTTATTTATTCTGAGAGGGAGCAAGCATGAGCGGGGGAGGGGCAGAGAGGGAGAGAGAGAATCTGAAGCAGACTCTACGCACCGTCAGTGTGGAGCCTGATGTGGGGCTCAGTCTTACATACCACAAGGTCAATACCTGAGCTGAAATCAAGAGTCCACCTCTTAGCCCACTGAGCCACCCAAGCACCCCTTAGAAGGTGTTTTTTCCTTGACTGAGTGTTTATTTGGTTGCTGAAAACCTTTTGTTGGTTTCTAGAGCTCCTACAATGTTTATTCAGAGAGGTTTTGGTTGTTTTCTGACTGTTTCTGTGAGTGGACAAGATTCCTGAAGTAAGGCGTGCTTTCTAGTTCACCGTTTTACCCCTGTCACTCCCTTCCTTTCCTTTTGTTGTCTCATTATAGCTTACTTAATCGCATGTAGCTCTCATTTATGTTCTTGAACTTGCTTTGTTGAGTGTCATGAGTCATGGAAATATGTATGGTCAAATTTGTATCTACTCCTGGGCAACATTGTTTCTGGTGAGAGCTCTTCCTCTACCATTTTTTTTTCTGTTATTTTTCTCCTTTTGTTTCTCTTGTGGGTATTCGCATAGGTCCTTTACCATTTCATCTTCTATAATTATTATCATTATTTTCATCATTATTATTAATCTTTGAATGAAGTGAGTTCTCTGTGGTGCTATTTGCAGGAGAAATGCATGGAAGAAGGATCAGAACATAATACAGGACCTCAAGAATTGTCCTCATGATATAAAGTTCATGGTTAGTGAATTTAGCCTTTACCTCTCCTCAACCAACCAAGAATGACTGCTCACAGTCAGGAATCTCTCTTCGTCCTCTGGTTCTCCCCAGCTTCGCTGATAGATTGAGTCTCCAAATAAGAATTCTCTGGTGATTTCTCATTCAGCCCTGTTTTCATTCTTCATTCATTCACTCCTTTGTTCAACAAATATATTTTTTTTTATTAAAGTACAACTGAGATACAATATCCTATTAGTTTCAGGTGTATGTTGATATTTTTATACATTATTAAAGAATCCCCACGATGACTCCAGTTACCATCTGTCACCTTGCAAAGTTATTACAGTATTATTGACTATATTTCCCATTCTGTGCATTACATCCTATGACATTTATTTGATAACTGTAAGTTTGTCCTTCTTAATCCCTTTCACCTATTTTGCTGCCCACCCACCCCCTGTAATCAATGTTTTGTTTCCTGTATCTATGAGTCTAAATTTACAACAGATGTTTATTTGGTGCCTATCAAGGGTCAGGTGTGGTTTTAGGTACTTGGAATATATGTATATAAACAAAACCAATATCTAACCTTAAGGGATTCTTGTGGAGAAAACAGATAATACAAATTTACGTTGATAACTTGTATCGTGTGTTGGAAAGTGATAAGGAAAGCCAGGCAGGATGGGAGGATTAGGAGCGCCAGTGGGGAGAGAAAGTCTGATTACAATTACAAATATGATGACCAGCGTTGGCCTTACTGACAATGTGATATTGACCAAAGATAGGAAGGAGCTGAGAGAGGAGCCCTGTGGGCCTCTGGGAGAAGAATGTTCCAGTCAGAGGGAATAGTAGATGCAAAGGCTCTGAGAAGCGGCCATGCTTGACCTGTTTGGAGCATAACAAAGAAGTGTGGCTAGGGCGGAGTGATCAGGGTAGAGAATGATAAGAGAGGGTCAGGAAGATAATGACAGGGCCACATCGTTTATTGCCCTGTAGAACACAGGAAGGATTTTGGCTTTTACTCTGAATGGAATGGATGTCATTGTAGAGAACTGGAACAATCTGAATTACCACTGAAAAGCATCACTCTAGCAGCTGGGTAGATAATAGACTGTAGAGGATAAGGGTAGAAGCAAAAGGCCAGTCATAGGACTATTTCATTAATCCTGACAACAAGGTGTGGTGGCTTGCTCCTGGATGGAAGCAGTGGCAATGACGAGAAGTAGGTAAATTCTAGATGTATTTTGAAGATGGAATCAACCAGATTTGCTATGGGTTAACTGTAGGGTTTAAGAGAAGGAAACCATTAAGGATGACTCCAGAGTTTTTGGCTAGAGCAATTGGAAGGATGAGTTCACCATCTACTGAGATGAGAAAGCCTGTGGATACAGGACCTTGTAGGCAAAGATCAATGATTCAATTTGTACATGGTAAGTGTGAGATGTGTACTAGACATCTAAATAGAGATGTTGAGCAAGCATTTGAATACACAGGTCTGATATCCAACATTGAAGTCTGTTCCAATTTATACATTTTGAGGTTTTCATATACCTGGAATTTGAGGTCATATGACTGTGTGATATCACCAAGGAAATAAGTGTAAATAGAGGAGACTGAGGAAAGAGTCCTCAGACACTCCAGCATGAGGTAGTTGAAGATAAAGAACCAGCAAAGGCAACTGAGAGAGAATAGCCAGTGAACAGAAAGAAAACCAAGAAGCCAGATGTCCCAAGATCTGGTTTAGTGGAACAGTGATCAATGGTGTCAAATGCTACTAATTTAAGAAGGAGGAGGGCTAAGACTGAATTTCTCCATGTGGAGATTACTGGTGATTATGAAAAGAACTACTTCAGGGGTTTTCTGTGGGGGCACAAACGTCAGAGTGGAGCGGATTTCAGAGAGAATACAGACAACGATGACGACAACGACAACAAAAAACAAACAAAAAAAACCCCACAAAAAACAAAAACAAAGATAGTAACACAGACAACCCTTCAGAGGAGTTTGGCTGCAAAGTAATAACGTAGGGTGGTAGATGATGGTGAAAGTAAACTTAAGAGAATTTTTGTTTTGTTTCATTTTTTAAGGTGTGAGCAGCAACAGCATCCTTGTCTCCAGATGAGAATGATCCAGCAGGGAGGGATATATTGATGGTGTGGGGAGGGAAGGGGAGAATCACTGGAGGGATTTCTTTGAATGCACAAAAGAGGATGGGAAATAATGTTGAGGAAGAGGGATTGGTTTTAGATAAGAGCATGAATAGTGATTGCAGCATCAATGGTAGCAGGGTATGAGTGCCGATGGTAAAAGTGGATAGATGGGGCTGTGGGAGATGTGGAAGCTACAGGCTAAGATTCTAAGATTCTTGCAGTAGGAAGCAAGGTCATCAGTTGAGAGTGAAGTTAGAGGAGGAGGTATTGACTGTTCGAGGACAAAGGAGAAGGGTGTGCAATAACCATCTAGGAAGGTACAGGGAGTGAATGGACAAAGAAAGCATAATATGAATCCTGGGCAGCATTGGGGGTCCAACTAAAGCTCTTGATGTGCATTTCAAGTGTTTTTCTTTAGCTTGTTCGGCTACACGGGCGCGAAGCCAGAACAAGTGGAGAGGTGGATTTAATCAGTTTTGAGGTTTTGCCAAGTGAGTATGTGAAGAGAAAAAGGGATAAGCAAGGCGGGGGGGGGGGGTGATGATCACTACCGGTAATAGAAAGTGAGCTGGCTGGGGATGGAACAAAAGGTAAGAGAGATGGGGGGAAAGTGACCAGATTAATGGAGTGGGGGTTCTGGTGGGTCAAACGATTCATTGTTGGAGATACAATAAGGGATGGTAGTCAGAAGTGGAACGCCTGAAAAGGGAGATTATGTCACAGAAGCAGTTATTGGCAATGACAAGGGGTAGACAGGGCATCTCAAGCCAGCTAGCCAGCTGCAGTGATGGAGTAAGTGTTTTTCTTTCTTCTCCCTCACCCAATCTGTCACAAACTGCACACACACACACACACACACACACACAGAGCTGGAAAAAATGGAAACATATTTTAAAGATATAAAATACACTGACCAAAAAAAACACTGATCATGTGATTGGATGCCACACCAATGTCAAATTGCTATGAAAGTCTCTAAATGCTTCCTCTACAATTTCTGTGCTTACCTCATGTGAGCCACTAATAAGAGTTCCACTAGCACTTGCCCATGGACCGCACTAAGTAGCTCTGGTCTAGGGTGTGACCATAGAAATGAGTGGCTGAGGTAAGATAAAGGTCAAACTCATTGGAGAAGTTCAGGAAAGTGAAAGGCCAGAGGTTGGAAAGATCACCTACATGTATATTGAAGTCACCCAGAGTTAAAAGTTTTAGAGAGAGTGATTTTGAGCCAAGAGCTAAGATTGTCAAGAAATAAGGGGTGAGGAATGTCCCCAGGGAGTAGGTGACAGCCACAGTGGGGTAGTGGGTGATACAAGCTGATAGATGATATTTAAAGCTGAGATTTGGGGAGGAAAGAAGAAGAATGATCTGGAAGCAGCAATGAGGAGCAAGGAGAACACCTATCTTACCTCCTGCCTGGTGTGGGGGAAAAAAAAAGCCACCCCTGGGAGGGACAGAGGGGATACACAGGTCCTCAGGGGAAAATCAGACTTCTGGTAGAGCAGAAGAGGGTTGCTGTTGAGAGAAGTTAAGGATACAGGGGGTTTTGTTGTGGCGCAGTAGAAGAGAGGTTTGATGAGTGGCAGTGATGGGGAAAAGGACAGAACAAAGAATGGGCAGTTTTTCTGGGACAGGTGTGTATGGGTGATGAGAGATGAGCTCGGCCTCCAGGGCTCCTTACACACGAGTGAAAGGTGTAGTGATGTAAGTCTTAGATTCAAAGCAGGTTGTAAAAGCAGGGATGAGTGTTGGGTATAGATAGGAATGGGGGTCTGGGGATCTCTCCTGATCCTTATCCTTGGAGAAGAGGAGAGCTAAGGACTCTGGGTCCCCTCCTGATCCCAATGATGGGAATAAAAGGCCTGAGGAGGATTGTGTCTCAAGACTTCTACCTGAAGGGTTCAGGGGAGATGCCACCAACAGCCTAACAACCCTTTCCTGCTGTTGCAACAGGAGGTTACTTGTTTTAGGGTCTTAGGATGCAACACTTATTTTGGGAAAGTGTTCTAGGCTGATTATTTTCTAATCTCTGCAGCTGCAAATATCCTTTATCCATATTGTTTCTGCACTTTGGCTGCTCTGACTCCATATTTTGGTTTAAGGCTTCAGAACAGTCTAAGCTTTCCTGACAATGAGTTTGCATTTTTGTTCCTTGGTTTCCTTGTTGATTTTGAGTATTTCACATCAGAAAGAAGACATGTTGACTCCACTTCATCGTTTTTGAACTGGAAGCTCCCTTTTTCATTTATAAGCAATCATTTTTTTTTAATTTTTTTTTCAACGTTTATTTATTTTTGGGACAGAGAGAGACAGAGCATGAACGGGGGAGGGGCAGAGAGAGAGGGAGACACAGAATCGGAAACAGGCTCCAGGCTCTGAGCCATCAGCCCAGAGCCCGACGCGGGGCTCGAACTCACGGACCGCGAGATCGTGACCCGAGCTGAAGTCTGACGCTTAACCGACTGCGCCACCCAGGCGCCCCTATAAGCAATCATTTTTTATAGTATCTCATTCTTTACTTCATTGGAGAACCCTGAATGTTTATATCTACAGGTCTTTTCTCTTAGATTGAGAATTTCTACAAAAAAGAATCTTCTAATGTCCCGACTCTGAGGTAATAGGTCTGGTAGTCAACATCCTAGGATCCTAGCAGGAGAAGGATGCCAGAAATCCCCCATTAGGAGGTAGACTTTTGTTCAATTCCACTGTTTCCACTAAAGCCTTATCTGTGCCTGGTGTCCCCAAGTGGAAAGGTTCTCTGGTTGAGGTTCTTTATTCAGGGACTGGGCAAAACAAGATGGTAGACAGCATGGGGCAGGAGAGAGGCCTACGGTTCTACTACTCCTTCCTTATATAGATATCTACGTAATATGCCCCACCTCTTATCCCTGTGGCAAATTATATTTTCCCAAATGGGCCCACCAATCTCACTCCACAAACACTTTTTACAAACTAATGTTGACACACTTCCATTGAGAGGTGGGGGTCTATGTTCCCTCCACTTGAGTCTGCGTGGACCTTTGTAACTGCCTTGACCAACAACAGAATGCAGCAAAAGTAATATTCTGTGGTTTCCAAGCTAGATTATAGAAAGTAATATGAATTTACCCTGGACTTGCCTTCTCTCTCGGGATGCTTGCCACAGAACCCAGATTGAAGAACCCCAGGCCCCATGGACAAGCCACTTGTGGGTATTCTGCCCAGCTACCCCAGCTAGGGTCCCAGCCAACAGCCAGCATTAACTACCTATGAATGAACCCTCAGGTTACTCCAGCCCTCACCTTTGAGTCTTTTGTGTAAGTCCCAGACACTGTGGAGCAGAGACAAGCTGTCCTTGTAGTGTGCTGTGTGGATTCCTGACCCAAGGGAACCATGAGAAATGATAAATTGTTCTATTTGTTTTAAGCCACTAAGCTTTTGGGGTAATTTGTTACTCAGCAGTAGATGACTAATACACCCCTATCTTCAGCAATCTCTTGTGCCTCTAATTTGTGGGTTTTTCCAGTGTTCTGATGTTGCTTGCTTGTCTGTCTTTCAAAACTGTGTTGACATCTCTTGTCTGCATGTTATCACGTCTTCTGTTTTCTGTGTCCTAATAGGGTTTGCTTATTTTTATTTTGTTTTGTTTTGTTTTCATTTCATTTTAATCCTCATGTGGTTATTTTAGTGGACTCAGGGATGAGTGGGGATAAAGACATGTGTTCAATTCACATGCATAATTTATGGTCTTTCCTCTCTGATTGGGTTAATCCTTTTCTGAATGCTTGCAACATCATATGATTTACTTTTGTGGCAAGATATAGAAATGAACTCCAGCTAGTTTATACATATACATATATGAAGCATATGAGGTTTTCAAATTATTGAAGAGTTGAATGACCAAGACGTGAGAAGGGAAGATGGAAGAAATTTTTCACTGAATAAATAAAAAGAAAAAAGAAAAAAACTTTCACCAAATGTTCACAGATCTCTTTTTGTCTAGAGTGCTGTCTAGGAGATAGAACATAAGTCACAGATGTCATTTTACATTTTCTAGTATAAAAACAGATGAAATTAATTTTTATATATTTTATTTGACACAGTATATCCAAAATAGTATCCTTTCAGCATGCAATAATATAAAAATTTATTAATGAGATATTTTGCATTTTGCTTTGTACTAAGTCTTCAAAATCTGGTGTGTAATTTACACTTACAGTACATCTCAGTTCAGACTAACCACATTTTAAGTCCTTAATAGCCACATATGGCTAGTGGCTACCATACTGGACAATCAGGTATGGAAAATAATTGTTATTGCCCTTGAAGAAACTCTGCTCCGGAAATCTTTTTGTCTGGTATTTTCAAGTATCTGAAATCTCTTCAGATTTCAGAAGAGAGAATCTTATTGGTCCGTCTTGAGCCTACTCTAGACCAATCAGCCATGGCCGGACACCATCGTGTCATCTTGAAGACCTGACCACTGGGGGGCATCTTGGGTATCAGAGAAGGTGGAGCCATAAGTCAGACCGCTATCCCAAGAAGGAGCAAATACTCTCACATTAATACTTAATCATTTCTCCTATTATGCTTCTTGCCCACTCTGTTGATTTCCCTAGTGCTTCCCTTGCACACTGTACTTCCTGTTTCTTTTTTAAAAATCCTTTTTAGTGTTTATTAATTTTTGAGAGAGAGAGAGAGAAAGAGAGAATGAGCGGGGGAGGAGCAGAGAGAGCTGGAAACACAGAATTCAAAGCAGCTCCAGGCTCTGAGCTGTCAGCCCGGCACGGGGCTCAAACTCACAAACTGTGAGATCATGACCTGAGCTGAAGTCAGATGCTTAACCGACTGAGCCACCCAGGTGCCCCTGTACTTCCTGTTTCTAGGGGACTACAAGTACAAATTTCTTCCTTTGTGAAAATCATTGCCATGTCCAGTGTCCTACCATAACTGATTAAAATAAATTCTGAGTACATTTTAAAACACATTTGTTCATTTCACAAGATTTCCAAGTATAAGATGGCCCTCAGTGAAAGTTTTTCTGCCCATTTGCTCAGTTCTCCTTCTGTCCCAAGATAACCTCCGTCTTAATTTTTTCATTAATCTTTCCAGAGTAAATATATGTAAGCAAATACAAATGTTTTCCCTCCTTTCTACCAAAAAGGCAGCGTAATACACCCCCTGCAATCATTTTTAATCATCTTGTATCTACCAGTGTCACTTCTATTTTTGATGTTCCTGTAGGAGTCTTAAAAGATTCTTACATAGTTCTGTGTAGTTTGTCTAGTTCTTGTACTATTATTACTATTTAATTTACCACACCTATAGATGTCTTCACAGATGTCATCTTTTAAGTTCCTGGAGGCAGGGGCCCCTGGGTGGCTCAGTTGGTCTGAGTCAGTTGGTCTGACTCTTGATTTCAGCTCAGGTCATGATCTCAGGGTTGTGGGATGGAGCCCTGTGTCAGGCTGCTTAAGATTCTCTCTCCCTCTGTCCCTTTCCTCTCTGCCTCTGCCTCTCTGCCCCTCTCCTCATCTTGCATGCCCACTCTCTCTCTCTCTCTCTCTCTCTCTCTCTCTGAAAAAAAAAATTCCTGGAGGCAAAATCTGGGTCATATTTATCTTTGACAGTGTTACCATTTATTACAGTACAAAAGCAAAATAAATTGAAAAAGATGATGAACAGATCTTTGTGGAATAAATGAGTTAACATTTGGAAAATGCATGCAACATCTCTCCTTTTCCAATAATAACTGATCTGATAAATATTGTGCTTTTTTTTAAAAATCATTTAGAAAATATAGTTGTCAAAAAATACAGTTGTCTCAGGTTATTTCTGTTTGAAATGACTTTTTGGATTTTTTTTTTCAACGTTTATTTATTTTTGGGACAGAGAGAGACAGAGCATGAACAGGGGAGGGGCAGAGAGAGAGGGAGACACAGAATCGGAAACAGGCTCCAGGCTCTGAGCCATCAGCCCAGAGCCTGACACGGGGCTCGAACTCACGGACCACGAGATCGTGACCCAAGCTGAGGTCGGACGCTTAACCGACTGCGCCACCCAGGCGCCCCGACTTTTTGGATTTTAAGGATAGGCTGGATTTGGAAGTACTTGGGAGGTTGGGGGAAAATAAGTGTAAAAATCATATCAGAACATCGTTCAAACCTAACATATGTAAATAACCTCCTCAAATAAAGGAGTTGAGGTTTAGTATTTTTTTTACATTTTTTTATGTGTTTTTTTTTTTTTTTTTTTTTTTTTAATTTACATCCAAGTAAGTTAGCATATAGTGCAACAATGATTTCAGGGGTAGATTCCTTAATGCCCCTTACCCATTTAGCCCATCCCCCTTCCTGCAACCCCTCAAGCCACCCTCTGTTTGTTCTCCATATTTTAGAGTTTCTAATAGGGGCGCCTGGGTGGCTCAGTGGGTTGGGTGGCCGACTTCAGCTCAGGTCATGATCTCGTGGTCTGTGAGTTCAAGCCCTGTGTCAGGCTCTGTGCTGACAGCTCAGAGCCTGGAGCCTGCTTCTGATTCTGTGTCTTCCTCTCTCGCTGACCCTTCCCTGCTTGTTCTCTCTCTCTCTGTCTCTCTCTCAAAAATAATAAACATTAAAAAAAGAGTCTCTTATGTATTGTCCCCCTCCCTGTTTTTATATTATTTTTGCTTCCTTTCCCTTGTGTTCATCTGTTTTGTATCTTAAAGTCCTCATATGAGTGAAGTCATATGATATTTGTCTTTCTCTGACTAATTTCACTTAACATAATACCCTCTAGTTCCATCCATGTAATTGCAAATGGCAAGATTTCATTCTTTTTGGTTGCCGAGTAATACTCCATTGTGTGTGTGTATATATATATATATATATATATATATATACACACATCACATCTTCTTTATCCATCGATGGACATTTGGGCTCTTTCCATACTTTGACTATTGTCAATAGTGCTGCTATAAACATTGGGGTGCATGTGTCCCTTTGAAACAGCATACCTGTGTCCCTTGGATAAATACCTGGTAATGCAATTGTTGGGTCTTTTTTTTTCTTTTTCACATTTTTATTTGGGAACTTTTTGTGAGGAGCATGAAGGCATAAGACAAAACAAGCATAAATCAAACTAACGTGAGGACAAAGAGAAAGAACAGTATGTTTCCAGGAAGCTCTATTAGAAGCTAAATGGCACACAAAAACCTCTGCTCCTGAGATCATTCTGGTATGAATCCTGATCTGTGCTTTATTACAGTCCATGGCAAGTTTTTCCTTTAGAAGTGGTCTGTAGTAAGCACAGTCTAATCCCCTCCCACCCCCAGGGTGCTATTATAGGTACGTAAAAAACCTTTTTCGTCTTGTGGAAGATGGTCATTTGTTCTCATGCAGCTGTGTTTTCACCAAGCAGGGACAAAAT
This sequence comes from Prionailurus bengalensis, assembly GCF_016509475.1. Taxonomy (NCBI): domain Eukaryota; kingdom Metazoa; phylum Chordata; class Mammalia; order Carnivora; family Felidae; genus Prionailurus; species Prionailurus bengalensis. Next base: position 43,362,523 of record NC_057354.1, on the reverse strand, counting down.
GTAATCCTGAATTTGGGGGATTCCAAATATCATCATTCCCCGCTTTGCTATCAATGGCAAATATTTATTGAGGGCAGGGACAGCGTTTTCACTCAGCTGTGTCCCTGTCCATATTTGTTAAGCGGAGATTAGAAGCCCATTCTCAGGGGTGCCTGGCTGGCTCAGTCGGTAGAGTGTGTAACTGTTGATCTTGGGGTCGTGAGTTTGAGCCCCATGTTGGGTGTTAGAGCTTTCTTTAAAAAAAAGAAAAAAGCTGGCAACCAGCAACCAACAGTGAAGCTTAGCACTTTGTATACCACCACCTACACACGGACAAATCAGATTAGAATAATCTAAACCTCTTAAGCATTTAAAAACACATATACTGGGCACCTGGGTGGCTCAGTCAGTTGAGCCTCCAACTCCTGATTTTGGCTCAGCTCGTGGTTGTGGGATTGGGCTCCGCACTGGGCATAGAGCCTGCTTAAGATTCTCTCTCTCCTTTTCCCTCTCCCCTTCCCCTACTCCCATGAGCTCGCAAACACACGAACTCTCAATAAATACATACATACATACATACATACATAAATACATATATACAAGTAAAAGTACAAGTCTTAAGTATATAGCTTAATGACCTTTTACAAATGAGTAAGTTCGTGGAGTCACCCCCAGGTCAAGACGGAACACATTGCTAGCACCCCAGATCCCTCCCATATATCCCCTTCCAGTCATCATCCTGACTGGCATCAACTTAGGTTCATTTTGCTTGTTGGTGAGCATTATATAAATGGGATCATATGTTGTGTTCTCTTTTGTGTCTGTCCACTTTCACTTAATACTATGTGAGATTCATCCATGCGATTGCACGTACCACTAGTTTGTTCTTTTTCTGCCCTGGGTAGTATTTTGTCGTTGGAACATATCACAATTTACATATCCATTGGGAGGCTCTCAGTTTAGCTGTCATAAATAAAGTGCTATGAACACATCCATATGCTTTTTTTGGGAAAATTCAATCTATTTACTGAATTTAGGGGGTGTCATTTTATGGGTTTTAACATGTATATAGATATATACAGTCACCAATCAGGATACAGTCCCATCATCCCAAAGAACTCCCTATCCCCTTCACCCCTAATCTCTGACAACCACTAATCTACTCTCCATGACTATAGTTTTATCTTTTTGAGGATGTCATATAGATGGAATTATGTAGTATGTAACCATTGGAGGCTGGCTTCTTTCACTAGGATAATTCCTTTGATAGCCATCAACATTCCTTTTTATTGTTGACATGATTACATGCCTTTTGATGGGCATAGGCGCTCACTTCTATTGGATTTGTTTGCAGGAGAGCTGCTTGATTACAGTTTCCTCCTGTGTTTAAGGACGGCCACATATTGTCCCCAAAGTGATCGAGCCAGCAACATAAGAGAGTTCCAAGCATTCCCTGTCTTCGCCAGCATTTGGGAAACATTCTGGTCAGTGCGCATGTCAGCTTTTAGCCCTTCTTATAGGTGTGTATGTAATTATATTTTAAAGTTTGTCATAAATCATGGGAAGAATTAGTCATCTTCTGGAGCAGATGCTGTTGGTACCTTGCTTGGATCCTCTGGGATCCCCTTTACTGTCCCATAGCTGCTGCAGGTGCTATTGCTAATGGCTCACACCTGCAACTTTATTTAACACTTGCCCTTGGGCCATTAGAGCTGCCTCATGGTTTTTACCCCCAGCCCCAAACACACACACACACACACACACACACACACACACACTGGGGTGGTCCCAGCCAATGGTTGGCTATTATGTGGTGCAAGAACCCAGTTCCCTTGCCTCAAGGCAGACAGATTCACAGTGTTGTGATTTATACTTCAGAGCTCCCCATGGGATCAAGCTGAGGCTGGCTTCACCTGAAACTACATCCGTGTTTGGCTTTTCCTCCCGCCAGGTCCTGTACTCCTTACTTCCTTACAAGGTTTTCCTGTGAGCACCCCCTCCACCCCCCCCCCCCGCCCCCAGTAAAGCACCTTCACAGCTCTACTTTTTCAGCTCTACTTCTAGGGAACCTGCCCCAAGACAGCTTTGCAGCATCTATTTCTCTATCCTCTGCCCCCAAAGGCTCCACTTTCTGTGTATCTGTTGAGTTTTTAAAAAAAACTCAACACTTGACATTTGACCGAGAGGGACAAAACACCAGATAAGTGGTAGCTTAAACAAACAAGTGTTTGTTTGTTTGTTTTCTCAAGCAACGTTAGCCTCAATGTGACAAGTGCCAATTAAGTTACAGGTCTGCAGGCAGAACTAGGAGCTAAATGAAATTACCCTTGACTGTCTCACTTGCCCTTCTACCTGTGTAGGTCCCTCCTTCTACGTGCTTCCCCGACAGTGTGTCCCAGTGATCTTGGAATGCTCACTCCAGTCATTTCCAAACAGTACCTCCTGAGAATTTTCAGGTTCCTGGGGTGCTTCAACAATTCTGCAAACATAAATTAGTATTTTATCTGAAACAATGGGAAATTTTAAATCCTGAGATTTTTATCACTTGGCAAATTAATAATTGGACAGTTAATTTCATTAAACTTTTCAAGACATCCCTCTAGTTATTTCTCTTCATAGGAAGTGGTCAGATAAACTCATTTGTTGCTCAGGTGTTAATAACATCCATTAATTCTTTGGTTCAATTAGTGTTGAGGGAGGCTCTGATCCAGGCTCCTTAATTAGATGTGTCTCAAATATGAATAATATATTGGCTTCTCTTTTATTTATTTATTTTTTAAATCTTTGCTCCTTTTTTAAAAGTTTATTTATTTATTTAAAAATTTTTTTAATTTTTTAACATTTATTTATTTTTGAGACAGAGAGAGAGACAGAGCATGAACGGGGGAGGGTCAGAGAGAGAGGGAGACACAGAATCCGAAGCAGGCTCCAGGCTCTGAGCTGTCAGCACAGAAGTCGGACGCTCAACCGACTGAGACACCCAGGCGCCCCTATTTATTTATTTTTGAGAGACAGAGAAAGTGAATACAAGCTGGAGAGGGGCAGAGAGAGGGGGGAAGGAGAGAGAATCCCAAGCAGGCTCCACACTGTCAGTGTGGAGCCCAATGCAGTACTTGAACTCATGCACTGTGAGATTGTGACCTGAGCCAAAATCAAGAGTAGGACGCTTAACCAACTGGGCTACCCAGGCACCCCTAGCCTTTCTTTTAAAGACTATATACATACACATATCATTGTATTTTTCACTCTGTTAACATTATCGGTTTGTGGTTTATCTTGCTCATTAGACTGTAAGCTTCTTGAGGTCAGGGACTATGTGTTATCTCTGTGCTCCTATACCTGGCATTGTGACTGGAAGATCCCATATTTGTGTGTGTGTGTGTGTGTGTGTGGAAAGCAGAGTGGCAGAGAGGGATGAGGGAGGACGGAGAAGCAGAAGCAGGTAAGGGAAGTGGGGTACGTTAAAGGTGGCCACCGATTCTTTGTGATTTTCCCAACTGAGGGACAGAGTCTATTTCTGCTCCCCTTGAATCAGGACTGATCTTGGAACTTGCTTTGACCAACAGAACATGGCAGACATGACGTAATTCCAGGCCTAAGCTTGAAAAAGATCCAACAACTTCTATGCTCCCTAAGGGAAACCAGACCGCGATAAGAAGTCCAACTCTCTTGACACTACCATGCTGTAAGAAAAGCCAAGATAACCTCACAGAGAGGACACACAGTAGAGGATGGAGGGACCCAGTCAACAGCAAGACCCTTAGCCCCTAGACATACAACCCCAGCTGGATTGTGTCAACAAGAACTCAGCCATGAGCTAATCCAGCTGAGGCCCCAGATATCACAGAACAGAGATGGGCTCTTCCCACCGTGCTCTGATCAAGTACTGGCCCATGAAATCACGTTCACGTGAAATGTTGTTTTGAGCCAGTAAGTTTTGGGTATGGTTTGTTACACAGCAAAAAAATACCTGAAACAGAAAGTATTCACCATCAAAAGGGCAATTTACAGTTTGATTGTTCCTGGTAATTTTTCTTCTATTTAACATACGCCTGTGGGAAGAGAACATTCTTAATACAAGGTAAAAGCTGTAATAGCGGAGATATTTGGGGTGCAGAGAAGATATTTCTGATACATTCCTCATATCCTACAAAGGGTATAACATGCTTTGGTTGGTCATGTGGGATACCTTGATCAGAGCTAGGAGGGAAGCTGGGGAGTTCACTACATGTGTTGAAACTCAATTAGGGGCGCCTGGGTGGCTCAGTCGGTTAAGCGTCCAACTTCGGCTCAGGTCATGATCTCGCAGTCCGTGGGTTCGAGCCCCGCGTCGGGCTCTGTGTTGACAGCTCAGAGCCTGGAGCCTATTTCAGATCCTGTGTCTCCCTCTTTCTCTGACCCTCCCCTGTTCATGCTCTCTCTCTGTCTCAAAAATAAATAAATGTTAAAAAAAATTTTTTTAATTAAAAAAAACCAAAAAACAAAAAAGAAACTCAATTAATTACTGTGGTCAGGAAGCTAAGGTAAATGAATGAAAAGAGTCCGTCATGGCAGGCATAGGGAATGGTGGGCACTTTGCGTTGGAAGCCACCAGCATTCAACTGCAGCCAATTACAGTCATGAGAGAGCATGGACCTTGTATTGCTGGATCATCCATTTTTTTTTCCAGAAGCAAAAAAGCCATATTTTTATATGAAATCTCCAGATTGCCTACTAGGCTGTAACATTTGTTGGGCTGCCAATTTGAGCGTCCTAGTCCCGGGAATGAGAACGCTGGATGATGTGTCATACTTGTCATCTACTGCATGTGTGTCTCTCCTAGCATCCTGTGGCCTTTGAAAGTGAATGTGGGTCTGTCTGTGTACGTTCCGGCAAAGTCCAACTGGATCAGACTCAGTGCTTGAAGTTGTAAGTGTTGGTGTGGATATAGAGCAACCAGAATTCCCACACTGCCAATGGGTGTGGGAACAGGCACAACTATATGAAGAAGTCCCTGGCAATAAGTACCAAGGCTGAGCATGCACCTACTCTGTCCCTAGGACTGAGCAATGCCAACGTAAATATTCAAGAGAAAGGCAATATATATTTGTCAAGAGACATGCATTAGAGTGTGCAGAGAAGCACAATTAGTAATAGTCAAATACTGGAACATAGTGTCCGTCAATGGTAGAATGGATAAAGCATTCATCAATGGAATATTACCCAGCAGTGCAAATAAATAAACAAGTAAATAAATAAACAAACCAACAACCACGCAATAAACCTGTGTTGCTTGTTTGCTGTATGCAGTCACTGGATAAATCTCACAAACAAAATGTTAGCTGTCAGAATTGGATATGGAAGGGTCTGTACAATATGATATACAGTGTATGAGGGTCTTGGCTGTTCCACATCTCCAGCAACACTTGGTATGTAAAGTTCAAACACAGGCAAAGGTAATCTAAGGCTTAGACATGATGGCAGTTACTCTTGACAGGGAGGCGGTAACTTGATGGAGCATGGGGGGTGGGGGGCTTCCAGATCACTTTTTTGGACTTGCGCACTCTTCTTTATGCATGCTGTGTTTCAAAAATATTATTTTGAGGGTCGCTTGGCTGGCCCAGTCAGTGGAGCATGTGGCTCTTGATCTCAGGCTTGTGAGTTTGAGCCCCACGTTGGTTGGAGATATTGCTTAAAAATAAAAGTCTTAGGGGCTCCTGGGTGGCTCAGTCGGTTAAGCATCTGACTTCAGCTCAGGTCATGATGTCGCAGTCCATGGGTTCAAGCCCCACATCAGGCTCTGTGATGACAGCTTGGAGCTTGGAGCCTGCTTTAGATTCTGTGTCTCTCTCTCTGCCCCCAATCACGCTCTGTCTCTCAAAAATGAATAAACATTAAATTTTTTTTAATCTTTAGAAAATTATTTTTAAAAAACAAAATTTGCAAAACGTCATGCTTCTCCTTGAACCTGGATCCTAAAGCAAGGACACCATCAACCTGGACACACCTCTAGTGCCCAGCACATACATGTAGGTGAGTACTACGCCTTTGTTTTCTTGAGTCACCGGACAATAGGGCGGTGCCCTGGGGCAGCTCCTCATCTCTGATCCCCTCCATCTCCCCAGATAGCCCTGCCCTACGAGGGGAGCATTGTCTGGCCTCCCATACTGGGCCAGTGGCAGGTAGGCAGAAGTGAATGATATGAGCAACCTTCTGGTCTCTGACTAAGCAGAGAAGGATAACATCCTGGGGGGTGGCAGAGCCACGAAGTGGAGAGAAAGCAGGTCTCTGAATGACCACGTGACCCAGAATCACCCCGTCATCCTGGGTCCGCGGGAATGTTGACATGAGACAAGCAGACCCCTTTCTTATTTAAGCTTCTATATCTGGGGGTCTCTTTATTACCACAGCGAAGCCTCTGTCTCTTACCGAATGTTTCATAGTGCAGCTGTCATCATGCACCCACAAGCAGCAGGGAATTGGGGTTGGTGGAAGGACCCAATGGGCTGCAATCAGAATGGCTGTGTAGCCTGGGCCTTTGTGGGCATAACTGTAGAATGAGGCAGTGAAAGAAATGGCATTATATTAAGTGTCAGGGTAGGGAGGTTAGAGCAGTGGTTCTCAAAGAGGGGCATAGAGCAGCAGCAGCACTGGGAGCTTGTTAGAAATGCAAATTCTTGGGGCGCCCGAGTGGCTCACTCAGTTAAGCTTTGACTCTTGGTTTCAGTTCAGGTCATGATCTCATGGTTGGTGAGTTCGGGCCCCCATCGGACTCTTAGCTGGCAGTTCAGAGCCTGCTTGGGACTCTCTCCCTCTCTCTGCCCCTCCCCTGCTCGTACTCTTCTCTCTCTCTCTCTCTCTCTCTCTCTCTCAAAAGAAATAAACTTAAAAAAAAAAGCAAATTCTTGGGCCCTCCCCCAGATGGAATGACTCAGAGACTCTGGCCTGTGGCTCCTCGCTGTGGGTTTGCTAGCAAATCCTGTGGGAGATTCTAACACACACTCAAGTTTGAGAACCTCTGGCTTAGAGGAGTCAGCGAACTTTATCTATAAAAGGCCAGATAGTAAATATTTTAAGTTCTGCAGGCCATACAGTCTCCAGTCTCCACGACAGTGATTCAGCTGTGCCATTGTAGCCCAAGCAGTCACAGGCCACCTGTAAATGAATGGGTGTGGCTTGATTTGACTCAAGGTGGGTCTTAGAGAATCAGGTAAATGCTTAGAGTATTAGGTGAATGCAGGGCAAAGTTATTATTATTATTATTATTATTATTATTATTTTTACTTTGGAGGAAGAGAATGTTCCCTGAGTCTCTGTCTTCCCTGTGGTCTGTCTAAAGTCTACACTAGGCACCCTCTGAGTCCTTTATCCTCTGTGACTGAGCCCTTCCCTCCAGGTTCCTCATCTTACCTCCTACCTGCCTTTTACAAAATCTGTGAAATGCTATAATAAATCCCCCTTAAGTATTAAAATCTAATAATAGCTAATAGAGCTGACTGTCCCAAAGGCATCTGGATTTTGACTTGGCACAATATTTGGTGGTGGTGGTTGGGAGGTCAGGGTGTGGGGGGAAGTACTGTGTCCCCATATTGACATGGGCCAGTCGGTGGATGGATGTCTTTGGAGTAAGAAAAGGCTTCCAGTTTCCCTGAAGTCACCCTTCAGGGTACAGACTGCTTTCATGTAAATCCTGATCTGTTTGGGCTCAGATATCCCTGGAAGGAAAGTAGAAATCTGCTGCCTTTAATGCTACCCGGGTTTAGGTTGTATGTAGTATTCATCAGGAGCTGCTGACAGCTTGTTTTCTTCTGAGTTGGGGGAGTCTGGAGAGAGGAGCTCTAGCTGAACATACTGGCCATCCTCCTTCCTCTAGGCTGCCCTCTGGGCTGGGGGTGCCTGGCCCCTCAGGGACCAGAGCAGCCTGTTCGAGTTTTTCCTCCTATGTAAGCAGAGAACAATCCCCACCCATGTCTCTGTGTATGCAGGTACTAATGCCCTAGTATAGTCTTTCTGTTCTATTCCGGCTCCTCCTCCCCCCTGAGTTGGATGATGCTGCCTTCTTCAGTGGTGAGGGCAGATCTCTCAGTCTGCTGAATCAAATGCTAATCTCATCCAGAAACCCCCTCACAGACACATCCAAAAATAATATTTTACCAGCCCTTTGGGCACCCCTGGCCCAGTCAAATTAACACATTACATTGAACTTCACAATCCTCCCAGGCTCAAAGTCAGTGAAAAGAAAGTCTCGTTGCATCTCATTGGCTTGGAATGGGTCACATGCTGCCCTCTGTGGCTAGTGAAAGATCAAAGCTGATTGGCTAGATCTGACCCATCTGTTCCTTGCTGGGGCTGGAGTGGGGCCACTAGGGAAACGGAGAGAGACAGAGAGAGAGAGTGAGACAGAGAGAGAGAGACAAAGACAGAGAGAGCGAGTGGGGCGGGGGAGTGTTTCAAGGAAATCAAACCCCAGGTGGTGTCCCCGACACAGTGAGATTGGATGTATCTTAGTTGGAGTTCCCCCGGAATCTGACCCTGAGCTGAGTATTCAAAGGCAAGTAGTTTATTTGGGAGATGATCCCAGAGGAGTAGGGAAGCATGAGAAGAACGAGAAGAGAGCCAATAAACAAGGGACATGCTATCAAGCAAGTTTCTTCCGCGGGCAGCTGAAGCCCAGTCCCACTGGGGGACTCTGGAATACAGTATAGAGCCTGCCTCAAAGTTATCCCAACAGAGGGGCAAGGAGACGGAATAGTTACCCACCAACTCCTCCTCTAGCATGTTTATTAACCTGCTGCTAGGACTTTAATTCTCCAGAACTTTCAGCTTGCCCTGCACACCAGCCAAGCTTGCTCTTACACACTCCTCCTCCCTCCACAAAAGCCCTCAGGCAGAGAATCTGGAGGCATTTGCAGCAAGCAGCCACAAAGTGTAGAGGTGAATGCCAAGGGGATGTCTGTGACCTGCCAGCAGCGTCTGCCGCAGGATGCCAGGATAACGAATGTCCTCCAACCTTCCCTCGCCCCATGCCAGGGATCCTTCCCACAGCAGGTGTTGGGTCTGTCTCTGGACCCCCGGGGCAACACACATTCTTCCTTCTGATGAATGAAAGAGAACATCAAGCCCATACTGTAGAAATAAGAGAGTACATTAAACAGACCCTATGTCACAGGAACTGCCCTGTGAAAGAAAGAAAAGGTTTGCAGGCAGGCACTGCATTCTGGGCCACAAGCTAAAGCTCCCAAAATGGCGTGGCTGACTCAGTTGATGGGAGCAGATGAGCCAAGTTTGAGACATCTCCACCTATAACACATGGACCAGGATTGAGAAGTGTGGACATCCAAACAGAACTCAGAACTGCTCCTGGAACTGGAGTGGATGAATGCCGGACCCTCAGAAATCTCCCACCGATGCCGGCCACAATTCTCACCCTTCGGTTGGTTGATGTTTCAAAATAGGCAACAGCTACCAGTTCCCCAACACGAATAAGACAATTCAGCATCTTTACAGTACTTGCTTGCCCCCCCCCTTCTTTCATGATCCTATTTTTAAGTTCTTCCAATCGTTACTTTTGTAACTGTAAAAAGGACTTATACTTCTTTATCTCGATTTCTTAACTATGGTGGGTTTTTTTCTTATTTTTCAAAAAATACTTTACTATGATCTGCTTACTTTGTCCATGGTGTCTGGCTCTTCCGATCTTTTGGGGAGTGGGGGGCATTAGAAAAATGTCTTTTCTTCCCTTTTTCTTTTTTTGCTTTTCTTCTTTTTATACAGTAATTTGTTTTTCATGGGAATTAGTTGATTCTCATAACTTGGACACTTGGAGGATATCACTGGTAAATTGCTTGGCTCTAAGTCATTTCTTTTTTCTTTTTAATGTTTTCTTTATTTTTGAGAGAGAGAGAGAGAGACAGAGACAGAGTGCGAGCAGGGGAGGGGCAGAGCGGGAGGGAGACACAGAATCCGAAGAAGGCTCCAGGCTCTGAGCTGTCAGCACAGAGCTTGAGCGGGGCTCGAACCTACGAACTGTCAGATCATGACCTGAGCCGAAGTCAAACACTTAACTGACTGAGCCACCCATGCACCCGGCTCTAAGTCATTTCTAAGAGGTATTTTAAACTTTAAAAAATTTTATTTTAAGTGTGTTCTTTTATAAGGAGTTTATAATTGATTTGGAAGGAAACAGTATGTATCTTTAAAATGGGGGCTTAGGGATGCCTGGGTGATTCTGTTGGTTAAGCTTCTGACTTTGACTCAGGTCATGATCTCACAGTTCACGAAATTGAGCCCCGCATCGGGCTCTCTGCTTTCAGCTTTGGATCTTCTGTCCCCGTCTTTCTCTGCCCCTCCCTGCCTCATGCCCACAGGTGCTCTCTCTGTCTCAAAAAAAAAAAAAATAATAATTAAAAAAATAAAAATAAAGTGGGGGCTTAAATTTTAATTATTTTTTAAAAATATTTATTTATTTTTGAGAGAGAGACAGACAGAGCGCGAGCAGGGGAGGAGCAGAGACAGAAGGAGACACAGAATCTGAAGCAGGCTCCAGGCTCTGAACAGAAGCACAGAACCTGACGCGGGTCTCAAACTCATGAACTGTGAGATCATGACCTGAGCCAAAGTCGGACGCTTAACTGACTGAGCCACCCAGGTGCCCCTGACACATTATTATTAACTATAGTACCTGATTTATTTGGATCTCCTTGGTTTTTACCTAATGCTCTTTTTTTCTGTTCCAGGATCTATCCAGGACATCACATTACATTTCGTCTTCCTGTCTCCTTAAACTTCTCTTGAGGATGACAGTTTCTCAGACTTTCTTTGGGGTGTGTGTGTGTGTGTGTGTGTGTTTAAGTAGCCTCCATGCCCAGTGTGGAGCCCAACGAGGGGCTTGAACTCACAACCCTGAGATCAACACCTGAGCTGAGATCACAAGTCAGACACTTGACTGACAGAGACATCCAGGTGCCCCATGACTTTCTTTGTTTTTGATGATGTTGTCAGTTTTGAGGGGTATAAACAGGTATTTTGTAGAATGTTCCTCATTGGAATTTACCTGAGACTTTTCTCATGAGTAGACAGGAGTTACAGGGTTTGGGGAGAAAGATAATAGAAGTAAAGTGACATTCTCACCACATCTCATCAACAGTGCACATTACCCACATGACTTATCACTGTTGACGTTGATCTTGACCACCTGGTTGAGACAGTGTTTGTCAGGTTTCTCCACTATAAACTTCCTCTTTTCTATCCTGTCCCCTTTGGAAGGAAGTCACACTTGAGGAGTGAAGAGTGATGCCTCACCTCCTAGAAAATGGTGTAGGAGTCAGAATAATCCTCTCCCCAAAGAGGCCCACGTCCTCCTCCCCAGAACTTATCAGTGTGTTACACAACACAGAGCACATAAGGATGTGGAGGGTGGGCACCTGGGTGGCTCAGTTGATTAAGGATGTGGAGGGGCAGTGAAAGAAAGGAAGAATCAAGGACAACTTGGAGATTTCTGGCTGGGGATCCTAAAGGAACGCCATTTATTGAGATGGGGAAGACTGGGGTGGGGACATGGGGAAGGAGAGATTGAGGGGGAACATCAAGATGTTTTTAAGACTTACTGGGATATTTTGGAGACATTCACATGGAGTTACCAAATAATTGAATCCTGGGAAATGTGGAACTCTAGGTTGCACTCATAACATTAAGGAATGAGTGAAATTTCCTTGGGAGAGAAAAGGTGAAAGAGGCCAGGACCAAGCTCTGAGGAAGAGTTGAGAACAGAAGCCAGGCTGGAGTGGGTTCCATGGGAGGAAGAGTGAACACCAAGTGAAAAAGTGTAGTTACTTATTGTTGAACACATGTTGGGTTCTTGAAATCAGGCAAACACCTGTAAGGCTTATAAGACCTACATTTCTGGGCCCAGAGTTTCCAACTCAGTAGGTCTAGGACGGTACCTGGGAATCTGCATTCTAACAAATTTCCGGGTGATGTGGTTGCCACTAGCCTGAGGACCACTGTCAGAATGAACTGTTCTTGGCTATAAATGGGCATGAGAGAACTGGCAGGGAGTGGGGATAAAGGAGGACTTCTAAAGATTAAAGATAACAGCATATTTGCTTGCTAGTGGGAGTGACCCAATAGAGTTGGGAAGACAGATGGTGTGGAAGGGGAAGGGACAAATGAAGACAGAGTCCTTGGCAACTCAAAAGGGGGCTGGATTTGGAGCATCATGGGGGCTTTGGCCTCTGTTAGGAGACTGAACATTTACCCCAAGGAAGCAAGTGTGCATAGATTTTGAAGATTAGTAGTGGGAGATCGAGAAAGCTTGTTTATCGTCAAGAAGGATGAAGACTTTATCTGGAAACTTCTAATATTCTGTATTCTCAGGGAAGAATGAAGGGACAGTACAAGTCAAAGTTAGAGGAGATTTGAGACAAAGGGAGAAGTTATGAACCAGACACCTTGGGGGATGGGAAGTCAACTTTCCTAGACTGGCCTAATAGAACTTTCTATAATCAGGGAATGTCCTATAATCTACACTGCACAATATAGTAGCTGCTGGTCACATGAGACAATTTATATTTAAGTTAGGTGAAATTAAATAAAAATAGAAATGTAGTTCCTCAGACTCACTAGTCACATCTTAAGGGTCAATGATGTGTTCTCAGAGAGACATGGTTAGGTTGTAGGGGGGTGTGGAGGGTGCTCGAGGTTTGTGAAACCAGCGGCCCTGGTTTGTGATTTTTTTTTTTTTTTTTTTTGTCAGCAACACTCAACAGTTCAGCAACAGGCTCAGAGAGGGCGGGTGATACAGGCCTTTCAGGGTGGGCTTTTTCCAGATAGGTAGGACCAAAGGGAAGAGGCCCAAAACATCAAGGGGATTGAGGCTGGAGTGATTATAGTGCAGGACTGTGGAATGTCTCGTGCAGGACCATGGACAAGAACAGCCGTGAAGTTTAAAGGACTCTCACATGTGTCCTTAAATGTAAAAATGACCCTCACAGAATAAAACATTTATCTCAGTTTTCTACAAATTCCATCTCAGAGATAAATTGCTGACAAGGTCAAGTTTCTCTTTATAGAACATGCCAGCTTGTAAAGAAAAGAATGATACAGTTAGAGCATCAACAATCCCAACGTCACCAATGAAATAATGCTCATATAAGCAATGCTCGTTAATGGCTGCTAAAACCACAAAAAAAAGGACAAGATATTTTGTGTCTCTTGCTGGAAGAACTCAGTCCCACCTGATATATCCTTGCCAAAAAATGAACCCTGAGTCTGATCAGGCTTCTAGATCCAACAACCAATCTACAGGACATGTCAGCACCAAGAAGATAGAATCAGTAAAATCTAGACTGCAGAAAATTCTACCAAGTAAACAACTTGCTTTCTTGAACAAATTAGGAAAAAAGAGATGGGAAGGAAATGTAAAAGGGATGTAAAAAACACATCAATAATGATACTTTGGTTTTCTGTGTTAAGTGTTTATATTTTAGGAGTACATACTGAAATATTAACAGGTGCAATTATATATTTGGGATGTATTTAAAATAATCTCACTACCATTTGTAGTGTTGCTGGTGATGGGTACTTGGGGCTTCGTTATACTATTCTTTCTGCTTTATGTATATTTAAAATTTTCCATAATTAAAAGTTTAGATAAAAACAATCCTCCCTAAGTTTGCCTGGCTGGCTCAATTCATAGACCATGGGACTCTTGATCTCAGGGTCATGAGTTTGAGCCCCACATTGGGTGTAGAGATTACCTCCAAAATTAATAAGAATAATAACCCTTCCTATAGTCTTTCTAGATATACACCTGCATCTCTCCTTCCTTTCATAGCCAAGTATCTTGAAGGAATCATCTCTGCTGTTTTTTCACATCCTTACTTTCTGCTCATGCCTCTAGGCATGCATTCCTCCATCTGTCTGTGTTCCTTCCCCAGACCCGCTCAGGCCAAGGTCCGCAGGACCTGCACTCCCTTGACACTGTTGGCCACATCCTCCTTTTCCAACTCTCTCTAAACCAGGATGAATGGAGTCAGAAAACAAGGGCTCACATCCAGGCTGACCACATCTTGGCTTGATTTCTGGAGAACCCCTTTTATTGTCCACCTCCCCACCTCTAAAATCATGATAATAATAATTATATGCTTCCTAGGTTCTAAATGCTATGTAACAATCCACCCCAAAACAGAGGAATTTGAAACACTGTTTATTATTTCCTATAGTTCTGAGGATTGGTGGTCTCAGCTGGGTGGCTGTTTCTTGGGGTCCCTCAAGTGGTCTCAGTTAGATGGTGCCCAAGGCTTGGGTTGCCTTCCTTTACATACTTGGCCCTAAACTGGGGGTGCTGGAGCAGCTGGAGCTGGTCAGGTATTTATCCCTCTCTCCATGTGCTAGCTTGGGTTTTTTCTCAGGAAACTTGAACTTTTTACATGGCAGCCAGCTTGCCCCAGAGTGAGCATTCAACAAGACAGGAAGCAGAAACTTCTGCTCCCTTATAGCCTTGAAACTGGCCTATCACTTCTACCATATTCTATTGGTCAAAGCTCTCACAGAGCCTGCCAGGATTCCAAAGGAAGGCCTTAGTGAAGTGCCAGGGAGAAAAATCTCAGAGTCATTCAGATGTGAAATAAACCCTATTCTCTGTTGTAAAAGCACCCTCTCTGTCTTCCCCACTCTTTCTTCCTACCCCCTATCATTTTCTTTTTTTTTTTTTCAAGTCTATTTCCCTATTTTTGAGAAACAGAGAGAGAGAGTGAGCGGGGAGGGGCAGAGATAGAGAGAGAGAGAGAGAGAGAGAGAGAGAGAGAGAGACAGAGAGAGAATCCCAAGTAGGCTCTGTGCTGTCAGCGCACAGCCAGACTCGGGGCCCAATCTCACAAACCATGAGATCATGATCTGAGCCGAAACCAACGGTCAGATGCTCAACCAACTGAGCCACCCAGGTGACTCCCTCTAACATTTTCTAAATCAGAATTTCTCAAAATATTAATGTGCTAGGTATTCCTTTGGCTGCAAGAAATGATAGTGGCTTAAACAATAGATATTTTTCTCTTGTTATAAAAGATATGAAAAGGCACAGTTGTAGATATTGCTTCAGCTGTTCAAGGTTGCCTTCAAAGGCCATGCCCTTTCTTCCTGCTCTGCCAACATCAGCATCTGGGCTTTCATCATCGTGCTGGTATCCTCATGGTCACAAGATGGCTGCCACACCTCCAGACATCAAATTGAAGCAGAGCTATGTTTAGGACTCTTTGGATGAAAGTATGTCACGTGCCCATAACTAGCTGAATGGGGGCTAGGAGAGAGAATGGAGCTCAGTACATTACTGTGCTGCATAATGTTAGAGGTCCGTTATCAAGGAAAAAGTACTGAATGGATATTTAGTAGGCAACAACTGTGACATATTATGTCACTCACATTTATGTGTGTGGGTCATTGTTCAGTATGTGGTGGGTAGTAGATATGAAACGATTTTTGATGGATGGTGGCCTTCATGGATTGGGAAGTCAGGACTCCAGGTCGCCTCCTCTACGGGAGGACTCTTACTCCTTGCCCTGCGACAGAATTAATAACCACATCCTCTGCCCAACAATACTGTAAAAGTACAGACTTTTATCAAAGCACTTAAAAGATGTTAGGACTCTTAAATTGGCATTTCTGGGGGCTCCTGGGTAGCTCAGTCAGTTAAGCTTCCGAGTCTTGACTGTGGCTCAGGTTATGATCTCACAGTTTGTGAGTTCAAGCCCCCTGTCTGGCTCTGTGCTGATAGTATGGAGCCTGCTTGGGATTCTCTCTCTCTTCCTCCCTCTGCCCCTCCCCTGCTCACGCGCTTTCTCTCTCTCTCAAAATAAATAAGTAAGTAAGTAAGTAAATAAATAAATAAATAAATAAAATTTTTAAAAATTTATATTTTTGTCTTCTTTTTCTAGGTTGTGACCCTCTGAGGTCAGGAACCACGATTTGTTCACCTTTGGGCCCTCATCACCTAACACAGGTTGGGGAAACAAATGTGATCTTGAGTTACAGGTTTGGGGAAAGTTTTAATGGCAGAAGGCCTACTTAGGACAAGTGAGGGAAATCAGAAGAGAAAACAAAGCGGAAGAAACATTCAGGACCAGAGTTTTCTGAAAAACAGGAATGTAAGGGACATTACTTAGCAAGTGCAAGTACTTTTGCTGATTCAGTAAAAAGCGTAGGAAAAAAAGAAACACAGAAAGTGGTTAAAGAGAATCAACATGAAGAGGAAGCACAGAAGGAAGAGAGAAAAAAAGAAGGGAGGGGAAGGTGGATATATCCCTTTCCTCGGGCTGCTGTAGCAAGTTACCACACATTTGGTGGCTTTAAACAACAGAAATTTATTCTTTCACTGTTCTGGAGGCCAGAAGTCTGAAATCAGTCTCCTTGGGCTGAAATCAAACTATTGGCAGGGCCACACCCCCATCCCCCACCCAGGAGACTTTAGCCCTCTTGCAGGGTCTGGTGGCCACTGGTATCCCTCAACTGTGGCCGCATAACTCCCATCCCTGCCTCTTTGGTCCCATGACCTCCACCTCTGTCTGTGTGACATCCTTGTCTCTCTCTTATAGGGACGCTTGTGATGGCATTTAGGTCCCCACCCCAGATAAAACCCAGGATAATCATCTTATCTCAATGTCCTTAACTTAATTATATCTGCAAAGTCTCTTTTTCCCAATAACATCACATTCTGGCTTCCAGGGGCTAGGGCATCAATTTCTTTAGGGTTAAAGGGCATTTTCCAGCCTGGTACAGTGGGAGAGATAGAGGAGGAAGAGGAGGGAACATCACTGTGGCAGCCTCCCCCACTTGAAAGGCCACCTTCCTTCAGACCATCATTGCCCCCAAGCCATAGGAATTTAGCTCTATGGATGCCACACCCGTGCCATCATATGGTGGCCACGAGAATGTGCCACTCACATCTCCAACCGCTGGGAAGTGGTCAGCCCTGGGTCTGAGTGCTGTGCTCTGAAATCCATCACCTCCCTGGTGGCAAGGCCACGCTTCCTGTGGCTTGCTCACAGCAGGGATACGGAGGCAGGCCCGCTCCCTGGAGACATGGAACTCCTCTGACAGATGACTTTGACTGAGGAGTCCCCGAAGGCCTTGCTGAACCTTCCTTAGATCTGCCTGGCAGTCTCTGTACAACACTTCCACCCAATCTCCACCCCCCTTCTGTCTCTCCTTCACTGGGGCCAGACGTCCACCCAGTCTGACCCTTCCCCCTCCCCAGCCAAACTCCTCCCAGGCCCCTCTCCATCTTCTCTCATAGGCGTACCCCTTAATAGGAGTCTTGTGCTTTTAATCTCTGCTTGATATCTGATTCTTGGACCATCTAGATTAATACGTATTATCTACTTAATACTCCTCCTTAGCTAAGTCATTCAATAAATGTATTTTATTTTTTTATGATTTTTTTAATGTTTAATGTTTATTTATTTTTTGAGAAAGAGAGAAAGAGACACACACACAGAGTGCGAGCAGGGGAGGGACAGAGAGAGAGGGAGACACAGAATCCAAAGCAGGCTCCAGGCTCCGCGCTGTCAGCACAGAGCTCGATATGGGGCTCAAATTCATGAACCATGAGACCATGACCCGAGCCGAAGTCAGACACTTAACTGACTGAGCCACCCAGGCACCCCTCAATAAATGCATTTTAAAAGGAAAGTTTACATTCACTACTAGAAGTGAAAGCCGACATCACTTGCCATAAACACAAGGAAAGCTGAAAATAGAGAGATAGATCAACAAAATGATGTTATTAAATTTTAGTCAGGTACCCTTTGCTTGCCCACTAGAGGATCCAAGTCTGGAGTCGGCTTGCATTAAAAGGAATCTGGCCAGTGTTACAGATGTGTGAAAAACCTATTAGCACCAAGCTAAGACCTTCTCCTGAACCTCGTCAGAGAGATCAAAAGTGAAAATAACTTTCTCACTTGGGACTTCCAAGTTAACGCTTACCATAGACCAGGGAGCCACCTCAAATGGTCCCAGAGTCTTGCACATGGTTGATAGGCAACAATGATGAATTCATTATTGGTAACGGGAAAATTCCTAAGATATTAATTTGTGTTTTCTTCTAGCAGTAACGTTTTCTCCATTCGTGCCAGTCAGGTAAATGTTCCTTCATGCTTTCTTGTCTTTGGGGAGGTCTGTGTTGCAAAAGTGAAGTCTTTTGAAGGCACCTCTCTTGGAGTCTTTAAAGAAAGCCTAAAGTCATGAGTGAGGAACAGAGAAGTGTGGAGCATGGAGGGAGAAAAGGGGTGTCTTAGGCCAGAGAGATGGATAGAGGCCCAGGATCCAGAGAGCTGAAGAGATCCTTCCCGTAGGGACGGCATCTAGAGGGGTGGGGTACCTCCATAGCTCTGAGGTTAGAGCACGGTTTTATAGAGCATTTGTGGCAAATCCACTACATTGGGATGGGCCCTTGAGTCAAAATAAAGACAATACAATCATGGGACATTGTGTCCCACCCTGGTTTGTGGATGTGCATTCAGGTATTCCTGTACGTATCTTAAGAACGTTAGATCGATAACTTTTATAAAGATAGCCAACTCACTCCCAAGCCATCTATCTATTTACCTTTATATTTTTGTGGTACCCCAAATGATAGAGATTTGTTGTTTCACAAGTATGCCCTTAATTCGCATAACCATGCCCTCTGTCTCACAGGAGTAAGCTGAAAAGTAACTGTGGTCTGGTGGCTTTTGGACAACCGGCTTGCAGTTCACCAGGAAAGGACACGTTGCCTTTTCCATGAGTCACGGGACAGCAGAGAAGTGAGCCAGTGTCATTTTAATAGGTGTTTAGTTGACACTCTTGGCAGTAAGTAAGAAAGCACAATTCCAATGGGCTTAAGCACAAGAGAGAGAGGGAGGGACGCCTGGGTGGCTCAGTTGGTTAAGTGACTGACTTCAGATCAGGTCAGGATCGTACAGTTTGTGAAATCGAGCCCCGTGTGGGGCTCGGATTCTGTGTCTGCCTTTCTCTCTCTCTCTCTCTGCCCCTCCCCTGCTTGTGCTCTCTCTCTCTCTCTCAAAAATAAAGAAACTTTAAAAAGAGAGCTGGGGCCGGGGTGGGGGGGGCGTCCAGCCAGGGATAGATCCAGGACTGTCATGAGCACTCAGTATTGCTCTCCCATTCTCCTTGCTTTGCTTTCTCTGTTGGCTTCAACTTCAGGCTGCTGCTGGTGGCGAAAAGTGGCGGGCTGTCCCAGGCTCGTTCCTAGTCTCTCTCAACCTCAAGGGAACGGAATCTCAGTTTAGATCTCATACGCCTGCCCTTGAGGCAATCACTGTGGCCAAGGCAAAGGCTCTAATTAGCCAGGTTAGATGCCCGCCTTCCCCAGAGGGGGTGGAGTCCACCTGCTCAAAACTACACTGTTCAGTTACTGGAGGAAGGCAGCATAGATCCCCGGGGGGGGGGGGGGGCAGGTGAAAACGCCAGATGTCCGCAGGTAGACCCTAGATATGCCCAGGAGCAGAGAGAGCTCGTTAGTGCGGAAGACACACTGAGGTCTTTTTTTTTTTTTTTTTTTTTTTTGTGGAAAGTTCTCGGTGTGTTTACAAACTGAGTAACCCGCAGGTAAGGGGGTCCCCCACATGGCACATGGCGCTGACTGAATGCCCTCTTGGACTCACTGCTGTTTTCTGTTTAGCTCAGGATGCACATTCTTGGCACCCGGGTGGATCCCTAATGACAGGCTTAAGAACAGGGGTTCCTGACTTTTCTAAACCTTCGCTTTCTCTCTTGTGAGAGATGGGTATAAAACGAGTCTTTCTCTCTCACAAAGGATTGCTTAGTGAAACAGTATGTCTGGGGCACATTACCCAGTGTCCAGATCAGAGAAGGCATTTAACTAACATTGGCCATTGTTATTTGAACAATAGAAAAATAATTCCTACAAGCACATTCACAAATATGATCCCATTTGATTCTCATAGTAACCTTGTGAGGTTGGGTAAGAGACACATTATTATCCCATTTTAGGGATGAAGACACTGAGACTCAAAGAATTTAAATGATTTTGCCATAAGCTTAGAGCTTGTCAGTGGCAGAGCCAGGTTTCGAAGCCAAGTTGTTGTTGACTTCTTGTCATTCTCCAAATCACAATGCTGACCAAGAAAACATGGGGATGAATAAGGACCACCTTTCAGAATAACACAGACTGTTTATGGCAGTCATTACAGTGTAGACCAGCCCTATCCAACAGAAATAAAATGCGAACCACAGATGGTATGTTAAATTTTCTAGTAGCCACATAAAAAAGTAAAAACAAGGGGTGCCTGGGTGGCGCAGTCGGTTAAGCGTCCGACTTCAGCCAGGTCACGATCTCGCGGTCCGTGAGTTCGAGCCCCGCGTCGGGCTCTGGGCTGATGGCTCAGAGCCTGGAGCCTGTTTCCGATTCTGTGTCTCCCTCTCTCTCTGCCCCTCCCCCGTTCATGCTCTGTCTCTCTCTGTCCCAAAAAAAAAAAAAAAAAAGTAAAAACAAAAAAACCCAAATAAACAAGAAAACACACAGAAGCTGATATTATTACTACATTTTATTTAAGCCAATACATCCAAAATATTATCGTTTCAACATGTAAATCAGTATACAAAACTATTAATGAAATATATTAGTCTTTTTGTAGTAAGTTTGCAAAACCTGGTGTGTGTTTTACACGTATAGCACATCTCAGTTCACATCAGCTACCTTTTCAAGTGCTCAGTGGCCGCATGTGACCAACCAGTGGTTCTTGCTTTGGACAGGGCGGGACTAGAGGTAGATGAGGCACATATTTAGGGCTCCAGAAAAGCAGGGGGTATGAAAGACAGGGGACTAAGGAAAGAGAAATAAGGATTTTTCTTCAGTGAGTTTACCCAAAACCTTGCAAATTATTCTAGAAAGAAGACATTTAATATAAGCACAGGTAAAAAAATAAAATAAAATAAAATAAAATAAGCACACGTATTTTGTGGGTTAGCGTTGTTTTTATTCTGAATTACAGTAAAATGGGGATGATGAGGCACCATAATCTTGTCCTTGATAAAGACAACAACTGAAGATCTTAATGCTGTCTGCAGGACAATGCCAATTGCAGAATAGATGAGCCAAGATGTGGCAACAGAACCCATTGTAGCTAGTTGAATCAGAAAAGCAATTCATTAAAGGATGTTAGGCGGTTCGCGGAACCTCCAGGGGAACCATAGAGTCAGTCTCATAAGGAAGAAGCCGGAAATGGTGCTCAAACTGTAGTTCCTGGCTTCTCCAGTAGCTCTGTCGCTGCCATCTCTGGCCCAGGGCACTTCGGCCTACCACCCTCCCTGAGCACAGGACACGGCTACCAGGACCTGACCAGGGCCTCCTTCCTAAATGGAGTCTGTGCGTGTATCCTAGTTGTAGAACCTGGGTCACCTTCTTGCACCGTATATAGCAAGGGAGTCTGGGAAAACTATTTTCTGGCTCCCTTGTGAGGAAGAGAGACTCATAACATAAAACTACCCCAAAATTAAGATGAATAACGGGTTTCCTCATGCATGGTGCATGTCCACTCCACAAGTTAATTGGTTTTTTCTTTTATTTTTATTTATTTATTTTTAAAGTAGGCTCCACGCCCAACGTGGGGCTTGAACTCACGACCCTGAGATTGAGAGTTGCATGCTCTACTGACTGAGCCAGACAGGCACCCCTGGTTTTCTCTTTTAAAAATTATTGTGAAATATATCACACAGACAAAAGTGATTATAATACGGGTACATGGTTAAATAATAACAATTATTCTTATCCTCCAGGTTAAGAAATACAGCATTATTAGTACCTTGGAATCCCTGCCCCGGTTTGTCCCTCCCTACCCATTCCAGGTGATTACAACTATTCTGACTTTTGTATCATTTTCTTGCTTTGCCTAGTGTTTAAGTTGAGATATAATTGACATGTGACAGTTATTAGTTTCAGGTATATAATGTAATGACTTGATACATGTACATATTGCAAAATGACCACCACAATAAGTTCAGTTAACATTCATCCCCACACATAATTATAATTTTTTCCCTTATGATAATTTTTAAGATCTACTGTCTTCGCAAATTTTTTAAAAAGTTTATTTATTTTTGGGGCGCCTGGATGGCTCAATTGGATAAGCATCTGACTTCAGCTCAGGTCATGATATCACGGTTTGTGGGTTCGACCCCCACATCCGACTCTGTGCTGACAGCTCAGAACCTGGATCCTGCTTCGGATTCTGTGTATCCCTCTCTCTCTCTGCCCCTCCCCACCCATGCTCACTTGCTCGCGTGTGCTCTCTCTCTCTCAAAAATAAACACTAAAAAAATTTTTTTAAAAAAGCTTATTTATTTTTGAGACAGAGAGAGAAAGAGCGTGAGCAGGGGAGGGGCAGAGAGAGAGGGAGACACAGAATCCGAAGTAGGCTCCAGATTCTGAGCTGTCAGCACAGAGCCCGATGGGGCTCGAACTCACAAACCATGAGATCATGACCTGAGCCGAAGTCGACCACTTAACCGAGTCACCCAGGTGCCCCTCTCTTCATAACTTTTGATTGTTTTGAAATTGAACTTTTTACATTGAGATCATGTAGATTTACATGCAATTGTGTACCTTTCATTCAGTTTCCCCCAGGCATAAATTTTATAGAACTAGGGCACAGTATCACTAGCAGGATATTGAAATTGAGACAATCCACAGGTCTTTCTCAGATCCAGTTTTACTTGTACTCGTGTGTGTGTGTGTGTGTGTGTGCGCGCGTGTGTGTGTTTAGTTCCATACAACTTTATCACATGTGTAAGCTTGGGTATCATCTACCACAGATCCTGAACACTTCCATCACTACAAGCGTCCTTCGTTGCCCTTTTAGAAATCACCTCCTGACGACCACTAATCTTATCCCCATTTTCATGATTTTCTCATTTCAAGAATGTTATATGAATGGAATCAGATAATACATTACCTTGGGATTGCTTTTTTTAATTTAGCGTAACTCTCTAGAGATTCTTCCAGATGGTTGGTTGGTGTTTAATGGTTTTAACATGTGGGTTTGTATTCCTAAGCAAGATATTGTTTACTTTGATTAATTTTTAATAATCATTTGAATCATATTACAATTCTTCTGTAAATTGCTTTTTTTCATTCAACAATATGTTTTTGAGATTTACCTTTGTTAATATGTGTGGCTGTGGGCCATTCATTTCCACTAGATGCATTTTATCACAAAACATCAGTTATTGATGTACATTCTAGTCGTGTTCAGGTTTTTATATTTTTGAATATGATGAATGACATTACTATGAATATTCTTGTCTGTGATTCTTGGTGCAAAAGTGCAAGACTTTTTCTACATTTAAAACCTTGGTTGGGGGGGCAGAGGGCGGGGGGGGGCACCTGGCTGGCTCAGTGCATAGAACATGTGTCTCTTGATCTTGGGGTTGGGAATTTTGAGGCCCACGATGAGTGTAGAGATTACTTAAAAAATTTTTTTAACAATTAAAAATAAATTTAAAATGAAAAAATAAAAATTGGAATGGAATTTCTGGTTCATTGAATATGTGTATGTTTAATTTTACCAGATAAAGTCAAACTTTCCCAAAATGTTTGAATGAATCTATATACCTATTAGCAATGCATAAACAGTCTTATTGTTCTATATCTAAAGCAACACTTAGTAGTATTGTCAAACCTTTTAATTTTGCCAGTCTGGTAAACATGAAGTAGTATTTCATTGTCATTTTAATTTGCATTTTCCTGTTTACTAATGAGACTGAGCATCTTTTTATATGTTGATGGGCCATTCACGTTTTCTCTTCTGGGAAATGCCTGTTCATGTCTTTTGTCGTTTTTAAAACTTATGTTACTTCTGACATTTGAGTTCTTTACATAGCCTAGATTCTAATCATTTATAAGAGAAATATGTTCCAAAAGTTCTCACAATGTGTGATTTAGTTTATCATTCCCCTTACCGGGTCTTTTGATAAAGTCATTCTTAATTTTTCTGCAGTCGGGTTTATCAAATATGTTCTTGTATGGTTTATTTTTTGTCCCTTAAGAAATTCCGCTCCATTGTGTGTCAACTATACTTCAATAAGATAAATAAATAGCAAACACACAAATAAACATAAATAAATAAATAAAATTCTGCCCTATCTTATGGTCATAAAGATATTCTCCTATCTATGCATATACATACACATACACTTTTAAAGGTTTAACCCACTGGAAATTGATGATATGTGTGTGCATTACTCAGTTTTCCTTATTTTTCCCCAAATGGATTACCAGTCATTCCCATTCCATATTTGAATAGCACATCTTTCCCCACTGAGCTGTGATGCCTTCTGTCATAAATCAAAGTCCACATGCGTGTGGGTCTGTTTCAGGGCTCTCTCCTCTGTACTAGTGGTCTCCGTGTACCAGTGCCACACAATTACTAATGATATCTGATAGAGTGAATCCACACACCTTGCCTTCACAATAATGTTTTAGTTATTCTTTCATATATACTTTAGAATAAATTTGTCAGATCTCACAAAAGGATATTTTTTTTCAGGTACATTTAAGAACTGTATTCAGTCTACAGATGAATTTAGGGGTTTTTAACCTCTTTTTCATTCGGAGTCTCCTAGTCTATTACTGTGAAAAATCTTTCCATTGATTAATGTGTTCCAATCAAAATTTTTCTAATATTACCCACAAAGATCTTCCACAATATTAAAAAAATTTTATTTCAAGGCACTTTGTGTTTCAGTTGTAGGTCATTTTTTTCATTAGATTTTTAATTTTTCTAAATGCTATTGACATTTAGAAATGCAACTGACACACAAAGATTTCCTATAAAACAACCTTCCTAAACTCTTATTAATTCCAATCATTTATCTGAATTTCTTCCGTTCTCCACATAGATAATCATACTGACTATAAATGGTGATTGTTTTGCTTTTTCCTTTATAATTCTATAAAGCAATTATAGATTTCCTATCTTATATTTCTTTTTTTCTGTCTTGTGCCCACAAAAAAGCTGGTCTAGTGTGAAATGGAGTGATCAGAGCAGACAGCTTGGTCTTGTCCTGGGGTGCTGGCTCCACAGGTGAATTCAGTTTGTAAAAATGTATCAAGCTGTGTACTTATGATTTGTGCACTTTTTTTCTAACACTATGTTATTCTTCAACAAAAAGTTTAAAAAAAATTTTTTTTTTTTTTTTTTAGGAATATTTCCCCAACATCCTAACCTCTCCTCATGCTCTCAGGATGCCACTGAACAGGTCTGTACCTGTCTATTTTCAACCTGACTACATATTACTGTAGAAAGGAAGTCTTAAGTGAGAACACTCATGCTTGTTTTCTTGCATTTGAAGAACTACCAGGGGGAGGGGGCACAGAACTAGTCTCCGCAGCTTTAGAGGGCAGAGTGCATAGTGCAGAGGGGAGGTGAAAGTACAAGGAAACAGACTTTCCATTAAGCAGAAGGAAAGCATTCCAACAGCATCGTCGTCTAACCAGAGAATAGCCTGCTTTTTGAAAAAGTGAGCTCCCAGCACTGCTAAGTATTCAAGCAGGGCTGGATACAAACCTACTAAGGACACTACGCACAGCCACCCCCCTCCCCCAGCCAGTGGAGCGGTGGGGGCGGGGAGTGGGCCGAATCACTGCTTCTGTCTCTTTCAACGCCTAGCTTTGAGATTTTTAAAGAATTGAGTTTATTTCTTATCCTATGTTGGGGGGATGCTTGCTTTATCAGCTCCGTAGAAAGCTACTTAGAAAACTAACCTTAAAATAAAGAAGAGTCAACAAAAGCAAAACGGACTGCTCCAAAATGTTAGTACTATTGATAAACCCCTAAGTCCGATCAAGAAAAAGAGAAAGATAACACATTAGAATCCCCCCCCCCCGAAACCAACCAGCAAGTGCGCCTCCAACAATCTTTGAATGCAAGTGTACTTTATTCTTATTTTTTATTCCGAATCCCCCAAACCTTGCACTGCTTCTCGAGGTTTCTAGCCTTATTAGTCTGTCATTCTACAGCCTTTTCAGATAAAGGACAAAGTGGTTCAGGCACTCATTGATTTGAAATCCAATAAGAGAAAAAAAATCTGTTAATGGGGCTGGCTGACTTTTTCATGAAATCAGGAATTTTGAACGAAGGGAAGTTCTAAAGATTTTTATTGAGATGGGAGGTGATTCTGTGATTTCACAGTTTTACTTTATTTTACTTTCATTCCACCAAGCTCCTTCTTTCCGAAAATCTTCAGTTTGTTGGTAGGTAAAATACATCCTCAGAGTCTCCCAGAAGCTGCGCCATCAGCCTTAAAGACTAAAAAGAAGCCTCGTTTCCTTGTGCCGCTATAGAAATGTCTTCCTTCTCCACACCCGGCTTAACCGGATCAAAGTCTTTTTCATTCTTCGTTGATTGTTCTCAGAAAATCTGGAGTCCAGACAGGCTTGAGCCAAGACAGGGTGACCTCTTGAGGGCAGACCCCGAGGCATGGCGCTTCTCTTCCCTTCGCAGACCCAGGAGAGCTGCGCCCCCTCTCCGTGCGCGGAAAGAGTACTCCAGCCGAGCCGAGAAATCCGTTACCAGGCTGCTGTGTCCCCAAGGGCCATTCCAGGGCGGAAGAGGACGGGGAAAACCGCTGTGTCGATTCCTCGGCCCTGTGGGCCGGGCGCGCAGCGGGTCGGGTTACAGACAGGTGAGTCTGGCGGATGGGCGAGCTGCGGGCGCCAGGGAGCTCCTGGCGAGACGCGCCCCGGCAGCCCCCGAGCCCGCACGAGTCTGCTCACCCACAGGAGGGGTGCGCCCACCGCAGCGGTGGAGGCAGTGCTGCGCGTCCCCGGGCGCACCCGAGCAGGGGCCGTGAGAGGGACAGCGCGCGCCCCAAACGCCGGCACTGCTGGTCTTAGAAACTTGGCATCTTTCTCTTACCAACTCCTCTCCCTTCTCTCCCAACTCCCCCTCCGCGAATAAAGCCCGAGAGGAAAAACCAAAACCAAAAATAAATACAAAGCTCTCCAGCCACCTCCCCAGTAGCAGCCCGTCTTCGTTTACTGGGAAAGGTATTTCCCAGCCTCTGATTTCGGGGAGCGGGCAGTTAGGCGAAGACTGTAATGGGAGTGGGCAAGGATAAGAGATTTGTTTCGGAGCTGCGTTTGCATAACAGGCGCTCGGCTTTTGTTTCCATTGTGTGTTTATTTGGGTTGATGAGGCTCTTGGGGTGGTAGGTCTTGGGATGGAAGCTGCTTTAGCAGAGCAAGCCGACTTGTTTTCCCCAGATTGTGTGGCACAGATCAGTAATAACGACGTGTTCTAAAGCTGCCGAGCTTTAAGTCATATTATTACTGTGCTTATTTGGGGGGGGGGGGCGGGCTGTTGTAAATGATGGGGATCTTGAGTCCCCAAGTCGCCCTCTTTACCAGAACAGAGCCCTGGGTAATCTCCCTGCCGCCTCCCCCTTCCGCCCGCCGGGATTTCAACTAGCCGCGGAAACCATCCACAAAGTCCGGAGGAACTGAGCCATTTTCTTGCTTGCTTGTCGGAGACAAATCCACCCGGGGGCGGGGGATGGTTGTGGTGTGTGCAACTCGCAGGAAGCTCCAGCTCTTAGGATGGACGCCCCGGGAAGCGGACCTGGGGGTTAACCTCTAAGAGTTTGCCCTGAGGTGCTCGTGATGGGGAATGGGGCGAGAGGCTGATCAAAAAACGTTCTTCCCTTTTTAAAAAGGGGAGGGGGGGAAGAATCAGACGTTAAATTCTTTTGCAAACATTCATGCCTAAGGAAGGGCTGGAACAGGCAGCCCCGGCCGCCGGAACCGGTCGGACAGGTAGCGAGCTTGTTGACACCGTTATGTTGCAGGGCGCATGCTCACTCCCAAGTTTCCTGGTGTCTCTTCTATTCCACCTTATGAAACTTTTTCCCCGGCGTGGTCTCACCCGCGATTTAAGGCATAGGTGTCGCCGAGCCCGGAGGCTGGGAGTCGCCGGGCGTGCGGGGGAGAGGCCTGGGCCGCGGCGCGGCGGGGGGCGGAGGGAGAGGGCAGGCTAGGCGGGAAGGTGGGCTCTGGCCGCCGGGAGCCGGGGACCGAGTCACTGCCGCAGCCCCTATCGGGGAGCAGCCGGCAGGAAGGGGGCCGCCGGCCGGGGAGGGGGCCACACCATGCCCAAAGTCTTCCTGGTGAAGAGGAGGAGCCCGGGGGTCTCTGTCCGCAGCTGGGATGAGCTCCCGGATGAGGAAAGGGCAGACACCTACATCCCAGGTGAGCGCCGCGCGGGGGCCGGGCCTGGGCGCGGGACTCCCGGGGTGGGGGCAGGGGTGTCTGGGTCCCCTCAGCTCACCGCAGGGGCCGGACTGCCCACCCCATGCCCCCTCTTTCGAGGCGGGGGGAGGTCCTTGAGGCGCGTGAAGACGGAGAGGGAGAGGCTGGGGAACCCGCGACGCCCTGCGCCCCCTTCCTCCTAATGGGCGCCTGTAATTGCCCGGCGGCGGGACCGTTGGCTGCAGCGCGGGACGAGGTGGCCCAGGAGGGGAGACTGAAGGCCAGTAGGGGCTCCTCTCGGTCCCATGCCCTCATAGAGTCGCCCCAGGATCCGTCAGCCCCTCGGGCTAGGTAGGTTGAAGTCAGACCCCTATCCCCTCATCCCAGGGAGAGGCAACTTGGCGCGTAGTGTCCCCAGCCGCCCAAGGCCCTCGGTTCCTTGTGGGCGCGGGAATGGGACCGAGGAGCCGCCCCCCCCTCCAACCCCGTGCTCGCTCGGGAGGCCGAGCCGGGGACTCTCTCGCCCACCCCCGCGTGTTGCCCACTTGGCCTGGTGCCCAGGTCCAGGGCGGGGCGGCGGCACCGCCCGCAGGTCAAACTGCCGCGGACTCCCGGGCCTGACGCCGCGTGTCTGTGTCGGGGCGCCGCCCCTCCCTCCGCAGTGGGCCTGGGCCGTCTGCTCCACGACCCCCCCGAGGACTGCCGCAGCGACGGCGGCAGTAGCAGCAGCAGCGGCGGCAGCAGCAGCGCGGGGGAGCCTGGAGGCGCCGAGAGCAGCTCGTCCCCGCGCGCCCCCGAGCGCGAAATCCCCGAGCCTGGCGACGCAGAGGGCCCGGGTGGACACCTGGCGGCGATGCAGCGCCCAGTCGCTAGGTCGAAAATCAAGGTATGGTGTCGACTCTGCCCCCGCCGCCACCTGCACCACGCCCTGGCGTCGGGCTCCGGGAACCCGCGCCCCTCCCTGCAGCTCCCGCCCGCGCACCCGGGCACCGGTGCACCCCGGCACCGAGCGCGCCCGCCGCGCCGTTCCTGCACCTGCCTCTGGGTCTCGGCCAGGGCGGCTCAGCGCGTCCTCCCGCCTGCTGGGTAGCCAGCGGCCCGCGCCGCTGAGCCTTGGAGCCGGCACAGTCTGCCGGGGTGGCCTCTGGAACTGCTTAAAAGACCCAGGCCCAGCTTCCTCCCTCCAGCAGCCCAGTGTGTGTGCGGGGCCTGAAGAATCACCAGGCCGTCGGGGTTCCCGGGTTCAGAAAGGAGGGACCCAGGCTCTCAGCAATTGCGTTCTCTGGGGCGCATTTCCTAGCGCTATGTGAATTCTGAGTTCCACACACTTGCTTGCGTTCTGGAGACCGAGGCGGCACTTTGGCACACAGTGGCCCTCTCGCAATAACAGCTATTCCCAGTGACAATTATGGAGTGCCCGTTAGACTCCAGGCCTGTGCTGGGCACTTTAAATTTGTCATACCTCTCCAGTCTTCTTTAATTAAACTGATAGATAAAGGAGTTCACCTGAAAATTGCCTCAGTGCCCCGCCCCCAGTGGGTTGGAGTGTTTGTTACCCTCCCTTACCATCCTTCAGCAACCCCCTCCCCCTAGTCTTCTAGAATTGTAGGCGACATCTTATCAGGACACCCATCTGGCTTTTCTGGGTAGAACTTCCATGATCGCCTGCTCAAATGTATCCGCTACCCCCAAGATTAAGGAATCCCATTCCACTGACTCAGTCAGCTGGAGCCAGGGAGTGGTGTTTTAGGAATCACATGACCCCATTTCCGAGCTTGGTGGTACTCTGCGGGCTCCAGGCCCTCTTAGTGGGCGATAATTCTGGAGCGCTCCAGGGCGGTCCTGCAGCCCAGCCTCGGGGGGGGGGGGGGGGCGGGATGGGGGTATGGGGAGGGGGAACTCCAGTGTTCGCTGTGGATTGGGTGACACTAGGTTACTTTTCCTGGGCGAGGCCATCCCTCCCTATGCATGTTCCTGGTTCCTGGGGTTTAGCTTGGGGGCGGGCTAGGGTGCATTTGGTTTTGAATTGAGGCTAGAGGCTGGAGCTGGAATCCTCGGGAAAAGACCTCTTTAAAGGTTACTGCGGTGCCGCGTGCTGCTCGCTGGTAAGTGGTGCTGCTGAGGTTCAAAGTCAGCTGGCCTGAGGCTTTTCTGGGCCAGATGGGGTTAAGTGGGAGGGGACAGTTTGCCTGAGGCTGGTAGCTCTGCCCTCCAGGAAATTCTACTAAGTGTCCCACTTGCATATTTATCACCGGGCTGGAAGGACAATTGCAACGTTGTTTTGGGATTGACTGTGGTCCGTTTGCCCCTCTGTCCCCCAATTTCCCAGATTACCCTGGGAAGAAAGTGGCAGGGGAGAAAGGTCTAGTCCCTTAACCAGCATTTTAGGAGCTCTCTCTTGTCTCAGGTAAACAGTGCCATCGTAGCCCTGGATTAAAGGAATAAATAAACCACAATCTTATTTCTGTGATCTTGCCTACAAACCGCCCCAAGGGCTGCGGGGTGGTGAGTTTGCTCCTCAACCTTAGCATAGCTTCCGGAGAAGTTTTATTTGTTTACTGAGGATGCTTAGATTCCTTTTCCCTTTCAGCTTCCGTCCGAAAATAGGAGATATCTTGGTGTTAAGATGCTCCAAGCCTCCAGAATTATCATCTGTGGTATTGGCCGTTTTTAAATGACTGTCCAAATTGCCCGTGACTTAGCATATTGGGTAATTCTCTAGTTCTGTGAAAAATATGCTGGACTCTTAAGAATTAGGTTCTCCAAGCGTCTGGTGGCTCAGTTGGTTGAGCATCCTCTTGATTTTGGTTCAGGTCATGATCCTAGGGTCATGGGATCGAGCCCCTCCTCGGGCTCCACGCTGAGCATGGAACCTGCTTAAGATTCTCTCTCTCTCTCTCTCTCTCTCTCTCTCTCTCTCTTTCTCTCTCTTTCTCTTTCTCTGCTCCTCTCCCCTGCTGGTGGGCTCTCTCTCTCTAAAATAAATATAAAAAAAATTAGTTTCTTAACTAGAAGAAAAGAAATACCACTCAAGAATGAGGCCCATGCATGAAGCATAATGATTGAGTTTGAATAACTTCAAGACACTCACTAAGCAGCTGGCTCAGAGGAGTAGAGGAGGGGCAGGTTTGAGCCAGTGCCCTGTGGAGAGAGGCAACATCCCATCTAATTTTTTGGAGTGCCTGCTGTGTGCTAGGCAGCCAGGAGATAAAAATGTTCCCAGCTTGGTGTTCTACAATCATTTGACCGAAACAGTTAAGCCCCCAGGCTCTGGTTTTGTCACTTCTTACCTGTGTGACTTTAGGCAAGTTGCTAATCTTTCTGGGCCTCTGTTTCCTTGTCTGTGAAATGGGAATAATAATGAAACCTACCTCATAGAGTGGTGAAAATAAATGAGTAAAGAGGGGAATGTGTTAGGTGCCCTTTAACTCTAGCTGGGATTGTCTGGGTTGGTGGGGAGACACAAATACTAATTATTAACTCTGTTACAGCAAAGGGAATGCTAAAGCATGTGCAAAGATGTAATTCTGAGCAGGGAAGTTTTCTTGGTGTGGATTTGAGGGTGAGGAAGGGGGGGAGAGTCAGGCTTTAGGGGCGTATGGCTGAACCCAAAACTTGAGTCAGTAAAGGACTCAAAGCTATGGTGCCCGAAGATAGAAAATGGACCTGCTGGGTCAGAGAGCAAGTGGGAGGTGAGAAACTGGGACAGGATGAGGTGGTGAAGGGGCCAAGCCAAGAGGTGGGGGTGCGCTTGGGCAGGCGGAGGAGGGCTCTGGAAGGGTTTTGAGAAGGAAGACCTCAGTTGGTTCCATCTCACCAGCTGTCTTAGAGATATATTATCTGTCCCGAGTCTTTTTTTTTTTTTCTTTTGTATTAGAGAGGGTGCAAGTGAGCAAGGGAGAGAGGGAGAGAGAAAGAAGCAGGGCTCCCCGAAGCAGGGCTCTAACTCATGAGCCATGAGATCATGACCTGAGCTGAAGTCAGATGCTCAACTGACTGAACCACCCAGGGGCCCCTCTGTCCTGAGTCTTACTTCCCTCATCTGTAAAATGGAAAAGCAATGGAATCAGCCTCTCAGAAGTGGCAGTTAGATGAAATAAGGGCTGCAGAATGTCTAGCACTTCTGCATGTATAAATTGCCAGTAGGAAGTTAGTTTAATAGTGATGGATGGCAGATTTCGTTAACGTCCAGTATTTTGTTGTCTCCAGTGGGGACTAGGGATTTGCCAATCTGGTTGTGCTTGTGAGTAGATCTGGAAAGGAGTCCTAGGTGCTGGTTAGGAAAATGGCTCTTCCCAGCCTGTCTGCCTTCTGTGTGCCTCAGTGCTGTTTGCAAAATCGTCTCTTTACTGCTGAGGATTCAGTAATTTTCCAAACAGATTCGGGGGTGGGGGGGGGGTGGGGGGTAGATCATGTGCATCTGAGAAGGCGGTCGTGACAGGTCTAGGTGGCTTTAAGTCTCTTTTGTCCTGGGCCCATTTGCAGGAATCTAGCTGTGGAGCAGAGACCCCCAGACACCCTGATCACCATTGCCCTTCCTTTGAAGGTTTATCAGAAACTAAGTAACTCTGAAGTGAAATCAGTCAATTGACTGATGTTTTTCCTTCCTGTCTCAGTGGGTGGTGGGACCCAGGTGCAAGTATAGAATAGCAAATGAATCTCCTCCTTTTCCCCTTCTGTTCCCTTCCTTTGGCCTCTTCCAAGGATACTTCAAAAGGAACTGAGTGTAGAATTCCTTCTAAAGTATTTTTGGTCTTTTACCTGGCTCTGTAGTCTGAGTCTTCAAGTAGTGCCAGATATGTGAAGGTGCAGTAGTCTTTTTCCTTTTTTTTTTCTCATCATTTTTCATTTGTGGAGACTTTCAGAGGCATAGGGCCCGTTACCCCACCCCAACAACCGTTCTTCTATGGCTGGTCCTGCCCATCCAGCCCCCATCTAACACCCGACATGTGATTTTGAAGCAAATCTCAGTTATCCTATTATTTCAACCATAAATAACTCAGAATGTGCCTGTGATAGATAAAGATCAAGGTACACGATCACACCCATGTTAACAATGGTGTTCACATTGCTAATTGTCTCATAAATTCATACTTTTTTTTTTTTTTTTTCCAGTTTGCTGAGTCTGGTCCACACAATGTCTATACATTGTAATTGACTGACATGTCTTTCAGGTCTCTTTTAATTTACACATTCCCCCCGCCCCCCATCTCTTGTCCATTTCCTTACAAGTTAATTATTGAAGAGATGAGTAATTTGCTTGGAGAGTTTCTAACAATCTGGATTTTGAGGAATGCATCACCACAAAGGCTAATGCTCCTCGGTCTCCTAGATTTTTTCTAAATAGGTAATCGGGTAGAGTGCCTGGGTGGCTCAGTTGGTTAAGCGTCTGACTTCAGCTCAGGTCAGGATCCTGCTGTTAGTGGGTTTGAGCCCCACGTCGGGCTCTGTGCTGACAGTTCAGAGCCTGGAGCTGCTTCAGATTCTGTGTCTTCCTCACTCTGCCACTCTCCACTCGTGCTCTGTCTCTCCGAAATGAATAAACGTTAAAAAATTATTTTATTTTATTTTATTTTTTTAATTAAAAATTCTTTTTAATGTTTCTTTATTTTTGAGAGAGAGAGAGAGCAGGGGAGGGGCAGAGAGGGAAACACAGAATCTGAAGGAGGCTCCAGGCTCTGAGCTGTCAGCACAGAGCCCGACACGGAGCTTGAACTCACGGACTGTGAGATCATGACCTGAGCCGAAAGTCGACCGCTTAACCAACTAAGCCACTCAGGCACCCCCAAAATTTTTTTTTAGAAAATGGGTAGTTGGTTCTGCAGCTGCACTGCCCAGTGTAGTAGCTAAAGTCACGTGTGACAATTTAAATTTAAACTAAGTAAAATTAAATATTAAGTTCCTCAGTTGCACAAGCCACATTTCAGGTGTGAGCGGTGTGAGCGGAGGCTACTGTATCGGACAGTACAGATTAGAACATTTCTTTCATTGCAGAAAGTTCTATCAACACTGCTTTAGGTGTCTGATCAGGTATGTTTGTTTTAGCCAAATAGTCTGTCACAGTGGGGGGCACCTATTAACATCCAGAAAGCACATAATATTTGGTTGTCTCTCTGTGATGTCAGCAGTTGTTGATATTCAGGGTCTAAATATTGTAGGTTATTAGGGGTTGTGATATTCCGTCCTTTGTTTATTAGTTGATATTCTTGTACAGAGATACACTTCACCTCATCTGCTGTTTAGTTCCCAGTGAGACAGTTCATTCAGGAAAGGCCAGATAAGATTCCCTTTATTTACCAGTTTTTAAGATAACCAGTTGGGTCACCAGAATTCCATAGCTATGGCCAACTTGTTTATTTTTAGATATGTTGTGAATCACGGATTTCAGTAGTTTTAAAAAACCCATCCATTTGATATTTGGAAGAGAACATAGCTCTGTCCCTAACTCCTTACCTATTGTCTGTTATAAGACAGAATTGGATGCCCCTCACCCCACCCCTATTGTAACTCACTGACCGTGTCCCTTACATTTGGCTGACCAGGCTCCTCTTCTTGACTCTAGACCCACCAAAGGCAAGGAACATTCCTCCTGGGCTTCTTGAATCCCCAGCACCTGGTACAGTAATGCCTGACTCATAGGAGGACATAGGTCAACATAGGACAGAAGTACAGGCAGGGAAGAAGGAATCAACAGTCCCTAGATGTAAATGACAACACTTGGAGGAAAATAGGCGAGAAGAAACTGTAAATCTGGGGAAATATCTGGACTAGATGCTCGAAAAAGGCCAGATTAATTAAAAGGGGGAAAAGGAATGGGGGAACCATGTAAGTGTTAATTGCACCAGCTTTTAATTTGAACATAGGTGAAGTGGGTTTAGCTGCAGACAACAGAATCCACTGTAGTTAGCTTCAGCTGGGAATGGTTAATGATAGGGTAGTAAATGGGCTAAAATACCAGGATTGAACTCCCAGAGCCACACTGCAGAACTGGGCCACCAAGGGAGGTCCACCTTCTGGCTACCGACTGATGTAGAGTATAGAGTGATTGCCATGTGCCTGCCTCTGTCCAGTTAACTCAGGCCCAAATTCAAACCTCTTGATAGTGTGGGTCATTGGCGGAACCCCAGTCACATCTAGAACCTGTAACTGTAAAGGTGTCTGGGAAATGCAGTTTGTAGCTTTTTAGCCTCCAGTATGGGAAGGCGCACCAGAAAAAGTAGAAATAGCTGCTGAGAAGAGTGTCCATCCGTAGGATCCACTACAGGGAACTTTAAAGCTTGTGTGGTCCAGTCCCCTCATTTGCACGGAAAGAAAGGTAAAGCCCTGGGGGGAGGGGGGCGGGAGGTGTGTTCATTGAATTTATCACAGTTTTTAGTAGCAAAGCTCAACCTGAGGATCCTTGTTTTTTTAGGGTTGCTGTATTGCATTTTAGGAGGTATCTTTGACACCACAGCCATTAGCATTGATGGTCTGACAGGAAGCTGTGATAGGAGACAAACAATAGGATTCATCCCCTCCCTTTCCCCCACATCATGCCCAGACCCGTGGGCCTGTCCAGGTGAAGTGTAGGCACAAGTTTTGCAGACAACAGGCCACATCCAGAATCTCAGTGTGCGCACCGATAAGTCAGGTGACCAAGAGCAGGTTAGATCTCTTGGAACCTCAGTTTTTTCTGGATTCTAAGGATACTCTTCATTATCTCCGCATTTGAGAAGGTTCTCCATTCTACCAATATAGCAGAGCGGTGAAGCCTAAAGAAATGGTACAGGGACCAGGAGGGAGTCTTTTGT
Source organism: Prionailurus bengalensis (assembly GCF_016509475.1). Classification (NCBI taxonomy): domain Eukaryota; kingdom Metazoa; phylum Chordata; class Mammalia; order Carnivora; family Felidae; genus Prionailurus; species Prionailurus bengalensis. Next base: position 43,326,520 of record NC_057354.1, on the reverse strand, counting down.
CCCAAAGGAATTGGGCAATATGCTTAGCATGTTTTGTTTTGTTTCTTGAGTAATCTGTATGCCCAACATGGGGCTTGAACTCACCACCCCAAAATGAGGAGTCCCGTGCTCTACCAACTGAGGCAGCCAGGCGCTCTGTGCTTAGCATGTGTTAATGCTGAAGCATAGCAAATGTGTCAGTTGGAAGTCTTGTCCAAACAGCCCCCACAAGGTGGCCTGGACGCAGTACTCTCCCACAGGAAATAGGACCATTAATACTTTAATAGACTTGTCTGGTGGAAGCATCAACAGACAATAAAGGATTTTCATTTCATTTTTTTTTTTTTTTTTGGTTTAGAAGTTTGACAGGTAAGTGACCTTAGCCAGCTTTCAAGTTGGTCGGGGGCCAGCCTAAGTCCTTACCTCCCCCGACACTCCTGAAGTTTTCCACAGCCCTGATACAATGATCAGTTTGTTTTTACTGCAAAGACTTTTTTTTTTTTTTTTTTTTTTTTTTTTTAAGAAGAACTAGAGGGGAACCTTGTGTGTTTTTTAAAATGAAAGCCAAGGTCCTGCAGAAAACAGGACAGCAAGCAAGAAAGCGCCCAGCCATGGGGTTGGAGAACCACTCAGTCTCTCTTCATCTTTCTTGCCCTGAATTAATGTCCAGATTGATGTCCTCTCCCACTGTCCACGGTAGCTTCCCCATTTCATTAGTAAGCCTTTTGCAAAGTGTTGCTTTTTGATTAAGGGTGAGACTGTCAAGCTTTTCCAGAACGTGGCATGGTGCATATGCCACCCTGGTACGTCTGGAGCAGTAGCCTATAATTAAACACGTTAGTGATTTCCATATCAAAACACATGAATATTGACCCCCAACGGGATCAAGTCTGCACGGCTTCATGTCTGCTCAGGTCCAGTTTTACTGCTAACACGAGATATGTGAGAATGTTGGTTTTCAGAGCTTTTTGGATTTCAGAGTCGTGGCGGAAGGACTGGGAGTTGGCAGCTCACGTTGAAGGTCACTTCTCTTCTTTTTCCCAATCAGAGGGAAAATTCACAAGGCCAATGGAGAATCAAGGGATTTTGACCAATTACCTTTTACTTAGGATCCCAGAACTTTGGAACTGGTCTATAAGAGTGATAAGTTATTGACCATCAGGTCCTTTTTAAGTAGCTTTTCTTATTTGATTCCTTAATAATCCTGAGAGGCAAATATAGTTATTGTCCACATTTTACGGGTGATGAAATTAAGGCTTAGAGAGGGGGAGTTACCTGCCTACGTCCCACAGACTGTAAGTGGTGGATCAGGGCTTGAACTTAAGAAAAAGGAACAGAACTGTGCTCTCAGATCCTCATACTTCTGAAGATGGCTCATCTAATACCATTTTATCATTTTTAAAAATCTCTACACGAATGCGGGGCTTAAACTCACAGCCCCGAGATCAAGACTTGCACACTCTACCACCTGAGCCAGCCAGGTGCCCTGCCATTTTATCATTTTTACACGTGGGAAATTGTGGCCCAGGGATATTAAATGACATCCCGCAAATAGCTGACAGCCAGTCTAGGTTTTTATTTGATACTCAGCATTTCTTGTCTGTTCACTGCACTCTTATTTTGTAACTAAGATAGCCAAGATGTAACTAGTTTGGGTCTACTTGCAGAGTAACAAGGTAAGACTGGTTAACCTTATTTTGAACTTTTAGGAGGTTCAGTGTTAGGTATAAACCTGTGTACGGGGCACCTGGGTGGCTCATTGGGTTAAGCGTCCGACTTCAGCTTGGGTCATGATCTCGAGGTTCATGAGCTCAAGACCTGTGTCGGGCTCTGTGCTGACAACTCAGAACCTGGAGCCTGCTTTGGATTCTGTGTATACCTCTCTGTCCCTCCCCTCTCTGTCTCTCTCTGTCTCTCTCTTTCAAAAATGAATAAACATTAAAAAAAACAAAAACAAAAAACATACGTAAACATTGTAAAGATGGCCCAGTGAGCTGACGTGTGACCTGGGGAGGGATTGCTGGCCCTCTAACCCATGAGATGTCATTCCAAGGATCAGATGTGTTGTCTGTACCCTGCAGCCCATCCTGGGAGAGAACATTAGGAAATGTGGCAGATCTGATGTTCTGGAGAGAATGTGCTACGTCTCTTACTGTTCCAGTTACGCATTGCTCTTTCACAAATTACCCCAAATTTAGTAGTTTAATTTATTATTCTGAATTCGAGTTCTGAGGATTGACTGGGCCATTCTTGCCTGGGGTTTCTCTTGTGGTTGCGGTCAGATGGCAGCCGCCTGGAATCTTCTGGGGGCTTGACTGGGCTGGACATCAGAGGGCTCACTCATTGTGTCTGGCAGCTGATGCTCTTTCCTTTCTCTAGCTGTTTTGATTATATGGTTCTAGCATCTTTTAACAGTCCCTCTTGACGGACATATAGGTATTTCCTGGCCTTTTGCCGTTACAGACGGAATTTCAGGGTACCTGATGTGTGAAATACACTCTGTGGGATAAATTTCACATGTAGGAATTTATCCTACAAATATTCCTTCCTTTCTGAGAAGTGAAACAGTCTGGCAGAAGCTGGCTTCTTCAGCCATGATCTTTTGCCATTAGTTCATCTTAGACCTTTCAACAAAGCTCTCTTAAGGCTTCAAATAGAATTTGTTAATGTCTGGGTGCTGGATTGGTCATAGGTATAGAGAGGTGGCAGACAGTGCTTCAGGGATTGGAGGGTGCACCTTAGGGAAATTCCCCGAAATGAACCCCTGGGTGCTGGCTCAGTTTTCCATCCTGTGGAATGGGGATGTGTATGATGGTGGAGAAGTGAAAAAGTTGCCTTTGTTGAGGCACATTTGGAGAATTTCTATTTTGTTCCAAGAAAACCAGAAGGAAACTCCCCCTTGGACTGGGGGAGGGCAGTTAGTCCTCAGTCTCCTCCCCCGTTATCATGTTTTCTCCTGTGTTAAAAGGCATTCTGTAGCTTGCTCAGATGATCCATTGGCCCTGCACTCCCTCAAAATGTCACTAATCTCCTTTCTATCTTTCAAGATTTTATTCTTTTCAAGCAAAATAATGCCAGTGATTTGAGGTTTTCATCTGGGACTGTAATAGAAGGTAAACAGGAGTTTGGGTTTGGACTGTAAGTTGGCAAATCCTTAAGAACATTCTGCAGGAAGACAGTTCTAGCTTTCTGCACGTTCCTAATCAAATTACCTGGGTCAGTTGTCTATGTTCTGCTTTATTAGGCACTTGCTAGCTCTCAATGGCCTTTTTCCTGCGTAGACATGGCCTCGAGGAGCTCCAGGTATTCAGTTTGCGAAGGCTTGGGCCATATTTAGTCTTTTCACATCCCTGCAAGGGTTGAAATGACCAAAATGGGGACTTCTGGGCAAGGAGAAGACCTGACCTGTCCTGGTGACAGAAATAGGAAAGTCTTGGGCTCAGCTGGGTCTCCCTCAGGACAAATGCCAGGCCCAACCCTCTTTGGGGGATGCAGGGCAGAGGTGGGACGTGAGAGTTGGAGGCCCAGGATGGTTACCCACTGGGTCAACAACCCAACCCCCGAGGCTGTCCTCCACTGTAGCTTCCAGGGGCCCCTCTGCCTTTTGAGGTAGAGCCCCAAGGAGGACACTGCCCTGCTCTGCTACCACGGCTCTATGGTTCAGGCTAGCCATGTGGAACCACACACAGTCTCTCTCTTTTCCACTGCCCTCTTCTGGAATATTCTTTGCCATTGCCCTCCTCTTCCTCCTCATCTTTGACTGGCTGAGGAGCTCATTTCCTCTGGAAGTGCCTTCCCTCACAGTTTATGTCTGGGGTAGGTGCCTCTCTGAGGTGTCCATTGTGCCCTCGGGCTTCCCAGATATCAGGGGCCTTTTGACTGATCTCCTTCCCTACTAGACTGGCAGCTTCTTGGGATGTCATCCTGGTGACGTATTGCTTCCAGCTCTGAGCACAGGGCCTGTTGCAGAGAGGGCACTCCAGTGTCAGCTGAGACAAATTAAGCTCCAAGAAGACAAGGAGGCTGACCGAAAAACCCTGTTCTGGGGTCTTGTGCCTTCCCCAAGTCTCTTTGTATTTTGCCACCTGTGAGCCATTGCCCATCAACACGCTGTGCACTGGCCTGAGTCTGAGCTTGGGGTGTGGGGGGCAGGAATGTGCACAAACACTTCCTGGCTTCTGCAAAGGCATTTAGTCGAGGAAACCAGATGAACTATGATGAAACATCTGTGCATGATGGAACCTTCTGGAAATAGTGGAATCAAGTACTGAACTGTGTGAGGGCCAGTACCCTAGCCTCATGTCTCAAGGATGGTCTGTGCCACAGTGGCATCTCCTGGGAGCTGGTTAGAAATGCCGCGTTGAGACTCCACCACATCTCCTGAATCGGAACCTGTGTTTTAACAAGCCCCCCAGGGGATCCGTGTGCATGCTGGGGTTTAAGGGCCTTGGCCTTAGGGGTATAGGAAACCAGTTTGGGCAGAAGCTGCAGAGAAGCTAGCTACATCAGGGAGGCAACAGTTGAGCTAGGTCTCAGTGGAGGGCAATACCCTGGGTGGAGGGGAGGGGGTGGTTGGTGCTGGAGGCTAGGGAGGTGTGTGGAGCCAGGCAAGGACCAAGTCTTCCTGCTAATGATGTTTGTATGAAAATAAGGTTATTAGGCCCTTTTATAAGTAGTAGAGCAATTGGATCAAGCTTCTAAATGATCTGGTTTGGTAACTAAGAAAACTTTGATGAATATATTAGATCTGGTGTTTTTCACCACTTAATTATAGATTCAATTTTCTTCCTTAGAGGCGGCCAGCATGGTTGAGGGACCATGGGAAACAAGACTGGGAGCCCAGGGCCTGGGGTTTGGTTATTGTTTTGCTGCTAATGCAGCTGTGGGATCCTGACCAAGTCCCTTCCCCAAATGATCATTTTAGTTGTTGATACTTTGGCGGATCAGGAGCTGGGGCACGGCCAGGCAGTTCTACTGTGGGTAGCACTGGTCAGAGTCACTTAGCTGGTGGCTGCCATGGGCTGGGCTGGGAGGTCCAGGGAGGCTTTATTCATATCTGGCACGTCAGTGCCTCTCCCAGTGGCCTTGCTGTCCAACGCCACCGGACCACTGGCCACTGGCCACCGGTTGCTTGGGCTTCCTCACAGCATGGTGGCTTTGGACGTCTTACATGGCAGCTGGCTTCCACGAGGGAACATATAGAAGCTGCAAAGTCTCTTAAGACCTAGAGCTTGCCTCCATCCCAGGGGAGAGGAAATGGTTTCCGTCTCTTGATGAGTAGAGCAGCATGCAGGCACGGGGAGGAAGGAGTGGATTGTGGCTGTCTTTGGGGACTCTACGGCGGGCTCCATGACGTCATCAGGACCTGGACTCCCTTCTTTCTGCTCTTCCATCCTCAGCACTGGCTTCCCTGTCATGGTCCAAAGGGGCAGTTGGAGGTGTAGCCAGCAGGAAGGAGAAAAGGAGGAAGAGGGCCCCATCTTCCCCCAGAGAGGAGTGTAGTTTTCACTGGCCTGCTCGTCCTGCGGCCATGACTTGCTATCAGGCTGGCAAGTATAGACACTTAGCTGGGGGCAGGGAACACAAGTCTGTTCTAAGGTGAAGGGAACTGTGTGTGTGGGGGGCACCTGGGTGGCTCAGTCGGTGAAGTGTCCGGCTCTTGATTTTGGCTCAGCTCATGATCTCTCTTTTGTGAGGTCGAGCCCTACATCGGGCTTTGTGCTGACAGTGGGGAGCCTGCTTGTGCTTTGTCTCTCAAAATTTTTAAAAAAGAAGTCTGTTCTCAGGAAGAAGGGGAGAATGAATGCTGGGAGGAGCAGCCAGTGATCTCTTTCACCTTCCCCAAAACCCGCTTGGAAGTTCTTAGGGGTCAGGAGCCGCAGCCTGGCCACACGGGGAGGTGGGCTCCGGGCTGAGCCCACTGGGGGTGCCCGCCTGTGCCGGGGCCCTCACCCCCACTCTCTCTGTCCCAGTTCACCACAGGCACATGCAGCGACCCGGCGGTTCACAGCTGTGAGCTGTGTGGCAAGGGCTTCCGCCTGCAGCGCATGCTCAACCGCCACCTCAAGTGCCACAACCAGGTGAAGAGACACCTGTGCACCTTCTGTGGCAAGGGCTTCAACGACACCTTTGACCTGAAGAGGCACGTCCGCACGCACACAGGTGAGGAAGGGGCGTGTGCTTCGCGGTTGCTTTCGCTGTTCTGGCTGACAGAGCTCCTGCTCCCTCGCCACCAAAGAACTAAATCGGGAGCTTGGAGCAGTGTCATATTTCTGGAAAGACTGCAGGATGGGGCATCTGGGGCCAGTGCATCTCGGTCCAGCTCCTGGTTGTGCCATCAGCTGGCTGAGTCGCGGTGGGCCAGGCAAGCCCCTTTCCTGAGGCTGTTTGCCTCTGGAAGAGATGTGATGATGGTCCAAGTTCTGGGGCCATTTAAGACAGATCCCTGGCTGGAAGCGTTCTGGGCTGTGACGTCTGGTGCAACGCGGGGGGGCATAGTTCATTCAGCCCTCGTCAGGTTGCCTGCTAGAATGGGTTCTTGTGGTCTCACTGGTGGTGTCTTTTCCTCCTTTGTTGGGGTGTGAGCTGTCTCAGAATCAGGTCCTGAGAGCTCAGAAAGAGGAGGAAACGCTCAGCTCCTCTGTGAAGCGGGCAAGTGTTTTCCTTCCCTTGGACCTTCCGGAGTTCCCCGACTTGAGCATGGATCTAGGTCCTCACCAGCTCAATTCACAGAGAATCCTGGGAGTGCCCATTTGCCTCTCCTCTGGCCCATCTGACTGGGTAAAATCTTGTTAGTTTAATTTAGAAACATCTGGCCTCTAGGCTTCTCCTTGAGGCCCATAGTTCCACACCGGCCAGAAGGATCCCTTGAGGACAATGCTAAGGGTGCCCCTGCCCTGCTAAAAATTCTCCAACTCTGGGCAAGATGAAATCCCAACTCCTCATCTTGATGGGTTTCATATAAAGCTCTTTATAATCTGGGTTCCATTTTCAAATTCCTGTCCGGTCCCATCCCATCCTGGCCCACTCCAGCCCACCCCACCCCTCCCCACCCCAACCTGTCCTGTCTCCATCCCCATTCCATCCCACCCCCTCCCTGCCCCATCCCTTGCCCCCCAACCCCTCCCCATCCCATCTCCATCCTCTTTAATTTCATCTCATTTCAACCCATCCCATCCTAACCATTCAACCCCAACCTGGTCATGACCCATTCTCCCTATAGCCTCATAGAATTTACTATATATAGTCTCCTGATCCTCAAGCCCTTTCAGAATTTGGGGTTTCCTCTGGCATCTTGGTGGGATGGGAAAATGTCTACTCCTCCCTCCTCAATCCTCACACAGGGCCCTTCCTCGATCCTGTGTATTCAGATTTCTTTTATAGCTCCTATCACACGGTTTTGTTCTTAGACTGTTGGCCGTGAGCTGTTTGCCCGGCCTGGGAAGAGTGTCCCCCACCTTAGAGAGTGGGCTGGGATACTCAAAAGTTTCTCTTTTCCTTTTAAAAAAACCTTTAGTGAAGTGGATTTTTGCATCCAGGAGAGCACACATATCATAAGCATATAGTTTGACGAGTTTAGGAATTTTTACAGAGTGAACACACCCATATAACTAGCACCCAGACCAAGAAACAGAATACAGCAGTACCCCCTTATCCGTGGGGACACGTTCCAAGACCTCAGTGGATGCCTGAAACCACACGTGGTACCAAACCCTATATATTCTATGCTTTTTCCTATATATACATACCTACGATAATATTTAATTTATATAGTAGGCACAATAAGAGATTAACAACAATAACTGGTAATAAAATAGAACAGTTATAGCCATATACTGTAATAAAAGTTCAGTGAATGTCGTCTCTCTTTCTCAAAGTTTCTTATTGTACTGTACTCCCCGTTCTTGTGATGTGTGAGATGATAAGATGCCTACGTGATGAGATGAAGCGAGGTGAATGACCTAGGCATTGTGATGTAGCGTTAGGATACTACTGACCTTCTGATGTTATGTCAGAAGGAGGACCGTCTACTTCCGGACCACAGTGGACCACGGGTAGCTGAAATCACTGAAAGTGAGCCCTCGGATAAGGAGGGCTACCATACGCCCTGTGCCCAGAATTCCTGCTCCTCCCTCTGTCACTATCGCCTTCCCTCCACGAGGCACCACTTGTGTGACTTATAGCAGCATTGATTACCGGGCCTGGTTTTGGGATGATAGAAATGGAATCCTATGGTGTGTACTCTTCCGGGTTGGGTACAAGGCTTCTTTTTTTAGTCCCTAGCACCAGTGAATCAATTCAAGTTTGATCTCTGTGTGGTCAGGTTGGCACCTTAGGTTGGGGTGGGCGGAGGGTTCTCTGGGGTGGCAGAGCTTTCTGTAGGATGTGGGGAGTCCTGCAGGGGGTGGAGGACCCAAGGCTATAGGTGGACTCATCGGGTAGCTACCAATCTGGCTTCGTAGACAGCCGACCTGAGGGGCTGGAGGAGATTGGGGGCCACTCACTCAGTCCTCTGTCCCTGGTTGCTCTGGACCGTTTCTCGGCTTTCCATCTCTGTCTGAGGATGTCCTTGAGGAACTGGTCTTGTTCTTCTGAAACTCCTTGCCTGATGGGCGCTGTGGTCACTCCCTGACCCTGGCCTTTAAGACAGAGTGAAGAGTCTCAGGGAGCGTTGCTGGCTGTGAGTACCTTCAACTGGAGTAAGCAGTGAGCCAGTGGGGTGGCCTCATCTGTGACCGAGTTGACTCTCCATTAATGGAAATATCAGGGACTGCTTCTCCGAGAAGAGTTTGCAAATTCACCCAGTCACGTACTGATTAAAAGCTACAGATCTGAGTTAGCTGACTATGCAACTGTATCTAAATTACTTATCTTTTTTTTTTTTGGCCTTAGTTTGTCCATCTCTAAAATGGGCATAATTTTGGGAACTGTAACCTAAAATAATAATTGTGAGGTCTCAGGGCAATAATTGTAAGCACATAGTAAATATTAAATATTATTAGTAGCAAAAGTTCAAATAATTGGCAGAGGTTTCCTGAGACCCTGCTGTGGGACAGGCCCTAGACTCCCCTCTGTGCTCATGGAGAGCTCAGCCAGCCTGGGGAGAAATCAGACATCTGACTGTCACATGAGAAAAACAAGAGGTGTCAAACAAAAGAAAAAGTAGCATAGGTATGCCAGTGGGGAGGCCTGGCACGTGCATTGTTTCTGACAGGGCATCAGGGAGGCTTCTCAGAGGAGGTGTCTTTTGGCTGACGTTGAAGGATGAGCCAGATTTCCACAACTGGACGGGGAGGAAGGGCCTTGCAGGTGCCGAGTGTCTTAGTTTGGGTTGCAGACCCTGACCTAAGGATTTGGGTGTAAGCGGTTTATTTTGGGGGTGATCTCAGGGGGCATAGTGAGGGGTTATGGAGGGGAGGTGGGGAGGGGAAGACAGCCAATAAGAGCAAGCTATTGAGCAGGGTGTCACCGTGCGCACGTGGGGCTCAACCCCACTGGGGGTCCTCTGAAGAACCATGTAGAATGTACCACAGAATTGTTCCAGGGGCAAGAAAGCTGGGGGATTTATCCTGTCACTCCCATCCCTCCTTGATGGGGGTCCATCCTGGGACCCTCAGGTCCTAGGCAGCTCCTCCTCCCCAGCCCCTTGAAGGTCTCTGGTGTCTCCTGGGAAATCTCCTCCAACAGAGAGATGCTGGAAGCCACTGACCTTACTGGAACTGAGATGACCTGGTGGTAGGCTGGGGGCTTGGGGTGGGGTGTTGACGATGTCCTCTAAGGGAGAAAAAGGGCTCGCAAGTAAGGAGGGTGACTCGGCAGAGACTGGGAGTCCCCGCAGAGGGTGACTCAGCTTCCTCAGATGGCAGCGAGCTACAAGTAGCCACTTTCCTTCATGCTGGGCCCTCAGCATTTATCTATTACTTCATACAACCCCAAGGAGTCAGTTAGCCCCACTTAATAGATGAGGAGACCAGGTTCAGGGAGGTCAGATAACCATGGATGGTGGAATTGGGAACCAGACCAGTTGGTGCCGAAGTTCATGGTCCTCTATTTCCCGTAAGTCCCCTTTGCCTCCTGCTGCTGTCCCCAATTTTCTCCCCAAGACCGGGGCCTCACCGGCCTTGCCCTGTTTCGGTTTCTGGAAGCCTGCTTGCTCTGCAGGAAGGTGAGATAAAGGGACACCTGGGCCTGGCAGAAACTGCACACTGCAGCCTGGGGTTTAGCAGGTCGCAGAGGAGTCTGTGTGTGTGTGTTCAATGGTGCCAAGATGCCCACGGTGAGCAAGAAAGAAGATGGCCTGTGTCTCCAACTCTTGAGCTCCTCTGTCCCTTGATCCTCAAACGTGAAATTTCTAGTGACCCCGGGAGGGGCTGAAAATTGCTGACATTGGTGAATAATAATGCCTTCCACCCAGGGCCTTCCCAAAGAGCTTCATGGTTTCTTCTCTGGGAGGGGGGCATCTAGAAGGTAAAAAGCACAGCAGCCCCAGGCCACATGTAGCGGGTGAGACCCCCCCCCACATGTGGCTGGTCTGATTGAGACGTGTCGATAAGTGGAAAACCGACACCAGATTTTGAAGACTTGATGCAAAATAAGAATGCAAAACATCTCGGTTTTTAATGTTGATTCCCTGTTGGAATGGGAATATCTTGAATACATTGGGTTAAGCGAAATGGATCGTTGGAATTAATTTCACCTGTTCTCTTTTTACCGCTTTTAATGAGGCTACTGGACATTTTAAGGCTACAAAGTGGCTTGCATTTTAATTTCTGTTGGACAGCCCTGACTATAAGGTCGAATCTACAGGTAATGACTTAAAAATTTTTAAATCCTAATTTTGACTCTTTTTTTTCCTTTTTTTAATTTTAATGTTTATTTATTTTTGAGAGAGAGGGAGAGAGACAGAGTGTGAGTGGGGGAGGGGCAGAGAGAGAGGGAGACACAGAATCCGAAGCAGACTTCAGGCTCTGAGCTATCAGCACAGCCCAACGCGGGGCTCGCACTCGTGAACCGCGAGATCATGACCTGAGCTGAAGGCAAACGCCAAACTGACTGAGCCACCATGGTGCCCCTAATTTTGAGTCTTAAAGTGATCAACAGACAGAATTATGGAAATGTCTTGAACCTGTTTTTCCTGCCCTGGTTTATTTGCTGCTGGAGATGTGCCTCCAGGTAATAATGGACCAGAATGAGGAGGGAGGAAAGGGCTTACTGACAAATTAGGTGGTAGCAAACTGAAAAAGGAGTCTTGGCTGTGGGGACATCCCCATGCCAGGACCTGGAGGAGAAGACCAAGGTCCTGGTGTGAGGGGCCACCCTGCCATCTCTTGAGCTCTTTACAAAAGGGTTAATCCATGAATCAGTAAAGAGAGCAAAAATTTGGGATTCTCAAACATTAAAAAAAAAAATTTTTTTTAAATGACGTGGGGCTCGAACCCATGAACCACAAGATCATGCCCTGAGCCAAAGTCTGGCGCTTGACTGACTGGGCAACCCGGGCACCCCTCAAACATTTTTAAGGTTCATGTGAACAACCTCTCTGGTTCCAAAAGATCTTAACAGAAGTCTGCAGATTCGGGTCTTGTTTGAGAGATGAAGGTTGGATTTTTGCTATTGACTGTTACAAGTAAATGTATTTAGACCAGAAGCAAAGATGTGGACAGTGTTAACACAGGTATAGCAGACAGCAGTTGAGTGAAGGGTATGTTTGCTTATAGGCTGATTAGACCAGTCATGACTAATTTTTTAAAACTTTTTTTTTTTAACGTTTATTTTTGAGAGAGCACAAGGCCAGAGAGGGGCGGGGGGGTGGGGGTGGACATAGGATCCAAAGTGGGCTCCCCGCTGACAGCAGCCCGATGTGGGGCTTGAACTCACCTCGAGATCATAATCTGAGCCAAAGTCAGACGCTCAACCGACTGAGCCACCCCTGCACCCCCAGTCATGACTAAAGACGTATCTGGGATCTCAGGACCCTTCTTTTGAGAATTGTAGCTACAGTATCGATGAGGTGGGCAAAGAGAGTGGCATAGAGAACCAGGATTAATCCATCCTCCCCCACATCTCCTGTCACATGCTAAGAGGGACAGGGCATCCAAGGAAAGACTCAGAACAGGAGACATTTCGGAAGAGACCCAGGGAAACCGGAGCCTGTAAATGTCTTACCTTAATATCCAAGTGGATGAAAGAAAAGATTAAGATGTCTTTTTTGGATGACTTCACCAAGAAAAAAGTAACTCAGAGGGTGTGTGTGTGTGTGTGTGTGTGTGTGTGTGTGTGAGATGGGGAGGGGGGATGTTAGTCAAATGACATCTGATTCAAGGTTGGGAGACAGAAACTGGTGCAAAAACCTGTGTAACATTTCATGGAAATAGATCAGCAAACAAGGGGCTATTTTTCAATCCAAATTGTCTTGGGTCGGGTTCCCTAGAAGCAGATTCTGAGATGGTGATTCTTATGAAATGATTTATTGAGGGAGGGCTGTCAGACGAAACCTGGAAGGGAGGGGGAAGCAGAGAGGTGGTCTCATGGGGAGTCTGGCCTCAGCCCGGTCCCACGGGGCTTCTGGAGTGTGAATGGCACTATAGGCCAGTGGCGGGCACTTTTATGTCAGACATTGGCTGAGGGCTGCCTTTCCCCTTGGCTCAGATGTCAATTGCCCAGTGCCCATTCCTTGGAGAAGGGGACAGCCGGGAGCTGGTAGCTACCCACACACATGATAGATGCAGAATGAAGCACTAGCTCAGAAAAGGGGGTCAGCGTAGGGGACCAGCAGCATCCACTACGCACATAGTGGAGGAAACCATGCTATTTAAGTGGGGTTGACAGGACCACTGAGGCCAGCATGGGAGATTATGGTCAGAATGGAGAGAGGGAGCCATGAGCTTTAAAGAAACGAACGCACATCTAGTTCACAGCCTGTGAAAAACATCATGGGCCTGTTTTTAGAGAAGATTCTTTTGGATTTGTTTAAGTGTTTAGGTTGAGCCAGCTGGGATGCCTCCTAAGAATGGCCATCCATGGAAGGAAATGGTTTGCTTTTGGTGGGGGAGATCTGTATTCTAGAATAAAACATAATAGCCGGTATTTGCATGTGCCAGACTCCGCACCAAGTGCCTCACTACTCCTGAACCGGCAGCACCAGCACCACCTGGGAGCCTGCTAGGAACGCAGAACCACATTGAGGGCTACAGCGTGTCAGGTGTGGTCTGGGCATTGTTTACTGCTCCCAACAGGTGCACCAGGCTCTTCCGACAAGTACAGCCTTTATTGAAAGTATTCTATTTTTCTTGTTTGGAAAATGGCTACTCATTCTGTAAAAGTCCCCAGCCAATGTAGACCAGAAAGTATGAGCCACTATAAGCAGCTTGAAAAGGACACAGGCATCCGTGAGGTCTCCAGCGCAGCCTTTGTGGAGGGGGTGGTGGTGCCATGGCATATAACCCATGTTGATTATAACTTTATGACTCGAATGAAGGAGTCCGTTCAAGGCACCTGTCGTTCCTGTGGAAGCTTCTGAGTTCCAGGGAGAGGAGCAAAGGAATTTAGATTCTTGAGGTCAGGGAAGTGGGGAGGGGGGCACTGGCCAAAGCTGCAGTATCTGCCCCACCCCTTGGGACGCCCTCTGGCCTTATCTTCCAATCAGACCACATTGAGAGGGACTGGAAGGCAAACAAATCCCATCTTGATTGAAGAAGAGGAAACAATGGTGTCTTTGTTTGGAGCCTACAGGGAAGGATTGACTAGTTGGGAAAAATGCAGATTGGGAGAAGTTTGGAGTGGGGCCGATGGCTGCCAAAGAATAAAGTCAACTCCACCCCTAGGGAGTTGAATGCTGTCCTGTGGGATCACCTCTTTCGTTCATCAGACTGTCTGCTTTATTTTATTTTGACTTACATTTTAGCTAAAAAAAAAGTAATACGAAAGGGAACAAAAAATGAAAGGAAAAAAAGTCAGCCTTCCTCCCCCTTCCAAGCCCCAGTTCCACACCTGAAAGCAAACCACCATTTCACTTCCAAGTTTTTAACACACATAACTTTTTTCATGCCCTATATATCTTGGACACTGTTTCATATATCTGCACAGGTAGACATACCGTAACTGTCTTTAATAGTTATCAGAGCATTTTTATTTTTATTAAAAAAAATTTTTTTTCAATGTTTATTTATTTTTGGGACAGAGAGAGACAGAGCATGAACAGGGGAGGGGCAGAGAGAAAGGGAGACACAGAATCGGAAACAGGCTCCAGGTTCCGAGCCATCAGCCCAGAGCCTGACGCGGGGCTCGAACTCACGGACCGCGAGATCGTGACCTGGCTGAAGTCGGTCGCTTAACCAACTGCGCCACCCAGGCGCCCCTATCAGAGCATTTTTAAATACAAGATGAAGGGGCGTCCAAGTGGCTCAGTCAGTTAAGCGTCTGATTCTTCATTTCAGCTCAGGTCATGAGCTCATGGTTTGTGTGTTTGAGCCCCATGTCGGGCCCTGCACTGACAGTGCAGAGCCTCTTGGGATTCTCTGTCCCTCCCCCCCCCCTCCCCCCCCCACTCATGCTGTCTCTGTCTCTTTCAAAATAAATAAATAAAGTTAAAAAATAAATATGAGATTTTGACATAATTTCAAATACGGAGGCACCATCAACAAACACCATCTCAAAGTTTCCTTCCTTTCCTTTCTTCCTTCCCTTTTTCTCTTTCTTCCTTTCCTTTCCTTTCCTTTCCTTTCCTTTCCTTTCCTTTCTTCTTTTTTCTTTTCTTTTCTTTCCTCCCTCCCTGCCTTCCTTTTCTTCCTTTGTTTCTTTTCTCTCTTCCTTCATTTCTTTTCTTTCTTTCTCTTCCTTCCTTTCTTTTTTAAATGTCAGACTGCCATCGATATTCTTGTACATCCTTTGTCTACCTGTGTGAGTCTTTCTGTAGATAGTTTCCCTAATGTGGGCCAAAGGGTAGACGACGTTACAATATTTTGTGGTCATTACCACACTGCTTCCAGAGGAGGTTGCCCTAGATATCCACTCCCACAAGTTCATGTTTATATAAAGTTCAATAACGGAGCACTTAGCTACAGCAAGGACAGCAAGCAGAAAGCACCAGTAGCAAAGAATTTTCTTCGGAGATGTGTGATGCGAACCTTTATTTTAGTAATAGGAATAGAAAATTTGGGGCACCTGGATGGCTCAGTTGGTTAAGCATCTGACTCTTGATTTCATCTCAGGTCATGATCTTATGATTTGTGGGTTCGAGCCCTGTGTCGAGCTCTGCGCTGACAGTATGGCACCTGCTTGACCTTCTCTTTCTCTTCCTCTTTCTCTGCCCCTTACTCTTGCTCTCTTTCTCTCTCAAAAACAAACAAATAAATAAATAGGGAATTTGAAGAGAGGAAACCATTTTGGATAACCCAGTGAAGTAGTTTTTGGATGAGGTAGTAGAAGCCTTACAGCACAACCTTCAAAAAGGTGACAGTGAAGGAGGTCTCTCTGCATGCTTCTTCTGCACCAGACACCTAATGCCCACATTAAAAAAAAATTGTCCCTTTTTAAAAATTTTTCTTTCTTTTCTTTTCTTTTCTTTTCATTTTTTAAGTATAATTTATTGACAAATTGGTTTCCATGCAACACCCAGTGCTCATCCCAACAAGTGCCCTCCTCAATGCCCATTACCCACTTTCCCCTCTCCCCCCACCCCATCCCTTTTTTTCAAACCACTGTAAGATAAACAATACATTCCAAAGTGCTTGCAAATAGAAAAAGTGCATATACCTGTATATATATATATATATATATATATATATATATATGGACAGTGTGTGTGTGTGTGTGTGTGTGTATGTATGTATAGCGTATAGACAAATACTACATATGTGCCCACCAGCCAGTTAATGAGTAGAGCATATTTGTGTTCTCTTGAGCTGTATTGTAAACTCTTGAAGCTGTATCCTACCGAGTACTTAATGTTAATATGTTAATATGCACCAGGCCCTTTGCATGTGATGTCTTGATTAATCCTCAGAGCAGCCTAACAAGGGGGTATGAATGTTATCCCCATTTTATAGGTGGAGAAACTGAGGCTCGGTGGGATTCGGCCATCTCTCATGGGCTCACATAATGAGTAGTAGATGTGTGGCCTTGGACTCTTGCTGTGTGGGTGTTAGTGAGTTACTGATGTCTGGAGCAGGCATGGTGTTTTCTAGTTCTGATATCTCACTCCAGACATGAACAAGGTTGGCCTTTGCTCCAGAGCACTAAGATGGGTGAGGCCCCAAAGTCAGGGGGGACTTAGCATCAGTCCCCCTTGCCCAGGGCTCCTCTCTGGCCACCTTCCTCGCTCAGCCACCCCCACCGCACCAAGTTCACGGGGGGTGGGGACTCCAGGAGGAAGGGGTTTGTTCCCAAGCCTTAAAAGGGTCACCCAGGGGCTGCTGCATGACAATGTCAGTGAGTGAGGGATGAGTTTGGTGTTTGCACAGAGGGGAGGAGGAGCAGGTGTGCAAAAGTCAGAATTGCCCTAACTAGAGCTTTCGGCACCTGCTGTCTTCCATCCATCTCCGTGTCTGTGAGTCACCGGTCCTCCGATCTAGGCTCACGTCCCACCCTCCCTGGGAAAATTCCACCAGAGCTGCCATCCCCATTTTCTCTGTCATCTGGGTGATGTAGGACTCTGCAGTCTGTAGCCTTTGCTGTCCAGACCTTACTGGGTGTTCTGCCCGTGGAAGGTGCTCGGTGACCTGTTGTATGCAGGGCAAGGAGACCGGTTCCTGGCACTCTCACCTCTGCCAGGGGGCAGGGATCAGGCGAAACCCTTGTCGGCAGCCACTTCAGATCACCTTTTTGGGTCACCGCTGGGGCTAGGCCTCCTAGAGCAGGGCTGGAAGAATCTGTCCTTTCCCCGGGGCCCAGGAGCTTGCCTGGGGTAAGTGTGCTCCCCTTTCCACATATTTAGTTTGAATGTTTTAACACAGTAGTGGGTTGAGTAACTGGTCTCTGGGTGAATTTCTGTTGTGATGAGCTGTAGGTTTGAAATCAGGTTGGCTGCTTGATCTGCCAGCTGCTGTCCTGGCCCAGAAGGCCTGATGAAACACAAAGCCCTCTATGGCGCAAGCATGAAACCCCAAACAGCCCTATTCCTTAAATTTGTAGAAGACTAGCTCGGAGGAAGTAACCTCTGTGACTCCTCCTTCACCATGATGGTAGGGGTTCATTCATTCATTTGTTGAAAAATTATTTACTGAGCACCTATTATGTTCCAAATGGCAAGGATTATGAAGGAATTTCTTAACTTCTGGCAGTTTTTCTAGAATGTGTGGAATATAACATAGGCCTGCACTCTGCTTGAGGAGACTGGAGTAACAGCTCACCATTGCATTGACCCCACAGTTTTTTCACAGGAGTGTTCTAGGATATGCTTCATGAAAGGGATATCCTTTCTTGGTTCATTCAAGTGCTTGGATGGGGGTGGGGGAGACTTTTTTTCCATTTCAACTTACTTTAATTTCCTTCAACTTCCATTTCAACTTCCTTTATCATCTGTGCACTTCATGAACAGGAAGGGGCTCTCTCAGCCCCCTCCACAAGCCACCATTAAAGAAGTGGGGACATTTAGCCTTGAAGAGAAAATACTGGGGGGAGGGCAGCTTTCAGACACCCAAAGTGCAGTCCTGACGCCTAATTTGGTAGAATTTGCCTAGGAAGCTGTCTGGTCTTGGACTTCGGTTTGTTGGGGGTTTTTGGATTATGTGTTCAATCTCCTTGCAATTTTCTGTTTCTTCCTGCTTCTGTTTTGGTCATGCCTAATTTGGCGTGGCTTGGGAGCTGTGACTCCCTGAGAGATCCCAGTGCAGGCAGCTTCAGCATCACTTGGGAACGCGTTAGAAGTGCATTCCTACCCCAGAACCAGAAACACCAGCAGTGGGGCCAGGAATCTGTGTTGTGAAAGCCCCCTAGGTTTGAGGACCACTGCTCCATGTTCAATTCAGTCTGGGGTGGGTCCTGGGACTCTGCATTTCCAGCAAGCTCTCAGGTAATGTGATTTGACTGTCGGTCCGGGAAGCGCACGTTGGAACCCTGTTGTACAAGGCAGTCTGTCTCTGGCTTGGGAAAGATAGCATTTGGGTATAGCTGTCCAACAGCACACCATGGTGCTGTTGAAAAGGAGTGAAGCTGAACAGTAAGCACCAGCATGGGAAAATCCTCATGATGATTGGGAAGCTAAAAAAGTGGATTTTGAAAATATCTCTGGGTAAGTTTGCTTCCATTAAAGCCAGGGTAGTAAAATCATCATAAATTTCATTTTTGTCTAAAAAAAATAGTTAAACATTTTAAAACGTGAGTTTTAATACAGCTACTTTTCAATTTTTTAGTATTTTTCTTCAACAATTAGAACATTATGGGGAAAAGAATAACCAGTTAAAAAATACACAAAAACACCTACATAGGGCTCACATCTTCCTTTTGCCTCCGGGTCCTGTACAGCATTGTTGGGTCTTGTCCCTGTTTAGGATTTTGATAACTTGTTCATATGGATTTTTTTTTAATGTGTTTTGGTTTTTGAAATATTACCTTTTTTAAATGTTTATTTGTTTTGAGAGAGAGAGCGCATGCAAGCACCTGTGTGAGCAGGAGAAGGGCGGAGGGGCTGGGGGGGCGGGAGAGAATCCCAAGCAGGCTCTTGCTCAGCGTGAGCCCCACACAAGGCTCAGTCTCACAAATGAGAGATCGTGACCTGAGCTGAAATCAAGAGTCAGACGCTTAATGAACTGAGCCACCCACGTGCCCCGAAATATTATTTTATCTTGACTGATGAGTTTTTGGCATACTCTTAAATTTGGCATCTGAGGCTTTGGGGGTTCCTATAGGAGATAGCTCTGCTAACCTCTGGGCTCTAAGATTGTCTGACTGTAGTGGCCGCCCTCTGTGTTCCACGTACCCCTAGCACGATGCGCGCCCTCTCCCGGGCTTCCAGGTTGTGTTACACTGTGCTTCCTTTACAACCAGGATCTCCTCCTTTAGAGCCTAAGTTGGGCCCGCCCTTACCGCTGCTTGTGTGACATTCCAACCTCACATTCAGGATGAGTGCTCTTGGTGGAAATAGGAAGGCCTGTGCTTTGATGAGGCTGAGCTCCCTGGTGTATATGGCACCTGCGAGCTCTCCATCTAGAAGGCGAGCCCCACTAAGATTAGCCCGGTTCTAAGGCCAGCATGAGATCCAATTTGGAAATGCTTTCATACCTATAGCAGATGCCACCCATGTCCAGCCCACGCCCCTGGCTCCTGCCTTTTCTGGGCACACCTATCCACATAGCAACTGCTCACACCTGCAACTCTGCCTGAGGGTGTTCCTGCTGACACAGGACAGGGAGGGACAATCAGTGCCACCCAGAGGCGGCCCTAGACAGTGCTGCTGGAGGAGGGCTGAGGCGGGGGGGTGACTCAGAGGTGAGGGTTCTGCATTGTCCCCTGAGCTTGCCTGGTGCACTTGGACTCTGGCTGCCTACAGCAGTGACTGCCTTGCTATCCCCACCTTGTAGGGCTCCTTCCTGTCCCTCGCTTCTTCACTCACCTACAGGTGCTACTGGAATCTTTGTCACAGGGTCTGTTTCCAGGAAAACTGCAACTAGAATAAAAACAAGGTTTACTTTGCCCACTATAAAATCAAAACATTGAAGCATACAAGTGGGAAGACTAAAGCTCTTCCTCCCAAAGCCACGTGGTGTTTCTTTGCCAAGTTTGCATCCCTTTTTATGTTTGCTCATGTGGATGTTGTGAACCTTTGTGGACACACTTTGTGTCTTGCCTTAATCGTATTCCTCATGTTGAATCCCTCCCCATGCTGATTTCCTTTTTCTCCTATTTCTCCTACCCCTCAGCTCCTGGCAACCATTTTTCTACTCTGTTCCTATGCGTTTGACTTTTCCATATAAAAGTGATACCATGCAGTATTTGTCTTTCTCTATGTGGTTTATTTCACATAATGCCCTCATGGTTCATCCACGATGTTGCAAACATCTATCTCCTTCTTTCTCATGGCTGTGTAATATTCCATTGTATAAATATACCACATTTGTTTTTATCCGTTCATTCGTTAATGGACACCTAGGTTGTTTGCATATCTTGGCCATTGTGAATAATGCTGCAGTGAACCACGGGTGTGCAGGTGTCTTTTTGAGATCCTGTTTTCATTTCCTTTGGATATATATCCTAGAAGTGGGATTGTTGGGTCATAGGGTAGTGCTATTTTTAATTTTTGAGAAACCTCCATACTGGTTTCCATAGTGGCTGTACCCGTCTACATTTCCATCAACAGTGCACGAATGTTCCCTTTTCTCCACATCCTGAAGGACACTTGTTATCTCTTGTCTTTGATGATAATCATTCTAACAGGCGTGAGGTGATCATTTCAGTGCAGTCGTGATTCACATTTTCCTGCCGATCAATGGCGTCGAGCACCTTGTCATGTCCCTGTTGGTACTTTGCACGCCTTCTTTGGCAAAGGTCTATTCAGTTTCTCTGCCTGTTTTTGAATCAGGTGGTTTGGTTTTCCGCTATCGGGTTGTGCATCACGATTTTAAATGGCTTCGCGGTTGGGAGGCTGTGGCTTGGCAGTGACCAACTGGTGATGTGTCTGCCCATCGACCTTGCAGGCATTCGCCCCTACAAATGTGACATCTGCAACAAAGCCTTCACCCAGCGCTGCTCCTTGGAGTCCCACCTGAAGAAAATCCACGGGGTGCAGCAACAGTACGCCTACAAGCAACGCCGGGACAAGCTCTACGTCTGTGAGGATTGTGGCTACACGGGCCCCACCCAGGAGGACCTGTACCTGCACGTGAACAGTGCCCACCCGGGCAGCGCCTTTCTCAAAAAGACATCCAAAAAACTAGCGGCTCTTTTGCAAGCCAAGCTGACGTCCACACTCCAGGGGAATGTCACCCTGAGCGAGGAAGAGGAGAAGTGAGGAGGTGCAGGAGGAGGAGCAGGGAGAGACGCTCGAGCTGCCACGCTTACGGGGATTTTTGGTTTTGGAGGGGTCCCCCGCCCCACTGGGCTCAGTTCATCCCTCTGCCCTCCCGGGGCCACGGCAGGGGATCTGTTCCAAGGTTGTCAATGATGATAGTGATGTCCAGCCCCCTGTAACCCACGTCCTGTTGAACAGTCACATTAACAAAAGTTCGTGGATGGCCACGATCGCCGTGCGGTATTTTTTTTTCCTGTTTTTTTTTTTTTAAACGATTTTCACATGTGGAGGCAGAGGTGTTCTTAGACTATCATTTTATGGTGCCTTGAAATAAAAGTCCTTCCACCTGAAATGCTACTCAAGCAAGGAAAAGGAATTTTATTATTCTGAAAGAGTTTACAGGAATTATTTTAATGAATGAAACGTTCTTGTGAAACTTCCCTTATAAAAACAAGTCAGGAGAGCATGGAGTTCTAGCTCCCTGTTTAGGGCTTATTGTGGGACATTTGACTTCAGGTTACTTTGGGTGGGTGATTTTGTATTGGTGGGTGGGCTTGAAGAAGCATATCTTGAGCGCTGGGTAGGAGAGCAGATAAATGGGGGCCTCAGGGCTGATGGGCAGAGACTCCTGGGGTGGACGGGGCAGGGCACTTACGGATGCTTTGGTCACTCTTTGTGGCCGTGGTGTTACTGTGGAGATGCCTCTGGCTTTCTGGGGCTGGGACTTGCTGGCTGCAGGCACTTGTCCCTCCCTTGAGTCTGGCACTGGGGGAGAAGTGGAAAACGCTGGACCGTGAGGAATGCTCGCTGGCCTGGCCCATGTCCTGCTCATTTGGGAGGCATAGCAGTCTCTTTCGAGGCATGTGACTGCTGAGTGCTGTGACCTTTGGCTACCTGCACCTCCTCACCTGGGAGGCCTGGCCCCAGAGGCCCAGGAGGTTAACAATAAAGCCGACCTGAGACCTAGGTAGGGCAGAAGAGAGGCAACAGCCCATGGGGGTGAGGGGGCTGGCAAGATGGTTTCCAGGGTCCTTCTGTGACTGGAGGGCTAGCAGGAAGGGCCCGAACCCTCAGGGCACCATGGTGGCCAAGAGAGAGATTCTCCCCAGTCCTGGAGCTGCCAGCACTAAGGGTTCAACCTTGGCTCCAGGACCGATTGCTGGCATCACGTTGTGTTTCCTAATGCTTGACACAGAGGAGAGAGTCTAGAAAGCTTTTGATTTGCTTTTATCTGGGTAATTTTGACAACAAAAATGAGTATTCCTATAAGGGAATCTCTAAATGAGTAGTTATTTAGGGGCAGCTGGCCTGTGGCACGGAGAATTGTGAACTAGCTGACACGACATTCTCTTTTAGGGATAGATTTTTATTTATTTTTAAACTTTTAAGAAATTTTTTAAAATTTTCAAATAAGCCAACATGGGGCTTAAACTCATGACCCCGAGATCAAGATCTGCAGGCTCTACTGATTGAGTCAGCCAGGCACCTGGGGCAGATTTTTATTAAACAGAATTCTCTGGGTTGCAAGTGACAGAAACTCAGTTTAAAATGACTTGAACAGGAGCGCCTGGGTGGCTCCGTCGGTTAAGCGTCCGACTTTGGCTCAGGTACAGTCTCACAGTTTGTGAGTTGGAGCCCCGTGTCAGGCTCTGTGCTGACAGCTCGGAGCCTGCAGCCTGCTTCGGATTCTGTGTCTCCTTCTCTCTCTGCCCCTCCGCCACTTGTGCTCTCTCTCTGTCAAAAATAAATAAAATATAAAAAATTTTTTCTTAATGACCTGAACAGAAAAGAGAATGTATTGGCTGATAAGTCTAGGGTTGTCCAGCTTCAGGGGTGGCTGGATCCAGGTGCTTAAATCATGTTATCTTCACTCATCTTTTTCTCTTTTATTTGGTTTTCCCACAGGTGAATTTTTCTCAGGCAGCTTCAAGTGGGGGCCCCATGGCCACCCTGTGCTCTGGATTTCTGTCCCGTAGTGCAGCAGCCCAGAAAAGGGGTTTGTCTTTCAGCCAAAGATCTTGGGCTGGTGCTTCTTGTCTGTGATTGGTCCGATTTGGCTTTTGGGTCCACCCGGAGCCGGTCAGCTATACCTCTGGTCTGGGAATAGGAAAGTGGTTCCCCAGCAGCAGAGCGGTGCCATGACCAGAGAGGAAATAGATGTGGGGCAGGTTGTTGTCCTAGCTAAGACAGGCACAGCTGCTGTAACAAAGATTCCCTACAAATTCTGGGGCTTAGGGAAGAAGGCAGATCATTTCTCACTTAGCAGCCCTGGATTGGCGGATGGTTTTCCTCTTGCCATCACTCAGAGACCCGACTTCTTTCCTTTGTTGCTCTGCTGTGCCCTAGGACGTTTTTAACATATGCCTGGATGAAACTGGGTCTCTGTGGGTTTGGGCTGTTAGGAGGGTTGTCTTGGTTTGCTTTCTCCGCAGATTCTGAGGCAAGGGTTCAGATTCAAGTCAATGGGTTAGGAGGCGATCCCAGGAAGCATCTGTAGTGGGAGTGGGGAAGTGTGACAGGAAAGAGCAGACAGCCAATAAAGGGAGTTACTGTGGTGGCACCTGGAGCTTAATCCTAGTGGAGATCTCTAGGAAACAAACAGGACAGATACGTCTCCGTGCTGCCTCCCTCGAGAACATAGGAAACTGTTTGTCCACGAACTCCCCATCCCTCTGGATTTAGTTGAGGGTGCTGGCATCGGGGGCATTCATTTCTGGGCCCTTCCAATGTGCCCTGTGCACTGGCCAAGCGTGTTTCCCACATCAGGAAGAACCCTCAGGTTACAGGGGTTGGCTGTAAGCAGTCTCCAGCACGTAGAGCTGAATGCTGAGGAGACCTGAGGTGGGTAGTGCCGTGTCTGGAACAGGCGTGGAAGGGTCACACCTACTTGTGAAGCTGCTGGCCCGGACACGGCACAGAGCCCTTCCACTCTTGTTCCGGGGTGAGGATTTTGCCATATTACCTTCTTGGCCATATGCCCTCATATGCTGGGACCAGGGAATGGAACGAGGTAGACGTCTCACAGTCTCTGCTATGGCAGGCAAAGCCAGCTGACATCCACCTTGGCCTTTGGCCCCCTCCCCCTCCCAGTCCTGTCTGCGTGTCCTGCTCTCAGCCAGTTGTCGGGGAATCCAGCTAATGTGTCCAGGATCACAATTTAGGGGGCACTAGTTCTCAGGCTGGGGGCCTTGGGACCTTAGGTCCATGGATAGTGGGATAGCAGTACATGCGTTATGGTCAATATTTTATATCCCTCACTGGAAACCACATATGCACTTGTACAAAGTCTCCCCAACAGTCCTTGCTTTGGGTTGGTACTAGGTCAGTACAGTGTGGAAACTCATGCATCTGCTGGTCAGAAGTGCCTATTGGTGGTTCCTTTTGGAGAAAGGCATCTGTTATCAATTAATGGGCGTGGTTTGGATAAGTTTCTAGAAGTAGACCCTGAGACAGGGATTCTGGGCTAAATGATTTCCCTGGAGGAGACTCTCAGGAGAAACCAGTAAGGAGGAGATGGAAGCAAGTTACAACAGAAGAAACCAGGTGAAGATGTGGGCTCGGCTGGAGTCTAGCCTCAACCTGATCCCAGGGGAACTCTGGAGGGTGAATGCCACCATAGACGCCATCCCACCTTGAGGCGGGGCGCCAGTCATTGGCTTTGGGTTATCTCTGGTGGGGAGGGGGAAAAGGATATGACCACTGGGCTGTGTAGCTGCCAATGCTCTCAGCAGCTGGGGGCTTAATCACAGGAATGGATTATTAGGGGTGAAAAACTTTGAGATCCGTAGGTTCTGGCTATTTCTCCATGGATTATTTACTTTTAAAAAAATTGGTTTAAAAAAATTTTTTTTTAATGTTTTTATTTATTTTTGAGACAGAGCATGAGCAGGGGAGGGGCAGAGAGAGAGGGAGACACAGAATCCGAAGCAGGCTCCAGGCTCTGAGCTGTCAGCACAGAGCCCGACACGGGGCTCGAACTCACGAACTGTGAGATCATGACCTGAGCTGAAGTCAGTCGCCCAACCAACTGAGCCACCCAGGTGCCCCCCACAAAAATTGTTTTTTTGATGTTTATATCTAGTTTTGAGAGAGAGAGAGAGAGAGAGAGAGAGCAAGTGGGGGAAGGTTAGAGAGAGGAGACACAGGACCTGAAGCAGACTTCAGGCTCTGAGCTGTCAGCACAGAGTCTGATGCAGGGCCCAAAATCATGAACCGTGAGATCATGACCCAAGCTGAAGTTGGATGCTTAACTGATTGAGCCACCCAGGCACCCCTATTTACTTTTTGATAAGGGAACTCTTCTGGAGCTAAAGGAGCAAATCACTCATTGCAAATTATGTCATGTTTTGGGGAGAAATAAAAAACATATTAAAACACACACAGAGGGGCGCTTAGTGGCTCAGTCGGTTAAGCGTCCAGCTTTGGTTTCGGCTCAGGTCATGATCTCATGGTTTTGTAAGCTCGAGCCCCACATTGGGCTCTGCGGGCATCAGGCAGTGCAGAGCCTGCTTGGGATTTTCTCTCTCTCTCTCTCTTCTGCCCCTTCCCTGCTCACGCTGTATCTGTCTCTCTCAAAAATAAATAAACTTGAAAAAAATGTATACAGTCTTCCTTCCGGACCTCTGCCTCATCTGCCAAGCCTCTCTACCATCATTTTTTAAAACACATTTTTGAATGTTTATTTATTTTTGAGAGAGAGAGAGCAGCAGAGGAGGAGCAGAGAGAGAGGGAGACACAGAATCCGAAGCAGGCTCCAGGCTCTGAGCTGTCAGCACAGAGCCCGACACGGGGCTCGAACTCAGAAACTGTGAGATCGTGACCTGAGCCGAAGTCAGATGCTTAACCAGCTGAGCCACCCAGGCACCCGACCTCTCTACTGTCATCATCAACCACTGTTAGCTTCTTGTATAACTTTTTAAAAATGTTTTTATTGATTTAAATACTCTCTACACCCAACACGGGGCCCAAACTCACAGCCCTAAGGTCAAGAATTGCACACTCTTCTGACTAAACCAGCCAGGCTCCCCTTCTGTAAATGTCTTGAGTTTCCTCACTCACATATAAGCAAACAAGAATACAAGTATTATTCTCCAGGTGTTTTAGAATTAGTAGATAGCATCATGCATCCTGTTCAGAACCTTGCATTTTCCTTTCAATAATGCATCTGGTAGATCCTCCCATAATAGTACACCAAAGTTCTCATTCTGTTATGGCCATCCAGTCTTGTGTTGTATGCACGTGTCATAATGTAGATCATCCCGTCTCCTACTGATGGGCATTTTTGTTGTTTCCAGTGGTTTGCTACTTTGAAGGGTGCTACAGAGAGTGATTTCATATGTATGTTATTTCACATGTGTGCCAACCTATCCATGGGATAAATTCCCACAAAGGTACTTGTCGGGGCTAAGTCATATCCACCATAACACTGATTGACACGAAAAAATCTGCAGTCCCACCGGTGACATGTGAGAGCAGCCCTCTCCCCATCGGCCTGCCAGTCCTGGGTCACCATGGTTCAGGATTTGGGCCAATGTGATGGGTCTTACTTTACATGAGTAAAGTTATGCGTGAGAGAAAGAGGTTGAATGTTTTTGCACATGGTTAAGGGCCGTTTGTGGTTCCTTTTTCTGTGAACTGCCTTGAATGGCCATGTTTCTACTGAGCTGTTGGCCCCCTTTTCTGTCTAATTTCTGTCTAATTTCTAGGCGTTTGCTTGTTTGTTTATATCAGGAGGTTTAGCTCTTTGTGATGGAAGTTGCTGGCTTTCCTCCCAGGTTGTCATTTATCTTTTGATTTTGCTCATGCTGCTTTTTCTTGGCCAAACAAAAGTTTTGTGATTTTTATGCAGTTTGCATCGGTCCATCTTTTTCTTTTATGGCTGCTAGAGATTGAGTCGTCGTTAGAAAGGCCTTCCCCCTCCAAGGTTCCATCGGAATTCTGTCGTGCCTTTTTCTAGGACTTTAATGGTTTCATTTTATCACGTATAAATCTTTGATCCGTTTGGACTGTTTCCTGGCGCATAGTGGGAGGTATAGATCCAACTTTATCATTTTCCAGATGGCTGACAAGAGATATTTTTTAACAGGGAGCTGGTCCAAAACACACCAGAGACGCTTTCTTCAGGAAAAGGTCGCGTGCCTCAGCAGAAGGTGTTGCAATTATAGTACGGAGCAGTTTTCTTTAATTAGCAAAGATTCGTTTGTTCAACAAGTATTTACCGAGTGCCCGCTGTGTGCCAGGTACTTTTCTAGATACTGAGGCTGGGGAAGAACGGACACAAATCCCTGCCCTCTAGGAGCTCCTGTTTTCTTATGGGGAGACACAAGAAGTAAGCAAGTACATATACACAGTCTTAGCTAATATACAGAAAAATCAAGTTTGATGTTTTAGCTGCTCTGACCATGTAACAGACTGTGCCAAACCTTAGGGGTTCTTGGGCCAGGGATTTGGGCAGGGCACAGAGCAGGGCAAGGGGGTGGCTTTTCTCTGCTCTGTGATGGCCAGGGCCAGAGCTGGAAAACTCGAAGCCTGGGGCCTATGAACCACCTAAAGGCTTGTTCACTCATGCAGCTTGTGGTGAATGGTGGCTGGGGCCTTGATTCCTCCTCACATGGGCCTCCCCTTATGGTCTCTCCATGTGGGCTAGTTTGGGCTTCCTTTGATGTGATGGGCTACCAGGGAGAATGCCCTAAGAGAGACAGACAGAGAGAAAGAGAGAGAGAGAGAGAGAGAGAGAGAGAGAGAGAGAGAGAGAAGGCTGTATTGCCTATGAAGAGCCCACCCTGGAGTCCTGCAGTGTCCCTTTTGCCACATTTTATCTGGTAGAAGTGAGTTCCTAAGGTTGGTCCATATTGAACAAATAACAAAGGGGAGTAAGACTCCCTTTGGAGGGGAGGAGTGCTTCTAGAAGAGTCTGTGGGACTATGGCCATTTTTAAAAAATGCGGACTGTCACACGTGGCAAGGAGGGCTGGGATGAGGATGCATAGGTGACGTTGGTGGAGATTTTTGGCGTTTTAAATAGGGGGCAGGGGCGCAGTGCGCGGCTGGAGGGAGTGAGCACGCCCAGTGGTTACCTGGCAGAAGCCTTCCAGGCAGAGGGACCAGCAAGGGCACAGCCAGGAAGCAGGAGCCAACCTGACTAGTCTGAAGAGCGAGGATGAGTGTAGCTTAAGCAGGAGTGAGAAGAGTTGGGGAGATAAACCAGGTCAGAAGCTGGGGGAGCAGCCCCAGTTGCAAGCGTATTGTAAAGGCTTAGGCTTTTCCTCTCAATGAATTGGGAGACCGGTGAGAATTTTCAGCAGAGGAGTAACACGATCTCACTTACGTTTTAATGGGCTTGCTGTGGCCGCTGTGAGAACAGATTTGGAGGTGGGAGGCACGGGTGAAGTGGGGAGACCAGTCAGGAGGCCACTGCAAAAATCGAGGCAGGGCAGGATGAATGCTGGGCCAGGGTGATAGTGCAGGGTCGGGGGAGGCTGGCCGGATGCCGGATGGGTACTTAAAAATAGAGCTAACTGGGTTTGCTGATGAATTGCATGTGGGTTGATGGACAGACCACACATCCAGGTTTGTCTGGGACAGTTCTAGCCTATACAATGAATGACACGGCACCCTAGTTATGAGAAGCAAGATTGCAGGCAGGACCGGCTTTAAAGTTTCTGGCCTGGGCCACGGGGAGCATCGTGGTGCCATTCACCGAGATGGAGTGACCGAGAGTCGCTGGTCAGGGAGGAGCGGAGTCAGGAGGAATCAGCGACGTCCAAGTGCCTCGGGAGCACAAGGACAAGTTGAACAGGTGGAGGGGTGTCGTGGGCAGGTCTGGGGTGGAGGCGGAACGTGAGTGTTGCTGGACCAGAGAGAGAGAGGAATAAAGAGGAATCCAGGAGGCTGGCCGCGGTCACACTCCAGCGATGACGAGAGCCCTGGGCACGCCAGGGCAGAAGGTGAGGTGTGCGGGAGCCCCGTGGAGAATAAGGAGCTGCCTGGGAGAAGAGGGGTCGCGGTGAGAGGCGGTGGGGGTGCTGTGAATGAACGTCTTTCTCAGGTAGGTGTGCCTCTTCGTCTCAGGAGACAGCGCAATCTGATCTTTTCAAAGTGACTTAGTCATCCTCATACATGTGGCCTGCCGTCATACCATTTGTAGGCATGGCATCCATGGCCCATAGGTCTACGTCGGGGACTGCTCTGCTCTGTACCTTCCGTGTTCACTTGGAGTTTTCTGCCTCCCCTTGCTGGCAGGTATCGCTTTTCTTCTTGTCCTATCATAGCCCCCCCCCCCCCCCCCTTAATCCAGGTCTTTCCAGGCCACAATTGCTCGATAACCGCTTATCGAGCACACTAGAATCATAAAATGAGGGGCTGTCCTGTGACCTTTAGTCACTATTGAGGCTGCTATGAAGGATTTCTTCCTTTCTTCTTCGTTTTCCCCAGCTAATTGCTTACTGGAAGGTAACTTCTAGATAAGCATAGTGGGATTATAAAAGTTGTTTTGTTGCCAAATTAATTCAATACTTCAGTATTTACTGGGCACACCCTCCCCACCGGACCTGTGAGCTAGACACGCCTGATTTATCATTCATATAACAAACATTAGGGGGGCCTGCAGACAGAACAGCCCCAAATCCCGGCCTGTTTTGAGTTTACAGTCTAGAGGGAAAAGATAAATTAGTAAATAGCACGTATGGAGTCGGTGCTGAGTGCGTGGAGAAATCATCAGAGGAGGCGCAGGGAGAGAGCGAGGGGTGGAGGGTGCAGTTTAAATAGGGTGACCCTGGGAGGTCGGAGTGAGAAGAGGGAGTCTTGACCCGCAGTCAGGACCCGGCAGCGTTACCAGGTGAGCACCGTGTACCTCGGCACATCCCGGGCCTCCCGTCACACAGAGATAGCTCCCAAATCCTTTTCTATGGCCTGCATCGCTGAGGCGGTCTGACGCCCAGCTGCCCCTTGACCTCATGGCTCACCGCTCAGCTCCTGCTGCAGCGGACTGTGCTCTCCTCTCACACCCCAAGCACACTCCCATCTCAGGGCCTTTGCATGCCCTTGGATCGCGCCATATCACTCCTCCACTTGATGCCGGTCTCTGCTCAGATGTCACACAATCAGTGAGGCCTTCTGGGTGGCTGGCCCCCAGTGAGCCCTGCCTCCCAGGGCCCACTGCCCTGTGCAGTCCCTTGCATGCACACACTGAGTATATGCTGGCCCTGTGACCCACTTGAACCAACAGAATGTCAGGAGTGAGGCTGTGCCAACTCTGGGCCTGAGCCATAAGATGGCCTGGCAGCTTCTCGTTTTGAATTTGGGGAACCCTGGGCTGCCATGGAAGAAGTCTGGCCACTCTGCTGGAGAGGCCATGTGCAAGGGCCATCTGGACAGGCCACCTGGACAGGGAAAGGGACCACCTGTCCCGACATTCCAGCAGAGCCCAGCCTCCTTGCTGTCCCGGCCAAGACGCCAGACACATGAGTGAGGCGTCTTGGATATTTCTGCTCAGTGAGGCCTCAGCCGACTGCAGCCCCAGCGAAAACCTGTGGGGAACAGCAGAACCCCCAGCCGGGCCCAGTCAGTCCACAGAATCTCAGGAGATCATAAAATGATGGTTGTTAAAACAACAATCATCTTGAGGTGCTTTGTCACCCAGCTGTAGATCCTGGGACACTCCCTGACCACTCAAGCTGTAGCACCCTTCTGTTTCCTCTCTTCTGCTTTTGCTTCACCACATTTCAAGTTTCTGGACACTGATACATACATGCGTTTGTTTTTCGCCATCTCTCCCATCGGACTGTAATCTCCATAAGGTGGGGGAATCGTCTTTGTTCTGCTCACTGCTTCCTTCCCGGAGCTCAGGACAGTGCCCAGCTCGTAACAGGCACTCAAGTGTATGAGTAACTCTTGAATGAATGAATAACAATGAATGAACGTGTTGAATGGATATAATAAATAGTCACTCTTCTACGATCAAAATAGCCTTGGTTTTAGAAGGACCCTTTTCTTCTGAGAAGAAAACAGCCAATCCCCAGCTCATAAAGGCACACATTATTCCATGCGGTACCTCCTGCCACTGACCTTGGGCCTGAAACCTACACGTCTTCTACATGGAATGCTGATTGGAAAAGTAAGCCGAACGTTTACAAATAAACAGCAACTTTAAGCAGATCCAGTTCTGTGTTTGGGGAGCGCCCTGTGTCCCCGAAGAGGGGGCAGGAAGCAGTAGCTGACACTAAGCCAGGCTTAGGAAGGGGCAAAGAGCACCTGGGTGCCAGGAGGAAGAACGTAGGGCCCTTCCCCCACTCCTCCTGATTCCCAGGGCCCACCTGCACCCCCTTCTCCGTGACAACTCCCCAGGAGTGCCTTCCAGGTGAAGGGGCAGATCTGTGTGGTCCCCATGGTCCGCACAGTTGCTATTTCGGTTCCCCCCTCTCTTCCACCGGCCTGACATTTTCCCAACTGATTCCAAGCCCAGTGCACCATTTTAGCTGACGTGGGTGAGCGTTTCGTGGGGACAGCAGATGGATGGGATGACAAATAGCAGGATGGTGGGGACAGCTGAGAAGTGCTTTTTCCTGTGCCAGGGCTGTTGGCTGTGCACGTGCTCCAACGTAGTCTAGACACTGCGGAAGCAGCAGCATGTGCTAAGGGACAGCGGGCAAGCTGGCTTCCATTTCTTTCTTTGCTGCTAAGCATCCTTAGCTACATCCAATCAACCAACTCACCAACTGTCCCAGAAGCAGACCCCGAGACAGTAGTTATTTGGCCCCAGGGAATGTGACAGGGTGGCAAGGAGGTGAGATAGGGGAGAGAAGAAAGGCAACACGGGGTGTGTCAGTGAGCAAGTGACCTCGAAGGGGCTGTCCCACCTGTGGTGTGAGGAGGCGGGGCTGTTCATCCACCAACTCCTGTGTTTCTCCTGTTGGCTGAGGGTGGCTGCAGGGGACTTCCTCCATGGAACCTCAGCCTGCCCTGCCGCTGGACAGAACCTTCAGGCAGCTCTCAGCTTCCTCGGAGACATCTGGCTTAGTTCAGGCTGCTCTAACAACGCACCATAGACTGGGTGGCTTATAAACTATGGAAATTCATTCCTCACAGTTCTGGGGGCTGGAAGTCCAAGATCAGCGTGTCGGCATGGCCAGGTTCTAGTGAACGCCCGCGTCCTGGTTGCGGACTGCCATCGATCTCATATTCTCACATGGTGGGAAGATGGCAAGCTGGCTCTCTGGCTTCTTCCTAGAAGGGCACTAATAATTCCACTCATAGGTCTCCACCCTCGTGACCTAATCACCTCCCAGAGACCCGGCCTCCAAATACCATCACACTGGGATTAAGGCTTCCACGTGTGAATTCGGAGTGACACAAACATTCAGTCCACCGCACCGTCATGTGGAACAGTTAAGTGCCGAGGGTGTACGGGTGGGGCGAGACAGGGTTCGCTCCGCCAACCAGCCCTGTCTGTCGTCTGCCCCAGTCGGGTGCTGTGCTAGCACTGGGGCAGAGGACTTTTTTTTTTTAAGTTTTTATTTATGGATTTTGAGAGAGAGAGAGAGAGAGAGAATCCCAAGCAGACTCTGCACTGTCTGGGCGGAGCCCCATGCGAGGCTGAAACTCACAAACCATGTGATCATGACCTGAGCCCCGCAGTCAAGAGTTGGATGCTTAGCCAACTGAGCCACCCAGGCGTGGAGCAGAGGGCATATTAAACCAGATCCTTGCTCGTAGCCTAGTAGGGGAGATGGTTAGAAAGTAGACGAGGTGAACAGGGGCGCAGAGGCCTGCGTCAAATGCCGCGAGATGCAGATCACCGCTGAGGGTACCGGGAACCTTTGCAGAGCAGGGAAGATGAGTGGGGGCTTGAGAGCAGATATGAATGCAGGGTTACATATGTGTAGAACTGCACTCACATGGCAGCTGCCTTCTGTGATCCTGGACACATGGGATTCCTCACTAGCAAACTCTTCCTGGGCGTTCAGCACAGAAAGCTACACGGTGCAGGAGCAGGTGGAGGCCTCTCAGTCCCACATGTTCAGTAACACCTGAGGTGCCAGGCTAGGAGGGAGAGCTGGCTGATGGCCCTGGTGACAAATCAGAGGGTCCTGGAGCTGGAAGGTGGTTGGAGAGGCCACTGGCCCTGTCTCCCCAACTCATGTCCTACAACTGGCTGGGATTTGAAGACCGCGTGGGAGGGGAGCGTGCCAACATCTTGTAAGCTGTCCCAGTGGCTAGTGAGCAACCTCTCCCTTCCTCTATGGCCCGCCTCTTTGTGCACTTCTTTATGCCTAGCCTCGGGGAATATTCTCATAATCTGCCCCATTTATATACTACTTTATAGACTGAGATGCACTGTGATTTACAGGCCCTTGATTAGTTCTTACAGCAACTCAGTGAGGCAGGTATGATGATCTTAACTACGTTCTTCAGTTGAGGAACCCAGGGTCCCCCAAACGTCCCTTTTCTCTCCCTCCTCTTCCTACCCTTCAGAGGTCTCCTGGGCCTTCATGAGGGTGGGAAGCGATTCTCTCCTCCTGTCTCTGGTCTGGCCTCGTGTTTCCTAAATGACTTCAGACCGTTTCTGTACTGCACATTTTATGTGCTACTGTGGAGAGAACACTGGTGAAAGTGTTAGCACGCGGTCAAAGTCTTCTATCCTGCTGGTTATATGGAGAAGAAAACGTCAGGTTTTTTTGGGCAACTTTTTCTTGAAGACCCTCTTCTAACAAAGAGGTAGCAGGCCTCGGATCTGGTCTAAATAAGAACCTCAGTGATCCTCAAACATGGCCAAAATCCTGGCACAAGAGTGAAGTTTAGGAAATACTAGTCCCTAGTAGAGATTATTAAACTTGATCATTATTCGTTATCATAATAAAACAGTTACTATTGAATATCTGTTATATGCCAACAACTTTACATTTGTTATTTTTTTTTTTTTTTAAATTTTTTTTTTTTCAAAGTTTATTTTATTTTTTGGGACAGAGAGAGACAGAGCATGAATGAGGGAGGGGCAGAGAGAGAGGGAGACACAGAATCGGAAACAGGCTCCAGGCTCCGAGCCATCAGCCCAGAGCCTGACGCGGGGCTCGAACTCACGGACCGCGAGATCGTGACCTGGCTGAAGTCGGACGCTTAACCGACTGCGCCACCCAGGCGCCCCTACATTTGTTATTTTTAAAAATTATTTTTGAGACAGCGGGAGAGAGAGCAGTGCGTGTGCCCGCGTGGGTAAGTGGGGGAGGGGCAGAGACAGAATCCCAAGCAGGCTCCGCAGCAGAGCCAGAGGCAGGGCTGGATCTCACGACCATGAAATCATGACCTGAGCTGAAATCAAGTCAAACACTTAGCCCACCGAGCCACCCAGGCACCCCTACATTTGTTATTTCTAATCCTTGTAAAAACTTTATGAAGTCATTGTCTTGCCTATTTACAGATGAGAAAACCAAGGCCCAAAGTCTTTGGGTAACTTGCCTGAGTCACACCATCAGCACGGTAGATTGTAAACATGCCCCCAGTTCTTCCCTTCCCTGGATCCACACCCCTTTGCAGTGTGACTTTTTGGCTTTTCTCGTCAAGAAGTGATGAGTGGAATTAACGGCCCCCTGCCTCCTGAGAACTGGGGCTTCAGTGAATGTGACCCAGACAGGCTTGAAAAGCACAGTGCACTGGGGCTTGTTCTTTTGCAGCTCCTGGGAACCCCTTCCAGCACTGCCTTCTGAGCGAGCCCAGGCTAGCCCACTGGAGGATGGGAGGTGCAGGGCCAGGCATCTCCGTGGCCCCGGCTGATGTTGAGCTACCCTAGATCGACCTCAGCTCGGTCCCCAGACCAGAAGTGCCAAGCTTGTCCTCGGACTCAGGAGAAATAAGTTTGAAGCCACTAATTTCGGGGTGATTTGTAACTGCAAAGTGAGCTAATGATGCTGTCGGCAAGGGGAAGAGCTAGGATTTCACCTGATTTGTTCTCTCTCTCGTCTTTCCCATTCTAGCAAATGACACCCACCTGCTCAAGGGCTGAACCCAGGAGCTACCCTTCATTTATACTTTGTCCTCACCCTGCTCATCCAAATGGCCAGGCAAGGCTCCCAAAGTATATCTCGGATCTGGCTCTTGCCCGGCATTTCCTGCCACCTCTCTTGCCCAAGCCACCATCAGCTCTCTCTCATCCAGACCAGGGGACGGCCAACATTTTCTGAAAAAGCCCAGATAACAAATACCTCACACTTTGCAGGTCCTACAGCCTTTGTTGCAAATACTTAACTCTGCAGCCACAAACAATATAAAAACAAGTGGGTGTCGCTGTATTCCAATAACACTTTATTTTTAGACAATGAATTTAGAATTTTTATAATTTTCTTGTGTCACTAGTC
The DNA here is from genome assembly GCF_016509475.1 of Prionailurus bengalensis. Taxonomy (NCBI): domain Eukaryota; kingdom Metazoa; phylum Chordata; class Mammalia; order Carnivora; family Felidae; genus Prionailurus; species Prionailurus bengalensis. The sequence continues at coordinate 43,291,250 of NC_057354.1, read as the reverse complement.
TGCTTGTGACTTTTTTCAAACATTTCAACAATTTTTTTTTTTTTACATTTTATTTATTTTTGAGAGAGAGACCGACCACAAGTGGAGGAGAGGCAGAGGGAGAGGGAGACACAGAATTCGAAGCAGGCTCCAGGCTCTGAGCTGTCAGCACAGAGCCCAACGGGGCTCGAACTCAAAACCCGTGAGATCGTGACCCGAGCCGAAGTCAGACACTTAACTGACTGAGCCACCCAGGCACCCGTCAAACATTTCAAATGTGAAAACAGTCCTGAGCTCACAGACTGTACAGAAACAGGCAGCAGGCCGGATTCGGTGTCTGCCTGATGCTGAGGCCCCTGCTTTCTCGACACCACGGCATCTTCTTTCTTGCGGAGTTGGGAAGACTTGAGGGAGGATTGGGTTTAGACCCGAACACTTAGAAAATTAAGATCTGGCTGAACAAAGGGAGGAAGGGAAGTTATTTGAGGCAAAGGCATTCGCAAAATAACAGCTTAGAAATGGGCGTGAGCTGGGAGCACCTGGGTGGCTCAGTTGGTTAAGTGTCCGACTTCGGCTCAGGTCATGATCTGGCCATTTGTGAGTTTGAGCCCCGTGTTGGACTCTGTGCTGACAGCTGAGCCTGGAGCCTGCTTCGGATTCTGTCTCTCTCTGCCCCGCCTCTGCTTGCACTCTCTTTCTCTCTGTCTCTCAAAAATGAACAAACATTAAAAAAAAAAATTTTTTTTTTTCAAGGAAATGGGCACGAGCCTGCTGCTAAGGGACAGTCTAGATCAGCCCAAGTGGCTGTTTCTAATCACAGCTGACCTATGCTGCTTGTTGAGACTTTTTCTTTTAATATCCCATTAATTTAGTAACAGTACTTGATTAAATGCCTGACTAAGGTTATATAACCTTTCAGTAACATTGCTTTATTTACACCTTTATCTTTCATGGAACATTTTTGTACAGATCTTTAAAAATGTACCTATACCTTTGATGATTAACCACTAACATTGTCACACACTCTTAAATCTTTGTAGGCTATGATTTTAAAAGTCTTCACAGCAGGCGGTCCAAGTGCCTGATTTGGAAGGGCGATAATTGGGACCCTGGTCACCCCTCTGTGGTGGTTTGAGGGAAGGAGGCTGATGCAGGCGCTTACTTGACCACTTGCCCAGGGGGGAGGTTAGGATCGCTCAAGGAAAGCCCGCCCTGCTGGGAGCCACAGTCTCCTGCCAGTTTGTAAATAGCCTCGTTCCTAATTTATCTCACTCCTCTTTTGTGAGCCAGTGACCCAGATTCATTGGGCTGTGAGGCCGCGCGCACGGGGTTGCACAGACAGGTCTCCATGTTGCTGTGCCAGAGAAGATGAAGAGAAAAATCACGAGCTGCTTAAAAGTGGGGAAAGATAACAGAAGAACCCTCACACAGTTGCCTCAATTCCAACTAGACCTGTGGTAGTGATGCAAATGCCTAAATTAACCCCAAGATACAGGTAGGTTCACCGGTATTTGGCTTGTGCCACATAACTGCAGTCTGCTTTTCCCACCACTAGATGGCAACCCCGCTTTAAAGCAAATTTTATTCAAACAATAACGCTGTTCAAAATAAAAAGTAACTATTCTCACCCCATCATGTTGGCACAAAAAAGTCCTAAAACTCTTGGGTTAGTGAATGTGTGGGACAGCAGGGAATTCAGAAAGCACCGGTGGAAGAGTGAGTTGATAGCACTATTTTGGAGCAATCTGGCAGTAATGTTCATGCTGTGCACATTATGTGACCCAGCCACGACACGCGGAGATTTGATCAATTGATTACGACGATGACGGCTAACGTTTACTTTGTCCCCACTATGTGCCAGGCCCTGCCCTAAGTGCTTACCTCATTTGCTCCTTACAACTCTCCCGTCCCCGCCCCTCCCCCCAACTTACCAAGGAGGAATCCAGGCACACAAAGGTCAAACACCTTGATTGAGGTTACAGAGCTATTAAGCGGCAGAGCCCCAACCTTCGCCCTGCTTCCACTACACTGCACGTGCCTCGTGTGCACCCGGAAACACACCACACACATATAGGAGGGAATCCACTGCAGCAGTGTCTGTTAGCCTAAACAGTGCGTTAGCGAGACAATAAAGCACGAGGGAATGCTGCAGAGCCGTTAAAGCCATGCACTAGACCTAGAAGCGGTCAACCGGGTACGCATCTCAAAATCAAATGCTGAGATACAGTAAGCAAAAATCAAAACGAGGAAGCAAAACTGTGTATCATTCATTGAGACCAACAAGGGGAGTAAAACTATAAAAGGACACACCGGAAAGGTATATACCAAATTTACGATGGTGTTTCAGGGGCAAGGTTAAATGGGATTTGGGGAACAAAAAGGCAAGGGCTTTTAAAGTCATCTGTAATGCTCTGTTATTTTCTCTCTAACCTACCTGTCTCTTGAGCAAAGAGGCAAAAGCTCAAAGCCTAGCCTGATCCAGAATATCATTTTTTATGACTGGATCTTTACAAATGCAATCCTCAAGCCTGATAACTGCTGTTGTCAAGCCACCACACAAACCTTTTCCTCCATCAGGGACATCTCCCCAGAGAGCTTTTCTCAAGTTCCCTTCTAGAGTAGAAATCACTTAAGAGGTTCTGAAGGTGAGACTTCCAGCGGCAACAGCATATGGTTTTTGCTTAAGGTGCAGGACTCTGAGGCTGGAAAGAGGGGAGGGAAGAGGGAGACAGGGAGTCAGTTCTAACTTGTACTTAGTGATTAAGACAGCGGTTCTCTTTAGGGCACCAGCTCCAAACAACTTAAGTGTTTCTTTTATTTAAAAAAATTTTTTTTCTTTAAGTTTATTTTGAAAGTGTGTGTGCATGCAAGCGGGGGAGGGGCAGCGAGGGAGAGAGAGAAGAGAGAGAGAGAGAGAGAGAGAGAGAGAGAATGAATCCCAGGCAAGCTCCTTGCTGTCAGCGCAAAGCCCCTCATGGGTCCCATCTCCGGAACCATGAGATCACCACCTGAGCCGAAACCAAGAGTCGGGCGCTCCACCAACTGAGCCACCCAGGCGCCCCTGAAGTGTTTCTTTTAAAGTTCAAACTATTCCCTTGCTTCACCGTTTTTGGGGGGGGGGGGAAGAGGGGGGCGGAGGGCAGGTTATAATCAAATGTTTAATTGCTCAGGTGGAAAGACACAGTGATTCCAACAAATTACCTCCCTCCAACTCCATTTAAAGCCAGTAGGCAAACTGGTTACCTAGAAACACAATGACTTACAACTAACCCTCTTCCTGTATTTACCAGAGTCAACACATATGAAACCACAGGTCATATGTTGACAAGTTTTCCTAGAACTATAATAGGTTTATAGAGGTTAATGCTCTCAGATTAAACAGGGATAATGGCTCCGAGCAAGAAGCCAGGTCTGGGGGTGGGGATGGGGAGGGCAGAAGGCATAATTTTAGAAAGATTTGAAAATTGGTTTTTAGTGCCAGCATGGACCTTTTGTCAGCAGCTGAGTGCACTAAGAATGTAAATTACAGAGAAGGCTATGTGGGTAGCTTTGAATCTAATGGATTGTCTCAAAGCCGAAGACTGTAATACTGTGTCCTGTACTGTAAGGAAGCCTCCTCACAAAAGCAATTTATACCTCCTTTTAAAAATATTTTAAGCATCCTCAATCAGAGAATCCCTCATCACAAATCTTGTTTCATTTCACTGGAGTTAAATATGCCATATCACTTAGGGGAACAAGTGGTATCCACAGTTCAGTAACATACATAGTAATTTTTTTTTTTTTTAAGTTTATTTATTTTGAGAGAGAGAGAGCATGCGCGGGTAGTGGAGGGGCAGAGAGAGGGGGAGAGAATCCCAAGCAGGCTCCACTCTGTTAAGTGCGGAGCCTAACGCTGGACTCAAAGTCACAAACGGTGAAATCATGACCTGAGCCAAAATCAAGAGTTGGGTGTATAACCGACTGAGCCACCCAGGTGCCCCCATAGATGGTAATTCTTGAAAAATTATCTAGTTAAGAAACGCAGATTTGGCTTTCTCCTCCTATGTGTTAGTGGGGAAACAACTTTTCATTGACATTTCCCTCTCAAGAGGACTGCGACTTCTTGAAGTAGTGACATCTGAGGAATATCAGGATTGTAGTGAGGAACTGGTGTGTCCCTGGGTTTTTCAGGGAAGCCTGCCCAGGGATCAACCCTCATTGTTCTCATAGAACCGTCTGCCTGGTCAGACTCTGAGTCTTTCATGGAACTCTTCACGCCATTAGCTTGGGAGATTCTTGATGCAAAGTGACAGGTCCAAGGTGCATTTATAGTAACCCAAGAGAACTGTATTAAAATGAAGTCTTGCTGGGCCCTGGTCTCACAGGGTGGCAAAATCTGTTATAACTTTTAATTATCTCACTTGATTTTTCATTTTGGAAATGACAGGCTACATGAATATCTGCTGCTTGGAAAGAATGCAGAGGTGTATAGAGTCAGTGAAAGGTCTCTCTCAACCCTCCTCTCTCCTACCTGAACCTTACTTTCCTTGCCAGGTGACCATGGTGGACAGCACCTCCTTCTTGTGTGCACTTACAGAGAACACATACCAAAGCTACTGAGCCAGCAGCAAACATGTGAATTCTGGGTGCGCCCGGGTGACTCAGTCAGTTAAGCGTCCAACCCTTGACTTCGGCTCAGGTCATGATCTTGCAGTTTGTGAGTTCGGGCCCTGGCTCTGCGCTGACAGTGCGGAGCCTGCTTGGGATTCCCTCTCTCCTCGCTCTACCCCTTTCGTGCTTTCTCTCTCAAAATAAATAATTAAACCTAAAAAAAAAATTGTGATTTCTGAACCTCTAAAACCAAATCTAAACAATTTCCAGGCTTATGAAATTACTCTAGAAACACATAAATCTAAATAAAAAGAAACAGAAACAAAAGCTTCATTACTTTACGCACATCTTGTATTTTATTTCTTACAATTAACAGCTAAGAAAAAAGTGGTGGTAGCACCCTATTATTTTAAGACCACAGCTGTCACTTAAATGCTAACCCATCCCATAAAACAGGGAACCTTCCCCCAAAGCTACACTGGCCATTTATTCAAGTTTCCTGATCCCAGTGACAACTAATAATTTTTATTACTTATCAAACACAGAAAAATTAGATTATTGTTCTCCCTAGCTGAAAAATCTCACAAATGATACTTTTTCTCTGTGCACATGGTTCACTGACTCAAACCAGAATAAAGCTACTAAAATATCTATAGTTACGCATGTCAGACTGGGGTCTGGATACCTGTGGGAGTTATTTAGTGTATGCTGGGGGGACTGGCAATGATGCTCCATCTTCCCAGAGAGCAATGCTTATTTGAGGCTAAGGACTCACATATTTATTTTCCAAAAAAGTTAAAAGGAAGCTTTTTTTCCCCAAATGAAATATATAGAAAACTTCAGGGGCACCTGGGTGGCTCAGTCAGTTGAGTGTCCGACTTTGGCTCAGGTCATGATCTCATGGTTCGTGGGTTTGAGCCCTGTGTCAGGCTCTGTGCTGACAGCTCAGAGCCTGGAACGTGCTTCAGATTCTGTGTCTCCTTCTCTCTGCCCCTCCCCTGCTCATGCTCTGTCTTAAAAGTAAATTAAAAAAAAGAAAGAAAACTTCAATATATAAAACCAGTTTTAGGAGGCTGCACTGGCAGTAGGAGTTGGCTGATGCAAGTTCCCCCCACCCCACACATAGCCTGGGGGCGTGTGGCCCCTTCCCTCCCAGGGTACCCTGAGGGAACTTCTTGCACACCAAGCCTCACCCTCTCCAATCTCAATTCAAAGACTGGGCATCCTCCTTGGGATAACAGAAAGTTTGTTGGGGGAGTCCAAAGGACACCAATGCTGTGTGAGTCCTGCTTGCCCTTTTCCAGGTAAGTGACAGACCTTACTTCCTTGTGCTTTTTTTTTATATGCTCAAGTCCAACCTTTAAAATCTAAACTCTTCTGGCTTTTCAATCTTTTTGGCTGTACTACATTTCAACAAATACTTCCACTTGTGTAATGAAGCTCTTAGATCCTGTCACATCTCTACAGTAAATAACAATATATCTTCCCAAACTGTGAGGAACTACTGAATGTTCCCAAACAGTGTCCTGTCCTCTAATCTAGTTTCTGAATATTCTGGTTCTTTTCCTTCTTCGTATATTCTTCTAGTCGAAGAAGCCACTTGGCCCAGTACTGGGAACAGAGCTCAGTGTCCATGAAATGGGGGTGAGCAGGGGATCCATCCTTGTAGGCAACCACAATTAAGCCACACTGAACCTAGGAAGAAACACAGGGCAGTTCCAGTATTTATACGGTAGGGCCAGAGTTGATGTTCATTTCTGTCTTGCTTCAGGGCAAACTCAGAACAAAACAATCTACAATAATATCTCCTAACGGTTTCGAAGATGGGTTGATGAAAGATTGTATCAGGATACATAAGAACACAAAGATGACATAAGATATCCAAGAATGGACTGTAAACACTAAAGCACTATTAGCAATGACAGAAAGCTCAGGAACAGAGGGAAGTGCTTCTTAAGGTGGTAAAAGGACAAGGAATGGAGTAAACAGTGGGACACAAACAGAATAAAAATCATAAGGAGTTAAATGGCCATACATAAGCACTGACCAAGGCTTTACATAAGCAGAGGTGCAGTGTCCTGACCTGAAAGCTGTAGTTGGCATCATTATTTATGGCACCAACATAGGCCACAACCTGCAGCGGGTTGTCAAACGTATTTCGGATATAAGGTTTTGGTTTCTCCGATGTCTTCCAATCAATCACACACAGCTTGCCCCTAAAGAGAAACCAAAGGAAGTCTTAGTAGGTCACCGTCCAAACTGAGAAACCCTAATAGGTTAAGCCTCTTCTCAGGTATAGTTTATTATCACTCAATGACCTCTCCCCACTTTTCTTTAAAAATAATTTTTTTTTCTTTAATGTTTACTTATTTTGAAAGAGAGAGAGAGGCAGAGGCAGAGAGTGAGAGGCTCCCAAGCAGGCTCCGCGCTGTCAGCACAGAGCCTGACGCGGGGCTTGAACTCAGGAACCGTGAGATCATGACCTGAGTGAGTCAAGACCAAGAGTCGGACGCTTAACTGACTGAGCCACCCAGGCGCCCCTTTCTCCACTTTTCAAAAAGACAGCTGCCCTGATCTCTACTTCTGAGGATTAGAGAAGTGTGATGTTCTCTTTCTGATGAGCCCTATACTCAGCTCAGTGACAGGCCTGCCAGGGGTGTGATGGGAAGTGCTTCCTGAAGTACCCGGCTGACAACGACAGGGGCAGGCCCATGTGGAAGTGCTAGGGGACTTTTCCACAGTTCTAGTTTCTAAACTTTCTCGAAATTCCTTTGGACCCTCATGGCTTCCTTTTCTTTAACAGTTGACAGGGGAATTGAAACTATGTCTCTATCACTATCTCAGTTGATGAAGCACAACAGATCAGTAGCAAAGTCCCCATCATGAAGGATGAAGCATAGTGCTTCAGAAATCCTCTTGCTCAGAAACCAAAGCTGAGGCTAAAATCTGTTAGCATTTAATAGGCACCAACTACAAGCAGAGATACAGATAAGAAGACCTGGTCCCTGCCCTGAAAGTTCACACACAGGGCAGGGGGTCTTCCTAGTAGGGATATTGGGGGGAAAAAATTCCTGCCAGTTTCTAAAGAAAGTCAAATAACCAGTGCATTCTCCCCATTACCCCTCTCCTGGTAGGATTTTATACTTGCCAAATGCAGAGATCAGAAGGATCACAGGGACAGTAGACTGACAACTGGTGACTACTTGTTCAATCTTTCATGATTTCAAGTTTTAAAAAATTTTATTTATTCTGAGAAAGAGAGTGTGCACGAGTGGGGCGGGGGGGGATAGAGATAGAATCCCAAGCAGGCTCTACACTATCAGCACAGAGCCCAATGTGGGGCTCGAACTCTCAAACTGTGAGATTATAACCTGAGCCAAAACCAAGAGTCAGCTACTTAACCATCTGAGCCACCCAGGGGCCCTTCATAATTTCAATTTCAAACCAGCGGTCCAAACGGAGATTTTGTACAAAGTATGCATGTTACGTACCTGTGACCATAGCTCTAGAGTTACAACCTATGCAATGTATTTATAAGTCAGCCTAGAGTAGCACTGTAAATGAAATAAAATGCAAGCTACATGTTATTTCAAATTTTCTAGTAGTTACATCAAAAAAAAAAAAGGAAACAGGTGAAATTTTAATGTTTTATTTAACCCAACATACCCCAAATTTGATCATTTCATTATGTAATACGAAAAAAATTATTAATGGGATACCATACCTTCTTTTTTGTACTAAGTCACTGAAACCTACTTTGCCCATTTACAGCATACCTCAGCTGAGATTGGCCACACTAAGTATTTAAAGGCCGTATGTAGCTAGTGGGTATTCTCTTAGATAGTGCAGGTCTAGAGGTAGTTTTACTATTTCTGTCAAACTTTGTAATATTACAAAACAATTATAATCTATGCAAATGAAGAGAGGGCCCCAGTAACCCCAGAACCTCAGTTCTCAACCTGGAGCAAATCAAAATACCCTAAAATAAAGATTTCTGATATGGACCACTGTCTCTTGCAAAACATACTGTAACTTGCAGAACTTAATAATGTGGAAAAGATTTTTAGTAGTATAACTCCAAATTAAAACTGAACAAAGACAGTTCATAACAAATGAAAAGATGTTCAGTCTAACCTAAGTGAAATGCAGACTGAAATTATGAGATATAATGTTAATAAATTACATCTAACACTGTGTCATTAAAACTGTGCAGAAATAAGCACACCTTCATCTGGGAAAATTTACAATGCACATACTCTTTAACATAGCCATTTCCTTTTTAGGTACCTGCTGGAGAGAATGGTTTGATACCCTGGGGATAAATGCCTGGGAAAATGTCATAAAAGTGACAAATGCCTGGAAAATTTAAGTATTCATATCCAGGCCTACTTCAGACTAACTGTATATATCATACACCAGAACAAACCAGCAAATGAACCTGTGCGCCTGCCTAGAGAAACTCTCACAACAGTATATAAGGAGACACGCTCACTGCTGCAGTTCGTGATTGTGAAAAACTAGAAATTACCTGAATTTCCCCAACAGGGAAATGGATGTGGTTCATTAGTAAAAAGGGATACCAAATAAGTTAAAAACAGAGAACAAGATCAAAATAATCATGCTAACAGTTACTGAGTAGATAGTATTCATTTTAAGTACTATACAGAGAATGTCTCATTTAGTCTCTATAACAACTCTATGAGGTAGATCCTATCTTTTTTCTTATTTTATTTTTTTCTTAAGTAGGCTCCATGCTGGGTGTGGAGCCCAACACCGGTCTTGAACACACAACCCTGAGATCAAGACCTGAACTGAGATCAAGAGTTGGACGCTAAACCAACTGAGCCACCCAGCGCCTGTCTTATTTTACAGATGAACAAATTGAAGTACAGAGAGCCTAAGTAACTAGCCTAACGTTAAGATGAAAAGCCAGAAATGAAACCCAGCCAGCCTGGCTCTCGACCCTCGTATCTTACCAGCTTTGTGATAAGACATACCCAGAAGCTTGTGACTATTACAGACATGTACGTAACAATACACAGTGGTGTTTGTATGCAGAGTAGACTGGCAGTGTACCTGTGCATGCATTATACAGTGTTGTGGGTGTGTTAAATAATATAGGAAGTAGCCTAGAAGGACACAGCAGCAAACTTATCACAGTGATTGTCCTTGGCCAGGGGTCTATGAGAGGAGATAAGAGGTGGTTATAGGTGATGCGAGCTTAATTTGTGTTATATTTAAAAAAAATTGGAAGCAGATGTGACGAAGTGTTAATAACTGCTAATTCTGAGTGGTGGAAAATTATTAAAAGAGAAAAGGATGTTGCAGATCATATAAACTCTAATAAGGATCTCTAGAATGTTTTCAGAATGAAAAAAGCAGGGTTTGGCACTGTGAGTAAGTGGGGGTGGGGACCAATGATAGTGCATGCAGTCATAAAAATATCTCAGGATCACAAGAACTTTTAACCAAAGGTTAAAACCAGGATGGGGGTAGAGGATTCTAGGAGGATGGAAGAGTAGGACGCACCACAAATCTGTAGGCCCACCTTGACAACAATTGCAACGGCAGAATCTGTCTGATACAATTATTGGAAATCCAAAGGCTACTGAAGGCTTGGATGGTAAACTGTGGTTAATTTTGGTCAATTTCAGCTCTTAGCAGCTACCCATCCCCCTCCTCCTCATGAGGCAGGCAGCTGTGCACATGATCCTGGAGCAGGGTGTACGTGGCTCTTGGGAATGGGAGGGGACACAAAGGACCCCTTCTCCGCGTTATCAACACCGACTGCAGTTTCAGTTCACAGAGGTGTAGACAAGAGGAGGGTAGCTATTGTTATTGCAACTCCACCCACTGCTGCAAGCCCCTCTCCTTCCACCTGCCTGACTTCCTGGGGATTTAAAGGGCCAACACACATTTTTTCCACCCCTTCATTTTTTTTTTTTCCTTTTTGGGAATTAGATGCTAAAGACTACAACATCCAAAAGCAACTGCATATATGCGGAAAATTAAAAAGTGACAGTAACTGTGCATGTCCAGGGAGAGGTACAGGCTCAGAAAAGACCTGAGAAGACCTTAAGTTTATACCTCAGACTGATCCTTAGGAAAGAACCTACAACAACACCACCCCCAATAAAAACAATGAACAAAATCTGGCAAACCCAGGGGTAGAGGGAGAACCTGATTTCCAGAATTACATACTAGATTCAAATGCCTAGTTTTCAATAAAAAAAGTCACAAAGCATACAAACAAACAGGAAAGTATGGCCCATTCAAAGAGGAAAAAAAGAAACATAAATTGCCCCTGAAAAAGATGTGATAGCAGATCTAGCCAAAGACCTTTTTGGTCTTAAAGATGCTCAAAAACTTCAATAAAGGTAAATACACGGGCAATTATAAAAGCAGGTATTATTGTAACAATGGTTTGTAACTCCACTTTGTTTTCTACAGTTTAAAACAAAAAACTTGAAGCAAGCAGACAAATTTATTCTTCTCAGGTTGGTTGATCATACAAATCTTGATCAACATTTAATGAAACATCAGATAGCATTGGCTCATCATGTTCTTCCACTCTGCTCAGGTGAGGTGCCCCATACAGATCATTAATTTCAACTTGTGTTTTCTGGGGTCGGCTGCTGTATCTATCCTCTGAATGTGAAACATCTTCACTCTTATTTTCTATACACATTCTCATCTCCTTCTCTAATTGTTCTTGAGCTCTCTACAGTTCTCCTGTTCATTTTCTTGCATTTCCAACTCCAGCTGAACTATCAGCTATTGCTGCTGAAACATGAGTTCCTTTTACTTAAGTCTCTCCCCCACTTCAGGCTCCATTGGAGCTAGTTCTCATTCATGCTCCAAGTCGGCCATTTTCTTTGGTCTCAGCTGCTCCATGGTTACATTTTCCTTACACCTGTAAATCCCAATACTACGTATTGTATTGGATCCACTAGGCAAATTCTTGCCACTTCTACTAGACCCCGAGTTAGACATGTTCCAAGGTACTTTTGATGGTATGTTGACTCCCTCTCTAACTCTTAACCTTAACCCGCCAACTGCACATATATAAAGACAATTTTGTGATATCAACAACTGAAAGAGTTAGGGACAGAGCTGTCAAAGGAGCATAGTCTGTGTATGCCATTGAAGTTAAATTGGTATAAATTCAAATCAAAGCACTATAACTGGGATGTTAAATGTAATCCCCATGGTAATCAAAAGGAAGATAGCTATAGAATATACACAAAAGGAAATGAGAAAGGATTTGAAATGTTTCATTACAAAAAAGGAAATAAAACACAAAAGAAGACTGTAACATACAGGAAATGAGACCAAAAAGCTATAATGCATGTAAAAAATAAATAACAAAATGAAAGAAGTTCCTCCTTGTAACTATTTTTTTTTTTTTTAATGTTTATCTATTTATTTTTGGAGAGAATCCCAAGTAGGCTCCATGCTATCAGCACATAGCTAGATGCAGGGCTCAATCTCGTGAACTGTGAGATCATGACCTGAGCCGAAAATCAAGAGTCAGATGCTTAACTGCCTGAGCCACCCAGGCACCCCATTTACATTTGGCAGAATGGATAAAACATATGATTCTACTATATGTTGTCTACAAGAGATTCACAGTATAACCAAAGATACAAATAGGCTGATTGTGAAAAGACAGAAAAAGATATTCCATGCACATAATAACTGAAAAAGAGCAAAGGTGGCTCTAAAACCAGACAAAACAGTCTTTAATAGAAGGTTCAATACATCAAGATATAACAATTATAAACATTTATGCATCTAGTAACAGACTAACAAAATATATGAAGGAAAAACTGAAAAAAGTTGAAGGGAGAAATACATTTCTTTCTTTCTTTCCTTTTTAAGTTTTATTTATTTAAAAAATCTCTATACCCAACATGGGGCTTGAACTCTGACTCTGAGATCAAGAGTCGCATGCTCTTCCGACTGAGCTAGCCAGGTGCCCCCAAAACAGTTCTATAATAATAGTTGGAGACTTCAATATCTATTTTCAATAATGGGTAGAACCAGACAGAAGGTAAGTAAGGAAATAAAGGACTTAAAACAACACAATAAACCAACTAGATTAACAGACATGTAGCACTTGCTCCCCAACAACTGAATATGTATCTTTTCAAGCACACACAGGAATTTTCCAGGACAAACCATATGTTAGGCCATAAAGAATAAGTCTCAATGTATTTAAAAAGATGCCATACAAAGTATCTTCTCTAATCACAAGATTAAGTTAGAAATCAATAACAGAAGTAAAACTTGAAAAAAAGTCACAAATTTGTGGAAATTAACACAATCAGCCAAAGAAAAAAATCACAGGGGAAATTAGAAGATACTTAGAGATGAATAAAAATGAAAATACAGCATACCAAAACTTAAAGAACACCATTCTTTTAATACTGTAACAGTATTACAGAAAAAGTATATAGCAATAAATACATTAAAAAATAGAATTAAATCAATATCTTAACCTTACAACTTAAGGAACCAAAAAATGAAAATGTACACCCAAAGCTTATAGAAGGAAATAAGAGATTTAAGATAATTGAAATACAGAATGGAAAAACAATAGAAAAAAAAATCACTGAAACTAAACATTGGTTTTTTGAAAAGATGAACAAAATTGACAAACTTTTAGCTAGATGGATTAGAAAAAAAGAAAGACTCAAATTCCATAAATCAAATGAAATTGGGGACATTACTACTACTTCAGAAATAAAAAGGAGAAGAGTACTATGAAAAATCATATGCAAACAAGTTGGATGAACTAGATGAAATAAATAAATTCCTAGAAACATAAAACCTACTAGGACTAAGTCATGAAGAAACAGAGTATCTGAATAGCTCTATAATTAGTAAGGAGATTTCATCAGTAATCAAGAATCTACTAGCAAATAAAAGCTCTAGACCTGATGACTTTATGGGTGAATTCCACCAAACATTTACATAACTAATACCAATACCAACACTTTTCCCCAAAAATTGAAAAGTAGGGAACTCTTCTTGACTCACTTTATGAATCCAGCATTACTGTGATACCAAAGCCAGACAAAGACACTCTGACTGCAGAACAATAATCCTTATGAGGGGTGCCTGGGTGGCTCAGTTGGTTAAGCATCTGACTTTGGCTCAGGTCATGATCTCGTGGTTTGGTTTGTGAGTTCAAGCCCCACACCAGGCTCTCCGTTGTAGCTTTGGATCCTTTGTCTCCCCACTCTCTGCCCCTCCCCCACCCTCTCTCTCAAAAATAAGTAAATATTACAAAAAAATAATCCTTACGAACGCTGATGCAAAAATCCTCAACAAAATACTAGTAAACCAAATTCAGCAATATACTAAAAGGATTATACACAATGACAAAGTGGGCTTTATTCCTGGAATGCAAAAATGATTCAACACAATGAAAATTAACCAGTGTAATATACCTTAACAGAATGAGGAAAACTACATAATTACCCTAATTGATGAAGAAAAAGCATTTGACAAAATTAAATATCCTTTAATGAAAAAAATACTCAACAAGCTAGGGATAGAAAAAAACTACCTCAACATAGTAAAGGCCATATATGAAAAACCCACAGTAAACATCATACTCAATGGTATAAGACTGGAAAGTTTTCCTCTAAGATCAGGAACAAGGCACAGCTGTCTGCGTTCACCATTTCTATTTAACAGCATCTGGATATTCAAACCAAAGCAAGTAGGCAAGACAAAGAAATAAAAAGCATCCAAACTGATGGGGCGTCTGGGTGGCTCAGTCGGCTGAGCGTCCGACTTCGGCTCAGGTCATGATCTCATGGCTCGTGGGTTCGAGCCCCATGTCGGGCTCTGTGCTGACAGCTCGGAGCCTGGAGCCTGGAGCCTGCTTTGGATTCTGTATCTCCCCCTGTCTCTGCTCCTCCCCCACTCGTGCTACGTCTCTCTCAAAATAAATCAACATTAAAAATCTTAAAAAAAAAAAAAAGCATCCAAACTGGAAAGGAAGTAAAATTATCTCTGTTTGCAGTTGACATGATCTTTTATATTAAAAATTCTAGGAGCACCCGGGGGGCTAAGTTGGCTAAGCATCCGCTTCTTGATTTTGGCTCAGGACGTGACCTTGCAGCTGTGGGATTGAGCCCCATGTCAGGCTCCGCACTGAGGGTAAGGCCTGCTTGGGATTCTCACACTCTCTCTCTCTGCCCCTCCCCTGCTCATGCATGCACTCTTTCTCTCTCTCTCTCTCTCTCAAAATAAATAAAAATAAGCTTAAACAAAAAAACTCTATAAAGAATTCACACAAAAACTGGTAGGACTATATAAATAAATTCAGCGAAGTAGCAGATACAAAGCCAACAGAAAAGTCAGGAGCATTTCTATACGTAAACAATGAACAATCTGGAAAGAAAATTACAAAACAATTCCATTTATAATAACATCAAAATGTATAAAATACTTGAGAATTAACCCAGGAGACTAAAGACTTCTACAATGAAAACCACAAATCATTGCTGAAAGAAATTAAAGGCATAAATGGTAACATACACCATGTTCATGGATTAGAAGATTTGACATTGTTCAGATGTTCATACTACCCAACGTGATATACAAATTTAATATAATCTCTATAAAAATCTCAACAACAATTTTTGCACAAATAGAAAAACCCATCCTAAAATCCATATGGAATCTCAAGGGACTCTGAACAGCCAAAACAACCTTGAAAAAGAAAACTGGAGGACCCATACTTGATTTCAAAACTTACTACAAAGCTATAATAACTAAAATAGTGTGGTGCTGGTATAAAGACAGATATATAGACCAATAGAAATGAATAGACAGCCCAGAAATAAACCCTCACCACACACAGTCACATGATTTTGGACGATGGTATCAAGTTTATTCAATGCGGAAACGGCAGTCTTTTCAACAAATGGCCCTGAAGAGTGTGACTATCCACATGCAAAAGAATGAAGTTGGACTCCTACCTAACCCCATATACAAAAATTAACTCAAAATGGATTCATGAACTAAAGGTAAGACTTAAAACTACATAAAACCCTTAGAAGAAAACACAAGGCCCAAATTTAATGACACTGGATTTGGCAATGATTTAATGGATGTGACACCAAAGGCACAGGTAACAAAAGAAAAAATACAGGAAAATTTTTTAAAAATTGTGCATCAAAGGATAAAGATAAGTCAGTCACTTTGATTCTACCTACATAAGGTACTTAACAGTAGTCAATCAAATTCATAGAGACTGAAAGTAGAATGGTGGTTGCCAGAGGCTGGAAATAGAGGAGATTACAATGATTACTTTAACGGGCCCAGGATTTCAGTTTTATAAGATGAAATGTCCTGGAGATGGGTGGTATTGATGGTTGTACAACATTATGAATGTATGTAATAATACTCAACTGTATACTTAAAAATGGTGAATTTTATGGTAAATGTTATGTTATACATACTTTACCACATTAAAGACCTTTTTTAAAAGAAAAAGTGGGGATGGGAGATTTACTTTTAATAGCTTGGATTAACCAAATGCATATATTACCTATTAAAAAGTGTTTTTAAAATTTCTGAAAACTTAATTTTCAGGAACGTTCAATGTTCATATTCTTAACGTTGATGCTTTTCACTTAAAGAGCAGAAAACAAACGTCAGCACTGTGTACAGCGCGGTTAAGCGTTTGGCGTCATGAACTTCTTGTAGGCCTTGGGTAGAACTGATCGAACGGCGGCCTTGGTTAATCTAAAGGGCAGCTAAAAATAGCTTATTAAATTTCTAGGCACATAGACCTCCTCACAGATACAAAGCAGCTATGGCACAAAACTGTTTGGTTGCCTAAACAGTTTCCAGACTTCATGAATGCTCTGTCAATTGTTTTTTAATTCAAATTTTAACTAGAATTCCAAGAGTTATACTCACAGGTTTTTCCCTATCCTTGTGTATTGCATCCTTTTTTTTGGAATAGGGATATCTGCAGGTTATATCTCCTGTTGGAATATGGAATAAATGGGAAAAACAGTAACACAGCAGCAATTTAAAAACCACAGGAAGCTTTAGGAAGCTCAGAGTTCCTATCTATGTCAAACACTGCCTGGAAGCCAGGAAAAGAGTTAATTTTCAGGGCCAATAGATAAAGGTGCTATTTTTAGGGGAATGGGGAAACAGAATGCAGGAATCAAATTGGATGTTGCAGCTGGTAGTTTGCTTGGGTTTAGGGGAGGTGGAACATGCTGGATATTGAAAACTTATACCTTTTCTCCAGCAAATACTTTGATTTTGGAACACAGATTTACAAGAATTAGGAGGCTCTTCCTCCTATATCTGTCCTTACTTCCTGCCCCATACCCAATTCTTTTTTTTTTTTTTTTTTTTTAATTTTTAATTTTATTAGAGAGAGAGACAGAGGGAGAGAATCTCAAGCAGGCTCTGTGCAAAGCATGGAGCCTAACACAGGACTTGATCTCATGACCCTGAAATCACGACCTGAGCTAAAATCAAGAGTTGGATATTCAACTGACTTAGCCACCCAGGCGACCCCTGCCCCCAGTTCTTTTACGTATCATATAGGTTTTGACTTCACAAGACTACACCTTGGAGCAGGAATTCAGAGGAAGAAACAGTATTTGATAGGCATCATCAGTTCCACCCTGTGTTAATTTATCTCCACACTTCGATGGAAAAAAAAAAATCTAATACTTACTGATACTCAGCCACACAGTCCAGCAGACCTACATACTTTAAGGTCTCATGTTGAACAGCACTTTCAAGAGCTCGCACTCCACTGACATCTTTCAGAATATGCTGGACACTTTCGACATATCCAGATTCAAGATTCTCATCTCTCTCTTTCAAGTCTCCTTGGGGTGAAAGTATGCTTTCCAAGGCTTTATGGAACCGTTTCCCTTGTAAAAATATGTCTGAAAAGAAAATCAGGGGAAAAAGAAAAACAAATAAGAACAAAGCTAGTACTAAAAGACAAATGCCTTAAAACTTGTGAACAGTAAAATTAGAAATTACATAAAGTACCTTTAAAGTGACAATCCCTAAAATACACATTTCAGCCTCTTGTGAAACCTGAGAATTGCGCTTTGAAAACCAAAGGGACTGAAATAGCTTGAACAATAAAATTCATTAAAAGAAAGAATTTCTAGGATTAGGCCAAAGCTACAATTGAAGATCTGGGGGCAATAGGACCACACCTAGTTTAGGGTACTGTGAATTTAAGTATCCATTAGTGTAACTTAACTGGTTGTGATAAGTAATTATTGGAAATTTAAGGAACTTTGCTTCTGTTCACAATTCTTGTTACAATCAACACTTAATGAATACAGGTGGGGGAATCCTTTTACTAAGGCTTAATGAATGGGAAGGAATGAAAATCAAGGCATATACAAATTAAAAACAACAAGTTGGATGTTTTGGAACTTGGGGGTGAGGAGAAGAAATATGTAACACTCTTCTGCATTTTTTTCTAGGGCAAGAAGAGCCTAATTTTTTCCTGAATTTTTTTCCTCATATGCTTAAAAAAATTTGACCTATAGTTGCCATACGTTATATTCATTTCAGGCACACAACATAATGACTTGATATCTGCATATCCTCATACACTTTCAAGAAAAGAAAACCAAACATATTTAAGAAACCCAAGAAGTTCTATGTATTCACTGGACTCTTGATAAGGGAAGGAGACAAAGAAGAGGCATTGTGCTAAGCAGTGGCCTTGGCACTTTCAAAATATTATTTAACTTTCAAACATAACAGCCCAGCAAGATAAGAATCATTACTCCCAGTTAATGATTGAAGCCTACATAGTGCTGTTAATTTGCCCCAAAGCGAAAAGGTGGACTAGCAGCTTGGCACCAGAGTCCATGTTCAATTCTAGTCTGTTATACAGCACAGTGAAGAAGGCAAAATCAGAGACCATCATTTAGATATGCACAGGAGCAGAGTGAGAAATATACATGCTTGGAGACACCCATAGAAAATGAGGAAAACAATCTCATCCACTAAGGTAATAGCAAAACCATATTACATTTGTCAACTATTGTTTTACCAGGATTTTGAAAGGTCAGTTTTACCACTGACAAAAAAAAAATGGAATCACTTCTGGGAAATTACTTGGAGAGTTAAATGAAATTCAACTGAGAAACTGAGTTATTACACTCCAAATGTACTTGGCTCAATTGGACTTACTAGCATATGAAAGGCCTACAAGAAATTTAAGACCGATGGAATTAAAACCTACGTAAGAGTACAGTATTCATCTATACATTAGGTTAATGAAAAACACAAACATGTTAAAAACAGGAAGAAAAAAATCCTACTTTATCAACTGCCAAGCAAATAAACTCATTCTCCACTGCAGACTTAACCCCTGGCTGGGTTCTTCACATAGAAGAGGCAACGAACATCAGAAGCTAGATTACATCCCTTAGATTGTAAGGCTCAGAAGTCAGCCAGTCAGAGAAAATTAATATGTAATTTCACTCATACATGGAACTTAAGAAACAGAACAGATGAACATAGGGGAAAGGAAAGAAAAGTAAGAGAAAAGAGAAAGGCAAACCATAACAGACTTTTTTTTTTTTTTTTTAAAATTTATTTTGAGAAGGAGAGAGAGCAAACGAGCACAAGCAGAGCAGGGGCAGAAAGAGAATCCCAAGCAGGCTCTGCACCCGCAGCTCAGAGTCCAAGTTGGTGCTCGATCTCACCAACCATGAGATATGACCTGAGCTGAAATCAGGAGTTGGACACTTAACCAACTGAGCCACCCAGGTGCCCTGAGACTCTTAAATAGAGAACAAACTGAGGGTTGCTGGAGGGGTGTTGGGCTAAATGGGTGATGGGCATTGAGCAGCGCACTTGTTGAGATGAGCACTTGGTGTTATACCTGAGCGATGAATCACTAAATTCTACTCCTGAAATCATTATTATAATCGCTTCTCGGCCTTTTGGCTTAGATCAAGTGTAGTATCTGAAATCATTATTATACACTATATGTTAACTTGGATTTAAATGAAATTAAAAATTTTTTAAAAAGAAAAAAGATTGGGGCGCCTGGGTGGCGCAGTCGGTTAAGCGTCCGACTTCAGCCAGGTCACGATCTCGCGGTCCGGGAGTTCGAGCCCTGCGTCAGGCTCTGGGCTGATGGCTCAGAGCCTGGAGCCTGTTTCCGATTCTGTGTCTCCCTCTCTCTCTGCCCCTCCCCCGTTCATGCTCTGTTTCTCTCTGTCCCAAAAATAAATAAACGTTGAAAAAAAAAAAAAAAGAAAGAAAGAAAAAAGATTGTAAGGCTCAGAACATTAAATATGATTGAATTTGTCAAAGTAAAATTTAAAAGGCATACATTTACTGCAGAAAGCATCAAGTCAGAGTATTCATTCAGTAAATTAAAGGAATGAAAGAAAAAAAATCCATGAGTCTCCAAGATTCTGACTGATAGAACCGGCAGGATTAAAAACTCACTGTAGCAAAAAAAATGAAGAAACCCATCTTTTCCACTATGATCAACACATATAAATCAAAGTCAAACTTTGTTATCCTTGGCAATCTTCAAAAGGTAAATTGATGCTTGAGAAACTGACCAAATGTTTGACAGAATGCCAGCTCTGGGCACTTCTCTATGCTCTAGCCTTTGGGAAGACCAGGCGGAAAGGAATTTATCAATACACTACTTAAAAACTGCCTCTCCTGACGCATTAATCAATTTAGCGGGTTAGGATATGCTCTTTTTCTTTCTTTTCTTCCTTTCTTTTTTATTGGTTAAGAGGATCAGGACACTAATCTTCATGTGATTGCCCCCTTGAGAAAACAAAAAAAAAAAGCAATCCCCTCCACCCCCCCCCTTTTTTGTTGTTGTTGTTTATTTTTTTGAGAGACAGAGTGCGAGCGGGGGAGGGGCAGAGAGAGAGAGGGAGATATAGAACCTGAAGCAGGCTCCAGCTCTGAGCTGTCAGCACAGGGCCCGAACCCACAAACCGCAAGATCATGACCTGAGCTGAAGTCGGATGCTTAACCAACTGAGCCACCCAAATGCCCTGATTCTGTTTCTTAAAACTGATCCTGAGTTAACTGAGAAACACATTCGAGTAATAATCTAGATCAACAAAGTTGATTATATGTAAAACCACCATAGTTTTCTCTCTGCTTTGGGATGGTGGAGCTCGTTCACATTCCCCACAGAAATTCCTTTCCTTTATCAAGGAGGCCCCAGAGCACTTTTTTACTCTGCCAGGGGCTACAAGTTCTAGGTTCCCACAAGTCCTAGCAGGTTTCTGCGTTTACTTTTCTGATTCAGTAATTCCAGGATTCCCACAGCGATGACATTCCAGATTTAAGGAAAATGAAAAACAACTTCCCATGTGGAAACAACGTCAATTCTAAATTCTTGTGGTACAAATAAAAAACTTAAGATGTCATTAAAAGATGTTTTTATGTTGCTTGTTTAGAAAACAGGGAATAGTTTAGATGTTGTTACTTATTATCTAAAGGCAGGTGGCCCTTGCATAGATTCTTGGCCCCACACAGCTGAGGAATGTTCTAAGAGATTAGGACCTTGACCATTTTTGCCATATGCAGGTACAACCTATATAAATACTTAACAGATGTGACCACATGTTTAATGTGATACCCACACACAGTTTTTTTCTAAGGTGCCTAAAAACAAGTACATTACTCCTAAAATTAAAAATGGAAGTGCTCTGTACCACCTACTAGGGGTACACATAACTGCTCTGGGAAGCATGGGCTAAGGAATGATCGATGTAAAACATAGCTCTAACAAAAAAAAACAACTATATAATCTTGATGGGGACCAGAGAGTTCACCTGTGCCAATGGTCTTTCGTCTCACCTTGCTTTTGAATGGAACCTGTTTTTAAGGAAACTATTCTCCTCACTTGTCTAAGAAGTTAATAAGTTAGGAGTTGAATGCTAAAGTTTACTTATTTTCAATTACCAATCAAGAGCATCTATTATCTCAATTTGCCGAGATCTAAACAACAAATTATGTGTTCCAGCTTATTGCCAGTCTTTAAACTTACATGTCAAAGAGGAAAAGTAGAGCAAGGGGGTATTTCCTAGATTCTGAATAGCATGCCTAGCAAAGTAGAATTGTTATCAGGTGACTGATTCCTTAATCAGAGAAAACAGGCAACTCCAACACTCAAGTTTGTAGCTTATGAAACAAAATAATTTTCTACATAATTTGGTCAAATACTTGATCCCTGTGCTTCAGTTTCATCTGTGAAATGGGAATACTAGTATCTATGCTTCACAGGGCTGTCATGATTGAGTTAATATAGAGTGCTATTTAATGCTAATTATCATTTTAAAGTAGCGCCTCACTAGTTCAGGTCAAAAAATACCCTCATTCTTTTGATACCAGTGCTCTATTTTCTAGAAAACATAGTAACCATACAGAATCAGGATTGAGAAAATTACTTGAAGAATATTCTGCAAAGCCATCTTCTCCCAATTCCAGAATCATCCGCTGTTTCCACCTCTCCAAGTAGAAAATCTGTTCTGATGTCATGGTCTGTTGAAGGACCTTGGTCACACTTGGAATCGTGTTTCTTTGCAAAGGGATTCTCAAAGGAATTGTAGGAGTACTTGTTGCATTTGGTTTCATGCTTTTCTCTGGATTGAAGAGAGGACACCAGTTTCCTGGAACTTTTGCCGCCTCATCTTGCTTTGGGGGCTTACACTTACTCACAGGTCCATACAGTAAATTATCCTCCTCGAACAATGATTCTGGAGTCTGAGCAAGGCCTCTGGATGACAAGACAGACTGTACTAAATCAGAATACCTTCCTTGGTCCACTTCTTCATAAGGGTTCACTTTTTTCTTCCGGCTACAGGAATAAGAGGAAGTGGAGAAATCCACACGGGTCGTTGGTTCTACAGAAAACCCCTTTGAACTTCTGAGCTGCCGGCAGATGGTCTGAAACGCCTTCATCTTTAGATGCTTTTTCACTTCCCTCTAGTCTACTTGCAATGTTAAGGGCCTTTTATTTTTGCACTCCTACTAAAAAGAAAAGTGGCATTAGATACCAAACGTATTAAATATCTAAACCGCCAAAATGAAAGCCGCATTAGCATAAGGCATATCAAATTGTATTCCATTAAGCTTTTTCGATGTGTTTGGACAAAGCTATTTCCAAAGAAAGACTCTCTTTGCCAGGAAGGACAATACTTGTTAAATGTGAAATGCTCCAGCTTGGGGCAAGACGTCCCCGATATTCAATAATAAGAAACGGGACGCCTAGAAAGGGAGGTGTGTGTGAGACACACAAAAGCAACGCTCCAGCCCGTCCTACAGCGGCCACCATGGTCACGGTTAACCACTGATCCCTACATACCAGGCTCTCTGCTAGGTATTCCGGGCGGAGACTTCTCATTTAAGCCATTACACGCTTTAAGGTGGGTACTACTGCGACACCGTTTTACAGACGTGGAAACTGAGCTTCTGAAGGGTCCCACCAGGTCCGAGCGGGTAAGCGGTGGTCAGCGGGGCCCACCAACGTGATCCCCAGAAGGCGGCCTCCGCCTCCGCCCTACGTGTGGAACCACGGGGTGGGGACTGGACGGCTGCGGCCCCTCGTGTGGAAATCGAATTTAAGGAAGAGAAGGCTTAAACAGAAGCCCAGCTCACGGCACCGATATGTACCTCTGAAGCCACCACACTTCGCTGAACTTCCAAAGCGCCGACAACCACTCGGGACCCGTACTTTCCTCGATCCCGCGCTTGGATCTCGAGTTTGGCTCCGCCCAAGGGGCGGTGGTCCCGGCATGCACTGCGAAGCTCCTACTCCCGCAGCTAGCCCCTCCTTCACTGCCATAGACACTCCCGCGATCCGTGGGGAATCCCTCCTCTCAGGCGTTAGCGCGGGCTCCTCCAAATCGCGCCCTTGCGCTCTCACGATATCTTGTTACGTCACGGATGGTCGCCATCTTGGACTCTGGCTGAGTAATAAATTCTCCCGCACGAGAGAGCGGGCTTTCTTGACACGCGCTTTGCTGGGAGAGCGTCCGCTTCTCGGCGTCCTTCTCGCGGCCCTGCGGTCGGTGGTTTCCGCGTGGCCCGGAGCGAGGGTAGGCCCCGAGTAGCTTTTTTGCCCGGCTCCAAGATGGACGGCAGCGGGGACGGGGGAGGCCGTTCTGGGGGAGCACGTGGCGCGCCGCTGGCCTTTCCCGGGGCTGCTGGGATGGTGGAGGAGTCCGGAGGCCTCCTGCCGCCGTCGGTCAGGGAAGCTGGCGGAGGCGGGGCCGCGGCCGCCCCTGAGAGGCGCCCCCGAGGCGGCGGCGGCGGCCCAGTCTCTTCTTTCCTCGCACAGCCAGGCGGCCCCCGCTCGAGTCCCGCGTCGCCATGGCCGCGGTTCCCGAGTTGCTGCAGCAGGAGGAGGACCGCAGCAAGGTGAGGCCCTCCTCGCTCTCATGCTCCAGGACGGGAGGCCCCGCCGACCTCCCGGACCCCCACATTCCTTTCCCTGTCCCCCGGGGACTGCTCGTGCCACCGTGTCTCCCCGCGAAAAGCCTTCCACGCGGGGGTACTCGCTGGTCCCCGCGCGCCCTCTGCTTCGTCCCCTTTAAGGGCTGTGCCGGCGCTCGCTGCGGACCCGAGGCGACAACCAGAGTCTCGAGATCGGTGTCGGTAGCACGAGCCCGGGTGGCGGGTACCGAGAGCGCGCGGCGAGTCCCCGGAGCTTCTCTCTGGAGACTCGGGAATGTGCTCTCGCGTGGAAGGTTGTGAAAACTCTTAGCAAAGACTGAACGGTGAAGGTGAAATCCACCTGACATGCCGCAAATGGCATAATTTGGTGCCGTTGCCTTCAAACTCACCCCTCTCCCCCGCCCCCCTCACTTTGGGAAAGGTCTCTTTGGCCCAAATACTGGGGAAATTCCGTCAAGTCCAATCTGACGCTTGCTCCTGACAACTTTGTAAACGCCAAATGCGTCACTGCGGGAATTCTGTAATTTTTAGTAGGCGCTCTCCAATACTTACTGAACTTGGTTTTTTACTTTTAAAATTTTGCGCGTTTATGTAAACCGCCCCCGTGCCCCCTAAATCTTGAGGTCGGAAGGGTAACTGTTGCAGTAAATTCAGGGTATTATGGCCAAGTAAAGATTTAGGCCAGTCTCTGCTTATTACTGGTCATTTACACTTAAGATAGTTTGGCAATTTGTAGAGGTGGGTGCGAGCCGCGACGTTATGTGCAGATGAATCATCACCAGGAAAGTTTTTCTGACCTAAAACGAAAAAAAAAGAGTACAAGGCGCTTTCAAATGTAGGTGACCTGGAAGGCACCTTAGAGTTACACATACTTAAAAGTCAAAGACATCCTTTGATCCACAGCACGTTTGGAGACACTTTCATGTAGTCAGTAGCGAAGTTAACACAGCTAGCTGGATTCTTCCAACAAAGTTCTTGTTGTCCTGTGTGTTTAGTTTTTTCTTCTTTTTTTTTTTTTAATGTGTACATATTTTAGTGTTTATTTTTGAGACCGGGGGGGGCAGAGGATCTGAGGTGGACTCCAGGCTGACAGCGGAGAGCCCCTAGGGAGTCTGGGACTCAAAGGTGAGATCATGACCCTAGCCACCCAGGTGCCCCTCACTGCTCTGTTATTGAAATGCAGCTTTGTGTGTGACAGTAGAGTCTTGATTGGGGTAGTTTTTTTTTGAAATTTGAAATAAGTAAACTTATCTTTCTTTCTTTTTTTTTTTAACTAAGAGGTAAGTGGGAACTTGAGACCATGATTCTTTGTAAAATACAGCGGTAGTTTTGTCTATAGAAGTTTAGGTGTTGAATAGGAATTTTTTTTTTTTTTAATTTTTTTTTTCAACGTTTATTTATTTTTGGGACAGAGAGAGACAGAGCATGAACCGGGGAGGGGCAGAGAGAGAGGGAGACACAGAATCGGAAACAGGCTCCGGGCTCTGAGCCATCAGCCCAGAGCCCGACGCGGGGCTCGAACACGCGGACCGCGAGATCGTGAAGGTGTTGAATAGGAATTTTGACAGCAATTTCTATCACCTGATACCTCACCTCTTCCTCCAAAATCTGTTTTATTACAGCATTTTAAAAGGAGTTAACTCCTTCAACTATCTTCCTGTTACCACACTAGATTGTAGCTGGCTTTTAAAATAATTTTCCCACCACGCTGATGCTCCGGCAGAATTGGAAGTTTATAAAGGCTGTTTCCTGCCTGTTGGTTTTAGTGGGTGCAGGCGAGGATTATATGGAATTTTCCTGATTTTTTTTTTTTTAATTACAGAAATTGGGAAATAATAAAGCTTAGTAAAATGCTACTCTAAAACTCAGCTTTATTTTGCTTTTATCTGTGATGCTTAGCCCCGTGCTGTGGATCAAGTCTAGGTGGTTTTCACTGTTGAGCAAAAGGGAGTTTGGGACAAGTGTAAAAAAAGCCCAAACAAACAGGAAGTCAAATCTTAGGCAAACTATCCCCTTGCCATAATACAGCTTTGTTAGTCAATTGAAATTTTTTACATTTAAAACAAATTTTTTTTTAATGTTTGTTTATTTTTGAGAGAGAGAGAGCATGAGCAGGGGAGGGGCAGAGAGGGAGGGAGACACAGAATCTGAAGCAGGCTCCAGGCTGAGTTGTCAGCACAGAGCCCAATGTAGGGCTCGAACTCAACGAGCTGTGAGATCATGACCTGAGCCAAAGTCGCCGCTTAACGGACTGAGCCATCCAGGTGCCCCTGACATATTTTACATTTTTAAACTGAAAATGTTCTAAGTTTAAATATTCTGATTATTTTGGGATTTCCTTGAGGATAAGGGTTCATGGGGTTTAGGTCCACTAGTTAAGTAGGGAACATAAATGATTCTTGAGGGTTTTGAATGCTTGTACAGCAAGTGCTCTTTTTGGCTTGTTCAGCAAAACTAAAAGGAGTATTGGTTTGTATTTGGTAGCCTGATATTTCCGTTTAGTTACATCCGTTAGCTGAAGGTTTTGGGATTTGTCTCCTTTCCCCGAAAGTAGTTTATGAGAAGAGATACATGATTGATTTTGTTTTTTTAACTAGTCCTCAACTGATAGCAAAGATTATATCTTGGTCTTTAAATTCAGGAAAGTAGGTTTTTCCCAAGTTTAGTTCCTGAAAAAGTCAACTAAAGGATTAACACCATTAGGCCTTCTCTTCATGATAAACTAGTAATGAGCTTCCCTGTCCCCCAGAGTTCCCTGGTGTCCAGAGTTTTCTGTGATGGGTAGAGGAAAATAATTGGAGATTATGCGGAACCTTTTTTCTGCAACAATGATAGTTAACCCTGGCCTTTAGTCATTCTGTACTTTCTAGGTTCTCTGAGGCTTCCCTTTGCCAAAAAGTCATTAAAATAGCTGGGCAGCATGTTTGAGTTTCTACTCAGGTTCAGTGTGTATCTTTCTAAGGGTCCTCATTGATCTTGGATTTTTTTTTTTTTTCAACGTTTATTTATTTTTGGGACAGAGAGAGACAGAGCATGAACGGGGGAGGGGCAGAGAGAGAGGGAGACACAGAATCGGAAACAGGCTCCAGGCTCTGAGCCATCAGCCCAGAGCCCGACGCGGGGCTCGAACTCACGGACCGCGAGATCGTGACCTGGCTGAAGTCGGACGCTTAACCAACTGCGCCACCCAGGCGCCCCTTTTTTTTTTTTTTTAAATGATTCTTAAATTGCTACTGGACTGAAGCTTAACACAAAAGCTTTGCAAGAGCTAGGTGATACCCCTCCCCACCTACTGCTGTTACAACTTGGTCTTTCACTAGTTGGTTATATGGACTTTGGGTGGATGGTGTCTCCTCAGAGCCAGTCATTAATATTTGAGGTACTGCTCTGGTTTGCAGCGAGTTTTTCTTTAAACTGGTGTGGAAGTTGTAGGGATGCTACTCTCCTCCAGCTTGGATGGAAGAATGACCTACAATTTGTGTTAGTATAGGAACAGCCTTGAACTTTTAACAATACTATAGCAAGTCCAAACTTAGTAATTTTTGTGGACTGGAGTTTATACTAAATGACTTCATTTTTCTTTTAATTTTCTAAGCTTGGGAAGCATGACTTATCAGAGCTGCCCACACCTTAGTTCTGGATCAGTAACTTGCACACAGTGTCTTAGGATCCTCATTTGTGAATGCCACTTTAGTAGGTCATAATCTCACTTTTTTTTTTTCTTTTTTTGTGCTATGGGAAGAAATGGCCAAGGGAGAATTTTCTAGATTCTGAGGTTAAATTTTCATTTGGTGAGACTTAGATTATGTCTAATAATAGAGTTTTAGTTTAAGGTGGGATTTCTCAACCTGAGTACTATGGACGTTTTGGTCTTGGTAAGTTTTTGTTGTGGTATGTACATAGTAAATGTGTGTTTAGCAATATCCCTGGCCTCTACTAGGTGACCACTCCCTTCTCTCCAGTATCAAGAGTAAAATTACACATTGCCAAATGTCCCTTGACTGAGAATCACTTGTTAATTCTTCTCTCTAAAATGGTGTGATATGAGTGGGTTAGGTTGTGTTAGAGGCTAAATACTTAGTAAGCCTATTTCAAATCTTGTCAGGTCTAGGACTGATAAATTCTAAGGCAACAATATGCTATATAAAATATAAGCGTTGTTGACCATTTTTGAAATTAACTTTCCCCCCAGTATTGAGGAACCAAAGATGGTTAAAGGTGGTTTTCTTCAGCAGCTTCTGGGCAATTGAAGGTTACCAAGGGGCACATAAGTGTTTACCATGATGGAGTTCAGTGCCACTTTGGACAGTGGAAACCTGAGGCTCTGATGACAGCACTTGCAGGACATTTTGGGCTGGGATCCATTGAGTTACTTTTTTTTAATTTTTGAGAGAGAGACAGAATGAATGGGGGAGGGGCACAGAGCATTCCAGGCAGGCTTCTCCTGACACGGTGCAGAGCCCAACACTGGGCTCAAACTCACAACTGTGAGGTCATGACCTGAGCCGAAATCAAGAGCTGGAGGATTAACCGACTGAGCCATGTAGGTACTCCGGTTATTGAGTTACTCTTAAGAGTATCTTTCTCCTAAAAGAGGGATGTGGAAATCATCAGCTGTTTCATATCCCAAATGCAAGCCATAAATACACAGAGGGGAGTGTGTAAGTTGTAGTTGAAGGCACAAAGGAATGACTGAACTACCTTTGCTTTAGAAATTGGGTCTTTGAGGGGCGCCTGGGTGGCGCAGTCGGTTGGGCGTCCGACTTCAGCCAGGTCACGATCTTGCGGTCCGTGAGTTCGAGCCCGCATCAGGCTCTGGGCTGATGGCTCAGAGCCTGGAGCCTGTTTCCGATTCTGTGTCTCCCTCTCTCTCTGCCCCTCCCCCGTTCATGCTCTGTCTCTCTCTGTCCCAAAAATAAATAAAAACGTTGAAAAAAAAAATTTTTTTAAAAGAAATTGGGTCTTTGGCTTGACTCCCTCCCACTTCTCCTTTAACAAATTTGTTGTGATATTTTAAGGTACTACTGTGTGGTCTGGAGAGGAAGGGTAATTTTCTCAAGATAGTTGCTTATGTTAACCTGTGGTATGCGTTTTCTGCCTGAAGAGTTTACGATTTACGTCTCTTGGTGGGTCAGACCCATAAGTTTTCATTCTGGTCAGTGTGAATCATGAAGAGTACAAATGTAGGTGTTACCACTTGGAAAGCTTTTATTTGGCTTTTCCATGGAGGCAGTACAAAGCTTGAACATTGGTGCTGATGGGTCCCAGGGAACTGTTGAGTTATAAAAGTGAAGAATTGAAATCTTTGTATCAGAATGATCTGGGAAACATGTCCTACTTCTGACACAAAGCAGAAGAAATCCCACCATGAAGCAGGCGACCTCTTTGTATGCTTTTTGTGTCTCAAATTTAGATGACACAAGCTTAACCTCAGACAGTTCTATCCATGTTGCTGAACCATCTGCATTGGTGGTGAAGGTAAATTTTTTTATTCTTTTTTTTTTTTTTTTCCAACGTTTATTTATTTTTGGGACAGAGAGAGACAGAGCATGAACGGGGGAGGGGCAGAGAGAGAGGGAGACGCAGAATCGGAAACAGGCTCCAGGCTCTGAGCCATCAGCCCAGAGCCTGACGCGGGGCTCGAACTCCCGGACCGCGAGATCGTGACCTGGCTGAAGTCGGACGCTTAACCGACTGCGCCACCCAGGCGCCCCTAAATTTTTTTATTCTTAAACCTATTTCTATTTCATCTTGGGTTGATCATAAAGTAAGATCATAAGGATAAGGTTGTAAATGTTTCTGAATACTCTCATCAACATGAGTAATGTGTAAAATGTCAGGTTTCGGAGGGCTGTGGACATAGTAGACTAGGGAACTGCTGGGAGGAGTCTTGGTGGGGATGCAGAGGATTTGAGCTTTGAATGAATTTGTTGGAGCTACTTCCTCTGTAGCATTGGTGTTTTGCTTCCCAGCAAAAGATCTGTACAGATCTCAACTCATTTGTTTGTGAACTCCTTTGAAAAAATAATCCAGGTATCTGGCAAGTAGATGGATTTTTTTTAAGTTTTTTTTTTTTTTTAATGTTTATTTTTGAGACAGAGTGCAAGTGGGGGAGGGGCAGAGAGAAAAGGCGACACAGAATCTGAAACAGGCTCTGAGCTGTCAGCACAGAGCCCGATGCGGGGCTTGAACCCACGAACTGTGAGATCATGACCTGAGCCCAAGTCGGACGCTCAACCGACTGAGCCACCCAGGCACCCCTAAGTTCTTTTTTTTAATGCTTGTTTATTTTGAGAGAGTGAGAATGAATGGGGGTGGGGCAGAGAGAGAGGGAGACAATCCCAAGCAGGCTCTGCAGTTGTCAGCCCAGAGCCTGACCTATGGCTTGAGCTCACAAACCCGTGAGATCATGACCTGAGCCGAAAGCAAGAGTCACACTTAACTGACTGAGCCATCCTGGTGCACCAGTAGATGGATTTCTTGAAATGAAGGTATTTAAGCTGATAGATAATACAACTTAATCTCTTTCTGGTTCCTTGTTGGGATTTGACTGGTTCAAAGGCTTGCAGCTCTGTGAAGTGATGATTCAGTTTATCCATTCGCTGAGTGCGCTGCACTGACCTTCTTCCAAGCCTCGGTTCCTGTTCTAGGAACTCGGAGCTATGTAGCCTCTAAATGCCCTGCAGTCTGCAGTGTTCTACCGTGGACAGCTTGTGTGTTGGTAGACTACTGGTAAGAATGGTTGGTGTCAGCAGGGGTGGGGCCCTCTGGGTCCCATCTCACCAAGATGAGTGGTGGAAATCTGATCACTTGCTGCAGCCCTTTATCTAGTTTTTAAAGCATGTGACTAACTTCCATAGCTATTATCTATGTTGGTAGCCTGAGATTTTCCAGAAGTCTTTGGTTCCATTGTCTTTGAGGATTAAGATATAATATTGGCAGGCCTGAATTATAGGAAGGGGAGATCCAATTGGTGTGAGGGAGGAAGGAGGCAGGAGATGAAGACAAAGATCTATAAAAGCAGAGCTCCTACATTGCTTATAGTCCATTGAATTGTTTTTTATGCACCAGTGCTATGATGAAAAGCTGGGCTTGAATGCAGATAATAAACAGGTTTTGGTTACCTTTCAGGATGGAAGAAAACTAACAATTGGAATAGCAATACTTGAACCATAAAGAGGGTTTTGGAGGAGGATATGGCATTAGAATTTCTCTAATATAGCACTTCCTAATGAATTGGAACCATAATACAGTATGTTTCTTAAATATATTTTTTTAATGTTTTTATTTATTTTTGAGACAGAGACAGAGCATGAGCAGGGGAGGGGCAGAGAGAGAGGGAGACACAGAATCTGAAGCAGGCTCCAGGCTCTGAGCTGTCAGCACAGAGCCCGACGCGGGGTCGAACTCATGGAGTGTGAGATCATGACCTGACCTGAAGTTGGACGCTTAACCGACTGAGCCACCCAGGTGCCCCGAGTATGTTTCATAAGTATCATGTGAGTCTTGCTTTCAGAACTAATGCAGATCTAGAGTGTGTCTGCAGCTGAGCATTTTTGGATTTATTTCCTCACAAATAAGTATTGGGCTATGTAAAGTATCCTTACCTTTCTAGCTGAAATAGTCTGTTTCTTGGTTCTTGTGATCAGAATGAAAATCTGATTTACGAGGCAGGCTTCTTGCCTCCGTTTTGGCTCCATGCTGTTGACACCATTCATGGATGACTTGTCATATTGGCCCTCTCCCTGACACAAGTCTTAGTTCTGTAGGCAGTGGGAAGGATAAAGCAAAATCCTTAGGAAAAAGGAATAGTTTGAAGGGAAGACATACTGATGTCGCATGTGCTAGCGTATTCAATTCCTTACTATGTACAGAATAAGTAAGATTTATTTTTATTTCCAAGGTTTTATTTAAATTTTTTAATACTGGTTTCAGGAGTAGAATTTAGTGATTTATCACATATAACACCCAGTGCTCATCACAAGTGCTCTCCTTAATACCTATCACCCATGTAGCCCATCCTCTGCTGCAAAGCTAGTTAGATTTAATGGTTATTCAGCTAGTCCCCATTCTAGCAGAGCACAGTTACTGTGGAGATAATTTCTTTTTGTTGTGTCTTGTCGTTTTGGCTGCATGGTGCTAGTTTAAACTGGAGTCTGTAGTCCCCATAACATTGATATTTTCTGTAAGTATTTCTATTCTCCCTGTGGATTCTGAATTTCAGAATCTACCCTTCTGTGTTGTCCAGTCACATAGGTACCCTTTGCCATCTGTAAGCCATTAAACCATTTGAAGAAGGAGCTTTGCACTTGATGCTTTTGTACCAGAGTGAGTCATAAATGAAATTTGGACCAAAAGTGGTTTTTAGCAGCTCAGAGCTCTGCAGAATTGTTCTGTAACCAGTGTCAGGTGCCCCGACTGTGAAGGTGATGATCAGGTGAGGAAATGCACAGGGATTCTTAATCAGTTTTTCTCCTTTTCAGGTTCTCTTACCGCAAAATTTACATTCAGAAACTTAAATTCCATTGTTTGAGACTAGGCAAGGTTTTTATTTTATTTTTTTTAAGCTTATTTGAGAGAGCACGCAAGCAGGGGAAGGCCAGAGAAAAAGGGAGAGAGAATCCTAAGCACAGTGCAGAGCCTGATACAGGGCTTAATCTCACAAACTGTAATATGACAATCATGATGTGAGCTAAAATCAAGAGTTGGAACCTTAACTGACTGAGCCACTGGGTGTCCTGAGAGTAGATACCTTTTAATTAAAAAAAAATTCTTTTTAATGTTTGTTTTTGAGAGAGAGAGAGAGAGAGAGAGAGAGAGAGAATGCAAGTGGGGGAGGGGCAGAGAGCAGGAGAGACCTCAGGGACACAGAAATCCGAAGCAGGCTCCAGGCTCTTAGCTGTCAGCACAGAGCCTGACATGGAGTTTGATCCCATTGACCTCGAGATCATGACCCAAGCTAAGATTGGACACTTTTAACTGACTGAGCCACCCAGGTGCCCCAGAGAAGATGCCTTCTAAATTCACTTCTCAGGAGATACCTGAGGGAACTGGGAAACAAAAATTACATGCCTGCTCTCAGATAGTTCTGCAGTTTGCCTCCTTGCTGATTTAAACAGCCATTTTAGGCATTTTGATATCTGTGGCCCAAGTCAAAGACTGACATGTTGGCCTGCAGTGCTAAATAGTACTCTGAATTCTTACTTGGGATAGAGGTGGGTGAATGGGCAAAAGTATATGAAGGGATGCCATCCACTCCTTATACCCTCCATGCTGGTGATTTATTTAGCACGTACTGTGGCATCAAGCTGTGGAGAGTTAGTTTTGTTGACTAAGGAGAAGAAAGAATGCTGACCTTTTAATCACACTTGTGCTTCCGGAGTCAGGATACAGTGCTGACTTAAAAGCTTTGAACATTTCACAACTTTTTACTCCTTGATGATTTATCTTCGGTATCTGGAGGGTTATATGCTTCAATACAAGAAAGTTTATTTAACTTGTGAATGAGAACTCTTGAGTTGGTGATGGATGACCTGAATGCTTAGAATTTTGCCGGTATCCCTTTTTAGACAACTCTTTAATGCACAAATACAGACTTACTGTGCTATCTGGGCTGTTTTTGTTTGTTTTTTGATGGTTAAGACTATCATGTCAGGTGGTTGGATTTTTGTTTGAATCCCTTCCTGGGGCAGTGTATCCAGGCAAAAATGATTTCTTGCTGGAGAAGCTTAGGTCCTTGATATCCTGCTATGGTGGAAAGTCTTTTGAAACCTTTAGGGGTTTTTGCTATTTCTCTGTGTCCTCACTGCAAAAAATGAAATTTGTATGCTGACAAGAAAGGAAGGCGGTAACATAATAGTCTGGAGTTTTACCTCTGTGTGGTTGAGAGTATAGGAAGAAAGGTGAAACCAGAGTAACTTTTAAAAAAAATGTTTGTTTTTGAGAGAGAGAGGCATAGACACAGAATCTGAAGCAGGCTCCAGGCTCAGAACTGTCAGCACAGAGTCTGAGTGTGACTGGAACTCATAGCCATGAGATCATGTGGCCTGAGTGGAAGTTGGAAGCCTGATCAACCTAGCCACCCAGGCACCCTGAAACCAAAGTAATTGTTCTGTGGAACAAAAAGCAGTTGGGAAAGTCCATTGTAGCTTTGACTATAGTGCTGAAATGAATTCCATTTACTAGATTACATTCCCCTGGGGTCCTTCAATCCTAATTCACAACGTAGTCTGTGTGCAGTTTGTAGGCTCATAGAGTTTGCTTGGCTTGTAGTGAGCTAAAATGGAATTGTCAGCATGTTAAAAAAAAATTGGCTGGAAACCAGGATTTATGACTTCTTCAGGAACTGGAATCTTAGGCACCGTAGCAGTTGTTTAAATGCACCTTAGACCTGTTCCAAGGGCTACTCTAC
Organism: Prionailurus bengalensis; assembly: GCF_016509475.1. Taxonomy (NCBI): domain Eukaryota; kingdom Metazoa; phylum Chordata; class Mammalia; order Carnivora; family Felidae; genus Prionailurus; species Prionailurus bengalensis. The sequence continues at coordinate 43,256,794 of NC_057354.1, read as the reverse complement.
CTTTCTAGCAGTATTTCTGGACTCTTTTATACCTGGCCTACTTTATCTCCTAAACTGCCGGACACAAACATAAGATAGACAGGATGGCCAGTATTCTCTGCAATCAAATTCAGTGTGTATTTTGAGATCTTTTTCAACATATTTGCCCAGTGGTAAGTTAACAGAAGGAAGGAAGCTTTTATCAGAAATATGTCAGAGTTGTGATAAAATGAAGTGTCCCTGACCTTGGGGCTTTATCTTTGTTTGCAGAGATCTCATAAATGGACATGTGAAAATTAAGCCAAACAAGCAAATATTTCATAGGAGTCATCAAGAATTCATTTTGAAGAAGTGTTGAGGTTGAGATGTCAGGGACTGTTAAAGTATACTGTGATTTTATTAATATTTGATGTTTGAATTATTTCTTAGGGGAGAGCCACTGTTCCAGGGCTACTAGTTTTTGCAATTTAAAATTTTTCTTCGTTGCAGTGCTTAACGGGAAAGGGGGAGTACTGGCAGCTTTTAAGATAGAAAAGAGAAAGAAATAATCCATGCATTTTTTTGTGTGTGTGAATCCATTTTTTGGTGTCTTTATAGGCCTGGTTGAACCAGATTTTCTAGTTTCAGAAGTCAAACCTTGGTCTTGAACTTTTTATTTTGAGGCAAAGAATCCACCAGGACATACATACCTTTATATTCCCTGTTCTCTCATCCTCTTGATGCCAGTCTTCACTTGGCATTCTCCAGGTGCAGTAATCTAGAGTGTTGTGACATGTTATTTCAGCACTAGTTTCCTAGTTGGGTGGAAGAGGGATGAGCTGCTTATGCTGGTGCGCTGTCAGGCCATGTTTGTGTCAAGTCTTCAGATTGACCATCAGCTTGTCTGCTTTAAAAATTAGGAAATTCATTATATTTTAAGTTTAGTAGGAAAGCATTTTAGCCACTTTTTCACAACAGTGAAGTTCTTCCAGTTGTCTCCCCCCAAATTCTTAAACTGGCAAACATGTGTTTTGGGGTATTATTTTCCTCTGAATTACCAACTCACAGAATCAGTTACTTTGGCTTCCAGGGCAGTGTTTTCACACTTGTCCCTCGTGTAACCACAGTGGGATTTTATAATTCACCTCTTGTGTCTAGATTTCTCACCTCTTTGAAACAATCCCTGAATATAAATTGGTTTACTCGTGAGCTGGATTTTTCTGTCTACTCAGGAATCTCATACCACTTTACTGTTGTTCTCTATGTCTTCTCTTAGTTTCTAACTTCTTTCAGTTCTGTGTACTATCGGGTTAATGCCTTTTGAATGTTATTTGTAGTTTGGGCATTTATGTGAGAAGTTCAAGCTTTCATTCTATCTAGTTCAAGACTTCTTACTAGTACAGTTGAAGTGTTTGGTTAAATGTATTTTTCACATAGACCTAAAATCATGTAGTTGCTTTGTTCAGATTACATAAATATTTTGGACCTACCTGTCTGCAGGTTTCCCTGCAATTTCAAATAAACTTAAGAGATACCTCAGCTGACTTTGTCATAAATGATCTTTTTTTAAAAAAAATTTTTTTTTAATGTTTGTTTATTTTTGAGACAGAGAGAGACAGAGCATGACCGGGGGAGGGGCAGAGAGAGAGGGAGACACAGAATCTGAAGCAGGCTCCAGGCTCTGAGCTGTCAGCACAGAGCCCGACGTGGGGCTGGAACCCACAGACCCCGCGAGATCATGACCTGAATCGAAGTCGGACGCTCAACCGACTGAGCCACCCAGGCGCCCCAATGATCTTGTATAGAACACCTTTTAATTACTAGCCTCCATTTTTAGAAGGATACTTCTTAACACTACAGTGAAATTGAGACTAAATAGCCAAAAAATGTATTTCAGCTGAGATCTGTATCTGTGGACCTGAATGTTGATCCCTCGCTTCAGATTGACATACCTGATGCACTCAGTGAGAGAGATAAGGTCAAATTTACAGTGCACACCAAGGTAAGTGACAGAATGACTTCAGTAATCAAAGCAATGTTAGGTTACAGCCTTGTGATTCACAGTGATGAAGAGACCTCCTCAACTGAAATGGTTGCCTTTTTTTTTTTTTTTTTTTTTTTGGCAGTGTAGAACTACTGCTGAGTGAGTACATCCCTCATCTTGCTTGTAGTGAGCATCAGATAAATGCTCTTGGTTCAGCATTTTCCACTATGGTGGAGCCCTTGGGCTGTGGGTATTGCTGATATTGTATATACTCTGCTCCATGAGGAAGCCGAACCAGACAAAGTGATACAGGTGGAGCTGCCTACTAAGCAGAGCACATCTTCCACCTTTGTTTTTAATTAGCATGCATGAGAAGTGCTTGCTTTCTCCGTATTTACTAAATTATTGGCCTTTGCCCCTCCTGTTTCTTGTGATTCAGAACAATTTCCAGAGTTTTTGACAAAGGCAATATGCTAATCTGAAAAACATGGAAAGTAAATGTAATTTTGCAGAATCCATCCTTTCTGGAACATGTTCAGCCTCCTTGCTCCTTCCATACAAGTTAAAATGTATTGAATGCTCGTCTTATGCCAGGCATTGTTGAAAAGGGTTTATTTACCTTTATTTTATTCATATTTATTTAGTTTATTTATGGATTTAATTTTCTCCTCACAACAACTTTATGATGGTATCCTATTATCCCTATTTTACAGATGAGGAAACTGAGCCACATGTTTAAAGAAAGTAAATGGCTGAGGCACAATTTGAATTAGGCAGTTTGATGCTAGATACAGGCCACCTCCAGCATACAGACCTGCTGTCTGTATGTAGGGTCCTCTCCCATGTGGTTTTCTTTTAATACCTTGGTGGCTTGATTAGCATGCCTCACTCAGGAGGCAGTGTGACACCTATGTGATTATATCTGCCTAAGTTGACCTCAGGTGGAGTTTTGTGAAAAGAATTCCTTACAGAATATGTTGAATCTTAGCTATGATTTTAGTGGGAAGGTCATGTGTTGCTGCTTTTGTTCTTTACTGAGTCTCACTGAGATGTTTTATTATGCAGAATTTTCCCATAGCGCAGCCCAGGAAATCCAAACCACTTTATCAAAAAGTGGTAGTTACCAATTAACTTCTTACTCTGCTCTTTACAGACAACGCTGCCCACGTTTCAGAGCCCAGAGTTTTCTGTTACAAGGCAACATGAAGACTTTGTGTGGCTACATGATACTCTTATTGAAACCGCAGACTATGCTGGGCTTATCGTAAGTGCATTTTAGAAAATCAAACAAGTCAGTTTCTTCTACCTTATTGTTCATTTTGTTTAAAGAGACTTTTACCCACTTTTTATAAGGGGTTGTGAAAACTGATTTCATCTACCAACTAGAGCAGGTGTTATTGGTAAAGGCTAAAAACATGAGAATGGTGTTATAGCTGTGAGGTGAAGCGTAGTCTTATGACCTGTATAAGAGAAGAGGCTAAACGGTTTCATGATTTGAATCTTCCCTATCTTTGGGTTTGGGGGTTCTCTGGCACTTTCAGCCATCAAGAATTGATTTCTAGGAAAACCTCAGTAGTGCTGATGGCGTACATTCAGTAGATTTCTCAAAAGTGTTGTAGTCTGCTCAAGGAGTGAGGGAAGCCATTGTCTTTGTGTTAACAAAAGTAGTATTGAAGCCTTTGTTTGAGAATATTCTCTTCACTCAAAATTAGAGTTGTTTCCTTTGATATCTAGAGACTAATTTTGATGGTGCTTCATCAACTTCATTTTATTGCTGATTATAGTATTTACATTTTAAACTTAAATGGAAGCAGGCTGATATTATACCCTATCAGTCGTCCATCATAGGTAACCTGAACAAATGCTTGCAGTCTGAGTGCCCAGGTGTGGGGAGGAGATTTCTTTTTTATATGGCCAAAAGGAATCAGATTAAAAGAAAAACAGAGATTGACCTGTCAGCCCCACTGGGATGGCTGCCTTCTGTGCATAGGCACTGAGTAGAACACCACCAGGACAAGAATACTCTCAAGTTAATCTGCTTCTCCTACAGATTCCGCCTGCTCCTACAAAGCCTGACTTCGATGGCCCTCGAGAAAAGATGCAGAAACTGGGAGAGGGTGAAGGGTCTATGACCAAAGAAGAATTTGCTAAGATGAAGCAAGAGCTGGAAGCGTAAGTGGATTTTCTTGACAGGACGGTGTCTTTTGAGAAAAAAGTGGTGATGTGTACAGAAATCAGGAGAACCTGGCAGCTTTTCCAAAGTATGGCAGTTAATTAGTGGCCCAGTGCTGTCTTGTAAAACTACATTTTGCAGTTCGTACTTTAACTTTGATTCTCTGGGGGCCACTGACACTGGATGGACCCAGTTGTTTCCCCCCATGTAGACCATACTCGGAATGCTGGTCTGGCATAGTGAAGTAAACCTTTGTCTTTATAGATAAAGACTCTCAGGCTGCTGATAATGTACAAAGCCTTACTCCCTGTAGTTTGGTTACTGGAGTTATAACTGAAACTAGATTGCAGTGATGGCTCTTTCAAGGCAGCACTCTGAATAATAATCATATTGATGGTTTGAAAGAAGTCCAGGTTCACAGGAAGCATATTTTAACTTGGTTATAATTTATTTCAAACAAAAATGGATTCTTTATTCTCTATCACGGTTGGGGGTTTGCATTAAAGTTTCTTATGAAATTATTGTACTTCTCTCTTGACTCCCTCCCCCTTCCATAATCAGTGTGGTGCCCGTTTCAACAGCTCTCTTCTGTGCCTTGCCCTACGCATGTCGCTACTCTCTAGGGCCAGTGCTCATACGCCTCCAGGTACTAAGTCATTCCCCGCACATGGCTTGAGTGTCTATCATGGGCTGTTCTGAGCATAAAGCACTGAATGCAGCCAACTGAAGTCCTACCATTGAGAAGTTTACAGTGATCTTGAATACCTAGATTGAGATGAAGTCACTTTATAATGTCTAATAATTCTAAGGCTTAGTAGATAGACTTCAGTGCTATGTACGTGGCTACAGGATTAAAGGGTTTTCATTATTTTACAGAAACCATGTTCTGTGGCTGCTAAATACTAGCACTGATTGCATGTAGGTTTGGACTTTTTGTAGACTTGCTCAACTCTGGTTATACTTTACTTTTGCCCTTCTTTGGGTTCATTCCACAGATTCCCAATTGGCAAATGCCGTATTACCTAATTAGATATAAAGTTATACCAAAATGTTTTGGTCCAGTTCAGGTGTTTCACTTAGTGGTATGAAGCAGAACAGTGATAACCAGGACCAGTATTGGTCGTTGAGTCGAGTGGTACCAGTTGAATTCCTTGTGTGCTTCTCTTCCAGTGAGTATCTTGCAGTCTTTAAGAAGACTGTGTCCTCTCATGAAGTCTTTCTGCAGCGGCTCTCCTCTCACCCTGTTCTCAGTAAAGATCGCAACTTCCATGTGTTCCTGGAATATGATCAGGATGTAAGGCATTTTTGTTCCATTTCCATGATCCAGTGAAAACACACATGACCATATTTTTAAAAATATGCTTGAAGGGCCCCTGTCTGGCTCAGCTGGTATATAACATGCGACTCTTGATCTCGGTGTCATGAGTTGAGCCCCATGTTGGGTGTAGAGATTGCTTTAAAAAAAATAAAAATAAGACATGCTTGATATATTTTCTGAAAAATTGACTTTTAAAGTACTGAATTTTTTAATGGCATAATGGAATCCTTTTTTAGATGCTATTTCCCTCTGCCCCATAGATCCATTGTGTAAGACATTTTTAAAGATGCTGCTTAAAGATTTTTACTTTTTATCCCCCAGTTAATTTGGGGATTATTAAGAGGAATTTTGATTCACATTTTTTTCTCCTTGGCTACCTGTTTGTTGGAAGGAGTCATATGCTTTGCCCTTTTTTCCCAGGGTTATGTTTTTTATTACTTAATATGCGTGAGGCAAGCCCTGACTTAAAAATTCCCTCAGCATTTTTTTTTTTTTTTTAAGTTTATTTTGAGAGAGGACAAGCCGTGGTGGGGGTGGAGGGCAAAGAGAGAGAAGGAGAATCCCAAGCAGGCACTGGTGCTGTCAATGCAGACCTGACACAGGGCTCAGTCTTGTGAACTGTGAGATCATGACCTGAGCTGATACCAAGAATCAGATGCCTGACTGAGCCACCTAGGCATCACACTTCAGTATCTTCTAACCAGTGAGTTTCAATAATTTAAGGATTTAGAGGCCACAAAGACATGCCTGGCTAGCTCAGTCATAGAGCATACAACTCTTGATCTTTGGGTCATGAGTTCAAGCCCCAGCTTGGGTGCAGAGCCTACTTTAAAAAAAATAAAAATAAAGGCCAAGACTTAGTGCTAAGTAGCTTCCCAAAATAACTTTAGGTCATGCTTTTAGAAATATTGCTTGTATTTAGGTTTGGCTGTTTATTTGATATTTTAGATCTAGTGGTAAGATGGAAGTATCTTCTGTGTGTGCCTGTGTTAGTAAACAGTACCACTTAGAATGTATTTAGGGTTTTAGATTTAGAAAAATGTGTGTGCCATAAACTGTTCTTTTGGATTCCCCCCACCCAGCTAAGTGTCAGGCGGAAAAATACCAAAGAGATGTTTGGTGGCTTTTTCAAAAGTGTGGTGAAAAGTGCTGATGAAGTCCTTTTTTCTGGAGTTAAAGTAAGTGGCTTTTAGCTGTTGTAGAAAATTCTGACTTCGTGTGAATAGGTGACCTTTTATTTCTTCAGAAGAGCTATTTGTGAAACAAATGGTATTAACTTCACAGAAATGTAAATAGTTTTTTCAAATTTTGGTTATTTTTTATCTACTCATTTAATTTTCACTTATTCTCTTAAAATACCCTGTTCTCTCGAGGAGATAAGAACCTTCACACACTTAATTCTTCCATTTTCTCCTTTTCTGTAAACAAAGCAGTTGTTCAATTATTTTTAGAAAGAAAATAAACTACAGGATTAGTATTTCATGCTATTCTCCAGAACTACAGTGTCCACTTTGGTAGTCTCAGCCACATGCAGCACTTGAGCACTTAGCATGTAGTTACTTAGTATAATTAAAGAACCAGATTTTTAATTTTACCTATGTGTTGGGTTTTAAGAATTTCATAAGAAGAAAAGAATATAAAGTATTAAAAGTAGTTTCACCTTTTTTTTTTTTCTTTTAAATGTGGCTACTAGAGATTTTTTAAATAGCACATGTGGTTCACATACTTCTGTTGGACAGAGCTGTTCTAAAAGACCAAATTGACATACAAGTCTCCCATTTACCCTGGCGATAATTAATCTCTGACTCCTCAACCCCCTTCCACTGATGGTTACCGTCCACTGAGTTACCATCTTGTGTCTGACTTTTACCACTTTTGTTGAGGGCTTGGGCAGGGAGCCCAGAGTACAGGTGCTGGGTGGAGGGCGTTGTCAAAAATTTGTAACTCTAGGACTTCGTCCTTGCCGTGTTTTAAGGTGTGTCGGGCTGTCCTATACCCACACATTGCTGGATGTTTGGCATCCCTGGCTGGTATGCACCAGATTTACCCCCCATACACACAAATGTGGCTAGGTTACAATCTAGGCAAGAACCACTTCTCTACCAGGATTGCTGGATCTTAGTGCCAGAGTTTTCCTGGGCATTGTTGAATGACTCTTCAAAGTGGTTTTCTCTGTTGACATTTCTTGCCAGCACTTGGGTTTTGCCAGTCTTGGGTATGAAATGCTGTTTTGTCAGTTTGGATTTCCCTGATCCATAGAGGTTAAAGTTCTTATGGATGAACTTATGTCCTTAATGTTTCTATTGATACAAAATGCATTCATATTCTTAGGAGTTTTGCTTCTTACATATCTTCTTTTCCTCTTTTAGGAGGTAGATGACTTCTTTGAGCAAGAAAAGAATTTCCTCATTAACTATTATAATAGGATCAAGGATTCATGTGCAAAAGCTGACAAAATGACCCGATCTCATAAAAGTAAATACCATTTACCCACTAGCCACCTTAGCTTTGCTCAGTGTGCCAGCTTTGTTCATATAAAAAGAACTGTCCTTATTTCTGCAGATGTTGCAGATGACTATATCCACACTGCAGCCTGCCTGCATAGCCTGGCTTTAGAAGAGCCCACGGTCATCAAAAAGTAAGTTTTTCTTGGAAAAGCATTTTCCCTTTCTGTTAGTCAAAAACTCCTGGGTGTTATAATGAATAATGACTATAATAATTTCACTTCTGCTTTTGGGTGCCAGCTCATCAAGAGTAGATGATCGTCTCCAGCACTCAAATCTTATCTACCCTATGAATGTAGACAGATTTAAGGTGTTTGTTGGGGACTCGGGGCACTTCTATACCAAACATGGTAGCTGTTGTCAAAGCCTTTATTTTTGTTAAACTGTCTCCATTTTTTAATTGATTTGCTTTAATTTTGGAGTTGTCTCTGAATGAAGTTTGCTTTGTATGTTCTGTGGCAAATGGTGCTTTGTCTGGTAATGCCCTGGACTTAACATTTGTTTTGGTTAAGGTGGTCCTAAGGGTAATGCAATGACCCCAGTCAGATTGTTGAGCTTTTTTATATGAACTTTTCACAGTTTCTCCATCCTGAGCATTTCTGGTGTGAGGTTGTATTCTACTTAACACCTAGGGCTTGGTATAACAGGTATAACATTTCTGATTTGAAGATGGAAGACAGGCTAATAGCAGAACCCAGGTGAAATAGTAGCTTTTTGTTTTTGTTTTAAATAGTATATTTATGGCTTTGGGATACCCATGGTGGTGGCTTTTTAGAACCTGCCCTTGGTTAACACAGCTTTGGCATTGGTTAAAGACTATCTTGGGACATGGTTTCTGCATGGCAAGGTGGCTGAAGGGGCGGCAAGAGAGGCCGATAGCCATGAGTGTGGCACTGTCCGTGTGCGCCCAGTTCTGTAATCGTCCTCACTACTAGATTGTGCCAATTGGTGATGAAAGTGCTACTTTGATAAACTGATTGTAAAGCACTAAAGGCTAGGACTCCTGCATTTACTCATTCATGTCTTAAGAGTATTGATAAGGTCCTGTTTCATACATGATTTTAAGACCTTCTGCCAAAATCATGTGTATATTTTCAGGTACCTTTTGAAGGTTGCTGAGCTATTTGAAAAACTTAGGGTAAGGATTTTTATATTGGTCTTCATAATATTTTATAATCTGTAGATGTCTGCTTAGGTGATGGTGACTTTTACTTTTTTTTAATAGAAAGTAGAGAGTCGAGTCTCCTCAGATGAAGATTTAAAGCTGACAGAACTTCTCCGATACTACATGCTCAACATAGAGGCTGCTAAGGTAAGTAAGACAGGAGTTCCTGCATTGGAGTAATTCGGGACCACCTTGCCAAACTGAGAGACATTTGAATTACCATTAATTGAGTTCATTCAGGAATAGCAAGGGATTTGCAGTTTGGGGAAACACATGCTATAGCAAGGTACAGGCAAGTCTGTTCAGTGTTTGGGCTGGGCTTGTATTTAGGAGAGTGAAAAAGGGATGTCCACCCAGAGTCCAAACAGTAATCCTTTGGCTTGTATCACTTAAGAGCAGTAGGGGTGATGCTGAGTTGATCAGATAGTAATTTGGGGGGTCGTAGGATATTGGATATGGGTGTAACTGAACACACACCAAAAGGGCTATTTCTGAAGGAGAAAAGGTTTTGGGGTTTGTGAGTGTTTATTGAATTGCAGTTACTGAGTCATAAACCATTACTTACCAAAAGGCAAGACTAAGTGGTAAGCAGAATGACCATTGGGAACGAAACATGGATTCACTGGGCATAACACTAAACAAAAATATTTAAATTACTCCTGCTGAATCAGGCAATGTAAAATTAGGGAAAATAATCATTAGGAAGTAGGAATTCATTATTTCCCTTACAGTCATTTTATTTTATTTTATTCATTTGTCTTTTGGCATGTTTCCTGAGTCTTCTATTTGGATATATATATATATATATATATATATTTTTTTTTTTTTTACATTGGATTGTATCTCATTCTCTATTTTAATGGACTTAAGAGCTGATGATAAACACAGATTTTTTGAGTGAACACAAGAACACATAATTTTATGTTGAAACTCCCATATCTATCAGATTTTAAATATGGAGGTAACTTGTACTTTGCCATAGGTTGCAAATAGTCTTTATTTCAAATGAGAGCCTGGGGTTAGACTCCTCAAGGCAGGACTTGTGGGGCAGGGTTAGAGGAAGGTTCTTCCTGCCTCACTGCCTAGTTGTGTTCTAGCAGTATCACTGGATGCACCCAGTAGTGCCTGCCTGTGTTTCAGTAGAAGGTGGTTAATTTTCTGAACTTGCTTTCCGTGACTGAATCAACTAAAAAAAAATCCTTTAGTTTTCACTGTTGGGTTTTTTTTCTTGATCCATATAAAGAATTCCAAAACCTCTCGACAATGCCATAAGAATTGCTGTTCCCAGCCTAATCTTGAGATTAAAGAAAACATAAAAACATGGGAGGGGAAGGTAGAAGTGGATTAGATTGTTGCCATCTGACATTTCAGGCAGTGCACTGACATCCACGGTATTGGGCTGGTTTTTAGAGTGGTTCAGGTACTTAGTCTTCCTGTTGTGTTCTCTGGCGATTTTTCAGGATAAGTTTAACTACCATGTCCTTTGTGTTAATTTTATTCTCAGGATCTCTTATACAGACGCACCAAAGCCCTCACCGACTATGAGAACTCAAACAAAGCATTGGATAAGGCCAGGTTGAAAAGCAAAGATGTCAAGTTGGCTGAGGCACACCAGCAAGAATGCTGCCAGAAATTTGAACAGCTCTCTGAATCTGCAAAAGAAGGTTGAGCAGGGCTATTCTTTTTGCTTTTTATTTGGAAATAATTTCAAGCTCACAGAGAAAAGTTGCACAGAAAGTAAAAAGAACACCCATATATTCTTTACTTGGAGTCACCTAGCTGTCTAGTTTGCCCCTTCTGCTTCGTCTCTTGCACGTGCACCCATGCTGCCACGTTTGTGTTTATAAATACACGTGGGGTGGTCTTTTCTTTTTTAGCCATTTGAGATTAAGTTGTATGTATTATGGTCCTTTTATCCCTAAGCTTTGTTGAGTATTTGTCTTACATCCCTATAATACACTTACCCACTTTGGTAAACTTTAATACAACACACTCCAACCTGCTCTCTCTATTCTCATCTTATTGTTGGCCCTAATAATGGCTTCCCGTCTGGGGTTGCCATTAGGTTACCATTGCTCTTGTGTCTCCTCTAATTTGGAAGGAACCCTTCTCAGGCCCCCACCCCTTCACCTTTTTTTAAAATGACATTTGCCTTTTTGGAGACCATAGTCTCTACAAACAGTGTTCTTTGTTTTCAGATGGTCTATTTCTGCAACGAATAGGTTCTAGTTATGCATTTCCAACAGAATATTCTGTGAGTAATGTGTCTTTCGGGTGTCACATCTGAGGGCATGTTCTGTTCGTTTTCTCCTCATTTGTAGTGTTAATTTCTTTGCTGTATAGTTAATACCCACGTCACTAATCAACTGTGTGAGGAGACCATTTAAAAACCCTGCAGATAGTTTCTCCCTAAATTTAGACTGTGTTGAGTCTTGCCTGAGCCAGCTCCTACTGTGCTGGTTGCAGAAAGACGGTTCCCTGCTCCCCAGTTCTAGTGTTCTCTTCCCAAGCCTTTGGCATCATCATCATCCATTAAGCACAAGCCTTCCCTTCTTTTGCACATTTCCTTTCTTGTCATTGTTAGTCATGGGTTTCTATTTTTGAAAATAGTTTTTAAATTCATTATTGTAGTGCATTATTTTGGCGCTCAATTTGTCCAGACTTAGGGGGAAGCACCTTTAAGTTGGCATGTCCTATATCTTCTCTAGCCCTAGAAATCACCATTTCTTCCAGAAGTGTAGGTTCTGTTTAGTTACAGAATTGTGACAAGATTAGGGTGTTGAGTGTGCTCATTTCTCCTGGGGTGTCTCTCTAGGCCATTCAGGAGACAGCCAGGAAATGGAGGGGTGTGTAACTCTCCAGGAGTCATGGTGGCGATACAGTTCCAGTCCACAGCCGCAGGGTTCTTTTTTGCCTTATCTCATTCCAGAGTAGGGGGGATTATGGCTTAACTTTTTTGGGAGATAGTGTTCCATTTCCACAGAACAGGAGTGTAAATTGTAGTTTTCCTTATTAGGCGCAGGGCGGAGGGATGGGGTGGTCTAACCTGCAGTTCTCAGGAGCCATGGAACATGCTAGAGCAAAAGTCAAGAATGTGTCTTCCTGAATGTAATTATAGTGGTAACTGTACTTGATTCACTCCCAGACCTTGGCTTTCTGTGACAAATCCCTAGCTCATTTTAAGACTGTTTTCTCAGAATTCCCCCTTCCCCCACACCTTTGGTTCCAAAATTCAGGCATATCTGAAAACATCCTGATACTAGCAATAAGCAATAGAGTTCTTGTCCTTTGTTTTGTCTTGGCTTATGTTTTCAGTACTATAACTTAGCTGTAAGGGTCAGAGCTTCTCTGTACAGAAATCTTGCAAAAGCCATGCCACTATGCTCATGTGGCTGTCTTTTGGATTCTTTTGAAGGAATCTTCTTGCTGCCATAGTAAAATAAATTCTTGTCCTTTGTTTAATTAGCTAATTTTAGGTTTTTGAGAACAAACTTCAAAACTGTGGAGTTGAAATCTTAGATTATTATATAGGTCAAAGTTTGGTAGCTCTGACAACTTTAGAGAGGATTAAGGAAAAACTACAAAACTTTAAAGTGGTGCCAATTTAGGCCTGTCCTGATTGCCTAAGGTTTGTCCATGTGTTGTTGGATTTTTATCCTCTTTATTCAAAGCGTAAGCCTGGGTGTACTATATTTAAAAGTACAGTGTTCTATAGGATACTGCGATGAATGGATCTTAACCTGTTTACCTCTAATCCGAGTTCTTTCTAAACTTCATAGCTGAACTGATGAGTTAGTTGAATGAGCATGGTACAAGTGATAGTGTGGGCAGGCATCATGGGTGGTCTGACAGGTTAGTGTTGAGTCCTGGTCCTGGGTGCAGGCCTAGAGGCGGGAGGTGAGTTTATCTGGACATCCAGAAAGACCTGTTTACTATATCCAAGGTAGTGTTACTAACTTATCATTGTAAGTGTTCTTGAAAGTTTTTACTTTTTCATGTGGCTGCTTTCGTATTTCTTTTGGTTAGTGCTGCACAGACCTGATACAGGAGGGTATGTTTGCTCCTGAGGACTAGAGCACCAGCTTGATCTGGGAGATTTGAGCAAAGGAGTGGTGGTTCTCACTCGTGGAAAGAATCTGAGGGAGGAAGCACTTATTTTTGGCTTAGCCTGATTTCTAATGGGGCAATAGTCCTGAACAGTATTTGGCAATAGAAAGAATAGAGGTAAAGGTGGCCTGTTGTACAGATCACATCCACAGAAAAGCTGTCTGAACATGAGTGGTCATTTGAAAGTTTAAAAATAATCGTTTAAAATAGTCATTGGCACAGGTATGTATGACTCACGACCTCTCCCAGCCCTCTTTCCACAAGCACTGGGAGTTAGAGGTTTGGGGCAAGACTGACCATTTCAGAGATTCTCCTAAGTAGTCTGTGGCATTATCTGGATTTTGATGTTCAGTGATTGAGTGCGGTGTTCATTTTCAAGGCAGTGGCAGGCACGTTACTATGTTGTCCATAAAATGTCAGGTATGTGTCCCAATCACTGAGGTAATAAAAATGTGAGAAAATGTATGTATCAAAGCTTTGAAGATTGTAAGAATGATATTTGGAAGTTAAAGAAAATTGTTCAGCTTTTGCTGGTAAACTCTTTTGCAGAACTAATCAACTTCAAACGAAAGAGAGTGGCAGCATTTAGAAAGAATCTAATTGAAATGTCTGAACTGGAAATAAAGCATGCCAGGGTAAGTGTTTTCCTTCACATTAAGCCAGAAGCTTTTTAGGGTTCAAGTTCTTTCCCAGTTCACTGTCCCAGTGTCATCAGGCAGATGGGGTTTGCTTTGTGTGTGTGTTTTTAATACTTATTTTTAAGCGAGCGTGCATGAACAGGGGAGGGTCAGAGGGGAGCGGGGCAAGGGCAGGCTCCACCCTGACAGCAGCGACCCCATGTGGGGCTTGAACTCATAAACCGCAAGATCATGACCTGAGCTGAAGTTGGAAGTTCAACTGACTTGAGCCACCCAGGCGTCCCTGCGTGTGGTTTTAATCTGTAATGTAGGTGGGAGTTGTTGGAATATTTTTTTCTGCTTGCAAGCCAAAATTCTATAACTTATTGATGAAACACTGCTTTTGAGAAGAGCATATACTTGTCTTCTGATACTAATTTCTTTTTTGTTTAGGAAGGAAAAACTTCCTTGAATATTTAATGTCTAGCTTAATTTAATACAGAAAAAATGGAGAACAGTGATCCTCAATGTTAGATACACATTAGAGTCTACTTAAGGAGCTTTTAAAGACATTTTGGTGCACAGACCAATTCACTCAGTTTCTGGGCATGGCTTTTTCGGTGGTTCGTAGATACAGTTGAGTTGAGCACCAGAAATGGTGTAAGGCCCAAGACAACAGGGTCAGCAGAGAGCCACTGGAGAAGGGGGAGCAGTCACTGGCCAGTCGTCATTGGTTAAGCAGGAAGACCTTGAACATATGTGTGTATTTTGAATTTCTTAGACTGTAACATTTACTTCTTAAGTCCAAGTCCTGTTGTGTATGAACTTTTAAATTGGGGTTTTAGAGTGTCATGTATACATAAATCATAACTGTAACATTCTGGACCTTTTTAAAGTTTATTTGAGAGAGAGAATGTAAGGGAGGGGTGGAGGGGAGGTGGAGGGAGGGAATCCCAAGCAGGCTCCATGTTGTCAGTGCAGAGTCTGATGCAGGGCTCAATCTCCCAAACTGTGAGATTGTGACCTGAGCCGAGATCAGGAGCCGGATGTTCAACCAACTGAGCCACCCAGGTGCCCCTCATTTCTTTTAAAATGAGAACTTTTCTAAAGCAATTTGTGCTAGGTCCTATATGAATATTTATCATTTATAATCTCACTCATGAAAATTTGTAGCAACTTTTTATCTGGTCTTTCCAAGGCCTTCAACTTCAAAGAACAACTCTTAGATAGCATTTAGGTTAAGTCACAGTAAGCAGAATTGGTGTGAGTGCATTGAGAGCAAACCTCGGGTGGGGGAGGTGCTGGATGGCCACCACTACCTTCAGTGGTGAGCCTCTCCAGGCTGCAGTCCCAGACCCTCAGAGGGGAGGAACTTGACAGCATGAAATTGGTGTGCAGGTTGTGATTTAATAAAGAATAGGACCAACCCAGTTTGGCAGGCTTCAAATCTCTTGTGAAAAGCTTTAAGTTGGTGGGTTTGAGTTTACTTCTTACAGATATGTAGGAGGTCTGGAATGTAAAACGATTCATTGGTCTACCTTGACTTCTTTCTTCCAGAACAATGTCTCCCTCCTGCAGAGCTGCATTGACTTGTTTAAGAACAACTGATCTGCCTTTTCTCTGAATGAAGGACACAAATGTGAAAGAAAGCCAGCGTCACTTGCACTTAAATCATTACCACAGAAGATTTATTACCTTTGACTTTAGTTTAAAATTATGTGAATAAATATTTTGATTTCTAAAAATCTTAACACTTAACCATGTTGGTTTAAAAATACTTCTATTGCATGCTACTTGGACATAACTAATCCTTTCCTTATGCATTTAATACCTCAAAGTGGGCAGAATCTAAATGCTGGGTTCTCCTGTAAATTTGTCTTTAGTTCTTAAAGAGTGCAGGAAACATGTGCCTTCTGGAAACAAGTATAAGCAGTTGCCTGGCACATGTTGTCTCACTGTTTCATGTGCCCATGTCCCTACAATTTAGAGTAGGTGCCAATTACAGCAAATAAGTCAGCTGCTTATTACAGGTAACAGACATTCCATTCCTTAATTAAGGTGATTTTTTTTCTCCCTTCTTATGGTTCTTCAGTCACCTTAAGTGATTGCACTGTAACAGGAGCAAGATCTCATTTGTCTTTATATACCATTTGCGGCTTCATTTTTTGGTAGTTTGGTAAATATTTGAGGGGAGAGAAGTATCTTAAGGTTATAAAAAACAAATAATACAGCCTATTTTAGAAGATGGCCATTCTACATTAAGAAAGATGTGAATCCCTTCCCTGACCATGGGGGCGGGTGTGTGTGTGTGTGTGTGTGTGTGTGTGTGTGTGTGTGTGGACTTTTTATAAAGTGTACAATAAAATAATAAATCATGTTACCACATGGAGTGTTTTTGTGGAAAACAAGGCCCAAGTTGCCCCAGGACTGCAGTTGGTGCTCGCTCTTGATGGTGGTGAGGGCTTCAAGGTCTCTGCCCACATCTTCCTGGCCTCTGTTCTAATATTCATGTCTCTTGAGACTATTAATGGCCAGTTTTTTGGAAGGTCCTCACATCTGCTCATGGTTTGATTCAGGTTTGCATTTTTTGACCGGCTCAGAAAAGATGTGTCTATCCTATATTTGGTGATGACTGAGCACTTAAGGTAGTGCCTGCCATGTTCCCCCGTGAAGTTTCACATCTTAACCTTTGTAGTTAACTATTGGGAAGAGACTTGGAGACTGTGAGAGGTTTACCCACCATGTTTATTCTCTGTTCTTTAATTAGTTGTAACTGGTGTGAGGGTTGCAGAACACTGATATTTGAACACCATTGGGAGCATTTTTCTTTCATTGGCATCGGAAGTGTCACCTCCCCATCTGCCACTTTAAAATTAGCCAGACGGTACCTTCTTCAATCACATTTGGGAAGCATGGTGCACAAAATGAATAAAGTAGTATGACTCTGATTCGGGTTCCTGAGCATATTTGTCTCCCACTTACCTGTCACTCCCATACTGTTCAGAGGAGCACAATGTGTGGTTTCGGTGGGTGACTTAGTGGCCCTGGGTCACACGGGTCTAAGCCCACCATGCTTCAAAGCTTGGGTGGGGGAGGAACTTGTTGCACTTTGGGTCGGTGTCTGGGTGGTAAATAAGCAGCCAGTACATGGGTTTTGAGTCCTGGCCCCACATGCTGAGTGTAGCAATTCTTAAGGTACCCCTCAAAATTTTTTACCAGTGATTTCAAGTACAGCTCTGGGCACAATTCCAGGTGTGCATCTGAATTATCTTGGTTTCAAGGATAATCTTGGAGTCCCAATTGGGTCTGATGGTGTTCACAAAACCATGCAGTTGTGAGTAGATGAGGTGTTTCTGGTCCTTTCCCTCTACCATCTGTCAGAGCAATCACTGCCTTTGTGCCATCTTGTGCTTGGTGTTCCTGAAGAACCAGGTGGACTGGTGGGAGAGGCAGCCCACCCTCGCCCAACATGAAGGCAAGGCAGTGCCGGATGCTGGTGTGTCCCACACGTTACAGAGCCTGTGCTGATTGGGGTGCAGATCCCCAATCAAAGGGAAGGCAGCTTCCATGTGGGAGGAAAGTCAAGTGGGAAACCAACTGTGGAGGAACTTCAAGAGTGAAGGGGGGCTTAGAACATTTCTAAATGTTGTAAAGCCAGCAGGTGAACTTGGGTCACTTCAGAATGATTTGTGGGGATGTCTGTTGTAAAGCTTCAGTGGGTGACAGTGATACTAGGGATGTTGCATTGTAGCATACACAGCCGCAGTTCAGTGATGCATCCTCCTACCAGAAGATGGGATGCAGGTTGGTGAGGAAAGGCCACCCTGGGTATGTAAAGCTTCAGTCACTTCCCTCCCCATATGTTCACTTGTCCCAACCCTGTTTTTCCAGCTGTCTGCATTTGCTTTCCCCATCTTTTGGGGTTGTGAGGTCCATTTGAGATAATGCCCAGACCCGGTCCTGAGAGGGGTGGATTTTCACTGGGAAGCTCCTTGCACCATCAGCCTTCCGCCTGTAGGCGGCAGAGGCTCCTAGGGCAGCCACACGCCCTCTTCGGGGCCTCTTCCCATGCAAGGGAGGGGGAAAGCCTGGGGCTCCTGCAGAGTTGCTCAAAGGATCATCGTGTAGCAGGAAGAGAAAAGTCATGGGATTAGAGATTTTGAGTTTCTCCGGATGGTGTGTTCCCGGGCCAGCCGTCCTTTCCAGGATTCATGTGGGCCTCTGATCCCTGGTGACCCAAGGCTGACTCTCTGGCTGAGGCTGCTCCTCCTGTTCTGGGAACTCGCCTTCTGGGACTAGTGTCAAACAGCTGTGAGGTAATGGGGGATTCAGAGCTGGCCAAGAGACATGCCTGGAAGGACGGCAGGGGGGACCCTTTCCCTCCCCATCCCCTCAACATGTGGCTCCCCTTGCCCGGATGGGCAGAGTAAAGATTCCTTACTGGAGGCTTGGTTTGTCGCCATTTAAAGGCATTTACTTTTTGTTTTAAATCCTTATTTATAGCTATAAGAGCAATTCATACTTAGAATTCAAACAATACAAACTATTAACTAGAAAGTAAAGGTCCTCTATTGCATCCTATAAAAGTCAGTCCTGAGGAGTGCCTGGGTGGCTCAGAAAAGCATGCATCTCTTGATCTCAGGGAGTTTGAGCCCCACGTTGGGTGTAGAGATTACTAAAAACTAATAAAAACTTGTTAAATATGCTTCTGATATTTTCTATCCATATGTATAGTGTAGCTTACAGAAAACAATTTAGGGATGCCAGAGTTGGGGTCGTTTCTGCTGTAGAGTATCTCTCCCTTTGAAATGGTCACCATGGTCCCCTCCCCCCTCACCTGAACATCTCTTTGGCATCTTGTCTTTTCCCTTCCATCAGCTGACTACTGCACCACCCCCAGCTACCCCCACCCCTGCCCGCTTCCAGCCCCGCCTTCCTTCAAAGCCTTCACTACTTAGACTGTGAGTAACATATGTGGCCATTTTAGGAGGATTTTAATTTTAACTGGGTCTTAACTTTTATGCTTTACAAAACTCCTTTAAAGCTTGTTAAACTGTGGGACCTGTAATACTCAAAACAGTTAGGAAAAGGAGACCCATAATCCCAGCCCACGGCCATTTTTTTTTTCTGATGGTTGCCTTCCAACCCGTAACATTAATTCATCGGTGCACCCTCAGTCATGGGGATTTTTAGCCTCAGTCTGAGGGGAGAGGTCTGAGCGGTCCAAGGTGTGGGATTCCCATTGAACTTTGCCGCAGGGATTGCATGGTGGAAGGCTGCTTATGTTTCAGGAAATGTTTGTTACTGGCCTTATTTTTTTAGCTGCCACGTTGCAGATCTCCCCTGTCACTTTATAGAGTTTTTGCAGATGGAATGGAAGTTGTCCTTCTTTACCATGGCCTCTACACCTCAAAGCCACAAAAGGAAATTTTCACACCCCCGATGATGAACCTAATATGAGGCAAGATTCCAGAATAGCAAGTAGAAACTGCTGTTGGGGGCATTAGGCTAGTACCAATCATTCCTGATTCTGGCCTGATACACATGGTAATTCTTGGCATGGTTGGTGGAAGTCGCAACTCCCCATTGCCCTGTCCTGCCAGTAAGGGAGGTTTCTGCAAAGCAGTTTGCTCAGTGTGGAAACTTGGAGCCAGAGTCAGCCTTGGCGATTCCAGCTGGCTCCAGCTGTGGCTCCCAGGGCCTCTGCTCCTTGGAGCTGCTGATTGTATCACAGGAGCCCATAATTCGGTCGTGCTGGGAGGCAGGTGGCTGAGCATGTGTTTGGGGGCAGAAAAAGGGGCAGGGCGGGGAGGAAGAATACAGGAAAAGGATCCTCTGCGGGGGCAGAGGAGACGGAGCCAGGGAGCGTGAGCTAATAGGCAATGGATAAAGCCCCATCCTTCCTTCCTTCCTTCCGTGAAGCTGATCTTGGCCTGCTCAGCAAATGCCCCAGAAGACAGGAAACCCAGTCTGGGCGGTCGCGAGGGAAATACTGGAAACGCCCGCTGTGTCCGTAGGGCTTGCACAGGGTGTTTTTCTAAGATCTGGTTTGTGTCTGCAGTGCTTTTGACCCTTTTTTGCTGTTAAAGTGCTTGTCACTAGGAAGGGTGGGGGACAGAGAGCTGGCTGGATGAGACAGAGTTGGGGACAGGAGATGGAGATGGCATGTGGTGGTCTCCAAAGTGTCCTTGCAGGGAAGGCAGAGGGGTGTGGGGGCTGGAGGCTGGGACAGTCCCACAGAGTCTGCCAGCCTAGCCAGGTCCTGGATGAGCTCCCACTCCTACCTTCACCCCTAACACTTTATTTTAAAACCTAAGTCCGATTATGACCCTTTCCTACGTTCCATGACTCCCCATTTGATGCAACACAAAAGCCCAAGTCCTTCCAATGACTATGTTTGCTGCCCCCACCCCGAGGAGGTGTCTTCCAAAGCTGTCCAAGACAATATTTCCAATTCCATGCATTCTTTTGTAATGTGACCTTGCCGCTTCCCTGTCACAGAAATCGAATCTCCCCACACCACTCCATTGAATCTGAGCTGGCTTCAATTACACATTTGTAAGTCATAGAATGGGACAGAAGTGATGTGGGGAGGTAACTTTCCAGTATAGACCAGAGGATGCGATGATCCTTACTCACTTGGGGCCTCTCTCTCTGTGTGTCTTTATCTCTCAATTCAGCTGCCATCTGGGGAGAAACCCAGCCTCATTTGGGAGAGACCACAGGTCCCAGCTAAGCCCATCCTTTCAATCATCCCAGCCCAAGAATCAGACAAGTCTCTGGAAGAAGTCTCTAGATTGGCAGAGTCCCAATAAAACTTTGTGTTGATGGAAGTGTTCTATGTACGTGCTCTCCACTATAGTGGCCATTAGCCACATGTCAGCTACGGTTTAGAGAGAACACGAACACACTGTTAAATTTGAATTTGAGTTAAAGAGTAAATACTTCTTTGGTATGAGTATATCTCATGCACTATTTGGGTTACACTTACATTTTTTTTTAATTGTTTTTCTTTAACGTTTATTTATTTTTGAGACAGAGAGAGACAGAGCATAAATGGGGGAGGGTCAGAGAGAGGGAGACACAGAATCTGAAACAGGCTCCAGGCTCTGAGTTGTCAGCCCAGAGCCCGACATGGGGCTCGAACTCACGGACCGCGAGATCATGACCTGAGCCGAAGTCGGCCGCCTAACCGACTGAGCCACCCAGGCACCCCTGGGTTACACTTACATTAAGAAGAGTTATTCATTGTTGACCTGAATCCAAATTTACTGGACATCCTGCATTTTTATTGGCTAGGTCTGCCACCTGGAATGTGGCTAGGGCAACTGAGGAAGCAACTTTCAAATTTTGTTTAGTTTAAATTTTAATTTGAGTAGCCACATGTGCTTGGTGGCTATTGCCTTGGACAGAGCATGCTAGAGGATTCCAGATCCAGTCATTCTTGTCACCTCAAGACAGTCAGGTCTCCCCGGCTGAAGCCCCAGACATTGTGTAACGGAGACAAGCCATTTCCACTAAATCTTGTCCTGAAGCATGAGATGGTGGTTGTTTCAAGCATGAAATTCGTGGTGGGTTTTGCTCTCAGCAATAGCATCGGTAACTCCCCTGACCTCTCTGACCTCCCCTCCATAGACCCCTCCCTCATTCCACTCTAGAGAACCCCAGGCAAACTTCTGCCACAGGCCGTTTGCTTCACCTCCTCCCTGTGCTGGCATGTTTTCCCCCTATATGACCTTGGCTCATTCCCTCACCTGCTTCCAATCTTTGCTCAAAGCTTACTTTTCAATAAGGCCTTCCCTGACCGCCTTATTTAATCCCTGATTCACTTTACCTTACCGTATATAAAAATTTTTCACAATCCTCTTCATCTTGACGCTGTGTACATAGAGCTTATTTTCCATCTATTTCTGTTCAACTGTAAGATCAAGGAGGGTAGGCTGTGCTCTTCCCCCTTAAGGTTTTCTGATGTGCCCCAGATGCCGAGAAGAGTGCCTTTTCATACAGTGGGTACTAAGTAGATATTTGTGGGATGAATGAATGTTAAGTGGATGACGGGGTGCCATCTTTCCAAATGCACCTCAAATATGGCTATGCTGTTCACCGTGCCTAGATTCCCTGTTTGTTAAGAGTATTCATTTGGGGCACCTGGGGGGGGGTGGGGCTCAGTCAGTTAAGCAGCCAACTCTTGATATTGGCTCAGGAAGTCATCTTGGGTGGTGGGATCAAGGCCTGCATTGGGCTCTGTGCTGAGCATGGAAGCTGCTTAAGATTCTTTCTCCCTCTCCTTCTGCCCCTCTCCCGCACATGCATGCCTCCCCTTTCTAAACAAGTAAAATGTTCTCTAAAAAAGAGTATTCATTCAACAAATACTCCAAGCCAGGTACTGCCCTGGGACCTGGGGGTTCAGAGGTGCCCATGACAGGTGAGGGCCCTGTCCTCAAGTAGTCTTTCCATTAAGAGGGTGAGGGTCTGGGAAGATGACCCTCAAATTGCCGTTTAATTTGGTGTTGGTGACACGAACACAGGAGTTGTAGCCGCTTTCACAGGCATGGTCTTGTCTCAAGCTGTCGCCGTGGAAGATTAAAAAAAAAATTTCTTTTTTAATGTTTATTCATTTTTGAGAGAGAGAGAGAGAGACAGAGCATGAGCGGGGAAGGGGCAGAGAAAGAGGGAGACACAAAATCTGAAACAGGCTCCAGGCTCCGAGCTGTGAGCACAGAGCCCGATGTAGGGCTTGAACTCATGAACTGCGAGCCCATGACCTGAGCTGAAGTCGGATGCTCAGCCAACTGAGCCACCCAGACGCCCCTGTGGAAGATTTTTTACAATGCTGGTGCCTGGGCCCACCTCCATAGATTCTGATTTCAATGTTACGGGGTACAGCCCAAATGTTGGCAGTTTACAAAATTTACCTGGTTGTTCTGAAGTACAGGCAGGATTAGAGCCACTTGCATGTGTGAATCCTGGTTATTGTCTGTGAGCCAGTCCCATTTTACAGATGAGGAAAATGAGGCTCAGAGGCTCTGCCAGATGCCAGAGGTAGGGTGAGAGATGGTGCCTCTGGGGGTCCCTTTGTCCTCCCCCTACAGTGAGGGGACAGTGTCTGGCCAGAAGGCAGAGGCCTCGGGCTAGGGCCTCCTGGGCTTTGGAGGGACCTCTGTCCCACAGGAGGCAGATAACCACCTCCCCCAGGGCCTGTCCTCCCTCCATCCGGGCCTCTCCCTGTAGCTAATCAGGCTAATGAGAAGCTCTCTGGTCCCGCCCACTCCCCCATCTGTAATTTGCTTACCGTCCTTCCCTCTAATTGTATCGCCTCCTCAGCAGTTTCCCAGGACCTGGGGTCTCCGTTTCCAGTGGGAGGCCCTCCCCTGACTTAATGAAAGAGGCTACTTTTCCTGCAGCTGGCAGACTGTCCTCTGGGGGTGGGGGTGGGGGTGGGGGGGTGTGTGGGAAAATCTGGTGGCAAACGTTTTAGAGTAGGAGGCAACAACCCGCTCCATCCACCAGTGTCACTCGGAGTACTTTTTCAGACACTTTTTGGAAACTTCACAAAATATGTAAAGGGAGCCACAGGGCTCGCCACCAGGGGAGGAGGGGCTGGGACATCTGGGTGCCCAATGTGTGGCTCCGGGTAGGTCGGGTCGTAGCCTCTCCAGTGTGACTGCTTTGTGCTGGGGTTTAACTAACTCCCCTTTTGCTCCCTTTCCTCTGGGTCTTGTTTCCCCCACCAGCCCCTGGCTCCTGCGGGAGAGGATTTTGTGACATTTTGGAACCATCCAGGCCTGGCATGGGTTGGTTTCTGCCTCACTTCCCTGCGGTGGTGATGGTGGGCAAACTCCTGAGGCTCACTCCTTTCCACGTTCGTGAAGTGGGGCATCTTGACTCTGAGCACAAGAAGCGGGTCTGTTTGGTGAAGTTTTTGGCTCTCCTGCCTGTACCTTAGGGGGCATTTGGAATATCAGTCCCGGGGCACCTGGGTGGCTCAGTTGGTTAAGTGACCGACTCTTGATTTTGGCCCAGGTCATGATCTCATGGTTCACGAGTTTGAGCCTGTGTGTAGGGCCCTGCGCTGACAGTGTGGATCCTGCTGGGATTCTCTGTCTTTCCCTCTCTCTCTGCCCCTCCCTGCTTGTGCTCTCACTCTTAAAATAAATAAATAATAATTAAAAAAAAAAAAAAGAATATCAGTTCCCTCTGTGATGAGGATAATTCAGGCCAGTTTGAGGGGCTGTGAGACCATAGGAGGGAGTCCACGCCAAGCCTTAGAAGCCCAGTGCTCGACACAAAGTAAGTGCTTAATAAATGCGGCTGTTGTCACGACTGGTCCCTGCCCATCTTCTGACTGCGGGCTGTGCATGTAGACTCTGAGTCAGTGCTGTTTATACCATGGGTTTGGAGCTGTTTTCTTGGAGGCTAATTCTAGGAGTTCCGTCTCTACCGAAGAAGAGTTCCCAGAGTATAAGCGGAGGCCACAAGTCGAGACCTTCTATGGCTGGGTAGGCAGCTCCTGCGGCAGCCAGGACCCTGCTCTGCTTTTGCACAGGTGCCTTTGTGGGCCAAGTCTCTTGGCCAGGGGGGCTTGGACGATGTATGACCCAGTCGGAAGGCGGAGAGTCCCCCGCAGGAGTCCCCCAGGCCAAGCCTCGGCCTTCTCTGCTGAAGGAGCCACTAGGGAGCCATTCTTTGGTATACACCCTGGGTTATCAGTTTTCCCCATTGCCCTGGCCACCGAGGCCACCTGCAGCTCTTCCTGCACATGCAGCCTGGCCCTACCTCAGGCCCCGACTCTCTGTCCCAGTGCACGCCTGCCTGCAGCGGCCAGGAGCCACCCTCACCTGGTGAGAGGCAAGAGCTGGTGGGTCGTCACCCCTCGGTGGGATGAACTGGAGGTGGATTCCACACTGTCCCTACTCAAGACTTGGTTTCACCTTCACACCCCCTCCCAGGACTTCCCAGGGCTACTTCCCAGGCAAGGTGCCCAACCCCCACTCTCTGTCCACTCTTAAAGGAGCCCAGACTAAGACGAATGTTACCAGCAAACTCCAGAGACTTGCGCTTATGACCGGCATTTTCCCTGAGGTGCCCACGGGGGAGTGAGGGAGGTTGAGGTACAGGTAGGAGCAGCCTGGAGGCTGTGGGGAGCCCCGTCCTTTCCCCTCTTAGTCTCTCAAGCTCAGAGTGGAGAGGCCCGGCCAAGACCTGTTAGCCTGTTTTTTTCCTTTTCCTTTGTCCACTTTGCATTAAACAATGTTGAAGTCCATTTAATCAGGTGCTGGGGTGGTGGGTGGCTTCTTACTGAGGGGCAGGCTTCTGTCTGCACAGGAGGGCTAGGCCGGGCCCCAGAGCAGGCAGGGAGGAGGAGAGAGGTCTAAAGGTCTGAGGGAGCTCCAGGCAAGATGATGGAGGGAAAGGGGGACCAAGCAGGTAAGGGCTGAGGTCCCTTTTTACACTCCAAAGGGATTATTCAAATGCAAGGACCTCCGTGATTCAGGGGAGCAAGGATCCAGAGCAAGGCAGGCAGATGCGGGAATGGCCAGAATAAATCCACCGGGTGGTGGCCCATGCCCAGCCAAATAGGAATCACGAGGCTGTGAGATGAACCCATTTGTTTGTCCCAGAAGCAGGTGAGCCCCTACTACATGCTGGGCACCAGGGATAGCAGTGGAGAAAATAGACAGTATCCTTCCTCTCACAGAGCTTACACTCTACTGTGAGAGTTGGGGCAAGAGAGACAATAAACAGGGGTGCCTGGGTGGCTCAGTCAGTTGAGTGTGCAACTTGGGCTCAGGTCATGATCTCACCGTTCGTGAGTTCAAGTCTCGCGTCGGGCTCTGTGCTGACAGCTCAGAGCCTGGAGCCTGCTTTGGATTCTCTGTCTCCCTTTCTCTCCCCCCTTGCCCGCTCACACTCACTCTCTCTCTCTCTCTCAAAAATAAATAAACATTAAGAAAAGAGAGAGAGAGAGAGAGAGAGAGAGAGAGACAGTAAACAAATAAGCCAATACATCAAGAAGTGAGGTATCTGTCAGGGAGGGAGAATGGGAGTGGAGCTGTTATTTTTTATTTAATTTTCAATTTTTAAAATCTTTATTATTTATTTTTGAGAGAGAGACAGCATGTGAGCAGGCGAGGAGCAGAGAGAGAGGGAGACACAGAATCAGAAGCAGGCTCTACGCTCCGAGCTGTCAGCACAGAGCCTGACATGGGGCTTGAACCCACGAACCGTGAGATCATGACCTGATCTGAAGTCAGATGCTTAACCGACTGAGCTGTCCAGGCGCCCCGGAGCTGTTATTTTATATAGACCTGCCTGTATGATCTCACTGAGCAGAGACCTGGGGACTGTGACATACACAGACACGTGGATATTTGGGGGGAGAGGATTCCAGGCTGAGGAAAGAGCAAGGGCAAAGGTCAGGAAGTAGGGACATTTCTAGTGTGCATATCAGTTAGCTATTGCTACATAACAAACTACCCCAGTGCTTAAAATAGCACTGTTGACTTTGAATGGCTGGGCCCTGCTGGGCAGTTCTGGTTCCCTCGGTTGTCCGAGGCCAGCTGCCCGGTTGGCTGGAGCTGGGGGTTTTTAAATGGCCCAAACCGGGATGGCTCACCTCTGCTCCGTGTGACCCCTGTCCCCCTGCAGGCTACTGGCTTGTGCTCTCGGCCACCCAGC
The DNA here is from genome assembly GCF_016509475.1 of Prionailurus bengalensis. Lineage (NCBI taxonomy): Eukaryota > Metazoa > Chordata > Mammalia > Carnivora > Felidae > Prionailurus > Prionailurus bengalensis. The sequence continues at coordinate 43,230,290 of NC_057354.1, read as the reverse complement.
TGGGCAAGCTCCCAAGAGCTTCCACTTGCTCTTGCTCTTGGGGGGTTGGCCAAGAAAAGAGTGCCCACGAGTGGGTCCACTCTCTAGGAGGGTCAGAGAATTTGGAGATATTTACCTTTTTAAATTATAAATATTCAGAACAGGCTTATGGGATAATGACTGTCAGTTCTATTTGGGGGGGGGCAAGTTTAGATGGATCTTAGAGTGAAGGTTGGTAATGGGGAGCCATTGAGGGTTGAAGCAGGAGAAGGGTCCATGTGTGACAAACTGCAGGTGGCCAGGGTTGGGCAGGCAGCTGGCATAGGAGGGGTCTGGAATTTGAGGCAGAGGAAGTAGGGATGCAGGGCCAGGGATACACTGATGTGAGGGTTGAGGTAGCTGATGGACAATGTGAGAGCCGTGAGCAAACCCTTTAAGGGCCGTCAGGTGAACAAAAGGAGAGGTTGTTCTGGGTAGTACCAAAAGGCAGAAGCAGGTGTAAAAGAGACAGGGAGACAGGACTGGACTTGATTCTGAAGAGTTTGATAATCAGCGTGGCCCTCAAGATAGATGAACCCCCGGGTGGGGGGAAGGGAGGAGGGGGGATGTGGGCATGGCCGACACATGCTGGGCTTTGCCTACCAGCTGCCTTCTCGCCTTTGGGTTACACACCCGCCACCCTGAGTAAACCTCTTCACCCCAGATTTTCCCATGGGGCCCTCCAGAGAGATTGCTGATGACCTTGCCTCTGCATCCGTGTCCACGTGCCAGGCACCGTGCTGCAAGGGCATCCAAAGGTCAGTGGCTTGTCATACTCCAGTGCGGCCAGCTCCAGGAGAGAGGGAAGCCCAGGGGCTGGACTGGAGGCTGGGGGGTCAGGGAAGCCTTCCTTTAGGAAGGGGCTGAGACTTCCATGACTCAAGAGTGGTTATCTGGGCAATTTGGGTGGGAGGGAGGGGCAAACGTTCCCAGCCAAGGTGACAAAAAGGTAGCTCCATTCTATGGGGCTGTGAAGGGAGGAAGAGGAAGCCAGGATGCTGGGGCTCTCCTCCCTGCCTGCCCCTCCCTCCCCGTGTGGCCAAAGAAAGTTGCACCCCGCCTCTGGGCCTCATCTTACCTTTCTGTCAAATGGGTCTAATGGGCCTCACAGCTAAATGGGCATCAGAATCACGAAGGAAGGTGCTAAAAATGCACGTTCCTGGGCTGAGTATCCCTGAGTGCCTCAAGGGGTGGATGTCAAGTGGATGTAGCCCAGGAATGTGCATGCTTTCCTAGCACCCCAGAGGCCTCTGATGAGAGTCCTGCACCTTCACTTTGAGAAGCTCCTCCTGACTCACTGAGATTGCCAGCAGGCCCTTGGGACCCTGCTGAAGCAGGACTGCTGTTTACCCAGGACTCCCAGCCCTGGCACTCGTGATAGATTCCAGGCGGCCCCTTTGGGCTACACCTTTGCCAAACACAAGCTGCTGAATCCCTGGCATGGCCACCAACCCGGAGGCCTGATTCGAAGTCCCCCAGGGTCTTGGAGCATCAGCTGAAAGGCATCAAGGACCTCTATGGGGGAGAAGAGGGGAGCCCAGTGGCCTGGGGATTCCTCAGAGCTCCCTCCACGGCATCCTCTCTAGGCCATGTTCTCTCTGCGGCCTCAGCCACCTGGCCTTGTGCTGCTCCTTGCCTTGGTCAGTATTTATTTCTTCCTCTGCCTCCAACAGCCTGGTATTTGCTTAAAGGACAGGAACAGACATGGCAGACCTTGCACTCATCTCCCTGGCGTTTCTGGGCAGGCTGCCTGGTCCTCGGCGCGTTAGGCTCACCGGGCAGCCCGCCTCTGCCCCTGGCTCCAGCACAGGGCCCGAGGCCTTAGGAGAACTTTCTCTCATCACCCTTGACTCCACTTCCTCTCGGAGACCCCCCTGAACCTGTTCTCTGGCTCCACACACATCATGTCTGGACTATAGGCCTAGAACTGAGGTACTCAGAATATTCTAAACTTTCCCCAAATCTTCTGGCTGCAGCATGGCTCCTGCTCCAAGTCTGAATGAGCCACAGAGAGGTTGTTGTGAACAGTTGCGTAGTTTGAAACAGATGTGAGCATCACTTTCTGTGAAATCAGATCCCTGCATTGGCCGAAGCCAGCAAGACCCGGGACCACGGAGCCACTGACACTTGTGATAAATGTGCGAAGCCCTCCGTCAGGTCACTGAATATTTATTTTTTCCAAATCTGTTCAGATGAGATCTTCCAATTTTTGTCTCCTCCTAATCTCAGGGGCATATTTCAGAGAGAGAATTCCTTGGCTCTTTTCTCCTCGATCCTGCATTTCACAATACAGTTGGTCCTCGAACAAGGTGGGGGATTAGGAGCACCAACCCCCTGCACAGTCAAAACCCACATATTAACTTTTGGCTCCCTAAAAGCTTAACTACTAAGAGCCTACTGTTGACAGGAAGCCTTACCAATAATAAAAACAGTCTATTAACACACATTTTGTAGGTTGTATGCATTCTATCCTGTATTCTTGCAATAAAGTGAGCTAGAGGAAATATAATGTCATTAAGAAAATCACAAGGAAAAGAAAATAAATTTACAGTCCTATACTGTATTTTTTAATGTTTATTTATGTCTTTATATTTGAGAGAGAGTGCGCATGTCCACGCATGGGGGAAGGGCAGAGAAAGAGAGGGGGAAAGAGAGAATCCCAAGCCGGCTCTGGGCTGTCAGAGTACAGCCTGAAGTGGGACTCTATCCCAGGAACTGTGAGATCATGACAGAAACCAAAATCAAGAGTCAGACACTTAACTGACTGAGCCACCCAGGTGCCCCTATACTGTATTTATTGACAAAAATTCAAGTTTTGGGGCACCTGGGCGGTTCAGTTGGTTAAGTGTCCAACTTCAGGTCGGACAGGTCATGATCTCACGGTTCCTGAGTTTGAGCCCCGCATCTGGCTCTGTGCCGACAGCTCAGAGCCTGGAGCCTGCTGCAGATTCTGCGTCTCCCTCTCTCTCTGTCCCTCCCCTGCTCATGCTCTCTCTCTCTCTCTCTCTCTCTCAAATATAAATAAACATTAAAAAAAAAATCCAGGTTTCCCTATGTCCCTCTCACAACCTCCCCCAACCTTACAAAATCATAGCATAGTGGTTGAAACCGGGACATTGACCTTGGTACAAACACCTTAATCAAACTAAAGACTCTGTAAGAACCTCCCATGATTTTACGCTAATGTCCTTCTTTTGCTCCAGGAAAGCATTCAGGACCTCATATTTTCATTTACTTGTTTCCTCCCCGGTGTCCTGTTGTCTTGCAATGTTCATCCCTTGTCTTTCAGGACCTGGATGCCCACAGAGAGTATTGATCAGTCACTTTGCTGAACGTCCCTCAGTGCAGGCCTGTCTGGGTCTTCTCATGATTGGGTGGAGGTCACGCCATCCCAGGCAAGGGCAGCACAGATACGAAGCTCAGAGCGCCAAGCTGCAGGGTCATGGCATTGATGAGTCTTACTTCTGCACTGCTGGCCTGGATCCGTGGTCAAGTGGTCTCTGAGGGGCTCATCTTCTGTAGGATTAAATCTACACACCCCCTCTGACTAGTTAAACTGGGAGAGATGCCTTGAGGCTACGAAAATCCCTTTTCTTTTTAAACCTTCCACAGGTTCTAGCCTCTACCAGTAGATCTGGTCTGTACCAGTCATCTCTGTTTGCCTGGTGCTGATTTTCCCCTTCCCTTCTTCTTCTACGTTTATTCACTGAATTTCCATTGCAAGAAAGGGCTGTCGCTTCTGCTCCATTAGCTTATTTAATCAAGTAGTTATTGATACCAGTATGGACTTGTGGATATTTTGTTCTGTGGGTTACACTCCAATACTATCACTATTTATTTTATTGTTCAGATGATTCCAACCCTGGCTGCTGAGAGCTCTTTTGTTCTTTCTACAGGCCACCAGCTTTTTATGTCTTCACATGAAGTTCCAGAATTTGCTGCTGGCCTTGCTCAGCTAATTGTTAAATATCCTTTTTGGCATTCTTCATAGATTGTGATCTACTGTGTTCATAGATTATATCTTCCGTTTCATATAAGTTGTGGGCCAGAATGTGCTCAAAACCTACACCTTGGTTGACCGGTGTGTTGGCAGAGCTGGTTCCTTGGAAGACATTCCCACCATTTGGAGCTTGGATGTTTTGATCGTTGTGTTGGGAGCTGGTGAAACCAGGCAGGACCCAGTAAGCTCCAAGTCTACTGTCTTCTACAGCTCATGTTCCTTCTACATTTGTGTCTCTGCAGTGAGCATCTAGAGTTCAAAAGCCCTGGAACACCCAACCCATATTGACCTTAGCTCCCTTTCCCTGGCATGTGGGATACTGCTAAGATTTCATGACTGATAACTTTGACCCTTGTCCAAGAGCTTCACATGATCTTACCAAACAACTGAGAAAGCTTGGAAGTTTCTTAGTTTGGGTTCCCCCAGACGCTGACCTTGTTATAAGGATTCAAGTACAAGTACGTTCTTTGGGACGTGATCTCACTGGGGAGTGGAGGGTGAGACAGGAAATGGCGGGCAGCCATCATTGTATTATCAAGTACATTATCACTACGTGCCCCTGGAGCTCAGTCCTGCTGGAGAACCCGCAGGGAGAGAGCATAGAAGATGTACCTAAGAGCTTTCCTGCCCCTCATGAGCTGGGGTATTTATATACCAACTCCTGTTAGTTTTTGGTTGAGGGCTCTTCTGGGGCATGTTAATTCTCTAGCACATCTAAGCATGTAGGCAAGAGTGGGCTCTTGCTACTAGAGAAAGTCCTCAGGCAAAGTTGTGCTTGGAGATGGTGAGGGTCTTCTGTAGGATGTAAGTGAAACACCAATAGTGCCCACTATAGCCATACCCCAATTTTATAAATGAAGAAACAGGTTCAGAGAAATGGTATTGAGCGCTGGCATGATTTGGATAAGGATTGTGTTAGATGGTTCTAAGTCTCCACCAACTCTGAAACCTTCTCCCTTTGCCTCTGCTTCTCATGGATAAGTTCCTCCACCACTGCCTGCTCACTTGCTACAAGGTGGACTGGCCCGGAAATGGGTACATATTTGTACAACGTCCCAACCCATCAGGATGAGTGATGGTTTGGCCTAATGTCCTGGTGGTTGTACATTCATTGTTTGAGTTGGATGGAGACAAGCCCCTGTACTATTTCAGGCTCGAGTTATGTCAACCCACCAATAAGCGGTGTTAAAAGATTAGGCAAATAGACGGAAGAAACTCCTGGCTTCTTATTTGCTTAGACTGCTGGGCTGACAGAGAACCTGTTTAATCTCTAGTTGCAGGTTCCTCTGACACCTCCAGAAGCCAGAATTTCCCAGCCCTGCAATGCACTGTGGTGTGTCCCAGTTTCTCCCTGTTTTCCTCCTTCCCCTGACCTCCCAGACCTGATTCTTGGCTCTTCGTTCCTGGTGAACTTTTGCACTTAGGCCATCCTTGAGTCTGGAGAGGGGAATCTGGGCCAGGAGACCCGGACTCCGCCAACAGATACACATGTGCGGCCCCAGCCTCTGTTTCCCACAGGAGGAATCCGAGTGGGGGGCCGGGGGGGGGGGGGGAATTACCCTTTCCAGGTCCACCTCCTAGGAACGCCTGGAGCATCAAAGCAGATGAAGTTACAAAAGGATTGTCACCACCCAGGGCCTGGCTAACTTCCTGGGCTGGAGGCTGCCAGAGACATATAAACAGACAATGAGCATATAAAAAGAAGCTCCCCCTCACTGGTATTCAGGAACACGTGAATTAAGACCAGCTACTAGTGATGGGGGGAGGGGGTCTAGCCAGCAAGCTGACACTAGGTATTTCAGGCATACTTCCTTTTATTGTGCTTTGCTTTACAGGCCTTCGGAGATAGTGTATTTTTTTTTTTTTTTTTTTTTAAACAAATTGAAGGTCTGTGGCAACCCCACGCTGAACAGGTCTACCAGCACCATTTTCCGACAGCTGTTGCTCGCTTTGTGTCCCTATGTTACATTTTGGTAATTCTAGCAGTCTTTTAAACTTTTTCATCATTATTATATTTGTTACGGTGATCTGTGATCAGTGGTTGCGACTTGCTGCAAGTTCACGTGACGGTTAGCATTTTTATTTTACTTTTATTTATTTTTCTAAGTGTTGACATTTAAGAATTTTTATTTTAAATTCCAGTATAGGGACCCCCCGGGTGGCTCAGTCTGTTAAGTGTCTGACTTTGGCTCGGGTCGTGATCTCGTGGTTTGTGAGTTCGAGCCCCGCATCAGGCTCCGTGCTGACAGCGTGGAGCCTGCTTGGGATTCTTTCTCTCACCCTCTCTCTCTGCCCCTCCCCCACTCATGCTCACATGCCCTCTCTCAAAAATAAATACATTAATAATTAAAAAATAATAAATTCCAGTATAGTTCACATATAGTGTTACATTACTTACAGTGTATAATGTAGTGCTTCAGCAATTTCATACGTCCCCGAGTGCTCATCACAGGTGCCCTCCTTCATCCCCATCACCTAGTTTACCCATCCCCCATCCGCCTCACCTATGGTTAGCATATTTTATATTTTAGCAATAAAATATTTTATAATCAAGGCGTGTACGTTAGGTTTTTTTTTTAGACATAATGCTATTGCACACTTAATAGACTACAGAATAGTATAAACATAACTTTTACGTACCTCGGGAAACTAAAAAATTCATCTGAGTCACTTTCCTGCAGGGATCTGGAACCGAACCAGCAATACCTTCAAGGTAGGCCTGGACAATAAAAAATGTTCTTATCCAAAACCCAGAGAATCATTTCTTAAATTTACAGTGATGCTTGCACACAAGCATAAGGAAGTGGGTATGCATGAGTCTGTTTAACAAAGTCGCACTTCTCGACCATCTGTAGGCAAGATGCAGTTTTTATTTCGAATCAGTTGCAAATTTGTACATTTTGTATTTTACGATAAAGATGAATTACTAGAGGAGGAAATTTTATTTTATTTTATTTTTATTTGAGAGAGAGAGACAGAGAGACAGAGAGAGAGAGAGGGAATCTTAAGCAGGCTCCCTGCTCAGTGCAGAGCCCAATGTGAACCTTGAACTCATGACCCTGGGATCATGACCTGAGCCGAAATCAAGAGTTGGATGCTTACCTGACTGAGCCCCCAGGTGCCCCAAGAATGAAATTTTAAAAATCAAGACTTACAAAATACAAGACTCTGATTTTTTATTGTGGGATTCAATATAACGTTACTGTGCCAAATCAAACTTTCTCAGTGCTTATCCTCAGTTTCTATTCGTATCTGCACGTAGATTGCTAATAAACAGCTCACCCGCCGGCATCAGGTGTTGGAGGACAGTTTTTGAGTAGGACTGCTCTGTTGTGTTGCTTGCAGAACAAACAAAATCGGAAAGAACCTAAACATCTATCAAGAAAGAATGACTGTATAAACATTTTATGTCCATACTATAAAATCTGTGTAATAGTAAAGTATAAAAATATGAGATTTATGAGACCTGATGTGGAAAAGTGGCTGTGACACTTTACTGAGTGGGGAGAAACAATAACAAACAAGTTGCAAAATTATACACAGCTTTCTCATGTGTTAAATGTAAAAAAAAAAAAAATCAACAACAAAACAGCACTATTTCTTATGTGTACATAAATATGTATGAAAATATAAAGGAAGGAATCAGAAATGCACGCCTCTGGTAAAGGGGGAATCTTTTGCAATGCTTTAATTTTTATGAAAAGAATGCATTTAAATATTACTTGCGAAATTAAAACAAATTTAATGTGTAGGCAAGGTTAATCTAAGGCAAGTAAAAGCCTCTCCTCACCGGCTAAAGTTACACTGGAAACAAAATTTATTTTAAGTTTATTTACTTATTTTGAGAGAAAGGGAGAGAGGGTGCATTAGTGGGGGAGGGACAGAGAGAGAGGAAGAGAGAGAATCCGAGGCAGATTCTGTGCTGTCAGTGCAGAGCCCGATGTGGAGCTTGATCTCACAAATCATGAGATCGTGACCTGAACTGAAATCAAGAATCTGACACTTAATGACTGACCCACCCAGGTGCCCCTGGAAACCAAACTGAACTCTTCCCTGCCTCCAGAATGAGGGACACACTACCCACTCTGCTGTGAGGGTGCAAAATGGACTGAATGAACAGTCACTATCAAGGGCAAACTCACATAAAAAAGATGGTGCCCTCACCCCAGTTGTAGCCGGACAGGTTGGGAGAGGAACTGATTGGTCAGTTGCATATGAGCCCCCTGTGAGGTGGCCAGAGGCAGAAGAAAGAATTTGGATTTTATATTCAAACATAAAGTAAAGCTCTGACTTCTGATGCAGAGGGTGGATTGAGCTCAGGTATTCAGTCTCGGCTTCCTCCTGAATCCTGGCTCAAATGACAGTAAGGGGAGACAAAATTCAACAAAGAAGGAGAGAATGGAGCTGGAAAGCTAACGGAAGAGTTGTTGATGGACTTAGCAGACGGGAGGCAATGGAATCCTTAGCCGGCAGTGGGGAAGTGGAAAGTTACATGACTTAAACCACCGAACCCTCAAAAGGCCCTTTTACTTTTCTCCTCCCTGGGTTCTATAGCCCTGGAGTTGTGACATTTTGTGATGATTTACCTTTATATGAATCTTTCAATATGGAAAGTTATTTCCTTCCATTCTGGTAGTTTCATTGTATAATTTCCTGGATAATCTCCTCCCCCTACTCTTTCTCTGTTCTTTTTCTGGAACTCTTCTTAGCTGGATGTCAGGCCATCTGGATTAATGTTGTATTTTTCTTTCCCAGTTTCCAGGTTATCATTTTTTGTCGCTGTTCTATTTTTGGAAAATGTCATCAACTTCATCTTCTAATGCTTCTATTGGATTTTTTTTCCCCAATTAGATGCACATGTAGTTGTAAAAAATAATACAGAGAGATCCTATGTCCGTTTTATCCCTCTCCCTATTGGTAACATCTTGTAAAAGTATAGTACAACATCCAAGCCAGGACATTGACATTGTTACAGTTGAGATACAGAACACTTCTGTCATCAAAGAATCTCTCCCGTAGCACAATTGTAGACCTGCCTCCTTGCTTCCTGCAGCCATTCCTCTCTCAACCCATTTCTATAATTTTATTATTTCAACAATGGGATCATAAATGGAAACACACAATGGAAATTCACCCAGGTTATTGATTTACCAATAGTTCATTCCTGTTTATTTCTTAGTAGTATTCCATGGTATGGATGTACTACCATTTCTTTAACTATTTGATGGATGCATGATATATTTGTTCCCATTATATTACTTTTTTTTAAGTTTACTTATTTATTTTGAGAAAAAGAGAGTGAGTGAGGTAGGGGCAGAGAGAGAAGGAGAGAGAGAATCCCAAGAAATCTCAGCACTCTCAGTGAACAGCTGAATGCAGGGCTTGAACTCCTGAACCGAGAGATCGTGACCTGAGCCGAAGTCGGACACTTAACCAACTGAACCACCCAGGTGCCCCTCAGCCATTCTTTTAGGGTAGGGCTGCTGATGACAAAGTCTTAGTTTTTCTTCATGTGAGAATGTTTTGAATTTCCCTTGATTCCTGAAGGATATTTTCACTGGATGTAAGAGTCTGCGTTGACAATTTTTTTCTTTGAGCACTTGAAAAATGTTGTGCCCTTTCCTTCTGGTCTCCTGATGACAAATCCACTGTCATTCAAATCCTAGTTTCTGATGAGAAATATTTTTCAGATGAGAAATCCACTGGCTTATGCAAAATCTTGCTGTCACTCATGTTTCCCCATACAGATAATATGTCATTTCTCTCACTGCTTTCAAGACTTTTTTGTCTTTAGTTTTCAGAAGTTGCACTGATTTTCTCTATTGATTTCCTCTTTTCAATTTCATTGATTTATGCTCCAATATACTCTCTTATTTGTTTTCATCTGTTTAGATTTAATTTTATCTTCTATCTCTAGTTTCCTAAGGCAGAAACTTAGGTTGTTGATTTTAGATCTTTCTTCTTTTTCAACACATGCATCCAATTCTATAAATTTCCCTGTGAGTACTGCTTTCATTGCATCCTACAAATTTTAATAAGTTGTGTTTGCATTGTCAAAATATTTTTAAGTTTTCTTTGAGGTTTCCTCTTTGACTCATTGTTATTCATACGTGTATTGTTTAATAGCTGCATATTTGGGGATTTCCTAGTTATCATTCTATTATTGATTGCTAGTTTAATTCCACCATGGTCTGAGAACAGACATTGTATGATTTCAATTCTTGTAAATTGAAGATGTGTTTTATGGCCCAGAATGTGATCTATCTTGGTAGATGTTTTCCTTGTGAGCTTGAGAAAAATGTGTATCATGCTGTTGTTGGATGAAGTAGTCTAAGGATGTCAATTGCATCCACTTGATATGTGGTGCTGTCGATCCAACCACATGCATACTGATCTGGACGTACGTCCTGCTGTGTCCTGTTGGGTCTGTCCATGTCACAACAGTACTGCCAACTTTCAGTATTTCTTTAGGAAAGCCTGCTTTGCCACTTCCACCAATGACCATGTCAGGCTGTATCTTCCTTCTTCTAGGCTGCTTCCTCCCCTCCCACACTCTTACTTCCAGGTTCAACAGCTGACTTTGCCTCATTTCACTGAGAGATTAGAAGTCATCTGGGGCGCCAGGGTGGCTCAATTGGCCAGGCGTCTGACTTCAGCTCAGCTCATTATCTTGCAGTCTGTGGGTTTGAGCCCTGCATCAGGCTCTATGCTGACAGATTGGAGCCTGGAGCCTGCTTTGAATTCTGTGTCTTCCTCTCTCTGCTCCTCCCCTGCTCATACTCTGTCTCTCAAAAACTTAATAAACATTAAAACAATTTTTTTTTAGGGGCGCCTGGGTGGCTCAGTCGGTTAAGCGTCCGACTTCAGCTCGGGTCACGATCTCGCGGTCCGTTGAGTTCGAGCCCCGCGTCAGGCTCTGGGCTGATGGCTCAGAGCCTGGAGCCTGTTTCCGATTCTGTGTCTCCCTCTCTCTCTGCCCCTCCCCCATTCATGCTCTGTCTCTCTCTGTCCCCAAAATAAATAAACATAAAAAAACCCCCCAAAAAACCACAATTTTTTTTAGAAGTCATCAGATCTAAACAACTCATCCTCCCTGTGTCCAACCCCATTCATTCACCTACACCATCTTCCCTTTCTTCCTGTTTGCTCCAACCAGGGAGACATGTCATCTGCCAGTCTGGACAAATCCCTTCATCTGACTCCCACCAATTCAACGACTTTATTACTTCCTTAATTTTTCTGATTTCTTTCCCCATCACCCATCCCCGATCTACTGCATCATTTCCACTGGTGTTTAAGTGGGTTGAATATTTTCCATCTTTAAAAAAAACAAAAAAACCAAAAAAACCTCTCGTTGGAGAAGTTCATATCATCTATGTGGTATTCTTGCCAAAAATGTTTAACCTGAATCCAATCATGAGGAAACAATCAGACAAATCCAGGATGTGGGACATGCTACGTGACAGCTGGCCCGAACTCTTCGAGCATGCCAGTGCCATGAAAGACAAAAAAAGACTGGGGGCTGTTTCAGATTAGAGGAGACTACAGAGACGTGGCAACCAAATAGAATGCATGAAACTTGATTGGATCTTAGGCCAGAGAAAAGGAAAGCAGCCCAAAAGGATGTTTTTGGACTGTTGGGAAAAGGCAAATATGGTCTGTTTATTAGATGATATTATTGATTCATGTTAAATTTCTTCAGGTGTGATATGGCATTGAGGTCACATAGGAGAAGGGCCCTCTTCTTAGGAAAAGCATGTTGAAGTATTTTGAGGTCTCTGCAACTTTATTTCCAATGATTCACCCCAAAATGGGTATATATGGGTGTGTGTGGAAAGTAAATGTGGCAAAGTCTTAACAAACGATGTAGTAAAGGTGAGGGGTGAAGAGGTGTGTGTGATACTTTTCTTTCAACTTTCCTGCAGGCTTGAACATTTTCAAAATAAAACGTTGAGCAAAAAAGAAGAATCTTCCCTTGATCCATATCTGCCGGCCTCTTGCTACATTAAGTATATTCGTTGCCCAGCTCGGCCAAACTTCTGGACAGAGTCATTGACCCTCCGTGCGTCTACTCCCTCATGTCCCTTTCATCCTTCCATCCGTTCCTGGCAGTCTTCTGTCCCACCACAGCACTGACACTGGTCTCTCTCATCATTGCCCTGACACGTCCACACTGGCAGCTGTGAGGGCAGCGTTCCACACAGGTGGCTGCTTCCTTACCTCGAAACACCCTCGTCTCTCAGCCTCAGGACACCTGTCGCCAATTTTCCTTTTACCTCACTGGTCTCTTCTTGTTCTTCTTTGCTTGCTCCCTTTTTATCTCGCAGCCTCTCAATTTTTGCTTCCTTGAAGCTCGGGCTCTTTCTTCTTTAAATTTCTCCTCGGTCGAGTGCACCGATCGACTCCTATGGATTTAAAAACTGGATTTGTTCTAATGATGTCCAAATATGAGCCTCCAGCCTGAGTCTTCCCCATGCTGACAACTGGACGACTCTCTTACTTCATTCACCTCCTTTCTTGGATATTTCACTGCCATCTCAATTTTAACTTCTATGCATTTGTTCATTAACTGAGCAAATACTGATTGAGCGCCCATGGAGGCAACTGTTCTAATCACTGGGGACAAGGGGAGAATGAGCCAGTTATGGCTGTACCATTGGAGGACATTTTGGCGGGCAGAAACAGATAATAAGCAAATACAGAATTCGATGGTAGTAAGGGCTACGAAGGGAATAAATGAAAATGGAGATGTATGTGTTCCAGAGTGTTTGGTGGGCCTATATTTTGGGTGATCTGAGAAGGCCTCCCTGAGGAGGGGGGCGGGTGTAAATAGAGATCAGGATGAGAAGCTGGGTCCTGTGTAAGAAGACTGAGAAGGGAATTCTAGGTGGAGGCAAAGCTGGTTTAGATGCCCTCAGGTGGGATTGTGCTTGGGATGTTCCAGAACGGAGTTGTGCCCACATAAGCAGAATCTTGATCCCTTCTCTCTTTGGTTTGTATTTTTGAATTTTAGGGCATTTAAGATCTGCTCATCAATTCTATCTGAAAGACCTTCAACTGACCTTGAATTCCTATTTTGGAATCTTCACATCAGGAATGGCTCTCTCTCTGGGCTAGAGAGTTCTTTGATTCTTTTATGGGCAATGAGTCAGAATGTTAGGACAAGATGCAGGCATTTGTCAGGGCTCTGCTAGTCCTTTTATCCTCCACCACATGCAAAGCCCCAATAATAATCCTGACATCCGCTTGAAGGGGCCAGGTTTCCAAAGTCTGCTGGGTCTTGGCTCCACCCCCAACCCACCCCCATCCTCTGCAGCTGCCTTCCATGTTCCTGGGGACTGGAAGGGGCTGTTCAGGAGGGTCCTGGGACACTCAGCTCGTAAGTGTCTCTCCCAGCAAAGTGGAAAGGGTGCTTTGACTCTGTTTTATAACCTTTCCGGGTAGAAATTGCAGCCAATGATGTTAAAATCTTTGCACCTCCCTCAGGGCTGGATCCCATTAGGCCTCTCTAATGAGGCAAAAATCTATCTTTTCCTAAAAAGTGTATGTGTGGGAAACCACTCCTGAAATAGATTAGAGCCATACTTAGAACTTTTTTTTTTTTTGAGTGGGCAACACATTCATATTTTGTTGAAATTTAATAAAGACTAAAAAATGTACTCAAGAAGCCTTCTCCACACCATTGTCCCCAACCTCCCAGTTCCCATCAGCCTCCATGCCCTGTCCTGTCCTACAAATGCATTACCACCATTGTCAGTTTCTGGTAGATCTTTGCGTGACAACCCACCAGCAACCGCAGAGTTGGTATAAATATTATTTTAAGGGGTGCCTGGGTGGCTCTGTCGGTTAAGTGCCGACTCTGGCTCAGGTCATGATCTCACGGTTTGTGAGTTCAAGCCCCGCATTGGGCTCTGTGCTGACAGCTCAGACAGAGCCTGGAGCCTGCTTCGGATTCTGTGTCTCCCTCTCTTGCTGCTCCTTGTCCACTCCTGCTCTGTCTCTGTCTCTCAAAAATAAATAAACGTTAAAAAAAGTTAAAAGAAAAGGTTATTTTAAGCTGTAGACATTTGAGATTCAACAGATACAGAAGGAGGCCTTCAGATTTTCCCTTATCTGACTGCAAGTAGAGACTTCTAAGAAAGGAAGACTGCCATAAATCCTCTCCTGGGGGCAACTTCTACTTCCAGGAGAGACACCAAGAGTCAACCTGTCCTAAGTCCCCTCTCCAGGGGAGTTTTATGGCTGTGAAGAACCAGGAAAGACCACCTGCACCTGTATAAACAAACATTTTCACAGACTTTCTCATTTCCAGTTTGTTCTAAAAACCCATTTGTCTTTCCTAGAGAAACATATTTGTGCTTCTCATAGAAGCCTTTATTCTCCCTCCCTTTTCCCTGTGAAGTTAGGTATGTAAGTGTATAGAAGGCCCAAATGTTAATGACCACTTTGTGTCACTCATTACTGAGTGATGAGCATGAGTACTGAGTAATGCATGTGTATGTTACATGCTTTAATCAACTGTCTTTTCTCTTGCTAATCTGTCTCTTGTCAGTTAAAAAATGTTTATTTTTGAGAGAGAGAGAGAGAGAGAGAGAGTGGGGGGGTGGAGGCAGAGAAAGAGGGAGACAAAGAATCTGAAGCAGTCTCCACACTGTCAGTGCAGAGCCCCACACAGGGCTCGAACTCATGAATTGTGAGATCATAACCTGAGCCGAAGTCAGATGCTTAACCAACTGAGCCCCCTAGGCACCTCTGTCTCTTGTCACTTTGATCTGCAGGCTCCCATTCACTAAACCTAAGAGGGTAGAGGACTCTTGCCAAGACTTTTTTGAGGGGATATATAAACAAGTATATTTTTCTATATCCAACTTATACACCTTTCATTTATTTTTTAGACACAAATGGTTTTGTACTATACAACTGTTATGCATCTTGCTTTTTTTTTCACTTAAAAATGTATCCTGGGAACTTTCTTAATTTTTTTTAAGCTTATTTATTTTTGAGAGAGAGCTAGAGTGTGAGCAGGGGAGGGGGAGAGAGAGAGAGGGAGACACAGAATCTGAAGCAGGCTCTAGGCTCTGAGCTGTCAGCACAGAGCCCGACGTGGGGCTCAAACTCATGAACAGTGAGATTGTGACCTGAGCCCAAGTCAGATGCTTAACCGACTGAGCCACCCAGGTTCCCCTCGTCGTTACTTTTTTGTACCAGAATAGTATCCATTGTTGGTATGTTCCATACTTTAAAAAATAAATACATTAAACAATAAATATAAACATAATAAATATTCAATGTAAATAATTTAATAAATATTAACATTTATTTAATGTCCCAATTGAGGGGCATTTGGGTTGTTTCTGGTCAAGCAGTATTACAGTGAGGCAATGAATAACCATGTCCACACATGGTTTCACATGTGTGCAAGTTTTTCTGCAAAATAAATACTTCGAGGTAGAAGTGTAGGTTATGTACATGTGTAACTTTGATAGACTTTTGCCAACCTGCCTTCCACAGATGTTGTACCAATATATATTCACACCAGCAACACAGGTGAGTGGGAATGGAGACCTGGATGGGCAAGCCAGTCTTGTCCCTGGGAACTAGAGGTGGGACAATTCACCTGGTTTCTTCAGCTTCCCTGAGGGCAAATTTAGGACAAGTCTTTCTTTTTTTTTTCTAGAGAACAATGGAAGGATTTTATTTTATTTTATTTTATTTTATTTTATTTTATTAATTAAGTTACTTTGAGAGAGAGAGAGAGAGAACCAGTGGGGGAAGGGCAGAGATAGAGAGGGACAGAAGATCCGAAGTGGGCTCTGTGCTGACAGCAGAGAGCCCTAAATGGGGCTCGAACCCAAGAACCATGAGATCATGACCTGAGCCAAAGCTGGACACTTAACCCACTGAGCCACCCAGGTGTCCCAGGACAAGTCTTTATAGAAGAAGGCCATGGGGAGTTTTGGCCTTGCCCCAGAGCAGCAATTAAAAGAAGGTCTATCCTTCTATAGAAATGAAGAATTGCTACACAACAGATGTCAGGAAATTCAGGTGACCAGGTGGGTTTTCCTGTGGATTCTCATAGCAAGCTGTGTCAGGAGCCCACTCTCTCCTTCCCCAAGCATCCTGACAAAGCTGCTTGGCTAAGATGCATTCTCTGTTTCCTTAGCCCCCATCATCACCTCTCAAGCTACCGTTAGAACTGGCCTCTCAAGAATGACTTCTTGGGGCACCTGGGAGTCTCAGTAGGTTAAGCATCTGACTTCAGCTCAGGTCATGATCTCACGGGTTCATGAGTTCAATCCCTGCATCAGGCTCTCTGCTGTCAGTGCAGAGCCTGCTTCGGATCCTCTGTCTCCCTCTCTTTCTGTCCCTCCCCTGTTGGCGCTCTCTCTCTTCCAAAAATAAACATTAAAAAGAGAGAGAGAGAGAATGACTTCTCATTGCAGCATCATTTACAATAGAAACAACGTTGGTGTCCATTGACAGATGAATGGGTAGAGAAATATGATAGCTATAGCTATAGATACAATGGAATACCATTCAGCCATTAAAAGAAGGAAATTCTGCCATTTGTGACAACGTGGAGGGACTTTGAGGACATTATGCTAAATGAAATAAGGCAGACAAAGAAAGGCAAATACTGTATCATCTCACTTATATGTGGAATCTAAAAAAAACCCAACTCATAGAAAAAGAGATCAGATTTGTGGTTGTCAGAGGCAGGGGTGGGAGAGGGGGGGAATGGGTGAAGGTGGTCAAAAAGGACACACTTGCCTTTATAAGATAAATAAGTTCTGGGATGTGATGACTACATGATGACTACAGTTAACACTGCTCTACAGAATGGGAATGAAGGACATTTCCTTGGAGGCATAACTCTGAGATATTTCTCAGGTTTAGTTCCAGAGCAGTGTAAGAAAGTGAATATCTCAATCAAGAGAGTCCAAATGAATGTTCTGGTTTCCCAGTGCAAATAAAAGTTACGCTGATACTATACTGTAGTCTGTTAAGTGTGCAATATGTCGAAAAAACAATGCGAACACTTTAATTAAAAAATACTTTATTGCTAAAAAAGGCTAACCATAATCTGAGCTTTCAGTGAGTCATAATCACTGATCACAGATCACCCTAACAAATATAATAATAATGAAAAAGTTGGAATATTGGGAGAATTACCAAAATGTGACACAGAGACACTAAGTGAGCAAATGCTGTTGGAAAAATGGTGCCGATAGACATGCTCGATGCAGGGTTGCCCCAGACCTTCAATTTGTAAAAAAAAAGTGCAGCATCTGTGAAGCACAATAAAGCCTCGTGCCATCCAATGAGGTGTGCCTGTACTTTTCAGCTTTTTGCTATTTAACTGGAGGTATGGTTTATATGCAATGAAATTCATTTACACGTTTTACACCTTCAGTTCAATGAGCTTTGACCAATACCTAGAACCTAAGCAAGATCTAGAGCCTGCCCACCATCTCAGAAAGTTCTTTAGTTTCTCTTTGTAGTCTCCTCAATTCCTGACAAGCACTGATCTGCTTTCTGTCACTCTAAATCAGTTTTACTTGTTTAAAAATGTTATATAATGGAATCATGGGGTAGGTACTCTTTTTCAACTAGCTTCTTCTATCCTGCAAGGTGATGTCCAGATTCACCCATGTTGTTTCATCTGTAATTTCATCCTTTTTATTACAATCCCTTTCTGTGGATATACCAAATTTCATTTGCCCAATTTTTAAATGTTTATTTATTTTTTAGAGAGAGGGAGAGAGAGAGAGAGAGCGAGAGAGCAGGGGAGGGGCAGAGAGAGGGGGACAGAGGATCCAAAGTACTCTGTGCAGCCAGCAGTGAGCCCGATGTGGCGCTCAAACTCATGAATCACAAGATGAACCACCTGAGCCAAAGTCGGATTTTCAACTGACTGAGTCACGCAGGTGCCACGTGTTTCTCCATTTCTTAGTTGATGGATGTTTGGATCGTTTCCAGTTATTAGCAATTGTGAATAAAGCTGCTATGCACATTTGTGTACAAACCTTTTCTTTTTAAAAAAAATTTTTTTTTTTTTTACATTTTATTTATTTTTGAGAAACAGAGTGAGACAAAGCGTGAGTGGGGGAGGGCAGAGAGAGAAGGAGACACAGAATCTGAAGCAGTCCAGGCTATCAGCACAGAGCCTGATGCGGGGCTCGAACCCACAAACTGTGAGATCATGACCTGAGCCGAAGTCGGACGCTCAACCGACTGAGCCACCCAGGCGCCCCTAAACCTTTTATTTCTTAAGATAACTTACGTATTTTAATATAAACTGTCACGAACATTTGAGCAACTAGATCATGTAGAATTGACATGTTCAACATGGCAGTCACTAACTACATGCAGCTATTTATATTTATGTACAGGTCTTTGGGGGGCCTTCGTGTGTTTTTTTGCTCTTTGGTAAATATTGAAGAGTGGGATTGCTGGGTCGTATGGTAGGTGTATATTTAAAAGAAACTCTAGCAGTTCCCTGCATGGTTGTACTATTTTCAATTCCTGCCAGCAAGAGGCGAAAGTTCCAGGTGCTCTCTGTCCTAGGCAACACTTGGTATTGCAAGCCTCTAATTTTACCCATTCTAGGTGGTGCTGCGTGGTATCTTGCTGTGGTTTCATTTTGCATTTCCCTGATGACTAATGATGTTGAGCATCTTTTCATGTGCTTGTCGGCCATTTGTATACCCTTTGTGAAGTGTTGGTCCCTGTCTTTTGCCCATGTTTTGTCATCGTGCTGTTTGCCATCCTGTTAGTGACTTGTACATGTTCTTTATATGTTCTGAATGTAAGTCTGTCTGTCTGTCTTTGAGAGAGCGCAAGTGGGGGAGGGGCAGAGAGAAAGGGACAGAGGATCTGTAGCGGGCTCTGCGCTGACAGCAGCGAGCCCCATGTGGGGCTCAAACCCATGAGATCATGACCTGAGCTGAAGTCGGAAGCTCAACCGACTGAGCCACCCAGGTGCCCCTCCCTTTTTTTTTTTTTTTTAATGATCTACTTGTTGTGAATATTTTCTCCCAGGCTGTAGTTTGTTTTTTCAGAGCAAGAAATTGTAATCCTGATGACAGCTGAACCTCCTCTGCAGTGAGCTGGCCTCCCTGCCCACCCCCCACCCCTTCCCGCAGCTCCCCTCGACTCACTTCAAGTTCTTCCTTTCTTGCTTTGCAGATCAACTTGCCCAGCTCCTCTCTCCAATTGTGCTCAAAACCCTTCTCAGTGCTCAGTCAAAAAAAAAAAAAAAAAAAAAAAAAAAAAAAAAAAAAAAGAGTGTTAGTCCTCTTCAGAAAGAAGAGAATGTCTTTCTGCCCTTCTCATCTGTAATATTCTCACCCTTCCCCCTCCCCCCTCATTCCCTACCCTGCACCCAGCTCTGCACAAAATCTCCTCCTGTTCATTTCCTTTTCTCCTCCTTAATTTCCCCTGCCCTTGTTTTCCATCTACCTTGAAGCAAAGATTAATCTTGGAGGGTAAAATCAGGCCTTTCCCCAATTTGAGGGGGGAATTTCCCCAATTTGGGGGAATATGCTTTCAGGCAAAGTGTTCTACCAGAAACTTCTCCAGGTCCAGTGGTGCCAGAATAAACTCTCAGGGATGGACACCTGGAAAGTAAATCCTGCACCACCAGGGACCCCAAATTACAGTTTTATGGTATAAAAAGAGGCCCCAGACAGGTCACGTTGAGGAGCAAATTGTATTTCTTCTCCTGTCACATTCTCACCTGTGTGGGCTTCCTGCCCAGGTGTGGGCCTCCTGCCAGATTACATGATGAAAGTCTATGGAAGCTCTTACTCGTCTGCGTCAGAGTCGCTTACCTGGGTAGCTTTGAGTTCTCCCTCTCTGTCCTAAGCTTGGCTCTACCCATGAGACAGACAGTGGTAGGTCTCAAAGAGTGGCCCTCAGAACTGCAACCTGGAAGTCTGTTAGAAATGCAAGTTTTTAGCTACAGCAGTGCGCCTCACACTGGAGCATGCATCAGACCTTGAGAGGGCTTGTCAGAACAATTAGAACAGAAATTGCTGGGGCGGCTCCAGAATCCAGCAGGTCTGGAGTGGGCCTGAGAATGTGCATTTCTAAATTTTTTTTTCATGTTTATTTTTGAGAGAGAGAGCCAGAGCGTTGGGTGGGGGGGGGAGGCAGGGGGAAGGGCAGAGAGAGGGAGACACAGAATCTGAAGCAGGCTCCAGGGTCTGAGCTGTCAGCAAAAACCCTGATGCGGGGCTTGAACTCATGAATTGCAAGATCATGACCTGAGCCGAAGTCGGACGCTTAACTGACTGAGTCACCCAGGTGTCCCAAGAATGTGTATTTCAAACAAGTTCCTGCTTCGGGAATACGCTTTGAGAAGCACTGGTCCTGATTCATTCTGTCTGAGGCTGGGTGGGTGGGCCTGGGGGAAAGCCTGTGCGTCTAGAGCTCCTGGTGGTTCTGACGTGCAGCTGAGATAGGTTATTCCTGGTCCACGGGCTGACGGGTCCACCACGTACAAGTCTGGTGGTACAAACGGGGCTTGAAATCCAGGATCTTTCCATAGGGCTTCTTCCTTCAGCAAATCTTTCCTTACAGGTCAGCTCTGTGTGTCCTGTGCGCTCAGGTCATGATAAATTTCCTCCAAGGACCTGCAGGGCCCTCTCGGGGTCTCTGAGCAGGCCTGACCTCCTGGGGTGCTGGGCTGGGCTGGCTGCATGTGCTTGGCCCTGGATGCTGTGGGAGCCGTAGGAGGACAGCCCAGGGGAGTGAGTCTCTCTGGGTGAGGCCACAGCCTCCTTGGCTGAAAAGAAACGTGTCTGTTCCTCCATTCTTTTAGTGCCAGAGAGCAGTAAGGATTGAAACGATTGCCAAGGGCTTTGGGAAGTGACTGTATTGGAGGCTGTTGTATTAAACCCCAGACGACTGAGTTTCCTGTATAACACGTAGGCTTTTGATGTTCAGCCATGCTTGTATCAAGTGTGGTCACCCAAGATTTTAATTGCTTTTACTCTTTTATTGAGGCATAAACCTACATCCAGTAAAATGCACAGATCTGAAGTGGGCACTTTGATGAATTTTTACCTATGTATACATCTGCATAACCACCACCCAGATAAGCAGAGAGAACATTTCCCTCATTCTAGTAAGTTCCTTTGAGTCTTCTTCTGGTCGATCCACACCTCCCCACTGTCCCGACTCCCACCACTATTCTCACCTCTATCACCATAGATGAGTTTTGCTTGTTTTTGAAATTTGTATATGTTGTTATACAGGATGTGCTCTTTTGCGTCTGGTTTCTTAGGCTTAACTTTGTTTTTGAGATTCATCCCTATTATTTTATTTTATTTTTTATTTTTTTATTAAAAGATTTTTTTTTTAACATTTATTCATTATTGAGAGACAGAGATAGAGCGAGAGTGGGTGGGGCAGAGAGAGGGAGACACGGAATCTGAAGCAGGTTCCGGGCTCCAAGTGTCAGCACAGAGCTCAATGTGGGGCTCGAACCCACGAACTGTGAGATCATGACCTGAGCCGAAGTCAGATGCCCAACCAACTGAGCCACCCAGGCGCCCCCCTACTATTTTTTAATGTTTATTTATTTTTGTGTGTGAGTGGAGAAGAGACAGAGAGAGAGGAAGGCAGAGGATCCAAAGCAGTCTCTGTGCTGCCAGCAGACAGCCCGACGCAGGGCTCGAACTCATGAACCATGAGATCATGACCTGAGCCAAAGTCTGATGCTCAACCGACTGAGCCACCCAGGCGCCCCAAGATTCATCCCTATTATTATGTGTAAGAGCAATTCATTCATTTCCCTTCTGTGCTGTACACAACATGTCTGTCCTTCTTCAGTTGGTGGATTTGGGGGCTATTACCAATTCAGCCACGATGTACGTTTCTGTACATGTCCTTAGATGTACAAAAGCACACTCATTTCTTTTGAGTATATACCCGTGGGTAGAACTGCCTGCTCATGTGTTAAGCGTATGTTTAATTTTAGAAGAAAGTGTCCAGACAATTCCCTGAAGTGCTTGTATCTATTTATACTCCCACCAATGTTCTGTGAGTGTTCTGGTTGCTCCGTACCCTCATCCATCTTGGTATTTTTAGAGGTTCGATATTTGCCATTCTAGTGAGTGTACAGTCACAGCACTTGTACTTTTATTTTTTTATTTATTAAACAAAATTTTGTAAGTTTATTTTGAGAGAGAGAGAGAGAGAGAGAGAGAAAGCAAGCGGGGGATGGGCAGACAGAGAGGGAGAGAGAGACTCCCAAGCAGGCTCCACACTGTTAGCACAGAGCCTGACGCGGGGCTCGAACTCACAAACCGCAAGTTCATGACCTGAGCCGAAACCAAGAGTTGGATACTTAACTGACTGAGCCACACAGGTGCCCCAGCACTTGTACTTTTAATTTGCATTTCCCTGCAACCATGAATGTGGAGCATCTTTTCACATGTTTCTGGCCATTTGGACATCCCTTTTGGGTGAGGTGTTGGTCCAAGTCATTTGCCTGTTTTTTGTTTTTGTTTTTTTTCCAATTTGGTATAGGAGACCTTTTAGTAAAGGGTAAAAATGTCATGAAACGGTGCCTTACGTATGCCAGGAATTGAGAGGGGGCTCAAGTGAGCTTGTGAGGAGGAGGATGGGAGAGAGAAGGGTTCTTCTTAATGAATCCATCCCCAGCCCCTTGAAGCTTATCAGTCTCTGTTTCCCCAGCACCTAGAACAGAGGGAGGCACGACTCTGGAAACCAGTAAAAGTTCATCCTTAGGGGGACTGTCCTGTATGGGTGTGTGTGGGTGTGCGTGTGTGTTTGCAGGGAAGGTTGTTGGGGATCTTACAGTGAATGATATTCTCCACTGTCTACTCTTCCAATCCTCTGAAGCTAGGCTGGACCCTGGGTCCTCTCCAGCTTTGGACAACTGGGCCGTAAGTAGCCCTAGGCTGCCAGCTTGCTAATATAGCCCTGACAGACTTGTTGATGAGCCTGCTTGGGTCCCATGAAAACCTCCCCAGTGACTGGGGTCCACCACACCTCCTGGCATTGCATCACTGTCTACACTGCAATTTCTTCAGAGTCAAGATTTGCATCCAGTAGCACAGGTCGCCTGGCATCTAGATCCCTCGATGCCATCTAGCCCCTCAAAGAGCACGGGCTGCCCTTCCCACTCCAGGTCTTTGTTGAACATTTGCTCTACCCAGGGTGATTTCCAGATTGGTGATTAATTTTGGATGCATTACGTTCATTTGTGTGCACAGGACGCCAGCTCACTTCCTTTGCACCTGGCTCCCAAGCCGCCCAATCAGGATATTTGTGAACTGAATGGATAAATGAGTGATTTAGGGTCTGATTCATCTCCCAATCAGGCAAGCCGTCTCTCATTAGTGCCACCTTGGGCCAAAGGGAAAAACAGGACCCTCTTTTCATGTTTTATCAGAGGCTCAAAAATTTTGACGTCTTCTCGTTTGTGATGATTTCATGAAGTCCCAATCTCCCTTAATGATTGAACGCTTTTGTGTCAGCTAAGTTGTTTGAAACAGTAAATTCTATTTCTGTGTTGACTTCATAATATGAGATGTGTCCAATTGGGGGAAAAATGTGGAGGATACAATGCTCAGTGGTTCAGTTCTGGAATCCTCAGAATCAATCAATCAATCAATCAACCCCACCAGTCAATTAATTATTTAAGTAACTTCTTGGTGCCAGGTGTGAGGGATATAATACCGGGGATATCAGTCTGGTGGTGGATGCATTTTCTGACTCAGTTTCTCTTCCTGGCAGTTCATCTTTGATCCTTTCCTGGCATGGGGTTTCACCCTCACTTGTGAATCCTCTGATATCCCACTAATGGCTATTGGACCCCATCCTCTGGCCCGTTTCCAGTGTCTGATTGTGCTAGGTTGTAATCCCATGTGCTGCCAGTAGGTGCCGCTCTTCTAACACCTGATGCTTCTATTGCTGAAAATTTTGGTTTCCATGTGACATAAGAGAACAGTATAAAAATAAATTTTGTGGGTTTGAAGTTTTATTTAAAAAAAAAAAACCCAGTTAACTCTGAATGAAGAGTGACCTGGCATAATGAGGGATATGTAATTTTGGAATAATGCTGTCCAACAGAACTTTTGGCAATTTGTTCTACAATCTGAGCTGTCCAATGTCAATAGCCACTAGCCACGTATGACCGTTGAACACTTGAAATGTGACTAGTGTGACCTGGAAACCGAATTTTAAATTTTGTTTAATTTTAATAACGTTTTTATTTATTTTTGAGACAGAGAGAGACAGAGCATGAAGGGGGGAGGGGCAGAGAGAGAAGGAGACACAGAATCGGAAGCAGGCTCCAGGCTCTGAGCCATCAGCCCAGAGCCCGACGCGGGGCTCGAACTCACGGACCGCGAGATCGTGACCTGAGCTGAAGTCGGACGCTTAACCAACTGCGCCACCCAGGCGCCCTAATTTTAATTTAAATAGCCACATACGTGTCCAGCATTGTATCAGGCAGCACAGTTTTAGAATCATTTTTTGCTTCCATCATTTTGGCAAGGGAAGAAATGGAAAAACAGAGAAGCATCCAGTAATCGTCCTCACTAATATCCCTGATGATGATTCCACTTCAGGTTTGTTGGTTTAGTGTAAGACTGTGGAACCAGAGAGATTTGGGAGTCCATTCTGGCCTTGCCACTTAATAGCTGTTGTGTTCTTGAGCATGTGAGTTCATCTCTCTGTGCCTCAGTTTCTTCATCTGCAAATTGGGGACAATGACACCAACCTCAAGATTATGGTGAGGAGTGAGTGGGACAGCTCTCAGGGCAGCACCGACATACAGTAAGTACTCAACAAAAGGTGCCCCTGCTGATAACGATGGGCAATGACAGACAACCCTGGTGGTCTTCCTGCTAAGTGTCTCTACAGGGGCTAAATCAGGGTAAGAACACAATCTAAGGTCAAGCACATCAAGCAAAGGTATTAGCTAGGCTGCTGGCTAATACCACAGGAGTCAGGCTGCTGCGTCAACTTCATTCATCCAGAGGTCAAAATCAAGGGGCATGCTAGAAGGGTGAGCTGTCCTCCAAGGAAGTGGGGTCTTCACCCCTACCTGTGCTCTCTGACTTCTGCCCTCTCTATCCCTGCCAGTGTCCTGACCGTGATGATGGCTGGACAAATACGGACCAGCTGGAACTCTCGTTCTGGGTCCAGTGGACTGACTAGCTGCTTCCAACTGTCACTTCTTTGACTGGAGGTTTTTTTTTTTTTTTTCCGTCATACTACTGAGGGTTCTCCCCACCTGCACTCATCTCATCCAGAGTCCTAAGCACTCAAGGCTCTAACACACATAATGTGTGTGAGATGGTGTGGGTTTCCTTTAAAGCAGAGCTCCTCAAATTTTCCCATGGACACAGATCACCTGGCAATCTTGTTACTATGCAGATTCTGGCTCAGGAGTTTTTTTTTGGGGGGGGGTTGTCGGGGATGGGAGTCTGCATGTTTAACATGCTCTCGGGTGAGACTGATGTTGCTGGTCCCAGTGCCATGCTTGAAGTAGCAAGTTGTCTCAATCAGTGGTTCCCAAAGTGTGGTCCTGAGACCGGCAGCCACAGACTTGTAGGAATGCACACTCTTTGGGTCCCCTCCTACTGAATCAGAAACTCTGGGGTGGCACCCAGCAGTCTGTGTTTTATCACGCCTTACCGGTGATGCAGATGCCAGGTGTTGTTTGAGAATCCCTGTTCTAAATAAATCACTGGTCTGCAAATGTGGCTGCTTTTTGGAATCATCTGTTTCCAGTTGATTGCTTTTTTAACTTTTGGATTTTTTTTTGATCATTTCTTTTTGTTGGTTTGTTTTTAAAAATCAGCATCATGGAGGTAAAATTTCCTGGGGAGTTAAAAAAAATATATGTTGGTTAGGTCTTAACCTAGAGCTTCTGGTTTGGTTGGTCTGGAATGTTGCCCAGACATTAACATTTTTAAGTTTCCCTGGGTGGGATGCAGGGTCAATTTTTAAAAGTCTTGGCTACTCAATAAAATACCTGGAGAGCTTTAAAAAAATTATCCTGGTGCTTGGGTCTTACCCTTAGAGATTTTCATTTAGGGTGTTTTCCAAGTTTGGAGTTTTAAGAGTCTCCTGAGATTGAGAACCACTGTGTCAACTGATGGGGATGGGGGCAGGTGCGGGGGGACTTCTACTTTAGAGCCGGATTGGAAAGGTTTTTTGTCTTCATTAGAGAAAAGGATTCTTAATCCCAGATGGAAATTCTGAAGGGCCAGTGAGGAATTGGAGAGAAGGATGAGCCCCCAGACAGGACAGAGATGGCTTTGTCATGGAGCTAAACACCCATGTGAAGAGAAGACAGTCCCAAGGGCTGAAATGCCTCTAGTGCCTGAGGTTTGCAGGATTGTTTTTATCTTTTAACTTTATGTTTACATTATTTCAGGCTTATAGGAAAATTGCAAGAATAGAACAAAGAATTGTTCTACTCTTCACCCAGATTCTGTGTGTATGTGTGTGTGTGTGTGTGTGTGTATTTTTTTCTAAACCATATGAGAATAAGTTGCAGATATGATGCCCTTTACTCCTCAAAGCTCCAAAAGTAAAATTCCTAAAAATATAGGGGACATTGTCTTATGTAACCACAATGTAATTATCCAACTCAGGAAACTTATATCAATTCAATACAATTATCTAATCTGTAAACCTTATTCAGACTCCGGTTTCACCAAGGGTCTCAATAATGTCCTTTATAGCTAAACAATATCCCCGATCACATGTTGCACTTCGCTGTCCACTCTCTCCTCCACGCTGACGCTGGTCCTCAGACTTTCTTTGTCTTTCACCACGTTGGTGTTTTTGAAGAGCGAGTCTGTAGAATGCCCCTCACTTTGCCCATGATTACACTCAGGTTGTGCATTTTGGCAGGAATACTGGGAAAGGGCTGTTGTGTTCTTCTTAGTACGTGGTATCAGGAGAATGAGGTCAATTTCTTGGTTGGGGAGATTTTAAATCAAATTCGGATAGTAAATATTCCCGGTGAGAAGGAAAATCAAAAAGCATAGAGGGAGGCTGGTGTGGTTCGCATGAGCAGGTGTGATTAGCTCAGATTTTCAAAGGACAGGAGCAAAGCTGTACAAGCAAAGAATTCAAGGCAGAGAGGGGAAAAAAAATGGAGAGAATAATGGCTGGAAAGTTGACGCTCAGAACATAGTCTCCACTACAAAACACGCTGAAGTCTACCAAACGGGCTTTTAAATCGCTTGCTTAAAAAAACGCTGTGTTTTTCTGTCAATAAAAATAGAATATGCCTATTGTGGAAAACACGAAAAGCAGAAAGAAGAAAATATCTACTCCTGAGGTCCTGCCACCAGCTGTAATCACAGCTAATATTCTGGCACGGTTGCTGCCAGTCTTCAGGAAGGGCTTTTAAAGCTGTGCCTGGGACATAAAACAAAATAGGGAAGAACTAAGTCTTCTCCGCTGGGGGAGGTGATGTCATGCTAGCGAAGGCCCAGCCGAAAGGGCCACCAGTGTGTGCACTTCACTTGGCCAGGACAACGTGTGCAAGCTGGGAGAAGACGTAGCCCAGGGAGGACACGTGGGGTGCACTGGAGAGCCCAGAGCCACTGCCCCGATCTTTGCAAAACTCAGAGGCTGGTTTCAAAAGTTGGAAGCTGAGCAATATTTTATTGATTTGTAAAAATAAAAGCCAGCGTGAAAGCAGGGTGTGTGGCCATGGGGGAGCCTCAACTGGAGACTAAGTGCACCCCTGATTCCGACTGGGGGAGGGCCTACAGGGCGGGGGGAGGCAGTGAGCATATGTCACCCAAAATAGGCTTCACAACTGTCCGTCCAGGTGGGTATTTCTCATTTCCGGTTTATAGACAAGGAAAGCGAGACTCCGATGCAAGCGATGTGTCGGGTCCCATCAGTGCCCCGCCCAAGGTCCTCAGTCACTTGGAGGTCACCCCAGAAAGTCCCCATTTGTGCTGATGGCTTCCTGCTTTTCTTTTCAGGGATGTTCTCTGGACTTTGCGGTGTGGGGAGTTAATATCCTAAGGGCAACTTAGGATATTGATGGTGAATACCCTGATTTTTTTGCTCCTTGATAAGACTTTTTTTTTATTGTGTCAAGAAACTCATTACATAAGATTTACCATCTTAACTACTTTAAATTTTTTTTAATGTTTATTTATTTTTGAGAGAGAGAGAGAGAGAGAGAGAGAGAGACAGAGCACGAGCAGGGCAGGGGCAGAGAGAGACACATAGAATCCGAGGCAGGCTCCAGGCTCTGAGCTGTCAACACAGAGCCCGACATAGGGCTCAAACCCACGAACTGTGAGTGAGATCATGACCTGCGCTGAAGTTGGATGCTCAACCGACTGAGCCACCCAGGCTCCCCTTCCATCTTAACTATTTTTAAGTTTACAATAAGTAGTATTAACTGTATGCACCTTGTGCAACAGATCTCTAGAACTTTTTCATCTTGCAAAACTGAAACCCCATATCCATTGAACAATTCTCCTCATCCCCCTCCCCCCCGGCCTCTAACAACCACTATTCTACTTTCTGTTTCGATGAGTGTAACTCCTTTACATACCACATATAAGTGGAATCATGCAGAGTGTCCTTGTGGGATGAGTTTATTTACTTTGCATAATGTCCTCAAGGTGCATCTAGGTTGTAGTGAGTGACCAAAATGTCCTTATTTTTTGGGCTGAAAAATATTCCACTGTAGGTATATTCCATATCTTATTTTTCCACTCATCTATTGATGGACACTTGGGTTGCTTCCGTGTCTTGGTTATTGTGAATAATGCTGCGGTGAACGTGGGTATGCAAATATCTCTTTGAGATCCTGTTCTCAATTATTTTGGACATATGCCCAGAAGTGCGATTGCTGGATCATATGGTAATTCTGTTTTTAAGTTTCTGAGGACCCTTCATACTGTTTTCCACAGTGACTGCACCATTTTTTTTTTTTGGATGAGACAATTGTGAGATGAGTTTTGGATACTCTCTCAGAGGGTCCCAGAAGGACTGATCATAGTGGTAACTGGCTCAGACATCTCTCCTTCTATTGCCCGCCTTCTCCTTTCCCTTCTCACTCCCCCATTCTCCCAACTGTGTTTCCTGGAACCACCTCCCAGATATACCACCCGCATCAAGTCTTTGTGGCCGGGTCTGCTTCTTAACCAACGCCCATCACTTGCTTCAGGTTACACAGTTCATAAGTGGCTCATCTGAATGTCTATTGCCGTATAATAAACCACATCAAAGCTCAATGACTGGGGCGCCTGGTTGGCTCAGTGCCTTAAGCATCCCACTTAGCCTCGGGTCATGATCTCGCAGTTTGTGAGTTCAAGCACCGAGGCGGACTCTGCTGGCAGCGGGGGAACTGCGGGGGAAACCCTCTCTCTCTCCCCTTCCTCCACTTGCACAGTCTCGCTCTCAAAATAAATAAACTTAATTAAAAAAATTTTTTTTTATTTTTAATTTTTTTAATGTTTATTTATTGAGAGACAGAGAGAGACAGAACATGAGCATGGGTGGGGCAGAGAGACGGGGAGACACAGAATCCGAAGCAGGCTCCAGGCTCTGAGCTGTCAGCACAGAACCCGATGCGGGGCTCGAACTCACAAACTGCGAGATCATGACCTGAGCCGAAGTCGGACCCTTAACCGACTGAGCCATCCAGGCGCTCCTAAATAAATAAACTTAAAAAAAAAAAAAAGCTCAATGTCTTAAGACAGCCACTTATTATCACTCATGGTTCTGTGGACTGACTGAGCTCCGCTGGGTGGTTTTCACTTAGGGGCCGTGTGGTTGCAGTCAGATGTTGGAGGGGCTGGAGGCATGTAGAGGCTCCGTGGGGCTGGACACCCGCAGTGGCTCACTCCCATGCTGGCAGTCGGGGGCTGGAAGCCCAGATCTCTAAGTGGTCTCCCTGTGGGATGAGGGCTTCCTCGCGGCATGTTGGCTGGCTTCAGAGAGCAGCATCCCAGGAATGGACTTTCCAAAAGGCACGAATGGGAAAATGCTAGCCCAGTCCAGGCCTTTGCCTGGGAGTGGCCGTGTCGTGTGCATCGCATGCTACTGGAGAAAGCACTTATAGGCTCACCCAGACTCAAGGGGGTGGAGAAATGGCCTCTACTATGTGATGAAGAAGAGTGTGTAGGAGGGAGATATTTTTGTAGCTGTCTTTGGGAAATACAGTTGGCCACAGTAACGGGGCCAGGATGCAAACCCAGGCAGTCTGAGTTGAGAAATTGTGGCCTCAACTTCTAGGCTGCCTCCTCTTAAGAGATACATTCTAGGGGTTCCTGACATCTTTAAAGATTTGTTTTCAATGTTTATTTATTTATTTATTTTTGAGAGAGAGAGAGAGAGAGAGAGAGAGAGAGAGAGAATCCCAAGCAGACTCCACACTGTCATCACATAGCCTGATGTGGGACTTGAACTCACGAGCTGTGAGATCATGCCCTGAGCCAAAATCAAGAGTCAGAAGCTCAACCAACCAAGACAACCAGGAGCCCCTTTAAAGATTAAAAAAAATTTTTTTTAAGGTAATTTCTACACCCAATATGGGGCTTGAACTCATGACCCTGAGATCAAGACTTGCACGCTTCACCAACAGAGCAAGCCAAGTGCCCCAGGGTTCCTGACATTTCTAGGAGGCTGTAGAACCAGCAGTAATGGCAAACTTGAGAAATGTTTTTGCTGATTGTGACGCCATTTTTATGTCTAGATTGATGTGACCGGGGAAGTGCAGGTCTCAAGTGGATTCCAAAAAGAAGACACAGGGGATATATATGTTGACTTTTGGAAGATAATAGAGCAGAGTATGACATAGTTTATTTGTAACCATTAGAAAAGAATGCAGTGCCCATGAGGTGGGAAAGCTTGGTGGTGGGGGTGAGCCGTGCCAAGTTGTGGTGGGCTGAATAATGACCACCCGAGATACTAGGACCCGAGATACTAGGACCTAATCCCTGAAACCTGTAAATGTCATGGGGAAAAAGGTCTCTGACATGTGACTAAGGATCTAGAGATAGGTAGATTATCCTGGATTATCTGGGTGGTCTCTGAATGCCATCACAAGTGTCTTTATACAAGACAGGCAGGGGTGCCTGGGTGGCTCAGTCGGTTGAACGTCCGACTTTGACTCAGGTCGTGATCTTGAAGTCTGTGAGTTCAAGCCCCGCGTCGGGCTCTGTGCCGACAGCTCAGAGCCTGGAGCCTGCTTCTGATTCTGTGTCTCCCTCTTTTTCTGCCCCTCCCCCACTCGTGCTCTGTCTCTCTCTCTCTCTCTCTCTCTTGCAAAAATGAATAAATGTTTAAAAAAGAGAGAGAGAGAGACAGACAGACAGACAGAGGGAGACCTGACACTCATGCAGAGGGGGAAATGATGTGAAGACAGAGCAGAGAGAAATCAGAAGGTGCTGGACTTGAAAACTGGAGAGACACGGCCACAGGCCAAGGGATGCCAGTGGCCCCCAGAAGATGGAAGAGGCTCACAGATGCTTGACTGACTGAGCCACACAGGTGCCCTGTGAATAAACCCATTCTGATACAGGCTTGGCAAACTGGTTTATAACGAGAGTGTTCCCCAGGGGATTTATGGCAGCTTGCACAGCTCTCTACAAAGTGTATGTCAGCAGAGGGTCTCTGTTCCCCGGGCGGCGGTGGGGTGCACAGGGGAGTGCCACAGGGCTCTGGGATTCACTCTCCAGATCACTCTTTCTATCAACTTTCTGGACACAGACAGCAAGGAACTATGTAGGGCACCGCATGTGAAGGTGACACAGTATTGGAGGGAAGAGTGAAAGTGATAGCTGAACTGAGATAAACGTTATGTTGACAGATCACAACTTTGGAATAAAGTCGAGATGGAACTGATGGGTGAGAAAGCTAGATTTTATATATTTAAAAATTTTTTTGATTTTAGAGAGAGTGTGTGCCTGGGAGCAGAAGAGGGGCAGAGGGATAGAGGTAGAGAATCTTAAGCCTGACATGAGGCTCAGTTCCACGACCCTGGGATCATGACCTGAGCCGAAATCAAGTCGGACACTTAACTTGAGCCACCAGGTATCCTGGTGGGTATTGAACCACCCAGGTACCCTGAGAAAGCTAGCTTTTACAGAGAAATCCTTTGCCTGAACACAGAACTGGTTGAGGGGATCTGGCTGGTCAGTTTAGATGAGAAGGAGCTAAAGGTAGCAGTAGTCAGTGGTGGGGTGTTGGTTTTTATAAGGATAGAATGTGGAAGGGCACCTTAGTAGCTCAGTTGATTGGGCGTCTGACTCTTGATTTCGGCTCAGGTCATGATCTCGAGGTTCATGGGTTTGAGTCCTGCATCGGGCTCTGCACTGATTCTGGTGGAGGCTGCTTGCGAGTCTCTCTTTGTGTCTCTGTCCCTCCCCTCCACCCCCAATAAATAAACGAACTTAAAAAAATAAAGACATAATTTGAAGCATTTTGCAGGGAGGGTAGTGTCCAGCTCACAGAAGGGGATGGCCCTGGGTACTCACTGCTGGTTGCAACACATTGAACAACTTCGTTCAATTGTTAATGCCTCCTTCCTTTATTTGAAATGAGAGGCACATGGTAAGGGATCAGGAAACCAAGTGTGCTGGATTAGTTTGCCCATCCGTGTTCATTTTCTGCCCATCTTCACTCTGCTCTGAGCCTCTGGAGGCTGACCTCTTCGGGCCTATCACCCAGGATATCAAACTAGCTAATACTCTGAAATAAGCCACGCTGTGCAAGAAAACATAGTGGCCTGAAAAACAATAATCACTTAAAAATTATTTAAAATATTTATTTATTTTTGAGAGAGAGAGGGAGAGACACAGAGTGTGGGGGGCAGGGGAGGAGCAGAGAGAGAGGGAGACACAGAATCTGAAACAGGCTCCAGGCTCCGAGCTGTCAGCACAGAGCCCAACGCGAGGCTCAAACGCAAGGATAACCTGAGCCGAAGTCAGAAGCTTAACCAAACAAGCCCCCCAGGTGCCCCACAACAATAATCATAAAAATCAGTTTCTATGGGTCCAGAAGTCAGGAGTGGCTTTAGGAGGGTGGGCCTGGCTCCAGGATTCTCATGAGGTTGACATCAAGATGCACCAGGTCTGGGGTGCCTGGGTGCCTCGGTGGGTTAAGTGTTTGACTTCGGCTCAGGTCATGATCTCATGGTTTGTGAGTTCCAGCCCCTCATTGGGCGGCTCTCCAAGGAGCCTGTTTTTTTTTTTTTTTTTTTTTTAATTACATTTATTTATTTTTGAGAGGCAGAGTGAGACAGAGCACAAGCAGGGGAGGGGCAGAGAGAGAAGGAGACACAGGATCCGAAGCAGTCTCCAGGCTCTGAGCAGGCATTCAGTACAGCGTCTGACGTGGGGCTCGAACCCACGAACCGTGAGATCATGACCTGAGCCGAAGTCAGACACTTAACCGACGGAGCCACCCGGGCGCCCCAAGGAGCCTGCTTTTTGATCCTCTGTCTCCCTCTCTCTCTGCACCCTCCCTTGTTTTCTTGCTCTCTGAAAAATACATAAATATTAAAAAAAAAAAAGATGCACTGGGTCTACACTCATCTAGTCTTGACTAGAGTCAGAGTGTTGGCTTAAAAGTGGCTCACTCACGTGGATGGTAAGTTCCTGCCTGCCATTAGCAGAAACCTCAATTCTTCACCCTGTGGACCTCTCTCCACAGGGCTGCTGCAGTGTCCTCACAACCTGGCAGCTGGCTCTCCCAGGGGGAGCCAGGTGGCAGAAGCTGGTATGACCTAGTCACACGCTGGCCTTCCCACAGCCCCTCTCGTGGGCCAGCCCCGCGTGATGTGGGAGGTGGCCATACAGGGGGCCAACTGCCAGGACGTGGGGTCCAGCTGGAAGCCTGCCATCCCAGGAACAGCGGGTGGCGGTGTGCCGAGGCCAGAAGAAAATCAGGAAAGACCAGAGCTGGAGGGTGTGATGAAATTTGCCCTGACTCAGGTTGCCCAAGTTCCGGCCCCGGTTCCGGGACAGAGATCTCCCCTCCTCCGTCCTGCCAGTAGGACTTGTGCACGTGCTGGGAGGGAGCGAAGGCTTCCTTTGAGACCTGCCAGGATCGCATTACACTGCCCACGGAGCAGGGCTTGGGGTGAGGTTGGTGCATTGTGAAGGCAAGAGCCGTGGAGCTGCTGGCAGGAGACAATGGCCTCCATTGAGGAAATATGACATAACGGACCAGCCAGTCCACGGCCACCATGTCAGGAAACAATAGGCATTTCAAGAGGGCACAGGACATGCTCTGATCGGGCCAGCAATAAGCCACCATGCCCCGCAAACCCTCCCGACCTGCCGTCTCAGAGACGGTACCACGGGAGAAATTTTGCCAGGATTTGCCTGAAAAGTTCAGTTGTTCAAAATAGCGTTTTAAACCCACAGCGTCTTTGACCTTGGCTGCAGTCTGTCCTTGCTCGGTTCAGTGTGGCGCTCTCTGGATCCATTTTCCAAGTGTACAAAGCCATCATTCTCCATTAGCGCAAGGTGAGAAGAGATCAGGAGCTCGAAGGAGAGGGCCCGAGCATGAGGTGTTTAAAGCAGTCATGCAGGCACCCTGAGATTCGTCTGTTTCCTGACCTCTGTCCTTGAGATCATGTGTCCAGCAGAGCGCTAGCTGACATGCTGTGCTGGGCGGGGGCTGGGATGTTGGCCTCAGTTAACGTGTCTGCTGGCCCGGGCTCTGTGGGCGTCTTGGGTCTTGGACCAGAGCAGAACTCTCAGCTGGGTGTGGAGTCTATCCTTCTCAGAGTCACATGCTCAGTTATTATCAGTGATGTAGAACTTTGCAGGGATGTCTCCCATCTAGGACTCTGAGAACAGAGAAAAATCCCCTTAGAAGGACTTTTCTTGGAAAATACTTGCCAGCTGCCAGGTCACCCAAGGCAGGGGGTGTACGTGGTAGACCGTGGGTGTTCCTGATGGGAGCATCAAGAGAGAACATCGTTGGGAAAGATCCTGCTGATTGGGTGCTTAAAGATCACAGTTCAGGGGTGCCTGGGTGGCTCAGTCGGTCAAGCATCCGACTTTGGCTCAGGTCATGGTCTCGGGCTTGTGAGTTCAAGCCCTGCGTCGGGCTCTGTGCTGACAGCTCAGAGCCTGGAGCCTGCTTCAGATTCTGTGTCTCCCTATCTCTGCCCCTCCCCTGCTCACATTCTCTCTCTCTCTCTCTCTCTCTCTCTCTCTCTCTCTCTCTCTCTCAAAAATAATAAACATTGAAAAAGATTAAAAAAAAAAACAGCATCACAGTTCAATGTGGAAGATCACCTAGAATATCAGTGAGAGCTGTTAGAGAGAACAGGTTGGTGTTTCGATCAGGGCTCAGCCACTTACAATGAGGTGATCTTTGCAAGTTAATTTGCGCCTTTGTGGAATGGATGGCTGGTATTCTGTGGCCTTCCAGAGTCTGCTTCTTGGGAACTATCTGCCCTTCCCAAATTGGATGCAATTAAGGAGGTCACTGGAGGGGACATTTTCAGGAAAGGTCCTTAGAGCCAACCCAACTTTACACTGTACTTGTGTTTACCTAAATGTCTGGGGTCCTGAATTGCTCTGAGTAAGCTGAATTTTCTGTAATAGAATCCTGTTTTAATTGCAGGGGGAAGTTCATTATTTTTTAAAAAAACTTATTTATTAAGTTTATTTATTTTGAGAGAGCACAAGCGAGCACAAGCAGGGGAGGGGCAGAGAGAAGGAGAGACAGACTCCCAAGCAGGCCCCGCATCATCAGCGCAGAGCCTGATGTGGGGCTTGAACCCATGGACTGTGGGATCATGACCTGAGCCAAGATCAAGAGTCGGACCCTTAACCAACTGTGCCACCCAGGCACACCAGAAGTTTGTTATTAAAAGGCAACCAGTTGGGGGCACCTAGGTGGCTCATTTGGTTAAGCATCTGACTTCAGCTCAGGTCATGAGCTCATGGTTTGTGGGTTTGAGCCCCAAGTCGGGCTCTGTGCTGGCAGCTCAGAGCCTGGAGCCTGCTTCGGATTCTCTGTCTCCCTCTCTCTTTGCCCCTCCCCCACTCATGTGTGTCTCTCTCTCTCTCTCTCTCTCTCAAAAATAAATAAACATTAAAAAAAAAATAAAAGGCAACTAGTTGAAAATGTTTGTAAAGCAAAAAAAAAAAAAATCCTTTA
Source organism: Prionailurus bengalensis (assembly GCF_016509475.1). Lineage (NCBI taxonomy): Eukaryota > Metazoa > Chordata > Mammalia > Carnivora > Felidae > Prionailurus > Prionailurus bengalensis. Next base: position 43,194,115 of record NC_057354.1, on the reverse strand, counting down.
GTTGAGCAAATAATCACTCCCTAGTTTCTTTACACTAAATTCATAATTTCTAACTGGATTGCATACTTTATTTTTTTTATGTTTTTATTTTAGTTTTGAGAGAGAGAGAGACAGAACACCAGTGGGGAAGGGGCAGAGAGAGAGAGAGAGAGAGGGAGGCACAGAATCTAAAGCAGGCTCCAGGTTCTGAGTTGTCAGCACAGATCCTGACGTGGGGTTCAAACTCAGGGACGGTGAGATTGTGACCTGAGCTGAAGTCAGATGCATAACCAACTGAGCCACCCAGGCGCCCCATTGGATTGCATGCTTTCCAAGCCTTTGTGTAAAATTACCTTCCATTGCTCTTCCTTTCTGCTCCCCTCCCAGCTCTCTCCAATGCCTGTCTACTCTGACCTGTGTCCTGTGATGCTGGACACATAGCTTGTATCAATGGCAGCCATGACATCTAGTTTCCAGATGGGTCCACCCAATGGGAGGATATCTGGAGGGCAAGAGGAAAGTGAGGTCTTGGTATTTGCACCAACTCCCCTGCCCCAGTTCCCAGCTCCTTCCTGAGTCCCCAAGGTTGCATGCATCTATCTCCTGAAGGCCCCAGGTCCTGTCCAGGGTCCCGCCCCCCCCCCCCCCCCCCCCACTGTAATTCTCCCTGGGTTCCAGTAATCACTCCTTCACCCTTGGGAATGGTCCCTTGATGTTACTGGCCCCAGGCTTCTTTGTGACCCTGCACAGGATTTCCTAAATCCTGCCGGCACCTTTGTAAATGGTGTCCTTATCAAACTCCCCTCAAATCGCCCAGTTAGAGTGCTGCTATCAGGGTCCCCAGAGACCATGACTGACGTGATATTCAAACTTTTATTCTGTGCAATGTTTTAAAAAGCTCTGTGGTATCCCTCTTCCTCTCTTGAAGGCCTCTGGAGAGAAGTGGGTGTGTGTGTTCAATCGAATCACTATTGTTTGAACTTAAAAAAGCAGAGCTGGGCTTTGGAGAGGGAGAGAAGAGTGGCTTTGTGCCTATCTTCAGTGTGAGAATCCACTGCATTTTAAAAGTCACAGCTGCCGGGGAACACGGACCAAACCGAAGATGGGTTCATCTCCGAGGGGCCTATCTTCAGAAAGCTCGGCGGACGTCAAAGCAGGACGGGAGAGAGAGGTCGTGGCGTCTGCCACAATACTGGCTGTGGTGGGCTTCACATGAAAGTCACATCAGGGGCTGGGGGCGTGTGGGGGGGTATGTGTGGCGGAAATTGAGACGGGGAGTGAGTTGGTCACTTGCTTCAAAAGGGATCCTGGGAGATGGCTGTCGGGAAGGGACGTGTGTTCCAGACACCAGTGATAGTGGCCATGAAAACATCCTAGGCTGATGGACGAGTCCACGAAATAAATATCGGTCCAACATCTGGAGGAATCCTAGGGGCTGCTGAACGCGGTGCTGTGCTTCCTGGTGAGAAGTGAATAAAAGCAGACTGCAGCACAGTTTGCAAGCGTGAGCCCATTTTTTGCGGAGTAACGTCTATTTTTATTTAGAATACATAAACTCGTGAGCTGGGGGGAACCATATTTGGCCACATGCGGGATGAAGCAGGAGGGGGACAAGGAGAGAGATGCAGACGCGGGGACACCAAAGGACCCAGTGATGAGTAACTGAGTCTAGTTCCCCTTTCTCGTCAGGGTCCCCCAGGGCCCTCCCATAATTCCCTCTTCTCCTGAGCCGGTCTGAAGGGCTCTTATCTGCCACATTGAGAATATGGAGGCGTTTAGCATTGGTAGGATCACACCCATTTTCCAGATGGGGAAATGAAGGCTGAGGGAAGCCAAGAACTTGGAAGTGAGTGGTGATTCCAACCCAGGTCATCTAAGGTGGATACTCAACATTTGTCACTTTGCTGGAGCCGGACGTCATCCAAGTCTGTGGCTCAGGGCTACATGACAGGAGGGAAGCAGCACTTGGCGGGATTATGAAGGACACTTTCTTAATAGAGGGGCTGCTTGCAGCCAGGTGGGCAGAGTGAAGGGAACCAGAGAAAGGCGTTGAGGCACCCACTACTCGCTCCACTTGAAGGGCCAGGGGGAGAAAGAGCCCCTGCCAGATTGTGAGGAGGGAGGGAGGAGTGGAGGGGCGGGATGAATACTCTGCATGCTCCCTCTCCCCCCACCCCAATCTCCTGCAGGCTGATGCAACAGCAAGAGAACCAGGGCCCAGGCAATGCAACCCCCAGGCTCAGCTTTCCAGGGTGCAGGCGGGGCAGGGAGCCATCTGAGATGCGGAGTGCAAGCAAGGACACAGGGGTTTTCCGGAGGGGCCAGACAGGGTGCCTCAGGATCCAGCGTCTGACCCGTCTGACCTGAGGAAGGAATCCTTCTAAGTGTTTCCCGGGAAGTGGTGCCCCCTCCTCCCTCCCCTTCCTCCACATCTTCCCCTTCCAGATTCTGCTTTCTATCTCCTTCCTCTTCCCCTCACAATGAGAAGTAGGGAAAAGGGGGCAGGAGGCACACAGAACATTCTCTTCGCCCCAAATCACAGCTAACTGATGCATAACAGGCAGGTAACAAATGTCTGTGGCCTGAGTGAACATGGCAGGGGGTGAGCCCAAAGGCCTGGGGAAGGCCCCGAATGCTATTCTATACCAAAGTAGATGCCCTGCCGACACCCCGACTCCCCACCCTACCCCAGCAATACCTGGGCACAGGCAGTGTATTTGCTAGGTGACTCCAGAAGCACGAGGGAGGGAGTGGGGAGAGGGAGACAGGAAGGGGGAGGCTGATGGTGGGTGCGTTCACGGGCAGTTACCAGCGTGGGCACCTAGGACTCTACTCTGCGGGGATCACCTGAGGAACCAGGTAGGACGCGCCTCCCCTCAGGATTGTCTTACTGGGAAGTGGAAGCTGCAGGGTTTATTCACCAGCTCCCAACCTGCGGGGGTGGTGGGCGGCTCCTGGCGGGATTAAATCCCCGGCTTCTAGACTGTTCTGAGTGCAGGCTGAGCAGCCGAGAAAAACGTTCACTGGAGAAGGACAGCCATGCAGGTGCTGGAGGTGAGAGCAGGGCTCCTCCTCGGGAATTGTCCGTTTAAGTGCAGGGGAGTCACAGGAAGGCCGAAGGGCCGGGAGGGGCTGCGAGAGCTGCTGAGGGGTCCATGGAGGAAGGAGGCTCTCTTCAGCTGAGGCCCACCTACGAGCACCTGCCATGTGCACTAAAGGCAAATAGAACAAGGCGTCCACTGAACTAACCACCGCCCCGGTCCTCGAGACGCTAAGGCAGAGATGCAAAGCACTCTGGGACCTCGTAGAGGAGACTGTGCCTGGCTCACCCGTAGTCACTCCACAAAGGTTTGTTGAGGGAACATTTTTGGCAGTGGAGGGAGCTGAGAAGACTTGGGGAGATGGGGTTTGAATGGTTGACATGGTTGAGAAGGACTTTAACAGTTGGAGAGGACCACGGGGTGGGGTGTTCTTGGTCGCCCCGAGCACTGGTATCTCAGGAGCTCCAAGGCAAATGGGACTGGGGCCACATGGGCCCAGGAGGAGCCAGATGAGTGTCTGGAGAGACAGTGGGTCTGGAGATGAGGCCTTGGAGTGCCAGGGGATGCGCTGGCTTTTGTCTGCAGACAGTGGGGACCTCTGTAGGCCTTTGTACCCATCTCTGCTGTCTTATTTAGGTGGGTTGGGGGGGAAGGCTGGTGGCAGGGACCCCGATTAAGGGACAACTCGATAGAAGCTTTGAGTGGCCAGCAGGACTGAGCCCGGAGGGGGTGAGAGGCTTCAGAGAGGCGGGAGGCTGTCTACATTCTGCCGGCAAGTCTGGAACCAGCGGCTGCTTTCTGGACGCCCTAGGCCATCTGAGGTGCTTCACCTGAGTGTGGCTCTGTCTCCTGGGCCACCTGGCCCGCTGCACACTCTGAGCTGAGCCTCCCGGGAGACTCCCAAGGCTGCGTCCCAGTGCCTGGCAGAGGAAGGGAGGTGGCGCGCCCTCCAGGCGGGGCGCACAGACGGGCCTTTGTGCTGAGTGGCACAGGGGAGGTGTGGGCTGTCTGCTCACTCAGCGTCGCTGGCCCCAACACAGGCTGTCTTTGTGGGGCCTAGGACCTGGGGTGCGGGGGTGGGAAGGGGGACAGGAGGCTTGGAGACAGGTTTTCTGTGGAGCAGCCCCGATGTGGTTGAGAGCCCCACAGAGACAGGGAGGGAAGAAGCCCCTTGGGCTTCCAGGGTGTGGGTGGTCCCAGGAGGAGGTTCCCTTGGGCCAGCCAGGGGACACCACAGGGGAGTAGCTGTCACATGCCTCGCCTGACCTGAAGGCCCTCCTGACTTGCCCCCTTACTAATGAAACCCCTGGCACCCAGGGCCCCTGGAGCCTGATCGGGAGCCTTGTGGGAGACTTAGCCATCTCCAAAGGCCAGCATTCCAAACGGGGAGCACACTGTCAATATTCATCATGCTTGCTCTGGTGAGGTTCCAGGTGGGTTGAAGCATCCCCGGGAATCTCTTTCTCACTTAGGGGGCAGTGTCTGGAGTCAGCGCCTCCTTGACCATTTTTCCTGGCCTCTTCCCTGGCTGTTCCTCTAGCAGCCAATACTCCATAATTGCTCAGATGGGCTTGCCTGGCAGGGCCAGCCTCACAGTCCTGCAACCCGTGCAATCACACAGGCCTGGGCTCAGAAGGGCCTCGCACTTGGCTTAATGGCTCTGCTGTTGTCACCTTGAAATTTTTAACGATTTTTGAACAAGGAGCCCTACACTTTGACTTTACGTTGGGCCCCACAAAATCTGTAGCTGTTCCTGTCTCGGGGCTCAAGCAGGGACAGGGGAACAGAATGACAGCCCGGTGGGGGTCCTCGCTCATCACTTCCCCCATCCCCGACTCAGGGTAGGACTAGGGAGGTCTCCACCAACCTTTGGGGTTCAGTGAATGTCTCTTAAACACTTTGCAAATATCAACTTACTCTACAGGCTCCTACACAATTATCTTTAATAATAACTGCTTCACTAAAATCAAAAGTGCTTATTGTGAAAATTTTAAACAATACAGAAAACTACCAAGAAGAAAGTGAGGGAAAAGTCATTCATATTTCATCTTGGAGAAGTAACCACTCTTATTAACATTGTGACGAATGATTTTTATGGCGCTGTGTGCGTGTACATTTATGTACTCTTAGTTTGGGCTGCTATAACAAAAATACTGTAGTCGGAATGGCTTAAAAAAAGAAACATTTATTTCTCACAGTTCTGGAGGCTGGAAAGTCCAAGATCGGGGTGCTGGCAGATTTGATGTCTGGTGAGGTCCCTCTTTCTGGTTTGCAGATGGAGATCGGGCTGTGTCCTCCTCACATGGTGGAGAGTAAGGTCTAGTCTCTTGCCCTTTACAAGGACACCGGTCCCATCCTGGGGGCTCCACCCACATGACCTCATGTGAACCTAACTACCTCCCAAAGGTCCCACCTCCTAATGCCATCACACGAGGGGTTGGGCCTTTAACATGAATTTGGGGTCCATAACATGCAATATATATTTAATTAATTTATTAATTAATATTTATATTCATATCCATATAGACTTAGTCATATATTTTATATATGAATGGGAAAGATATATGCACACACTCACACATACACATATATATATATATATATATATATATATATATATTTTTTTTTTTTTTTGTTCATGTCTCTGTTTTTACTTTACATTCAGATTCGGGCTGTTTGGGGGGCACCCGGGTGGCTCAGTTGGTTGAGTGTCTGACTTTGGCTCAGGTCATGATCTCACCGTTTGTGAGTTAGAGCCCCACATCGGGCTCACTGCCATCAGCTCGGAGGCCGCCTCAGATCCTCTGTCTCCCTCTCTCTGCCCCTCCCCTGCTCTCTCTCTCTCTCTCTGTCTCTCTCTCTCTCAAAAATAAATAAGCATTAAAAAAAATTTTTTTTTTAAAGATTCAGGCTGTTTGAAGTCCAGGGCATATAGATTTACCTTGCTCATTTTTAAAAAATGTTTATTTATTTTTGAGAGAGAGAGAGAGAGAGAGACAGAGTGCGAGCAGGGGCAGGACAGAGAGAGAGAGGGAGACACAGAATCTGAAGTAGGCTCCAGGCTCTGAGTTGTCAGCACACAGCCCCGATGCGGGGCCCGAACTCATGAACCTCAAAATAATGATCTGAGCCGAAGTCCAACATTTAACTGACTGAGCCCCCCCAGGAGGCCCTTGCTCATTTTTAAAAGCTGCACAGAGGAGCACCTGGGTGGCTCAGTCGGTTAAGTGACCTACTCTTGGTTTTGGTTCAGTTCATGATCTCACGGTTTGTGGGTTTGAGCCTTACATTGGGCTCTGCGCTGACAGTGTGGAGCTTGCTTGGGATTCTCTCTCTCTCCTTCTCTCTCTGCCCCTCCTCTGCTCGCATTCTCTTTCTCTCTCTCTCAAAATAAATAAACTTAAAAAAGTAAAAGCTGCACAGAATCCCGCTGCATTTATAAACCATCAAAGGACTTAACCAGCCACCCCACCACGCACATGTTGGCAAACACTCACGCTTACGGCAGCGTTGTGACGACCATCCCTAAGGATATACCCTGGGGTGGGGGCAGATTCTGGGTTTCCTATTCTCCCGTTGTATAGACGGTGGAGCTGGAATGTTCTTTAAACCCCCCGACCAGTGGGCAAATTAGATGGGGCATATTTCCACCACCAGGTTTAAGCAGCTGTTCCCAAGCCTGAGGGCATGTGGCCCTCCTAGAATGTGTGGAATACCCCTATCCCATACCCTGGGGGCCAGGCCACCTGGCTGTTCACTCTCCCCACAGGCTCCAGCGACTTATTCCTTTAAATCCGTTCCTGGCAGACCTACGCGTGCTTTTCTCCTTCACCCTAATCTCACTCCTGGGCCCCTGGCCCTGCGTCTCCTCTGTGAGAAGGGACAATGACAGTTCTCTGGTGGAAGGCATCACCTCAACTGGCCATCACCCAGGTGGCCCCTGATGATGGTACAGCTTTGAGCACCTGTGGTAGCAGGTGCAGCGCCTCAGGTACAGTGTGTGTCAATGTGTATCTTTGTTTATTTCTTTTTAAATTGAGATACACTTGACATATACCATTATAGGAGTTTTAGGCGTACGATGTAATGATTCAATCTTTATGTATATTGTGAAATGATCGCCACAGTGGGTTAGGTTGACATCCAACACCATGCACAGTTATCCTTTGTTTCTTGTGATGAGAATTTTTATTCTCTTAGCAACTTTCACATATGCAACACAGTTAACTCTAGCCACCGTGCTGTGCAGGACATGCCCCGGACTTATTTACTCTATAACTGGAGGTTGGTACACTTCCCTCATCCCCCCCACCCCACCTCTGACAACCACCAACTATTCTGTTTGTCAACATATATCTTTGGGTTGGATAATAAATATTCTCACATTCTTTTTCTCTACTCCCCCACCCCCAACACTTTATTATGAACCATTTCAAGCATACAGAAAAGTTGAGTGAATTTTGAAAAAAGTTGAGGGGATACCTCCATACCCACCACCTGGATGACATTTTACTGTTTGCTTCATATCTCTGTCCATCTCTCTGCCTCCCCAGGAATCCATCTTCTTTTTCTGTTCCTCTAAAGGGGAGTTGCAAACTTCAGTACACCGCACCCCTAAACACCTTACCATGTATATCATTAGATAGAGTTGAATAAATATCGTTCATTTTTTTTCAGGTAGAAGTTACATGCAATGAAATGTTCACATTCTTAAGTATACCCTTTGCTGAGTTTTGACAAACGCCCACACCTGTGTGAGTCAAACCCTTACCCAGATACAGACCACTACCATCACCCAGAAGTTTCCCTGACTCCCCTGCCCAGCCAATCACCTCCACCTGCCCCTAGAGGCAGCTACTGTTCTGATCTTTATTTTATCAGTGGTTAGTTTTGCTTTTTAGAACTTCTTATAAATGGACCCAGACCACAGACGCTTTTTTGCGTCAGGTTTCTTTCATTCCCTATAATGGTTTTGAAATCCACCCCGTTGTACATATCAGGGACATTGTGTGGGTAATACCATGAGGTGTTGGTCCCTCACATTCTTCTATGTCACTGATACACTTCTATTTATTTATTTTTTAAATTTTCTTTTTAATGTTTAGTTTTGGGGAGGGGGGGTGGGGGAGAGAGAACCCTAAGCAGGGTCTGCACGGTCAGCGCAGAGTCCGATGCAGGGCTCGAACTCACAAACCGTGAGACCAGGACCCGAGAAGAAATCGAGAGTCAGACCCTCAACTGACTGAGCCACTCAGCAGGTGCCCCCTGATATACTTTTTAAAAGGCCCTTCCTTACAATTTCCATTTGACTTGATTGTCTGGGGTCCCACTGCCGGTTACAGGGGGCTCAAGAGTCATCGTCTCTACGGCTCCAGGCAGGGAAATGCCCCCAGAAGCCATGGATGGAAACCTGCCCAGACCCCACCCTCAGCCCCGCTGCACTGCAGGATTTCTCGATGGACAAGGGCATGTCTGCGAACTCTGCACCTCGTTCTTTCTTCAGCCCACTGCAGGCTGCCTTTGTTTCCCACTTCCCTGACTTACCAGGCCTGCCTGCAGCATCCACTGTGGTTAGCCCCTGCCTTCCAGAAACTCCCTCCTCTGTTGCCCTCTTACCCACCTTGTGGATTTTCCTCCGGCCTCCCTGGCTGTTCTGACTTGGTTTCCTTGGCTGTGTGCAAAAGGTGAGGGTCTTCAAGGACTGGATCTGGCTGGTTGTCTCTGCCTTCAGTCTCACTCCCCAGGCAGTCACATCCAGAACCATGGCGTCATTGAGTGCCATCAGTGGGCTGGTAGCTCCCCAGCCAGGCCTTTCCTTAAGCTCTGCAGCCTCCGTCTGGGGGTCAGATAGACGTCCTGAATTCAGCATCAGCAGAAACAGCCTGCACCCTGTCTTGCTCATCTGACCCTGCTCTGTCTCCCCGTCTCACAGGGATCAACCTGGGATCCCCGTCGGCCTGGGATCAACCTTAATTTCCTCATCCTCATTGCCCACAACCATTCATCGCCCATCTCCATAGAGCCTCCTTCCAAATCAGATCTTAATATTTGTCCCTTCTCTTCATCTCCATTGCCATGGCCCTAGAGTGTGAGATACCTTATGATGAACATTATATCTGGTTAATGTCCAATTCGAATATAACTGGGCATCCTCTATTTTTATTTAGTAAGTCTGGCTGCCCTGTGGCTGGTGGGTGCCTCCCGCTGCATCTGACCTCATCGCTACCAAGCAGGCTCCTGTCCTGCTACCCAACCCCTGGGGACTCGGGGGAAACCAGGGGAGCCCCTGCCTCCCAAGCCTGCTCTCCCCACATTGCCCTCCTGCAGCGGGGAGGGGGAGTTCAAACCTCTGCAACCCTCTGGGATGTCTACCCAGCTCAGCCAGAGCTGGGCTTCTCTGCTGCCTTCACTCCAGGCCGCTCTGACACAGACGTTTCCCTTCTGCTTGGTGTGGATGACGTTTGCTCCAGGGGTCTTTAAGGGTGGAGGGGACTGGGATTTGTGAAGTTCTCAGCAGAGGGCCTGGCTCGCTCAGTGTCCAGTAAACGATAGTGCCCCTTTGGTCCTCCTGGTGCCGGCTCCCTCCACTGGCACAGCAAGGGGCCATGCAGGGGAATGCCTCCTCTCTCCTCGAGTAGGCTTCTTTTAAAATCACAGGGTTTGGGGGCAGTCCGTTAAGCTGGCTCAGTCCGTTAAGCGTTGGATTCTTGATTTAGGCTCAGGTCAGGATGTCACGGTTCGTGAGGTCGAGCCCCACATCGGGCTCTGTGCTGACAGCATGGGGCCTGCTTGGGATTCTCTGTCTCCTCTCTCTCTGCCCCTCCCCAGATCATGCTCCCTCTCTGTCTCTCTCAAAAATAAGCTTTGAAAACAAAATAAAATAAAATCACAGGGTTTTAAACCACATGTAGGGGTGAGGAGCCCTGTTGCAGGACAGGTACGGAATTACACGGACAGAATCCAGCCTTGCAACTGGCAGAACAACGCGGGGTATGGGCACTTCCATACAGGCTCCCTGTGCCCACGCGGGACCACATCCTGGCCACAGGCCAGGCCTGTGGCCAGCGGGCTCTGGCTTAGCTTTCCAGCCTTGCTCCTCCGTCATTTTCTTTGCCTTCCTGGCAAACTTCTGCCAAGTTCAGAAGCAGAAAGAGCTGGCCACTGGGGACCAGAGAAAACATCCCTTTACTCCAAGCCTGCTCTTGGGGAAGATGTTATTTACTCTTAGTGCCTCTACCTTTTCATCAGCCAAATGGAGCAGAGAAAATGGGCCCTACCATCCACCCCAGAGCTCAGGAAGAGGGGTGCCTTCTGTCTATGTGGGCCGTGTGTGGGTCCTCCTCTAAGATCCGGCTCCCTGTCACCCCAGGAAGGTTTCCCAACTCTCCCCTCCTCCCCACCTCCCCACCCTGTTAATTTGAAGCTGTTTCCTCTCCTATTTCTGTAGCACTCTCTACACTCCTCCGTATTGCCTTCAGCAATCTGTTGCTTGGTGACTCATTATTTTTACGTTTCTTTCTGCCTCTGGATTCTGAGAGCTCCTAAATCTGCAGGAGGCTGTGGGGCCCCCACACAATGCCTGGCACGGGGATGGTGCTCAATAAATGCTCCATGAGCAAGTGTAAGACTGTGGAATTTGACAGCCTTTGAGGCATCTAGAATGCAGACAGAGGCCCCTCCAGCCTCCTGTTTCCCTGTGCTATTCTAAAACGAAACCATAATTCCTGTCCCTGAAAACGCGGCCCTCCTTCAGACAACTGTAAGCCTCCTCAGGAAGGTGAATGCTCTCAATTCTAATTAGTCCTTTTCCTGCCCGTGGGTGAGAGGATCCCCGGAGTGGTCAGCTGTGCTGATGGATGGGGCTGGGCGCAGAGTACCAAGGCCAGGGAGGCCAGGCAGTTGTGGTGAACAGCCCGGCCAAGCCCTCCCTCCCAGCCCTGCAGGGAGCCGGGCTTTACTTTTGAAGCTAATGAGAAGCAGATTTGAGCAGTGGGATGGGCCGGAGACCCAGAGGCTGCCTCTGCTACGTGGCATCTTGAGCAACTCCCTAAGCTTTTGCCACCAACCAGCGGAGAGCCGGGTCGGGCCACGCGGCTGGACGATGGGTCTCCCTCCAGCTTGACTCCAGGTCAGACTGTATTTTATTAAAAGACAGATCTAAACATTGCCAGCTTCGGTGAATGATGCAGCGGGCTTGTGGAGACGTGGGTCACCCACAGAGGGTGTCCCTCCTGTGATGGGTTTCTCCCTTCTTCCCTGACACGTTCACGGTCCAGCCCACAAGCCTGAGTCCCGGGAGGGGTCTGAGGCACACTGAGGGAACGGTGTGCATGGGGCTCCAGCAAAGGCTGCTCTGAAGGTCCAGCCGGTTCCACCTCCAGCGAGGGTGCTGGGGGTGGGGTGGCAGGCTCCATGAGGGCCGGGACTGGATGTGTCTTGGTGACATCTACATCCCCAGCATCTTGAGCGGTGTACCTAGTAGATGCATAATAAACACTATGCTACATAACATAATGGCTCTGCAAACAGTTCTGGAATCAGCCACCATTTGAACCTCAGCTCCTAGTTAGAGCTCAGGGGACGAGTCAACCTCTCTAAGCGTAATTTTTGTTTCCAAAAATTATACAAGTATTTACCTTGGAAGGGTGTTTGGAAGATTGTATCTAGTATTTACTGAGCACTTATTTTGTACCAGGTGTCATTTTAGTGCTCTGTTTTCGCTCACTGAATCCCCACGACAACCTGAGGCAGAGAAGTTATTGTTCCCACTGTATGAGTGAGGAAACTGACACCCAGAGAGGTTAAGTAACTTTCCCAAGGTCACACCGTTGGGAAGAGGCAGAGCCAGGCTTTACGCTCAGGCTGTCGGCTCAGAGTCCAGTTCTGAACCATCACACCAGCTTCCTCTGAAATGCGCCGAGCATAGTGCCTGGCACAGAGTAAGTGCCCAGTGAAAGGGAGCCATTGCAGTTTAATAAACAAGAGGGAGGTGAAATGCAATGTCCTGGATCTTCCTGAAAGAAATGAAGTGATAGAATTTTGTACCGTTCATGATTCATTCATTCATACATTCATTCATTGAGGCTTCATGTAATAATTCTGCACGCTTTGCCCCAAATGCAGGGAGTGTAGATATTGTGGAAGCAGTAGCTCTGGGCTTGGCATACTCCTGGAAGCCTGTGTGGGGACAAAGACCTGAGAGCCATTCAGGTGAACTCAAGGGGGAAAAAATGTTCTCTGTAGGCACCTGGTTTGCAGGAGGAGCCCTCGCGGGCCTCATGACCGGAGGTTGCCAGGCAACCTGAGGCGGTGGGCACTTCTCTGCCAACCTGCTCCCGTCTCCCCGCAGACTGACGATATCCTCAAGGTCCTGTGCTTCTGTTCCCCCAAACTCCGCGTGCGACAGACTCTGGGTTGCCATGGTAACAACCGGAGCCCCCATTTTATATGTTCTTACCATTCCAGGGTCAGTATCACCTGACTGTGGCTGGGTCTTTCTGAGTTTAAATTCTACACCCCCTCCCCACAGTGAGTGGGGTCATCTCTTTCAAACCTGATTGTCTGCTGCTTCATCCTCAGCAAGGAAGGGGGGACAGTCCCAGAAAAGACAGAGTCACTAGGAAGGCAGCCCGAGATTGTGTACTATGAGCAGACTAAGGTACAGGGTACCTCTAAGCATCCTTTTCAAATGAGTATTTCTGCACTATTTTAATTTTATCATCTTATTTCTCTTACCTTGAGACTATGAATAGCTCTGAGAGCCACAATAATAAGCTACAAGCCAGTTTCTTCACAAACCAGCTTTTTGGGGGGGGTGGTGGTGCAGGGAACAGGTCCACTCTGCCGATGGAACGTGCCAGGCTCCTGATTGCCCCCAAACTTGTGCTCACACTGCCCCATCCACCCAGAATGCCCTTCCCTTCTACTCTTGGTCAGCCTTGAAGACCCAGCTCAGTTTCTGTTTCCTCCAAGAATTTTGCACACAATTCCAGCCTGAATTGGTTGGGACCCTCTGAGTGTAGCCTTCATTGTCTCTTCCATCCATGAGGTCATCTCCGGTGTTATTGTCAGGGAAAATCAGTGAAAAACTTTCAAATGGATAAGAGAAATAAAAAGATCACTGGGTGTCCTGTCTAGGGCACCCTTCCAGGTTGTCTCTGTCTTTCATTGTCTTTGAAAAGCTATTTTTACGACCCTGTAAGTCATCGAAAACAGACAATGATGCCAATGATTTGTGTTCATAGAAATACAAATTAGTAGCGTCTAGTGGAACTCAACTGACGGTTGCCCTGGGGATAGACTTCTGCATCTATTTGTAAGGTCACGTCAGCATGCTGCTTATTTGTATGTGTGTGGTTCTTAGAAATCTCCTTTGAGCCCGTTAGAAGACCTCAACTCCATCCCTCATTAATGAACGAGTTACATAAAATCTTTATACTTTTATGAGAGTCATAATTTTATCCTGTTTTCCCTAAAATTATTCTTTGTCATTTTTTAACTCAAGTTAAAAAAGAATGGTTTGACACATTGTATCAGTCAGAATTGGGAGCAAGCAACAGAAATCAACAGTAGCTAACTTTAACAACGAAGAAAAGAATATACTGGAGGTTATTAGATGGCTTGTAGAATTTACAGAGAGCCCACAGTTGTGGGCTTAGAAAACGGAGCGGGGCTGAGGGTAGCTTGGTGGCAGGACTACAGGCAAAGGCACGGGATGGGCTGGCCTGGAAACCATCTCTGGACACTGCCACTTCTGGACGTCACTGCTGGTGGCCCCTGGCCATGACCTCAGCCGCAAGCTGCCGCCACCATGAAATGAATGCTAAATGGCTCCTGAGTGTTTCCATCTCTGGCTCAACATCTGAAGTCCTGGCCAGCATTATCCAAGTGTCTGGGCAAAAACCTATCTATGCCTTTGCCGGAATAGGAGGCAGGGACGCTCCCCATGGTGGGGAGCGTCCCTCTCCCCCAAATAGGAAAACAGCTGCCAAAGAATGCCAAATGTCTACTTGAAATCACATTGTGAGTTCCATTAGTGCCATTACCACAAAGTACACGTGTTCCTTTTTTTAGATAGTGAGGGGATCTCCAAGGGGCCTGGCCTAGCAGATCTCGTGGAGACATTACCAAAGAGGCAGAGGGAAACACTGGAATTAGAGACTGTCCAAAGTGAACAGGGTCACAGAAGCCACCTCGCGTGATCTTCTCATTTTCCTCCCAAGGACACTGAGCCCCAGGAGCTGGAGGTGCCGTGTGGCCTGGAAGATGGTCCGAGTGTCATGGTATGGTTTGGGGACTGTCCTTCAGATGTTCATAAGACGGGGCAGTCCTGCTTACCCCCAAATCTGGTTACTGTCACCAGTGGGAGGGCACGGCCGTCGGCTAATTTAAAACAGAGCATCCCGAGTCGGCTTCTGGGCCGCTTCCCCGCTTTGCTGGCCGCAGACCGCTCTTCAGGGGTATGTTTTGCTGACGTGGCTGGCCGCAGGGAGCCGGGAGGCACAATTTTCTGAAGGTCCATTTGCAAAATTGAAACCCTGCCCTTGAGAACTCTGCACATCACAGCTGTGAAGAGATGTGAGAGCAAGGCCAAAGGCGGCCTTCCAGTGAGACCTCCAGGTCCGCTGGGATACCCACGGCTTTGCGTGGGAAGTCAGCAGCCTGTGGCTCCAAGGTGCCCCCTCTCACAGGCTCTTTGGGGGAGAACGGGTCCCTGTCTTCTCTTTACTGGGGCGCTGTTCTTTCTCTCTGGTTTCTTGCTCTTAGCTCATCTCACATCTTGGTTTCCAGAAGGTGGGAGATTCTACCCGGGACCCAGGGGCGCAAATGTGGCCAGCGGGCACCCTCGACCCCCAGGCTTGGTGAGACGAGGGCTCTCCTCCACGTGACCCGGCTGTTGGTGCCCAGCCTGGACCGGACTGCTCTCCAGTGTGGTGAGGAGGAGGAGTTCGGGCAGACAGGCATACCATCTGTCACCCAAGGGACGCTCTTGGGGTTTGGCAGAGAGGACCC
The DNA here is from genome assembly GCF_016509475.1 of Prionailurus bengalensis. NCBI lineage: Eukaryota > Metazoa > Chordata > Mammalia > Carnivora > Felidae > Prionailurus > Prionailurus bengalensis. The sequence goes on along the minus strand of NC_057354.1, from coordinate 43,179,083 downwards.
TGCCTGGGCAAGGGCAGGAAGCCAGGTGTCTGGCTCCCCATCACTGCCGAAATGACTTTCTTTTCTCCATCCAGGCACCTCCCCACCCCCAACTCGAGGGACCCAGTCTATGCCATGCAGCCCCCCAGGGCCCTCACCATCCCTCCCTTCTCTCTTCTGCTTCCAGTGAGACTTGGGTTCAAATCGCCCCACTGCCTTTTCAATGTGACTTTGGGAAAATTCCTTCATGTGTCAGAGACTCAGTTTCCTCATCTGTAAAATGCTGATGACAAGAAGGCCTGTCCCAAACACAGTGCACACATAAAGTGCATGCAGGGCTATTATGATTACTGTGTGGGTTTTTTTTTTTTTTAAGTTTATTTATTTATTGGTGGGGGAGGGGCAGAGACAGTGGGAGACAGAGAATCCCAAGAAGGCTCCATGCTCAGCGTGGAGGCTGACTCGGGGCTTGATCCCACAAACCATGAGATCATGAGCTGAGACGAAATCAAGAGGCAGATGCTCAACCAACTGAGCCACCCAGGTGCCCCGATTATTGTGGTTTTACGTGTTTTTGTCTTTCTCTCTCTTTGCATTCGGTGATGATTCTCTTTCTCTACCATCCTTTAATTTTCCACAGTGTGTGGCACGGTAGTGTTCACAGGGCCGTTGGCTGAGGCGGGGGTGCGGAGGGAAGGGTATTGAACTCAGCCCTGTGTGGCTCCAAGGCCGTCAGTCTTCCTAGGACACCGTGCTGAATTCCTCCTCTTCCTTACTGTCCTCTCCAGTTCTGCTCGGTCAGTCAGCAAATACCCCAAGTGTGACTGACTGACCAGCAAGAGAGAAAGGAAACGGGGAGTTGAGGTTTTTCTGTTTTGTCCTTTTTTTAAAACGCTTGCAGACGCTTGCTTGCCCATCTGAAATGGTCTTGGGCCTCATTTTTGGAAGGAGCCCCAGATCCCTGCATACAGAGAACGATCTTTGCGTTTCCTCACAGAGGTTTTCAGCTGGAGGGCTGGAGGTTGTCTCTTGCTTTCCTAGCTTGGGAAGACCAGGGGCAGGAGAGAGAGGACCCCGCCACACTGCTGGGTGAGCTGAGGCTCCCCCCCTCCCCAGGTTTTCTTCTCTTTTTAAAGTTTATTTATTTTTTAGAGAGAGAGTGAGCGAGAGCATGAGCAGGGGAGGGGCAGAGAGAGAGGGACACACAGCATCCAAAGCAGGCTCCAGGTGCTGAGCTGTCAGCACAGAGCCCGATGCCAGGCTTGAACCCACGAACTGTGAGATCATGACCTGAGCCGAAGTCAGATGCTCAACCGACTGAGCCACCCAGGCGCCCCGCCCCTCCCCCAGGGTTTCTTGATGGGTAAGGGAGTCTACCAGGTACCCACGTGGACATGGCTATGCTCACCTGTCAGCTGGCAGTGTGGTGATGGGGAGAGCATGCACCTGCTGTGTCCACATCCACGGCTGTCACTCCACTGCTCTCTGAACCACTCAGGGCCTCAGTGTCTCCATCTGTGACATGAGAATGACATGAGAGTCTACCTTGTGGGGTGGTTGTGAAGATTATATGAGTTTATGTGTATAACCATCACGACCACTATTTTGGATACACCATGAAGTTCCCTACTCCCCAGATGATCCCTGGGATAAGAAGCTCTTCTCCCTTCCCTTCCCTTCCCTTCCCTTCCCTTCCCTTCCCTTCCCTTCTCCCCTTCCCTCCCCTCCTCCTCTCCTCTCCTCTCCTCTCCTCTCCTCTCCTCTCCTCTCCTCTCCTCTCCTCTCCCCTTTCTCTTCCCTTCCCTTCCCTTCCCTTCCCTTCCTTTCCTTTTCCCTTTCCCTTTCGCTTTTGCCCTCTTTTCTTACAAGGCTCCACACCCAGCATGGAGCCCAACACAGGACTTGAACTCATAACTCCAATATCAAGACCTGAGTGGAGATCAAGAGTTGGACACTTAACCAACTGAGCCAGCCAGGTGCCCCAGGAAGTTCTTTATTTTCAAAAATTACCTCGCACAGTCTTTCCTGGTGCGGGGTGCTCTCCATTACTTTATTGTGAACAGGCAGGTGCTGTTTGGGTGAGACACGTCACCTGAAACAACCCCTCTTGGTGGTCACTCTGGCCGCTCACTAAGGTCATCTGAAGAAATTGATAAAAAGCAGGTAAGACCCAGTCCCCAAGGGGGTGGCGTCATAGCTTTGCAAAGGGAGTGTAACCAAGGACAGTAAGAAAGCCACCATCAGTGGTTACTTTATGGAGATAGCACACTGACACCTCTGGGATGAATGGAACAACAGCTGCCCCAATGTTATGCAAAGAGGCTCTCCCGGCTTGGGATGAAAATGCCACCCAAAGCATCCTCCAGATTCCAAAAATGCTGTATCGCCAGAACTGAGAGGGGAGGGTAGAAGATGCACTCAGACACTCCAATGACTCAGAAGGTGGCTTTGATGATGATGAGGACCCTGAGCACCAAGATGAGTTGGAAGAGCTGGCAAGATATGGAGTCAGGGGCCCAGGGTGAAGACAGCACTAAGTTAACATATTATCACATGTGATTGTAGGCATGTACCATAAATAATCAATCGTTAGAAACAGATATTTCATCTACTTTTAAAAAGATTACATATCAACTAGGTCATAATGCCTTTGGATATTTTGAGTGGGGAAATGGGGGGATCATGGTATGTGGGGATTGTCTTTTATTGTCCCCGGCAGCACCCGCTTTCCAGAAGGCCCTGATACTCCTTGTGACTCTGCCCCAGGGCGGGGGGTGGGGGGGCTTCCTCTGGCTGCCTGCACTGGTGATGGCCGGAATAAACACCTTCCAGGAGCAGCCCTCACCCAAGGACCAAGGGGACTTGGGGTATAAATCCCACAGCTCCCTCATCCCTTGAAGGAGAGGATGTTCAAAGCGCGAGTTCTGCACCGGCCCCCACAGTTCCCATGGGGATTAAGCACCACGTGCCCCGGTGGTCACCTGCTTCATAGCATATCCTCTCCTGTCTGACTTGCGTTCTCTATGTCACTTTCCCATTCCCTGCCCAGAGCTTCCCAGATTCCCTCCAGATAAACTAGATTGACTGGAATGCTTGTGTCAGGGGCCGCTCCTGGGGAAATCCAACCTACAGCAAGCACAAATGATAAAGGATAGCGATGGTTACTCTCACCCATTATTATATTGTTAAAGATCAGGAGAATGCACTTCCTGCTTTGTGTTCTTGTTCCCCAGAGCTTGTGAGAGCTGAGCCCGGTTCTGGGGTATCTTTTAGGTCTGGTCAGAAATGGGGAGGTCTGACTGTATATTTATCTCAAAATAATCTAAAGTGATTCATTCTCTCTCTCTCTCTTACTCAATTATATGCTTGAGCAGCTATGCCAGAAATCGGTCCATCCAGAGCAATTAAAAGCTTCCTTTGCCAGACCTTGGGGATTTCTCTCTGATCAATGAGAAAAACACTACAGCTGGAAAAGAGCCGAAACCAAGAATAGGGCCATCATGTCTTAGCTGTTCAGACAAGCTACAGCACCATTCGGATGTTTTTAAAAGACCCTTTTATTTTCCAATATGGAATTTTGGAGGAATGATAAGATTTCACATTAGTTTTCCAACGCTTTTGACCCCAAACTGGAATTCATTTGTGAAAATTAGTATCAGGCTCTATGTATCAGCTCACGAGCCATGGTAAGGTACTTATTATTATATTTATAATTAATAATAAAATAATAGCAGCAGAAATCATGTCCCTCTTAGCTACCATGAGATGGCCAACGTGCTAAGAACATCACACGTTTTTATCTCAGCTGACTATAATGTTACTATGAAGAGGTCACTGTTATTACGTCTATTGTATCAATGCAGTTACTCAAGCTCAGAGAGATTAAGTAGTTTGTCTGAGATCACACAACCAGGAAGTAGGAGAATGGGGTTACAAAGCCAGGCAGTTGGGCTCCAAAGCCTGGGTTTTTAACTATGGGAAGGCAACCAGCTTTTCACACCAGAAGGAAAGAAGAGACGAATGGGCTTTGTTGATTTCATTGCCCAAGGCCAGGCTCAACCTGACCTGCTTTTTAATGTTTATTTATTTTTGAGAGAGAGAGAGAGAGCGCACGAGCGGAGGGGAGGAGAGAGAGGGAGACACAGCATCCAAAGCAGGCTCCAGTCTCCAAGCTGTCAGCACAGAGCCCCACGCAGGACTCGAACCCACGAACTGTGAGATCATGACCCGAGCCAAAGTCAGATGCTCAACCGACTGAGCCACCCAGGTGCCCCCTGACCTGCCTTTTACAAGAAGTTGAAACAAGGAGGATTTTGGTTCTCATGCCATTCCTTTCTGCTGCTCTCTTCTGTGGAGAAGTCAGAGAGTTTTGTCACAAACTGGGGTTCCCTAGGTCTCAGCTGCGTGTGGCTGCAGAAGGGGGCACAGCCACAGTGACGGAGGACATTTCCTGGGTCTGCTCCAGCCAGCTGCTGGCGCAATCCTCCCCCGCCCCCCCCCCCCCCCGGGAGACACCTCTGTGGGTCCACAAACAAGCTGGTTCCCATGGGAGCCTGCTGCTGTGCAGCTGAGAACAGCTGAGATATTGCTTATCTAGAAAGACAGCGTGAATACCCCAAACACATGATACTGGTTATGTGCCATCATAGTGATCACTTTCAAACGGGGTGTACCAGGAGACTCCGGACCACCCACGGAGCCAGCGAGTGAAGAACAAGGAAAATCCCCCAGGGACATCGTGGGATGCTACAGGGGATAGAGTCATCTCAGCCTCACCTGGCCATCATTCACTGTGTGACTTTGGCCGCATCGCCTCCTGCCCTATTTCCTCCTCTGTGAAATGAGCCGATGGTTCAGAGGAGCCCTGAGGCCCCTTTCCACCCCCAGAGATCTGTGAGCAGCCCTTCCCACAGGCAGCTTGCATTCCCCCAACCCTTTGCTCTGCATACCGTCCGCTCTCTTTATGTCCTTGGGCCTGTTTGTGTGGTTATTTGTTGAGTTGAGGATTCAGCTGGACTGTAAGTTCGAGAGGTCGGTGAATGGAAACTTCTTTGTGTTTGGATTTGCACAGGGTGGTTCTAGCACAGTGGTTCCCAACCAGGGGTGAGTTTGCCCCCATGGAACATTTGGAAATATCAGGAAAATTTTTATTTGCCATGACGGGGGTGGAGGGGGGAGGGCACCACTGGCATCTAGTAGGTAGAAGCCGGGGTAGAAGTTGCTAAACATTCTACAGTGCGCAGGACAGCTCCCACAAGACAAAATGATCTGGTTTATAATGTCAGTGGTGCCGATGCTGAGAAACCCTGGTTTAAAGGAGGCTAGATGGGCTCACTGGCTATAGGCACCAGGCATTGTGCAGTCCTTGGTTTGCCCTCCTCTTCAAGTTTCTCTCTCTACAGTCCGGAGAAGACCAGCAAATACTTAGGGCCAACCTGAGGCACAGTTATTCTTTGAAAAAAAAAAATAGGTATTACATGCACTCAGTGAGAAGGTCAGTACAGACCAAATGATCCTCTGTTCAGTGGGGGCTGTCCTGTGCATTGTAGGATATTTAGCAGAGACCCTGGCCTCTGCCTACAAATGTCAAAAATGTCCACAGGCATTGACAAATGTCCCTGGGGACCCTGGTTGAGAACCACTGTTCTAGAGGTGTCCTTTGCCTGTCCACACACCTATTTATTTATGAAAAGATGTCTTTTTCTTATGGTGTTTGACACACAGTAGATGCTCCATGAATAGATATTGACAAATGGATAATTGAGAATAAAGCGATTTACGTAATCAGTCAAATCCTACCTTAAATGCCGCAGAGGTACGGGTTACATGTATCCTAACACAAGTACAGGATATGAAGTCATTCTTTCCTGGTTCTGACTTCTCAGTTTTGCCTCGAGGAGCACCATCTCATTACGCTTCCAAACTATGTCACTGCTGAGGGCGAGGTGGTGGAGGATGAGTCCCAAATATCTTAAAGTCCATTCTCAGAAGCAGCCGGGCAGCCTGTAACAATGTGGATTATCTGTATTCTGTGCACCTGAGGGTCTCCTTCCCCTCCCCTGATTGGCAGACTGGGGGAGGCATCAGGGATGTGCCTCATCTACCCCAAGGGGCCTTTCCTGCCCCATCAGTCCCGTTCTGCCAACGTCTGGCTTTCGTGACAAGCTGTGGCCTTGGTTCCAAGAAGAGTGCCCTTTCTAAGAAGGTGGAGGCGTTAGTCCAGCTTGGGCAATCAGCCCAAAGTCCATTTTGTGTAATTCTGGGCTGCCTGCCCAGCTTCTTCCTGGAGTACAGCTGGGGCTGGGATGGTCTCTGGATTTTCCATGTTTCCTGGAGTGGAGTGGTTGGGGATCTGGGAGCTGGGCAGGTGACCTGTGCCCACCACCACTAGGACCTGCTCAGGGTGGATACTCCAGGGGCCAGCTTGCTTATTGCTTACTCTGGGTCTTGGGCACGGTGTATATGGGGTGATAAAGTCAGCTTTCCTAGAGAATGCACAGCAGGAGCGATGGGGCAGCGTCTTTTGAAACCCTCCAGAGAACAAGACAGACCACAGTCAAGAGTCATCATAGTGAGAAGTGTGGCCTGAGAGCTCAGCTGAGGCTGGGCTGAGGGTACCTCTTTGTGGTGGCTTTAGGATAAATGGATGTACTATATCGTGGCTCAGGGCTTCAAAGACACGTGTCCCAAGAGAGAGAAACCTGGGAGAGCCACGTGGCTCTGTTCAACTGTGAGGCCCAACCGTGAGGATGAGGTCACCCAACCTCATTTCTGCCAGACTCTACCAGTTGAGAGGTCATAAAGGCCCACCGGGTTCAAGGTGAAGGGATACAGACCCCACCTCTCAAGGAGAGAGCATCAAAGCCACCCTGGAGACGAGCATGTGTGGTGGGAGACAGTGCTGCAGCTGTTTTTGGAAAATGCCATCTACAACAAGGCTGCACTGAGTTCTAATCTTAGAGAAAAGGGGAGAGCGGGGTGCTCTGTGCGCCATCCAGAAGCCCTCCCAGCTGCCTTAGTTCCCACTTAGCCTTGCCTTTAAAGCTTCTCTCAACAGTTGGGACAAGCCCAAGGTTGGGGGCAGGTTCAAGAGTCCCAAATGTGTTCTCTTCCCAAGTCTCTTCCTTCCTCAGCTCCTCTTGTCCCGCTGATGGGAGAGTTGGGGCAAAGCAGGGAATAGAATATTCAGGGTGGGTTTGCTAAGTCTGAGCTTTTAGGCCAGCAACTTTTGTCCATCCCAGAATATCCTCCATCCATTCTTGTACCCATCCCTTTTTTCTCCTCTTCCTCCCCCCTTCCTCACCATCAAATGCACTCTCTGAATTACCCCCGTGCTCCTTCTTGAAGGAGCGATTGACCCTCCTCAGCCTCCCATTGACCTGGAAACTGCACCCCTCTGAGATTGCTCTCACGTGGTCATCACCAAATCCTGTCAGTTTTCATCTTGTTCACTCGGCCTCTGTGAACGTGACCTGCCTTCCTTCTTGGAATTCTCCCTGTGGCACCCCCACATCTTCTCCTACCTCTCAGTCTGACCCCTTCTTCCTTTCAGGGTGCATAATTGGTTCTCTTCTCTCATTTAACCCCATTGCTTCTTCTATCCCCTATTACCACTGACTACAGGCCCTATTTCTCTTGTTTCCTACCTACCCTCATGAGCTCTGAATCTCACATTTCCAACTTTCCACCCCATATCCCAACCTGCCTGACCTCACAACCACCTGGGGTCCCCTAGACCAAAGTTAAACTCAGTGTCTCCTTCTCATTTTGGGCTATTCATTCCCATGTCACCGAGTGCCACCACCCGGTCTGGCAAGGTGGAACTCTTAAAGCATCACAAATGCATCCTTCTTCTGGTACCAACAGGTTAGCAACTCTATTCCCAGAAGATCTCTTGGACACATTCATTTATTCATTCATCCCTTTTTTTTTTTCAAGTTTATTTATTTTGAAGGGGTGGGGGGGGAGAGCATAAGCTGGGGGAGGGGCAGAGAGAGAGAGAGAGAGAGAGAGAGAGAAGGAAAGAATCCTAAGCAGGCTTCACGCTGTCAGCCCAGAGCCCAACGTGGGGCTTGATCCTATGAACCTCGACATCATGAACTGAGCCCAAATCAAGAGCCGGATGTTCAACCAACCAAGCCACCCGGCTGCCCCTGTTCATTCATTCATTCTTTTAGTTAGGAAATACTGATTGAGCATGCGCTATACCCCAGGCACTATTCTAGTGGCTGGAGATATAGCAGTAAGTCCGACAGAGTCTTAGAATCTACAAGGGAGAGAAAGACAACAAACGGGTTCATAGACAAATGGCGGTAGATGCTGTGAGACAACAGAGCTAGGCGAGGGGTGGGAGGAGGAGGGAAGATAGTTCTTTTATGTTAGGTAGACAGGGACAGCCTTACCAGTCAGGTGACATTTGAATAGAAACCATAATGAAATGAGAGCCAGCCAGGTGGATATTGGGTCTTTCTTCTTTATCCCCATGGCCACAGCTCCTCATTCTCTTTCCCTGAAGCATGGCAATTACCTTCCAAAAGGGCAGTGGCCTCTTTGCCTCTCTGCTCTTATCCTTCCTTCTCGACCCCTTTCAGTGGCTTCCTACAGCTCACAGAATAAAGTTCTTACTCCTAACTATAGTCTACAAGGAGCTTCACCATTGGACTCCAACCCTCTTTCCAGCTAAGTCATACTGTCATAGGCAGAATTCTAAGATGGCCCCATGCTCTGCACTCTTTCTGTTCCTCCCTGTATAATCTTCTCCCCTTAAGTGCCCGTAGAACCTGTGACTTGCTGCTAGCCAATAGAATGTGGCAAAGGCGAGGGGGGTGTCACTGCCTTCAGTAGGTTTTGTTATAGAGGAGTCTGTCTTAGCTGACTTTATCGAGAGAAATTCTCCCGCTGGCCTTGAAAAAGCCAAGAGCCATGCTGTGAACTGGGCTATGGGGTTGAGGAACCGGGGGCAGCCTCTGGAAACTGCAGGAGGCCTCAAGTTGCTGAAGGCAGCCTCCAGCCTCCGGTCAGGAGGAAGCTGGCACTCTCAGTCCTGCACTTGCAGGGAAATGAATTCTGCCAACCGCCTGCGTAAACTGGGAAGCACATTTTTCCCCTCATTAAGCTTCAGATGGGATCACAGCCCCAGCTGACACCTTTTGCAGCTAGTGAGCAAAGAACCCAGCAGAGCTGTGCTCGCTCCTGACCCACTGTAAGATAATTAGTGTGTGTTGTCTTAAGCCTCTGAATGTGTGGTGGTTTGTTACACAGCCACAGAAAACCGATACACTCGCCCGGCATAGCCTATACCAGTCCTCAGGCCGTCCCAGGTTTCAGACACGTTTTCCTTTGCATGCCCTGCTGAGAACACAAATTCTGTCCACAAATCTCTAATCCTACATTTTCTCTCTGGAAAAATCTTGTTTGTCCTTCAAAACCCCATTCAGACGTACCCTCTTCTCCTTCACACTCTTGTGACACCCTGGCCCTCCTCCCCACTCCCCAATCTTGCTTTTCTCAACAAGCATGGGGTTGGCTGCTATATGCCTGCATGTCAGTCCCCTCTCTTCTCTTTCCAGCTCAGGGTCTAGCTCAGTGCCTGGCTTCCAGTCATTCAAGGGTTCCTCACTTGGGGATGCGTATTGGGGGGGATGGTCCTGGATAGGGCATGTGCCATGCATAAATCCCCAAAAATTGCTTCGAGAATGCTGCTTATTAAGCAATTTTTCTGGGCCCATTGCTTCCACTCAACTCTCAAAGAGGCTCGAGGTCCTGGGAAGATTAAGACCAATTGAAGCCTGGTGTCAATACATGGTTCTTGAATTTAAGCCACTGGGTTATCGCCTGCTAAGGAGATTTTCATTTTAAGCCTTCCTGCTAATTGTGGCTTTGCTAGAGGAATTTGAAGCTTCTGGGGTATTTTGCAGGAGAGCTGCTGTTTTGACACGTGTAAAAGCACAGTCAGGTAGGCAGCCCCGGGCTCCGACCAGGGATGAAGGTGGTCCAGGCTGGGGAAAGAGAAAGGAAGGAGGGGTGGAGCAGGGGTGCAGGGAAGCCCACATGTCCAAGAAGAAGAAACAGAAGGGAGAGCCTTGGAGACAAAGGGAGCGCGGGGGTGGGGGTCAGGGGACCAGCGGATTCTGCGCTGAAGGAGCGCCTGTGTCTCTCCTTCTAATTGTGCCAGGTGCCAGGATACCTAGTCCCCACTGCCGGCTCCCCTGGGCTCTGGAGGGCTGCCTGTGGCAGCGCAGTGTATTTTTAGCCCTCCAGTAAGTGGAACAAAGCGCTCTGAGAGGCAGTGCTGCGCTCTTGGCTCTGGGCTCCAGGCAACACTCAGCAGCTTTCTGAGGAAGCGCAGGACACCCTCTCCAGCTGCAGTGGGGATGTGGGTCCAGCTCCCTCCAAGTCTCTTTCCCTCGGGGGTGGGGGGGCCTGGGAGAGGGACGTCCTCACCAGAAGGAGGACAGTCAGGGCTGTGTGGCTGGGCAGCTTAGGAGAGAGCAGGTGAGCGGGCCTTTCACTGGGAAGGACACAGCCTGGCGCCAGATGCTTACCTCTTCTGGCCGCTGGCGCTGAGGGAGATGACTGGTCCCGGGACTACCAGGGTTAGGTGGGCAAAGCAGGGCGCGCTAGGCTCGGGGTGGGGATGGTGGGCAAGCCCCTGGCCCACGCCAGAGAAGCCTGTCCCTGAAGGCGGCGAAGACTGCGGTGAAGGGAAGTGTGGGGGAGAGTCTCTGGAAGCCACTTTCTGACATCCCAGGTGGTGAACTGTCAAGGTCAACCTTGAGCATCGATCTGCCAAATATTTGCTTGGATCGCTGACGCAGCAGACCTCTCACCCCAACCTGCTCCCTGCTTGTACCGGGGCCTTGTCTCAACCAGACTGCCTTACCCCTTGACCCTCGAGGAGTTGGGACTGTTTCCCAAAGAGCCCTTTCCAGACAGTTGTGGCTGGTCTAGTCCTCTTATGGGGGCATAGGCTGTGGGTGAAGGTGGGCAGACTAGAGGCTGGAGGATGGGGCCAGGCGTCCCCACGGACCCTTTGTTTGAAATGGTTACCTCCGACAAACTAGACTGAAGTGATCAAGGTTTAGCACAGCTGCCCACGTAGAACCAAACTCCACAAGGCCGGGCCCTTAGGGCCTTGTCCCCACCACAGCCTTCCCACACACCAAGCCCAGGAAGAAGAGAGACCTCACTTCCTAGGCAAGACAGAGAGAAGCCGAGAGCAGGGCTTGGCTGAAGCCAAACCTAGTCTCCACCTCCCCGGGGGACTCTGAGTCCCTTCCGCTCCAAGCCCCCAGCCTCTTAGTTTGCTTCCTGTACGGCGCTCATCGCATGCTGACTCGTGTGTTCTAATCTTCCTTTGCTGCGTATCCACCCACCTGACTCATGAGATCGGAAGAGAGTGCGTTTGTTTGGTGTAGGTATGGCAGCTCCCTGGGAGGAATAGTGCTCCGATTTGTGGGGCATACCTATTCCTGTGCTGTCGAAATACTCCCACCATGGCCAACTTCAAGCTATGATTGTTTCACAATGGGCTCATGTTTCTAAATATCTAGCAGTTGGCTGTGGTGAACCAGTCTTCATGGGTATGAGCTCACCACTGCTGGAGGGAGCCCCACTGCTGAAACTTAAGGCTTGCACTCAGTAGGTGCACCCAAGGCTGGTGCCACAGAATCCTTGCTTGGATGGACTGTTCTATTCAGTACATGTTTTGTTTTTGTTTTGTTTTGTTTTGCTTTCTTCTGGAGCACCTACTCTGTTCCTAAAAGAATGTAGAATGAATTCCTGGGGGGAGGATCACTTGTGAACAAGGTAACAGTCCTTCTCTCCTCCCCATATCTTGGCCCCTTTGCAATGTGACCTTGCAGTTTCGACCATCAAGAGCTAGCACCAGTTTCTTAACCCTTGATTCAGGCCTACCCTTGTGACTTGACTTAGCCACTGGAATATGGTGAAAATGACTTCGACCATTCTAAGCTTGGGTCTCAAGAGGCCTTGAGTACCTCCTCTCTTGTCTTGGGATCCTGCCAGCCAGCACATATAAAGCCCAGGCTATTCTGCTGAGCAGTCGAGAGGTCACATGGAGCAGACACCCACCATCTCAGCCAAACCATCCTTGATCAGCCAGGCTCAGCAAACCCAGCAGCTGGTCAAAGGTGTAGGAACAAGCCCAGCTGAGACCAAAGGTGTCAGCTAGCTGAGCCCAGCCTAGATGGCTAAATTGAAGACTCATGAGCTGAATAATGGTTGTTGTTTTAAACCACTAAGCTTTGGAGTGGTTTGTTATCCACCAAAAGCTAACCAACAAAACACCATGCTTGCGTTCAGAAGTAGCTTGGCTCGGGGCACCTGGGTGGCTAAGTCGGTTAAGCATCTGACTTCGGCTCAGGTCATGATCTCACAGTTTGTGGGTTTGAGCCCTGCACTGGGCTCTGTGCTGACCGCTCAGAGCCTGGAGCCTGCTTCGGATTCTGTGTCTCCCTCTTTCTCTATCCCTCCCCTGCTTGTGCTCTCTCTCTCTCTTTCTCTCTCAAAAATAAAATAAACATTAAAAAATTTTTAAAAAGTAGAAAAACAAAAGCAAAAATCAACTACTGGGACCTCATCAAAATAAAAACCTTCTGCACAGCGAAGGAAACAATCAGCAAAACTAAAAGGCAACTGACAGAATGGGAGAAGACATTTGCAAATGACATATCAGATAAAGGATTAGTATCCAAAATCTATAAAGAACTTATCAAACTCAACACCCAAAAAACAAATAGTCCAGTGAAGAAATGGGCGAAAGACATGAATAGACACTTCTTCAAGGAAGACACCCAGATGGCCAACCGACACATGAAAAAATGCTCAATATCACTCATCATCAGGGAAATACAAATCAAAACCACAATGAGATACCATCTCACACCTGTCAGAGTGGCTAACATTAACAACTCAGGCAACAACAGATGTTGGCGAGGATGCGGAGAAGGAGGATCTCTTTTGCATTGTTGGTGGCAATGTAGGCAGGTGTAGCCACTCTGGAAAACAGTATGGAGGTTCCTCAAAAAACTAAAAATAGAACTACCCTACGACCCAGCAATTGCACTACTAGGCATTTATCCACGGGATACAGCTGTGCTGTTTTGAAGGGATACATGCACCCCCATGTTTATAGCAGAACTATCAACAAAAGCCAAAGCATGGAAAGAGCCCAAATGTCCATCGGTGGATGAATGGATAAAGAAAATGTGGTATATATACACAATGGAGTATTACTCGGCAATCAAAAGAATGAAATCTTGCCATTTGCAACTACATGGATGGAACTGGAGGGTATTATGCTAAGTGAAATTAGTCAGAGAAAGACAAAAATCATATGACTTCACTCATATAAGGACTTTAGGAGATAAAACAGATGAACATAAGGGAAGGGAAACAACAATAATAGAAAAACAGGGAGGGGGACAAAACAGAAGAGACTCGTAAATATGGAGAACAAACTGAGGGTTGCTGGAGGGGTTGTGGGAGGCGGGATGGGCTAAATGGGTAAGCGGCACTAAGGAATCTACTCCTGAAATCATGGCTTCACTATATGCTGACTAATTTGGATGTACATTTTAAAAAAATAAAAAAGTTTAAAAAAAATTTTTAAAAAGTAGAAGTAGCTTAGCTCTCGGCTGGATTGTCTATCTCTGAATGAGGTAGAATTAGCCTCCTGTCCGCTACAGCTCATTAGCTATGAGCCAGAACTCTAGGTATCAGCACCACTGACCCCTGCAGTACCTGAGTTGTGGCAGAGTATTAATAGTATTAATCCTCCCCTAACACAGCCTATTCCTATAGGCTGTGGGAAGGAGTCCCACAGCTCCCTGATGGGAGAGCCCGAAAAGAGGCCTACAGTCGGAGACCACAGACCCCAACTGGGATGAGCCCTTCTCCGCTTTGACTTTGCCTGGCCCATGCAGCCCCACGGCTGGAGCTGCCCTTTTCCCCCTGACCAGTGAAGACTTCACTGCCTTTCCCGGGAAATGTCTCACCAGGAATGGGGACACTCGCAAATTCCTGTCTTCTGGCCATAGAATATAAACATATTTCGGGGGAGGTGGAAAAAGAAGAAATCCACATATTTGGAGTGGGGAGGAGGGAGAGAGCCAGGTCTTAAAACTTAATCGATTTCTTTTTTAAACTGAAAACTTTCAGTTCACAAGTAAAAGCTTGCTTGTAACCTATGAAGGAGTGTGTGAAGAACCAGACCTCGCCCTCTGGGCCCTCTAGGTTTGACTGTCAAAACTCGGTAGTAGCAAAGAGGCTTTCTGGAGAAAGAGAGAGGAAGCAGGCCCTGAAACAGATTTGCAGCTGTGTGCGGTGGCGTTCTGTGGTTTTCCTCTCCCCAGCTGTGTGACCTTGGGCCTGTGTATAACCAGGGAGACTGGAGAGCTCCACAGTTCCTTTATGAGGTGGTCTTTTTCTTGGTTTAAAGGGAAAAGCCAGGGAGAGCTGGAGAGGTTTCTGACAGTTGACTGTTCACTATACCACTGGAGGTATATACTCACCCTGTTTTGTTAGCACACGGCATACTTCTTGTGCTGATGTGAGCGCGTTGATGTCACCACACTCTCCCAGTTTGTATCTGGCTCAGGATGCTGCCAGAACATGTACATCCAACATCGTCCCCCTTCCCCACCCACCTCAGCTCAGGGAGCAGGAGCTTTGAACCTGACTGGTCAGGTGGGGAAATGTCAATGATAGGTAGAGAGTTAATTAGCAATCACTCCGCCGAGGGATATGATGTCTCTCACTGACAAGCTGTGTGACCCTGGGCAGGTTACTCTACCTCTCTCCGATCTTCCATTTCTTCCTCCATATTTTCCATTTCCTTCTCCATATTTTATATTATGTCATGTGAAACTTTTCCAATGGTGAATCACATTCAATATTAACTAACTATTCAATGAAAACATATAGAGTGACGACAGATGCTTTATTGTATAGAACATACCCATGGAGTGCCTGGGTGGCTCAGTTGGTTGAGCAACTGACTTCAGCTCAGGTCATGAACTCACAACTTGTGAGTTCGAGCCCCGGGTCAGGCTCTGTGCTGACAGCTCGGAGCCTGGAGCCTGCTTCAGATTCTGTGTCTCCCTCTCTCTCTGCCCCAACCCACTCACATTCTGTCTCTGTCTCTCTCAAAAATAAATAAACATGAAAAAAAATTTATTTTTAAAAGAAAGGAAGAAAAAAAAAAGAACATACCCAAAAGTTAACTTTTTTCTTTTTACTTAATAAAAAACTATGTTGACCTGAAGGTCTCATTTGGTCTCAAGCAGCCACACTGCATACTCAGAACTTCTGGGATGTTCTCATTTTTCAGTTTCAGGACTTTGACTTTGTTCAGTTATTTGTGGACACCTGGGACACATTTTTTTTTCTATAATTTTTTTCAGCGTTTTATGGGGACACCCTTGTTGCTTATCTTAAAGGGTTGTTAAAAGAATAAAAGGAGGGGTGCTGGGTGGCTTGGCCGGTTAAGCGTCCAACTCTTGATTTCAGCTTAGGTTATGATCTCATGGTTTGCGCATTTGAACACACGTTAGGTTCTGTGCTGGCAGCATGGAGCCTGCTTGGGATTCTCTGTCTCTCTCTCTCTGCCCCTCCCCTGCTCTTTTTCTCTCAAAAGAAATAAAGAAAGAAAAAGCATTAATAATAAAAAATAAAGAATTAAACAAAATAATCCACCTATGGCATGAAGCTTAGCGCCTAGACTAGTAGATTCTTCATCAAGAGCAACTGCTGCTGTTATTCGCCCCAAATGCTGGCTATCCACTCCTGCTGATGTGGAGCTAGTTTCAGCCCTGATGGCAGGGCCACTCAAGAACCACTGTGCAAGGAACGTCAAGTGTTGGGAGTGCATACATCCTTGTTCTCCAGGCCACAGATTGAGTGACTTCCAATTCTCCCTCCTGCTCACCCTCTCTGTTGCTGTATGGATCAGAAGAGACTCAAAGATGTCAGCTGAGGCAATCTCCTGCCCTTGAGTAAGGCCTGAGAGACTTTTTCATCCCCATCATAAAATGAAGGCAGTAGAGCCTCTCATTTTCCCACATGACACCCTACCCATTCCTTATCCTTTCCTGCTCTGTGTTGCAGAAGCCTGACCCTGTGGACTACATTTCCCAGGCTGCCTTGCACCCCAACGTCCTGTAGGTTCAGCCAATGGGAGGCCCTGGTGAGATACTGGTGGTCGGAAGATGGGAGAGGGGTAAAGCTCTCTGCAGCCCTCTCTGCTTCCGGGGGTGTCTCCAGTAATGGCTGTGTTTTCTCCACAGTTCTAGCTCCTGCTGGACATGGTTCTAGCTCCTGCAGGTCATGGTTCCAGCCTCTGATAATCCCTTCCCTTCCTTTGTCCCTTGAGCCCTGGGAAAGTAGCATTTTCTTGCTACTTCTAATTTCTGGGTTGCTTTGCCCTTCCCTGTTTAGGTTTTCAGCTCTTTTGTCACTTTTGTAACTCTCCCCCACACACCCTTTTTTTTTAAAAGTTTATTTATTTATTTTGGAGAGGGGGGAGGGGCAGAGAAAGAGGGGGAGAGAGAGAATCCCAAGCAGGCTCCGCACTATGTGGGGCTCAATCCCATGAACCTGGAAGATCATGATCTGAGCCAAAATAGAATCTGGGGCTCAACTCACTGAGCCACCCTGACCTGACACTCTTGTAACTCCTTTCTTGTATTAATTCACTTTTTTAAAAAGTTTATTTTAATTCATTTTGGGAGAGAGAACAAGCAGGGGAGGTACACAGAGAGAGGGAGATAGAATCCCAAGCAGGCTCCACACTGTCAGCTCAGAGCCCAATGAGGAACTTGAACCCATGAAACCTGAGATCATGACCTGAGCCGAAATCAAGAGTTGGACACTTAACTGACTGAGCCACTCAGGCACCTCTCTATTAATTCACGATTAAACCCCTTCGCCTGGGCTCTGTTTTCCTAGTGCACCCTGACTACTGCAGCTACCATGGTAAACATCTTGCAGACATTCCACTCCTCAGGCCTACAGATGCTCCCTGAGGAGAAGGGGGTATGTGAGATCATCCAGCTGGACGTGTCCTCTTGGCCTCACCGATTTTTTACCCTGTGGGGAGGAACGTGGCCTTGGAGAACCAGCATGGCTCTCAGAGCCCACTCCTTACTCCTTAGACTGTAGGGGGTTCATTCTCCACTTCTAGAGGATGCCAAGTTCAGGTCATTTCAAGCTGATTTCCTGTCCTCACTCATCCTGTAATGTAATGGACAAGGTCTTTGTCTAAAGGACCAAAACTTCTAAATTCAATCTTTGCTCCAGAATCCCCTTTGGAAGGTTACCTTGGTACAGAGGAACATTAGCCCGCCCTGAGTGGGTCCCTCACCTTGGTGCTCAGGAGCTTCAGGCCCATGACTCACACATGGGACCCTGTCCCAACACCTGCAGGTGCAATGCCTGCCACCCTCTTCCTGTTCTAGATCGCCCTGGAGGCCCTTACCTTGCAGCTGTCCCTTCCCATCCTGGGCCCTTTGCCGCTCAATATTTCATCCAGGAAACATGTGGGCAGATGTTTTTGGCAAGCCACTTGGTGGTGGTTAACCTGTGGGGCGCCAGAAGGGGTAAATGCCCTGTTTGGGGGATTCCCCACCCCCTGTCCTGCCCCCAGGCCATCTGGGCTTTCTGGTGGAGTAAGCTACATACATATTTATAGTGGCAGTGACTGTGGGAGCCTGGGGAATACATAATGGCAGCTGCAGCTTTGGGTGTGCTCCATCCTCTGAATTAAATCCCTCTCCCACCGCCTGTAAGTCAGGAGGCCCAGCCTGTAGCATGAGCTACAAGCCCTTGATGAAGCACCCAAAGAGCATGCCGTGTTGGGGCGTCAGAGCTGAGAAGCCCTTCCTGCTACAGATGAGCAAACTGAAACCCTTGACCCATGCGTTCTGACTCGTAGGGCCTTTCTGTAGACCCAGGTGGGTCTGGCCTCATAGGCTTCTCCCGGGCAAGGGTGGACTCTGCAAACTTTAGCCACTCCTTAGAGTGTGGGGCTGCCTAGGAAGCCGGGGGTCGAGGGCAGCCCTTCTGGGTGTGAGCACCCAGGTCCTGATGGGCTGCTCCACACTCAAGGGCACAGGCAGAGCCTCCAGCCGTGGTCACAGAGGGAAGTGCTCTCTGGAGCCCATCCTTGAGATTGCACCTGTTCTGGGCCTGAAATGTGAAGGCATCCCCACTCCTGGGACGTGTCACCAGGAGCTGCTTGGAAGAACCCTGAGAAGCCTTTGTGAGATGGTTGTGCCGGGAAAATTTTGCCAACCACAGTTTAAAAGCGAAACAGAATGAGCATATGGGTGTGTGATGTGTATATGTGTGTGATGCACATACATGTACATGTGTGATATACGAGAGACTACTGGTTGGCATATGTACACGCACACGTGTGTGTATGCATGTGTGGGTATTATGTGTGCATGTGCGAGCAAACGCATGTATGCACATGTGTATATAAGATCATGTGCGTGCATGTACATTTATGTGTGTCACATATGTAAGTGTGGTGTGTGTGTTTGTGAAGAACGGTCTAGACCGCGGCATGTTACTGGCTCCTAGTTTTGTCCCCTCCTAGGGGAGGAGGCTGCAGGATGGTGACAAGCCATCTGCGCTGGGCAGTTTGCCCTCCCATGACCATCTTTTGCCCCAAACTTTTTACCCGTTTAAGGCTTCAACTGGAGCCTGCTACCAGTTTGGTGCCGCCTGAAGATTTTCTGTCCTTTCCGTTGATGAAGATGTGCATGTCCCTTGAGGAATTGGAAAATATAGAAGAGCACAAAGAAGAAGATAAAAATCACCCTTAGTCCCAACACCAGAGTCCTGGCTGTGGCTTCATCTGACTTTCCTGTCCAGCTACAACTGGGACTTGGTGGGCAGAAGGGGAAGCAGACATGAGTGACACTGTCACCCCAGGGCCCTTGATCCCTGACCCACACACTGGTCAAGGCTTCGGAAGCTCCTAAACTGCCATCTTTTGTTGTTGAATTCGTCATGGTTTGCAAAGTTCCTAAGGTGACTGCTTTGACCTGAGCTATGAAGACAGACATACTGACCTGGGTTTCAACAAGGGTTTCACTGACCTAAAAGTTGCTTCATTCTGCTTGGGTCAGTTTTTTGCTTCCTCATCTCTAAAATGGGGTGAAGGTAAGTACCTTGAGGGGTAGTTGTCAGGGTTAGAAATCTGGTGGTGTCCCTGGCAGTGGCTACATCTCCTGCTGGGTGGCCCAAACTATGGGCTCCAGTAACCCTACCTTCTCCTTTTGTCCCTTCCTGTCATGGCCCTAGTGGTGGCAGCAACAATGTCCTGCTGTTACTAACCTCTGGGTCACCTTGCTGACCATTTTGCTCCTAAGCGAGTCAAAGCTGCAAAATAAATCCCCTATATTAAATTCCCTTGGTTTAAACACCTCGTGAGGCTTTGGTTTTGTGCTGGAATTGTAAGTGATACAGATATGACACACAGGGCAGTGTCTGGTGCTTGGACGATGCTCAATGTGTGACAGGTCTGTGGCTGTGGCCCCTTATGGGCTTGTGACAGCCTCACCAGCTAACCCCATCCCCAAATGATGACATCAGGAACTGTGCCTTCTCTGTACTCTTGATCCAAACCCTTGCTAGGCTTATTTAGCTTCTTAAATCGCACGGCCCAGTGGTACCAGCATGAGTTCTGGAGTAAGGTGGCCATGGGTTTGAATCTCAGATTCACCATTACTAGCTGGGTGGCCTTGAGCAAATCACTTTCACTCAGCTACATTATCTAAAATGAGTGGACAGGAACAGTATTTTGTAGCAATGGTGTATGCAAAGTGCTTGAGGGAGAGGAAGCTATCATATTTGTTAGCTTGTATTATTAATATGGTCACCACAGCCCCTTCTTTCAAGAACTTGGGAAGTTTTTCACTTGGATTTGCATCAGTGGACATCACAATGGCTCACCCCTATTCCTCCCAGCATCTCTTGATATAAAGAGCTCCAAGGTTGCTGTGACAGGTATGGGCAAATTTGTAACAGGCTGAGAATCATTGCAGGAATAAAAAGGTAAAGACTTGGAACCTTCCTTTTTGATATTGGCCTCGAAGCATCCCGCATGGACTGAGGAGGACACCAAAAGGATGCGGGCCTCACCATGACTGGAGGGTGCCCCTGGCGGGGTCTTAAGTGTGCCAAGCCAAGGTCTAGATGGTCACAGCATGTGGGCCAGCCTGTGACTGAGGACAGGTGTGCAGAAGTAAAGAGTGGCAATCCCGGACACTACTCTGACTCTTCACAAGACACTTAGAAGAAGTCCTTCCTATAATTCACCCTGCCCCTTCTCTCCTCCCCTCCTGGCCCACCTGTGTGTTTGCACCTACCTGGAATGCCTTTTCCCCTCTTGTCCATCCAGCAAACCTCTACACATCCTTCAAGACCCAGCTAAGCAAGCACCTTGGGGGTCTGCAGGCAGAACGAGACACAACATTCTCTGTTCTCAGAGCTTGCACATACTTCTTTTGTGGCACTTAGTGCCTTCTCGTCTGTGCACCCCTAATAGCTTATGTGTTCTTTTATTACAGGACTTAGCACGACCTCCTCCACGATTGTATTATGGTTTGTACATTCTTCTATTATGGCACCGGTCACATTTCTGCAGTAACAGCAACAACAACAGCTGTAACTGTTGAGAGCTTTAGCGACCTGCCAGGCACCGTGCCACTGGCCTCACGTGCATTGCCTCATTGATTCCTCGCTTTCCTGAGGCGGCACCACAGATGAGGGGACACACCCGTGTTCAAACCCACTGTTACCTGGTTGGGGAGTCCGTGCTCTGAAGTGCCATCATTTTGCCTGCGAACCCAGGGAGAATGGGTGGGGGGATGGACCGACTTAGACCCACCTCGGTTTACCTAGTAGCTGTCAGGGCACCTGTCGCCTAGTGAGCACTTAATGAACGTTGGACGAAATTTTTAAAAATTCCATTGTGCCGATGTACCAAGATTTTTTTTTTTTTAACCCTTTCCCTATGCTGCTGTGAATATATCCAGACACATCCCTCTTTCTTGGTCTGGATTATTTTCTTCCAGGCAGCTCCTGGGACTGAAAGTCTGGGCGCGAGGATGTGCCGCTTCAAGCGCTGCCAGGTCACCTTCCACGTCCCCGCGACAACAGCCGCGCAGAAGCGCACCCAGTTCTTGGCAGCCCCGCCGGGGCTCTTCTCACCTTGACGTGGCTGTAAACGTGACCTTGGCTGCCGCGTGGGTGCAGGCTGAGCCGCTGGAGTTTCCAGCTGCACGCTCCGCGCCCTCCCCGCCGCCCCTCGGCAGCCGGGTCCCCCTGGAAGAGGGGAGCCGCCGCACCGCACGCGCGCACCGGTCTAACCACTCCTCTGCCTCCAGCTTCCGATCTGGGGCGGGGAAGGGGGGGCAACAGGAGGTGGGGAGACAGAAGGGTGGATGGAGGCAGCACTGGGGGAAAGTGTAGGGCACTGGGTGGGAGGGGGCAGGGACATGGAGAAGGGGTGGTCCTGAGGGTAGGGGGGCGGCGTGAGGGGGGAGTGGTTGAGCCCTCTTCCCACCGCTGCAGGGCTGGGGTGCTGCAGCTCCCCGATTTCTTGGCTTACAGAAGGAAGGCAAATTCTCATCCTGGACAGGGACGGAGCTCTTCTCAGTCTTGTGCAGCACGAGGTGGTGGGGGGGAGACCTGGGAGGGGGGGCGAGGGAGCAGGCACAGGGAAGCTGGCAGCATCGCTGGCTACCCGCTGCCAACTTGGACGCCCTCCTTTCTTTCCATCGCTTTTCAACTATTTCCGCACCTTTCCCTCCACCTACAGGTAGGTGGAACTTCTTTCACTGCTACAGATAGAAGGCCAGAGACACCCGGGTGAGACCAGAGACATAGTTAAGCACAGAGATACTCAGTTTAACTCAGACATCGAAGTTAAGAGTGCCCTAGCCAGTTGAGATCAGTCTATTTGTGAGTTTTGGGGTTGCCAAATAAAACCCAGGGTGCCCACTTCAATCTGAATTTCAGATAGGCAATGAATAATATTTTTGGTGTAAGCATGGCCCCGTGCAATATTTAATATAAGTATGCCCCGAATATTGCATGGGGCACACCATACAGAAAAAAAAAAAAAAAAAAAAAAAAAAAAAATTAAAAAAAATCATTGTTCATCCGAAATTCAAGCTGAACTAGTTATCCTGGGCTTTTATTTGTTAAATCTGGCAACCCTAGTGTATTTCCCTTCTTTTCCCGAATTTTAAACTCTGAATTCTGCCCCGCCCCCAACAAGCTTCCCTCTTTCACCTTCCTGGAAGAAGTTTGGCTTCTCCAAGACCCATGTTTTATTTACTTTAGCAGAGTCACACTGGGTCTCAGTTTCAAAGTCTTTGATGTTATTACCAGAGACTGGGGTTGAGGAAGGTTTCTTCAGGACACTGGAAGGAAATTAAACCTCGGAAAATATGCCTGACTTTTTTTTTTCTTTCTGCAAAGAAAATCTGCGGGTCGGGCTTCGTTATGGTCACGGGAGCAGGAACAGAGGAGTTAAGGCCAAAAACCTCATTTCTCAAGCCACCACCAGCTGCAACCCCAGCCAACAAGTGATTTATCTCCAGCTGCACTGGTGACCTTCTCAGGGTTTCCATCCTCAGCTGAACTTGTTCAGGGAGGCCCCAAACTTGTAGGCTCAGAGGGATCTGGGAGGTCAGCTGGAGCAGGGCTTCTGGAACTACACAAGTTCATCCCCTTGGGAGATTTTACCAGTCTCAGAGCTCAGGCCCTAGCCCCAGTCCCTTAACTCAGGATCTGTGGAGGGGGGACCCGGGCATCACCATTTAACAAAAACCTCCCAGATGATTCTAGTTGGAGTTGCAGTAAACCACAGTAATGCTTCTCAGTGGCTGGCAGGAGCTGGTGGGTAGATACCCAGCTCCCTCTCCCTTGGTCAGGCGAACTCTGAGGCATGTGACCCTCTCCTGTTGGGCATCTCTATCCTTGGTTGCCCAGTTGCCCACAGAAGTAACTGGCTTGATAAAACACCCTCTGTTGGTTACCTTCACCTCCTGCGAAGTACCAGGAGGCTTTTGTTTGCAACCAACAGAAACCACGTCTGGGCTCTGGCTTCCTTTCCCTTCGATCTGCAGACCAACTTTTTTTTCTCAGTGGCTTCCTTCATACTCCAAGCCTGCACGTTGTCTAGATGGTATCTGTGTTCCAGAATTTCTAGCTTCCAGATAACTGGATCGCCTCTGCACCACTCCCTGCAGCATTCCTTGGGAATTCCTTTCACTAGGTGACTGGTGGCCTGGGTTCCTCATCCCAGCGGCCATGCAAACTGCCCGATACTGGTCAAATCTTACCCTGGGCCTAGGGCAGGGTCAGATACGCAGTATCTGCACAGTTGCTCTGTGGTGGGGGAGGGGGGTGTTTGGGAGCAACCACGAGTCTAAAGAGTGATAAGCAGAGGAAGGGGTGGGGTGGGAGAGCAGGGAGGCTGTAGGAGGGGCTGAACTTCCTACGTTAATTCTCAGACAAGACAATATCCTTTTACAGCCAAGACCTCTGAGCCTCTCAAACTGTTGTAATAGCCCCTGGCAAAGGTATTCTTTCTCCACCGCAGGAGGGGGAGTGGCAGGGGGGGTGGGGGGGAGAGGGGGGTGGGTGGTTCCTTTGGAATAGATCCTGGGGCCAGGGCTCCTGTGCCTGCGATTTATTAAGGAAGTTCTCTCAGGAGAAACTGAAGGTCAGGGTAGGAAAGAGGTCGAGCCAGGGAGGGTCTCAGGCAAAGCCCTGCAAAGGGTAGCTTCCGCTTGCTCCTTGATCAGTGTTATCTTGATCCAAGAGAGGAGAGCTGGACTCCCACCCTCTTGGTGCCATTAGTCCTTCAACTCGGTTAGTGGGCAGGCGTGGGAGGAGCATGTAAAATTCTAGGCGCCTCTGGCTCACGGTCTGGCATGAGGCTCCAGTAGCCTGAGGGAAGCCTTCAAGGAGGAGCGCTGGGTACACACTTCAGAGCTGGGAAGGGTCAGGGTCGTAAATAGGTAGAAGGAGACCTGAGGGAAGGGTGGAGTGCTGATGTTGCCCACTCCAGGATGCCACGGCCTGGGGTCCCCACTGTAAGTGCGCACCCATAACCCAGAGATCCCAAGCTCTGACCTGCAGGCCAGGCTCCACCCACAGATTCATTCTGCTTAATGATATGCTGCCTCGCCAGTGCCTTGAATTCTTCCGAATTAGTTGCCAACGTTTGAATCGCAGGCTATTTTTACACAAACATCCAGATCTCTAGGTCAGAGTTGGCATCAGAGGCCCACATCTCCACATGGCCCCATTGGTGGGTGGCATAGAGTCTGCCCAGCCTGAGCAATTTTACCTGGTAGCCTTGATGCCACAGTCCCCACCACTCTCTATTGTGTCCCAAACATATGCACGATTTTCCTTATCAGAGAGCTAAGAGGAATGAAGTATTTTTTGGCCCACCTCTCTGAAGTGGAGGAAAATCCATGGCCCGAGGATGACTAATATGGATACAGGTTGTGTCTGTGTATGAAGAATGAAGCCCAAGACGCCATTAGGAGCCTCCCTGGTGGTGCCCACTGGGACCACTGGGCATCTGAGTTTGCCCCCTCCTGCTTCGAGCTTTGTGCCCCCACCAGACTCTTGCTCTTCCACCGAGATCCAGTGGCTCTGCTTCCCCTCCCCCATCCCATTTTGTTAAAAGCAGCTGTTTTTCCCCTTCCAGGTCTCCAAGTGCTGATTTCATTTCTTTCCCGACAAAAGTTTGAAGCCAGGAGGGAAATGGTTTGGCAGGAAATCAACATGCAAGGGGAGGAAGTAGGCAGTGGAGACAGCAGATGCTGTGTCGGGGTCTGAGACGGGGTGTCCGCACCAAGACTGGACCCAGGCCCTGAAGACCCCAAGAGGCAGGACGACCCCGGAGGCCTGGTGGGGCATCGGCCCCTGTGGTATTTGCTCAGTGCCTCAGAGTTTTCTCTCAACAACTATAGCTGGGGTGGACTGCAGGGAGTTCTCTCTCCCGGTCATTCTCTCCAGTGTAGGTAGGGAGAGGCTGGGACCAGGAGAAATGGAGGGGAGACAGCAGAGGCCCACCGCAGAGGCCTCAACTCCTGTCCACTCAGCTTTAGGGGGGACTTTTGAGCACTTCCGTTGCCCAGAGGTGGGGGGTGGGGAAGGAGATCTGACGGATAATGAGATGCTTAGCACGTGACCAAAGATGAAAGCGGGAGAGCAGGCAACTCTGGCTCAGGACCCATGGGCCCTGGGCAGGGTGGCCCGGGGCAGGAGCCCTGTCCGCTCCCCGGGGCCCTCACAGCAGCTCCCCTCGTTCTTCTCCCTGAAATCACCCTCCCCTCCCGACCCAGCTACGCCAACATCTTTGACAGAGCTCTGGAAAAATTCCTTTCTCCTTAATGATGCCAAGGAAGGGCTGCAGATTTCCAAGAGGAACACTTCACTGAGACCTGGAGGGAAAAACCCAGGGGCAGAGAAACGGGCGGGTTTACAGAGTGCAGACAATCTGACCACACGTCTGGTGGCGGAGCACTTGGTGGGCACGGTGGAGGAGGCGGCCGTTCCTTGGAATTCCTTGGCTCAGCCGGGCCTGGCGGGAGGCTTGCTTCCAGCCTGGCGGGGCCGGCCCCTCGTCCCAAAGAACTGGGATCTTTTGAATGATCCATCTTTCCTCCACGGCTATGAATTATGAAACTCCTTTCTCTGGCGTATATTTAGCAGGGAGGCTGAGGGGAGGCGGGCCGCTGGTGCTGACTTTGCCTCAGTTCTGTTTTCTCAAATAGTTCAGTTCAGGATCCAAACTTGTAAATTCCACGCAGGGAAGCAGAAGCTTTGCAGTTAATGAGGCTTCTCTCCCTGGGGTGCAGCGATGCCTGGCACTGCTCAGTCCCACCTCCCGGGTCCCTCCCCAGGCACCACGTGCACCTTCCGGTTGCCCCCTGTGCCCCTCCCCCTCTGGGAATGTGGTTTTTTCCATCTCTCCGTGCTTCCAGGTCACCACCCTGGTCCACGACCCTGATCCACTCTGACCTGAGCCCCATGGGCTGCCGCGTGTGGGATTCCCACTCGGTGCTCATCTGCGCTGTGGGTTTAAGGGGCTTCAGCGCATTTCATCATCAGATCACACTTTACGGCGGGTTCTCACATTACCTCCCCCATTTTAGGGATGAAGAAAACGTGACTTGGAGAGATTCAGCCACTTGTGGATGGCAGGACTTGAACCCAGCTCTGACTCCAGAGTCTGAACTCTTAGCTATTTAGGACGTTGCCACGAGAGAGCTGTAACCTGCAGGCCGCAAAGATGCTCTGGCTGCATGAAGGGTGGTCCGGGCCGTCCTGAGGGAGTGGGGTCAAGCTCAAGAGCATTGTCTTTGACATCCCGGGTTCTCCACACCACATTGCACGTTTTGGGATTCCCCACCGCAGGCCCCGCCCAGCCAACCAGAACCCCATTCCCCGGGATTCTCAGCGGTACCGTCGAAACTCGCCAGAGACTCGCCAGCCGGCCCGCTGGCTGCTGGCAGCCATGGATGGTAATGAATTTGATCGATCACTATCTCCAGCTTTTATGGTACAGGCAGCACAGTGGCCAGTCCAGGCTCTGGATTCCCTGGCGACATCCACCACTACCTTCGTGTGAGGGGAGGGGCCTCACTGGGGTTCATCTGCCCCAAGCCACCAGCCCTCACCCCCGCCCTCCTGCACCACCAGCACTGGGAATTCCCATCACAACATTCACTCGCCAAAGTCCACCTGGATAAGTGTTTCTCTTTCTAAATCTGAGCTTATTCAAAGAAAAATGACTTCAGCTTGGCACGGGAAAAAGGTCAGGACATTGTGCTGTTGGAAATGTTTATGAGCTTGAAGAGAACTGAGAATTCTTTCTATATGCAGCATCCTCACCCCCTGCACGGCGAGGTGTTTCACCCATTTGGTGACAATCAGAAGCAAGGGTTTCATAAAGGGTGTTGGGAAGCATGGGCGTTTTAACTGGGGGTGTCATCCAGAGGATGACGTAGCAACTGGCCATGACCGTGAGGAGGAGGGACTCATTTCAGATTGAAATATGAAAGCGGCAACACTCATTCCGTGTGTGTCTTTTTAAAGTTTATTTATTTATTTTGAGGGGGACAGAAACAACATGAGTGGGGAGGGGTGGAGAGAGAGAGGGAGAGAGACAATCCGAAGCAGGCTCCCTGCTGCCGGCACGGGGCCCAACACAGAACCGTGAGATCGTGACCTGAGCCGAAACCAAGAGTTGGACCCTCAACTGACTGAGCCACCCAGGCTCCCCTGTTGTTGTTGTTTTTAAATCAACAATCATTTCAGTGTATTTTCAATTTCATGTTCACCTTAATTTTCCCTGACTTTTCATTAGAAAAATTTTATACCATAGAAACCTGTAAGAATAATAACTATGAGATTTGCCAACAAGTTAACGTTTTGCTGCATTTGCTTTCTCCCTCTCAAAACAGATACATTGGTCCAAAACAAATATCAATATTTCTCTCCTTCCTTCCTTCCTCTTTTTTTTTTTTTCCTGCAATATTCAAGAATAAGTTGCAGGCCTCCTGATATTTTACTCAGACATGTCTAAGATGGTGAGCGTTCTCCTTCATAAGAACAAAACCATTATCACACCCAATGAATTTAACACAGATACAAATCCACTCTCTCTCTGTGGTCCGTCTTCCAATTTTTCCAGCCATCCTGATTATGTCCTTTCCTGCTTTGATCCCGGACCCCACCAAGGCCCATCACCTTCTGTTGGGTTTCCTCAATCTCCTCCGATCTGGAACTTTCTCCCAGCCTGCCTTGTCTTTTGTGACACTGATATTTATTCATTCATTTGGCAGAATGCCCCTCACTTTGGATTTGACTGATTGTTCCTCATGAAGAGATTCAGGTTAAATGTGGGGCATTTTTATGCTATTTTCGAATAACTGACATACTGACATGAATAAAACCCAGAAGGCGTGAAAGAATACACGCTGAAGAGTGTCCCTCTTTCCCCTGTCCCCAGCCACCCATTTCCCTTCCTGGGAGGCAAACTGGGTTCCAGGTTTCTGCGTCTCTTTCAAAGGTAACCCGAAGGAAATGTCTAGTGGTGGCTCCCACACCTCGAACCGGGTGGTTCAACGGGTGTGTGTGTCTGTCTGTGTTCTTTCTTGCCTAGAAACCTTGGAAGGTCTCTGGAAGGCTGTCTAAGACCCTGATATGGCCACAGGATCTGGTGCTCTGGCCCCTGCCCCCCCCCCCCCGGGGCCACTTTACTCCACTCTTGCCTGGAAGGGCCCTGTCACAATGGCCTCCCCTCCACCCTTCCTGTCTGCCACACGCTGTTCCTCCTCTCTAGAACACTCCTGCTGCACTTCACCTAACCAGCTTCTCATTATCCTGCATGTCTTATCTACCAGCCCCTTCCTCCAAGAAGCCATCCCTAAATCTCGGGCAGTATTACATCTCCTCGTAAGGCCTTCTCAGGACACCCTGTTCCCTCTCCGTGCTCCAGGAGGGAGGAACCAGTTCTAATTTGGGCACCCGGCTCAGTGCCTCACGCATAACAAGCTTTCAGTAAATATTTGTGGAGAGCGGATGCGCCCGTGAATCTTTCACATCATGCAGGAGGCACCGGAGCCAGGCTTGGGAGGGAGAGGGGGGACTTCCAGGGCTGGTCCGACCCAGAGCTGAGCTGAAGAAGTCAAATATCCCAATGTAGATGGGGGTCAGCAATGAGGCCAGCAGGTAACTGGCTCCTACTCTGTCAGTCCTGAGGGTAGGAGTTCCCGGGAAGAGCAAGCAAGTTCCTAGTGGGCCTTCGATCCGGAATCAGGGACCCAGCAATCAGGGAGGGAGACCTGAGGTCCTGGGGCTGCCAGAGGGCCTGGGCCCTGGGTGAGGCTGGGCGTTCCGGAGGATTATTAAATGGATACATGAAGGCTCAAGAATCATGCAGGGCCCTACTGCTATGCTGCCAGGAGCCATCAGAGACGATGTGTGCCAGCCCCTCACAGGAGGGCAGCGAGGCCCAGCAAAGTTAATAAAAGCCGCCCTCCAAAGTCTGGAGCAGAAAGCATGAGGTATGGCCTTTGATCCCTGGGTTCTACAGGGTCCCTTGAGCTCAGAAACAGGGAAGGAGTTGCTGAGAAAATCTCTGTAAAGAGGTTTCACACTTTGGCCCACTGGAGAGATAGCTTAGCTCACACAGGACCCCACTCTCCTTCCCCACTTCTCTTTTGAAGAGAGAAGCAGAATGACTTCTAAGAACCTTGAACGCCCTGCATGACTCGGTGGGAAAATATATTCATAGAAAAAAGAAATCCCAAGAGGGTAATAGTACACCGAGGTGGGTTTGTTTTGTTTTGTCTTTTATGGTCTTTTCTGCTGCTTTCAATTTTTTTTTCTGCAATGAATTCCAATTATTATGTACTTCTGCAAAAGTAAAAAACAAAATCTTTTCAAAGATTCTGTACACGTTCCTTGAGAATGCTGGTTCTAAACTTCCACTGTGCACCGGAATCACCTAAGGCTCTAGAAATATTGATGGCTGTGAGGGGAGGGGTCCCGGAGTGGCTCAGTTAAAGCGTCAGACTCTTGATTTCCACTTGGGTCGTGATCCCAGGGTTGTGGGATTGAGCCATGCGTCAGGCTTGGTGCCGAGCATGGAGCCTGCTTAACATTCTCTTTCTCTGCCCCTCTACCCTGCTTGCACTGTCTCTAAAAAAGTAAATAAATAAAAAAAATTTGATGCCTGGGTCCTACCCCTAATCGATTCAGATTTCATTGGTTGAAGGTGTGGCCTACCCAGGTGATTATAATGTACAGCCCTGTTAGGAGCCCCTGATCTAAAAGGAGTATGCATTAGAGAGGCCGAATGAAAGATACACTGTCAAGGAATATCCATATCCAGGGCGGCCACGTTCAGGCGTATGAGCTGAGTATTGCATAAGTTCAGGGGACCCCATTTCCATAGCCTACAGTGTGAAGGGGGCCTCCCTGGAGTTGCACAAGGCCTGGTAAATATGGATATATAATTATATATTCATAGGTACATAATTAAACACTGATTACATTTGTTAACTACAACCCTCCTGGGTCACGGGGCGGGGAGAGCAAAGTGACTTTCACTAAGTTGTGCAGAGCGTTTTCAAAGACTTAGTTTGTACCTTCTGGGAGTGTGAAATCTGAAGACCAAGAGAGGAAGAATCAAGAGCCAAGGTGAGCACAGTAGTCTGGCACCCTGGGTTGCACCGCACACGGGACGGGAAGGACACGCCTGAGAGAGCCAGGACGTGTGCCAGGGGCAGGTAGGAAGTCACCAGCAGATGGTCAAGATGTGGTTGGTGGAAGCACTGTTGGGGCGATGGGACAGCAGTCATGTGGGGGTCGTCAGCTTTTGCCATGAAGCTTTTTGGTTTCTGGCTGTTGGGGTGACCACAATTCATGGATAGGATCTAATTCCCTGCCCTTGAATCCGGGCTGGACTTTGACTTGTTCTGATGAATAGAAGGCAATTTTGATGAACAGGAGGCGGTGTGAGTGAGGCTAGGAAAGTCGTGAGGCTGCAGAGATGCACCTTCTGCCCTGGCCTCTTGAATCGTTCACTCAGCCATATAAGCGAGGCTATCTGTCCCTTCCAGCCGTCCCCGGTCCCAGGTGACACCGCACCAAGCAGAAAACCCACCTCGTCAACAAACAGGATTGTGAGAAATACCTTGCTGTTGTTTTGAGTCACCAGGTTTTAGGGGTTTTTGGGACCCAGAAGTAGGTAGCTGGAGCAGGGCCATTTCTGGGCTGAACTGCTTCTGGGGCCTTATAAGGCTAGAGATAAGGGCAGGTCCCAATACAGCAAGGTTGTTGTTTTTAATATTTACATTCATCAAAGTAATGGTACATGGCAAGCACATACTGGCCACAGCTTGGAGACGTCAGAGAAACCTACAATGAAAGCAATTGCATGTTACTCACCTTACTTCCGCCTACTCACCTCCAGTTTTGAGCCCCAGAGACGACGTCTTTCAGCCGTTCCTATTGACGGGCTTTCTCCACGCTCCAAATCACAAACTTATGCCTCCATTCCTCTGTTACCCTCTTTAGACAGTAGCTGCCCACTCCATGCTGGCTTAGATAAGGGTTTAGCTCACTCCTCCCAGCGTGTGAACTTTGCTACTATTTTTGGTTCCTCTGGGAACACCTCCTACTCCAACACTAGTTGCTGATTCCCAACTTTGGGGATCTCTCAATTCCTAACATGAAGAGATGGGCACCCCTCCCTTTCTTCATGCTTTGTCCCCTCTCCGATAACCCGCGTTTCGTGGCTTCGCTTCGGAGCACTGAGCTCTTTAACATTGTGTTCCGGTGCCTCCCTGGGGGAGCATCCATGGGGTCCTCAAAACTAGGCACAAAATACCTTCCATTTCCTGGGGGAGTTCAGAACTTCCATCAGATTCTGGAAGGGGTGAAGTGTAGGAACCTCCACTGGGTGTCTTGTGTCTGCTGCCCAGACCCACCCTCACCATCGCCACCCACTGTGCCCTGGGAACTGACCCACACATCATGTGCATCAGCAGTCCTTACCACCCAGGTAGCTTTGTTATGCCCAGAATTCGTGATCCCCAAAGACCACTAGGGAGCCGAGTCCAATGCAAAAGCAAAAGAGCCTTTATTCGAGCTAGCTCGAGCTCAATCCCCTACCTGCACCGACGCAGCGGTGAGATACCGGGGAGAGAGAGCGAGTTTCAAAAGCACAAAGGTTTTATAGGGGTCTAGGGGCAGTTGGTGAGGTAATGGCTGTGGCCTCAGCCGATTGGCTGGGGAAGGGTCGGAGTCCTGTTATGCAGGTCGCGTATTTTGATCAGGAAGTTTGAAAGGGTGAGTGGGAGGTTACTCAAGGGGAGGAGGCGCAGTCTGAGGTTTCTGCGATTTTCCCAGAAAAGGGGTCATGTCGGGGACATAGTCACTCAAGGTGGAGGACACAGAACAAGATGGAGTCGGCCGGCGTAGGGCCTCCCTTTCAGCTTCTGGCTGGGGTCAGCCAGTGGGGAGCTCTGGTAGGAGCCAGGGGAAAGGAGGAGTGTGAAGGGCATTTATTCCCGTGGCTCTCCTCCAGCGGGGCCATCTTAGACTATCTGTGTCTCACTGAAGGACCCGCTCCATTCAGGGTGGACCTTCTTCCAACAACCCTTCCCTTCAGTTCCAGGAACCACCCCGTCTCCTGGAACTTAGGGCAAGGGGGTGATAACAGCTTAGTTGCTCCTAGCCTCAGGTCACTACACTGTCCCTCGTGGTCCCACCACCCCTCTCCTACATCTTTCTAAATAGGTCCTTTCATCACCCACCTGAATAATCTTAATCTGGCTATGGCATTGGTTCCTGTTGGGCCTGTGTCATCGATCAGGTTTCTTGGACACGAACTAGGAGATGGGGATTGTGTGTGGAGGTTTTGGAGGAGAGATTTGGGCACAAGGGGAAGCTGGTCTTCGATGATGTCTCTGGTGGCGGGATGGGGGGAGGGGGTCCAAGCTGCAAAGGCCTGAGGTGGGACAGCCTTTAGAGTTATCCTGGGGGTTCTTGGGTGGCTCTGTAGGTTGACTGTCTGACTTTGGCTCAGATCATGATATCATGGTTCGTGAGTTGGAGCCCCGCTTTGGATCCTCTGTCCCAATCTCTCTCTGCCCCTCCCCCGCTCATGCTTGCTCTCTCTCTCAAAAATAATCACTTAAAAAAAAAAGAGTAATCCTGAATCCAGGCAAGGGGGCAGGTCTGTAACCACACCCCCAGATGGCCAGGCGTTAAACGCAGCACCGGCTGTAATGTCAGGTGAGGTAGGTTTCTCTGGTGAGGGCAGTTCCCAGGAAGGGCCCATGGACAGCAGGCTCCAGACCCCATCCAGGGCCACAAGAGCCCTGGTGTGGGATGGGGGAGCTCGTGCATGGAGCCTACTTCACACCTGGCCCTTGTCCCACCTTTTGAAACTGGGTCCTTCTTTCCCTGCATCCCACCTCCTAGCATCAGACTTTTTGTTTTCAAATACTTTCACCAAAAACTTACAAAAACAGGACAAAATCATCCAGATGTCCCAATTGTTAATATTTTGCCCTCTCCTCTCTTTCTCTCCATATATATATATATGTATATTACATACATAATATTTATAATACACACACGTATTTACACTCGTGCTGTTATTATTAATTTCTGAAGCGTCTGAATGAGCTTTAGACCTCCTGCCACTGTGGTCTGACTATTTCAGTGTGAAAGTCATGCACATGAGGGCATCATCTTATGATCTCTCCATGCAATTGATCAAATTCAAGAGGTACAATACGACTCGAAGCTATTATGGAATGCTGGATCCATGTACACACGCCCCGGCCGTCCCTCTAATGTCCTTTACAGAAACCCCCCTTCCGGTCCCCGGGATGGACCCCAGATCACACACTGGATTCATTTGTCACCTCTCTCTAGTTCCCGGTCTTTGTCCACAATGACACTGGCACTTTTGAGGACTGCAGACTGACCGTTTTGGGAATTGTTCTCCCGGTTGGGTCTGCCGGCTTCCTCCTGATGAGATTCAGATTGTGACTTTTCTCAGGACTCCGATGCTCCGGTCACCCCTCCTCTCCAGAGCTAGCAGAGCAGCAGACCTACTCAGGTCTCATCTGTCACGAGTGACCAAGCGAGCTGAGACAACATCCAGATATTCTTAGCTGCAGCCAAGGATGGTATATTTTCCCTAGTACCTGGTAAAAGAAGTGACAGTGACAAACACATTTTTATTCACAGCCTTTCTGCCTAGGGCTAGGCTGGGGCTCCCTTAACCCTGCCCCCTGTTGTGTTAATTGAGGTAATGAATGGGTGGGGAGGAAGCCGGAAGACCCCAGACCCGGTGGACCTGGGAATCCAAATCGATTTTCAAAAGGATTCCCTTGGAGCTCTTCTCCGAAGGAAAATCTTTTGGAGAGGGAGCAGGGAGGAGGAGGGGAAGGCTAGTGATCCAAAAAGCAGGCAGGGGCTGGGAGCTTGACCGCCAGCGAAGGAAGGCTGGGTAGGCATCGCCTGTGGCATGGGACTTCGGAGAGAGCGTGAGAAGGTAAAGGCATTTTTAGAAAGTTTGTAGTGTGTTTGGAATACGGTTCTCCCACCCCTCACTCCTTCCTCCCCTCTGGTGTTTGCTTCTTCTAAAGACTTCAGGAAAAAAAAAAAAATCAAGGCTTTGAGAGAGGGCTGTGTTTTATTTGAATTCACCTCCCTGTTCAGACTGGCCTCCAGGTGGCCCAGTTATATTCTGGTTACATATGAATGGAGGTGATTTCATCTGGGTCAACAGTAAGGGCTGCTTTTGTGGAATAAACACAGGTGAGGCAAGTGGTCCAGCCAGGCACCCCCCACCCCCACCCCAGGGCTTCACCAGACCGGGGTCATCATGGTTGCTGAGTAGGAGACCACAGACGCTGCTCTTTACTTCCTTCTGATTTTCGCGAGTGCGAGTTTTGCGACCCCAAATAAGTTGGACATTCCAAGGCAAAAGCAGTGGGCGGGGATGTGCACTTGCTCTGCCGCATCCTGTCCACGCAGTCCCTCACTTCTTTGGGCCTCCACTTCTCCACCTGTAAAATGGGGCGATTAATACTGACTCTCAGACAGGGTGCGTGTACGATTAAACAGGATATACCATGTGAAAGCCCTCGGCAGGCCACGGAGCATGACATGTATGTATGGGGCCCAGGTACCTTCAGGGCCTCTGTGTTCCACCCTCATTTAGGAAGACCCCAGGGTTGACTGAGCACTACAGCACTATAGGGATGAACCACTGACCTGACAGCCCCAGACACCTCAGGTTCAAAGCACACTCTTGGCATTCCCTATCCTGGCTTCCCTTTGTCACTGTGGAGACAGGTGACCAAAAGAGACCTGAGGCCTCAGAGGGTCTGTGAGGGATGCTGGGCCCTGAGCGTTCTTCTGAGAGGCTGCTTACCAGGAGGCCCTGTACTTTAGAGGGCTCTGCTCTGCCCCTTGTCTGGCTGTGCTCCTCCCCATAAGGCGAGGAGCTGGGGGCCCTGTGACATGACTACTCAGAGCCTGCGAGACCTTTCTGGACCAAACCCCATGGAACTGGGGCCCTGGATTTCCTGCCCAAATGGCACGAGGCCTCCTCCCAGGGCCCATGTGGTTCTCCCTGCTGGGTTGTCTCCTAAAGGCATCCTGTGACTGGAACATGCAGGCAGGTGCAGGGCTGGCCAAGGGGCGGCTCTTTGTGGAAGTGTGGGTGGAACCTGGACCCCAGGCTGTGTGACCCTGTGCAGGCACAGGAGGCCTTCCAGGTACCAGATGGAGTCGTTGGGGCCACGCAAGGGCCCATGTCTTGGCCTAGGTCAGTTCTCCCCACCCTGCGGTATCTAGGGATGCAGCTCCATGGAGCCCCAGAATTCTGAATTCAAACCTGGCCCCCCAGGTCTTCTGAAAGTCAAGGTAGGAGCATGGAGCATATTTTACTGAATAGCTCATTTGCTTGCTTTATAACACAGTAAATATTCAGAGACATGGTATGTGGGCCTTCATCTGGCCTGTGACTCAGGCCTGCAAGTGAGGGGCGGGCCTGCCCACAGAGCTGACCGTGCCTGAGCCAGGGCCGGCTCAAGCCAGGACCGCCATGTGGCATTCCTCTGGGCTGTCCCCCATAGAAGAGTGGATGTCGGGGGAGGGACTCTCTCAGAGCAGAAGCAAAATGTTGGTGCTTTTAGGAGCGTAGCTAATAGCATCGGACCATCTTACACTCATTCCCGGCTTGGACTAAATGCGGGTGGCTGCAGAGTTGGGCAGATTGCCAGGATGCTGGATTTAGGGAGTCCTACTTGAGGAGCAGGTGGCAGGACGTTTTAGGAGGGAAAGGAAGTGCCTTGGGAGTTCCGTCCTGACCTTTCACCAGAAGCTAAGGGCTGAGGCCCACCTGTCTGTGAGCTCGCCCTTGACCTCCACCCCAGGATCACAGCCCACACCGCCAGATGCAGCTTCACTGAACTCCAAACTTTGGGGGTCTCCTTGCCCACTGACAGGGGGCCTGGATAGCACGGGCTGAGGCCCAGGCCAGTGGGGCGGGTGTTGCCGGCTGCTGGTCGAGGAAGCATGTGTCTCTCGGCCAAAGGAAAAATTCAAAAGATATTTGGCTATGGATCTAAAGAAAGAATCAAAGAGAGACAGAAGCTCTGGAGGTTGGAAATTCTTCTCAAAACCAGTCTTTTGGGGGCGGGGGGCACGAACTTGGAGCTCCCACTTTTTCCAGAGGCTTCTGAGGAGCCACGTGGCAGTGAGTCTTGTCCTCCCAGACCGTTGCCTCTCTCTGGCCAGAGACAGTGTTTCCCAGGATGGACTCGAGATCATTTTTTTTCCTCTCTTCATAGGAAATTCTGAGCGCATGAGGTAAACCACGTCTGGGAGAGAAGGAATTCGCAGAGTGGAGCTGCCAGAGCATCGGCTCTTGCAGAGGGGTGGGGGGGTGGGGGCAGGAGCCTGCTGCTTGCACATGGGCTTTGCTGACTCAGCCTCCCCCTCGGAGAGCAGAGAGCGGGACATTCTCAAGAGGTTTTGAGTTAATCCTTCCTGATTTGCTGGTCACTGTGACTCAGTCCGACATGGGGACTGGAGTCCCTCCTAACTCCGGTGCGGGGGTTTGGGGGGGGCACGGTGGGAGGCGGTAGCTAGGCCTGGATAAGCAGAGGGAACACCAATGTTACATCGGCTGGGCTGTAGAGACCCTAGTTCATGCGCTGGGGAGGGCAGAGACCAGATTGGATGGTGGGGAGGCTGGCTTTTGGCAGCAGCAAAGAACAGCTGGAGAGAGATCTCCTTTCTGTTTCTCAGCCTTGGAGAGAAGCCTCTGTGGAACCCAAACCAGCAAAGGCAGGGCCAGGCATCTGGGGAGAAGCCACCCCGGGGGCGAGCCCTGTTGCCTGCAGGGAAGCTGGAGTGTCCCTTGCGGATGGCACTTGGCTTCCATTTGGGTTGGATGGGCCAGCAGAGCAGGACCTCCACCCTCCACCCCCCTGCAATTGTGCAGGGATTCTCTGTAGTTTGTTGCTCATTTTTCTATGGGGGCTGCAGAGCCCGCCCAGGGAATGCTGCTTGGAAATTCCAGCCGCGGACTCCTGAGGGGCTGGGAGGCTGTGTGGCAGCTGCTCAGAAGGAATTGTGCTCCTCCTGTTGGGTTTTCCCCGAGCCGGGGGACAGTCGAGTCAGGCGATTTCGAGAAGACTGAGGTCAGGGCTTTTCACACAGGAGTGACCGCCCCACTGATGTTGACGGGTCTGGCTTGGGTTTGAGAAGCGCGGACTTAGCTCAAAGCTTTTCCTTCCAATCCCCTTCTCTTCCTCCTTCCCTTTTGCCGCTGAGTTTATAGAGGCCACGTTCGTTACCCAGGGCTGCTATAACAAAGTGTCACAAGCTGGGTGGCTTACGACAAGGGACATTCATCTTCTCACAGTTCTGGAGGCCAGAAGTTCAAAATCAAGGTGTTGGCAAGGCTGTGCCCTCCCTGCAGGCTTCGGGGGGAATCCTTCCCTGCCTCTTCCAGTTTCCGGTGGAAAGCGTTCCTTGGTTTTTGGCTGCATCCATCTGTTTTCTGCCTCTGGGTTCTCACGGCCTCCTCTCATGTCTGTGTCTCTCCTCTGGCTGTCTCTCATAAGTGTCCAGTGACACTTGTCACTGGATTTAAGGCCCACCTGGAGAATCCAGGATGATCTCATCCTGACATCCTTAATTACATCTGCAAAGACCTTCTTTATGAAATAAGGTCACATTCACAGGTTCCAGAGATTAGGATGTGAACATCTTTCTGGAGACCACTGTTCAGCCCACTACAGAGGGTTTCTGTAAACCAGGCCCTTTTACCCACTTAAAAAAAAAAATTTGTTTTTTAACGTTTATTCATTTTTGAGAGAGAGAGAGAGAGCATGAGCGGGGAAGTGGCAGAGAGAGGGAGACACAGAATCTGAAGCGGGCTCCAGGCTCTGAGCTGTCAGCACAGAGCCCAACGTGGGGCTCGAACCCACGAACTGGGAGATCATGACCTGAGCTGAAGTCGGATGCTCAACCGACTGAGCCACCCAGGAGCCCCACCCATTTAAAAAAATTTTTTTTAAAGTAAGCTCCATGCCCAATGTCTCACAATCTCGAGATCAAGAGTCACGCATTCCACCGATGAAGCCTGCCAGGCACGACTTACCTATTTTTAAATGGCTTTAAGGACACTCACGTTGTTGTGTGACTGTCAGAGATAAAATAGAAAGTCTCATTCATGGGTGAAGCTTCTTACAAGAGATGCCTTCACCACACAAACCACTATTCACGCTTCTTTGGGGAGCTATGACGAACAAAGTCTCAGGAGGGGAGGCAGACAGGACTGAGAACGGGGGTGACCCCACAGCAATAGTCCAGGACCGGGGTGACTCAGTGACTCAAAGAAGATGACCGCCCACTGAATGTTCTATCCTGTCTTGTGGCCATGCCATCCACACTCTACATACCCACGTTGGCTTTTTCCCTCCAGACCGATGGTTCTCAAAGTCTGGCCCCTGGCCCAGCAGCATCAGCATCACCGGGGCACTTGTTAGAAATACAAATTCTCAGTCTCCACTCTACATTCCCTGGGTCAGAAACGAGGTGGGCTCAGCCTCCGTGGTTTAATAAGCCTTTCGGGTGATTCTGAACCACGCAAATGGATGAGAAGTACTGCTCTGGATTTTCAGAGACAATCCTACCTTGAAAAAACTCACCATCTCCTCTACAAAGCTACAACGTTTATTGCTAGAAGCTTCATGAATAGAGGGAACAAGGAGGCTGACAGATTCGGGAAGATTTCAAATGGGTTGCCAGAGGGCACATCTTCTTGGACTTGTTTGGCCTGCACATATTTCAAACAATTTAATTAGTTGCCAGCATTAAAGGAATAGAACATTTCCCATAGAAATCCACCTTTTTCAATATTTCTTGAAAAAGTTGGTATATCTGGCACTCCTGATATACTGGGTTCCCATGTGACAGTGGGTTGGGGCAAAGCAGGGGGCCACCTGTCTCACCTGAGACGTGGGCTTTCCAGTCAGCTACAGTCCCCACTCCTCCTCAACACAAGGAAGTGAGCCCCACCTGATAAGCCCCCTCACTTATGTCACTGCACTGGCTGTTGTGGGGATTTTGAGCTTTCAAAACCTATGTGTGAATGGAGGCTTCAAACCAAAGCCCACTGTGATGGTTAATTGTATGTGTCAACTTGGTTAGGCCATAGAACCCAGATGTTTGGTCAAACACTCGTCTGGATGTTGCTATGAAGTCATTTTTTAAAGATGACATTGACATTTAAATCAGTAGACTTTGAGTAAACCAAACTGCCTTTTTCAACATGGGTGAGCCTCATCCAATCAGTTGAAGGCTCTAAGAGAAAACCCCAAGGAAGAGGCAATTCCATTGCAGTCCACCTTTGGAACCCAGCTACAACATCAACTCATCCCCAAGTCTCCAGCCTGCTGGCCTATCCTGCAGATTTGGGACTTGTCAGCCTCCACAGTCATGTGAGTCAATTCCTTAAAATAACTCTCTCACACCCATCCTGTGAGTACTGTTATTTGTTGATGACCCAGGACCATTCAGGGACAAAGAGCCATAGGAATTCTGTTTGCTGGAAACTCCTGGGGATACGTTCACATTCAAACCACGCCCTCAAAGATGGAAGCTAGTGAATAATAAAAATCAACCATGATGTATTATCAATAACAGTAATTGTTTAACTATAACAGTATATGTGTTTATTATATGCCAGACACCCTGGTAAAGCCTTCTTGTAATCAAATCTCGCCTAAGTTTTGGCACAGCCTTATGGGACAAGTCCTAGCATCATTACACCATTTCACTGATGGAACAGTGACAGTAAGGAAGTACTTGCTCAAGGTTACTCAGCCCATGAGTGGCAAAAACAAGATTTGAACTTGGAGTAAGATTTCAAAGCTTGTAGGCATAACCACTATGCCATACTGCCATGCACCCTGAGTTTCCCAGATGAGATTGGCAGTAGAAGACCTTGGACTAAAGAAATCTGACATGCTGGATTGTGATTCAGGTAGTCCTTAGGTCATAGATTGCCACGTCCAGCTGCACAGGTTGTGTGCTGTACAACTGTATTCAACACTACCAACATAAGTATTAACTTATGGTGTATGGTTACCGCAGGCAACAAAGAAAGAGACACCTGGTATTTCCCACTTCTCCCAGGGGTAGAGAGAGGTGGTGGTGTATTCATACAATGGAACACTCTACGGCAATGAAATAGAACAAGTAATACATGCAATAAAATGGATGAATCTCCAAAAGTTGATATGGAGGGGGGACAAGCCAGACCCAGAGAATGTATATTATATAATTGCATTTATAGTGGAGAAACCTCCTAGACACCAAGTTAGCCAAGTGATCAAAGTTAGCATCACCAGGAATAAGGCGTACTGACGTCTTGAACCCTTTGATATGACGAGGGCACAACACAATTAACGGAATTCTTGCCAAAAATGCAAACCTCACTCCAGTATGAAAAAACATTGAACAAAACCACATTGAGGGATATTCTACAAAATAACTGACCAGTACTCTTCAACATGTCGTGGTCACAACATGGAAACACTGTGGAACCGTACGGACCCAAGGAGACTCAGAAGAAATACCCACTAAATGCACTGTGGGATCATGGATAAAATTCTGCAACAGAAAAAGGACATTGGCAAAATTGGTGACATTTGAATTAGGTTTGCAGTTTCGTTAACGGATGTTAGCTTAAATTCACCAATGCTAATTTTCTGTTCTTGGTAATTGCGCTGTGATTATATAAGATGTTAACATGAGGGGAAGTGGGATGAGGAGGACAAGGCAACTCTCTGTAGCACGTGTGCAACTTTTCTCTAAGTCTAAAATTAGTTTAAAATTACATGTTA
The DNA here is from genome assembly GCF_016509475.1 of Prionailurus bengalensis. Taxonomy (NCBI): domain Eukaryota; kingdom Metazoa; phylum Chordata; class Mammalia; order Carnivora; family Felidae; genus Prionailurus; species Prionailurus bengalensis. The sequence continues at coordinate 43,138,080 of NC_057354.1, read as the reverse complement.
GAAACCGAAACAGTCCTAGGAGCCAGGCAGTGCGCGGCCGGTGCCGTTGACCCGGCTGTCTCCTGCGGGCCCCACTGGAACGAGCAGGGTCACACGGCTGTCTGGTAAAGTCCACTGGGAATCAGACGTAACAATTTGTCTGCTACCTGAGGAAGCCCTTGGTTTTAGGTTCTTACTCTTCTGGCAGAGGTTGGCTGGTCTTGGCCCTGTGGATGTGCTGGGCGCCGCGACCTTTCTTGGAGTCCTCAGCTAGGTGTGCTGTGGGGTGAGGAACCAGGGAGGGGGGCTCTGACCCAGTCCAGGGAAGGTGTCAGCCTGCTGGGTAGGGGGAGAAGGCAGCAAGGGGGCTTCTCTCTGTGGCAAGGAGGCCTCCTGGTCCCTCCTGCATGGGGACCAAAGGCAGGACCTGGCCTTTCTCCTTTCCTGTGACACCACTGCCCCCAGGCCCACACCAGTCTTTCATCTGGTGCCTGCCCCCTCTGGTTTCCGGTGAGCTCTGGGTGTTCCGTGAGGCTGTTGAGCGACTGATGAGACCAGGACTGTCTGAGGATTGATGAGACCAGGATGAGGGCGTTGAAACGGATCTTCCGGGGTGTTTCAATTTTGACCTTTCTCACTCCCTCCAACACCTGGATGGTTATTCAGATGAAACATGGGCAGGTTCCACGGCACCGATTTCAGTCTGAGTGTCTAGCAGTACATATTTGAGCCATGAAGGACCCCTGGATGATTGGCTCCAGACCCCACAGAGAAGCACATGGGTTCCTTCACTGAGAAATTGCTCAGATCTCCTCCGGGGATTTTGAAAGATGTCCCCACCCCATCTCATTCACACATTTCTCACTTGATTCAAGAACTTTCTTCTGCCGCTTTGGAACCGTTTGGGGATTTATTTAGTCTTTATTTTAGGTTGGGTTCTCCTAGGAGCAGACCCCAAAACAAGCATTTTGAGGGTAAAAATACTGGTGGGAATATGGGGAGGGAGACAGGGCAGGGAGGGAGGAAGGGAGTGGGGTCTGCTAGGCATGCTGGGGCATGCCGCGGGGTGTCCCCCTACGGGATGAGGGAGCGGGGGGCGGTGGGGGGGAATCTGTACCATTGTACACAGTGGAACACTGCTGGCCCACTTCTGGACAGTCATGCCCGTGTGTGGGTGAGGTTGCCTCTGCAAGCCAGAGACGCTGCCCAGGCAGAGACACTGGTGCTGGCAGCTGGGGTTAGCTGGAGCTCCTGGCGGTGGCGAGGCCTGGGGGTGCCAAAAAGACGTGCGTGTCCTGAGGGAAGAACAAAACCTACCTGAGGTCAGGATCGGTTGTTTAAACTGCTTCACGAGGGTGGGAGCCAGGGTTACATAGAAAGAAAAGATTCCCAAAGACCCTCTAGAGAAGGTTGGGGAAGCAGGTCTGGATCCATCCTGCAAAGAAAGGTCATCTTGCCATCCAGGTGAGCCTTGGCGTGTCCCCGGTACTGCTGAGAACCTGGGGCTAGAGCCAAGGGAATGTGGAGCCCCAGGTAGGATCTGGGGAGTCCTGAGTCCATTTTGGACCCCACAGAGCCGTCCTGGTGGCTCCAGAGGGCCTCAGTGCTGAAAGCTGTCCTTTCTCTTTCCATCCCGTGAATAGCATCAAGCTGTTTTGAAGCCAGTCTTCCTTAAAATAGTTCTGTTTAAAAAAAAAACAAGAAGTACCACCTCTTTATCGGCTATTTTTTGAAGAGCAGCCAACCAGTGAGCAGAAGCTGCTTTCAGCTTTAGGGTCTGAAGCCTGCAGGGGCCAGTAGACCTCCCCCACCCAGGGGTCTGCTTTCTCATAAGTGCATCCCCCAAATATGCCAGATACTAGATCTAGATGATATTTCTGTAGAGTTTTGAGTAGGGAAGTTGTTATTGCAGAAATGAAAGGGTGTTTTTACAAATGGCCGCCAGAATTCCTCACTGTCCAGGGCTGTCCCCCGGAGTCCCACTGAGCCTTTAGAACAGCGCTGTCTGATAGACCCTTCTGGGATGATGGCAAGGTTCTGAATCTCCACGGTCCACGACCGCAGCCACATGTGGCTACGGAACACTTGGCATGTGTTTTGTGCAACCTATGAACAGAATTTTAAACTTCGTTTAAATCGGATTAGTCTAAATAGCTATCTGTGGCTGCCAAATTGGATCGTGCAGATCTTGAGCAAAGGAAATCCTGAACCTAGGCAGTCTTCATGGTGGCCTGTGGGCTGGGGCTGAGGCTGGAGTACAGGTAGGCGCAAACGTATGCACTCAGAGGCAGGGCTGGAGCCCAGAAAGAAAACATCTGATGGCTTCTTCTCAACTCATGTCTTCTTTAGGAGATGAAAAGGCTATCAATATGTCAGTTCACGTCCTGCCCTTAGCCTGTGATAATGAGTGTGACCTGGGTGGGCAGAGCAGGCAGGAAAAGCTAGCATCTCAGAGCCTGCCTGTGTCAGAAACTTTCATATGTTCATGACACCCTTTCCTCTTCATGACGCCCTTCCAAGGGCAGGGTGGTGGTGGGGGCTGCATTTATCCCCATTATCCTGGGGCAGGGGAGGGAAATAAGGCTCAGCAAAATGTGTGCATGGGCTTTACAGTAAAAAAGTGCTGAGTCAGGATTTGAACCCCGGTCCACGGAGGCCCGTGATCCCTGGGCACTTGGAATGTGTTTTTTCTCCCTAGAAGGAGGCGGTGTTGCCTTGAAGTTTCTCCCACACTCTTCCTCGGAGTCCCTGAGTGACCATGACACTCCCTGGGGAGAGTCCCGGGCGGCAGAGCTGAGACTGTCCGTGTAGGGGCGCTCTGCTCCCTCGGGTCTGGTGGTGGACTCGTGCGAGGGCAGCATCTCCAGCCCCCGCCGCTCCCCCCACCCCCATCCCAGCCATAAGTCACATGTTCACAATAACAAAGAATGACCAGAACTGGGGCCTGGCAGACCAAGGGACAGCACATGCTTTTCCATTTTCTTCTTTCTCTTCCCTGATTCTCTAGAAGTGAATTAAATATAAAACAGAACTTCCTGACCAAAGGGTTAAGAGACGCTGGGAAAGGGTTGTCCAGTGGAGAAATTATTCTCCTGAGAATCTTTTTAAAGCTACTTCTTCTTAAAAAAAATTTTTTTTTTATGTCTTTATTTTATTTTTGAGAGACAGAGTGCGAGTGGGGTGAGGGGCAGAGAGGGAGGGAGACGCAGAATCCGAAGCAGGCTCCAGGCTCTGAGCTGTCAGCACAGAGCCCGACGCGGGGCTCAAACTCACAGACTGTGAGATCATGACCTGAGCCAAAGTCAGATGCTTAACTGACTGAGCCACCCAAGTGACCCTTCAAGCTACTTCTTAAAAAAAAGGGGGGGGGGGTGGGGAGCGGTGCCTGGGTGGCTCAGTCAGTTAAGAGTCTGACTTTGAATCAGGTCATGATCTCACAGTCCGTGAGTTCACGGCCCGCATCGGGCTCTGTGCTGACAGCTCAGAGCCTGGAGCCTGCTTCAGATTCTGCATCTCCCTCTCTCTCTGCCCCTTCCCCATTTGCACTCTGTGTCTCTCTCTCTCAAAGATAAATAAACATTAAAAAAATTTAAATACTCTCAACTTCTTTTTTTTGTTTTTAATTTTTTATTTTAGAGAAAGAGGGAGAGCACATGAGCCGGGGGGGAGAAGGACAGAGGAAGGGAGAGAGAATCCCAAGCAGGCTCCATGTTCAGCGAGGAGCCTGATGCAGGGCTCGATCCCATGACTCTAGTATCATGACCCGAGCCAAAATCAAGAGTCAGACACTTAACCGACAGAGCCACCCAGGAGCCCCAAAAACTTACTCTCAACTTCCACACTTATTTCGTGATAGTAGCACTGGTCTGGAGCGGGAGTCTGCAAACTGTGGCCTTTGGGCCAAGTCCCGCCCACCACTTGATTTGAACAAAGAATGGTATTTATGTCTTAAATGACTTGGGGAAGGGGGCATCATGAGAATGATATTTCATGACATGTAAAAGGCCTATGAAATTCACATTACAGGGTCCATAAGTAAGGTTTTACTCAAACATCCCCCATGTTCTTTCATTTATGCATCATCTATGGCTGTTTTTGCGATCCAATGCCGTGGAAGTGAGTAGTTACGAAAGAGACCCGTTGACCCATGAAGCTTAGTAATATTTAGGGTCTGGCACTTTACAGAAAAAAAAGTTTGCTGACTTTTCTAAGTTTGCCGCCTCTTAGAATCCCTAAGGAACTTAAAAAGTATATATATAGCTCACCAGGGCCTCCTCCAGCCCCGTGGAATCAGAATCTCCAGGATGGGGCCTGGGAATCTATTTTTTGAAATTCTACCCCCACCCAATGCCCCCAGGTGGTTCTGATGACCAATGGCTCTGGAAGCGCCCACCAGGTGATATACTTCTCAGAGCATACAGAGTCCTGCTTCTCTGCTCAGAGCCTCTCTCTGGGACAAAACCTCTTGTGTCCAGAGCTATTGGAGGTGTGGGCTCTGCAGCGACATTCCTGGTGGGTCCAGCCTTTCCCAGGCACACAGCTGGGATTCACTCTTGCCACAATTCAGCCCCTGCCTGCCTGCCTTCTCCTGCTGCCCACAGGCGTCCCTGATGTCACCCCAGTCTGGGCCCCCTGGGCTTCTCATGGACCTCGGGTGTCTGGAATTCTTGGCTTGTCTCAGGGTGGCCTGGAGGAGCTTTGTGGCTCTGTGTCCTGTGCACTGGGCGACTGTGCTCACCTCAGCCAGGCCCCACGCCTCTCCCACCCTCTGGTTTATGTTTCTGGCACCAGAACCCGGAGTCCCGAGCCAAGTGCACACACGGCCTGAGCCAGCTTTACGGGGGAGTTGAGAGCTGGAAGGGAGACTGACCACGAAGCAGGCCTCTCTCCTCCCTGGTCTCTTCTATCTGCCCGAATTGCCTCATGACTCCCATCTTTGTGTTTTCGACCTCTTTCCTGTTGCCCCTCAGCTCCCAACCTGTTAGACTCAGCTCTGCCTTCTTCCTATTTTCCTTCTCGCCCCATCTCCTCTCTCCTTCTTTCCTTTTCCCCCCTCCTACCTCTCTGCTTTTTCTCACTCCCTGCATTCTTTCCCCTATGCCTTGAATGTTCTAGTCAGACCACTGTTTCTGGCAGAGCTAGGCCACCCACCTCAGAGAGCTGGCCCCTCCTCCAGCATGATATGACATTGGACCAGCTCCTTTGCTAATGGTAGCTCAGGACTGTGGGCTAGACACGTATACAGAGTTTTCTCTGGGAAAATATATTCAGGTCCTGCCCTCATGGAGTTCACAGTTTAGGGAGAGCTGGACAAGACACTGGCAATTTTGATAGTGTCCTAGAGGACACCCTGGGGGTCAGGACAAGGGTGCTGGGTAGGGCAGTGCCCAGCAAGACACTGAGCCTGGTTGGGGGGGGCGGGGGGTTGGGAGCTCTGTCTGAGAGGACATCACCAGCTCAACATGCAGGAGCTGGAGCCAAATTAGGTTCAAGGTGGAGAATGTCCCCAGGAGAAGGAATGGTGTGCACATACAGAAGGTCCTGATGAAAATCCGTGGAAAGGTCTTATGTGAGGGAGGGCTGATTTACACTTCTGAAAACTCACTCTCATCTGGAAAGAGTGGACTTGAGTGGGCCAGTCTAAAGTCAGGAAGACCACTGGGAAGCCACTCTAACCCAGAGATGTGAGACATGTACTAAGGCAGAAGCAGAGAGGTTGAGTGGATGGGACAGCTTTGAGGAATATTTGGGGCTTGGGGACTGGGTGTGAGACATGAAGGAGAGGTGAGAGTGAAGGGTGACATTCAGGTTTCTAGCATGGCTATCTGAATGGGTGGTTGTATTGGTCAGTTACTTTTGTGATCATGCTACATAACAAGCGCTCCCATAATCAACAAACTCTTTATTTCATACTAATAAAGCTGTAGGTCTGCTGCTGTTGCCTGATTTTGAGTGGATTTGGCTGGGCTTGGCTGAGCCCGGCTTCTGGTTGGGTTCATAATGACTTAGTTCCACAGCCTAAGCCAAAGGGCAGTAACTACCTGGTATAGGTTTTTGTCTGGAAAATCATAGGAATGCAGATCACACAAACATCTTTAAATTCTTCACTAGTATCACATCAACTGCAGAAGTAAACTGAAGGTCACTAGGGGAGACAGGAGCTAAAGCCCCTGGGGACTGAGGGCTGGGGCTGATCTTCCCTGGAAAATGTAGCTGAGTCTCCTGCTCTCCCTGGACCAACACAGGTCACTTTTGTGATGTATTTCTCAAGTCCTTAAAAGGATGTTAGAGAACAGAGGTGTGGTAACAAGAAATGGGTATGACTGGTGTCTACAAAAGTCTTTGTCCATCCAACAAATATCTATTGCACATTTGCTTTATGGCAGATTCATCACCTCCTCCTGTGAGGTACACATGCCTGCTGGAATCACAGCCTTAGGTTAAAGCCACTGTTCCTCTAGCATGAAAAATAGGCTTTTGGTGTCCTAATGGGTAGTTGAGCCATCAAATTGTAACTTCAGCTAGAATTTCAGAATAGTCAATTATGTAAACTTAACAAATTTAAAATTATTATTGGCTGTAAAAGATCTGAAAGAGTGACCTAAATCCCCAGACATTTATTCTTTCACTTATTAAGAAGTTTAGAGGTAGGCAATCCAGGGCAGAACCCATGCTTGTTACATCTTTCTGCTCCATTGTCTGCAGTAAGTAGTTTCTACCCTCAGAGTGTCCTCATGGTGCAATATGGCTACTGGAGCTCCAGCCATTGTATGAAGTGCAGTCTGGAAGAAGGAGGAAAGGGAAAGGGATATTTGTCTCAGTTGAGACAGGTGCCTTTGAAGCAGGTTTCCTGGAAGCCCCACCAACACTAAGGCTTACATCCCACTTAGTCACACGTCCACACCTCACTACAGGAGAGACTGAAATGTAGGTTTAGCCAAATACATTCCTTCTCTGGATAATGTCAGGGTTCTATTACTAAGCCAGAGAGGAAGAGTAGATATTGAGTGGCATACAGAATTTTCTCCCACACCTTCCACATCCCCTCCGCCCCAAAACAGACAGGCAGTGGAGTATAGCAGGAAAAAAACAAACAAAAAAAAAACCCCAAAACACCCTGGTTTGGACTCCAGTTCAGTCCAAGACTTAACTCCCAATTCGTCCTTACGGCCAAGGCATCTGGGGAACATCACATAACCTCTCTGGGCTTTCTGGTCCCTCTTCTGCAAAATGAATTGTTGACAATATTTGCCTTCCAGCATCCAAGTGGGACCAGGAAGTCTATGAATTATAATACACTGTACAAAAGTTAATGACATAGAAAAATTGAAAATAGAGCAAATACCTCCTTCCACTAGAAGGGAACACCTGATGGCCAGCTTCTCCCTAGACAGAAGGGATTCTCCTTTGTTCCCATTACTTGTCCCCCACCTCCAGGCTGTCATGCTTATAACAGGCATAGCTGGGGGTGACGCAGGATTGAGAGTGGAAAGAGCTAGGGCCCTGCAGATGCGCCTGGTATTCCCATGCCCTGGAGACAGTAGATACCTCAGGAAGGTGTCTACCTGCGGATGGCTCTCCTAGATTCAGTGCTTCTCGGCTGTTCCAGTTGGGCTGTTGACTCGACCCCACCTTCACTGCGTTTCTCTATGTGGCTTGGGCTTCTCACAGCATGGCAGCTGGGGTCTGAGTGGGAACATCCCAAGAACAAATGTTGCAAGAGGAAGAAAGCAGAGACTGCCACTTCCCTTATAAGCTAGACTGGAAGTGACATGCATCATTTCCACCCAGGTTCAGGGGGTGGGGGAACAGGTGCCCCGTCTCTATGGAGGAACGGCATTTATATGAGGAAGCGTGAGGATTGATGCAGCATCATCAGTCTTCTTAGAGAGCAGCCACCACAGCCCCCCTGGCTGTATGTTAGAACCACTCAGGTGATTTCGCCTGCATGATAAAACATGGAGTCCTGAGTGTACCTCAGAGACTGCAGCGACTGGTAGTCTGCAGTGTGGGTGTGACCATATTTCAAAGCTCTGAAGGTGATTCTAATGTACAGCAAGGTTGAAAACCATTGGCTTAATCCAACCCTGAAAAAAATCCAAAAGACTCAGGGAGGGAAAGAACCCAAAGCTTGGACCTTGGGAAGGTCCTAATCAGACTCCAGGAGGCTCTACTACCCCCCCACCCCACCCCTCCATTGCCTGGGTTAGTTTAGGTCCCATAGGACTTTCTTTTCTATTTTTTTTTAATGTTCATTTATTTTTGAGAGAGAGAGAGAGCAGGGGAGGGGCAGAGAGAGAGGGGGAGACACAGAATCTGAAACAGGCTCCAGGCTCTGAGCTGTCAGCACAGAGCCTGAGGTAGGGCTTGAACTCAAGAACAGTGAGAACATTACCTGAACTTAACGGTCAGATGCTTAACCTACTGAGCTACCCAGGCACCCTCTTTTTTTTTTTTTTTTAATGTTCACTTATTTATTTTTGAGACAGAGAGAGAGAGCACACGCACAAGTTAGGAAGGGCAGAGAGAGAGGGAGACACAGAATCCAAAGCAGGCTCCAGGCTCTGAGCTGTCTACATAGAGCCTGACGTGGGGCTCGAACTCATGAGCCATGAAATCATGATCTGAGCTGAAGTCAGATGCTCAGCTGATTGAGCCAGCCAGGCACTACCCATGGGACTTTCTGCACGTAGTTGCCCATCTGATGGGGGAATAGGGAAACAACATGGAAGCCAAGGTGGAAAGCCTAGTAGGGACAGGGCCAGTAGAGTTTATAAAACTACCTGGGAGTCTCATTGTTCCTAGACCTTTTATTTGAATTTGGTGGGTTGGCCAGTTTTTTTCCATTGTCTTTGCCAGGAATTAACTTGTGTCAGAACATGGTGTAAGCTCTAATGAAAATGTCAGAAATCCCATTTTTAGAGCGTTTTGGGGCCATCAGCCTGCTAGTGGTTAATATCCCTTTCCCCCAAATGGCAATACCTAAAAAGATGTTTTCCAACACCTTCATTTCAGGATGGAAAGGCAGGGAGTATGCTCATGAATATTCATGGTTCTGCCTACTGGCCTCACATATTAGAAACTACTCTATTCCTAAGGCTAATGAGCTCTTAAATTTCTTTTGTGCTAGAGAATGAGGTTTTATTTTTCTGAATAATTTATTTTGGTGCCTGTCCATTTTCTGAAAGGGATCTTTCCTTTAAGACCCTGGGCACATTTCAAGAGCAAAGAGGAGTTTTAAATAAACCCCCCACGCAGAGAAGCCCACGAGCCTAGTGATAACATTGATGAAGGCAGCACCAAGGGGCTGGGAGGCAAAGGATGAGAAGTTTGCTGTGAGCCCAGTTCCCGGGGAGATCAATGTCTAATGGGAACCACATAATCAACACCCCTGCAAAATGCATAAAACCATGCCATGGAAGACACGGAAATGTGAACGTGGACAGTACATAATTGGAATTGGAGACTCCTGGGCCTTTAAGGGACCTTATAAGACATTTTGCCCAATGACCTGTGAGGCACTGGAACCCCCATTATATTATTGCTGAAGCAGCACAGAGAGGATGGTTGTGTTCTCTCTCTCCCTGTCTCTTCTCTTCTCTTCTCCTCTCCCTCTCCCTCTCCCTCTCCCTCTCCCTCTCCCTTTCCCTCTCCCTCTCCCTTTCCCTCTCTCTGCTTCAGTTGTCCAGTTCTGGCTGTTAGGCTTTCTTTACATCCATCCACATGTCATTCTGTCTGCACCCTCCACTTGCTCTGTGAACCGCTCAGCTGCTCCTGTTCAGTTCCTGTCCTCTGCACTCTGTTCTATGTCACAGGGGCTGGAACCCTACAAGTGGCATTTCCCAGACTCTCTTGCCTGCACACAAGCCCTATCCACAGGGCAGATGAAATCCCAGTCGTTCTCAAACCCAGACGCACCCTCCAAGCTTACAATCTTGGTTTACAAGCCTCCTCTACAATCTTTCTCAGGATCCCCTGTCAACCTCGGGGAGGATTCCGATTGGACTTGCCTGAGCCAATCAGAGGGCCCAGGAGGATGAACTATTCTGATTGGCTAGCCTGGGTCACATGCCCACTGCAGGGGTGTGAAGTTGGGGCTGGCTTGGTGGTTGTCAGCCCCACCAGGCCCAAGTGCTGAATGGGAGCTCCCCAGGGTAATCGGCAGAAGGGAAATAGGAAAGCAGGCAGGACAGACAAATGCTGTGGCCGCTACCGGCCACTTCAGCTCCTCACTCCTCATTTTGATAGCTCCTATGTTGCACTGTCACATGCCCCAGTGGCACCGGCCAGGTTGTGACCCTCTCATACCCTTCCCTGGTGTTGGGAGGTGGGAAGCACACATATTCTCCTGCCAGCCTAAGTATAAATGTATCTCGGTTTGGGCTGCCCCTGAGACAAGTACTTGGGTACGGGTCGTTTATCTGAGAAATGACCCAGGATGCACCGGGAGGGAGAGAGTAAGACAAGGGAAAGAAGAAAAACCAATAATGGGTGGGCTCATGAGAGGAGGAAATAGACTCAAGTGCCTTTGGGGACCTTTTGAGAGATTGTCTAGTTTTCACTTCAAACAATCCCTCAGCATTGGGCACATGGGCATGAGGATTCAAGGGTTCCTTACAGCACTTGCCATCATCGCTCACTGCTTGGTCACTGCTCCCGGGAGCCGTCTCTCCCTAGCTCTTCTGGCCAGACCTGCTGGGGTGGGATGGGCCAGACCTGCTGGGGTGGGGAGGGATGGAGGACACTTTCGGGCAGAGGGACACAGATGCTCGAGGGAGGAAGCCCTTGGCATGGCCCCGAACTGTCCCCTGAAGCTGTGAGAGACTTCCAGAGGGGATTTGGCTGCCATCTGTTACTTTGACCATTGCAGTGGCCCCATGAGGTTAGTATTACTCCATTTGCTAGCCAAGGGCGCTGAGGTCCAAACAATTTCAAAGCTCTGATACTAGACATGCTCTAATAGCAGGCAATCTGACTTTTAAAATAGAATGACCTAGTTTACAGGGTTCAGGGTTTTAAAAGTTTCTTCCAAAAGTTTGACCTGCATCCTGTTTTGCGAGTTTGTTGCTACAGTGGCTTATTAATTGGCATTAATAAAGACTCTGGCAGTTACTATCTGATAAGCATTTCAAAGCATAGGAAATAGACACATGGGTGAGACATAGTAGATCTTCATGCTTCAGAATGTTGATGCGGCTCGAGATTGACTCTAGCTCTACAGGGTTCACAAGATAGGGGGCCGTGGCACTTGTGGAGCATTTCCTGCTACAAAGGGAAACCACAGCTTATCTCCACGGCTACTTCATGCCCTGCCACGAACAAGGTTCTGGCCGGCAGCACTCCCTGTGAGTCAACCTCCCAATTTTTCAGACATCATAAACATGAGATAGTTTAGAATTTTTTAAAAATGTTTTTAATTTATTTTTGAGAGAGAGAGAAGTGAGTGAACACGAGCAGGGGAGGGGCAGAGGTCGGGGGACAGAGGATCCAAAGCGGGCTCCGCACTGACAGCAGACAGCCCCATGCGGGGCTCAAACTCACAAACTGCAAAACCATGACCTGAGCTGAAGTCGGACGCTCAACCGACTGAGCCACCGGGAGCCCCGTGATGTGTTTTTATGGTTGTGAAAGCCCCTCCAAACATCAGTTCTCACAAATCAAGGACTAGATGGGGTCCTGGACCCTGTCACTTTGTTCTTGAGATCCCAGGCCAGGAAACTTGGCACCAAGGGGACGTGGGGATCTCTTTGGCTTAGATGTGGCAATGAGATGTTAGGATAAATGTAACTTTCCATTTTGCTTCAGTAACCTGAAGAAGGCAGTTGATGAGCTCCCAGACCAAAGCTGTGTGGCATTGGGCACATCACTTAACCTCTCTGGAATCTAGCTATTTGTATAGAAAATGAGGGAGTTTGGTGAATCGAATGGCCAATATGAGCACCACGGGTGCTGGTGCCACTGCCCCCTCCCTGCCCGTGGCATAGAGTACTGTTCTCTTATGACACCAAGCTAGGTGTTGGCCTCAGAATCCTTCTCAACACAGTAAACCAGGAAGCCACTACCGAGCAATCAGATCTGGCAGGTAGGTTGAAACCCATTTGTCATTCCTGGATGGGACGGTCTCTAAAGTTCCTTCTAATTTTATTTTGTTGGATTCTGTGAACATGTAAACCAGGGGTCAGCAAACTGCATGCAGGCCAAATCCGGGCCATTGCTGGTTTGTGTTATAAAAGTTCTATTAGAACACAGGCAGACTCACCGGTTTCTGGATTGCCTGTGGCTGCTTTTGTGCTACAGCGGCACAATTAGGTAGTTGTGATAGAGACTGTGTGGCCTGCAAAGTCTAAAATATATACTATTGGGTCCTTTACAGAAAAAGTTTGCCACCCTCTGATTGGAAACTTTCCTTCCCTCCAATATTTTCTTTCTTTCTTTTTTTAATGTTTTATTTATTTTTGAGAGAGAGAGAGAGGGAGCACAAGCTGGGAAGGACAGAGAGAGAGGGGGACAGAGGATCTGAAGCAGGCTCTGCACTGACATCAGTGAGACCGATGTGGGGCTCGAACTCACAAACTAGGAGATCATGACCTGAGCCGAAGTCAGACGCTCAACTGACTGAGCCACCGAGGTGCCCCCCTCCAATATTTTCTTCCGTGAGTGAAGCTCCCCTTTGTAGGGTCCTGTATGGCTGAGCAATACTCCAAGTGCCTGTGGGACTTTGGCATTCCTAAGTCAAGAGAGAAGGAGATAAGCCAGTGGGAAGCTATAGGGAAGGGAATTTTCTGGTGGGGTGGATGGAGGCAGGTGGGGAGATGGGATTAGAGAAAAGGTAAAGGTGTATCCAGACAAGAGGGGCAGAGTCCCTTCCTCGTGCTGTCGCTGAAGGGCCACTCTGGGCAGCCTGCCTGGCATCCAGGTTGGAGGCCAAGCCAGCTTCTGCAGCTCTGAGCTCCAAGAACGCGGGGATGGCCAGCTGCCTACTGGCTTCCGTGAGTAGTTTGGCATGAAAAGTGCAGGCTTGGGCCCTTGTATTGTTTCCTGAAGGGAAACAACCACCTTTTCTTGGTCTGTGGACAGCCACCACTGCCCGCCCGGATGTTGGCAGGAGTGTTAAATGGCACCCTTGAAGGCTGCCTCAGGAGCTGGGACCTGGGTGGTGCTCCTACAGCTATGGGGGACAGACCGCTGTATCTGGGCTTGGTCTGTGGGGTCAAAAATCCATCGCCCCGGCAGTGAACGCCATGATGGGTCGTACATGATTCTTGGTGGGTATAGCAAACTCCACAGTCCCTTCTCTTCTTCCCCACCCTGGTCTGTTGGGATCCCTTTGCCAACTTCTGTGTGCTGTGCTGCCAATGGCTCACACCTGGGGCCTCTGGGGGCCTGCCCTTTGGCACAGGGCCTCTTGCTCCTGCTGAGAGCCCGAAGTGGCTGGACGTCTCAGTCTTCCTGCGGGGCAGCCTGTAGCCAGTGACCGCTGCAGAGGACAAAACCCAGCTCCTGGGCCTCCAGGTATAATTTCTGCCCCAGCTCCCTGTGGGATCAGGCTGAGGCTGGGACTCTGTCAAGCCCACGCACGTTCAGGTCAGGCCAACACCGGGCCCTGAGTGATCGGGCTAATGAACACAGACAAACCACTTTTAGATTCAGACAGTTTGTCACTCACGTAGACAGTGAAAGGGAGTATTAGCCAAAGGTGCCAGCTCCCCAGCTCCTTGGCCCGCACGCCCAAAAAAGGATGATGCCCACACGAAGGAGACCAGATGATCACAAGGTGACTCGGGGTTACCCCGTTGCTGAGGAGCCAATTCTAAGCCGCAGCTTTAGGGGGGCAGGGCAGGAGCTCCCATCCCTCATCGGAACCTGCCTCAGGACAGCCTCCGCTGGGATAGCGAGGCGAGTGGGGACAGCCTGCCTGGGGATGATCAAGGTGTCCTGCCAGGGCCCGGTGTGCCCGATTCCTGTTGCTGCTGTAATTCATCACAAACTTGAGGGCTTAAACAACATAATTGTGGCGTCCAGCTCTGGAGGCCGGAAGTCTGAAGTAGGTTTCTCTGGGCTAGCGTTGAGGCATAGCCAACCTGCACACCTTCCAAAGGCTCTAGGGGAGAATCACTGTGCTCGCCTTTTCCAGCTTCTAGAGGCCTGTGTCTCCCGGCTGGTGGCCCTGGCCAGCCATCACACCAGCCCAGCCTCTTGTCACATCTCTCTCCCTTTTAAAAGGGCCCTTGTGATTATGCTGGGCCAACCCAGATAATCCAAGATCATCTCCCCAGCTCTAGATCCTGAACTTAATCCCTGCTGCAGTCCTTTTCACCATGAAGTTAGCACGATCACTGGTTCTATGGAGTAGGACGGACGTCTTTGCGGGGCGTTATTCTGACCACCACGTTCAGATTAGCTGGGCTTCAAGCCTTTGCCTCCATGGCCTGGATGCATGCAAGACGGCCAAGCTGCCGTGGTGGGCCAGTTCTGCCTGGCTTCTTCATCTTCCCCCTCCAGTCCCTCTCACACCTTACTCGTTCATCCTGGGAACACACGCTTAATAAATCACTTGTCCCAGGTCGTTGGCACAGGGGACGCTGCCCTGAGACAGTAGGTCACTCCCTGAGTAGAAAGAAGTACTAGGTAGGGTACTGAGACTTGCTTTCTTAGCTCCTTTGCAAGATTATAGACCAGGGGACCCAGCTCCTCAGTTACTTAAGGAGAAGTTGGCTGGAATTCTTGAGGGATTATGTAAACTTGACCCGCCCCCCCCAGGGAGGGAAGGTCTGAAGGGAGTGTCCTAGACCCCATGCAGTCTCAGGAAGTTTCAGCAAGGTCTTTAGGGGGCCATGGAGCCAAAGTGGCTCATGAGAAAGCCCTGTGTCACCCAGGAATGGGCCACCCTAGTGCCTCTCCCGTGCTCGGTCATTGACTGGGGGCAGCTGGTAGGAGGCATGGCCTCCATGCAGCAAGTGGCCATGGCTTCAGAGCCCAGCAGCTGGGACCCTCTGCCAATTGTCCCCCGGCCTTGACACCCTCTGCACTTGGCATCTCCTCCTAGAAGGGCGCGGCTAACTAGAGAGAGAATTTGAACTTTATCCCAGGCACGTTGGGGAAACTCTCGGGATGATTTAAGCCAGGGGAGGGACACGGCATAGCTGACAGTTTTGAACAGCCGCTGTGGCTGCCAAGTAGAAAAGGGATGGTGGTGGGGCAGAGGGGGAGGCAGGGAGGCTGCACCCTTGTCCAGGGAAAGATTGTGTGGCTGACCTACTCAGCGCAGTCCTCAGGAACACTCAGAGAACAAGGCAAAGTGGACCTCAGCTCGGTCTCCTGCCTCATCTCAGCAAAGTCCACACCTTCTCTTCACCTCTGGCTGCTCAAATTCCATGGGGTCTGCACTTTCGGCCCCACCCACCCCCTTCCAACTCTCCCTTCTGCCAGTTCCTTTCAGGCTTTACCTCAGGCACCTGCTTCTCCTGCCTGTCCCCAGTACTGTCCTTCTCCTCATCCCCTGCAGTCCTGCTACCAACTCTCTGCCCTGGGAAGATGTGGACCCTGTCCCTTGAGAGTCTCCTGCACCCCGCGAGCCGTGCAGATCCTAGGGCCTCACGGCAGACCTGCTGAATGGGAAACTCTGGCCCAGAAATCTGTTCTAGCAAGTCTTCTAGGGTAGGTGGTGCTGATGCCCTGGTAGCCACTGTGGCACACCCGTTGCAGTCACCTTTGGAATTGTTAAAACAATCCTGATCCCAGACCAATCAGGATCTCTCGGGGTGGAGGTGGGGTGGGGGAACCTGACTTCAGTACCTTTTCAAGTTTCTCAGATGATTCCAATGTGCAGCCAAGACTGAGGACTGCTGTGTGTGTGTGTGTGTGTGCGCACGTGTTCATACATGTGTGGTGTACATGCAATTCATTCAACATTCACTGTGCCCCAGCAACACACACTGCACAATGTTAGGTGATCCCCAAGACTGTAGAGCTGGTGTCTTACAGGGTTACAGCGAGTAAACAAGGGCTTGCAGTTCTGCGTGTGTATTCCCATAAGTGTGGAGGGGGGAAGGGGTCAGGGAAGGTGAAAAAACAAGACCTGGGGGAAAAGGCAAGATTCAAGACAGGTTGTTAATATAAGCCATTCAGGGGTGCCTGAGTGGCTTGGTCGGTTAAGCGTCCAACTTCGGCTCAGGTCATGATCTTGCAGTTCGTGAGTTTGAGCTCCACATCAGGGCTGTCATCTGTTGTCAGCACAGACCCTGCTTCAGATCCTCTGTCTTCCCCTCTCTCTCTGCCTCTCTCTCTCTAAAAATGAATACATTTGAGAAAAAATAAAAATAAAAATAAAAGAAGCCATTCAATATTGGGGAAGTGGATGCTTTTGTGAAGTCAAGCCCTCCCATCCTGACCCCCTCTGCCATCTGACCCTGGCGGGTAGCAATGGGTCCATTAAATATCTGGACAACCCCAGACCATGAAGCTGGATGTGGCTCTCTGATTCCTAGCCCACAATCACACTGTCCCAGCAGCTTGTGGGTTGGGGGTGGGTGGGGGAGGGCTGGAAAATGACAGCCTTCAAACAGTGGTGAAGTGTGAGATAGGAGATGGGGCAGGATTTTGTCGATATGCTGGGTGGCAGGAGAAGAAGGCAGGGGAGCCCCTGGCAGAGAGGGAGGCAGGCATCAGAGCCTGCAGGGGATTTGAGGCTGTGGCCATTCACATCTCCAGGCTGTTGGGACTCTTCTGGTTTCTGGAGCTGAGTTTAGGGTAGTCTCTTGGTTCAAGTCCCTCTATTAGGAAAGTTCATCTGCACCTATAAGTTACAAATGAGAGTAAGTAAAACTCTGGAGCAAAATAGTACAGGCCCCGTGGCACTTGCCTTTTCCCCAGTTCCTCCTGCAGGGACATTGTCTATACAGGCGAGGTCCGCCCAGGGAGTGGAGAAAGACTTGGCTGCTGGATAGCTATGATTCTGTGGGGAGGCTCCACTGCCCATGTATTCTTGGAAAAAGAAGTGCCTTGAGGCAGACTTCTTGTCTGGGTTTCAGCAGCATCAATATGAACACAGGTGACTCACTGTCTCTCTTGTCGATGCGCTCAGAGCAGCGGTAACATCCACCCCTCCTTGCCTCCAGGTTGGATATTGGGTCAGCAGGTGCTGTGACCTGGTCCGGACCATGTGGGCCTGGGTCTGGGCTTGCAGTGCCTGAAGGGAGGGAAGTTGGTGGGGGCAGGAAGTCCCCTGCTAAGAACTCTGATGGGTGTCTTGGCTGGGCTCCTCAAGAGCAGAGCTGAGCAAGGACTGGTGCAAATGGTTTCTCTCGTGGTGATCCTAGAAGGTAAGGGGTGCAGTGTGCTTCACTGGGTATCTCTGTGAAGCATGCACTCAGTATCAATCCACTGAGTAACCCTTTGGAATTCACTTCAACTAAACCCCCGGAAGAGTGTTACCTCCTAGAGTCATGCCTGTGTGTGAACCTCGTTGCCTCTCAGGGCTTCAGAAAAAGCCCTAAGATGGCAAAGTGGAGAAGCACTCCAGCACAATTGAGATATGATGCTGGCAACATGCGTGGACTGTCATCACAGCCACTCTGAAATCAGAGGGACTGAGGGGAGGTGGCCCAGGCACGGGAGGCATTGGCCACGATGTGCACTAGTTCTCAGATCAAATCGCAGTCCTGCCATTTGCTATCTGTGTGGTTTTGGGCCACTTTTCACCTCTTGAAACCTCAGTTTCCCCATCTGTAAAATGGAATTGATAACACTGCTTCTCTTATGGGATTAATATGAGGAGTCAAACAGAGGTTCTAGACAACTGTGTATTGACATGCAAAAGAATGAAGTTGGATCCCTACCTCACACCATATTGACAAAACTGACTCAAATGGACCAACCACAAGACAGAAGAAAACACAGAGGTAGACCTTTATGACCTCGGATTTGGCAACAGGTTCTTAGATACAACACCAAAAGTGAGACTAGATAAATTGACTTTTATCAAAATTAAAAACTTTTGTGCATCAAAGGACATTATCAAGACAATGAAAAGACAGCCTGCAAAATGGGAGAAAGTGTTTGCAAATCATATATCTGGTAAGGACCTAGTATCCAGAATGTATTAAAAACTCCTACAACTCAACAACAAAAAGACACCATTAAAGAAAGGACTTGGGCAAAGGACTCGAATGGACATTTCTCCAAGAAAGACATATAGATGGTCAATAAACACATAAAAAGATGCTCAGCATTATTAGTCATCAGGGAAATGCAAATCCAAACCACAATGAGATACCACTTCATACCTACTAAAGTGGCTATAATAAAAAAAAAAGAAAACAACAAAATGACATGTGTTGGCAAGAATGTGGAGAAATTGTAGCCCTCAGACGTTGCTGGTGGGAATGCAAAGTAGTTCAGCCTCAGTGGAAAGAGTTCAATAGTCCTCCAGAAGTTAAATGTAGAATTTAACCCAGTGATTCCACTCGTAGGTGTATATCCAAAAGAATCAAAAACTGTTTCTCCAACAGATACATGTACATACACGTTCATGGCAGCTCTATTTTCAATCGCCAAAAAGTGGAAACAGCTCAAATGTCTACCAGTGGATAAATTGATAAGTAAACTGTGATCTATCTAACAGTAGAATATTATTCAATCACAAAAATAATGAAGTACGGATACATGCCACAGCCTGGACGAACCTTAGAAACATTATGGTAAGTGAAAGAAGCCAGACATAGAAGGTCACATGTTGTATGACTCTGTTTATACAAAATATCCAGAATAGGTAAATCCATAGAGACAGAATGCAGACCAGCGGTTGCCAGGGGCTGGGAGAGATGGAAATGGGGAACAACTGCTTAGTGGGGATGGGCATCCTTTCTGGGGGTATGAAAATGTTTCAGAACCAGACAGAGGTGCTGGTTGTGTAACATTGTGAGTGTACTAAATGTTGCTGAATTGTTCACAGTTAAAAATTGGTTGATTTTTAAAAAATGTTTATTTACCTATTTTTGAGAGAGAAGGAGAGAAGGAGACAGAGAATCCCAAGTCGGTTCCACACTGTCAGCGCAGAGCCTGATGCAGGGCTTGAACCCATGAACCGTGAGCTGAAATCAAGAGTCCGACACCTAACCGACGGAGCCACCCAGGAACCCCTAAAATGGTTAATTTTATGTTATGTGAATTTCACTTCAATTTAAAAAATAAAAATATTTTTAAAAGAGAGTACACAGGTAGATGATGGTACCCTAGCATCATGCTGACTCAGCAAGTCATGGTGTGACAAGCGGTAGCTGTCAATATCTCTGTCCCCATAACTGGAACCAGTGTGATCCCAACAGTGCTCTTGTCACCTTGGACCCATCCCACACACTCCCATCAGGCCAATTCTTCCTTGACCCCAGGAAGGAACCTCTAACTGTCACTGCTCCTCTGCTCAGTCTTAGGTCATAAAAGGTCCTCAGACCCAGGACACCTGGGTGGCTCAGTTGATTAAGTGGCCAACTCTTGGTTTTGGCTCAGGTCATGGTCTCACAGTTTGTGGGTTCGAGCCCCACATCAGGCTCTGTGCTGCAGGTGTGGAGCCTGCTTAGGATTCTCTCTTTCTCTCCTTCTCTCTGCCCTTTGCCCCTCTAAATAAATAAATAAAGTTAAAATGTCCTCAGACCCTTTTTCAAATACAAGACTTGACACATTAATACCTGATATGCACAGTTCAGTGTAATCACCCAAGCTCTGATGTGACAGTCCTGCCCAGCTCAGGTTCGCTCCACTTGCAGTGGGCAAGTGGGACCAGCCCTCTTGCTATTTCTCTGACCTGGGCTCCTACTTCTCCTTGACATTCACTTGGCCATTGGCTCTTCCTGGGAGCAAGTTGAGGGGGAATGGTGAGGGTCAGGGAAGGGCCACGTCCCAATAGGACTTGAAATGTTCTTTTCAGTGCCACGCTCTCTCACACTCGTCTGATACTCGACAAGCCTGCAGGTGCCCTTGCCCTGTCACTTCCAACCACAGGGGCCTGGCTGGCTCCAGTGCAGCCACCCCACCCTCACCTCCCTGCTCAGGCTGATGGCCACAGTCTCTAGACTTCACGTTCCTAGGCCCCTAAACTGCAAGGTCTCCCTGATTCCCTTTGCTCCAGTTTTGAGGTGAGACAGCAGCATTCCCGCCTATTCCCCAGAGAGTGGGACTCACACTCGTTGACCACTTTCCTCAGAGAACTCTCTGGTCACTTTGGGTTCAACCCTCTGACACCTTGAGGTGGCTGGGAGATGAAGAGTCCCACACCTGGTTTCCAAGCACCTCCTTTATGAATCTGGCCCGGGTTTCCTTTGGCCTGCTGGAATCTCCCTTCCATTTCCTCATTCCTGGCCTTTGGGCCTCAGTAAAAATGAAGATGGGAAGAGGCCCTTTTAAAAAATCCTGTTACATTTTTATGTCACAGTATGCATTCATTTCCTGGAGCTGTTGTGACCAATTACCACAAACTGGTGACTCAAAACAACAGAAATATGTCATCTCCCAGATCTTCCAGCTGGAAGTCCAAAATCAAGGCGTTGCCAGTGCTGTGCTCCCAGGAGAATCTGTCCTTGCTCTTTTCAGGCTTGGGCAGCTCCAAGCATGCCGTGGCTGGTGGTACAGAGTTCCATCTCTGCCTCTTCCTCACATAGTCTCCCCCACTGTGTGTCCTCCTTTCCTGTCACCTAATCTCCTGCTGCCTCCCTCTTATAAGGTCACCTGCACTGGAGGTAGGGCCCATCCAGTTAATCCAGGATGATCCCATCTTAGGATCCCTAAGTTAATTTCCTCTGTAAAGATCCTTGTTCCAAATAAGGTCACACGCATAGCCTTTTGAGTAGGACATGTTGAATGGAGCCACCATTCCACATAGAATTTCTTATTCATTTATTTTATTTTAGCCTCATTCTCTGCTCCTATATTCCTCCCTACCACAGTCAACAGAGGAGGTTTTTTAATGAGCAGAAATTCTTTGAAAGCTCTCCCAATAAGAAGAAGAGTCTATGTCCCTTTTCTTGCATCTGAGTGGGCTTGTGACTGCTTCCACCAGTGGAGTGTGGTAGAAGTGATGCTGTGTGCCTTCCACGCAGCCTCCTCCTTGCTTCCTGGCACTCTGAGCCTCCATGTAAGAACTCCAGCTACCCTGACACCATCATCCTAGTGCCAATGCTGCTTCCTGGAGGTCCTCTGGCTGACAGCCCCAGCTGAACCCCTGCCAAAATGCCAGACATGTCAGCAAGCTCCTTGAGCCCTGCAGACCAGCCCAGACTCCCACAGATACCACCCAGTGACCCCAGTCAATGCCGTGTGGAGCAGAAGCATCTCCTGACAACCCTGCCCAAGGTCCTGACCTAAGGAACCCATGCACTACTATAGAATGGTTGCTTTAAGTCACTAAGTTTTGGGATAATCTGTCACAGGGCCATAGTAACTGGACTATCACCCTTCTGTCTATTCCTTTAGCTTGTATGTATTCTTGAAAATATGTTTTGTTATTTTGGGTGCCAGCATTTAAATTATATGAATGCTGTCATATCATGGATCTCATTCTGCTTTTTTCCCCCCCTTTCACTCAGCACCGTTATAAAGCCCCTGCCATGCCAATATGTGATACCTGTTTTGTTACTTCAAACTGTTGGCTGGGCTTCCCAGCTACACGTGGTCTGCATAATTTCTCCACTCCAAGTGAAGTACATTCACCTTGCTTCTGGCTCCTGCCATCACCACCACCAACATGATCCACTGCTCTATCCTTGGCCTATTATAGGTTTGTAAGAGCAAATCTGGGGATTGACTCAGGGACAGAATATCTGGTTCACAGGATGAGTGACTCCTTTTTAGAGTAAGGAGTGTGTTGGCCATGCCAGTTTACATTCATGTGCACCGATAGGGTGGAAGGTCCTAGTGTTCCAAATCATTATCTCATTGTTGTTTTGATTTTACAATTTCTGTGATTACTAACTACTTTAAGTAGTTCTTTAAATAGTTGTTAGCTTTTGTAGGTTTCCTCTTATGTTGATTGCCTGTTCATGCCCTTTACCCATATTTTGGTTGGGTTTGCTGTTTTTTTTCTCATTGATTTGCAAAAGGTATGAAAATAATTTATTTTTAAATTTTATTGTTTAAATTTTATTTTAGAGAGAGAGAGAGAGAACAAGTGTAAGTGGGGAGAGGCAGAGGGAAAAAGAGAGAATCTCAAGCAAGCTCTATGCTCAGTGCAGAGCCCTACTCGGGTCTTGATCCCACACCCTGGGATCATTACCTGAGCTAAAATCAAGAGTTAAATGCTTAACTGACTGAGCCACCCAGATGTCCCAGGTATGCAAATATTTCAAATATTACTTTGTCAGTTTTAGACATTGCAAATATTTTCCCTCATTTTGTTATCTGCCTGTGAACTTTGTGGAGTAGAGATCCTTGGTTTTGATAAAATCAATTCACCAATATTTTACCTTATCATTTGTGCATTTAAAGGTGTGTTTAACAAGTCCTTTTCTATCTTTGGGCCATAAAGGTGTTCTTCTACCATGTCTTCTTTTAACTTGACAGCATGTTATTTTAGGTCTTTAACCCCAGCTAGAGTTCACCTTTGTGTGAAGTGATAGATGGGGATCCAATTTCATTTTTCTTCATCTGTTTCATCAGCACCATTTACTAAACAACCTGCTCTTTTCCAATTGATTATGGAAACATGAACATTTCTCAGCAGGGGAGTCTGTGTTCTCAGTCTTGCCTCCACCACCTAGATTATAAACTCCTTAAAGACAGAGGTGTCCTCTGCTTCTTCCCTTCTTCTTCCTCATCCATCTTCTTCTTCTTGCAACTCAGTGCCTTGCACGTCCTGTGCATGGAGTGGCTGCTCATCTACTGGTTAATTGGAGTCTCCAACCTTCATTTGTTTATAATAAGCCCAATATTTCTTGGAATGCACATAGAATTGTTAAGTTCACCGAGCCTTGTGAAACAGGTAGGGGACATGATGGATGGAGAAGTTCTGGAGCAGGCGACTTTCAAGGTAGCATACCAGAGAGGCAACCCACCTATGAGGTTGGCAACTCCCACCATCCTGGGGCCCTGCTTCCTCCAGAAAGTAAAGAAAATAGAAACTAGCAAGCAACCTTCATGTTAGATCTTAAGGATTGGGACCTTCCATAACAACGCCATTATCATGGAATCATAACATGATTCCATAACATTGCCATTAGTAGGGGGAAGAGGAGAGGACCTACATTCTTTTGAGCACCTCCTATGTGCCCAACACTGTGCATTGGGCAACAGGCCACCAGAAGTCCTATTCTTGCCTTTAAGAAGTTGCTTGGAGGAGGATGAAATTACAAACAGAAAAGTGTGCTTAGTGCATTGATGGAGATAAGCTGAAGGCATTGGATGAGGAAGGGACTGGCAAGAGGGCAGGTGTCTGCAAAGGAATGCAGTTGGTTGAGGAGCCTGTGAGGGGTGGGACAGAATGAAGAGGATTCTGGAAACAGACGGAGAGGGTGTGGTAACAAGGCAAGAGGAGAATCACAGGAGTGAACAGCCATGGAGGCCAAGTCTAGGAAACATATGGTACCCTCAAAGTCATCCCTCAGTCCATCACTGACTGGGGCTACAGCAGGGACAGTTCCTGTGCATGCAGATGGCTCCCCACCTCCAGCACCCACCATGGCTCTCTGCTTTCTTCCCTCAAGGATTTAATGCCCTTGATGAATGACCCTTAACCAGTAGGCTCCAAGAGTCCAGCTAAATGTTCCTGCATTTCATCCTTGGTGGAAGCAATTCTAAGGAGTATCCTACACAGTTCCTCAAAGGACCCAGGAAGGATGAAGTTCCAGGTGCTCACAGCAAGAGCCTAAAACATATGCTCTTTCCTTGTCCCACTTTCCCCACATTTCACTCCTGAATAAACTACCTGTACCCACATCCTTATCTTGGGTTCCACTTTGAGTGAGACTGATAAGACAGGAGAGTAGAAAGTTTTAAGAAAGAGAGTGAAGAATTGTTCCAAATGGGACAAAGTGGGTGGTGATATTGGTTATGAAGACTGGTCATTGGGTTAGCAATGAAGAGCCACTGACATCCTTGGTGCCAGTTTGGTGGCATGGTGGAGGAGGCAGTCCTGGGGGCTGAGGAGGCAGAGACAGTGAGTGCTGCTTTGAGAAGTTTAGAGAAGAGCGGGGAGAGGTTCCCTTCAATATTCAGCTGTCCCCTTCCCCTACTCCCACCCAGTTCCCATCACACTCTGCTTTCTCCCCTCCAAGAGTTCTCTAGCCTCCTTTGGGGGATGACATTGCTTTGTATACATTTTTTTTTTCTGGAATTTTCCAAGATGTATTCTCTAGCACCCCAGGGTCTGTCATCTGTGGAAACAGGGTCTCTGCCCCTGTTTCAATGGCATGGAACTGTAGTCCATGTACCAGCTCTGTGTTTGGAACTATTGTCTGCTTTTTTCGAGGCTGCCTCAGACATCTACCCAGCCATCCCCAGCAATGAGGTAAGCGGCAGCTGATGGCGGAAAAATAGGCACAGACAAAACATAACCATCTGTCCAAGGTCAGCCAGGAAGCCTGCGGCAGCCTCAAGTCTGAGACGCAAAAACAGATCTCCCAGACCTAGCCCCAGTGTGATGAACTAAACCCACACACTTCCGAAGCAGGAGGAGGAGAAGGAGGAGGAGGAGGAGGCGGAGGAGGAGGAGGAAAAGGAAGTTCTCATTCCTTTTTGTCTGCAGGGAAATAACCCGTGGATGCTGGCAGCATTTTTAGGGCCACCAGCAAGGAGTCACACAGCTGCAGTGTCACAAAAGGGTGGGGAATGTGTGCTTGGCCAGGCCTGGGCCCAGAGTCAAGAGCAGACACTGGCCAGCTTCTGTGGTGAGCCCCAGGGCACAAATGCACTTGTGAATGGGCTACCAGGGCTTGCTTTCTCCTCCCCAGTGCCCAAGTTCAAAACCAAGTCAGGGAAGGTCTTGGGTTTGGAAGAAAAAAGAGAAAAGGGAGGAAGAGAGCCATGATGAGGGGAAGGCCTTGCCCTTGGAGGGATTGAATAATTCCAACCTTGACCACAGGGCAGCACTTAGCCAGGGAGGAACACGTGTGAGTGTGTTTGTGTGTGTGTGTGTATGTGTGTGTGTGTGTGTGATGTAAAAAATCCACAGGATTACCATCATGCATCTTTCTGAAGTTAGGAAAATGAAAGTTTATATTTTCAAGTATGTGAAGAAACAAGCACACATACATCTGGGGATAGAATGTAAAATTGTGAATTTAAAAATGACAATAGGAGACTTTAACCAAAGGCTTGAGAAGCATTTATTTAATCCAGCGGTGTGCTAGTACGTGTTGAACAACCAGCTCTCAAAACAATGGCAAACAGTCCCATCTGCAGCATTTGCCAACTTCCATGGTGTGGAAAGTCCCTCCATGGCCGATTGCAGCCTACCTGAGTGACATCATTGAGCGTGGAAGTAGGCAGAGATGCGCGCAGTCTACTCTCACAAGCTGGCAGGAGTGGCTCCAGCCTACTGCCGACGCTCGTGCACTCCTCGTTTCAGAGCAAGCAAAACAGAGGCCCAGAGAGAGACAAAGACCCCCTCAAGGTCATGAGGGGAATT
Source organism: Prionailurus bengalensis (assembly GCF_016509475.1). Lineage (NCBI taxonomy): Eukaryota > Metazoa > Chordata > Mammalia > Carnivora > Felidae > Prionailurus > Prionailurus bengalensis. Next base: position 43,112,489 of record NC_057354.1, on the reverse strand, counting down.
TGTGAGAAAGCTAGTTCTCACCTCCTAACCGATGCCTTTCCCTTTGTTCCATACTGTCGTTTCTTTGTTTTAGTGACTCTTCTCCAGCAGAAGTGAGGCTTCCATCAACGTGAGTCTTCCTTTTCTGGTTTTAGAATTGTCTGTGTGTGTATATGTCTTTTGTAGCTATTTCATTTGGCTGTCTTAACCTTAGCACATTCTTGGGCAGAATCTGGCCCCCTCTGGATGGGTCTATTTCCCTATCTGCAAAATGGGGATTGTATTAAAATGGATGCCAGAGAGACCCCCTCGTAGGGAATGCGGAGAGGGCAAGGATGCTGGCTTTTGACCCCAGGGCCACCATCTTGCTCAGTTCTTTCTCCTCTATCCCAGTCAAGAGGGGGGCTCTCCTCCAGAGCCACCACCCTGTTGAGCAATACTGGACTGAGTGGAGGAGGACAGATAGCATGGAGGGTGTGGGCCATGGGGTGGGAGGAGAGTCTGTTCTTGCCTTCTCTGCCAAGAAATGAAACTGCTTCTTGGCCCTGCCCCTTCTGGCCAGGACGGCCGGAGCCCTAGGAATCACCATTCTTTCACGTGGCCGACATGCCACCACTCTGATGATGCCTGTGGGGACACTGGGCTTTCTGGCTTTCTGTTATTTGCCTTGGCCAGGGAAGCATGGTTGATATGCCACAAGGGTGTCTCGTAAGAGTGCTGGTGTTCTTACTGGAATAAATAATTAATAGTGAAACCGTACAATCAAACATCCAAGAGTACTGTCCCCTCCAAAGCCCAGGGGCTATCAGAGTCACACCCTGTTCTCAGAGAAGGGATATTTAACTTTATCTCAGACTCTTCTTCTTGGGACACCTTCCAAAAACACTCCCCACACCACTCTTCACACACTTGGGGCTAGACTGCCTTAAACAAATAATCTTCACCGATATCACCCCACCGCTGATAGTGACACAGGTGGCATTATATCTGCAGGTGAGTAAAGTGCAAGTGGCACATTCTGGGCAAGTAAAATGTTCTCTCTGGCTCCTGTCCCCAGCCCAGGCCCTCCTGCAGACTCTGGGACAGCAGCCTGTGTAACCCCATTCAGCAGGGATGGTCTTCCACTTGTCCAGCCTGGACTCCCAGAATCTGTGCGGACCAGCCGCCCCGGACTGTCCTTGGTGGGTGGACATCTGATGTCCTTGTGCACCAGGCTTTCCTGTGGCTGCGTTGTCCACCTGTGCAGGGCAACCCCGGGTGAGACTTCTAAGGCTCTTCTACGGGGGCCTTGTGGTCAAGGCTGGTCAAGGCTCATGAAGAGGTGAGAAGAAAACATTCAAAATGAGCAGCAGAAGCACCAAGAACCCACCGGGTAGGTGCGTCATTTCCCCTTGATTGTGTCTCAAGTCTGCACACAGTCATTTTGCACCAGCTGTCCCGTATGCCTGGGACACGCTTCCCACAGAGATCAGCATGGTTTAGTTCCTAAGCTCCTTCATGTCTTTGCTGAAATCTTGCCTTTTCAGGAGGCCCCACCTGACCCTCTAATACTGCACACTGGCCGCCACCCTGCTCCCGCCCCCCTGCCAGCTCCCTTACCCTGTCCTAGTTACTTCCTCATAGCATTTACTCTGATACGATAGTTTCCATATTCATTATGTTTATTATTTAATGTCTGTCTCTCCCTGCTACTGTGTAAGCACAAGGAGACAAGGCTCTTTGCTTTGTTCCTTAATCTATCTCGAGTGCCTAGAACGGTGTCTGGCAAATCGTAGGTGCTCAATAAACAGTGCAGGGTGAACCGATGAGTATCTCTGGTCAGCAATGGAAAGAGCACTGAGGTCTGAAGACGGGGGTCTGAAGTCTGTGTCTGTTGTTTAGTAGCTCTGGCAACTTTGCACGTGCTGTTTGGCCTCCCTGGGCCTCCATTTTCTCATCTGGAAAATGGAAACCATAGTATGTCCCCTTCACAAGAGTTTAGTCGACACATGAAAATAAATAAAAAGAGATGCATTCGTTTTCTACAGGTGCTGTAACAAAGTACCAGAAACTAGACAGCTTAGAACAACAGAAACTTACTGTCCCACAGTTCTGGGGGTAGGAAGTTCAAAATCAAGGCGTGGGCAGGGTCGTACTCCCTCCAATACCTGTAGAGGATGCTTCTTGCCTCTTGTTTGCTGACAATTCCTGGTGTTCCTTGGCTTGTAGACATACCACTGTGTCTCTTCTTTTAGAAGGACATCAATCACCTCACTTCTCCAGGATGACCTCATTTGAGCTGATTACATCTGCAACCCTATTTCCAAATAAGATAACATTCTGTGGTTAGGACTCTAACACATCTTTGGGAGACATACAATTCAACCTGTAACAAGAGAGATGAACTTTAATAAGATATTTTATTTAACTCAATATATAAATAGAGCATCGCTTGAACATGTAGTCAGTATAAAACATTATTAATGAGTACTTCATCTTATTTTCTTGAAATCAGTCTTTTTCTTGAGATCAGTGCATGGTTGATGCTGACAACACATGCCAGTTAGACCAGCTGTGTTTCCTTTTTTTTTTAAGTTTATTTATATTTATTTTGAGAAAGAGAGAAAGGGTAAGAGACAGAGAGAGAGGAAGAGAGAGAAAGAATCCCAAGCAGGTTCTGTGCCATCAGTACAGAGCCCGATGTGGGGCTCAAACTCATAGACTGTGAGATCATGACCTGAACCGAAATCAAGAGTTGGATGCTTAACCAACTGAGCCACCCAGGTGCCCTGGCTGCATTTCCAATGCTCTATCAGTGTGCTTGGCTGGAGGCCACCATACTGGACAGCACAGGGGTAGATGGAGTTAATATGGCTATGCAAACAAGGATAAGCTTAAGTCCAGTTAACAGTAGCCCAAGGAGTTAACTCAAAATAGAGGTTTCATAATTTAGGCTGTAGGCACCCTTGTCTTGCTCTTGATAGGGTTTCTCTGCCCACTGCCATCCTATACCCAGGCATTTCTTTTTGTGTCCTGGGCAGTGTCAATATCCTTTCAATTAGATGTGACCTGTAGTTAGTGTTTTAGAAACATATCTGGGAGGCACCTGGGTGGCTCAGTCAGTTGAGTGTCTGACTTCAGCTCAGGTCATGATCTCGTGGTTTGTGGGTTCGAGCCCTGCATTGGGCTCTGTGCTGACCGCTCGGAGCCTGGAGCCTGCTTCGGATTCTGTGTCTCCCCCTCTCTCTGCCCCTCCCATGCTTATGCTCTGTCTCTCTCTGTCTCTTAATAATAAATAAACATTAAAAAAAAATAAAAAGAAAAACAGGGACATGTGGGTGGCTCAATCAGTTAAGCGTCTGACTTCGGCTCAGGTCATGATCTCATGGTTCATGAGTTCAAGCCCCGCATGGGGCTCTGTGCTGACAGCTCGGAGCCTGGAGCCTGCTTCGGATTCTGTGTCTCCTCTCTCTCTTTGTTTCTCCCCTGCTGCACTCTGTCTCTCTCTCTCTCTCTCAAATAAATAAAGATTAAAAAAAAAATTTAATAAAACAAAAAAAAGCATACCTGGAAGCCCAACTGAAGGACTGGCAGACTTAGGACTCAATGTGGAACACTTACGGGGGTGCGCATACCCCACCCACCTCCTAGTTGAGGCTGAATACAATAGTCCTGCGGGTGTGGGGAGGGCACGCTGTGCTCACAGCGAGGTCAATGCTTTTCAGACTCCCAGTTCCCTTCCCAGCGCCCACTGCTCCACGTATGGTGTCCACAACTTGTCCTCAGCAGCCAGACATGGCCATCCCATTTTCCTCTGAAGTCAGGGAGCCATCTTTAACCCAGATATACAAGTTCAAGACCACCAAGGGAGCTTAGTCACACCCTCAGAAAGGAGCTGTGAGCCCCAGGCGGTCAGAGTCATGGATTCCCCAGCAGGGGACCCAGGAATGTGCATTCAGACTCCACTTTTATCCCTTACACATCTCTGCCAAGTCAAACATAGCTCCTGGCACTGTCCAGACGTGAGTGCATGCTCTGTGCTGGTCATCATGGAGCTCCTGGGCCTTCTAGGGCTGGAACAGGATGTGGCGAACAGGCTTGTGTGGCATCCCATAAGTTTGAGCAGTGAACTTCGCTCCCCCTACCACTGCGGCCGGCTTCACAAGCCAGAACAGAGGGAGGGACAGAGTCCCCCTCCAGGCATCTGGCACAGTTCCGTAGAGGTCTTTTCATTTCCAACTTTAATTTCTGCTTTTGTCACTCTTTACTGTGTCCCTGTGGCCTCATATTTTCCTTTACCCCTGGAATCCTGGCTGCTTCTCTCAGTTTGGCAGTCACGGCCCTTCTGTTTGTGAATCTTCGCCGGCTCTGTCCTTTCCGACACCCGCCCGCTGTGTGCTCTGTGGACATCTGGGCACGGGTCCAGGGCCTGGCGTTGGAGGCCCAAATTCAGCTTTATGCAGCGTTGGGGGCTGTATGTCCAAGAGAAGTCCTGCTATTGGAGCCTGGGACAAGGATTTAACGGTAAGTCATTTATTTGGGAGGTGCTCTGTGAGACTCTGACACTGGGGAGGCCCCAGGGGAGTGGACAGGGAAGGGAAGGGGCCAGTACAGGTATGTCACAGAGTAGGTTAGCTCTGGGGGCAATCAGAGCTCAATGGTGTGGGAAACTCTGGCGGGGGGCGGGGGGCGGGGGGCAGGGGTGCTCACAGGCAGGGCAGCTTTCTGAGGCTTTAGAAAAAGCTTTTGTGTAAAGAGAGACAGACACTGGCAGATGGAATTGGTAAAGCCCTACAAATAAGGGTGGGGCGTCCAGGTTTGCTACAACAACCTTCCAGATAGGTCCATCCATCCATCCATTCATCACATATCATTGGGCATCTACTTGCATCAGACCAAGTGCGAGGGGCTGGGAATAAATGGTGAACACGCGAATGGAGGAAGGAATGGTTCAGGGGGATCAGGGGGGTAGGAGGTGTGTTAGGGACAAGGGCATGGTGCTGGCTTCCAGCTGCACAGTTGCCAGCTGGGTTGCTAGGCTGAGGCGTGAGTATGCACACAGACCGGATGCTCTTTGGGGGTGACAGCAGCAGCGGTCCCCCACGGCCCGGCTCATCCTCAGGCCTGTGTGTTGTCTTGACCAACACGTAGATCTTGGCCGCCTTGGGGACTCATGTGTCTTGGGGACTTTAGCCTCTTTGGGAGGCTCACCCAACTTGAGACTCTCAACTACCTTCTGAGTCGTTTCCACCCCCTTCAACACATTTTTCTTGGAGTCAGCGTATTCCAAGATAGTTGACTTGGATTTGTATTTTCAGAAGAAAATCTAAGAACCCAGACAGGGAGAGGAGAGACAGAAGAAAGGAGAAGGGCAGGAATAAGTTGTCAGAAAGTAAAGGCATCAAGGGGATGGGGCAGCAACTGGAGTGGTCTCCTTCCCACTGCCTTATCTCTCACCTCCTCCCTCCCTGTCTTGTTTGGCCATCAGAGGCCAGGAGGGGAGGGGAGCTAGAGGCCACTGACCAGCATCTCCCACCTTGGCATGTCACGAGGAAGGGGCAGTCTCTGAAACTCATCCAGTAAGTAATCTTTTGCCAAATCCACCAGAAGAATCTCAAGAGCACAGCCATCTGTCCCAATGTGATGAGCCCCAAGTAGGGGCACAGCCAGCATTTGGTACGGTGGGGGTGGGTGGGGCACAGGCTGAAGGCCAGTGGCCACCACGTAAAGGGGCTTGTGGGCACTTGAAGCACAGAAGTGAAGAAAGATATAAAGAATCTTCCCAAAGCTCCCCCCAGTGACTCATTCTAGGCCTTTCTTCTTCGCCCTGGGACAGGGAGAGAAGTCTAAGTGGATGAGAACCCAAAGGGAGAGAGGCTTACAGCCCATCCCAAAAGCCTGCCTGGCCCTCACCTCAGCCCCCCAAGCCCTTCCACGATCCCCAGAGCCAATCCCTACACCCTCAGCCCTTCCCTGCACTCCCATCCGGATCCAGGGCAGGGAAATTAACATTTATCAAGTTAAATGTTAATTTCACTGGGTACTCACTAGGCATTTCCCACGCATTATGGCATGCATGACAGCAGCCCTTCCAGGTGTGTCCCTGCCCTCCTGGGACTTCATCTGGCAGGAGATATAGACCCCCGGACAGGTGGTTGTACACTGGTACCATGAACACTCTAAGGCTGTGGCCCCAGGAGGGTAAGCGGTGCTGACAGAGCTGCAGGACCAGCAGAGGAGCACTGGGGCAGTTGCTGAGGCTGGTGGAGCACTGGGAAAGTGGGAGCAAGCTCCCGTGACCCGGTTAGGGACCTGATGTCCGTTCTGTCAGGGAAAGGGTGGTGGGATAGGAGGAGGGGGGCCTCTGGTCGGACCTGGAAGGACCTGTAAACCATATTAAGGAGTTGAGATTTTATCCTGAGGACAAAGGCAAGTCATTGAGGAGAGTCAACCACAGGAGTGGCCTGTGCAGATTCATGTTTTGGGAAGATACCCCACCATCCCTACACCCCATCTCCCTCTCCCCTACAGAGTCTGTTTCAGGTCCCTAAGTAGGTCACATGTGATCTCTGATGGCCCTGTAAACAATGGGTGGGGTGGGTGCCAGAGGGACGGTGGAGGGACCCACTGGGGGCTGGAGGTGGCCATGGGCTGGGCTGGGCTGAAGCGGGGGGCAGGGTGGGTGGAGAGAAAAGGGACCCCCTCCCCTGCAAGCCTTTTAGGGAATCCCTAGTAGTTCAAGAAAAGCAGGCAGCTCTGGGCTACCTCTTCCCCCTTTTCTGTCTGTATTTTTATGGTTTTTTTAAATCTTTATTTATTTTTGAGAGAGAGAGAGAGAGACAGAGTGCGAGCAGGGGAGGCACAGAGAGAGAGGGAGACACAGAATCTGAAGAAGGTTCCAGGCTCTGAGCTGTCAGCACAGAGCCGGATGCAGGGCTTGAACCCATGAACTGTGAGATCATGACCTGAGCCGAAGTCAGCCGCTTAACCGACTGAGCCACTCAGGTGCCCCTATTTTTATGTTTTTACTCTTTGTTTTGCTTTTGGCTTTTTCATTGGCCCTTACTGTAGACAGTACGTGCAGGAATTGAAGTGGGCCACTCACCGGATGTTACATGTGTGCCCAGCTGTATGGCCCAGATCAAAGTATGGGGCGCCCCAGTTCCCAGGGCTTCCCTCACACTCCTTTCAAGTCAGTCACCCCCACCCCCTCCCCAATTAGCCACCACTCTGGACCTCTGTCACCATTGGTCAGTTTTGCCTGCCATTGACCTTCATGTAAATGGAATCATACATCGCTGTATGTCATTTATTTTTTTATTTTTATTTTTTTTTATTTAAAAAAAATTTTTTTTTTCAACGTTTATTTATTTTTGGGACAGCGAGAGACAGAGCATGAACGGGGGAGGGGCAGAGAGAGAGGGAGACACAGAATCGGAAACAGGCTCCAGGCTCTGAGCCATCAGCCCAGAGCCTGAAGCGGGGCTCGAACTCCCAGACCGCGAGATCGTGACCTGGCTGAAGTCGGACGCTTAACCGACTGCGCCACCCAGGCACCTCTGTATGTCGTTTATTTTTTTCTTGCTGAGTTGTGTTCTGTTGTGTGAACGTACGCATGTTATTTATATATCTTCCTGCTGGAAAGAGTCTGGTTCCCGTCTGGGGCTGTTGTGAACAGTGCCACTATGAATATTCTGGCACATGCCTTCAGGTGCTCATGCCCACGCAAGCACTTATTTCTGCTGGGCGTTTCCCCAAGTGTAGAGTTTCTAGGCAGCATCCTTAGGAAGTCCCCTTGCATCTGCCCCCCATCTTTCAGCAAAGGGAAAGGTTTTAAGGGGACTCGGAGGAGGGATTTCCTTACACTGAATGTACCCCCACAGATGGGTGCTTACCTTGACACCAACACACTTGTCTGTCCAGGGGGCTCAGATGTTCCCCCCCGCCCCCACCACCCACTGAACAAAGTGAGACAGGTTTTCTTACTTTGGTGACTCTTAAGAGCCCCCCTACATCCCTTTCCTCCCAGTGGGTTATTTTTTCAAATTTGTTATTCTTTAATTCTTTGAGAGAGAGAGAGGATCCCAAGAGGCTTTGCACTGCCAGCACAGAGCCCAATGCAGGGCTCGAACTCATGAACTGTGAGATCATGACCCAAGCTGAAACCAATAGTCAGACGCTTAACAGACTGAGCCACCGTGGCGGGGGGCGGGGGGCGGGGGGCGGGGGGCGGGGAGAGGGGCGGCTCACAGTGGATTATTTTGCAGGCTGAATGACCTGAAGACCCCACACTGGGAACGTCTGTGTGGAGGGATATTCAGGACAAAGCATTCTCAGAATATTTATTTTTGTTTTGGTCCCCAGAGCTTGTTTGGTCTAAATCTGGAGGCAGAGGTCAGTGGCAGCAGGACATCCGTCCCCCCTTGGGACTGCCCAGGTGAGCAACACAGCCTTCCATCCTCTCTGGCTTTTGGCTGCATCCAGCTCTGAGTACAGGGGTTGACTTGTCCAATTCCGTTCCAGTACTATGTGCACAAAGCAGGGGAGGAAGCAGGCCTCTGGGGCGCCCCCAGGTGCCCAGGCCACACAGACCCTTCCACAAATGAGGGCTTTGTCCCCTCTCAAGCCAGTAGGGTCTCTGCACCTGCTGTCCCCTCTGGCTCCCCCCCCCCCCTCGATATTGCAGGCCCCACTGCCTTCCCTTCTCAGGCCTTGACCTTCTCAGTGATGATTTCAACCCCTCACTTCCTATCCACTTTCCCGCCGTTTCCCCTCCTTAGCCACACCACCTCTATTCAGCTTGGGGATCATCTGTCCTCCTTCCTCCTCTGTTAGAATACAAGCCCTGTGAGGGCAGAGAGTTTTATCTGTCTTGTTCCGCTGTAACCCCAGAGCCCAGGACCCTGCCTGACACACAGTAGGCGCTTAGCGAATAGGTTCTGGATGAATGAAGGGGTGTCTGCTGTGTCCTGTCTGGAACTCTTTTTTCTGATTGTTGTTGCTTCTGCCTGGAGGAGGCAAAGTTATCAGTCTCATTTAGAGAGATGGGGGGCCACACATAGGACCACACTGGCTTTATTCAAGAGGGACCTATGCGTTACTATTTGGAGTCAGACACCGGACAGGGAGCTGACACAGGATTCTGAAACCCATCGTGACACTGCACACCAAGGTTAGTAGATTCAGACTAGGGGACAGGGCTCCTCTCTGTTTTTATTGATGTTCCATTAAATGTGTGTGTGTGTGTGTGTGTGTGTGCACAGACACACACATATATGTATCATGCAAAGTGAAGTTTCTTTCTCCCCTCTGTCCTCTGTGTTTTATTTCTCCCCAGAGGCAACCCCGGGTGGCCGTTTCTTGTTTATCCTTCCAGAGACATTGCATGCCTTTATAGGTACCCCCCCCCCCCCCCTTTTCCCACAAGTCACAGTGCACACTTTTCTTTCACTTAACACTACGTTTGGAGGTACTTCCAGCTCGGAGCATTAAGCTCCCTCTGAAAAGGCCACTGAGTATCCCATTAGGTGGAGAGAACTTAATGGAATTAACCCTCCCATGCCCAGGGACACAAAGGCCGGTTTCAGTCTTTGCCCATCACAAGCAACGGCACCGCATGGCGCGTATGCCTTGAGAGAGAGGGGAGGAAGGAAGGAAAGAGGGCAAGAAAGAAGAAAGGAGGGGAGAGGAAGGGAGGGAGGAAGAGAGAGAAGGAAAGAAGGAAAGAAAAAGGATCCACCTGTATGGCTTCAGAATGTATTTGACAAATATTTATTGGTGCATATTTTAAAGCTTCAGACATGTTGTTATAAACCCTAGGAGGCTCTTGCCCTTGGAGCCAATCTAACAATGAATCTCAACTCCCTGGAGGGAGGGCGGGGAGTAGGGGCTCTGCTCCCTGCACTTTGAACTTCCCACAGTGGCTGGGTTTTACTTGCAAGCACTCAACCACAGGCTTGGGCGACTCACAAATACGCATTTGGGCCAATGAGGGTTGTGAGTTAGTCGTGATATATTTAGAATGAGCCCTTTAGTGGTGCCCAGGGCCAGAGAGTAAATAGCTGCTTGCAGGGGCATTTAAAGTGAGCAGAGAAAGAGGCTGTAATTGCAGAGCTCAGGGAATGCTGTACTTGAGAGCTTTTCTGAAATGACATGCTATTTGACCCAATATTTTCCCCAAATGCAGAGGCTGCTTTGATCTCTGAGGCTAGCTGCACTTTTGCACAATGACTGGCTGGTGGTGGTGCTCTGCCCTCAGAGGAACTGGCCCCAGAGGGCTAGAGGCTGATAAGCTAGGAGGCCTGGGCTGGGAGTTGGTGGAAGGCGTCTTGGGATTGAATTCTCCCACACCAGACAAGGATTGAGTGTGGATTGAGTGCAAGCAGATGATTTGTGAGAAGTTTCCTGGAAGCAGGAGGAGAGGAGTGGGGAAGGGGGAGAGAGGCATGGGAAGGAAGCCCAGTCGGGGTGTACCTGGGTGGGTACAGCTGGGGCTCAGGCCGCCGGAGACCCCGGGGGCTGACACAGAACATGCTGTAGAGGCTGCTCCCCTACGTGTGAGGAAGATGGGGTATTTATTCCACCAATATCCGTCCATCACTGGATCCCTGGGAGAGGTGGGGGCTCGAGTCCCCAGCCTGCTTTGCATGAGGCTGGGTCGAAAAGCTGTTGGGATGGCCTCTAAGAGTTTTATGGAAAACCTCCCAATTGATAAGTATTGGCAAAAGATCCCCATATCTTTTAAATAAACGCTACAAGAGCCACACAAAACAAGTTGAACTCCGGGATGTGGCTTTGTGGACCTCCAGACTGTCACCACTGCTGGGCAGAGGGCAGTATCCCACTGCCCTCCCTCCAAGGGGCTGCATCCCAGACTGGGAGACCTCCAAACACACCAGAGTCAGAGGAATCAGAGAGCTCTGAGTGGCTGGCCATTTTCCTAACTTTGCAGCTCTTCATCTGCCCCTCTCCACCCCACTTAAAAAAATTCTAATGAATCAGTCTGAACTGGAACAAGATCTGGATACTTGAGACTTACAGGGCTGGAACAGAATGGGAGCATTCTTTGGATTGAACTCAAATATCCTTTTGTGCGAGCCTCTGATTGAGGGTAGTAACAAGAATTACCCTGCAAGCAGCCGGGACAGTAGTTGTTTACAGGTTGTAATTTAGGTCCCATTAACAGCTCCTCACCCCCAAAAGCTTCACCCCCCACTTCCCCACTGGGGAAATAATGCACTATCACGACATCATTCTTCAGCCTATGAGCCAGTGAGAAATTCCACCAAGTCAGAGCAGGCTGATAGTTTAGACCCTCCTCAGTTGCTAACACCTCAGTTTCGATGAGTTTTCCAGATTAAAATGGTATTGCTTTCTACTAACATCCTTGCAGATAAAAGATGATGTTTGGGATTTGTTTCCGAGTAATACAAGAGGTGCAGAATGGGTCAGGTGTAGACAGAACAAGATTGGTCATGAACCGACCATAATTGAAGTCAGGTCACCATGGTCATATACTATTTTGTCATTTATTTACCATTTCCAATAATGAAATTGGCGGGGGGGACTTTAAAACTTATTGTTTTGTTGGTGAGTGGATTAAATGCAAACACCACAGAATAAGAGCGGAACTGAATGATATGCTGAAGGCATTCAATACTTCAGAGTAGGTTTTATGGAATGAAGTCAGCCGACACCCTTAACTGCACATTTTGCTTTGGAGCCTAAAGTAACATTGACTATGATTTGGGAAGTAGCAAACTTTTAGAAGAGAACTTAGGTTTCTGTATTAGAGTATAAGCAAATATTCTTGGGTGACTCTTGGTGAAACGTAGCCTCAAAGTCAATTCTCACATGGTTCTAGAATCCCTTGGGAAACACAACACCCTCTAAGGCTGTGGGGTGCCGCAGCTAGCTCACGTCAGCACTCAAGAGCTGATTGTCAACATCCCTTCTGAGTTCTATTTTCAGTAGCTTCAGTTTGGAAGGTTGAAATTGGTTACAGTGGGAGAATTTATGCCATAGTAGTTGGCAAATGCTACAACTTGGGACCTTTCTTTTTGGGGAGCTAGTTGTTGGATGCGTATCAGCACACCTCTGCTGTGGGGTCTCTTGTCTTGGGATGGCTTCACATATAGAGCTACCATCTTAAAGGTCTGTGGACACTTTCTGGAAATAGATTGATGTCAACACTCATTGGAACTTTGGCAAAGGGAGGACTGACAGGAAAGGGGACACAGCAGATTGCCTTCATTTAACAAGGTGATGTGTTCAAATGAGCCCAACCCATGGTAGATACCTACTTCATGTCAGCATACTTCTGTTGAGCAATACCAAAGAGCTGGAGCAGGTTCTGAAGGAAGTGATGTACATATTTGAAAAGGATGGTGATTAGTTTCATCTGGAGTGTTGTGTTAAGAAGGATTCTGAGGCCAGTCCGAGCTCAACAGGAAAGAGAAGAGTCATCTCTTGGTGATGCCAGGCATTTGCCACCCTTGACCTAGTACTATGTGCCCTGTCCTCAGCTAGGTTTTTGCTCTCAAGTAGCTTAAATTCTTGCAACTAGTAAATATTTGTTCCTGTGTGCGTTTGTTCATTTGTTCATCCTTCCACCCATCCATCCACCCACCCATCTATCCACCCATCCATCCACCCATCCACCCATCCACCCATCCATCCACCCACTCATCTACCCACCCATCCATCCATCCATCCATTCACCCACCCATCCATTCTTCTCAGGCTACCTGGAATGAGTTTATCAGCAACTTCCTAAGAGGAAAGTGCAGGTATTTGAAGCAACCAGATACAATTAAAAAAATTCTTTTTGGGGCACCTGGGTGGCTCATTCAGTTAGGCATCCGACTTTGGCTCAGGTCATGATCTCGCTGTCTGTGGATTCGAGCCCTGCATCAGGGTCTGTGCTGACAGCTCAGAGCCTGGAGCCTGCTTCAGATTCTGTGTCCCCCCGCCACCTCTCTGCCCCTCCCCTGCTTGTGCTCTGTCTTGTTCTGTCCAGAGACACAGAATCCAAAGCAGGCTCCAGGCTCTGAGCTGTCAGCACAGAGCCCAATGTGGGGCTCGAACTCACGAACTGTGAGATCATGACCTGAGCCAAAGTCGGAAGCGTAACCAACTAAGCCACCCATGCGCCCTGCAACCAGATACAATTTTAAAATCTGCTTTTTGATGGTTTTTCATCATCTACTTTCCCTTTTCCTGCAAATAATACATACCCACTTTTCTTTGGAGGGCCCCCTCCTTACCTCTCAGTGCACCTCTGATTCCAGGATGGTCAATCAGCACATCAAGGCTCTTGACCACAGTGATTGGTTCAAGTTGAACACCTGACCCAGGTTAGTCTAAGGAAAGCCCACCCTGGAAAACTACACTGGTAAAGAGGCCCACTTTTTTGGCTGAGATTGACTTGTTCTATCGGTGGCCATGTTTTTCTATTACACGAAGAGAACTAGCTTGAAAGTGCAGAGATAAAGGCAAAGATGAAAAATGAAGAGAATTGGAGCCTCATAATATTTTTGAGCACCCAGAACCTACTATTCCTGAAACCAATACCTCTAGATTTCTCAGGTGCACAAATCAATGAATTTTTTGTGTTGTTATTAAAGCTACTTAGAATTGGATTTCTGTATCATTCTCAAAGAGTCCTAGTGATACCCTGCATTGATACCTCCAGAGGACCCAAAGCCATGTAGATGGTCATCATCCCTACCAAGTGAGTAATAAAAGTGGTTCGTCTCCAATTAGCCTGCTGTCTAGATAGTAGAGAAATTTTCACCAGTCCCTACAGGAAGACCGTACATTGTGGGATTTCCTGGCTCTGATTTTTATAGGTGGAGGAGGCCTGCCATGCCCCAGATTCAGTGCTGGCTTTGTATGGGTGCAACACTAACCGCAACCACTGGCTGCCCATAGGAAGTGTGCCAAGGAAGTGAGCTTCCTAGTCTGTAGCATATGTCCCTGGGGTAGAGTGTGAACAAGGCTTGAGAAAGCTCTCAGTGTTTGCTACTGGGTTTCCAACCCCGGAGAGATTCCAGGGAACAGACAAGGAGATAGGGTGTTTGGGAAGCTGAACAGGGGCCATAAATAAATGAGCAAAACAACATGATTTCAAGTGACTTCTAGGCTGGGTGGGAGAGCTAATTTTTTGCTTATCCCTAGCAGGTCTATTTGCTCTCTGAGATTTCCCATACCAGCTTCATTGCCCTTGGGGCTACACGATGCACAGTTCAAAGAGAGCTGGGGTGCTGAGCCGAGAGGGACTCTGTGGGGCTGAGTTAGAATCTCTGGGTTTAAGGACTGATTCTATGTTGTGTGGCTTTGGCCAGCGAGCTTGCTGTGTCCTTCTCATTGAGGTGGGAGAGTGTTTTCCTCATTCCCATTGCTACCAGTCACACCTTCGTCTCATCCTTGCTTACCTGGATCATTCCATCACCCCCTAACTGGTTTCCTTCCCTCCACTCTGATCCCTTAGGGCTCTTCACACAGCAGCTGACCTGACCTTTCCTATATACACAGCCTGTTGTGCCAGGCTCCCATGGGAAGCCCTTCATCAGACTCTCAAACCACTTTGAAGAACTCCTTGATGGGACCTACAAAGGGCAACACAGACCTACCTTACGACCTAGTGGTTCCACTCCCAGGCATACGCCCAACAGAGATGGGCGCCCAGCACCACTGAAAGACAGCCGAGAGTGTTCACAGCTGCTTCATTCCTAATAGCCCCCAACTGGAGCCACCCAACTGTCCATCCACAGGAGAATAGATAGGCATGTCATAGTAAGCTTACACAGTAGAATACTACACGGCCACACATGTATGACCTGCCCTACCTGTGGCAAAATGAGTGAATCTTACAGAGACAATGTGGAGTGAATGAAGTCAGACGTGAGCCCAGAGTCCTACGACCTCATTTATTTGAAGATCAAAATTAGGCAAAGCAATCTTTGACAATGTAAGCCAGGACAGTAGTTATTTTCAGGGGCTATTGACTGGGAAGGGCACAGGGGAGCTCTCTAGGACACTGGAAATGTTCTGTGTCTTGCTCTGCTGGTGTTTTCATGAATGTATGCATATATAAAATATATCGACCTGTACACTTTTGATGGTGCATTTTATTACGTGTCAATTATACCTCGATACAAAAGAAATAAAGATCCCTCCCATGGGTCCCGTGGCCCTGAGAATAAAACCCTCATTTCTCTGCGTGGTCTGCCCCACTCAGCTCCCCCCGCTCTAGGTGCCTTGGCCTTCTTTCTGTAAACTCCGTCCTGCCTCCTCCCACAATGCTTTCTGGGGCTTTGCACAACCGGCACCCACATGGCGCCTCCTCTCCCCCAAGTGGCTCCTACCCCAGTTAATATGACCAGTTCTGCCATTTGAACCAAGTGAACAGGCACCCTCCCCTCTCCATGCTCCTCCCTGCAAGGCAAGGAGTGGATGGGGCCAAAGGAGGGCCCTCGTCCAGAGCCCAGGAGTGTATACAACTCTACGCACAAGGCCCCCCTGCCTGCTGCCAGGGCTGCACAGGGCTCTCTTTCTTGGGTATCTTCTCCTGCACCTATGGAGAGGACAGGGTGGAAGGTAAGTGTACATCTGGGTTGTTCACATCCCCTTCAGAAGCAGGATAGAGCCTAGAGCAGGAAAGGAAAGGAGTGGGCTTAGGCCAGCGGCCCCCACTTGAACTCTTGTCTGGGGCCCATAAATATTAGGGGTGGGTCTCCTCTCTGTTGTCACAATTAGCAATCACCTTGTTTATTTCGTACTTGTTTTTTATCTGTCAGGGTTGTGAGGACGAGAGTGGGTTGCCAGCATCTAGCACAGTGCCTGACACATAGTGAATGTTCAATATGCACTCACTGACTGTGTCACTGAAAGCTGTCCCTCAACCCAGTGGCCTCTCTTGATGCTGTGAGGAGCACGGTGTGGTCATAGGGGGCTGAGCTGAACTAGTCTGAAGGGTGTCGTTGGCCTGGAGCATGGCAGCTCTGGCAGGCACGTGAGAGCCAGCCTTGTCTTAGTGTTGCTTCACGGGGGCTCATGTCCTCCTTTCCTGGAGAGGCACGGCTCACCCACCCAGCACTGACTGGGGTGCACTGAGCTTCAACTGAGCATGAACCTTGGCTTGACTGGAGGCTGGGGAGCTGAGTTCTGGGGTCATGAGTGGAGCTCCATGTGACTACCCTGGGGTAGGACACGTGTGGGAGGCAGCCCAGCTTTCAGGGTGGTTGCCTCACAGGGGGGCATTCAGGAGGCCTGCAGACAGTCTGCCCTCCTCCCCTCTCACACCTCCTCACCACTCATAAAGTCCAAGAGGCTAGCTGGGCCTGCTTTTGGCTTATTTAAAAATAGCAGATATATAGCAACATGCATGTGGCCTAAGTGTGCAGCTTGCCACATTTTCACAAACTGCACACCCCCAGATCAAGAGCCATCATAATATTAGCCCCAGAGCCCCCCACACCCTCGGAGCCTCTACCTTGTAAGGCAGCTGCCATCATCAGACAACAGGGATTCACCTTGCCCTCTTGTGCTTACATACTTGGGGTCACCCAGCATGTGCTCTGTGTTTAGCTTCTTTTGCTCAACATAGTGTCTGTGTGTATACTTGTAGATTGTTTATTCTTGCCACTGTAGAGTATTCCATTGGATGGCATTTATTTGTTTATCCGTTTACTTAGGATTATGGTTATTATTTATTCAATTTATTTATCTATTTTACTGTTGATGGACATTTGGGTAGTTTCCAGTTTGGGGCGATTATGGTGCATACTACTGTGGACCATCATTTATTTGTTTGTTTATTAATTAATTAATTAATTAATTTAGAGGGAGAGAGAAAGAAAAAGAGAATCCCAAGTAGGCTCCATGCTGAGTGCCATAAGGCTCAATCCCATGACCCCAGGACCATGACCTGAGCCAAAATCAAGAGCTGGATGCTCAACCAATGGGGCCACCCAGGTGCCCCTGCTGTGAACCTTCTTGAACATGGCTCTTGCTTTTCTCTTCAGCATGTGGGAGACAACTGCAGGGCCATAGGATGAATGTGTGTCATAGGTCAACTTCCATAAATTCATAGAACCTGTTTTCTTGGGGGAGGGGTAACATGGTTTTCCCAGGCTTTGGTCCTTCTCATGCAGGATGCAAGGTGTCTGACTTGGTTGTGAAACAGTCTCATTTTCATTTTAAAGCAAGCTGCCACCTCCCCCCATACCATGATCACCAAAGAAACTGCCAGAGCCTGGATCACACATGAAGACATTCCTTCTTCCTCCCAACCCAGCCCCAGGCAGCACCTACTCCAAGGCTGGAGGGGATGGAAATCACAGTGATAGGGGAGGAGATCACCAAAGAAGGAGAGGAAAGGAGAGGGGGAGGGAGAATCAGCTGCAAAATAAAAAGGAGCAAAACCTGGGGGCTGTGAAGTGAAATCAAATAGCTCTGGAAAAGGTCTATAGCTTCAAACTGGTGACAGTTGTATCTTTCTACCAAATTGTTATGAGATATGGCTTCAGTTTGAAAGCTTTCAGGACTCACCTCAAAATGATGCCAGGGAAATGAAATAAGCAGGGTCCCAGGGCCATCTTCAGAGGAAGCAGGAGCTTTGTAGAGGAGGGAGGCCTTCTCGGGACTCACCAGGCCCTTCGCACCACCTACAGTGGCCCTCCAGCAGCAGCGGGAGACTCCAGTACTTCAGGGTAGGTGGGGTGGAAAGAGTGTGGCATGCTTCTTCAGGACACAGCAGAGGGACCCTCCTCCTTCTCTCTCAATGCCAGTCTCACCTGGGGCTGGGCACAGTCCCAGATGCTAGGCTTTTCAGAGAGGGAAGGACCATGACAGGCAGGTGAGTGATGCACTTGGCTTGGGTGCAACATTTAAGGAAACACCAAGAAACTCAGTAATCGGGATCAAAAATACTTTAACATGCTATTCTTTTTAAAGTTTATTTATTTATTTTGAGTCAGAGACAAGGAGAAGGAGAAAGAGAGAGAGAGAGAGAGAGAACACAAGTGGAGAAGGGCCAGAGAGAAAGGGAGAGACAGAGAGAATCCCAAGCAGACTCTGCACTGACAGCATGGAGCCCAAAGCGGGGCTCGATCTCTCGAACCATGAGATCACGATCTGAGCTGAAACCAAGAGTCAGACTCTTAACCAATTGAGCCACCCAGACATCCCTAACATGCTACTTTTTATTAAAAAACAAAAGTAACTCCAAAAATCCATCATGAACAAATTGTCAAAATTTCAAATGAAGACATGACCTAATCTTCTGTTGCCTGACCCCGTCTCACTTACCTGTCCCTAGTCCTTACCCTGGTTCCAATAAAGCATCATTTACAAAGCCAGGCAACCGGCAGGAAGACCACAGTTTGCCAATTTGCTTTTAGAAAACTATCGGGTGAGGCTGGCCATCTCCTTTCATGAATCCATCAGCCTGTTGGGTCTCTGGGCGTGACAAGAGACCAGGGCTCCAGGTGTTGTGGACTTTGAGATTAGCAGACAGGAACAGAGGACAATGAGGCACTCATCTATGGGTGGCTGACTGCCTAGGTTGGGGGTGGTGGCAAGATGACCAACGGTCTGCCAAAACACACACATACCTCATTTTATTGTGCTTCACAGATACTGTGTTTTTTTTTTTTTTTTTACAAATTGAAAGTCTGTGGCAATCCTGTGTCGAGCAAGTATTTTAGTGCCATTTTTTCCAACAGCGTTTGCTCACGTGGTGTCTCTTTGTCACTTTTTTGGTAATTCTTGCAATATTTTAAACTTTTTCATTGTTGTTGTATTTGTTGTGGTGATTTGCCACCAGTGATTACAACTCACTGAAAGCTCTGTTGATGGTTAGCATTTTTAGTAATAAAATAGTTTTTAATTGAGGCATGTACATTGTTTTCTAGATATAATGCTATTGCACACTTAATATTTTGCACACTTTACACAGTAGAGTGTAAACATAACTTTTATATGCTCTAGGAAACCCCAAAATTCATTTGACTCACTTTACTGTGACATTCATTTTTTGAGGTGGTCTGGAACCAAACCAGCACTAATCTCTGAGGTATTCCCTATGTTCTTCCTTACATAGTATAAAGTCATGGCTGAGAAGCAGTTATCCAGCCAGGAACTTCATTTCCCACAACCCCTTATATTCTGGAAGGGTCATGTGAGCAGTCCCCACCAATGAGAATGTGACTAGAAGTGAGGTGGTTAAGAAGTGGGTGTGTTTTCTCTATCTCTCTCCCATCTTCCTGGCTGAATGTCAAGGACTCTGAGGCAGGGAGAGGTGGAGCCACAAGATGGAAAGAGGATTTAGATCCCCAAATTAACATGTGGAAAGCAACCTCAACTTCAAACACACACATTCCACTTTCAAGTGAGCCAGAAAAATCTTGTACTGTGTAACCTACTGTGTTGCAGGGGTTTATTTGTTATGGCAGCTAGCATGACCCTAACTCGCAGAAGAAGTCATCAAAAGTTTGAGTAACCCCAGGAAGGAGGTCACAGAGGAGGCTGGCTGAATGGGCTCCCAGGCTTGGGTGGGATTTGGGTTGGAGTCCAGCAGATGTTACAGGTTGGGAGGTGAGAAGAGCAAAGGAAAGCAGGAGCTTTGTGGGCCTTTCAATGGTCTCATTTGAACCCTCAAAGTTGGCAGTAAACTTGGAGGGGGCATCTAATGATTGAGTCTACAAATCCTTCCCACTTTGATAAACTTTCCCTTCTCTACTGCCAGTCATGATGGCCCACCTCCTGGTCCCCACTGAGTCCACCATTACCTTCCTCCAGGACTTTATAAACTACAACTAGGGGCACCTGGGTGGCTCAGTCAGTTAAGCATCTGACCCTTGATTTCAGTTCAAGTCATGATCTTAGGGTGAGTGAAATCCACATGATCAGTGTGGAGCCTGCTTGGGATTCCCTATGCATCCCCTTCCCTGCTTGTGCATGTTCTGCCCTGTCTCTCTCTCTCTAAATAAACATAAAAAACCAACCCTACAACTTAAAGATCAGACCCTCTGTTTCTGGATGCCATGGGCGTAAGGGCTAGAGGCAACCATGTTCCCTGCATTGTGAAAGTTGAAGTCTGTGCTCAGAGGGAATAAAGCTGCTAGACAGAGAGAGAGACAGAGACAGAGAGAGAGTAGTGATGGATTGGATTATGGATTCCAGCTGCCCAAGACCCAGACTCCTTCCTGCTCTTCCTGCACTAACTTGAGACACCTCAGAAATGACTCCTTCCAACAAATTCCTGCTCTGGGCCAGGCAAGCTCTAACTGGGTTTCCTGTCATGTGCACACCATTGATTCCAATGAGACCAAATCCACCAAGCCCAAATATTTATGCAGCACCTACTAGGTACAACATGGTGTGATCAGCTTTTTGTGGCTTTGAGAGAGGCTGTGAGAGGGGATGCCTCAGGAGGATATAGAAGGGATGGGACTCTGAGAAGTGGGTCAGGACCCTCTGCTCTGGTTAGAAAAAAAGAGAGGTGAAGAGAGAAAGAATCCCATCCATAGTTCTCTCTTTAAGGACACCACAAATTTGGCTTTCTCCCTCCTTTATCCCCAATCTTCTCTCTGATCTGATGGGTGATTTACACCCATGATCATCTTCTGAACCCTAGAAGCAACAATGCTCTGCTATGCCAGCCTCAGCTGATGGAAGATGAAACACCTGAAAATGTGGAGCCTTGCAGGGAACACAAATATTAGAATTACATGTGTTGCTTTCCTTTCCAAAAGATTAAGCTCAGAAATGAACAGACATTTAACCAAAGAGGATACACAGATGGCAAATAAACACATGAAAAGATGCTCAATATCTTTAGCCATTAGGGAAATGCAAGTTAAAATCACAATGAGATATCATTATATACCTATCAGAATGACTAAAATAAGAAATTGTAATGAGGCCAAATGCTGGTGAGGATACAGAGTAACTGGATCCCTCATTCACAGCTAGTGGGATGTGTTATGGTGCAGCCATGCTAGACGAGAGTTTGTCAGTTCTCTTTCTTTCTTTCTTTCTTTCTCTTTCTTTTCTTTTTCCGTTCTTCTTTCTTTCTCTCTTTTTTTTTTTTTTGAGAGAAAGAGAGAGAGAGAACACAAGCACAAGCAGGGGAGAGGCAGAGAGAGAGGGGGGAGAGAGAATCCCAAGCAGACTCCATGCCCAGGAGGGTGCCCAACGCAGGGCTCCATCTCATGACCTGAGCTGAAATCCAGAGTTGGACGTTCAACCAACTGAGCAACGCAGGAACCCTTGGCAGTTTCTTTTAAAAGCTAAACATGAGGGGTGTCTGGGTGCCTCAGTCTGTTAGGCAACTGACTTTGATTAAGGTTTTTATATTGTGGTTTGTGAGTTCAAGCCCCGCCTCAGGCTCTGTGCTGACAGCTCAGAGCCTGGATCCTGCTTCAGATTCTGTGTCTCTCTCTCTACTCCTTCCCTGCTCACACCTGTCTCTTTCTCTCAAAAATAATAAACATAAACATTTTAAAAAATAAACAAATAAAAGTGAAACATGTAACTACCATACATCCCAGCAATGCACTCCTAGGCATTTATCCCAGGGAAATGAATACTTTTGTCCACACAAAAACCTATATATAAATATTCATAGCAGCTTTATTTATAATAGCCAAAAACTGGAATCAGCCCAGGTATCCTTCAATAGGTGAATGGTCAAAAACAAAACAAAACAAAACAAAAAAAACAACTATGATACATCTCTGCCATGGAATAAAGGGATGAACTATTGATACGTGCAATTTGGATGGATCTCCAGGAAATTATGTTGGGCAAAAACAAAACAAAAACAAACACAAAAATTCCCCAAAAGGTTATATACTGTATGATTCCACTTATATAACATTTTTGAAATGATGAAATTTTAGAAATGAACAACTAATAAGTGGTGACCAGGAGCTAAGGAAGGGATGTAGGTGGGAGGGCAGGGAGTATGGCTATACAAGGACAATGACGAAGGACCCTTGTAGTGATGGAAATGTTATGTATCTTGACTATCTCAATGTCAATATTTTGGTTGTGCTATTTCACTGTTTTACAAGATGTTGCCATTGGGGGAAACTGAGTAAAGGGTACAAAGGATATCTCTGTTACTTCTTACAACTTTATATGATTTTAAAATAATCTCAAAATGTGGTATATACATACATACATATATATATTATGTATATATTATATATATATTATGTATATATGTATATATATTATGTATATATATGTATATTATGTATATATTATATATATTATGTATATATGTATATATATATTATGTATATATATATGTGTATATATATATATGTAGATATATATAATATATATATACACACACACAATGGAGTATTACTTGGCAATCAAAAAGAATGAAATCTTGCCATTTGAAACTACGTGGATGGAACTAGAGGGTATTATCCTAAGCAAAGTTAGTCAGTCAGGAAAAGACAAATATCATATGACTTCGCTCATATGAGGACTTTAAGATGCAAAACATAAGGAAGGGAAGCAAAAATAATATAAAAATATAAAAAAGTATATAATATACATAAATATATATATAATATAATATAAAATAATTAAAAAACAGGGAGGGGGACAAAACATAAGAGATTCTTAAATATGAAGAACAAACAGAGGGTTACCGGAGGGGTTGTGGGGGAGGATGGGCTAAATGGGTAAGGGGCCCTAAGGAATCTACTCCTGAAATCACTGTTGCACTATATGCCAACTAACTTGGATGTAAATTAAAAAATAAATAAATTATTAAATGTGAAAAAAATAAAATCATCTCAAAATATAAAGTTTAATTTTTAAAAACCCTACCTGAATGTATTGGAGAGTGAAAAAAAGCAGGCAGAAACAGGAAGGGGCTATGCACTTGGAATAAAGGAATGGCATTTTTTATTTCTATTTTTTACTTCTATTTTTTATTTCTATGACTTTCACCTGAAGGCAGTTCCCAGCCTGAACTACATAGGGTAGCTAAATCTCCAGTAGAAAATCTGCAGTCTTTCTGGCTGAAAGAACCAGAAGACAGGGTCTGGGCAAGTATAGCTGTTAAGAGGGAGGGGAGAACCCCAGAAAAGAGAGGATTGGCCCTATATTCTGTGTACTAACTCTGTCCACATCTCTGGCTGATCCCTGAACCATGCATGTATGGAAAAGACTTCCAACAGCCCAGCCAAAGCCAGGAAAACTGAACTGAGATTTGAACAACTTCCCAAAAGGCAGAGTCTACAGTTTGAGTCTGGGCAAGTTTACTGCTTTATAAAACAAGTAAGCAAACAGACAAATAAGCATCAATATTCTTCAGAGGAATATAACAGAATCCAGAATCTCCACAAAACAACATCCACAATACCTAGAACAGAATCCAAGATGGACATAGGGAATCCAGGAATTGTCCTTGATTCTTCCTTGTCTCTTGCTTTCGATAATCATCCCATTACTGAGAGCTGTCTGCTCTACCTCGGAAACACAGCCTCATTTCATCTGCTTCTCACCATCTCCAATATGACCTCCTTGTCCCAGCCAACATCATCTCTGACCTGGATTACTACCATGGCTCCTTGCTGGTGTTCCTGCTTCCTCTCTTGTTCCTCTATAATTCATTCCTTACACAGCAGTCAGAACCAACTTTTTAATGTATAGATCATGTCACTTACTCTTAGGATGTAATCCAGCCTCCTCACCATGGTCCACAAGGTCCTGCTGGACTGACCCAACCTATCTCTTTGGCCTCGTCTCCTCCATTTATACCCTTCCTTAACCACGTTCCACTTTCACTGGCTTCTGTCTGCTCTTTTAGTATCCTTAGCACCTTTTTACTTGCTGTTCCCATTCTTTCTGTTATCATTCAGCTTTCAGTCCAAATATCAGCTCCTCTGATAGACCTTCCCTGGACCTATCACCCCCAAATGTAGACTGGCAATCACTGTTATATTCCCTGGTTTTATTTTTCTGGATCATTGAGTTACTATTTGTTTACATTATCTGTCTTTCCCAGGTGGCACGTTAGCCCCACATAGGACTTTGCCTATCTTGTTTATTGCTTATCTGCAGTGCCTGGAATAGCACCTAATACACAATAGGTTCTTATCCCAGATAATTCTTATCCATTATGCAGAATGGCCTTCCCATAAACAATAACATTTAATTATGCCCACAGAATCAAACAGGACCCCTCAGGGATAGCCTGTCTCTGTGTCACAATGTCTGGGGCCTCAGCAGGGAAGGCTAGAGTGGCTGGGAGTATCTCAAAAGGCTGAGATGGGGTTAGACAATCTACTTCCAAGAGGTCATCCTCACTCATGTACCTGATGCCTGGGTTGGAATAGTTGGGAGGTGGGGCTCACCTGAGAAGGTTTGGTGGAGCCCCGCCTGGTAATCTCAGGGTCATCAGATTCTTTATATGGTGGTTTAGCTTTATGTGAACTGGGCAAAAGCTTTGTAGCCTCAGAAGTTACAAAGCAGAGCTTCTACCACATTCTGTTGGTCAAAGCTGTTAAATATGGGACTCTACATGCCTATGTTAATGAGAAGAATGTAAAATAATTTGTAGCTGTTAAACAAAACTACAACAGTTCTTAATAAATATTTGTTGGCTGAATGAATGAATGAATGAATGTTTATTAGGATATCCCTAGGTGATTGGTCTCATGTATCAGCCATTGAAGTCAAAGCCAATAGTGAAGTATCTCTCCAAAGGATGACACTTAGATAAATGCATTTTCCCCCATGCCAACTCAATTAGAGGGTCCTTTCTGTTACCTGCTCTGCTTCTTGCTCCTCTGGCCTGCATTCACAAATTGGTGAGTGAGGACATGTGTCACTGAGTTGAATTTTCTAACACCTTGCCTTCCTTCTCAAGCCACTGATGGCAGAGGCTGGACCTGACAGGAGCAATGCAGTGCATGGTGGCTGTCCCAGGCTGGATGTGGACATGCCATTCTAGATCACTTCATGTGATGTGAAGAGTTGAAAGGTATGGATCCCGCCCACCCCTGTCCACCATCATAAGAGTTTAAAACCAGAAGAACTTTGAGCCTGGAATTGGACCGAGAGATGGTATGCACAATCATATGCAATGTAAGCAGTTGCGAGCACTCTTCCAGAAGATGGTAAAAGAACAGAGAGAAGGCTTCCTCCCAAAAGCTAGTTAAACGATGGAGGTCAATACACAAACACATGTGTATTAATAAAACCCATCAAACATGGCTTCGAACTGAAAGATGAAGGGCCTCCAGCATCAAAGCTTCCCAAGGGGCCCTGGGTGAGGCAAGCTTCTGGTCTGTGTGCTTCTTAATCATTTCCCTCTCCTTCACCTCCTCTTCCCTCCCTAGTGCACCCCAATCTTCCTGTGGGAGTCCCCACTGAAGGGACCCCACTAAGGTTACCAGTGGTGCCCTTGTGGCCATACCTCATGGGCACTTGTTGGTAATTTTCTTGCTTGGCCTCCGAAGAATTGATGCTGCCTTTTGGACCCTCTCTCCTCTCTCGATGGCCTATGGAACTATTCTTGCAATGTCCCCACCATACCTCTGACTGCTCCTTCTTGGTTGTCTGAGTGTGTCCCTCTACACCCTCTTGCTCCTAAACCCTTGCAGTTCCCCCCACTTATGTCCCACCTTCTGTTCTTTTCTCACCATCCTCTCCTCCGCCTGTGCCTTCAACCTGTATCCTGGTGACCCCCAAGGCTCATCTCTTGCCCCAATTTTCTTCCTGACTCCAGAACCACAGGGCCATTAGCTTATGAAACTTTGGCCCTCAGACACTGCACAGACACCTCCAGTTCAATGTGTCCAGAATAGAACTTGTCACCTTCTCCTACAAACCTGTTTCTTGCTCCACTCCACTCCTCCACTTCCAATCAGTCCCCAAATCCTGGGAAGGAGGGCAGTGGCTTACAGAATATCTCCTAAATCTCTCTCCTGGGTTTCATGCCCTAACACTGTCCTAGCTGAGACCTTGCCATTTCTTACCTGGATTCCTGCAATCACCTCCGATCCCACCTTCCCTCTCTCTGCCTTCTCTGTGCTGTGGTCATAGTGACATGGCCTCCCTGCTTAAACCCTCCAGAGTCTCCCATTAAGGTCAGAATAAATTCAAAGATGCAGGAGTAACACATGAGGTATTGCCTGATTTGGCCCCACCTCACCTTAGCTGCAATAAGGCTCCAAGTCCAAGCTCCTCCACTTACTGGCTGTGTGACTTTGGGCAAATAACTTAACCTCTCTGTGTCTTATTCTCTCCATATACAAAGCAAACAATGATTCTAACGTCTGTTATGACAATGCAATGAAAAATGCACATGGGTACTTAATACTGTGCCTGGCATATAGTGGACTGTCATTGACACTCTCATCTTTGTGGAGAAGTCTCCATCCCCACACTCCAGATACACCATGGCCCCAAACTCCAAGGATCTCTTGTTATTCCCCCCGCATGGGTCAGCCTGTTACCTCTTCCTCTGCCTGAAATTCCCTTCCTCTTCTTTCCCCACCTTCTTCCCAGGCTTCTCCTTCTTGAGACCCCACTCAGGGATCACACTTTTCTGAAACCTTCCTCCCCTTCCTTCATCCTCCGATCATGGCTGGGCTCTCTAAGCATTGTTTAGCTCACCAGCGGTAGCAAATTCCTCACTGGAAGGCAGATTACAGTTACCAACATGCTTTGCCCTGCACAGTGTCTTTCAAACTCTTTGAATTTGTTACAACATTAAAAAGTTGGGAGACCTCACACGAAAATCTAGATTTCTGGCAACTCCTGAAAAGACATGTACAAGAATGTTCTCAGTAGTATTATTTGCAATAGTTAATGAACATATTAGTCTATTCGTACAATGAAGTACTACACAGCAGCCATTACTGTATAGCTGCAATATTATACACGAACCATACATGAATAGCACACGTGAATCCCACGTAACATGGAAACAGCTGGGCACAGAAGTGTACATATGGCAGATACCCATTATATCAAGTTCAAGAATAGTCTAAACAATGTCTGCACTTGATGTCAGCACGACAGATATAGGGGACGTAAACCTGCTTGTAAGGGGCATGAGGGGCCTCTGAGCTGGTGGCAATATTCTGTTGTTGATCTGGGCGGTGGTCACCTGGTGGTATTCTATTTCTGAAAACTCTCCGAGGGGCTAGTTTATGATTTGTGCACCTCTCTGTGTGTCTATTACACTTGACCAAAAAGTTCCGTAAAAGATCATGTTGCATAACTTGATCACCCATCATATTCATAAGACTTTGCTCTAAATAACTTCATTCTTCCCAAAATCCAAATGGACTTTCAGAAGACAGAGACTCACCATGTTGAGAATATTTTAGAAAACATTTTGGGCATTGGTAGCCTTTCTGATGGACGAATCCAGAAATGCTCTGAGCCAGTAGTGGGTGCCCCCCTCGCCCCCCCAAGTGGCTGTGTCCCCAGGGGCCTGGGGAGGGCGAATTAGGAGGGAAAGCTCTTTGGGCCTTGAGGTGGGCCTGCCTGCTGGTGGAGGTGACTTAGGAAGGGCTCTCATTCTGAATTTGCTTCCTTGATGCAGGCCTAACTCCAAGACTGTTAAATATGGGTCATTTGTCCATTAACTTATGGACCCTTTAAAAACACTGCTGTGTGGGTTTGAGAATTTTGATCTTCTGCATTACAGTGAAAACCCCAGGAGGCTGGCCGGAAATGTCCCATGATGGGAGGCTCCTGAGGACTCCCTGCTGCTTGGCCAGACAGGGCCAGAGAAGGGATTTCCCAGCTTCTTGGCTTCCCGTGGGTTTTCCCCTCCTGACCCCCACTGTGGCAGTGTGGGCTGTGCAGAAACCGCCCTCTCTGTGGAGGCCCGTGGCCTCCCTCCCTCCTTGGCATGGAAAGCCTGCTCCCTGGAAAATTCTAATGCAGTCCCAGTGCTCTCCCAGAAGCAGCTCAGGGGCCACAGGCTGGCTGGGCCACTGGTGGGCTCTTTGCTGGGTGGGCCCTGGGAAGGTCTGCCCTCCTTCCGGAAACAAATCTTTGTTCTGCCCAGTCACAAGCGGGCTTATCTATCAGGGTCAACCTCTTCCAGGTTTCACTGTAGGGCGGAACGAACCGTCCTGGAGGCAGCCACCTGTCGAGTTTGCTCCAGAGCTGAGTCAAGGAGGAACCGCCAACTAGGACTTGGTTCAAAGACCAGAGCCTGCAGCTGCCTCCAGCGAGAAGGGCTGGGTGGGCCACAGGGTTTGTAAGGAGGGCTCTTAGGGCGAGCCATCAGCACAAGCCAACGCAGATTTATTGAGGCCTACCTCACTGTTAGTGAAAGGCCCGGCACCAGGCCAGGTTCTAACAGTTGATTCTGTGGGTTGAAATAATGAATGAGGGGCACCTGGGTGGCTCAATCGGTTGCGCATACGACTTCAGCTCAGGGCATGATCTCACAGTTTGCAAGTTCGAGCCCCGCATCGGCCTCTGTGCTGACAGCTCAGAGCCTGGAGCCTGCGTCCAGTTCTGTGTCTCCTGCTCTCTCTGTCCCTCTCCCCCTCGCACTCTGTCTCTTTCTCTCAAAATTAAATAAACGTTAAAAAAAAATTTTTAAAAAGAAATAACGAATGAAATAACTAAATTATTCAGTATAATAAAAGGCAGTAAGTGCTATTGAGAAAAATTAAAGCTGGTAGAGGAGATAGGAAATGCTGAGGGTGGCATTTTTTTAATGTTTGTTTATTTTGAGAGAGAAGGAGACAGAATCGCAAGCAGGCACTGTGCTGTCAGTGCAGAGCCCAATGTGGGGCCCGATCTCATGAACCATGAGATGGTGACCTGAACCAAAATCAAGAGTCTGATGCTTAACTGACTGAGCCACTCAGGCACCCAGGGGTGGCATATGTAACGAGAGAGTCTGGCTGAGAAAGGGTTTTGTAAGCAGAGCCTTGAAGTAGGTGAGTGAGCTATGCAGAGACCGGGGAAGGGTGTTCCAGGCACAGGGAACAGCCATTGCAAGGTCACTGAGCTCCCTGCTAGGAAGTGGGTCTGGGTATTTACGGGCCAACAAGGAGGCCAGCGTGGCTGGAGTAGAGAGAGCCAGTGGGCAGAGAAGAAGCAGTCAGGGAGGGCTGTGTAGGGTCTCCTGGGCCACTGTGAAGAATTTGCTTTTACTCTGAGGAGATGTGGTCAAACTAACTCAAAGCCACATTTAGCAGATTGATTTAGCCTTCTAGAAACTAGCATTTGCATTAAGAATCAAAAGTCCTAAAAACTTCCCTGTTTTTTTCACCCATTTAGACTCGTTTCTAAGCATCTTCCTTAAGGGAAGAATGAGGAATGTTGTCCATATTTACAGTTACAGCTCCATTCATTCATTCAGTAAAAAGTGTATAGCTACTCATAAAAGCTTTGTTTATAATGCTGAAAAAATCCAGCAAACACCTGAAAGTCCAAAACTAGGGACATAATTCAACACATTATTCCACATAAATTTGATGAATTGCTATAGAACTGGTAAAAACTATTTTTCAAAGACTGATGGGGGAAAACAAGACATATAAAAGAAACAGGGTAACTGATGTTTGATAGGATCTCCATTCGTTTTTTAAAATGTACACATGTACATGGTAAACACAGACTCATGGACACAGTAACTATGGACACATGTACATGTTGCAACACGGATGAGCCTTGAACACATTATGCTAAGTGAAAGAAGCTAGTCACCAAAGACTGAATCTTGTATGATTCCATTTACTTGAAATGTTCAGAATAGGCAAATCCATAGAGACAGAAAGTGAACTAATGATTTCCAGGGGCTGGGCAGGAGGGGCTGGGGGTGATGGCCAATTACTAACAGGGTTTCTTTTGAGGGGGTGATAAAAATATTCTGAAATTAAATAGTGGTGATGGTTTGCACAATTCTGTGAGTATACTAAAAACCCCTGAATCGTACACTTTAAAAGGGCGAATTTTATGATATGTGAAACATATTTCAACAAAGCTGTTATTAACAAATGTATACCTATGCCATTGGAGAAAGACTGGAAGGAAATAAAATATTGGATGGTGGTTTTTTTGCAGGGAAGTTATCACTTTTCTCCTATATCTCAGTTATGGTAGCAAGTTTGCAGAATGACAAAGAAAAGGGACAAGTATGGCACGGAACAGAGCCTATTTGGGGACTTTCTGCAAGTCTCACCCACCTCCTGACAAGGATTCCTATGGCAGTGATGTGTGATGTTTGCCCCACTTTTCCACTGACCCCTCTTCTGGCAGACAGCGCTGCTGGCCCCTTTGGGATTGGGCGGGACTACATGACTAATTCTGGCCAACGACTGTTAGTGAAAGTGACATGTCACTTCTGAGCTGGAGCATGTAATTGCCCACGCGAGCCATCCCCAGGGCTCCTTCTGCTGAAGCAAACTTTGAACGTTCAGGATGGGGGCTGCTCTGTCAGCCTGGCTCCTAGTCATGACAACACGGAGCGCTCCCAGCAGACCCGAGATGGGCAGGCGAGGTGACTGGGACCTTCCTTTGGGAAGCTTTGTGGTGTTTTTTGTTTGTTTTTTTTTTGTCACAGCACAACCTAGCTGGTACCGACGAATGTGTGTAAACCATGTGATCTGAAGAGACACCGCTGCCATTAGCCCTCTGCAGCTGCTGTCCAGACTGAAACAATGCAATGACTACCCATCACACTGCAGTCCAGTGTCCTACCTTCTTTTATGTTCAAAATGCCTTTATGTTTATTTTTGAGCTCTCTTTATAGCCAAGATGGGAGATAGGAGAATCAAATATTCTCACTGCACAGGCAAGTCAAGTGATTTGTATCTGGTTCCCAGACTCATTCAGTGGCACTCTCCAGTGTGCTGGCCGCAGCGGCCCCTCAGTCTGGTCCAAAAAGATCCGGTCACTGGGCCAGGTTAAGCAATACAACAGCATAGCTTGTTCAATAAAGTTTGTCTTTAAAACAAACCAGAGACTTGACTGTAGAGGAAAAACCATTGCACAGCAAAGAAGTGTCTGGGAGAAATAGGCAAGAACGGGTCTATGAAGATAACTACTTACTTATTTCTCCAAGGTGACCTTGATCTTAGGAAAGAAGGGAGAGAATTAGAAGAATTAGAAAATAGGGGGGTTGATGGGGCGCCTGGGTGGCGCAGTCGGTTAAGCGTCCGACTTCAGCCAGGTCACGATCTCGCGGTCTGTGAGTTCGAGCCCCGCGTCAGGCTCTGGGCTGATGGCTCAGAGCCTGGAGCCTGTTTCCGATTCTGTGTCTCCCTCTCTCTCTGCCCCTCCCCCGTTCATGCTCTGTCTCTTTCTGTCCCAAAAATAAATAAACGTTGAAAAAAAAAATTTTTTTAAAGAAAATAGGGGGGTTGAGAAAGGGGATCTCCAAATCTCCAAGCCAAAGAATTTGAAGAGGAGTCTCCCCACTGCCTAGAGCGACAGCTCGTGATGTGAGGCCAGTGACATGGGAGGCTCCAGGGGTGGTAGTGGCCACACAGAATGTGTCCCAAGGCCCTCAGCCCACGCTTCTCTCCTCAGTCTTTCTCATCCCTTCTAATGCCCGTCTGTCCCTGGCACCCAGTCCCCAAGGGTGGCTCAGCAGGCAGCCGGAACAGTTTTAACGTCACGCAGACCTGGACTGAAACAACTCGCAGCATCAGTGTGGCCATGGCACTCGAATCCTTTGATCCTCAGTTTTCTCATCTGTAAGACAGAGAAAGTACCTGGCTCACCCCAGGAGGACTTGGGGTGCTACAGCAAAGTAGCTGGTACAGTGTGCTCGGTCAATCATTCTTATTTCTGCATTTCTGTATTTAGAGCAGCAAACATTAAAAATTTTATATGTATATATATATATATACACACACATATATACACTCATGTATATACACATATATGCATATACACTCACATATATACATATACATGTATGCAGATACATGTATACACACAAACACACATATACACATGTGTACATGTATGTATATAGATACATATATACATATGTGTGTCTAGATACACACACACGTGTGTATACACACATATACACATACATGTATATACACATATACTTATGTATATAGATATATACTCACATATATACATACATATGCACATATACACACACACGTATATACACACATACATATATACACATACATATATATACCCATATTTCCCAAAACACTTGCTAAAAGGTTTATCTCCACGAGTCAGCATTCTTCCAGAAGTTTCCCAGAGTAAATCACCCTGGCCTCCCACAACTGGTCCCACGATTGACAACTCTTGTCTTGCCCTCTGAGATTGTCATAGTTTCATCCTACATTCTTCCACACTGAGCCATACTGTTTACCAAATACTCTGTTCAAAGTTTAGCTTCCATTATTTCCCCACTCTGCCCCCACCACAGTTGCTTGGCTTTTGGTATGAGCCATGGGATCCCTCTCATTATCACCATTACCAGTATATCACTCAGGGTGCCCTCTAAACAATAAGTGGGGCTTCCCACTTTATACCTGGAGGTGCTCCACACTGAAGCTTCACGTGGGAATTCTAGCAGTTAGCTATAGCTGCATACACAAAACATAGTGGCTTAAAACAATAGGATTTATTTATATGAGTTTGTGGGGTAGTTAGGTGCTTTTCCAGCTCTGGGCCAGGCGTGGCCAATCTCAGCTGGACTCACTCATGGATCTGAGGTCAGCTGATGGGTTGGCTGGTCCAGGATGGCCTCACTCCTATGGCTGGCTCTTGGCCAGCTGTTGGCCGAGGCAATGGAGCCAGCTGGGCCATGTGTGTCTCATCCTCTAGCAAGCTAGCACAGGCTTGTTCGCATGGTCGCTGCAGGCGTAAAAGAGAGCAAGCAGAAGCCTAGGCTCACAACTGTCACGGTGTCACATCCGCCATATTCTTTTGGCCAAACCAAGTCATGAGGTTAGTCCAGATCCAATAGGAAGGGAGGGAGACTGCCTCTTGGCAGGAGGAGCTGCAAAGTTGTGTAAAGGGTGTGGATACGAGGGAGAGTAAAGGGTTGTTGATTGTAGTAACCAGTTACTACAGGATCCTTCTCAGGTGCAGGGAGCAGGGCTGCCCTATTCTGAGTTAAGCACCAATGGGGTTCCAGTCCCCAATGGCTGCTGCTGAGCACTAACTTTCCTAGGACAGAGAGCCTGCAGTGACTCTACAGGTTACCACAACTCACTCTGTCTGGGCCAGTTGGGTTTGTGTTTCCCCTCATAGCTCTTTCTCCCTCACCTTCTTCCTCCTGCACACTCCCCACTGCCTTCCCTGTCCACAGCTTATTCAATCCGGACCTCCCCCTTTAACACTAAGCTCAAATGTCACCTCTTCCTGGAAGACTTCCCTGACTACTCTCGTCCATCCCTTCCTCTCCTTTGTCCACACACAGTCAGTGCTGCACATTTTAAACCTTAGGTTTTTAGAGCCACCATGCATGAAGCTCTAAATCAGGTGCCCGGAATGTTGATCTTCCCAGTGCTTGAGTAGATACTATTATTATCATCATTTTACAGATGGGTAGCTAGGTTGACAGGGTGACTTTCCAAAGGACTTCCAACGGGTGGTGAGGGATGGATTCTGTTTTCAAAGTCAGGCCTGTCCTACTCCACCACCTAGCAGAAGCTACGGGTGCCCTGCTCCCTGTGTGCCCTCACCTTCACCGCTTCAGTGCACACAGTGGCCCAGCTTCCAGCTGCCAGGGCCTGCATCTCTGCCTGACCTCCTTCTCATGAGGTTCACTTTCCCCACATGGAAGGTTCAAGAGCTGAGGGATTAACTTCCTGCAGGAGCAGTCCTCAACAAATGGCTAATAGGAGCAGGTGTTTAGCTACCCCAGGGTGGGGTGACTTGAATGTATGTCCTATGCTGGCTCCCGGGCAGGACTGAGGTCCCATTGTCCACAGTGCTAGAGATGGAACACCTTTCTTGGCTGCTTTCCCCTTCCTGCCACACTGCCCACTGCCCTACTGACATTTCCTGGGAACATTCGTGAACACACTACTTTCCCTGAGACCCTTGTATTGGGGGATACTTCCGGGATGGTGCAAGCTAAGATATACCTCCTAACACCTTAGCTGTTTTCCCCCCCTTCTCTTAATCATCTCTTGTTAAGCTGTAAGCTACTTGAAGCCAGAGAAACTTGTGCTTATTCTCTTGGCCTTTCCTCAGCACCTAACCATGCTCAGGGCCTTAGACGCTCGCAAATACTAACTGAAATCATTTATTGATTCACAGATACCCTCAGACTACAGATTTGGGGACAAGAGTCAATATCTGACCCCTCTTCCTTGCAGGTGGTTTGGCTTCTGTTTAAGATGCTGGTCAGGGGCGCCTGGGTGGCGCAGTCGGTTAAGCATCCGACTTCAGCCAGGTCACGATCTTGCAGTCTGTGAGTTCGAGCCCCGCGTCAGGCTCTGGGCTGATGGCTCAGAGCCTGGAGCCTGTTTCCGATTCTGTGTCTCCCTCTCTCTCTGCCCCTCCCCCGTTCATGCTCTGTCTCTCTCTGTCCCAAAAATAAATAAACGTTGAAAAAAAAATTAAAAAAAAAAAAGATGCTGGTCAAATCCATCATAATTGGTAAATGTTTTTAGGTACCAATCTTCTCCCAAATCTTTGGAACAACTGTCCTGCCAAGTAGAAGATGAGCCTTTGATGTGGCTGAGGACATACATGCATGCTCACCTCTCTTGAGTGTCCTTGAACATGCCTTTGGGGATCAGTGGGCTGATGTGACCCTATAAGATTGCAGTCAAAATCTGAAATAATCTGATTTGTCCTTTCTTACCCACTCATTAAAGAGTGCGTGGTCCCTAAAGAGTGTATGGTATACAGTGTCCTGTACTTGTCTACTGGAACAGAATTAGATAAGCTGGTAGCTGGGCTCCCTCCCACCTCATAGCTATGAATTCTGTTCCAAGTATCATAACGACCAAGCACTCAGAACATCAGGCTCAGAGGAGAACCCTAAGAACAGAGCCAGAGCTTCTCTTAGGAACCATGTACCTAACCTACACTATTTCAATTAATCCAGCCTTTGAAGCAAGGTAATTACCTTCCTGCCCTTATTTTACAGATGAAGAAACCAAGGCTCAGAGAGGTTAAGTAGCTCACCCAGGATAAGGTACTGATTGGCAGAGCTGGAATTCGCACCCATGTCTGGCTGCCTTCAGAGGCAATATTCTTTTGCCCACCCTGGACTCTATCTAAAGCACCCTTTGGCAGGGTAAGGACACATTAGACTGGAAGGAATGTATCAGTTAGATACTTCTGCATAGCAAACTTTCTCAAATATTAGTGGCTTTGAACAGCAATCCTTTATTTTTGCTCACACATTTGAGTCAGCTGAGGGTTGGCTGATCCAGGGTGGGTTCTGATGGGCAGCTTTGCATCAAGCTGCAGGTCTGGCTGGCCTCAGGTCCTTGCTGCAAGTTGGGCTCAGATCAGCTTCACTGGGGTTCATTCTAGGATTCAGGCAGCAGTTATCCAAGGAGATAGCTCTTCTCTTGGTGTTGACAGAGGCATGCGAGAGCACGTGGAAATGCACAGTGAATCTCAGAACTGGCATGCTGTCATTCGAGACTCATACCATTGGCCAGAGTAAGTCACATGTCCAAGTCTAAGAGTCTGGGAGTTACTTTGCCTCTAGTGGGAGGGACCGTAAAATCATCTGGCAAAGGTGGAAAATTGCAGAGAGAAGTGAAGAATTGAAGGCAATAATTTTATCTGTGAGAAAGACTAAAATCAACACAAGGGAATGAATGGCTGTAGAGAAAATTGTGGGGAGCAGGGTTCATCCTCAGTGTCCCTCCAGTTACATAACACAGAGAACAACTACTCTGAACTTCAATATCTGTGCTAGGGTCCCTTTGTAGAGGCTGCTTAGTCTTGGAAGACCATCTCCTCAGGTTTCTCAGCTCCCTAATCCTCCTACCTGATCCCAGACATCAACCTGATTAAAGGGACAAATTTCAGCAATATGGGAAGTGTGTGAAAATAGAATGAAGGACAAGACTACTTCCCATTTTCCTTTCCCTAGAGCCACCCAGCTCTTGTCTTAGAAAATGAGTGACTTCTAAATCCCATGACTATTTTAGTAGAGAATTAACCCAATGGTGGGCTGTGCAGGAGGGAGCAAGGGAAGGGCTCTGGATAGTCAGAACCTGAGGTCTTAGAAGAGGAAGATATTTATTTATTTAAATGTTTATTTATTTATTTATTTATTTATTTTTGAGAGAGGAAGGAGGGGCAGAGAGAGAGGGAGAGAGACCATCCCAAGCAGACTCTATGATGTCAGCGCAGAGCCTGGTGCAGGACTCAGTCTCACAAACCAAGATCATGATCTGAGCTGAAATCAAGACTTGGGTACTTAACCAACTGAACCACCCATGCACTCCAAGATGGAGTTGTTTAAGTCTTTGGGCCAGCCAGCTGGCTCACCTGGAATTCTTCTTGACCTCTTCTTGGGGACAGCTAGAGAAGCAGAGCTAGAAAGAGCTAAACGGACCTCAGTGGAAATATCCCAATCATATTATGAACTTAGGAAATGTAACACCTGTGAGGCACCCAGGAAAAAATATTGAACCCAACTGATGACTGTGGTCTTGATTAGTGCTGTCACCAAATCTGCTCCTGAGTTCAGAAGAGTCTATGACCCTTTGGAGTTAGGTATGACCATGTGATTTGTTTTGACCAATGAAATGTGAACATAAGTGGAATAGATCACACTGGGTAGAGGATATGAAATACAGTGTGTAATCCACCATGGTACCTTCCCAATGCTGTGATACTCATGGAAGCATGTATTGAAAGAGAATCTCCATCTACCTAACTCTCACAGTGATTATAACAGACAGAGCCCTTGTGATGGCATATACTGGATATGAAGCCTAAAAGAATAATCAAGATTTGTTGACTAAATCACTGAGCTTTGGGGGATTGTTTGTTACAGCAGCATAATCTAACCTTTTCTGACTAATATAATCATCCAACTCAACCAACAGAGAGATGTTTCAGAACAAAGAATTCAGGAGTGACAAAGTTATGATTTTTAAAGTTTTTTTTTAAATTTTTATTTTGAGAGAGAGAGAGAGAAAGAAAGAAAGCAAGCAGAGGAGGGACAGAGAGTGAGGGAGAGAGAGGATCCCAAGCAGG
The DNA here is from genome assembly GCF_016509475.1 of Prionailurus bengalensis. NCBI lineage: Eukaryota > Metazoa > Chordata > Mammalia > Carnivora > Felidae > Prionailurus > Prionailurus bengalensis. Next base: position 43,075,352 of record NC_057354.1, on the reverse strand, counting down.
CTGTCAGCACAGAACATGATGCGGTCATCAATCTTACAAACTGTGATATCATGACCTGAGCCAAGGTCAAGGGTTGGATGCTTAACTGACTGAGCCAACCAGGTGCTCCAAAAGTTATAATTCTTAAAATAATTATGCCAACAATGATTTATAACCTCTTAAATATACAACTAAGACTAAGCAACTGCAGGGATTATGCTTATGGGAAGAATGTAAATTCTATAGACCTTGACAAGTTAAAAATAATACTAAAACCTATTTTTAAAAATGAGAGGGAAGAAATAAGAGTGCTAATTTCTTTTTACTTTTATTACTTTTTTTAATGGGAATTCACACCATCTAACATAGAAAATTAAAGTTTAAAATAAACTTAATGATACTAACCTCCCTGTTACTGTTTCCCCCATATTATTCTTTATGCTCAGAAGAAATTGATGTAGAAATGATGATGTCTAGTAATGAAGAAAAAAAATGCAGTGCGGTTCAAAAATTCTTTCAGTTCCATTTTTTTCTTCTGTCCAAATAAAATTAAATTCTAGCACTTTTGTCTTAAGTTGGGTTCTTCCAGAAGAAGACTGATACTAAAATTTAAATATTTCATGAGGGGTGATCCCAAGAAACCCCGGCAGCAGAGTGGGAAAGCAATATAGGGAAGAAAAGAAAGCAAATGCCAGAGGTGTTAAAGGGCGGGGGGCCTCTGTGAGCAACTGGCTGAGTCCCACTGGGGAGCTGGAGGATACCACCTCAGAGCTGTCCCATCCAAAGGGCAACTGCCGCTTCCACCCATGAGTGGGTGTTGACTCCCTGGCACTCCCTCCTTGCCCTGTGCATGGGTAGACCCTACTCCTGCAGCTAGAGATACCCTCTGGCAAAGGGTACTCAGGTGCTTACTGAAGGAAGTTACTGGACCGTACTAGAACAGTGAATGCCAACAGCATATGGGGCCAGGCTCCAATACCACCTGCCGACATTTTCTTGAATTTAAAAGGCCTGTTTAATGGGTTCATCTCAACTGAATTATTCCAAGTGAAAGAAGCCAGTCACACAAAAGGTACATATTATGTGATTACATTTATTTGGCTTTCTGGAAATGTCAAAACTATGAGGACAAAAACCAGATCATTTGTTGGCAGGGGCTGGGGAGGGCCACAGGGATGACTATGGGGAGGTACCAGGGAACTCTTTGGGGTGATGAAAGTGCTCTCCATCTTGATTCTGGTAGTGGTTTGGGGACAACGCATTTGTCAAAAGCCACAGAACTACACACCTAAAAAGGGCAAGTTTTCCTGAATATAAACTATACCTCAGAAATCAGACTACAATGCTCTTAAAAATATGTCTGCATATTAGTTGCTGTTTCAAGACAGTTTAATTCTCTTCTCTTGAGGACTTAATGACTTGCTTCTAAAAATAGAATAAGACAGAAGTGACATAGTGTGAATCAGAGACAAGGTCATAAAAGGCATTGCACTTCCTGCTTGCCCTCTTACTCCCTCTTGGGTCAGCTGCTTTGGAGGAAGTTAGATGCCACTCCATGAGTAGCCCCATAGAGAGGCCTATTTAAAGAGCAACTGAGGACTCCAGTTGACAGCCACATGAGTACAACATCTTAGAAGTGGATTCTCCAGCCCCAGTCAAGCCCTCCGATGACTGCAGTCCAGCTGACGGTTTTCACCCTCATGGAAGACCCAGAGACAGAAACACCCAGCCAAACAACTGCGTGAGATAAAATGGCTTGTTTTAAGCTGCTATGCTTTGGGTTCCTCTGCTATGTGGCAATAGATAATCAATACACTGGCTTCAAACTTAAAGTAACCGATTCTAAAATAATCCATATGCTGAAATATTTGGCATGATATTCATGTAAGGTGAATGACAATTGTTTTTAGGTGGTCAATTTGAGGATCACTTGTCTTTCGTTTGTTCTCTTTTATACATTCTTGTACTGCTTGGTATACTGACTGTGTATCCTTAAAGTTAAAAACAAAAGTAGGGTGCCTGGGTGGCTCAGCTGGTTGAGCATCAACTCTCAATTTTGGCTCAGGTCATGATCCCAGGGTCGTGGGATCGAGCCCCACATCAGGCTCTGCGTTGAGCAGGGAGCCTGCTTAGGATTCTCTCTCTCCCTCTGCCCCTGTCCCCTACTTGCGCTCTCTCTCTAAAGTAAAAACTAACAAAAAAGAACAAAAAATAATGACCCCCAAGCCTGGGTATCAGTACAGAACATGTCGTTTACCCAGGCATCAGAGCAAGGGGACGTGTGTTCACAGGAAGCAGGAACACCACTCCTTCAGACAGTTAGAACTCTCCTGGGCCTCATACTCGGTGGCGCCGCAACAGCAAATGAGCCACTTCTGAAACTCAGCTTCATTCTTGTGCATCAGGAGGAACTGTCCCAGCAGGATGTAGGCCTGTGGGGAGCAGGGGAGGCATGGAGAAAAATGGGAAAGGTTATAATAAGCCGGCCCAGATGTGCTCTTCTCCAACACTAGGAATCGCGTGAAAATCAAAGAAAGGGGCACAGGTCAGATGTGGGGGAGAATGACGGCAGGCCCTGAACCCCTGACCGGGGTGATGGGGATTCTGGGACTGGCCCCTGGTGAGGTGTGAGGCCAAGATAAATGCACATCTCTCGGGATGGGATTGAGGGCTGTCTAGCCTGGGGTGAACCAGAACTTACCTTTCTCAACTTTAATGAGCCCATAAATCACCTGGGACATTGTTAAAAGGGAGGTTCTGACTCAATTAAGTCTGGAGTGGGGCCTGAGAGTCTGCATTTCTTTTTTTTAAGTTTATTTATTTTTGACAGAGACAGAGTGTGAGCATGAGCTGGGGAGGGGCAGAGAGAGAGGGAGACACAGAATCTGAAGCAGGCTCCAGGCTCCAAGCTGTCAGCACAGAGCCCGATGCAGGGCTCGAGCCCACAAACTGAGATCATGACCTGGGCCGAAGTCAGACGCTTAACCGACTGAGCCACCCAGGCCCCCCAAGAGTCTGCATTTCTAACATGCTCCCAGCTGAGCTGGTCTAGGGACAACATTTTGAGTAGCAAGAGCTTAGCATACTTCTAATGCTCCCTTCTGGCCTCTGATCTAGTATTTCTCTCTCTCTCTCTCTCTCTCTCTCTCTTTAAAGATATTAAGTAATCTCTACACGCAACGTGGGGCTCAAACTTACAACTCCACGATCAAGAGTCACTGGCTATACCAACTGGTGCCAGCCAGGCACCCCTAGTATTTCTTTTTAACACACCCCCACACACAAACACACACACATGCACACGCATGTGCACACGCAAAGAGGAGTCAGAGAGGCTCCCCACCCCATCATTTTCTCTATTGACCTTGCAGAGTTTCTAACTCTCTTCACTTGACATTGTGGGTAATTCTGTGCTGTCGTGGTGGAGCGGAGACCGTCTTGAGCATTGCAGGAAGTTTAGCAGCGTCTCTGGCCTCTACCCACCAGATGCCAGTAGCGCTCTCCCATCCCTCCAGACTGTGACAATCATAACCATCTCCACACATTGCCACGTGTTCCCTTGGGGACAAAATCTCCCTGGATCAAGAATCACTGCCTGTGGCGTTGGCAGATGAGGGGCATCTTAGTACCAATTTGTTCTTGCAAACCAGCTCTGGGACCTTGGGCAACTCACTTAACCCGCAGTGAAGACCCCAAGAACCCGGCCTCAGTTTCTACATCACCTGAAGGCACACAACATGCCCCCCCCCCACCTTGCAAATGGAATTAAGTGGATCTAGAGCGAGAACATTAGGAAAATGCTAATGCCTTGCTTGTCCTGGAATATGTGGCCCTGTGGGGGGAGCACGGAATATATAAAACTCCATAAACCTTGCCCACCTTTCCCTTCTGAAGAGTCTGTGTGCATGAAAAACACATGTAATTAACATTAAGTACACCGGGACAGATAGCTCTATGGCATTCTCTCATTCTCTAACTACTGCCCCACAGCCTTCCATTTCTCTCTTACAATTTTATCACATGATTATTGACAAGGAGCAAGCTCTCCATGGAGAAAGTGGTGCCTGAGACTGCACGGCCAGGATTGACTGAGTCACTAAATGGTGAAGCCTGGAGATTTAAGGTCATGTAAACGCCTGCCTCTCGAGGCTGGTTTGGGGGCCCTCCAGCCTGGAGTGAATGGGAACCAGCGTCCACGCTTGCCGTCCTGGGTCCTCTCCAGGAAAACCAGCTGGTGTCTGTTTGCTTTCAGTTACATAAAACAAAGCAAACTTCACCCTAACCAAACGGAGCATTTTTTTTTTTTTAAGAAATTAAATAGTAGCTGAGTCCCAGCTGTAAAATGTGCCCAAGCCTTGGAGCTTGGGGTCTCTTCTTTTGAGTCATGGTCCAGTTGTTGAAAAGATTGAAAAAACAGCCAAGATGTCATGGTCATGTTAACATGCTACCTTCATCATCTTTTTAGAAAAGCCGTATAGATGCTTAGAACGATCTCGTTTTACTTTATCAGTATCCTTGTACTTTCGCTGATGATTTTATGGAGATGTTTTTTAATTCAACATTAAAAAAAAAAAAGAACATTTATTGAATGTTCATTGAGCCAGTAGCTTCAGTGGATGTGGGAGGCACAGAAGTGAATAACAGAATCAAGGAGAGCCTTGGCTCTGTCCAAGGAGAGGGAGCATTAGTGATGATAAATAATAATGATGGTAATAGCAAGTGGCACTTGGGTACCTTCAATGGGCTCCAGATCCCTGGCACGTTTTAACCCAGTTTCAATCTCCAGATGGAATCACCAAGAATCTGAGAAGTTGACTCCTGTTTTCCCGAGCCCCATTCTTGCACATCTCGACTGACAGAATCTGGCTGGGCACCTGTGGCAGGCTCTGCCGTTTTGGAGGCCTCGCTGCTGGTCATCAGCCGGTGGTGATTGGAGCCTCCACATCCCCACCAGCCTCAGCAGCCAGGAAGCCAGGGAATGTGTGGCACGCAGGACCAGAGGCAAATTGTCCAGGAATGCTGTAGGAAGAAAGGCCTCTTCTTGTGGCCTCCAGAGCCAAGTTGCAACCTGTCTCTTGTCCTCTCACCCTGCCACCTTCCAGTGGTGGGGAGGGAAAGTCAGCCCACGTCACCCTGCTCCCAAGGGAAGCCGGAGTCGTGGGCCCCCATCACGGCCTGCCCAAAGCCTGCTCGGTTTCTCTGCTGGTTCCAGAAAGCGAGGCCTTCACTAAGGAGAAGAAAATCTCTCGCCTCTCTCTTGGACCAAAGCTCACGAATTTCTGGCTGCGGGGAGGGAGATACAGACACACAGCAACGCCGAGCAGGCAGCGTGCCCCCACCACCCCGGACAGAGCCCCCCTTGGTTTAGTGTTCTGCTGTTGCATCTTGAAGTCCTCAGTATATGTGAACGAGGGGCCTCGTATCTTCATTTTGCACTAGGTGGCTGGTCCTGGTCAATGCCAATGAAAACTTTTCGTCTTCACGGTAACATCTGGCCTTTTCTTTCTTTCTTTCTTTCTTTTTTTTTTAACTTTTTAAAAATTTGAACAAAGTTGGCGCCCATTAGTTTTAGGTGGACAACAGAGGTCCGCCATCTTGCCCTCTCTGATTCTCAGGCTTGTCTGACGCCTCTGCTGGGAGCTGCCACTGCTTGGAGCCTACACCGAATGCTCTTACGTGGCCACAAGACTTTGTTGTGTGACCAACAACTCTCTTTTCCTCTCACCAGCTCTTCAGCCTTCATGGCCACTGGTAGCCATTGACAATCTTGAAAATCCAGTACCTCTCAGTCGTATCTGGCTTAAAACTCCTTGCCTCTAGTGCAAATGCTCGATCCAATGCAGGGCTTGCCCCTTCTTCTTTCTTCTCCATGTCTCCCTGGGATATCCTTTTTTCTTTTCTTTTTTAAGTTTATTTACTTATTTTGAGAGAGACAGAGACAGCGTGTGTGGGGGAGGGGTAGAGAGGGAGAGAGAGAGAGAGAGAGAGAGAGAGAGAGAGAGAATCTCAAGCAGCCTCCATGCTGCCAACAGAGAGCCTGACACGGGGCTCAGACTCAAGAAACCATGAGATCATGGCCTGAGCCAAAATTAAGAGTCAGACCCTTAACCGACTAAGCCACCCAGGTGCCCTTTGGGGATATACTTATACTAAAAAAGTGTTTGTTTAACTGACATTCAGATTTAACTGAATGGGTCCCTGCATTTTTTCTGGCAACTCTATGCAGGGTAACCCCAAACTTGTGTGACCGACTTCTTGTACGGCCCAGATGTCTGGTGGTGGGGTCCTCTGAATTACCAGCCCCCCACCCCTGGGACTGTCTGCCCAGATTCAAATTTCACCTTTCTCATCCTGAGTGACTTTGGAGCAGTCATGTGGCTATAGTGTGCCTCCGTTTCCCAATCGGTAAAATGGAGGTGAAATCGTATACCTTATAGGATTTTTTGATGATTAAATGAGATATATGTCACACACTGAGGCCAGTCAGTGGCTGACATGTAGCAAACATCACACACAAGTTCTGCTATTAGGAGAGCCTTAGGCAGCAGGCACCAGAACATATACCCCTTCCTGACCTTCCAAGTATTTTTCAGGAGGAAGATTTAGTCTCAAGGATATGACTTTATAGTGCCTTCAAAGAGCATTGAACCAAACTAGAGTCTCTGGGATGGAAACGTCCTTCCTCCCTGTTGGATGACTTCAGGGTTATCCCCACAGTAATGCACCCGCCCCACAGGGCACTGCTCAAAGTCCCTGGATTTACTGAGTGCCTGGAAATTCACTTGCCCCTGGGCGGGGCTTTCATAGGGAGAGGAGGAGTACAAAGATCATAGAACTATGATCATAGAACATAGAGGAGACGTGGGAGAGCCCCAAAGGCAAGCTGTGCCTCTCTAGCATAATGAGTGTGGGTTCTCAGGCCATGTGTGCAAAAAATAGTCAACAGTACAAATGTCACAGCAAGGGGTCCTATTGAATACTCAGTGTTCAGACACACAAGCTCGTTAGGCTGGGGTGGGCGGGCAGAAGGAAGTCTTTCTTCCCAGAGAAGGTCAGTTGTGAGTGGGGTCCTGAAGCAGGTGAATGTCCATTTCAAGAAAAGCCTGCAAAGCGGGTGGTCCTGTATGTGTTTGTGATTCATGGACAGTCTGGCTTGGGTATGGTGTGGATGAGGGTGGGGAATATAAGACAGAGCTAGAGCTGGGCTATGGAAAGCCTTCAGCGCCTTATGCACAACGTATTTCCCCTTCCTGGTCATCCCTTTGTCCTTTGCAGCCCTTTCACTGTTAAATCTAGACCAGCACTATCCAGTAGAAATTTATTTTTTTAACGTGTATTTATTTTGAGAGACAGAAAGTGAGAGAGAGTGGGGGAGGAGAAGAGAGAGCAGGCTCTGCACCATCAGTGGAGAGCCCCATGGGGGGCTTGAACCCATGAACCGTGAGATCATGACCTGAGCCGAAGTCAAGAGTCAGATGCTCAACCAGCTGAGCCACCCAGGTGCCCTTATCCAGTAGAAATTTAATGTGAGCCAGCCACATATATAATTTTTAATTTTCTAGTAGCCACAGGAAAAGGGGGGGACTAAACAGGTGAAATGAGTTCTGATAATATGCTTTATTTTCTATTTCAAAAATATTATCATTTCAACATGCAATCAATAAAAAATTATTGATGAGATCCTTTACATTTGGGGGGGTACTTTAAAATCTTAAATCTTTAAAATCAACCTCGTGTATTTTACATGCAGAGCACATCTTTATTCAGACAGGTGCTCAAAAGGTACAAATGGCCAGCGGCCAGCGGTATCAGACAGCAGAGGTCTAGATTCTCAGAGATCTAGATCTGCCAAAGCTGACTGGCTCGGGAAAGGGCAGGCACAAAATAACCCAGGAAGGGTGCGGCCAAATTTTTGACTGTCGAGGTCCTGAAGAGATTTGGGTGAATCCATAGAGGAATCAATAGTTTTAGTTAAAAGTCATGCCGTAGCTGAGGGAGGGGACAGCCACCCCCCAGCAGAAGCCAGCAAAGACCAACGTTAGCGTGAGGCCCAGAAAGGTGTCTCTCCCTAAGGTCTCCTGCAGGCAGGGTATAAAAAGCCAGGAGCTCAGAGGAAGTCACATCTCTGCACGTTACTATATAGATGGATATATGTGTCATTACGCATGTGTCCAAACCCAGAGAAACTCTGCAAGTGAACCCTAATGTAAACTGTGGAGCCTGGGTGATTATGACTTGCCAGTGTCATTTCTGCAATGGTTACAAACACACCACTCTGGTGGCGGTGTGGCTAATGAGAGAGGCTATACACGTGTGGGGGCAGGGGGTACGTGGGAAATCTCTGCATCTTCTGCTCAATTTTGCGTGAACCCAGAAGTGCCCTAAAAAGAAAAGCTTTAAAAATCTATAGGAGCCTGCATTTTTATCTGCTAAATCTGAGACCCCTTCCCTGGACCATGCTCTTACTGCTGGCCCTAACCACCGACCGGTCCTCACCCAGAAGCACTTGTTCACCTACAAAGTGTCTCGTGGATCCTTTCGCACAGCCAGCCAGGCTCCAGCCCTGGTGTCTCATCACCAAATCCCAGTGGAAGCCCCCTTCATGCTGCAGTAGCCACTTGGACCCTGATCCTCCTGCGTGGTTTGTGACGATACAATCCATGGCCATTCTCCCCCTCATTTGGGCCCCTGATCAAGGCATTAACTCCCTGGAGCCTCTGTCTTCTCCTCTGTAAAGTGGACATAGAGGCCCTCCTCCCATCTGCAGGTGAGTGAGGGGCTCGAAGCAAAGGCGAAAGGCGAAATCCCCTGTGTCAGTGCTTGGAATCAGCGACCCTGGGAATGAGTAGGGCCTGGAAGTAGTGTGCTGATCTCCGTGCTCACCAGGAGGTTGTGAACACAAGAGGGGCCTGGTCATACACAGCCAAACAGTTCCTTCTTCCCTACAGCCCTTCATCTGTGTAACAGGTTCCAGGATGCCTGAAAATTTCCCATTATACATTCATTCCCTTATCTTTTTTTTTAATGTTTAAATTTTTTTAAACATTTATTCATTTTTGAGAGAGAGAGAGAGCATGAGTTGGAGAGGGGCAAAGAGAGAGAGAGAGAGGGAGACACGGAATCTGAAGCAAGCTCCAGGCTCCGAGCTGTCAGCACAGAGCCTGAAGCGGGGCTCAAACTCACAAACCGTGAGATCACGACCTGAGCCGGAGTCAGACGCTTAACTGATTGAGACACCCAGGCGCCCTGATTCGTTCGTTTATCTTAAATATGCCAACTGGTCAGTTAGGCTGGAAACACAGGCTGGAAAAGGTAAAACTAAAGGGATAGGAAACAAATCAGTGGTTGCTAGGGGCTGAGGGTGGGGGATATGAAAGCACAGGGGGACATTTGGGAGTGATGGGATTGTCCTAGGTCTCGATTGTGGTAGTGGCTTCATGACTGCATGCATTTGTCAAACCTTGCAGAACTGTGTACTAAAAAAGGTGACATTTGCTATATGTAAATAAAAATATTTTTTTAAATGCCGAGTATGTCCAAACAACAGCAAAAAACATTAAATCGAAGGTGTTAGAAGCCGGAATAATGGTTACCTCTGAGAGTGGGGGGATGACACAAGCCAGGGAGAGACACAAGGGAATCATATGGCATTCCGGAGGTGTCCAATCACTGGATCTGGGGTGGGGGGGGGGCCATGAGCATATATATGTAAAAATTCACTGAGCTGAACCCTTCCTATCAATGCAGGCACACCACAATAGAAAAGAAAAAGCGACAATCATTTCTTTTAAAGAGGAATTTTCCATGGAAACTGTTTCCCTAGCAGGTTTGCTTACTTCACTACCTGCTTGGTCCCATCTTTTATCCTGGAGGAAAGAATCAAATCTACCTCAGTCCCGGATCTCCAGCTTCCTAACAATATCACCTGTTGGATGTTAGATTGGTAGATATTCAGAATATTTAGCAGCTGGTGCAGGCAAGGTGTTAACCAGAAAACCACAGGCCCAGTAGTTCAGATGCCCCCTGGGAGCAGCCGTGCATTGCCCACTGAAGGCACACCACGCTGATTATCAGTTGTGCACGCCACAGTTCCCAGCCTCTTTGGGTGTTTCTGTAACATCTTCCTGCGTAGTGGTGCAGACTGACATTAAAAACTAAGGGAATGGGGGCTCCCGGGTGGCTCAGTTGGTTAAGTGTCTGATTTTGGCTCAGGTCATGATCTTGTGGTCTGTGAGTTTGAGCCCCATGTCAGGCTCTGTGCTGACAGCTCAGAGCCTGGAGCCTGCTCAGGATTCTGTGTCTCCCTCTCTCTCTGTCCCTCCACGCTCACACTCTTGCCTCTCTCAGTCTCTCTCAAAAATAAATAAACATTAAAAAAAACTGAAGGAAACGAACAGCAATAACTGTGTGTGAAATCTCTCCACTGAGTGTGCAATGTTCTGCGTGAATTCCCATTTGCCTCTGCCTGTGCTCACTTTCTTTGGGTTCTCTTGGGATTGTCTCCTATTCTCCCCTAAAGTTCCAAGCAGCTTTACCAGCACCCTAAAACCAAATCATTACATAGAAAAAGAATGTTCAGATTCCACTGGATGCTCTTGAGGCCATTCGTGGGTTGTGAGCGACAGACATCTTGGAAGCTCGTATCTTACTCTGGTGTAGCCCCCAGTCTGCTGTTACTCCACCTGCCGCTGTCAGGGTGGTGCCCTGGTGGGGCAAGTGAGACCCCGCGAGTCTCTTCATGGAGATGGAAGTGTGTCCAAATCATCCGTCCTGACAGCTCAGCCCCAGGCTCGGGCGGCCGGCTCACTTCTGTTGACCTCTGGGTGTTGGAACACCCAGTGAATCATGCCTGGCCCAGCTGCTCTGAGCCAAAGCCATTCAATTTGCCCATCATCTGCTGGCCCTCGAGGCTGCCCAAGCATGAGGGGTCAGCAGCACTGAAGACTGTGGCACCCTGCCAAGTGGCAGCTTTCCTCTCTGATGGCGCCTTGCAGGGACACAGAGCGGCAGCTGCCATCTGGCAGGACTAGGGGAAGAGACATTGGGGAGAGAAGTTGGGGAAATAGGAAAAACAATGAATTACCTTGTTGAAACCTTTGGTGACCAAATTGATTGCAAGCTCATGGCTGATCCCGTCCACCCAGGCAACATCCTTTTCTCCGATGGGTTCAGAGAGGAAGGCTCTCAGCCTGGGAGACATGTGATTCATCTTCTGTAACAGCAGTGGGAGGAACACAGTTAGAAGGTGGCCGGCTGCTCACAGCGAGAGGGGACAATGGGGGACTGCCCTGCCGAGGGATGGGGACAACATATGATGGCAGGCTTCCTTCCAGCACCCAATAGTTATTGGGGACTTTCAGATAGCAGGGGCAGTGCCCTGCACTGAAGGCCTCAACACATCCATTGCCACCTGGATGGAATGAGAGATGTGTTATGATGGCTGTGGATGAGTTCAGCAAATTCCACCAAAAGACTGTGTTTAATGCTAAGAACTGCAACAGGTTCTCCTCTCCTCCTCTTCCCTCCCTAAGTGCTTAAAGGAACATTGCTTTTTGAGACTAGGGTTGCAGTTGGGGCAATGGGGATATGCAGGTCATAGGTGCAAATGTTTAGTTATGTGGGATGAATAAATTGTGGGCAGCTAATATACAGCATGGTAATAATGGTTACCGATAATGTATTGTATACTTGCAAATTTCTAAGAGGATAGATCTTAAGTTAAATCTCACCATACACACACACACAGAGAAGGACACCTATATGGAACTGATGGAAAAGTTGTTTAGCTTGATCGTGGTGATCTTTGCACCATGTATATACATTGATCAAATTATACACCTTTTAAAAAAACTTTTTCCTGGAGTGTTTTTTTTTAATGTTTACTTATTTTGCAGAGTGGGGGTGGCAAGCAGGGGAGAGGCAGAGAGGGAGGGAGAGAAAGAATCTTAACTAGGCTCCACGCTGTTAGCACAGAGCCTGACGCGGGGTTCAATCTCATGAACCATGAGATCATGACCTGAGCCGAGATCAAGAGTCAGACTCTTAACAGACTGAGACACCCAGATGCCCCTGTACACCTTAATATAAACAATTTCTGTAAGTCCAGGATATCTCAATAAAGTTGTCTTAAAGAAAAAAAAACATTGCTTCTCTTAGCTAATTAACCTACCTTCTCCACCACCAACAGTTTTATCACACTCTGTAATAGTCGGTTGTTTGGTGGCAAGTAACAGAAATCTCTTAAGCTGGATCAAATATTAAAGAAAATATTATAGAACTCAAAAGCCCAAGGATAAGGACAGGGATGGTGCAATTGGGGCCACAGCTCCATTTTCTCTGATTCTTTCAACTTTTTCTCCCTGTTTTGGTTTCAGTCTTGATTAGTTTCCCTCATAGCAGTGAAATGGCTACTTTAGGATTCACATTCCTCAACACTCCACCCCAGAAGAAAAAGGAAACAGAGAGAACGTATCTCTGAGGAGTTCCAAGCAGAGCCCATCCAGTCTTGAAGGTCTACACAGGGCCACCAGTGTGAGCTTAGTGTTGGCCATATGCCCTAGTCCTAGATTTGGAGTGGAGTTAGCTTTCTCTGAACCATACAAGCTGTGAGATCAAGCAAAGTTTACCTGAACAAAATTAAGATTATTACCCAGAGAGGGTAATAGGATATATTAGGATTATTAGGATAATTTATTTATTTATTATTTATTAGGATAAATTAGGATTATTACCCAGGGTGGGGGGGGATGAGTGTTAAATAGTAACCATAATATCCCACTATAGTCCACCCCTTTGGTGCCCCAACATCGGTACATTCTCATTCCCTTACATTGTCATCAGAAAAACCCACACTGGGCAAACGTAGACTCACCTCCTCCCTCAAAGGGTGAAGCCCTATGACTCATCTAGTTACTGGATTCAGATTCAAGTTTGTATTTTCTGGAAGATGCATCATAATCTCCATCATGTCTGGAAGTAACAACTCATGGGATGGTAACCTATAAACTAAATTCTGAAATTCACTACCATCAACATAGTGCTAGGGGGAAAAAAAAAACCCAGTGTATCTGCAATAAAATTTTCCAGAAGGGCAATTCTCCATTTGAAGAAGGGGACAATGGGAAACACATTCAGATGTCATTGCCCTATAGTATATACAATATTGAGGAAATATTGGGGGAATTCCTTGCCATGATGGTAAAGCAAGTTCCTCAGTTGGCAGAGATAGTTGCCCCCAGTTCTGGGTTCAGGTGTATCTGCCTTGCTAAATTCTGAGTGGGCATAGGGTTGATGTCTTTGGAGGAGTATCACTGCTTTAACAACACACTTCTTGTGGGTACAGGTTCGGGGATTGCCCCGAGGAATGGGCAATTTCAGGCATTAGTTGGCCACTTGCTTTGGCAAGTCAGTACCCTAAAGAATTTACTGGGTTTCTTCTATTCAAGTCCATGGGCCAGTAGTTCAAGCTGGATTTTGTTTCAGGTCAGAATCCTTGAACTGGCAACTGGGCTCTGTGTCTTGCCCACTGCCCTGCTCCTCAGATTCGTGGCATCTTCCTTTACCTCTGATGTGAAGGTACCCCAAGTCTGCTCCTGCCCCCCAGATATATCCTAGCTGCATGTTCACAGTGAGTTGTCCCTGTCATCAAGCTAGATGTATCTAAGATCAGATGCTCCATAGAGACCTGAGAACTGGGGGCACTGCTTTTCCAGGGCCCCAATCTTTTGTTAAGTCACCCTACTTGCTGCCTGTGTTCTAACTTTAGCTCAATACATTAGCTTTGCCGACCCAGTGGAGCTTGCTTATCGAAGTCCAGTCACTTTGGATTGCAGGCCACTGGCAGAAAGACCCTCTCTCAGCAAAGCTGGGTTTTTATCCCTCCCCATTTTCAAATGGGCACCCGCTCCTTCTAAATTGGAGTCTTCTAGGACCTTAACAAAGACTGCCAGAGGTAGCCAACATCCTGAGTATTTCCCTCCAGATCTCCAAATGTCACATCTCCCTACACATAGGGTCTCTATCACAGGGTAAAACAGGAATAAGCAGCCATTTTGCTAAACCGCAATCACCGTCTTTCTAGTTCTGGGTAGAGACACCCTGCTGCTCTCTGTGAGAATATGTCTTCTTGGCTGAGCCACTTTTGAGGTTTAGTTATTGTAGTATCCCTTTCTTGGTACTAAACTCTGGGTCAGTTTGGACAGTTCATAATTCAAGTAACAGAAAAATCCAATTCAAACTGGCTTGCACAGTAAGAAGGTTTTATTAACATATGCCACCTAAAAGCCCAGAGGTGCATCACAAGCCTTCAGCTTGAGTTCCCTGAAAATCTCTTGGCTCAGCTTTCCTTTATATGTCGGCTCAGTCCTCAGCTTGACTCCTTTTTGGAAATAATCGGGCTGTAGCTGGACCTGGTGTCCCTTTTGCAAGATGCGACCCCCTCCCCCAAAGGAAAACTGTTTTTCCCTCGAAGCTGCCAATGGATGCCTTCTCCAGTCCAAACTGTCACATGCCAAGCCCTGATGTGTGTCCTTCCTCTGGTTCAGAAGGCAAGTCAGTGACCTACAAAGCACATAGGCTGCAGGGGTGGGGGTGGGGCACAAAATTGGGGTAGCTGCCATGTTAGTGGGGGTAGTCGTCCCCTACCACGATACGGGACAAGGTCAGGAGAGCATACCAGTGTCCACCACATGGTCCTCAGTAGATTGTGAGGGCCACGGCTACCTCCTAATGTCCTTTGCTGCCCACCCCAGTCCCAGCCCCAGTGCCTCGTATGCAGTAAGTGCTCAGTGACCTAAGTGACGGATCCATCCACTGTTTGCAAGCACTTCCAGCACTGGTCCCTTGCCTGTTCTTATGCTCCCAATTCCCCACATTTAACGTCCAGCTCCCCTTGTAAGCCTTCCTGCTCCAGGAGACATTTGTGACACTTTAGAGACACAAATTCTCTAAGAAGCGATGAATCCGAAGGCACTGATTGTAACAGCCAGGGGACTCCTAAGGACAGAGGCCTTGATGTGTGGTGGGTTCGAGGAAGGATAGCAGGAGCCAAGACTGGTTGTCCAGGGGCCCCTGACGCTGTGGGCCTCAAATACACAGATGTGTAAGCTGGGAATACACTATTATGTGGAGGGCATCGATCTCTTCGGCAGCTCAATATGAAGATCTCTCTTAATCGGTGCAAATGCATTAAAGGGTGAGCTCTACAGCCCCCATCCTTGGATGATGAGTCGGGATCAGGGGTCCAGCTCAGGTCTGGGCTATAGGAGATCAGAGTTTCTAAGCAGGAGGAAGAGCCCCAGAGAGTTCTGGCGGGGCTCACCAGGTTTGCCCAGGGAAAATTCCATTCACTATCCACGTTGGCCATCTGGTAAGTTAAACAGTTCTGCCCATTAAAAGAATAAATGGAAACTACAACATTGCTATCAATGCAGCAGCAGCATCAAAGACAGGTAATGATTAGAACACCTTGTGTGTATTTGCTTTTCTCACACACCTCATCTCACTTTGATCCTTGAAACACTCTGGGGCATAGGCAGCAGCGATTTTGATCCTCCTGAGGACCCACTAAATAGAAGGCCCTCACATTCATTAGGATGTTTTTATCTGCGACAGTGGTTCTTAACTGGGTGCAAATTGTTTCCCCCTCTAAACCCCAAACATTTGGCAATCCGTCTGGAGACACTCTGGGGTGTCAAAGCTGAGGGAGAGGGTAGTGCTATTGCCATCTAATGTGTAGAAGTCAGGGCACCGCCGAACGTCCCGTAATGCACACAACAGACCTCCCACAACAAAGAATTATCCAACCCCAAATGTCAATAGTTTCAAGGATGAGAAACCCTTGGCTAAAAGTAATAGAAAACCCTGACTCAAATGGTCTTAAACAAGAAACACTTTTCTTTTTTTTAACGTTTATTTATTTTTGAGACAGAAAGAGAGACAGAGCATGAACGGGGGAGGGGCAGAGAGAGAGGGAGACACAGAATCGGAAGCAGGTTCCAGGCTCCAAGCCGTCAGCCGAGAGCCCGACGTGGGGCTCGAACTCACGGACCGCGAGATCGTGACCTGAGCTGAAGTCAGACGCTTAACTGACTGAGCCACCCAGGCGCCCCAAGAAATACTTTTCTAATCTCACATAATCAGAAATCCATTGGTGAAGTGGACCCCAGGATTTTGTCTGTTAGTGGCCATGTCAATAACCAGACTAGCAGCCTCCAAGGTCCCAAGGTGCATACAGAATTTGTGTGGATCCTGTCCTGACATGGAAACTTCCAAAGGAAGGACAGACCATTTCTTCTTAAGTGTCTCCAGAACCTCTTCAGTAGAACTTGACTTAGTTTCATTGGCCAGAACCAGACAACATGTCTGCCTGTAAGCCAGTCACTGGCCAGGGGAGTGATCTGTGTGGAGGTGTGGATGAGGTCAGCCCCCTGAACATAAATAAGGCAGCTCAGAGAATGCCAGGTTCTGGAACAAGTAGGGAGAGGTGGTGGATACTGGGTAGCAAAGGCCCGTGTCCACCACGTCTTTCAAACTAGTCAAAGGATCGGGCCATCACAAGTAGCGCTTCTCAAAGTTTAATGTGCACACAGACCACCTGTGGTGGGGATGGGGAAGTCTTGTCTAAAAATGGGGGTTCTGATGCAACAGGTCTGGGGTGTGACCCGAGGTGCTGCATTCCTAACCAGCTCTCAAGAAGATGCCCAATCTGGGGGCCCACAGATCACACTTTGAGTGGCAGGGAATTACATGATGCTATTCCCCCGCCACCTTTTTTACATTTTATATTGAATTGTGGCAAAATACACATAGCAGGAAATTTATGTCTTAACTATTCTTAAGTGTCTAGTTAGGTGGTGTTGAGTATATTCACACTGCTGTGCAACCAACCTCCAGAAGTCTTTTCATCTTGCAAAACTGAAAACTAAGTCAAATTTAGAATTGGCTACTCCAGATTGCTCATATAAGTAGAATCATCAGTATTTGTCTTTTTGTGGCTGGCTTATTTCACTTAGCATGATGTCTTCAAGGTTCAACCATGTTGTATCATGCACGGGTCAGAGTTTTTTTCTTTAAGTTCATTTATTTATTTTGAGAGAGAGAGAGAGAGAGAGAGAGAGGCAGGGTGTGTGTGTGTGTGGGTGGGGGGGAGCATAAAGGGAAAGAGGGAGAGAATCCCAAGTAGGCTCCACACTGTCAGCAGTGTGAGCCTGACATGGGGCTTGAACTCATGAACCCTGAAATCAAGACCTGAGCTGAAACCAAGAGTTGGACGCTTAACCGACTGAGCCACCCAGGCACCCCAGAATCATCATCTTTTTTAAGAATGAATAATATTCCACTGTATGGATACATCACATCTTGTTTATTCACTCGCCCATCAGTGGACATTTGGCTTGCTTCTACTTTTGGCTATTGGGAATAATGCAGCTATCAACATAGGTGGGCAAATATCTCTTCAAGATCCTGCTTTCAATTCTTTTGGATTGAGTGGAATCGCTGGATTATATGCTAATTCTAAGTTTCATCTTTGGAGGACCACTGCACAGTTTTCCACAGCGACTATACCAATGCCGTGTATTCTTAAACTTTACCACACATTAGGCTCATGCTGAGAGACACAACCCATGCTTGGGTCCCTCCTCTACCATTGGACTTAATCAGCACAGGCCGTGGGCCGGACATTGGAACTTGTAAAAACTCTCAGGTAAGTCCAATATACTGCCAAGTTTGAGAACCACTGTTTCTCTGTTATTTGCTTTTTTCTCATAAAGTTATGAGCAGGTTTTCTAGGATGATGGGATTTCAACTAAATGGGACTTTACAGTGGGTTGTCTAATGTCCATGTTTCCAGATGGCTGATGCTCACCAACTAGCAGGCAGTGTCTGTCCCCCTTCCCCAGGCACATCAAATCCTCATTAGCCATCGATAGGAAGATTTAACTATGACCCCTGATGGCTTTGAAGTCAGAGAACTTCAGAGCGGACAGACCTCAATAGCGGCCTACTCCTTTTTTTTTTTTAATTAAAAAAAGGGATCTTCACTTCAAAGGAAATTTTACCTGGAATCCCTTTATATAAAATAGATCAAAGCAGAATTACTCTATTGACTTTCGAACGAGGGGAGGGCACTAGAGCCTACCCTGGATATGTGGCGCCATCCCTATGCCCCCCCCCCCCCGCTTAGGTCCCCTTCAAACCTCTGTCTGATCCAGCCTAAAACCCTCATTTCACTCTAAGAAAACCAAGGCCCCAGAATTTCAGTGGCCTGCTCAACATCCTGCACCTAGCACAATATGGTTGGCTCTGTTTCCCAGAGGAGCACTCCTTCTAAGTCCCCAGGCAGCTCCTGGGTGGGATTCAGGGTGGGCTACATTATGGTCAGATCAATCACTTGACCACCCTATGACAATACTACCGCAGATGCCTTAACATGGTCCCGCCCCATGAAAGAGTCTTATATTACAAGGTGTTCTCTCAATGACACCATCTTGAACCACAAAGTACTGTTTGGGGAGGATACATTGGCAGGAAATGACTTTAACCAAGTCTGGTTTTAAAGACTCAGAAAGTCACTTGCCTGTTTAAATAAGGAGTAAAAGGGTCAATGGAATTTAATCATGATTCCCAAAGGAATGACCTTCTAGTTGCAAATGTTTGGCATCCTTTAAAGATCATTTTAAAAATCTATACAATAAGTCTTTGTAAGGAGGCAATCACAAGTGCCCCATCAGATTAATGGAGTGGTGGTGGGGGGGAGAGTACTGCTCTAATGTCATACAAATTGGAACTGGGAGCTTGGGATACAATTTCTGGTGGGGACATCATTGTACACGAATTCAAAAAGTGAACATCTCAACAACCATTAGCTGGAAGGGAAGTTCATTATTCTCTGGAGCCCAAGTAAGATGACTCAGGGAGTGACCCCAGTGATAGAGACATAGGTGTGGACCATACATGAATATAGTTAGAATACGATAGTTTCTTTGAAATCTAAATGGAAAAGTGTAATATTTCTAAATATATTACTTTGCATAATATGTGATTTTAAATGTATATAATTAAATTATGAAATGAAAAGGTGTAAGTAAACTGTTTTATCTACATCCCTATGAGTTCGTATATTCAAATGGCAAAAAAAACCATTCGGGGGTGGGGAGGGGTCTTCTTGTTGAGCAAATGAGAGATTATCTTATTTTTGTGTTTGCTTTTTTTTTTTTTAACGTTTATTTATTTTTGAGACAGAGAGAGACAGAGCATGAATGGGGGAGGGTCAGAGAGAGGGAGACACAGAATCTGAAACAGGCTCCAGGCTCTGAGCTGTCAGCACAGAGCCCGACATGGGGCTCGAACTCATAGACCTCAAGATCATGACCTGAGCCGAAGTCAGCCGCTTAGCCAACTGAGCCACCCAGGCGCCCCATGTGTTTGCTTTATATTTGGGCATATGTGACACTGCCTACTCTAGGGAACTGAGGGGTTTTTTTTTTTTTAATTTTTTAAGTTTATTTATTTATTTTCAAGAGAGAGAGAGAGAGACCCGGCAGGAGAGGGGCAGCCCAAGCAGGCTGTGCACTGTCAGCATGGAGTCTGAGTGGGGCTCAAACTCACAGACTGTAAGATCATGACCTGAGCCAAAACCAAGAGTCAGACACTTAACCGACTGAGCCACCCAGGAACCCTGGGAACTGAGATGTTAATACTACCTAAGCTGTATGTTTTGCTCTCACGTTTTATTGAAGGGATATGGGACAGAAATCTGCATAGGCAGTAACATTGTTGAAAATGCTGCTACCCACATTTTGTTCTAGAAAATGCCCCCCGTGGTGAATGTTTTTTTAATGTGAAGAAAAAAGTATACCTTTCAAATCTGGTATATTTCTACCTTGATGAAGAAACAGAATTTGTAAACATATTTCTCTTTTTACTCAGCCTGCTGGGAAGCTTTGAGCTAAACCAAATGGCCACATAGAGAAATTAGCATGGATAAAACCTCTCTCCCCTCCTAGTCACCATATATGCTTCGTCTGCTCAATGCCCTCATTTTCTTTCTAATTTTTCTTTAGAACTTAAATTCATGTGCTCAGAGTACACACACACTATTTAAATTATGCTGCTTTACTTTGTGCTCAAAGCCTCAAAGATACGGAGAATAAAAATCATTCCTAAACTAAGCAGATTTATGGAAAAATTAAGGTCCATCCCTACGGCCTCAAAACACTGCAGCCTTGTAGCACCAAGAGAAGGCAAGAGAATGAGGGTTAGAATAATCTCAGGATTGTCCCTACAGAGGCCTTTGGCCTGCAGTGTGTGGATGGGGAGACAATGGATTGGACCAGAAAGGAATGAGGACAGTAGACACTTCTCACCATCAGGATCCAAGAAAATGTTGTTTGTCAAATACCACTCCTGGCTCTATATACTTCTGCCCTGCTCTTCCAAGCTACATCTTCTCTCTTCAAATGAACCAGTCTGCCTCTGCCTCCCAGTCATTCACAAAGAATAAAAAGAAGGGTGGTAATATTCCTTGGACAATGAAGTCTGACCCTGCGGGGCTCTCTCCCTCTTAGCCATTAAAGTTCTGAGGAGACACTGTAAGGTTGCCTCCCTTTTTGGATGGACGCTCATGGCCTCAAGACCTAGGGCTCCACTTTGTACCGTCAACTCAGGAATTACTTTCCAGGTCCTACCATGCTCACCACAGTGTCATGGGATTGGCCCATGGACACACCTCACCTTCTCAGACTACATGCTGGAGCACCTATGAATGCTTTCTCTGTGAGGATGGCTCAGTTGATGGGCTCTAAGCCTGTTGGCGGCCCTCTTTGCCACCACATATGGAGAGCCTGCCTGAAAAGGAAGCAACATGGACAAAAGCAGATCTGAGAGACAGAAGCCCCAGGCAATGCAGATGGGCAGAAGAAACGCCCAATATAGGGAGTCAGAGATAAGTGGGTGCAAATATCTGCCCCTTCACTTACTAGCTGGGAGACTTGAGAGGATTTCTGAACCAAAGACTTGATTTCCTCATCTGTAAGGTGAGCATAATGAATGTCACCCAACCACAAGGTGGCTGTGCAGATCAGATGAGTTAACTGAATGTCAAACGTGCAGTACTCTGTCTGGAAGAGAGTAAGGACTGCTGCAGGACAGCCAATTCAATGGGGTTGTATTACATCACGACTTCCCAAGCCTATTATTACACAGATCTCTATGGTTATATGATCAAGTGGATTTCTATTGCACTAAGCACTATCTTCTTGTTTGTTTTTAAGTTTTTATTTAAATTCCAGCTAGTTAAAATACACTGTAATATTAGTTGCAGGTGTACAACATAGTGATTCATCACTTCCATACAACACCTAGTGCTCATCACTACAAGAGGTCTCCTTAATCTCCATCATCTATTTCATCCACCCCTTCCACCTCCCCTCCAGCAACCCTCAGTTTGTTCTTTATAGATTGCTTTCTCGTTTGCCTCTTTTTTCCCTTGCTATGTTCATCTGTTTCATTTCTTTTTTTTTTTTAATGTTTGTTTATTTTAGAGACAGAGAGGCGAAGCACAAGCTGGGGAGGGGCAGAGAGAGCTGGAGACAGAATCTGAAGCAGGCTGCAAGTCTCCAAGCTGTCAGCACAGAGCCCAACATGGAGCTTGAACCCACGAACCATGACACCATGACCTAAGCTGAAGTCAGACACTCAACTGACTGAGCCACCCAGGTGCCCCTGTTTCATTTCTTAAATCCCACATATGAGTGAAATCATATCTGTCTTTCTCTGACTGGCTGACTTCGCTTAGCATAATACACCATAGCTATATCCGTGTCATTGTAAATGGCAAGATTTCATTCTTTTTGATGGCTGAGTAATATTCCATCGTATATAAACACCACATCTTCTTTATCCATTCATCAGTCGATGGATATTTGGGCTCTTTCCATAATTTGGCTATTATTGATAATGAACATTGGGGTGTGCATTTCCTTTCGAATCAGTATTTTTGTATCCTTTGGGTAAATACCCAGTAGCGCAATTGCTGGATCATAAGGTAGTACTACTTTTAACTTTTTGCAGAACCTCCATACTGTTCTCCAGAGTGGCTGCACCAGTTTGCATTCCCACCAACAGTATAAGAGGGTTCTCCTTTCTTTGTACCCTCGCCGACACCTGTTGTTTCCTGCATTGTTGGTTTTAGCCATTCTGACAGGTGTGAGGTGATATCTCATTGTAGTTTTGAGTTGTAGTTCCCTGATGATGAGTGAGCACTAACTCCTAAAACATGAGCTTGTGTGTCCTTCAAATCCCATGGAAAGAGCCTCTGGCAACTGCCCCTATAAGGGGTTACCGATTGTCTACCTCTGTTCAGCACAGGCTGTCTCTAATTCTGGGACCAGCACCTCTACTTCCCTGTGGGCATTCACTCTTTTCCAAACCTCAGTCTCTATCTTCCCAATACCCTGGTGTCAGGGGGCAACCATGTTCAGGCCTAGACAGTGAAACTCATATATCATTTTGGCCACTGCAAATGGTTCTGAGACGGGTGCATTCTCTAGCCCAGCCCAAGCTCAGTTGGTAGGATAGGAATACAAAACTGCTGGTGATGACCTCTGCCATCACCCGTATCTGAGAACCTGCCTAGGAAGGAAGCAACATGTAGGAAAGCATATCTGTGAGAAGGAAAGAGACAGAGTCCCAGTACTCATTTGCAAACCTGGATCTAGCTGTGCCTGAAGGCACCTACTTCTGGACTTTTCAGTGGTATCAGGCAATATTTCTCACTTTTGTTTAATGCAATTTAAGTTGGGATTGTGCGATTTCTGACTAACATACCCCCAATGTTCATTCACTCATTCACCCACTCGTTCAACAAGTGTTTGTGGTATACCTTCCATGCACCGAGTACAATGCAAGGTACAGAAGCATTCTCATTCCACCCAGAGGCCTGGGGCAGGATTAGCCCCACAGCTAGGCATCAGAGGTGGAAAAAAATCATTTTTCAATGACTATTAATGCTTACCACTCACAAATAAAAGCAATATTTGCCTTCCTTGCCCTTAACTCCATTAACTCCAATTCTACAATGGCAAACAAGATTCCTCTGCTGCTTGGTGGCTGTCTTACACATGACCCTTTAATTGTAAATCTTTCTCCTGATGCATGCAATGAATACCCAAATAAATGCAAGGATTCCTCAGAAGTTTACTGAGCACCATCTGTTACAGGCCTTGAGTCAAGCCTGTGAACATGTAGGACAAAGATTTCTGTGTGCCTGTCAGAGAAAACCTCAGTGATGAGGGGGAACGTTCCCAGAAGCAAGAGGTCACCTCTTCAGGAACTGTAAAGGAGAGGTACGACTGTCTTCACAGGCTCCAGACTTGAAAGGTCAGTGTAGGTCTCCTAGAGCCCTCTGGGGTGTGCTGGATTGAGGGTAGGAGACCTGAGTCTCATCTCAGCTCTGCCCATGAACTTGGGTGTGTGACCTTGGTCAAGTCACTTCCATTTCATGTGTATAAAGTCAGAATGTTGATTAGCTGGACCTAATCGTTCTGATCCCTCCCAACATTGTGTGTCTATGTTAACTTATGCCTTTTTGGTGGTACAAAATTCATACAGGTTTGTCATCCCTTTTCTGCCATTTTCAGGTCCAAAAAGCTCTGAAAACCAGAAGATTGTTTTGTTTAAAAAAAAAAAAAGGAATTGGCAGCAAAACCTGGCCTGGACCAACATAAAGCTATTTATAGTCTTTATTATCCCTCTTAGTGTGAATATTTATACATTTCACCACAAGAATATTAATGGGTTTGTTTACAGCATACTGAGCCAGACTCTACCAGGAATGTTCTATAACACACAGAACCAGCACCATATTGCCTTTCTAAAATTAAAAAAAAAATCTGAATTCTCCAAAACTTCTAGCCCCGGTGGTTTAGACGTAGGTTTTATAGACGTAGGCTAAGATCACTGTGCCTGCAGTCAAAACACCCTGCAACAATCTCTTGCAGAAGGCACTTGTCTCCCCAGCTTGTCCACACTCCTTCTTTCTTGTCCATGTCACTAAGGCTCTCAACCCCCTCTCCCTGAATATCCTGTCTGTGCTGGATAGCCTCTGTCTGGATGGTAGTTCTAACTGGGACCATTGCTGGTTACATCTTTGCTTCATGAAAACATTTCCTATACTTTGGAGCCTTGTTCTCTGCAAAGGACCGGGGTCTGAGCTAAGAAAATAAGTCACCTAAGGAATGGTTGAGTGTATTAGCTACCCTCTGTGGACAAGACATCTGAATTTGTAATGGATTTTGGGGGCTTATTTTTATCTTTTTTATTTTTATTTTTTTAAATTTTCTTGTGTATTTATTTTGAGAGACAGAGAGAGCAAGCAGAGAAAGGGTAGAGAGAGATGGAGAGAGAGACCATCCTAAGCAGGCTCTGCATTGCCAGCACAGAGCCGAATGCAGGGCTCGAACTTGTAAACCATGAGACCTCGACCTGAGCCAAAACCAAGAGTCAGACACTTAACTGCCTGAGCCACCCAGGCGGCCCTGTATTTTTATTTTTAACTGTGAGAAAATACTCATCACACAAAATTTACCATCTTAATAATTTTTAAGTGTACATTTCATAGTGTAAAGTCTATCCATATAGTTGTGTAAGCAATCTCCAGAACTTCTTCATATGCATTAAATTCTAACTGCACCCCCCCCCCATTCCCCACAACCCCAGCCCCTGGAAACCACCATTCTTTCTGTTTCTCTGAATTTGATACCTCGTGTAAATGGAATCCTACATTTGTCTCTTTGTGACTGGCTTTTCCCATTTAGCATAATGTCCTCAAGGTTCACCCACTTTGTGTCATGTGTCAGGATTTTCTTTTTAAGGTTGAAAAATATTCCATTGTGAGTATATACCAAATTTTATCATCATTCATTCATTGAGGGACATTTGGGTTGCCTCCACCATTTGGCTATAGTGAGTAAATCTGCTGTGAATATGCCTCTCTCTGCTATTACAGCCCCAGAGAGATGGGGAAAGCAATGTCATCTCGGGAAGGGAGAGGATTTCCCCCTAGAAAGAAGAAAAAAGAAAGGGACAGCTTATCTCTTCTGCCTCTTTCTGGAGAAAGCTTGTTCCATTATCCACAAGAGAGAAGAAAATGTCTGGGAAGTCGGTAATAGGGGCAGGGGACTTGGTCTTCCCTCTCTGGGACACAAATCCCAAAGTGGGCAGACATGCTGGATTCTAGAGGGTAACATCTGGGATACCAGCTTGGCTGTGAAAAGGGTGTCTGAGACCTAGGGCCTCCTTCCTTGGGCGTACCCAGAGATGACAGGAACAGGCACTTTCAGAACGTTTGGGGCGGTGGTGCAGCACTGTGAACAACGGCTAGATAGACGAGCCTGCGCACAAGGCAGAAGATACCGCGAGGGCTGATGGGCTAGCCAAAGCCTGGAGTCAGAAAGAAGAGGCCCTATGAGTGGAGACCTTACAACCAGGGCAAAGGTTCACGTCACAGACTCCAGAAGTGGGTGCCAAGATACCCCTAAAAGACCAGAAGGGGCTAATCACTTGTGTGGACCAGAGCGGCCACACTGCCACAGGATCAGACTATTGCCCTGCAGATCCCATGAGTATTCAAAGCCCTGGGTCCCATAAGGACCGATCAGCACCTCTCCCCACCCCCACAGCACAAATCCCCTTAGGGAAGGCAGGGAGGGGCAGAGGGGTCCCTAAGGAAACACACTTTCCAACACAGACTCTTTAAGGTTTGCAACAGAAAAGACAGAGTAGCAGGTCCAGAGCCCGTGGACCTGCTGATATGCCCATCCCCAGCTGCTTGTGCTGCTGTTTATGCTTCCAGGGGTGGCTCTCTCCAGAGCAGGGTCTCAGCAATGGAAGCCACCACGCCTGGAGACACCTGGGAGGTTAGAAGGCCCAGGCCCTGCCTGAGGGCAGCCAGTGACCTCGGACCTTGAAGTAGAAAAACCCGATCCCCTCTTCTCAAGGTGGGACCAACTCTCCGGCACCACTCTTGTTCCAGAACGCTCATGGCGCCAGGTGGAAGCTGATTCCAGCCGGCACCACAGCTTACGGAGCTCTTGCTCGCCTGTTTCCCTGCCCTGAGGGTTTATCATGAGGGTAGCCAGATTTAGAAAATAAAAATACAAAATGCTCAGTTAGGTTTGAATTTCAAATAAATAATAAAAAAAAACTTATAGGCTAAGTACGATCCCCAAGTATTTCATAAGACAGACGTACCGGGGGCGCCTGGGTGGCTCAGCTGGTTAAGCATCTGACTCTTGGTTTCAGCTCAAGTAATGATCTCATGGTTCATGGGCTGAAGCCCTGTGTCGGGCTTCATGCTGACAGCATGGGGCCTGCTTGGGGTTCTCTCTCCCTCCCTCTCTGCCTCTGCCTCTCCCTCTCAAAATAAATAAACTTTAAACAAAAAAAAGAGACAGACATACCAAAGAGGTTATTCATTGATTATCTGAAATTCAAATTTCACGGGGAATCCTGCATTTTTTTTCAGGCAGCTCTCTCCTACACCTCTGACTCAGCAAAAGCCCCTAAATCTGCCCACACTCCCGACCCTGGGCTGCCAGGTGAACTGCAGGAGTCAGAAATTCTTTCTGTTGGGCTTTCCCTCCTGGATCTTATTCCACTTATGCCTCCCCGTCTGGATCTGATGAAAGCCACAGACTCACAAAGCTTGTAGCTAAGGGGGAAATGGCATGATAATACATGGCTAGGGAGATAATTGCTGTAGGACAACACATCACTCAGAAGTCGCCTTGAGGCAAACACTAGTTTGGACGTCAGGGAGCCCCTGCTCATCTGGAAAGAACGTCTGGTGCCAGCAGGGCTCACCCTGGGTCTGGGAACTGAAACAAGGATTGTGGGCAAGTGGGAGAAATGGAACCAAACAGATGTGGTTCCGGCAGGGACACCTGCTACCATCGCTGCTGTCGGCCTTCTGAGGCCTCTCCTGGAGAGGAAAGAGCATGGGCTTTGGAACCCCCCAGATCTGAGCGACATCCCAACATTGCCTCTTACTAGATATGGGGCCCTCTTTGCCCTGCGGGCCTTACTTTCTCCACCCACTACGTGCTTGCCTCTTTCTGGCCGTAGTCCCACAGAATCCTCAAAATTCATTCGGCAGCACTGGAAAATTGTTTTTGTTTTGAGACATGGAGCAACTAAGGCCCAGAGGGGCAAAGAGGGTCCCATTATCTAGTAAGAGGCAACATTGGGATGTCGCTCAGATCTGGGGGGCTCCAAAGCCCACGCTCTTTCCTCTCCAGGAGAGGCCTCAGAAGGCCAACAGCAGCAACAGTAGCAGGTGTCCTTGCCTGCCCACATCCTCTTGGGGGTTCACGGTTCCCTCAGCCGGCACCTGTGGCTCTCCCGGCAGCTGACGCGTGCCAGCAGATGGATAAGTGCTCAGTGCTGGCAGGGCTCAGGTGGGACAACTCGGAGGCGTGTTCCAGGTCACCTCCAAGATGTCCCCAGAGGGGTTGAGTCCCAATGGCTTGTGAGCAGAGTTAGTGGCCTCTCCCTTCCTGTTTTAGCTCCTCACTCTCCTGCTTGTATGACCTGAACCCCTCCCGAATGAACTAACTGCACTTCAACTAGGTTCTCAGGGTTGGTGACTGGGAAAGCCAGCCTAAGAGAGCAGTTAGTGCCTCTGTAGGTTCCCCAAGGCATCATGGGAAGTTCTTTCCCATGTATTACCTCATTCACCCTGCCCTCCCTGTGAGGACGTGGGTTCTGTGATTGCCCCCATTTTACAGATAAAATGCTTTCACCGACCCAAGGCATTGCCGGGCCTCAAACCCAAGTGAGCCTCAGACTAAAATCTGCATTCCCAAGTGCTGAGTCGTCAGGAGAGGCTTCTGCTGGGTTTCTGGGCCGTCATTTTCTCTCCTTCCAGCTCTGCACTGCATTCTTTCACTTGGGTGCAAATACGAACTGGGGCGGCTGGCCGATGGCCAGCACGGGGACGTCTCATGGTATAGGGGGAACGGTGCAGTTGTATACTATCGTAAGCGCTGCACTGGTCCCACCCTAAGATACGTGAGGTCACCATGCCATGTGTCTTCCGCCTGTGCTTTGTCAGACAGCACGCTTTAGACCTAGATTCAG
The DNA here is from genome assembly GCF_016509475.1 of Prionailurus bengalensis. NCBI lineage: Eukaryota > Metazoa > Chordata > Mammalia > Carnivora > Felidae > Prionailurus > Prionailurus bengalensis. The sequence continues at coordinate 43,047,236 of NC_057354.1, read as the reverse complement.
CTTTCCTTGATTCCTTTTGCTCACATTTTATGTACCTGTCCTTGTTTCCTGGTCCTCAGCCTAGTGGTCCTTCTTCTAAGAACCCCTCCCATTCTGCATGTCTCTGGTTGCGAGGGCGTGTGTCTATGTTCTAGGAGTTTCAGTTCAGAAAATGGCCCTTACCCATTTTCCCAAGTGCAAAAAGGTTGGGTGACTTACCCAACCTTCCCAAGTGCAAAAAGTCTTCCCCAAAAAATCACTAGCCTTCTAGGCTCTGGCTTCAGATAGAGGGCCCCCGCCAGACAGTGGTGTTCTCTTTCTGATTCGTTTCCATTCAAAGCCAGGTTCTCAAGACCATAAAGAAAGGATTTCCCAAAGATTGCCATTGATTTCATTTATTGCATTATTTATGTGAGCAGATAATGAACTGTTTTGTATTGCAAACAGGACTTTTGCAGAGATTACACAAAGGAGTTTCAGTAATTCCTGGAGACCTTTTGGTGTATTGTAGCCATCAAACGATAAGCCTGCTCATTTATAAACACGCTCTTGGACATGCACCATAGCCACATTCCTTAGGGGGAAGAAACTCAGTTCCCTGGCCTGGGCAGGGTGGTGCCCCTCTCCTGCTAAGGACCAGTTTCAACCCTGGATTGTCAGGGAAGAGTTTAGGCTGAAAACCTCAATGACTCTTTTGAAATCAGACACTGTTTTGAGCATCTATTAAAAGTTCAGATGAGAGGCGACAAACAGAAATGCAAAGGGTCCAAGTAAATGAAAAAATAAATAAATGAGTGAGGAAAAACAGTGCAAGGGCAAAGATAAACAAGGACAGACATTTGGCATTCATCAGAGAGGCCACAAAATGTGGGGGCTGTGGCTGAGTGCGGTCCCACATCCCACGAAAAGGAGGTAGTCCCCTCTCAGGAACATGGGTCCCGGGTGGCCAGATCTTGCGAGTTATTTCAAAAGAATCTAAAAATGCAGAGTTTTATGTGAAAGCTCCCATTTTCTAAATGTTGGCCAATACTTCAAATACCTATAACACGATGTGGGCCCAACCACACAAAGCCATACCACCAGTTTCTTCCATAAAAATGTCCAGCTTGCACACATAAATACAACTTGACGTCAAATTTCAGAAGTCTGTGAACCTCTGCCTTCAAGTTTCAAGTGGATGAGTGGTTCTCATCTTTAAACTTGCACATGGTTTGGGGCACCTGGGTGGCTCAGTCGGTTGAACATCAGACTCTTGATTTCAGCTCAGATCACGATCCCAGGGTCATGGGACTGAGCTCTGCATTGGGCTCCGTGCTGAGTGTGGAGCTTGCTTAAGATTCTCTCTCTCTGCCTCTCTCCCCTCTGCGCGCTCTCTCTCAAACAAACAGACTTGGACACGGTTTCTTGGGAACATGTTCAGACTGTCCCCCATGAAGGTTATCTACAAACAGGCAACCAACATCCTTACTTCCACTCCCATCTTTCCACTCAGTGGCCAGACGCTACTCCCAGCATCTTCCCTTAAGTCCTCCATGGGGATTTTCATCTAAAAAGCATCTGATGATGGTCAATCCTCAGGAAAATGCAAATCAACACCACAATAAGGTATCACCTCACTCCTGTTAGAATGGCTATTATCTAAAAGACTGGGCACGCGAGTGCTGTAAAAAGGGAACCCTTGTGCACTGCTGGTGGGAATGTAAACTGGTGCAGCCACTACGGCAAACAGGATGGAAGTTCCTCAAAAAATTAAAAATAGAACTACCAGATGATTCAGCAATTCCACTTCTGGGTATTTATCTAAAGAAAGCGAAAATGCTAATTCAAAAAGATACATGCACCCTCATGTTCACTGAAACATTATTTACAGCAGCCGAGACATGGAAACAACCTAAGTGTCCATGGATGGATGAATGGACAAAGAAATTGTGGCATACACATAAAATGGAATATTACTCAGCAACAAAAGCAAATCTTGCCACGTGCAACATAAATGGAACGTGAGGACATCATGCTAAGTGAAATACAATGGAGAAAGACAAATATCATATGACCTCACTTATATGTCAAATCTAAAAAACAAATGAATAAAAACAAACTGAGCTCATACATACAGAGAACAGATTGGTGGTTGCCAGAGGAGAGGGGTGGGAGTGGAGGAAATGGATGAAAGGGGTCAAAAGGCACAAACTTTCGTTTATAAAATAAATAAGTCACTGAGACTTATGTCCAGCATGGTGACTCTAGTCAATAATATCGTATTATAGGGGCATCTGAGTGGCTCAGTCAGTTAAGCACCAGACTCTTGATTTCGGCTCAGGTCATGATCTCGCGGTTTGTGAGTTCAAGGCCTGTGTCGGGCTTTGTGCTGACAGCGCAGAGTCTGCTTGGGATGCTGTCTTCTTCTCTGTCTGCCTCTCCCTCTCTATCTTTCTCTCTCCAAATACATAAAAATAAACTTAAAAAAAAGATCTTGTATTGTGTATTTGAAAGTTGCTTAGCTAGTAGATCTTCAAAGTTCCCATCACAAGAACAAAATTTGTGTGACGTTGGATGCTAACTAGACTTAACCGTGGTGATAGTTTCACAATATAAACAATTATTAAATCATTATGTTATACACCTGAAACTAACATGATGCATATGTCCATTTATATCTCAATTTAAGCGGGGGTGGGGGGGGAGCATCCACTGGTGGAGACATGATTTCCAGTCCATGTAAACCTGGCTGAAAATGCCAGGGTGTGGTCCCCAGTCTCTTCCCTTCCGGAACTTGATTGCTGATGGCAGATGTGCAACCAAGTCATGCTTGGTGCTGGTCCTGCTCGCGTGAGTCAGATACACACAGCCCACCCTGCTCACGACATCTACTTCTCCATCTGGCCTTTGGATAGAGTCCCTTGGAAGTGACCAAAGAGACACATCTGCTACCCTGCTCTGATACAAAGGAAGACTTGAAAAGCCCTTTGCATATCTTGGGTTCTGAGCCATTGCCGTATGCTCAGTGCTGCTGCCCTGAGTGGTGGCACAGGGGCAGGAAAGAGTCAAGCCAGGGCATTGGCTGGACCTGTGTTTGATGTTGGCTTTGCCCCTGACTAGCCAGGAACCTGGACCTGAACCCACCTGTCCATTACCACCACCACATAAGGAGTTCTCACTATGGATAGACAAGGCACATTGAATCCTCAAATGTGTATGTGTATGTGTATGTGTATGTGTGTGTGTGTGTGTGTGTGTGTCTACATACTCTGGAACTCATTTTTGGCCCACTTAACGGATGACAAAACTGAAGCTCTTAATAACACATCCGCGACTGTGTACTTGGCAAGGAGAGGAGCTTGAAACCTTCATGTTGAGGTTGCTGCCAAGTAACCAATGGCCGCCCTCTATGCTTTGCAACTGTGGGCCATCGAGTGGCTTAGAAGCATCACACATGAAGGGCTCAGACCAGAGAGGTCCTCGGAGATGTTGTTGTTATAACCAGCACCTGACCCCACAGCTCTGACGCACAATCTCTGTCTGGATTTACAGAGCACACTTGGCCCCAGGAACCTCATTTCCCCCAGCCCCTCCTGCCCGGCACTCGCAGTGCCCTGGCTGTTGCTCTCTTCCGCGTTTGGCCAACCTTCAAGCCTCTTCAACCTCAAAATGCTGCCATCTTGCCAGTTGGGTGGCTATGTTTTTCCAAGTGCAGACCCACAGGGCTTTCTGCCCCGTCAGCGGATCCCGTCGGCCTGACAGCCCCAAGGGGAAGGTCCCAGGCAGGGGTCTGTGGCCCCTTACAGAAGCCAAGAGCCATTGCAGGGGGTGTCTGAGGGAGAGGAAAGCAAACACCCTCCAGAGGGAAGGAAAACAACCAGTGCTGGGGGACAGGCCACCCTGAGCTACAAGGCAACGCTTCCATGCAGGATCAGATTTGTCACTGTCACGGCAGCTGGGGAGAAGCTCCATACTAACTAGTTACATTAACTTGCCTAAAGCACTTTCCCCTCCTCTGCCTTAGCTGTTTCATCTATAAAATGGGTGAGGTGGAGTTAGGTTGATAATTTTCTAAAGTGTGCTCAAAAGAACATTAGCCTCTCATCTTCCCCTCACTCTTGAAGATTCGTAGCATAGTCCAGCTTATTCAAGGCCCTGACAAGTCCTGTGCAGCAAGGAACTGCTGTCTTGGCTTAATGCACCATCTTCTAAGCTTCCTGGGCCAGAAAGCTTTTTAGGTGACATCAGTTAACATCCCTTTGGCCAGTGTTCTGCGGAACATGCCTTGGCTAATTCTCAAGTCTTTTCTGGTAGTCTCAGCTCCTGAGTCTGTGCTGGGGTCCAGAGGGCCTGGCTGGCTATGGGCCACCTGGAATTGATAAGGCTCCTGCCCTCTGCTTCCCTGGCCATCACAGAACATCTGTTTTGCATGGCCAACTGTGGCGAGTTCTTGACTTCTCAAGACCTCTCTCTCCTTTCTGATTTCTGCACCTTTCTTGACTATCTTCCACGTGGCTTGGGTGGGGCTGGTCTCACCACCTGGCTCCAGGAACATACCTGTGACATAGGCCTGGCTGTTGAGGTAAAACATCCTCCTGGCCATCGTGATTGGTTTGTTACAGGCATGGCACTCCAGTGGGACGAACCAGAGAACTCCGGCACTTTTGCTGGGAAGGTTTGGAAAGAACTGGTGCCTTCTTCCTGGCATGGTTGCAAAGCAGGGTGTTGTCTCTTCCTCTACTGTGGAAGGGTCTGCCAGAGAGATCCCTAGGGGAGGCAGAGCTGATGACGGGGGCAAATAATGCCTTGACAAGATCACCAACGGACTGGATCCAGGCTTTCCTGAAGCCATGGCACATTCACCCATCCTTTTCCACTAAACTATTTTGAATTTGGTTCTAACCTTGTAACCGAAAGAACCCTACCCCACCAATTTTACAAGCGGTGTGGTGGGAATCCAATATTAGCAGAAAGGGGGAAGGGACTGTAGAGCTTGACGAAGCAGTGTGCGGGAAGCATCTGGGAAATGGAGTGGGATGGTTCCCTTGGCATCGTGTGGGACCAGGCAAGAAAGGACTGATCCCAGGGACCCAGGCAACAGTGGGTAATGCTGAACCCAATGGAATGATGCACCAGTGGTAGTGTTCCAGGCCAAACTAAACATGGGCCGGCCCTGACAGAACACACGCCAACACAGCCTTGGCCGTGGTTCTGATGGTCACAGACCCTCAGGCTTGGCATCTCCTGGGAGCTTGTTAGGAATGCAGAGTCTCAGGCCACACCTCAGACTTACTAAATCAGGATCTGCATGTTAACAAGGAGCCCAGAGGTGCGTGTGCACAGCCCCGTTTGAGAAGCACCCCTATGGGGTTATTGGTAGTGACTGTGGTAGCATGCCAAGATGGCCACCATCAGCTCCTTCCTTCCTGTTTGCCCGCCCACTGGGGGGTGGGCAGTGTCTTCGTGCCTTTTATCTGGGCTTGCCCAGGAGTTGCTTGGGGCAACAGAATGCAGTGCCCTGGTGGTGCCAGTACTATGTTTCACCCCCCAAAAGCCTAGCAACTCTGCATCATCCCTCAGAAGCCAGCTGTCATAAAGTCTGACTACCCTGAGACCTCCATGCTAACCACATGGAGATGCCATATGGAGGCCCTGTGAGTTCCAGAAAGGTGAGGGAGTGACCTTCGCCAATGCCATGCAGAGCTGGGTCCTGCCCAAATTCCTGACTCATGGGATTGGGAGAAATAATTGATCATTGCTGTATTAAGCCATTAAGTTTTGGGTTACACAGCAAAAGCCTACTGAAGTAGCGACTATCTTTCCTCTTGCAGGGTGTTCACTCGCTCTAGACCCTGCTGAGCACATTCCGCCTGCCAGATGCTGTTCCAGGCACTGTTCCAGGTCCAGGGTGAGTGATCGTGAGATAGACAGCACCTCTGCTCTTGCAGGACTGAAGTTTTTGTCCAGGAAGATGGCCATAGGCAAGAAAACACCCAAATACAATGCAACGGAGGAATGTTTGTCCCCTCCCCTCCCCCTACCCGAGTATTCATACGTTGAAATCCTAACCCCAAGGAGCGACAGTAAGAAGACAGGGCCTTTGGGAGGTGATTAGGTCATCAAATGATTAGGGTGGAAGAGTCACGCATGGGATTAGTGCCCTTATAAAAGGAACCTTAGAGAGGCTCCTGGGTGGCTCAGTTGGCGAAGTGTCCTACTCTTGATTTCAACTCAGGTCATGATCTCATGGTTTGTGAGATCAAGCCCCATATCAGGCTCTGTGCTGGGCATGGAACCTGCTTAAAGTTCTCTCCTCTCCCTCTGTCCCTCCCTCCTCTCTCGCTCTCTCAATAACTAACTAACTAACCAACTAACTAAATAAATAAAAGGAGCCTCAGAAAGCTCTCTTTCCACCACATGAGGTGACAAGGAAATGGCTGTCCACAACTTGGAAGCAGATGATCACCAGAACCCTCCACTCCTGGCCCCCCGATCTCAGACTTCTAGCCTCTAGAACTGTGAGATAAGCCCCCAGTCAATGGTGCTTTGTTGCAGCAGCCTGAACTAAGACACACGATAATGTCTGAATTTAGGAGCAGTTTGGAGTGGGGCTGGGGACAATATTAGACAACACAAGGAAGGCTGCTCTGAGGGGATGCACCTGATCCGGGTGGTGACGTTGAACAGGGGCAAACCATGCAATGACCAGAGGGAAGGGTGATGTTGCCAAAGCCCTGAGGGAGCAATGTGGCTTGTTGGAGGCATAGGCGGTGGTCTGTGGGGGGCGTTTGGGGGGAGGGGGGAGAATGAGGTCAAGAGATGAAGTCCCAAAAGTTGGCGGGGCTATAGCTACACTGACCGGTTCAGTGGCCACGAGCCACACAAGGCTATTTAGGCCAAACGTAACATAAAATTACAATTTAGAACTCAGTTCCTCCGTCCCACTAGCCACATTTCGAGCCCTTGAGAGCCATACATGGCTCGTGACTAGCATATGGGACACTACAGATGAGAATATTTCCCTCAGTGAGGAAAGTTCTATCAGCCAGCGCTGGCTGTAGAACAAACCAGGAGTCGACCAAGGTTCAAGGTCAGACCACGTGCCCTTGAGCTTGGCACCTCATTAAATCCCTGGAGGTGCTGGTTTTCCCCAGGATGAAATGAGGCTCCCGCAGCCCAACAGTGGGGCTGAATTATCCACAGCAAGATATCAAGTCCACAAACAGTTGAACTGAGGTCTTACTGGGAGAGCATGTTCAAGGCTTCATCCACGGTAAACTGGCAGCAAAAAGGCCTGTTTAACTGACTTCTTTGCAACCTCATTTAGGCTGCCAATTTGGGGCTCCCTGATGTGAAAAAAAGAACAGAGCGTGGCTACTATTTCAGAGCAATGCGCAGAAGGGAAATTGCTACAATTAGCCAAAGCTGATTTTGATTAGCATATTTTCTTCCTCAGCGCATAACATCTGTTGGTGTGGAAACAGTCACTCCATCTTGTCCCGTCAGAGCGAGAGGCACGGGCAGTGAATGAGGCAGGCCCACGGGGAGCCCGACAGCAGCCGGGACAAATGTGAAGAGGGGGTAAAAGAGCCCCTGAGGAGGGGCACCTGGGCGGCTGTCGTTTGAGCATCTCTTGATTTGGGCTCAGGTCATAATCTCAGTTTGTGGGTTCGAGCCCCGCAATGGGCTCTGCGCTGACGGTGCGGAGCCTGCTTGGGATTCTCTCTCTCTCTCCCTCCTTCCCCCCCATCTCTCTCTCTCTCTCTCTCTCCCTCGCTCGCTGCCCTCTTTCCCTCTCTCAGAATAAATAAATAAACTTGAAAAAAAAATTTTTTTAAGGAGGTAAAATAGCCCCTGAGGAACTGGGCAAGTTACCAGAAGTTTGTCCTTAGGAAGAATAAATTGGAAAGTGTTCCCCTCTCCCACCGCCCTCTCCAACCCTGCTCAGGCTGGGGGGTGGCAGCTGGAGGCCGCACGCTCTCTTTAGAGTCAGCCACACCGACATTGTCATTTGCTGTTGGTGGCGGCTCCACAAGTTCTCTACCCCTTGGGGCGGTTACCCAAACATCCTCATCTGAGAAATGCAGACGATGACACCCACGTGATGGGTGAGGGGCAGATTACGGAAAATAATCTCTGTGACCACATTCGGCATACAGTAGGTGCTCCATAAATGCTGGCTGAATCATAATCTTCATAGGAAAGAGTTTTGGGAGAGGAAGAGAGATGGGCTGAGGGGTGTGTGATTAGCACTCAGGCTGGTTCCAATCCTGTCGCCCCTCATTCATCCATTCAACAAACATTCATTCTGGGAATTGGTCTGTGGCCTCACACCAACCCCCTAGAACCAGCCTGACCACCACTTTCTTATCTGGGGCCCAGCAGATTGCTGGAGCTGGTCTCTATGGTCCCTTTAGGCTTTTCCCCCTAACAAAGTTTGTAGCCGTCCTGGAAGGCCTGACCCATTTGGGTTCAAACATGGGAGCTTAGCAAGGTTTCGAGACCCAGATCCTGCAATCTGGGATTTGGAACAGCTTTTAAAGATCTTTTGGTTCAGCTCCCGACTGATCACAAGGATCCTGTCCCAGCCCTGCTGACGGAAGGTACTCGGTTTGCCTGGATGCTTCCAAAGGCATTCTTACTGCCTCGCAAAGCAGCCCATTCTATTTTCAGCGCGCTCTAATCTACGGATACGCTTGCCTGTATATGGAGCGTATAGAAATTCTAGGTTAATGTCCCTCTTAGAACACGGCACCCAGCACAGAACATAGTTCTCAGTTTCCATATCTGTAAGATGAGCACAAAAATACCTACTTCATCTTCCTGGTGGCAGGAACTCAGAGCAATAACAGATAGGGGGTCTGATACTAGTAGGCGCTTGTTTGTTCCTTCCCTTTCCAAACGAGGGCTGTTGCAAGTGGAGGATGCGGACCCCTCTGGCTCCAGCCTCTAGACCGTTCTTTTCCTTCAGTGGGGCCTGGGATGAGACACAATGTTCCCAGCAGGCCCGATGGACCACTACGACTTGGACTCCCGCGTGTGAGGGAGAGGATGGCAGTCAGCTCTCACAAGAAGACAAACCACCCCGGGGTGCGAGGCGTTCTGAGCCCTCTGGTCTCTCTGGCGAATGGTCCCTCTGGATGCGGGGAGCCAACAGACAGACAGACAGGGCAGCGGGGAAAGCTGGCTCTGCCTCCTGGTGCCCCTGCTCCGGTCCCCACTGTTGGCTGTTGAAGGCCTGGGTGCTGGTGTCCCAGCTGGGAAGAGCCAGCGTCCTCCCAGAGAGAGGGCCCTGCACCCCACCCCCGCCCTCCTCTCGGTTGCCTACTCTTCCGGTGTGCGAACCCATCTACCAATTTCCCAGGATGGTCTCAAATCTCTCACTGTCCCAAGAGGGAAGGAAGAGATTTGAGACGCCCGGCGCCACTGGCAGTGGGATTTCAAAACAGCCAAGGAGGGAAGGCACGGCGTACAGAGAGGAAAGTCGTCATGCATATGGTTGGGGGCGGGCGGCAGGGGGGGGGGGGGGCTCGCATCCCTCCCATCGCCAGTGAAGCTACACCTGCTCCCTCTGCTGTAAGGGTGTCGCTGGGCCGATGGCTGCCTTTGTCCCCAGCTGGGACCCAGAGCGATCCTCTAGTGGATGTGCCATCTGGGAGCCTGGCCTCCCTATTCTGAGCCTCTATGGAGCACCGAGATGACCTTGGCCCAGGCAGCCGGGGCAGGTGGCCGACTGGGGCTGGGTGGCGATTAGAATACCACTTCCTCCATTTGGCAACCGTGCCGAGAGAGGTCTGGAAAGGGGTGTCTGAGTCAGGTGAACTAGCTTCCCCACACAGGCTCGGGCTTGTCCCGGCACACTCCCGGTCGCCAGATCGGATAAGCCGCTGTGAGTATGAGACCCTGGGGGGCTAGCCCGGCCAGCCATGGGCTGGGTCTCTTTCCATGGTTCTCAGGAAGTGTGAATACTCACCAAGAGCGCCTGGCGGGTCCGTGCCACAGGTCGACTTGTCTCCGTTGCCCTGACCCTGTTAAGTGCAGGTCAGCCCTGGGAGGGTAAACTCACATATCCTGGGCCCAGGGGCAAGTGAGGCCTGAGATCCTGAATGGGCCACATTGTGATGTCACAGCACTGGGGTCCCCCACAAGGCCTGCTGTCCCTGCTGGTATCAGGGGACAGGGAGCTGTTCCTGAAGAAGTAACACATCTGATTGGCACTGTTGGAAAAAAAAGCAACCGCCCTGCTAGGGCTCATCAGCCCGGGAGGCCCATATCCCCATCCTGCCTGGTTGGGTCAACATAAGTAACCCAAGTGCCTCTTTTCATTTTTCCCACACATTGACTTACAGAGGTACCCCCAACCCTTAGCTATTCCTTTGCACATTTTCTATGATTGATTTGAAAGTCCAAGGCAGACCCAGGACTTTTCCCCCACTGCCCACCTGGTGTGTTCAGAGTGCAATCAGAAGAATTTCAATATTAGCTCAGAAAACAAACAGGAACATGTAAATCTCCCCCACCCTCTCTCTTGAGCCAAACCTGTCGCATGCCTTTCAGGGTATCTTCTATAGTTTATAAGCCCGCGCTGCTCTCCTCAGCAGGTGATTGGTAATTAGGTACAACTTCCAGTGAATAAGCCCCCAAAGGGAAGAAAAACCCACAAAAGGGGCCAAAGTCTAAGAGGTTTCGAGAAGTTCTGTCCCCTTGCTTCTCTGGTGCTTCAGGCTGGGAACGGGAAGCATTCTAACCAAAGAGAAAATGGCCTTGTCTTGGAGACGATCCTAAATTTTTGAGTCTGAAACAGTGGTTTTCAAGCTTTGGGGGTACATTTGAATCACCTGAAGGGCTTATTAAAATACAGATTCCCCCCCTCCCCCAGATTTCCTGATTCAGTACATTGGGTGTAGGACCCAAGAATCTGTGTTTCTAACAAGTTCCCAGGTACTGCTGCTACTGGTCCAGGGAGTACCTTTTTTCTTTTTAACATTTATTTATTTTTGAGAGATAGAGCGTGAGCAGGGGAGGGGCAGGGAGAGGGAGACATGGAATCCGAAGCAGGCTCCAGGTTCTGAACTGTCAGCACAGAGCCCGGTGCCGGGCTCGAACCCACAAACTGTGATATGACCTGAGCCGGAGTCGGACGCTTCACTGACTGAGCCACCCAGGCGCCCCCAGGGAGTACACTTTAAAAAGTATTGCTTGGAAACATAATGCTGCTGGTCTTCTGGGTTTGATCCTAAAATAACACTGCCAGCTGATGGCAGTATTCAGGGCTGGCTGGGGAACAGAAAGAAGTCCTAGCTTTGGGGCCAAACTCGCTGAGTCCTAGGTTCAACCAACCTGCTGTATTGACGGTCTACCTGTTCACGGCCAGTGCTGAGCCATGTTGGGAAGGCACGGCTCATGTCTGTGCCCTGCCCATAGCCTCTTGGCTTTACCATTTCTGTGCACAAAGGTAGCCTGACTTCCAGCCGCCAGCGCCTGTGTCCCTTTGTCCGGGAGCTCTCCTCAGCTTCTGGAGCCCATCCTGTCTACAGGCAGTGCAGCTGTGAGCCCAGGAATCAAAATCTCCCCAGGAACCTCCTCAGCCAGTGACGTTTAGGGATTGGTGGGTAAATGCCCCAGCTCCTTCCTGCTCAGGTGGAGTCACTGGGAAGCACGCTCTACGCCATCTCCCAGGGGTCGCCACAGAACAGAGCCTCCATTGCCCAGTGGTAACTGGCTTGATAATACCCGATCTTGCTGCCCTCCCTCTCCTGGCCCACCTCCCCGCCTCTCTGCCAGAGTTTCCCGGAATTGCCTCTAAATAAGCAACTTGCCCTTGAATCTTGCTTTCAAGGTCTGCTTCTGGGGGAACCCAGATCAAGACATCATGGATAAGGAAAGGTTTTTGTCCTTGATAAGTTCACATTTACAGGAGGGAAGACACATAGTGTGGCTTAGTAAAATCAGGAATTTCTGGGAATTACTGGTGAGTGTCGGGTCTCCAGGCAGATGAGGCATTCTGCTGGTTGCCCTTAGGAGTGTCATCAAGGGTGTCTTAACGCAGTGTAGGAGCTCAGATGACACTATCACGGGGAGGCCAGGGGGAAGAAGGGGCCTGGCAACCTGGCCCAAAGGCCTTTTCTTCCACACAGGCAGGCCTGAATGGGGTACCTGCAGGGGACTGATTTGCTATGCAAATTCCTCTTGCTTCTACCTCCCTGGACAATTTCTCTTAAAATATTAAAATAGGAATACGGAGGTGCACCTGCACCATATAAAATATGACTCTTGTTAGGTTTGGGGGGCTGTCAGAATCTGGGGGAGGGGTTGGTAAGGGTCTCTGCTGGCCTGATAGGATTAACACGCTGTCCTAGGTGCCCACCCCCATGCCACGGCTGTGTCTAGCCTCACACCTGCGTTGTAGCAGGATTGATCCAACTCATCCTTTGCCTTTACAGTGGGCGTGGCCCCCAACTCATCCCACATACCCCTCCTCATCATCAGCGTCTGTCCTCCAGAGAACCCCCACATACAAACATACAATCCAAATGAAATCACTCCACGTGGCATCAAAACACCCTTCAAAGCAAGTCCCTGGCCCCTTCAGTCAGACACTTACATACAGAAGTTATGGAACGACCAGTGAATGGCCCCAGTTGCTCCTTGGCCGGGCACCTTCACAGATCATTCTCAGGGGACCAGGCACCCCAGAGTTCTTTCCCCACATTTCAACTTGGCTAGAGGGAGAACAAAGCCTATCATCCTGCAACACTGTGTTAATGATATTATCAACCTTTTCGGCATTACCCAAGACTCAAAAAATAATGGCTACCAAACAACCACGAGCCTGGCCTCTAGACAAAAGGATCATGTACATGAAGGGCCCCAATTCCGAGACCTCAGCACAGAGCTAAGAGATGAAAATGGGGGCTCAGCTTGTGCCTTCAAAGACAACAGTCTCGACGTCCATCTCATATTTTACACTCCCAAAGCCACAAAAATGCCTTCGACCTCATCGTTTTATTTTGTGATTAATTTGTGACATAATTTAAAATATGGGAGAAACATGTACATTCATGTGTTAATTTCAGTGCCTTTTTTTAGAAATGTGGGAAATTGGAAATCATGTAAATGTCTGAAAGAGGAATGATTGAATAAATTGTAGAGAATCCCCATGTTGGAGTATTAAGACCGTTAATAAAATGATCATTAGGACCATGGGGAAACAGAAAAGAACGGCATTATTAAGTATAAATTTAAAAGGCAGAGTCTACAAACAATTACAACTATGAAAACACTTGCCTGTGAAAAAATACTCAACATCACTAATGACCAGGGAAATGCAAAAAAACTAGAGCACACTCACAAGCATGGCTACAATCAAAAAGAATAGCAATACTAAGTGTTGGTAAGAACGTGAACTTGAACTTCCATATGTTGTAAAATAGTACAACCACCTTGGAAAAGTGCTTGGTAGTTTGCTCTAAACATACAGATCTACGAAATGACCCCGCAAATCCACTCCCAGGTATTTACTCAAGAGAAATGAAAACCCCTCCAACAGTTGTACAAAAGTGTCCATAACTGCTTTATTCACAATGTCCCCCAACCAAAAACAAGGCAAATGTTCAATAACAAGTGAATAACAAATTCTTGTAAATGTTTATAACGGAACATTAGTCAGCAATGAACACAAACAAAGTCCTAGTGCCTACATGTTCGTGTGATAAACCTCAAAGACACCCTGAACAGCAGAGGCCACAGACAAAGGGGACATACTTGATTCCACGAAGTTCTGGAACAGGTAGAACTAGTATAAGGCAGCAGAAATGTTTAGTGATTGCCTGGAGGTGAGAGTGGGGTGGGGTGGGGTGGGGGATGGACTAAAGGGATAAGGGAACTTCGTGGTGTAAAGGAAATGTTCTAGATCTTTAGTATAGTGGCATTACTCAGGTGCATATATTTGCCAAAACTTGTCAACCTGCACAGTTAAAATGTGTGAATTTTAAAGCACGTAAATTATACCTCAATAAAGGTAAGAATGTGTGTGTGTGTGTGTGTGTGTGGTATGTGTATATATGACATATATATTACATATCCATACATTCACATACGTAGTCATATCAATACACACACACACACACACACACACACACACACACACTGCTTGCCCCGGAGTAAAACCCAAAAGGAAATACACTAAAATATGAAAAACAGTTGTGTTTCATTAATGACATTATAGATGATTTCTTTTTCTTTTTCACTTCTTAGAGTTGCCATAATTTTACCTGTGTGGTCCTATGGTAGAATAATAAATGTTCATTTTTGTTTTTTCATCACAAATTTCTGGAAGCAAGCACTTACGGTGATGTATATGACACACTAGGTTTTTATTGAATATGTGTATGATGACTCCTATGGATTTCTTTTCCTGTATGTCCACCAATCTAAATCTTCAAGCCAATATCAAATCTCACATCTCCTACTGAACCATTCATAATATCCTTGTCAGAAACAAAAACTGTCTTATATCATCCACCATCTCTTCATATATTGTTTCTCTTTAACCACAATCGTCTGCTCTCCAAGGGCTGGAATAATATCTTTATTCTTTGTATTCTCAACAATCCCTAGCACAGAAAAGCACAGAAATTTGGAGAAAATAGATCTGAGCTAGCACAGGGTCACTATGTACAGTGGCACAGGCTGTGCACTGCACAAACTCTGAGCAATGACACAAATGGCTCCCCCTGCTGCATGAATAATGCCCTCTGGAGTTGTGCAAACAAAGTTTTTGGTCAGAGTCCCTGTCTAGTTTTGTGACCCTGAGGAAGTTACCTCCTGAGCTTTGGTTTCTTTATCTGTGTAATGGGAATGTTGAGATGATTGAATTGAGATAGTGTGTGTTCAAAGCCCTGTGCAAACTATGTGTTATCTCTACAATGTTAGATGTGATGATTCTCATAATAAATCTGGTCACTGCCTTTACAGCTTGCTCATTACCACCACTTCCTCATCAGCTTTTCCTCAATTCCCTGAAATTGTCAAACATGTTCCTGTTTCAGGGCCTTTGCACATGCTGTTCTCTCTCCCTAGAAGACTTTTGTGCCCACATCTTCTGGCAGATGGTTCCTTTGGGTGATTCAGATTTCGGCTGCAATGTCACTTGAGGCTTTACCTAAGCCTCCTAAAATAGCCTCCTCCCCGCTGTCATTTACTATCTTGTCACCCTGTGGTATTAATATCTGAAATTATTTTATTTGTTTAAGGCTGATTGTCCACCTCCCATCCCAAACCTTGTTGTGTAGAGGGTCTATGTCTGTTTTGTTCATGCCCTATCTCAAAAATCATTTACTGAATGAATGAACAAATACTTATTGGTAAGTAGGCGACATGCCGTATTTATTCAGTTCAGTCTGCCAACTGTTTTCCAAAAACCAGAGACTGTGAGGCAAACATGGCTTGTTCCCACCTCTGCTGAGAGTGGAAACCCACCCTAGTGGCTGAGGGAATCTGGCTAAGATGTGCCCGGCAGCCGCAGGTCTGAACGTTTGCCGCTGACGCTGGGCCGGGTAAAGCTCCAAGTCAGCCACCGTGTCGTGAGGACACGGGGAATAAGGAGGGCATTGTGCTGCCCACGGAGACGGATGGTTCCGAGAACGGCTTGGGAAAGCACCTCCCTCCGACTGGACACACCTCTCCCAGCCAGGTACTTTGTTCCTTTCTCTCTTCCCTTTTTCTTTCCCCGACTGTGAGCAAGGATTTCAGGCCAATCAGCCTTACCTTTGTTCCTCCTAGCTCTCATTGTGGGGTTTCTTTAAAGTTCTGTGTTGGCATAAGCTCGGTCAGCGCCACGGTGGAATTTTCTGATCCATGCCAAAGATGGAGCTCATTAGTTTCCTTGCCTGGAAGAAAGAAAACACTTCTTTAGGAACTGGCGTGTTTAGCGTTCTGCTGAAGGAGGGTGAGGCCCACTTGCAAGGAAGTTTAATGTAGGTTTGTAGGTGGGTCATTTAGGAAAAACCAGTGCACTGCAAGGTGCTCACGGGCCTGCAGAGACCCCTGCGTGTTGCCCACACCGATGGCTACCCACTGTCCACTGGCTGAGTGCAGGGCAGGGCCCTGGCAGACTTAACCAGAGGCAGGAATGCACCTCCACTCCCCTTAAAGTGCCCACCCAGTACTTTCTAGAAAGTTCTTCTGCCGTCTCCTTCCCTCCTCTTCTGAAATGTGCATGATTCCTGGAGAGGTGACTCCTGAGGTCCTGCTTTCCAAACTGGAAAACAGGTGGGTTATCCCCAGTGCTGGGAACTGATGCCACCAGATAAAGAGCCAGAATCTTTTCATTTTATTTTTAGTTTTTTTAATGTTTATTCATTTCTGAGAAAGAGAGACAGAGCATGAGCAGAGGAGGAGCAGAGAGAGAGATGGAGACACAGAATCCAAAGTGGGTTCCAGGCTCTGAGCCAGCAGCACAGACCCCGACGTGGGGCTCGAACTCACGAGCTGTGAGATCATGATCTGAACCGAAGTCAGACGCTTAACTGACTGAGCCACCCAGGCACCCCATAGAATCTTTTTATATAATGGTAGATAATTTAAAAGCTTATATTAAAATGAACTTTGTGTATTTATGAATAGAAAATGGTGTAGAAGGAAAAAAGTAAGAAATATTACCTTATGGGGTTGGAACTTCAGGTGATTTTCAAATATTTTTCATGATATTTTTCCTATATTATCTGCACTATGTATAGTATTCATATATACTGCTCTGATAAAACTAACAGTAAAATTATTTTCATTTTTAGAAAATCTGCTTTTGTGGATATATTTTGAAGAATGCAAAAATATATACATGGCTATTTATGTATACCTGAATGACATCCTAATACAGATGATTTAGAGCCCGGAAACCCCACCCCCTGCCCATCCTCAATATCTACCTTCACCCTCCCCTGTCTTTAGAGTCAGTTTGGTGCAAATATTTAATAAGAGACATTGCATGGAGGGGCCTGGGTGGCTCAGTGGGTTAAGCGTTCAACTTTAGCTCCGATCGTGGTCTCGAGGTTCATAAGTTTGAGCCCCACGTCGGGCTCTGTGGTGACAGCTTGGGGCCTGGAGCCTGCTTTGGATTCTGTGTCTCCCTCTCCCTCTCTCTGCCCCTGCCCTGCTCACGCTCTTTTTCTCTCTCTCTCAAAAATAAACCTTAAAAATAGAGAGACATTGCATGGTAAGTCAGTAAGACTTTAGTGTGATTTAGTCTGAGTTCATCTCCCTCTCCCTCTCTCTCTCCCTCTCTCTCTCTCTCTCTCTCTCTCACACACACACACACACACACACACACAACACAGATAGTTCCTAGAACTCTGAAAGAATCCATGGACTCCCAGTATAATGACACTGAAAGAAGAAACCAAAGTTGCCTAAATTAAACCAGCTAACTGATTTCTGCCCAGGCCTGGATTTTTTCTGACGACAGTGACCATTAGCAGTCTGAAGAGGAATGTGAACGGCGTTACAGGCAATGTTCTCATCCCACCAAATCTAATTTTTCTGCAGTGCACATTCAGATCGGTGGAGACTGGGCGGTCGTGCTGAGCCAAGACAGGCGGCTTGATGTATGAGCTGGTTGGGGGGCCTGCCAAAATGAAGCAGAGAGCTCAACTCAACTGCCCTAGCAGGCTCTTTCTGAATTTCTCATACCTTTTTTTTTTTCCGCTTCTGGTTAAAGACCTTCTTCAAAATTCTCACTAATGATTTAAAAAAAAAAATCTGATTAACAGAGTTTGAGAAGAGCCATGCGATGATTAAGTGGTTGGGAAAAGACGTGGAAGAAAGGCTCAAGGACCCATACTTTTAAAGTCTGGAGGGGAGAACCTGGAGGAGGGTATAGAATAATGATTTTTAAGTGCCAGGCACTTACTAATCAACTGACATGCACTCTGTGAACACTTAGAAGATGCCAGGTCTTGAGCGGGGTGCCTTAGCTCTGCCCTAGAGCTGGGAAGAGTAAGGGTTTAAAAAGTAAGTACACAGTGACGTGGGAGTGATTTAAGATCGACAAAAGAGGGATGCCTGGGTGGTTCAGTCAGTTAAGCATCTGATTTTGGCTCAGGTCATGATCTTGCAGTTCTTGGGTTCGAGCCCTGCATCTGGCTCTGTGCTGACAGCTCAGAGTCTGGGGCCTGCTTCAGATTCTGTGTCTCCCTCCCTCTCCACCCCTCCCCTACTTATTCTGTCTCAAAAAATGAATAAACATTAAGACAATTTTTTCTTAAGACCAAAGAAAGGACTTCCCCAACCTGAAGCAGCTCGTTGCAGAATTGAAATCCCAGGGAATCCAGAAGGAAAAACGTACGACATAGGCCTTTTCTAAGTTTTTATCATTGTCGAAGAGTCGTGATTCCTGCACACAGACTCTGCCAGTGAACTCTGGTGCCCAGTTGTGTCAGAGCGGCCTCGACATGAGGGTGGGGAGGAGGACTGTAGCCAGACGTTTTGTGGAGGAAATGGTTCTGTGGGTTCTGGAAGGGCAGAGAGAAAGCAGGTTCGCTCCAATGTTGCACCTCCACCAAGAGGGGGCCTGGCAAGCTTAGCACCTGATTCTGGAATGAGGGGCCACAGGCAGCTCTTGAAAGGTGGGAGCGAGAGATACTAATCAAAAGTGGGGAGAGCGGGGCGCCTGGGTGGTTCAGTCGGTTGAGCGTCCGACTTCGGCTCAGGTCACGATCTCACGGTCCGTGAGTTTGAGCCCCGCGTCAGGCTCTGTGCTGACCGCTCAGAGCCTGGAGTCTGTTTCAGATTCTGTGTCTCCCTCTCTCTCTGACCCTTCCCCATTCATGCTCTGTCTCTCTCTGTCTCAAAAATAAATAAACGTTAAAAAAAAAAATTTTTAAAAAAAGTGGGGAGAGCCTGCTGGGGGCTGAGGCACAGGGTGGGCGCAGATAGGAATAGCCACAGCTTGGCGCAGGTCGCGGCCAGCGGGCTACGGCATTCCACGAAAGTCTGGCAGAGAAACAACGATTTGATGTGGTGGCTCCTGAGGGGGCAAAGGCAGGATGGAAGCAATAGTTTAGGAAGGTTACGTTTGCTAAAACTGAGAAGGATGGATGGGAAAGAGAAAGAAAAAAAAAAAAAAGACGTTCAGGTCTTCTCACGGTTCCTCTGTACCATTTCACTCTGTTTACTTTGGAGCATTTACCACAAGCTGAACGTTAGTCTAATGAATTATTGATTGCCTGCCCCCCTCTCTACCAGACTCTAAGCTCAGGGAGCATAGGGTATTATTGGTCTGGTTCTCTGCGGAATTCTTAGCACCTAGCAGAGACTCTCGTGTGCAGTAATGCTCCGTAAGTATTTATTGAATGAATGAAGTAAATCAGGAATGGGGCGGGGGGCAAAATTCTGGAGTCCTGAGGTCTCACTGCTGGTAATCACAGAGAAGAGGCAAGATGTCTAACCAGCTAGGCTGCTGAAGGATGCTTTGTGCACACGGCTGGAAAAATGAAGCCCCGTCGTGCGTCTAACTCAGTGGCTCTCAGGCTTTGTCCCAGGATGTCCAGTGAGAGGCATCTAGCTCTGCCAAGCTGATCTCAGGGCCACGAAACATTACTCATGACTGGTACTTCCCATCGCAGACCGAGGAGGGTGATTCCAGACCCCAGAGGGTTGTGTTACGGAAAGATGCCATTTCTGGCGTCTCCGAGGCTTATTCAACTTTGTCATAAGTGCGAAGTCTTGAAGAGCTACTGCACTTCTCTGAAGTCACCTGCCATGCATGCTACTGAGGGGAACAATAACACCACGTCTCTCTTGTGGTTCGAGTCAGGATCATTTGCAAAGCATTTTAGAAACAGGCAAGTGCCAGATAAACATCATCCAACTATTCCCCCCCGCCTCCTTGCTTTCTTTGGGTGCTCACAACCAGCCAGTGGGTTAGTCCTCATTTTTGCAAAACTCCTAACTCCAAGCTCCCTTCCAATGTCACCCACACAAAACCAAACACTCTTACCAGAGTTAACTGTTACTACCACTAGCAACCGTAAAAATGGGTGATTTAGGTTCACGCTTACCATCTAATTTCTTTGTGTAAGTTCTATTTTTCTTTTGACAGTTATTCTGGTCCATCTACAGAGATTTTTCTTTAAGCACATAATAAAATTCCTCTGACTTTAAGTAACACTACTGCAAAACTTAAATCGTCTGGGGTATCATAGGTCTTCTGCTCTAGTTTTTGCAAAAGTTGAAATGTGCTGCGTTCTCTTTTAAGACTTTTGAATCTTAAATTTGTGTTTAAAAGCACCCAAAGGGCCCTACCTTCATTCATTCGCTCGTTTGTTCATTCGTTCAAGAAATGTTTAGGAGTTCCTGACCGACACGGTTGGTGGCTTCTCACATCCGGTCCGCCATTCCTGTGCATCTCAACAGCCTCTGATCGCAAACACCAGCAACCTTCTTCTCAGGGCTTCATCCGTGGTGTGGGCTGGAAATAGGAGTAGCCTTCAACCAGTGGTGGATAGGAGCTGGTAAATAAGTACCCAAGCTTCCTTGCTTCTCAGTTTGGGTGACTCTGAGGCATAGTCCACACTGTCTCCCAGAGTTCCCTGCTGGAATTAAGGCTTCAGCTGCCTACAGAGGAAATGTGCTGACCACACACTGCTCTTTGGATGTCTTCCCTTCCTGTCTCACTTCTCCACTCCCTTCCTGGTGATTCCTAGGATCACCTTCCAAATAAACTGCCTTCACTCAAATCTTTTCCTCAATGTCTTCTGGGGAGACCCAACCTAGGGTGAGTTTGTGCCAGAATCAAGGCATTGGGCTAGGTGTTCAAGGAGCATCGTGATGCATCAGATTGAGCTACTGACCCCAACGAGTTCAAAGTTCACACAAGGAATGAGATGTGTGCAGAAATGTCAACATGAGCATGTACAATATCTCATTGTTCTAATATTTTCAAATCTCGTTGGGTCTCTCTCTCTGTCTCCCTCTCTCTCTTACACACATACACACACACACGCACACGCACACGCACACGCACACACACACACACACACCCTCTACTCTGGTCCAGATGACTATTATATTTAGTGGTGTGGAGAAGCCAACTGGCTCACGACAGCTGATTGTTACATTTTCAAGAATTTTTCAAGCAGTTCATTAAACACAGCCATTATTAAAAATTTTAACGATAAAGGGCGCCTGGGTGACTCAGTCGGTTAAGCATTTGACTCTTTGTTTTGGCTCATCATGATCTTGTGGTTCGTGAGATCGAGGCCCGCATCAGTCTCTGTGCTGCCTGCTTGGGATTCTCTCTCTTCCTCTCTCTCTGTCTCTTCCTGGCTCTCTCTCTCTCTCTCTCTCAATATAAATAAATAAACTTAAGAAAAAGCTTGTTACAAAATTTTAATAATATAAACTTACAATGAAATAGATTATGTGAAAAACAAAAGTAATAAATACTAAACATCATCACTTCCCAATTATTTCACTACATTTTACTATTGCGTATGTCTTTGAGATAATTTATGAGATTATCTCTGTGATATATGAAGGCATATTGTTGCAAATTCCTTCCCACCTTTGTGTTCAGTGACTCAGTAGCTTGAAATCAGCTATGATGGGAGTAGTGACACCATTGAAATTGGCAATTGCTGCAAATTAGAAATGCCCCCTCTACCCCCTACCTCCATAGCCAGTTGTTAAATATTTACCAGCGTCACATTCTTATCTTGCCTGGAATTTTGCAAAAGCCTCCCAGCTGGTCTGGGGATCCCTCATTCCCACTAACTTAACTAATGCTAATGTAATCTTTTAAATGTGGATCAGATTGCAAGACTTTCCTGCTTAAAGCTCCCCACCCCCATTGGCTTCCCAATACCTCCTAGGGAATGCAGGACCTAGGTACCTTCCTGCTTCCCTTGCCTTTCTTCTCTTCCTCCTGGAAGAGCCATACAGCCTTCTTCCTGTTCCCTGAACTACCTGCTAAGCTTCCGGCCACCCCTGGCTTTTTTTCACTTATTCTTCTTATCCTCGTTTCCAAGACAAGATCAGCTTCTTCTCATGTTTAGGTGTCAACTCAACCATCACCTCCCCAGGAGGGTTTCCTCTGACCATGTTCTCCATCACTAGATGCTGCTCTCTTTTTCTTATAGCCTTTTGCACCATTTTAATTCGTCTTGTTTATTTATTGGTTGACTTGTCTACTTTCTCTCACTAGAATGTGAGCTTTAGGAAAGGAAACCCATTGCTTTGTTCATGGCTGTCTCCCCATCACTTAGAACAGTGACGGAAACATAGCAGATACTGAGTTGGATTCATCTGTTGGATGGATGGGTGCACATGGTTTCGTCTCTCCCCACTGTCATTCATCTCTGAACGTTCCACAAGTTGGTGGCTACCTTATCATCCGCTCCTTCTCTAAAACTGTTTCTCCAAGGTCCCTGGTGACTCCTGAGTTGCCATGTTTAACACATAGTCCAGTCTTTATCTTGCTGGATTACCAGGATGCATTTAACAGTGCTTACCATTCTTTATTTCTCGAAACTCTCTCCCTTCCACGAACCACCATCCTCTCCTGATTTACCCTTGCCATCTTTCTTGGGCTCAGTGGTAGATTGCCTCGGTAGTGCCTTTCTTCACGCCTGGCCATATTTCCCCTCCTGTTGAATCTAGGCTTGTCCACGTGACATGCTTTGGGCAATAGAACAAGGTGGAAGTGACATAGTTGTAAGTCTTCGAGAGACCTTGTGTATTTCTGCTTGTTTTCCTTTGCTTCAGCTGTTGCTGAGGTGAATGCCCCTTTTACCTCCCTGATCCAGGAGAAGGGAGGGATCCAGGTGGAGCAGTACTTCTAAGATGCCCCAGTCAAGCCCAAACTAGAGGTGAACCCCAGCCCACCCAAAGATCCAGGCATGGGCCAGCCAAGATCATCCAAGACTCGAGTCTTTTTTAAAGCTATTGAGGTTTGGAGTGGTTTGTTATGCAGCAAAAGCTGATCAATACAGACTCTTTTGTGGGTTTTCCATTCTCTGTCCAGGACTCTAGTCTTGGCTTTCTCCTGTCTCCATCCACATGCAGCTCCCAGCTCTATATGCCACACATGAGCATCTCCGTCCTTAAGGTTTGAACCCCCACGCATGTACTTGGGTTTCCGGTGTGTGTTACCCACACCGGCCTCAGCGCCTGGGCTTCACGCCCACAGAAACAGTGTCTCCACCCGGACTTCCCTCAGCCTCCTCAAACTCCACATGTCAATAAACATGTAATAGCCTCTCCAGTTCCTGTCCCTTATGTGTCCATTCTCCTGTGGGTCCTGCTCCAGTGGTGTCACTCAGCCCAGGAACAGTGGCTTGCAAGTGGCAAATCTCTGTCCCTCACCCCATGGTCACCAACCCTCACCTATTTCACCTCCTAATCACCCCTCCCAAAGGATCATTGCATCCCCCACTCCTACCACTGTCCCATTCCTAAACCCTCATCTCTGGAGCTATTACGACGGTTCCTCAACCTAGTGGGTCCCCAACCAAGCTAAGCATCACTATCACGGGAAAGAGAGTCCCAAGGGAGTGATATCTGCTGTCATTGATCACAAACTTTTCCCTGAGTCACCACCACTGAAGGTCAGAGTTACCCCCTCCACACATAGGTACAGCACGCCTTCCGGTATCTGACACCAAATGCAGGAGTTACGTGCATGTGCCCTGAGCCAAACACTCCTCTCTGATTAGCCCTGTGACACTGGGCAGGTTGTCTAACCTCTCTGTGCCTCAGTTTCCTCATCTCTAAAATGGAGATAAAAAGGGACGCCTGGGTGGCTCAGTCAGTTAAGCGTCTGACTTCGGCTCAGGTCATGAGTTCGAGCCCCACATTGGGCTCTGTGCTGACAGCTTGGAGCCTGGAGCCTGCTTCCGATTCTGTGTCTCCCTCTCTCTCTGCCCCTTCCTGGCTTGCACTCTGTATCACTCTCAAAAATAAATAAACATTAAAAAAATTAATAAAATGGAGATAATAACTGTACCTCCTTTATTGAATCATTCTGAGGGTTATTAAATATTTTTACCTATATATAGGGCATCTCAAATAATGTCTGGCACACGACAAGATGTAAAAATGTTACATATTGTCACAATGACTTTTTTCCCACATAACATTTAATTCTGTTTGTCATTTATCATCCTTTCATAGATGTCGATAAAGCAAACGCTCTTTTTACACTGTAAGATATTCTCATCTTTCTACTAGTTTAAAATAATATTTGCAATTTAGTAATAGAAAGCAAAGCACAGCCATGAGTTCATAGGCCATACCAGGTAATTACTCTTGTATATTTAGGGTTTCCTATTAAGAATGTTCTATTTGTTTTTAACACACAAGGAAAACCCAATACGCCCTCTTTATGAGTCAGGTTGATTGAAATACAATTTCCTCACAAACCAACTTCACCCTTTCAAGAGAGGGTGATTTGATCATGTGACCATCACTATCACCAAGATACGGACCATTGACATCACCCAAAATAGTTCCCTTGGTGCTCGTTATGATCACATTTTGAGACTCGTCTCTTCTTACGGTCTTCTGCAAGTCTTGGGGGTTCTGGCAAAACCAAACAACTCAGAGTTGCTCCTAGTGCATCATGCCAGCTTGGGTCACCAGGTCTTTGTCCTTTCTCCTCTCTCACCAGGTGCACCCTTCACCCACTCTCTGGTCTAGGTAACTGCCACTTCTCTTTCAAGCTTCTGCCGTCACCCCCTCTGCTCTCCTCAGTCCAGGTTAGCGCCCCTGCCTGAGGGCCCTCCATCATCTCGGGCCTCTCTCTCTGGCCCTTTTACCGTGACAGCCCCTCACTGGACTATCATCCAGGGGGATGGCAGAGACCTGTTTCCCAGGCTCTAGCCTCGTGCCCGGCACTGAGCAGACAGGACCTGGAGGCTGCACTGTGCCATGGGGTCTCTCTGCTGCCATGGAAAGCTGTGTGATTTGGCAGATATGAGCCTGCGATAGAAGACACAGCAGGGCCAGGGCCCTGAGCCTGAGGGAAGCCCCTCCGGCTCCATACAGGCACCCCTATCCACCTAATCCTGGGGTGGTTCCTGTTTTCCCCAGACACATCATGGGAAAGCGCAAGATCAAGACACGCTGACGACGCTGAGCAGGACCAAGGCTGGGGGGCTCCGCGCCTGAGAGTCAGGCTAGGCCAGGCAGCAGGGGCAGTGGGGCGTGGGGGCTGCCCTGGCCCTAACAGAACCTGGTAGAGGGAGGACAAGGAGCAGGGAGGGAGGACAGGCGAAGGCTCAGGCCAGGCTACCTCTCCGTATTGAAACATACACTGGGTTGAAGCCAAACCAAATGTCAGATTATGGGAGGGAACACAGAGCCCCTTTTGGGGAAGTACCCCTCACCCCTAGGAATCCTGTAATCCTTTGCAATCCTGTAATTCACTTGACGTATTTATGGAACATGTGTTTACTGAGCCTCTACTCTGTGTAGGTGCTGTGTCAGGCTCGGCATCACAGTTGCAAAGAAGACACTACTGTGACCCCTCCACACCCTCCAGGCACACACATCCTTCTGCCAAGGGCTTCTTGTTGCAAGCGGCTGCCTTTTTCTGCCAGAAGGCTTTTCTCTGGGGCATGAGACCAGTTAAAGTCCTCCCAGAAGAAGCCCTCAATCAATGAGGAGTGGGAGTGGTGGGTAAATAACACACCTCCTCATCCTGCAGGTAGGACGTCTCTGGGACATGTGCCACACAGTGTCCCGGCATGCCCAGTGATTCTGAGCCCTGGTTGCCCACACCAGTCACTAGCCTGATATTGTGCTAGTTGCCTGACACAGCTCTCTCCCATTCTACTTCTCTACCAATGTGTCCTGTGATTACCCCAAGTGAGTCACTTGAATCCATGTCTGGATCTGCTTCTGGGAAAACCTAAACCCACAGCAAGGCCCTCAGGGGCAGTTGAGTCTTCACCTGGTCTGCATATCACTCTAGGCTATGCCCAGCCTGGTAGTGAATACCAGGCACTCAACAAACACCAATGAATGCATGAATGAATAAATGAATGAATGAACAATGAGTGACTTTCTTCTCTAAAACTCAGATTGCCCTAGAGGGATACATCCCTGTTCAGAAAAGTTAACCGGTTTACCCATGATCAATTAGAACTAACTGATGTGGGGCACCTGGGTGGCTCAGTCACTTAAACATCCGACTCTTGATTTCAGCTCAGGTCATGATCTCACAGTTGTGAGAGCGAGCCCTGTGTTGGGCTCTGCGCTGACATCTCAAAGCCTGCTTGGGATCCTCTCTCTGCCTCTCTCTCTCTGCCCCTGCCCCACTCACGCTCTTGTTCTCTCTCTCAAAATAAATAAATAAACTTAAAAAAAAAAAAAAAAAGAACTACTTGATATGCCGGCCAGAGGCTGAGATTCTTGACTTTTATTTCAAGTGGGGGCTCACCGCTGGAAACAGACTGAGTGTTGAAAGTTAATCCAGGTTAATTCCCTTTGATTAATCATTAATGTGTTAAGGAACTGCTGAGATTAAAAATAGGAATGAACGGTTTAATTTCAACTCCGCCCCTCTAGTCCTTTACCATAGCTTGTATTTTTCACATCTTTCTAACAACAGCTAGTACCGCACCAGTGACAGAGCAAGGGGTAATGTGAAATTGCCCAACAAACAGATATTAGGAACAGGACTCTGCAGCCACAGGGGCCAGGGAAGTGGTGTGGAGATTAGGCTGCAGCAGCCCTTTTGGGTTTTTGGAGACCTTAATTTGAAAGAAGCTGGCTTTGGCTCACATTCAAAGAGTTGGCCTTAAAAGACCCTGATATAATGGTTAAAAACCAGGCCTAAAATTATCTTAATTGAAAGACTTATTTGGTTATGAAGAGACAGTGTTGGCTTGTATTGAGGGGAGGAAACTACATAATGAAGTACTATTTGTTCAGTTTTCAGGGAAATGGGTGAGTTTGCTTGGGTCAGACCCCCTCACCCTCTTCCTTACATGGAGCAAAACGCCATAGGGTGGGTTATATTTATTACTCTGCCAGTTGTGCTTTGTACCAGTAACTCTATTAGACTGTACTCAATTGCACCACCTCTAAAAATGGGTGCAATCACATCCACCTTGGATTCCTTGTGCACCTTCTGGCCTTTCAATCCCAATTCCTCCATTTGCTCAAGAAAATCCTTTCCGGTACTGAATGCCATCTCTTTGAAGATTAGAACTTGTCCTCTCGGGGTTGACCCCCAGCCGAACTTGTCCTCACACCCTGGGCCCGGTGGAGCCGCTGCTGGGGGGCGGGGGGGGGGGAGTGGGATTCAGTGGGTTTAAATAAGGCATTCCTCTCTGCTGTTGGCGGGTTGCGCAACCGCGTTCAGGGTGACACCCACCGCCACCTCACCCTGTCGAGATCCAGGGGCTCAGGCCCGGCATCCCCTGTATTCGAACCTTCTGCAGGCTGCCTGGGCAGCGCCCGCCCCAAGGCAGCGACTGCGAGCGGCGCCGCGGGCCTGGGGTGGGCGGGACCTACCGGCGCCCCCTCCCGCTTTGGCGGGGCGTTTCGGCCCCGCCCCGCCCCCGCGCAGGGCCGAGCGCCGCACCGCACGACCCCGCCCCTCCCTGGCCCCGCCCCCCGCGGCTCCCCGCAGCTCCTCCCCTCTCCCATTGGCCGAGGCGGAGACCCTCCTCTTCGCCCAATGGCCGCCGCCGCGGCTCGGCCGCCCGCGCTCTGACTGGCCAGTGACCCGCGGAGTGGCGGGGCGCGGGCCAATGGGGAAAGGCGGCTCGATGAATGGCTGGCCCGGGTGGGGAAGGCAGGAGGCGGCGATCCCGGCGGAGGGGGCCGTTCGCCAGCTCCGAGGCAGAAAGTGCCACGACTCCACACGCGCGCACGCAGCCAGCGAGCGGCCGGAGCGGACGGCGGACGGGGCGGACGGCGTCGGGGTCGCGGTGCCTGCAGCTGCTTGGGGGCGGCTTCTCGGCGGAGGCTCAGCGGGCTTCTCTCCCGGTTCCGCGGCGGCGGCGGCTCCTGCCCTTTCGCTCTCCCTCCCGCGTCTCCGGCTGCAGGTAAGAAACTTGGCAGGGCCCTGCAGCGGCGGCGGCGGCGCGCGGGCCGGGCCGTCGGGGCGCCGGGGCCGGCCGCGCCGCGAGTGACACGTCTCCTTGGCGGCCCCTCCCCCGGCGGCGCCGCCCGCCGCCGGCCGTCGCCGCGGCCACCGACCTTCGGGGTCGGGTCGGGGCCCCGGAGGGGGCGTGTTCCGGGCGAACCCCGTGCAGGGGCGGCGGCGGAGCGCGCCCCGCGGCGTGGACTCCACGCCCCTAAGCGGTCGGAGGGGACCTGCGGCGGCCTGGCGGCACGACGTGGCGACCCCTCCCTCCCTGCGGGCCGTCGGGCCGGCCCGCACGCTCCGAAGTTGGGCGAAGAAAGTTGGCGGCGGGGCGGGGCGGCGCACAGCTGGCGGAGGAAGGGGTTAAGTTTCGGGAAGCGGCCGGATGACGTTGCCGGGCTGGAGTCCGGGCTGGAGGGGTGGGGGGGGGGGCGGGCGGAAGGCGGCGGGGGCCGGTCGGGGGGAGGAGGGCGGGATTGAATGGGGGGCCCGCGGGCCCAGCACGCCCGCCTGCGGGCTGCGGCCTGGAGGCGCTTCCGGGGGGCGGGCGGCCCCCGACAGGGGGGGCCCGGGACGCGGGGCTGCAGGGGACGCCGTGAGAGCACCGGGGCCGTCCGGGGTCCGGACTCCCGAGCGGCCGCGATGGCAACTTCCCGGAGTCGGGCGGCGGCTCCCTGCTCCCCCTGGCGGCGGGGCTAGGGGCACCGTTTTCCCGGCCGGGCCGCACGGAGCCCGGCGCGAGGGCGCCCAGCGGGGTGACGGGGCCACCCGGGCCCTGCCCGGTCCGCCCCGCCCGCGCCACGATGAATGGCCCGGCGGTGCCATGCCCGGGCGGAAGCGGGCACCTCCGGCCCGGCGGGCCGGGGCGCGCTGGCACCCGGCCTGGCGCTCGCCCCAGCCCGCCGGGTTCCCCAGTCCGCGCCCTGGGGCAGGGAAGACGGGCTGGGGTCCGCGCTTCCAGTAGGGTGTCCGGGAAGCGTCAGGGACCCTTCCCCAGCTTACAGACCATAAATGGTAGCTCATTGTGGTATAACGGTTAAGGGAGTGGGCTTTTGAAATCCCTGAAGCTCTGAGGGTGACCAGGGCCAAGCTGCCTCACTTCGCTTTTCCCTCTGAAAAACGGGGTTGCTTATCATTTCTACTTAAGAGAAAAGCTGTGAAGACCCAGCACGCGTAAGGAATAGCCAACAAGTGTTGCCTGTTAACGCTCGGATGAGTTTTTAGGGGCTTGTGGGGCACCAGAGGGAGGTGGAGTCTGGGGCTGACTCCAGCCCGCCTGCCACAGACCGAAGGCTCGCAGAAGTCCCAGGGTCCACCCTGATGCTTCTCTTAGAGACCCCCTGCGCAAGCCCCTTAACCTCTCCGAACCTGGGTTTCCTTATCTGTAGCCTGAAGAGATACCACCTACTCTCTCACCGCATGGTCAGAGGAGCCTCCCCCACAAGTGCTGGGAAAAACTAGGACCTTGTGCAAACAGACGGCAGTTTGGCAATACTCCTGGAGGTCGGAGGTCAGCAGAGACTGGGAAGCACCAAGGAAATGAAACTTTAAAGGGTGCTTGGGAGCTTCCCACCACTGTTTGCTTATTGTGCTGGCTGGGGGCATCTGGATGGTATATTTTGGAGGTTGAGGAAGTGGGCCCACTAGGACCTCACATCCTAGGCTAGGTACCTCTTTAGAACTCTGGCTGCTGAATGTTTCTAGAGACCTGGGTCTTCTTTCTCGTAGTCTTAGGAGGGACAGCTGCACATTTTATGCCAGCTCTACACAGTTGGGGAGCCTTCTCCTACTGTCTCTGCCTGCCTCCTTACACTTTCCTTCTGTGTGTGCTCTTAACTTCCTCTTAATCTGACACCAGAGAGGTCCTGGTGATCCTGCAGCATGCTGCCTACGGTGGTGATGTCTCAATTACTTCATGAACTTTCTAAAGGTCAGCTCCACCAGGGGCTGCCAACCTGTTTCCCTTCCAGAAAAGAAGCTTCCGATTCTAAGGTCCTGGAGATACCACTTCCTTCTCTATTTAAGCAAAGGAGGAAAAGTGGGGGCATACCTCCTACTAGGCTAAGTTTTCCCTTAACCTGGAGCAACGCAGACGTGGCCTGCAGGGTGGCTGGGATGGGGACAAGTGAGGCGTCTTGGGGTTTGGAAGCAGAGGACGACCAGTGGGGAGAGCCATAAGCACTCTGCTATAACAGGACTGCTTTCTTTTGTAGTTAGGAATCAGCCTCTCATCATCTATAAAGAGTTTAGAAGTTAGAGTGGTACCTTGGTGTATGAATATTTTTTTTTGGTGATGGGAGAGTTTTAGATAAATCCAAGTCATTGAGTCACATTTGAGCAATCAAGCTCTTTGCTGAAGAGTCAACAGGCTGCAATAATTATACAGTACCAAATTCTGTCTAAGTGGTTGAATGGGAATGATTTAACTGGAATATTGGCTTACTGTGTATGTAACAAGGACACCTTTTAAAAGTGTCAGGACCCCAGACTCATTGTTCTTTTATCTCTGGGAACTTTAGCTAATGAATGACACATAGGCAGGGACTCAAAAGTTCTTTCCAGATAGCAGAGTTTTCTGCCCTAAAATCTTGCTTCAGGAGGGAAAAAATAACGGTCAGTCCGAATTACAGAGGCAGAGTCTGTGCTATCCATCTGTACATCCTGGGTCTACTGTAGTTAAGGCCTGGCCTGTAACATGTTGAATGTTGACTGGTAGACGGCCATACCTGTCAATATTCTCTCAGTTATCCAACTACTTTATTGGACAACTCAAGCTGAGCCCCGTTTGGTTTTTAAGGTTTACTGTTTAGAAATAGAGTCCACAACTTCAGTGTGTACCTAGGCCTTGCACAACCTCATTCTATAGAAAAGGTGTTGTTCCCATTCTACCGCTGGAAAATGTGGAGGCCCAGCAGGTCAGGTGGCTGTCAGGCCAGTTCCTGTTGCCCAGTTCCTGGGCAGTGTGGGCATGGCCTTCTGAATGTTCACCCACAGGGTGCTGTAATTCCACATTTACTGGGATAGTAACTACTCAAGGGAAGACATGGATCTAGAAGATTGGAATTAAGAGCTTCAGAGGAAGAAAGGTAGACAGCCAGTTGAAAATGTGATCAGTGGAAAAAGGTATTTTTCATTTCTTTATGCAGTGTCTCCTGCATGCTGGGCCTTCAAACATTAAATATAAATGAGTGAGACCTGTTTCTCGTGCAAAGAAACTGTCATCTAGGGGCATCTGAGTGGCTTGGTCGGTAAAGCGTCCAACTTCAGCTCAGCTTATGATCTTACGGTTTGGGAGTTTGAGCCCCACACCGAGCTCTCTGCTGTCAGCACAGAGCCCTCATTGGATCCCCTGTCCCCCTCTCTCTGCCCCTTCTCTGGTGGTTCTTCTCTCTCTCTCTCTCTCTCTCTCTCTCTCTCTCTCTCCCCCCCTCCCCCTCCCTCCCTCCCTCCCTCTCTCTCTCTCAAAATAAATAAACTTAAAAAAAAAACAAAACTGTCGTCTACAACTGTGTTGTCCAATACAGTAGCTGCATAGAGTTGTTTAAGCTGAAGACAGTTACAATGAGGCAAGTAAAATATGGCTTAGTCACACTAGCTGTATTTCAAATGCTTAGTAGCCACACATTTGCAGTGCAGATTTAGATCATTTCCATTATCATGGAGAGTTCTCCTGGGCAATGCTGGTCTGGAGATAGCTGGAATTCTTTTTTTTTTTTCTTTTTCTTTTTAAGAGTTCCAGGTAGCTGGAATTCTTTAAACATTCAAGTCTCTGTTCTTGATCATTTAGGAATATTATGTCAAACCACATAAAATGCCCCATTTTATACGTTAAAAAACGGTTGACTTAGTGGCAGTTCATGGGCTTCACCCTAATCGCCTTTAGAAAACGTTTATTCCTGCCTCCTTGTGTGCATTGTAAATTGCATACCAAGAAAAAAAAGTGGGTGGGGGAGCAGAACAGATAGTGGCCCTGCCCTGGGGAAGTTCTTACCTATTATCAACAGCATCAAATGGTCAAACCAAGCCAAATAGGTATTGGGCAGACAGCATATGGCTTGTAGGGAAAGTTAATATTTAATTCTAAGTGAGAGCGTGGGCAAGAGGGCCATCCAGCATTATAGAAAATTAACTCAGGGACTTCCTAGAAGGTTGTTTTCTTGGGCAGACAAATTCTGATGAGTCTCCTGAAACTGGCAACTGGACTCCCACAGGTAAAAACCGGACGCATCTAATATGTTTACCTTAAGTGCCTTGAGTGGCGTATCTCCCACTGTCTAGCAATGGGAGCAACTTTGATTTGTGAGCAAAGTATTGCATCTGAGTTCGATTATTTTGGCAAGATTGGAACAGCTGCTGGTCCCTGAACCTTACACTAGCAGTGTATTGGTGTTTTCATAGTTGGCTGGCATAAATTGTTTCCTGGGTCATTTGCAGGACTCTGTTCTCTGTATAACTTTGAAAGAATCATTGGACGGTATTTGGGAAGACTTTTTGAATTCTTGGCTGTTCTAAGGGGCTTATCTTAGTACTCCACAGAGAATAAGGTAAAGCCAAAGTTAACAAAGAACCCAGAATGATGGGCAGCTGCATATTCTCTTTTCAGTGGGAGAGGAGGTCCACTGAGGTTGGTTTAGAAGTTATCAGCTATTTATAGGAATAATGAATGTCATCTGCTGGCTGAAAACTTGGACTAAAAGTCCATCTTAAACTGAAACCTTTAATTCCATGCCCTAACCCTGGTCAAGGTGTGAGTGAACCAGGTCTGTTTTAGGCTGTCTTGGGACTGGTTCCAGGATGGTGCCCTGTGTGGACTGAACTTGGCCTGCACATGAGATTTGTTCGGCCAACCTCATGTTAAACAGCTGAGCCGCCTTCTAAAGGAGAATTTCTTCATTAAAGTCTAGATTTGGGAGTTCTTTTGGGAGAATGGGAGTGTGTGAGCACAGCAGGTCTGTTCTCTTGCAT